>NC_071389.1:176905805-178372680 GCF_022682495.2 Desmodus rotundus
CTGGGGACCTGACCCACAACCCAGGCATATGCCCTGACTGGGAATCAAACCTGCGACCCTTTGGTTTGCAGGCCACATTCAATCCACTGAGCCACACCAGCCAGGGCAGATTCTTCCTTCTAAGATTTTGAAATTTGGACCCGGGGAGAGCTGAGTTAGTCTTAGTGGCTGAAACCTAAATATGGAACTAAAAATCTCTGGGTTTATAGGTTACTATAATACTGAAGTTTATAGTTAGCTATATATTCTTACATAATGTTTATGATTATACATTTTGCCCATTATGTGCCCCAAAGAGCAGAGAAAATTTGTTTGTTGAGAAAAATAAAGAGAAAAGAACCTGAGAAGCAAAAAGAGTCTTAATTGTTATATCTTGCCATCCTTCTGTTCTAAAAAATTCTTGATTTTTTTAACTCCCTTTTTATTCCTTGAGTGATCTTGATTTGACTTCTTATCTTTGCAACAAAGAAACCTAACCAACACTGTAGTGTATCAGATTTACTCTTTGCCTCTAATGTTAAAAGAATTAACACAGATATTTGGAGGTGTTTATCCAGTGCCCTTAAGTGAATCAACTGTTTAATAACCATTTACGGGTTCCTCCTACCTTTGTCTTCACCTTGGGTGTAACAATGCTTTCTTTCATGACAAATATAGTTTATCTTTATTTTTCTAACACCAAAAGAGATAATCCTTGTATAAAACAAATTTATATAATATAAAAATGTAGAGAGTTAAAAATGAAAGTTTTCTCTCTGTTTTCACCCTCTAGAAGTAATACTCAGGTTTACACTATAGTTTGCTATATGTTCTTACATAATCTTCATGATTATACAAATATGTGATTGTGATTTTGTTTTACAAAAATAGCATACTGTTGCATATACAGGGTCCAGCAGAAGTAACACCTACTTGAGTGTGCTTGGTAGGGTAACAACATGGGTGTAATAATTGACAGTTTTAATTTGAACACTTCACCTAAAATGTCATATGGTGTGCTTGAGTGTGATATTGTTATGTTACAGAATTACATGCTTATGATTTTGTAATAAAAGATTTTGTAATAAAAAGGGGGCATTATTTGTGCCAGACCCTGTATTGCTATGCAACTTTTCTTGTCCACTTAAAAACATAACATAAACACTGTCATTCCCTATCCCCACAGATCATTTTTGCCCTTTCTCTCTGGCCTGCTCTGTGCCCCAGCAGGCTGCTTCGGATGGAGTTCAGCCATTGGGAGGAGATCAGAGCAGAAGAGGAAAGAAGTCAGAGTATTCCTTCCCTGCTTTCCCACGTTTCAGCTCTGTCTTTTGCAATATCTCTATCCCTCTTTGGCTATTGGTCTACTGAGTGGCCCTGCCTCTATGGTTCTGAACTTCACTGGGCTCCTATTTTATATGTCCTCTCCCTCATACCCTAAGCTCTAGGAGTGCTAATAATTTTCCTCTGTTGCTGACCTGTAGGTACCTCCCCATCTCCTCTTTGTTGACTTAACACTGATCAACCTCTTGTAAGTAAACTTTTCCTTAAAATCTCTTCACTTGAAACATCTGGAATGAGTGCTTTTTCATGCCAGGACCCTCTCTTATGCAGACTTTGTTCCAAGGTGATACTTGTAGCTGTCACTCAAGGTATTAACAGGTCACAATACATTTATCCATTCTTTCATTGATGGGCATTTATCGTATTTTCTACTGAAGTGTGTGTTACAACAATGGTGTAGTGAATGTCCTTTTTTATGGCTATGTGTATGTGTGTGTACACTTTCGGTGAGTTTTTTCATAGAATAGGGTCTTAAAATTGGAATTGGTGGAACAAAAGGCATATATATTTTGAATTTGATTAATATTTTTTCTCCCTCCTGGGCAGAGTCAACAATTTCCTTTCCCTGGAATATACTTATATCTAAGGAGCAACAAACAAGCCATAGCTATGATAAATAAGAAAGACTCTAGTAAAACATTCATGTTAGACCATTAATTCAACAGAAATCATGAAGTTTTTTAACCTAAAAATAAAGTCTTTACAAAGGAGCTTCTGAATCCTGCAGCTATGAAGACAATGTAATCCTTCAATCAGCCTTATTTCAAGGAAAGAGAACAATTTCTGACTGTTTGAACTAATCCGACCAGGAAAAGTTCCAATAGTCTGTAAGTGTATTAGATTAAGCACATGATTCAGAATAAAACCCAAAGAACATTCTGATGGTACGTTTCAGAGCACATTCACATAATACACAACTTCTTTTTGGGGTCCAGATACCAAGGTGTCTGCTATCACATTCTAGGTTTAAGTTTATAAGGTTTAAAAAACAAAAACAAACTAAGCCAACAACTAGAACAGGAACAGATCACAGAAATGACGATCACATGGAGGGTTATCAGCAGGGAGGGGGAGGGGGGAAATAAGGGAAAAGGTACAGGGAATAAGAAGCATAAATGGTAGGTACAAAATAGACATGGGAAGATTAAGAACAGTATAGGAAATGGAGAAGCCAAAGAACTTATATGTACGACCCATGGACATGAACTAAGGTGGGGAAATACTGGTGGGAGGGGGGTGCAGGGGGGAGGGGAATAAAGAGGAGAAAAAATGGGACAACTGTAACAGCATAATCAATAAAATATATTTTTAAAAGTTTATGAGGTTTAATATCTCAAAAGCAGGGAAAGGTTCAAGGAGGAAAGAGAGAGATGTTCATTGAGCACTGAATGCAATAAATTAATAACCTAAATTTCCATCAGTAGGTAAATTGTTAGTTAAAGTTTAGTATATCCATTCTATAGAATACTATAGTGTAGTCTTAAAATGAACTTCTTTGATTATGAGTGAAGTCGAGCACTTTTCATATGTTTACGATAGGGTTTTTTTTTGGGGGGGGGACTTCTTTTCTGCCCATATCCTCCTATGTAGATTACCTGCTTATACCTTTTGCCCATATTTCTATTGCATTACCTTTTTTCTTATCCACATATAGAAGGTTTGCTATGATATGGATACTAATTCTTATTATATATGTAGCATATTTCCTTCCATTCAGTTTGCTTTAATTTTACTCATGCTGTTTTGTAGTCCTAACATCATGTAGCTAAATTAGCAATACGGCTTTTTGCCTTTGTGTCTAATAATAATAATAATAATAGACTCTTCTAGGTTCTCAATACCACTTCAATTAATATTGATGAATGGTAAGAAGTAGACATTTAATATCTTCTTCCAAATGGAAGGCCACCAATCCCAACATCTTTCCCAGAAGCCAAACCTTCTTGGCTTTCGTTGACTGTGGTCACTCCCATCTCGAAACTAGTCACTGTGGACAGGGTGCGTGGATGTGCTGATTGGCTCAAGGCAATCAAGGCAGCAACTGGAGCTGAAGATGGAGTTAGCCCCTCTCAACACATTTTAATAACTCTGAATGAATCAGGAGTGACAGACAACCAAAATAAATTGAAACTATTCCTAGAAGAAAGTACAACTTATTCTGGCTCCTTGCATTTACCATTTCGAGAAGCTCTACCTCCGGGTACTATCTCCTCTCTCAGACAAAGCATTTGAGGGAGGTGACGCCTTCTTGCGAAGTTTAGAAATGTGCAGTGGAAACATCCTTGGTCATTAGACCTTACTTGAGGGGCTGTTCTTTCCCCACCAGATACCCAAGGCCGTTTAATTCCCACGTCCCCTTTGCACTTTTGGTGCCTGCACTGCAGTGCTGCAGTGAAGGTGAGCCCGGGCTAGTAACAGAGCTCCCACAATCACTGGAGCGCATTTTTTCTCCTGTGCTGCAATAAATTTTTCACTGCCTCTTCCTTAGGCCAAAGAAAACCATCACCTGGGGAAGATTTCTCCACCATACTTAAATAACAAATTTCTAGCAGCCTTAAGGACAAGCAGAGGGAATGATTCTTGAGCCATATGAATGCAAACTTGGTCCATCCACCCTGCCTTCTTTTGCCCTTGAAGATAGTTCAAAATAACACAAAAGAGGAATTAAAATTCAGGTTGTCTGCTTGCATTGCCACCCAGACCTAGCACTACTACATTGAAAACTAATCCCTCACTAATGCTCTGTGGTCCAGAGAGAACTGAGCTGCCCCGCAATTTAAAAGCAGCAAATATTTTTGCACTCCTTTAATACCTAAAAGGACAGCATATGAAAAGACTGTTTCTTTCTCCCTGTAATAGAATCCTTGCCTCAGCTCTAACTGCTTATTAAGTCCTCTTCAGCCTGCTGGCCCCTGCTAAGGACCTCTGATGGCCCCTGTGCCCATGCCAAGCCCCTCTTACAGCCTCCAAGTGGCTTTTCCAAGGACTTTTCCCCCAGGCCATAGCTTTAAGAGCCAAGTGTGCCACCATAAAAACCTACCTGGCCCAATATAAGCCTTTAGAAAGTGCCAAGATCAAAATGTCCTGCACACAGAACAAGACCCGAGGGCCAAGGCCAGTCCCTTGCCACTCCAGAAGCCTCAATCACTCCATGTGTATTCATTGCTTCTCCCTAGTTGTGCTCCTTATTTCTTACATATCAATTTCCTGGCAAATGCATGAAATGTTTGAACATCAAAGGGGCACCCAATAAATAGCACTCTTTCTCCTTTTCCATATCCAAAACAAATTAAGAAATAAGCTAAAGGAATGGAAGAAGAAGGCCAAATTATGAATTAATTCCTGATAAACTTGGGTTGCAGGATGCAGCTTAGTAAGAGAGTCAGAAGAGTTTCCCAACACTAAGCTGCAGAATAAGATGCCACCCTCCTGGGCCAAAGTCAACTGGCCTCGCCGCGGGTGAGAGAGTCAGCCTGCCCACAGAGCAGACCTCGTGCCGGCTGGATTCCAAAGAGGAAAGGGAACGGGAATGAGCTGAGCATGCCCACATTATTTTCCAAAAATTTGCCAATTGAACCATGCCCTCCTCAGTTCAGAGTTAAGAAAGGGCAGAGGAAAAGCCGGGTGTGACACTGATGCAATTCCCTTCACCTGAAGGTCAGCATTTGTTCACATTTTTACTAGTAAAATATACGCATTACTTGGGCAATTAAATAACTTGGGTTTTGTAAAACTAAGATGGTAGAAGCAGCTGCTGGGTGGGGCTGGGGTGCTTGTTCATCATTTGGAAGTCTAAAGATAATACTTCTCAAGTATTATCAATTAGCATTAGTGAATGATGTCCCACTCTTTTAAATAGTTTTCCATATGTCTTTATGAGTACACTGAAGTTCATACTTTTATTAGCCATGCATTTAAAAACACGATTCGCAATGTGGAGCAAGGTTTAAATAAAAGTGTTTCTCAATCACAGAGACAAACATTTACAGACTTCCCAGATTCCTTCCATTGTTCTGTCCGCTCTTTCTTTTTGTCAGTGCCTCACCCATGACTTGAATGAAAGGGCCACACCACAAGGTGTGAAAGTAATTTCCTGAGTGGTCACTAAGCAGCCAGATGACACTCCCTGGGAGTTCAGGGGATTTAGCTCTGTGTAGGATAAACCTTGGCCAATGGAAAGGAGACGGGAGGGAATCAGGTAGATAAAAGCCCTCTTCTTTCTTTCTTGAACTATTCTGAGGTGTAGCTTCTTCCTGCAACATTTCTGAAGAATTTTTCTGAGTACTGAGCAAACATGCCTGCTGAAAGACCTGCTATAGAGGAGACCACTTTGGATCCTTCCTTCCCTTTTTCCTCATTATCGCCACAGGGAAACTATCTGGGCTGGGGCCCTCTTACTCTCACCTTAAGATGCCAACCTCAGCAATTAACGCATCCAATCTCCCACAAATCTGACACTTACTGAGTGTTTCTTTAGGAAGGCAAAGAGAGAATTACATTACACATTCTATAGGAAACCTTCTTTTTAAATATTCTTTGAGTTTCTTCCTCTTTCCTCAAAGGTTCTGCAGCTTAGAGCTCACCCATCTTCACTTCCTCTTTTCTTCAATCTTCTTATAAAATTTCCTTGCAAGTATCGCCCTCATTCTGTGGTGGGCAGAGCAATTTGGTCTCCTCTCGGCATTTTAATTCTCCACACTGCCAATACCCTGCTTAATTCAACAAAGGCCCTCTGGTGAGCTGAGTACACAAAGCATTCATTCTTCGTTGTGGGCAAGAAGGGAGGCATTGCCAGTATAGCATTTTAATACATTTTCCCTATGTCACACAGACATAAAACAAAATCTCAAGGAGGCAAGAAGTGGAGGGAAGAAGAGCTATGTCAGGGTGAAGCAAGTATGGGATCTAGAAAGGCACCGTTTGCGGTGATATTTGGTGAAGGGAGAGCAGATCAGGAATGTGGATCTCCAGGGAGGGGCAGACACAACCTAAAACTGGGTTCAAACGAGGCCAAATCCCTGTGCAAGAGGAGACCAGGAGCTGGGAAGGGTTTTCAGGAACACTGGGCACGGGCAACAGGAATGCAGTTTAATACTCGGTAAATATTACACTCAATAAACACCCCTGCAAGTTTACTGCCAGAATCAGAACTGATCCCCCTGGCAATGACACTGATTTTGAAAGTGGACAAATAGACCGCCTGCCTACAGTCCAGGGTTGAGGACCCAGGAAACCAAGAAGTTCCCTATTCCTAGTACCATATTTTCCCCTCATGCTTAAGAATAATACATTCAACTGATGTATTAGTTTTGTATTGCTGCTGTAACAAATTACCGTAAACTTAGTGGCTTGACACAATAAACTTAATATCCTGTAGTAATGTGGGCTAGAAGTCCAGCATGGGTCTGGCTGGACTGACATCGGGGTGTTGGCAGGGCTGCTTCCTTTCTGGAGGCTCTAGGGGAGAATCCCCTTCCTGGCCTTTTCCAGCTCCCAGAGGCCCTCTTCATTCCTCGGCTCGTGGCCCCTTCCTCTATCTTCACAGCCAGCAGGTTGAGTCCTCTCATCACTTCGTTCGGCCTCTTCTGCTTTCCTCTTCCACTGTTTAGGACCATTCTGATTGCCTTGAATCCACTGGGATAATCCAAAAATAATCTCCCCATTTGAAGGTCAGCACATTAGCAAATTTAAATTCCATCTGCAACCTGAACTCCTTATTGCCATGTAACATAACATAGTCACAGACTCAGGGGATTAGGCAGTGTGTATCTTTGAGGAGCCCGTATTCTGCCTGCCACATGGTGATGTAAGTACTATGGAGGAGAAACAAAGTAGGGACTGGGAGAGGGAGTGACCATTCTTCCATTGGCATGTCTCCCTCTGACCACAGTTGGAAAGGTTCTCTCTTTTTGCTTTTAAGGATTCATTTCATTCATTCAAATCAAAATATTCTCTCCACCTCAAGGTTCAATAATCACACATGTAAAGTCTCTTTTGCCATGTAAAGTAACAAATTAATACTTGCGGGTACCAGTAGAATGTAGTTAGGATGTGGGCATCTATGAGGAGCCATTATTCTGCATGCCACCTTTTACCTGTGGTGGAATTTTCTAGACATCTAAGCTTGTCAGTGACTGAAATCTCCAGCTGGTGCTCTGGCAAAAGCCCTTACAGAGAATTCCACTTGTAGATATCATTATTTCAATTCAGCCAGAAAGCACAAGTTGAGATTTTTCACTTTTAGCTCCCTAGACTGGAATAACGTGTGCATCTTTTTTTCTCTTCTCTTGACTGGGAAGTGAGGCAGCAGTACGGTGCCGCCAGGACCATCAAGATACGAAGGAGTTACATCAGCCCAGATAATGCCCCGGTGTTCCCTTCGTGAAATCAACATCTCTCCCCCAATCCCTGGCAACCACTGATCTGCTCTCCATCCCTTTACTTTTGCCTTTCTGAGAATGCCATAAGGTTTGTAGTCTTTTGGGCTTCTTTGACCAAAATGCACTTGAGATTCACTCAAATGTTGAGTATATCAATAGTTTTTCCCTTTAAAGTTTTGAGTAATATTTCATCATATGGATATACTCCAGTTTATCATTCACGTGCTGATGGACATTTGGATTTCCAGTATTTGGGGATTATGAATAACGCTGCAATAAACATTCATGTACAGTTTTTTTGTGTGAATTTAATTTTCGTTTATCTTGGGTAACATTTAGGATTACTAGGTCACATGATAAGGGAATGTTTATCTTTATAAGAAACTGCCAAATCCTTTTTCAAAGTGGTGGTACCATTTTGCATTCCTACCGTCAATGTATGAGAGGTTCCCGTTGTTCTTAATCTTTATCAATAGCATTTAATATTGTCAGTTTTATGTTTTGTTTTAGTTTGTTTTGATTTGGGTTGGGTTTTTAGCCATTCTAATAGTCATGTGGCCTGGCTGGTGGGGCTCAATGGATTGAGCACCAGCCTGGGAACCAAAGGATCACCGATTCAATTCCCAGTCTGGGCACATGCCTGGGTTGTGGGCCAAGTCCCCAAAGTGGGGCACGTGAGAGGCAACCACATATTGATGTTTCTCTCCCTCTCTTTGTCCCTCCCTTCCTCTCTGTCTAAAAATAAATAAATATAATCTTTTAAAAAAATAATAGGCATGTGGTATTATCTCACTGTGGTTTGAATTTGCAATTCCCTAATTATTAATGATGTTAAACATATATTTTTTTGCTTATGTGCCACACATACAAGGTCTTTCCAGAAAAGGTCCAACCATTGTTAATATGAGAACAGTTTGCACGATATCAATGTAACTTGGCAGTCAAGGAGAGTGGACTGGAATACGCATGTGTGAGTGAGCATGTGTACTGTGTGGCCGTTGCATTCCAAATGGCTGAGTAGGTAAAGCAACGAATCTCATCAATATTTGCATGAAGCTTGAACATTCCTCCATGGAAACTATTCGAATGATTCAGAAGGCTGCAGCTATGGGCAACTGGTGATGGGCAGCTTCATCACGACAATGTGCCTGCTCATGCATCACAGGGTCACAATCACTCTGGTGACTCAGCCCCCTTAGGTCAAGTGACAAACCCAGGAACCAAGCATAACTAATTAGACTTTCTCCCTTGGGTCCTATGGAAGATTGAATTACTGGCCCAGATTTTTGCTCCTCCCTCTATGCAAGCCCTTTACCATGTACCTTTGCAAATTTTCTCACTCAAGAATAACTATATTTCCCTGAATTTTCACTTCTGAGTTGGCCATGTGACTTGCTTTGACAAGCAGAATAAAGCAAAAGTGACAGAGCACTTGTTCTGTCGAGAACTTCAGAGGCCGTAGGACAGCTCTTGCCCCTGCTGGTAGGCAAGGAGAAGTTCTTCCCTTGAATGTAGATGGAGTTTGGGGTAACCATCCCACTGGCTAGCTGGAATTACTGAATTGACACTGTGAAAGAGGATTTGTGTCATGTAAGAGTAAGTTAGAAAGCAAAAGGGGTAGCCCGGACTGAGACTCGATCAAAGACAAGTGAGGCCACTCCCACTGAATAGACCTTAGGGAGCGATGTGACACCACGTACAACTCATTTTTATTATTCCACAGCCCCTATGTCTCCAAATATGCATGTTAAAGTTGTTATATCTTCATTCTCTTTTGTCCCTATTTTATCTAACTTTAATATTGTTCAATGGCTTTCTCTTGATGTATTTGCTTGGTACATTTTTTGCTCCCTTTCTCTTCTTTTTTAAATTGTTCTTTTGACCCAGGTAATATATTTTCTTACTTTTGAATCTCAGTATTAAAATGCTGAGAACAAAACCAACATTCCTTTGCCCTTTTCATCCAATTTTTTTACTGAATGTAGTGAGGTGACATTGGCTTCAGGTGGACAATTCTATGACACATCATCTGTATATTGTATTGTGTGTTCACCACCCCAAGTCAAGTCCCCTTCCATCACCATTTACCACTTCCCCCACCACACTTTCCCTCTGGTAATCACCATGCTGTTGTCTGTGTCGATGAGGTTTTGGGGTTCTTTTCCTTAATCCCTTCACCTTTTTTATGCAGCCCCACAACCCACCTCCCCTCTGACAACTGTCAGTCTATTCTCTGTCAATGAGTAGGTTTCTACTTTGTTCATTAGTTTATTTTGTTCATTAGATTCCACGTATGAGTGAAATCATATGGTATCCATCCAATATTATTCAGAGTCTTCCAAGAAACATCCACCATGATGGAATTAGACATATAAGAAATTTATTAGGGAAAATGACTGTAGAGAAAATGAGGAGAGGTTGAGAAAACTGTCAGACCACAATGCAGGTGTGTCTCTGCGTGAAAGAAAGAAGGAATGAAGGAAGACAGAGGAAAAGTGTCTTAGACTGCAATGCAGTTCTAAAGAAAGTTTGGCAAGGTCACTTGGGAGTCCTCAAGTCAAAGTCACCTGCAATCCATCACCAAGTTTGGGTTGGGTTTTGGGTTAAGGCCATGTTTCCCACGGCTGCTCCTAGCCAATGACTGAGTGTGGTGGTGACACTAAGGTAAGACAACACCCGGGAGCTATGAGGTTCCTCTGGCTGCTCTTTCCACATGACTCACTCCACCTCGGCTTTTCCTAACTTAGACCTCTTATTTCTTGCATTTTCCTTCTGTGCATCCTTTCAAACCCATAGCAAAATGGTCCAGGGACTGCTTTCATTTATGGGGAGGGATTGCATTTATGTTCTAGGCAGTCAATAGGAAATAGCCTAAAGTACAGGAGAAAAGCGAGTGAGGGGATACTTAGGCTTTTTTGCCTAGAGCCTAGTCTAGGAATTGGTGTGACTCTTAAAATTCAGCATTATTTACCAGAACAGAAAATTCAAATGATATACACGGTCTGTCTAGAAAGTATCCAGCCATGTACTATGAAAAATAGAGACATTTACTGAAAAAGATACATGATACAAGAAACATGGTACATAGGACAATGACACCTCTGTCCCCATCAACATAGGCACCTTGGGACCTCTCACAGTTCTCCCAATCGCCACCATGCCCTGTTGTATTTTCCTGAATCTCATCGATGATGAAATCTTTTCCCTTTCAAAGTTGATTTTAGTTTTGGGAAAAGCCAGAAGTCACAGGGCACCAAATCTAGGCTGTAGGAGGTTTATTCACCTGGGTGATTTGATGTTTCACCAAAAAGCTCTGCACCAGGTGTGATGCATGAGCAGAGACATTGTTGTGATGAAGCTGCCAATCACCAGTTGCCCATAGCTTTGGTCTTCTGAATCATCCGAATAGTTTCCATGGAGGAATGTTCAAGCTTCACACAAAACTGGATGCAGATTCATTGCTCTACTCTCTCAGTCATTTTGAATGTGACAACCACACAGTACACATGCTCACTCAATGGCATCTACCACCCCCACTGACTATTACAGTGAGGTCATCATTGTTCACGCATGTGCATTCCAGTCCACTCTCTTCTTGGCTGCCAGGTTGCATCAATGTCTTGTAAACCATTCTTGTTATATTAACAGTGGCTGGACTTCTTCCGGACAGACCGCATATACGATGTATAGTCTTTGCATACTTACCATTTAAGTGGCAGTAGGCAACTGGTAGGGGATTCAAGGCTTCAGAGTTTCACTCATGTCTGTCTCCAGGCAGAGAGTTGACTCACAAGAACTCTACTGATCCTCCCAAATTCCGCACTGTAAAGTGGAGGAAAAATAATTTTGGCCCTCAAAAAGCAGATTTCAGCAGATGGTTACCATAGCCATAGAGAAAACTCAGGAGTACATCTGTAAAATGTCTAATTCTGTGAAACATGCCTCCAGGCACTAGTAACACCAAACTCTACCCCGTATTTCCCAATCACATGCCTTCACGCCTCAACCCAGTGCATTCCCAGATTCTGTTCAGCTGCATGGGCAGCCCACCTTCAACTTGTTGTTTGTTGGTTTGGGGCTGGGCAAATTCCCGTTTATCCTTCAATACTTAAAATCACATCTCCCCAGCAAAGCCTTCCCAGAATAGTCCTTTCCCATGTATACTCTCACAGAAGGTTGTTCAAACTTATTTCATTGCCCTGTGACCTCTCTCTTTTTCTCTCGAACACACACACACACACATATACCCCTGTGCTTCCTGAGGGCAGGAAAAATGCTTTTGACACCTGAAACTTAGCGTACAGTAGGTGCTTGATATGCTTTTATTGGAAGGAAGGAAAAAAGAAAAATGACTAATGCAGAACTCCTTTCCAGATAGAAATTTGCCTGAACTGTATGCAAATGTGCATCCTCCAAACTACATTAGATAATTCTCCCTCACACCGTGTACGAGAGTCATTGTTCACAGTTACTTCAGCTATTTTAATGACTCGGCCAGAGGCCACAGAATTATGCCACAGATTGTGCCAAGCACTAATGCAGTTATGCCATATGCACATGGCCTAGTTCTCACTTGATTAATTAAGATACACTGTGCTCAGGAAGGAGGCACTGGCCCTAGGAAGAAGGTCTAACACCCCAGCCCTGAAGAAAACATACCTATTATTCCCAGCATGCACCACGTTACATCACATTATTAAGTAGTGTTACAACACGCCCTTGGCTTTGAATCATTCTCAGTGTTCCCGAAGTGAAGACTAATACATAGTCAGTGCTCACTTCCTACAGAACTACCAAGGAAAACAAGATACGATGCTCCTGTGGCTGAAACGGAATGGCAGAATGTGTTTATACGAATATCCTATGCAAATTGAGGGAGAGCAGGGAGTGATGGGAATGGATGCTGAGAAAAATCAGTGAACAGGTAGGGAAAGGAAAGATTTTGAAAAGTTTCCATGCATGTATGAATCAACATCTTCCAATTAGGCATAATATTGACTTGCACTCCTATTAATCATAGCAAACATTTCACAGCACTTCCATTAGCCACCATTTTCACATATTACAATAATAGATTTGTAAAGCACTTTCAGATGCATTATTTCAGTTGCTCATGACAACAACCTGAAGGAGGTTATTAATTTTCTTCATAAACTTAGAGAGGTTAGGCCAAGCATCCTACACAAAAAATAATGACCCAGCCTACAAGTTTGTTCTAGCCCAGCTGACGGAGACACTGGCTATGTCCCATTAAGGAAGATGGCCTTCAGTTTCAGCGAGTCAGATCCGCCTTCGTCCCACCCACCCCCACTCCCACTCACGACCCCAGCTGTGGTTGTATTCCCACCCAAAAAGCAACTGGCCTTTCCAGGGCCTAAATGATGGTTGAAAAGGAGACCTAGGGCTCAACTGTTCTTTACAGAATTATCTCCAAAACAGCAAAACAGATCAGTAAGAACACTCCCCTGGGAGCTCTTTACCTACACAAAAGAGAAGATCTTTTTAATGAGACTGCTCACTAAATAAACAAATTAGCAAACATCACTTGGCTCTTCTCTACTTACAACCTTCCCCAAAGTAAACTAGGTCCACCCTCCCAGGCAAATAACATAGGAGGTAGGAAACCAACACAAATTTAGCAACTATGAAGCTTTTCAGCAGGCCTTCTCACCTAACTTCCTTGCAAGAAGGTGGCCTTTGAAAAACACCTTAATTTATATGGAGCTAAAACCAAAAGGAGATCCAGAGGCAAGTTCATATATTTTAAGAATTCCTTCCTTGGGCCTTCCAAGCTTCTTTTACCATAAAATGGCTTTCATCCCTTACAAAGGTGTTCCCTAACCTTAAAATGTTATTTGTAGTCTGCCACAAAAAATGTCTGCAAATTATAACTAAGTAGCACCCACTGTTTGTCTTCTTCCCAAAGCAACTTCGAAAGTGATACTATTTTTTTGCATCCTTCCTAAGGAGAGATTGAGGTGCAGAGAAGTAAAGAGACTTTCCTGCACTCATTCCAAAATTAGCAGGGGCTTTGTTTTTGTTCTTGATGAAACAATTATTAAAGATTTGGGGATATCACTTTTCCATAAATGGCAAGATATTGCTGGCCAGAAATATTTAATCACCATACCGTCTTCCAATCTGGCAGAAGGTGAAAGAGAACGATTTTGGATCAAGTGTCAAAATGAGCCAGTTGGCCTTGTTCTCACTGAGATTATTTACAAGAATAACAGGACAGCTTCTAAGCCAGGCTGAGAGTCAGCAGGACCTGAATTTGAGCCCTGGTTCAGCTGCTTAATGTGACCTTGAAAAATGGTTCTGAGACTCAGTTTCCTCATCGATGCAGCAGCTTCTCAGAGTTTTCATCAGGATTAAAAGAAATTAACAAAGATAAGTGGCTTAGTACACACAGTGCTCCATAAACATTGGCCATTGTTATTATGTATTTAACTGTAGAGAGAACATCTGCTTATCAGACTAGTGGGGGGTTTTTTGTTTGTTTTTTCCTGTGTACAACAGGCACTTCTGGAAGATATAAATCAAAACCCTAATATTTTGAATCATCTTTTTATATTTCTTCCCATTATAAACAAGGGACAATGAGTTATATGTGACTATTAAAATGGAGTTGTTAGAAAAAGTATGGAAGTTTGCAACAGGCAGTCCAGATTACAACCTAATATTCAGTCATTTGCCTCCTTGTGTATTTTTTCCAAATGAGGGGAAGTGGGAGAGACAATTCATGAGCGAGAATTTTCAGGTGACACTGCGCACAGCTGTCCTTGCCTGTGCAGGGGGAGAGAGACTGAAGGCCACTGCCTTAAGAGACCCTGAACTTTGTAGTTGTGTTAAGTTTTCTAATTACCTGTTTGAGCCAAATTTGGAAGGAACTTTGAAACTGCCAACCCATTTTTTTAGGAAACAGAGTGGGATATGGAGTTAGCACATCTAGTTCACAGGAAAGCTATGTTATACTATCATATTTTTATAATCCATGTAAACAATAATTAAATGTCTTATAATCTAAAAGGTGTGAAATTACTCGCCCAACATCAAGAAGAAAAAGTCACTATGAAGAGACAGCTAATACTCAATGTGATCACATGAATTTTAGTGTAAACTAATAAAATAGCTCCCCTTTAGAAATTTTTAGCATATGAAATTATTTTTGCCCTGCAAGTTACTCCAAAGTACATTTTAAAAATATTATTTACAGTTGCTATCCAGTAAAGGTTACATTTCAAATGTATCTTGATTAGACAATCACATGTAACAGAAGTTCCTTTCCTTGAAAATGCCTGCAGGAGTTCACAACACATAACTTTGTTTTACTGTAACACCGATACTCTTTTCCTATTCCAGCTTTTGCCTGCTTCTTTTTAAGACACAAAAAGTATCCATCTTCTCAATCTCCCTAGCTTTCAGGCCACTTGACAATAGCAGAATGCAAATTGCTCACTAACTACATATTTAAATAACCACTGTATAATAGAAGCTTAGCAGAGGTGTCCTGGGAAAAAAACCCAAATCAATGACCCTGTATAAGATGTGTATTCTCCTCATTGAAAGTCTCCCAGCACTATCTGTCCCCACCTGCCAAGCCAACTTTATCTCTTTGTATGTCCGGAACACCCCTCCACCCCCTTCAAATTTGTTTCTTGCTGACCTACCAATCAGAATCAGTGCCTTGCTCAAAAATCCTCAAGGACTTCCATATCAGTTAAGATTTGCATTTGGCAGCTAGTAACAGAGCCCAGAAATAATAGTGGCTTGAACAAGATAAACGTTTATTTTTCTTTTCTGTAAAAGAATTCTGCTGATAAGCAATGCAGAGCTGGTGTGGCATCCCCTATAGTTCCCCTATCGTTCTGCTCCACAATGCACCTTCTATTCTCAGGAACAAAGGATGCCTCCTCAAGTTGCATCCATCTTATCCACCTTCTAGACAGCCAGAAGCGGACAGACAGGCAGATGTCAAACTTCTTTGCAAATGCCTCCAGGGCCGAACACCATCCAGCATACTTCCAGAGCACCCCTTAAAAAACTGCCAGATCCATGAAGGAATTAATTTTGAAGTAGGGAGATTTATCACTTACCAAACTATACTAAATTTTAACAGGATGCCCAGGGTCTCATGAGAAATTAGGGTATAATATGAAACTCTTAAAAGGACGACCTGTTTTAGAATATCTATAGAACTGGCTTGCCACAGTGCCTAAAATCCCCAGAGTTAGAGATTTATTCTTTTGGGTTAAGAAACTACTATATTTCCAGTAAAAGGCACTATATTATGCTGAGGGACCAGGGAGAGTTCAATACATATAAGGCAACTTCTAACGTATACAAATGTAAGGCTTACACAAAAAAATAACACTATCGACAGCATAGAAATGTCAAGATTAATAGGCATTTCAGAGGATAGAAGTCTCTGAACATCTTTTGGTAAATTTGTGAGTCAAGAGACTTTTCAGCACCCTAACAAGGCCCAAACAGAACAAGTAAGTTTAGGAGAGGAAGGAGAAGCCACCTAGACTGGCAAGCGAAGCTGCGTGGCAGCTGTGCTGATGGGCCCGGGGTTGCCTGTGTGCAGCAGGTTGGTGCGGAGGGCTTAGAAATGGAGTGACAGGCAACCTGGGAAGAGGAGCAGAAAGTATAAGTAAAACCACGTGTTGCACAATGCAGGCCAAGGACCATGTGAGTGTCATACAGGAAGTGCTACCTCAAGAATCCAGGAACTCTGAGTTCCAGTCCTGCCTCTGCTGCCCTCTAGGCGGGTAACCTTGGGCAGGGACAATGACTCTGGGCCTCCGCTTTCTTAAAGGAGAGGTTGGTGATGTAAGGGCCCTATACAGCATTAAAATGATCACCACTTGAAACTAATAGCTCATGCTCTAGCCAATCCGGAAGAGGTTGTTGGAAGGAGGAGAATGAGTATTTAAGGTGTAAAGTCGTTAGACATGGGAAGACAGGATGTGGGAGCCATTGGTGGAAACAACCTGCCAAATGAAAGAGCAAACATACACATAACTATGGTTTTTATGCAGGCTTTGTTCTAAGTTCTTCACATATATTAAATATTTTCCAAAGAAAGATGTTCTTAAGATTATGAATTGGAAAGCAAAGCAGGAAACAGAATGAAGGTACATGAAGTACTTGGCCTAGGCCTGCACGTAGTAGGCACTCATCATCATCCTTGGCAAACAAAGGATCTCCAGGAAACCTCCCCTTTCTCCTACTACATAGCCACCCTCGACATTCTCAAGTGTAGGCTCTCCCACTCACCCAATCTCCTTCATTTTGTGCACCCACCTTCCCACAGCTGAACAAAACCATCAGAAGGTATGAATGGGGTTCACGGCTCTTCTCAGGGAGCCCCAACCTCGAGTCCCAAGCCTGCATATTCAGTTGAGGATAAGCTAAAGATAAGGGGGTAAGTTTCCTCCTTCTCACTTTCCATCAGCAGAACTCTTTTTGAATGAAGATTTGTTTTATTTGGTTTTACTGGTGGAGGGCAGGAGGGGAGGTAAAGGGCAGAAGTAAGAAAGGAAGCAAAGAAGATAAAATTCAGGAGTTATTTCAGGTCTGGGTTTTGGCACAGGCCGACAGTTTAAGCTGTAACTGTTAAGAAATATAAAAGGCTAAGACTTTTCCTAAAGGCAGAAACAACTGTGACTGGGGCTTGGAATTACAGGTCTCTTAAATTAGCTCCAAAGAACCTGAGCTGATAGCGGAGGAAATGAGCAACGAGTGAGCTGTCATCAGTGTGCTAACATCTACCTGTCAAAACTTTAAGGACAGCTTCTCGTGGGGTGACAACGGACTCTAGGTCTTATACCATTTAGCCAGCAGAGGTCTCTCTTTTACTAATCAATTAAAAAAAAAAAAAAAGTCCCTGTGGGTTGTTCATTTTTATTATCCCTCTTTTCAAGTCTCTTTCAAAAATCAAGTAAATAGTTAATCTTTTGAGTTGCTCAGTAAAAAATGAAGACAAAAATGCTGAACTATTTGAAGAAAATGATGCAGTTTTCACCCCTAAGTTGTACACTTGCTAAGAAGATTCATACCAGTTGTACTGGCAAAGGGCAAAACATGGGCTGGCTCCTAAAACGACAAACAAGAGATTGCCCGCTAAATGAGTGGCGGGGTGGAGCAGAAGTGGCGAGACCGGCTTGTTCAGCCGCCAGTTCAGCAGACAGGCACCCAGCTACGGGGCTTGCATGGGTTCTTCCTTCAAAACCTGAAATTTATCAGTTGTGACTAGTATCTGTTCTGATGGTCCAAGAACGTCATGTCCCCTTCACTTACTGAAAAGCCACATACCCACCAGACCTCTAAAACATTTTTTATATTGTGTGTGTTCGTGAAGAAATATAAAGGTGCAAGCCTAAACTTTCTTTCCCACACCCTATGGGAATGATCCCAATACAAAACTAAGGGTGTTGACTAGAATAAGATAAAAGAAGGTAATAAGCAAGTTTAATTAAAGCTGCTCAAGTCACTCTCTTCAATTACCCAATGGCTTCCCATTGCTCTTGAAGTTAAGTTCAAAATTCCTAATGTGGCTTGAAAGGCCCATTACCATCTGGACCTTACCAACCAACTCACACCACTCGTTCCTGCTGCCCTGGTTCACACCATCCCAGTCATATGCACCTTCTTTTACTTCCTCAAAGTCCTTCCTGATTTGGGGCCTTGGACGTGCTCTGCCTGGATCACCCTTATTCCCCTCCTGTCTTCCACTGGTAATCCCTGCTCAGCCTCCATGTCTCCATTGGAGGGTCATTTCCTTAGGAGTGACTTGCTAGCTTCCATCTCTAGATAAGGCCCCCTATTTCAAACTCTTACAACATGCTGCAGGGCAACCACTACAACACAGGAGACTTTCAGAAAACTGCAGACGGCACTGCATGGGGGATGGATTTTCAAAGGCTCATTTCTTTTGGGTAAACATGGGCTGGCCTGGGGAAAGAGTTTTGATTCCAGACCATGCTGACTCCCTCGGCTGGGCACCTTTGTAGGAACATAAGGCGGAAAACCTGAGCTTCCTTTACAGCACATACGAGGTCTGTCCAGAATGTGTCCAGCCATGTGCTATGAAAAATTGAGACATTTAATGAAGATACTAGAAACATTGTACATAGGACGCCTCAGTCCCCTTCAAAGTAGGCACCTTAGGACCTCACACAGTTCTCCTAATCTCCATCAGCTGTCCCATCATATTTTCATGAATCTCATCGATGGTCTGAAATCCCTTCCCTTTCAAAGGTGATTTTAGTTTTGGGAAAAGCCAGAAGTCACAGGGTGCCAAATCTGGGCTGAGCTACCTGGGTGATTTGATGTTTCACCAAAAAGCTCTGAATCAGATGTGATGCGGGAGCAGGTGCATCGTCGTGATGAAGCTGCCAATCACCAGTTGCACATAGCTGCAGCCTTCTGAATCATCCGAATTGTTTCCACAGAGGAATGTTTAAGCTTAATGCAAAATTTGATGCAGATTCATTGCTCTACTGGCTCAGTCATTTTTAATGCAACAGCCACACAGTACACATGCTCACTTGACAGTGTCTACCGCCTCCACTGACTAGTACAGTGACATTCTCATTGTTCACACATGTGCATTCCAGCCCACTTTCCTTGGCTGCCAGGTTACATTGATGTTGCACAAATCGTTCTCATTATATTAACAATGGCTGGACTTTTTCCGGACAGACCTACCTCATATCCTTCAGAACACAATTATTAAATTCCATTAAATAATTATAGCTGTGATTTTTCTGTCCATCTCCTCAAACTGCCTGTAGCTCCAAGAGGGCAGGGCTCTTGTCAGTCACGTTGAAGAAACAGAGCCTGGCCCTTAGGAGGGTCTCCATGAGTATGCATGCAACAATGAAGCAGAGATTGTTACCACTAAGCAACCACTAAGGCATACTTTCCCATGCTTTTTTTTCTAGGAAGACAATAAAAGTTCACTCTTCAGTCTACACTACTATACTATCTATAATCTTTCTTTGACTCTTGTGAATATGTAGTTTGCAGCCAAAAATCAGTAATCTAGCTCCCCTGGAAAGAAACCTGATCCACAGGGATGGGCTGCGTGAGCCTGACTAGGAAACGAATTACAGAATTGTAAGCCAAAAGGGACCTATAAATCATCTTGTTTAACGTCCCCACTTCACAGGAAATCAAGGATTAGAATTTCCTCATTTGTAAATTGAAGACTGGATGCAATGCTCTCCCATTCTCGGTATTCTGAGATTCTACGATCTGCCCCAGGTCCGTCCCACGGCGAGTGACAGCTCAAGTCTGGTCTGCTATCTTGAAATTTAAAACGCTCTCCCCAGCACTATGTCCTAAGTAACTAAACTACAGGCAGAGAGCTGAGCTGTTGAATTCCAAGCAGAATCCTGGTGTGCCAAATGCCAAAGATCAAGGAATGTGAGGTTTGGGATAATGTTACCACCAGGATCCCATGTGGCAAAAAGATGGAATAGGCTCAATTCTCCATGGTTTGTTAAGATAGCCCTGAGTTAATGGGGTGATATTTATACCTTACTTATGTTCTCTGGAAGCAAGATCATATACCCAAACACACATACTCCTCATAATTCATATAGGGATTTAACAATATTTGGAACGAAATACAGAAAAATGGGAGGAAAATGAATTAGGGAAATGCCTAGTTCTGTTTTAACATCTGAGAAGAGAGACTATGTGAGACACAAAGAGAAACTTATTCTCCATTCAAGAATTTCAAGGATAATTATTTTTTAAACTTGAAATATCTTTATGGGGTTTTTTCATGTTGAAATCCATCATTAAAATATACAACCAATACTTAAATGAAATGAAAGTCTCTTCATAATTCTACTCTCAGGAACTGAAACCAGGTAACCTTCCAGGCTGGTTCTATGCATACACATGGGAATTGTCTTTAATTTTTAAAAAATGCTTTTTTACAAAAACAGAGTCATACTATAAATATTGCTCTGTGCCTGGTTTAATATTATGGACAACTTTTTATATTAATACATATAAAGCTACCTGGGTGTTCTAATAGTTGCAATCTGTGTCATTCTTGGATATACTATAGTTGCTTCAATCAAATAATCAATCCTTTAATCTTGCATCTAAGGGGATGTTGCTGGGTTTACTTTTTTTGCTTCTTTTTTTTTTAATCCTCACCCAAGGATATATTTATTGACTTTTTAATTTTTTTTAGAGAGAGAGAAAGGAAGTGGGGGAGAGAGAGAAAGAGAGAGAAACATCTATGTGAGGGAAACATCAATTGGTTGCCTCTCATCTCCCATATGTGCCCCACCTGGGGATCAAACTCGCAGCCTAGGTGTGTTCCCTGACCTGGAATTGAATCTTCAATCTTTTGGTGCATGGGGCGACACTTCAATCAACTGAACCATCCCACCAGGGCTTTTTTGTTTCTTTTTAAAGTCTAATATGTAACTTCACAATTATCATGCTGGTATATGTATCTTTAGTCTCATGTCTGACCATTTCCCAAAAGTGCATTTGTAGAAAAGGGACTACTGAATCAAAGACTAAACCCACAGTATACAATGTACAATGTACCCAATGTACATTGTATCATCTATGTGTAGTTCTAACCTAACACCATTTATTCCATCATGTACTCTCCCTCTACTGATTTGACATTTCATAATAATCATAGAATAAATTCTATTTGAAGCTTTTAAGAGAATAGAGAACTTGAAGGAAAAGCCAGAATAAGGTCATGATTTTGGAGAATCAGATTATCGGCCAATATTTAGGCATTTAAAAACAGGAATGGATGAGATGTGTGGAAAAAGGTCATTGCTTGCTTTAAGAGGCTGTGCAGGACATTTCTAAGAGCAAAGTAAGGTGATGCTAGTAAGACAAAGATTAAACGGTTTGGATAAGAGAGCTTTGACCCTGAACTTGAAAGGTGGTCATGGCTTCCACACATGCAAACTCCTTGCTTCTCTGGTCACCAGTGAAGCTGGGGAGAAAATCACTCAGCCTTGGATAGAAGGGAGGGAAGCAAAGGTTAAACTATCAGGAAAGGATAATGATCACCTTTGCATGAGTGGCGCTGACTGTAACTCTATTTCCTTAAATTTATGTATATTCTGTGTATAATTTATATCCCAGCAGTCTCAAACTACAACTGAACATAGTTTCACATTTGAGAAGCCTTTTGTATTTCCTTTTCTGAAAATTGTGTTCATAGCCCTTATTTTTTTATTGATTTGTTTGCTTTTGCTCTTTAATTTGTAGACACTCTATTTATTAGGGAAATTAGCCTTTTAATAAATGGGTTGCAAACATTTTCTCCAATTTTCCATTGTGTGTATGGGTGTGAGCATTACTGATTTAGTACCACAAACAAATGTATACCAGGTCCTTTCTGAGATAATTAGAGATGAGCCTTAACTCAACCAAATGCCTTATTTTTTAAAGCGTTTTTTAAAATTGTGGTGAAATGTCATAAACTTTACCATTCTGACCATTTTTTGCAATACATTAACTCTGTTCATTAAATGCCCAATAAAAAACATTTGTTCTCCTTAAGGATAATTAAAAGCAGCATTTAAAAATAAGGAAACTGTTGTGGCCAGGTGGTTCAGTTGGTTAAAGTATTGTCCCAATATGCCAAGGTTGCCAGTTCAATCTCTGGCCAGGGAGCAAGAATCAACTAATGAAAGCATAAATAAGTGGAACAACAAATTAATGTTTTTCTTTCTCTCTCTCAAGTCAATAAATTAAAAAAATTTTCAAAAATGAGAAAACATATTTACAAGGTTAATATTGTGTTGGTTGTGGTTACTTGAGAATCCGAAATACAAACTGGATGTCTCTGTTAATTATATTGTTTGTGAATTATAATGGTTACTCATTATACAGGGGTGGACAAAAACAGATTTACAGTTGTAATACAATCATCAATAAATAATAAAAGGAAAAAAACCTGTTTCGTGTACTCACACCCGTTAGCCTGCTTTTGCCCACCCCGTACACCAGGCCCTGTGCTAAGTCCTGCACATACATCATCTCGCCGAATAGTTTTAATAACCCTAGGAGAGAACTGTAAACACCCTCATCACATAGCCGAAGAAACAGAAGCTTTACCAGGTGAAGTACCTTGCAGTGCAGCAAGTCCCACAAGCACTAAGTTAGGTGACCGCGCCTCAAACCCAAGCAGTCTGATTCCAGAGCCTGAAGTCAAACCACTGGCCCGGTGTCCATCTCCAAGAGGACGGGACCCAGAATCCCGTGTGAGATTGTTCCAGCTAGAATGTGGATGAACTCTAAGTTTTCCAGTGGTTATGTATCTATTTATTTACTATTGTAGTTACACATAATGTAAAATTTACCATTTTACCCATTTTAACTAGAGAGCCCATTGGCACTAAGTGGGCTCACATCACCCCCACGTCACTGGCTGTTCACTCTGCTATGGCAGATTTGGAGTGCAACACGTTTTTATTTTTATGTCATTGAATTTATCAATATTATATTTTATGGATTCTATATTTTGTGTCATACTTAGAAAGATAATTATACTTTTTTAAATCCTCTGAGGTTTCTTCTGCCATGTCTACGGCTCCTTTTTTTTTTTTTTTTTACAGTTCACTCTTAAATCCTTCAGGAATTTATCCTGGTGTAAATGTGAGATAGAAACTTAGATCTGGACATCAAAGGAGAGATCACAGTTAACAGGTTTAGATTTAGAGTCATTCAACTTTTGGTGACAGCTGAAACCAAAGAGAACGTAAGATGGCATTCAACAAAGAGTTTGGACCTTGGGGGATTTGCTTGAACCAAGAGGAAGGTTGCAAGATAAAGAACCTGCGAATCTAGAAAAGGCATTAGTGTGGCAGGAGGAAAACCAAGATGGAGCAATGTCTTGGAAACCCAGGAAATAAGGTAAGCATTGTTCTGGAGGAAAGGGTCAGAGGAGCCCTGCACCCAAAGTCATAGCTTAGTAACCATTCGCATTTTTCACTAAGAATCAGGTTAAAACCAGCAGTTTCTGCTTCACCTTGTTGGGGGGTTTTCCCCTTTTTTCTGTGTTATTACTACAATAGGAACCAGAGAACATAAACTTTGAGAGTTCATGTCACTTTGAGAAAAGTAGTTTGGTCAAGTACAATAGTGGATGAGCATCTTGTGTTGTAATCCTAAAACATTTCAATCCCAGTAGGCAACTCAGAAATGGGAAGCATTTTAGAGCCCCAAATGGACTGAGGGGCTGGATTTTCAAAAGGCTGGCTTTATTCACTCTGTATTCTCACTTGTCCTGGCTTCTAGTAGCTTTCTGTTGCCAGGGCCTGCAGATGAGAACTAGCAGGAGAGCACATGTTTGCCTAAGGCCCAAGTTTTTGAAACTATCTTAATTCTTACACAATCCCGCTAGAGACAAAACCTCCCTGAACAAAAAACTGCTGTTTTCATCCACATTCCCCCAGAAGACCCCAATCCTAGAATTCTACAATAAATAAACATTTATCAAGAACATGCAAAAAAAGATTCAAGATAAAAGTTTCACTTTATTTTTTTTAATGCCAATAGGAATTATATTTGCATCTAGACAAATTCATTTTAAATTCCTATGGGGAAGAAAGGCAAGCAAAAGAAGCCAGAAAAATTCTGAAAAAGGGACCAGTCGGGGTGTGCAGGGTTAGTGTTACCAGCAATTAAAAAATATTCTAAATTTACAGGAATTAAAATAATTTGGTCCTGAGTGCTGAAACTGATAGGACAATGGAATAAAATAGGACAATTAGAACTTACCCGAATTTAGTGTAAAGTTATAAATTTAATATGAAAGGTATAGATTTACTTGCCATCTTTATCATGTTGAGCATTCCCATCCAAGAATATGACACACCTTTTGATCTGCTCATGTCTTCTGTTAGAGATACAATCTCGGAATGAGTACACTGTTCCATCTCTCCACCACCTTCCTGTCTGCTGAAGAGTGGTAGTGAAAGTTTCCTGTGGAAGTTTTGCTTGGGGTCTAAATTTTTTCCCAGAGTCATTCCTAACATACTGGACTTCTAGTCTCTCTGTTTACAAAATCTGGAAAGTGGTGAAGAAGCCTAACTTAATCAGACAGGTATTAGGTGTTGGCAGAATTATTTTTAAAGGTTCTAGTGGCTAAGTTATGGCCTTGATTTAACTTAGGAAGTTCAGATGGCAGCTGGAAGTTACCACCTACTCAGTATTATTAGCCACCAATCTCAAAGATGGAGCTTCAAGTCACCATGGGTGTCGGTCTTGAATAACAAGGTCCAACAGAAATATAATGCAAGTCACATCTGTAAATTACTAGGTTCTAGTAACCACTCTAAAAAAAGTAAAAAGAAACAGATGGAATTAAATTTAATATTTTAAACTAACATTTCAAAAGTATGATCATTTCAACATCCAATCAATACAAAAGTTATTAATGAAGTTATTTAACATAGTTTTACACGAATTCTTGGAAACCTGGTGTAAATTCCACCCAGCACATCTCAGTTGGGACTGGCCACATCTGAGTGCTCGACAGCCACAGACAGTTTCGGCTGCTACATTGGACAGTGCAACTCTGGAAGAGGGTCATGAGCAAGGAAAACTGCTTCATTTAGTAGACATCCAGAAACTCCCAGGTTGGAAAGACAGTATCTCAAGGGTCTGGAACAGACTTTAAAAATCACGAGTCCTGACACCCATCTGACTGACTGTTCAGTCTTTTCTACAACGTCCTTATCAAGGGATCGCCCAGACGAGTGCTGGGCTCGCACTTGCAGGCACGATGAGCTCACTGTTTCCTGAAGCTAGCCAGTCTATTTGGGGACAATCTTAACTCAAAAAATTCCTTACTAAGGGCACAAGCAGGTCGGCTCGTGGCGGTCTGAGAAGCTCAGTTGGGTTGTGCTAGCCTTAAGGAGTGAGTTGGTTGGGCTAGGAAGCATTGGGGGGATTAAGAACTAAAAAGTGGGTGGGGGCAGTTTGATAGGAACTGTTAGACGGAAGGCTGAGGCTGGACATCTGGTTCAAACCCTCGGCTACACCGCAACAACAGACACAGACCCCCCCCCCCACACACACACAAACTATGTAGATAGGCCAACTTCGCCAATCTGGAGAGAAATGGATTTGGAACATAATTTAAAACATGATAAACTTTTTAAAAATTCACCGTAAAGTAAAACCTAATTGGTTTATAATTAATGAAGGATATCATATGTATTAGGCCTGTATTATAAATAACATTATCCTAAATCTTAAAGTACTTTATCAAAGGAATTAATTTTCAGACCCAGGAGTCAAAGACACTTTCAAAGTCATTCCCTCTCTCGATTTTGTTTTAACCTTTTCTTCACACAAAAGCACTCTCGAAAGCAGAGACAGAAAACTTGTTTCAAAAAATTCAGTAAAAATGACACCGACTGCCTGAGTTATGATGAATTCTGACTGGGTGGCTTCTGAAATAACACTCCCCCTCCCCCGTATTTGCATTTCTTGTTTCTTTTTTTTTCTTTTTTTTTTCTTGGTAGCGAGGTGTTCTTTTCCGGGCCACCTTCACCCTCCCGCCTTCCCCAGCTCTACCTTTCCAAGGCAGGGGAAGGTGCATCCTCGCCAGAGCTCCTGCCGGCGCCTCCCCAGTACCTCTGCCCAGCGGCCGGCGAAACGGCGCAGCCTAGACACCCATTAACGTTTCTACTACATCTCTGGCTCCGCCAGAGCGTCCCCCGGCTGCTGACCGTGGCCCCACACTCCCCACCCGCCCGTACACTGAGAAACGCACTTGGGGGTAACATTTTGGAACAGAAGCTCCGCCCACCCGCTTCCCTCCCGCCTCCACAAAACCACTAAACACCCCACTTTGGTCCGCCGAAGCGGGTCTTGTCACACGATCTGGGGTACCGTACTTTTTTGAAGAAAACAAGCATCCAAAAAAAAAAAATTCAAACTACACTCCCCGGCCAATGGGGGAGAAGCGGGCGGTGGGCGGAGGAAGCGCGCGGCGGGCGGGGCGCGCGGGGGCTGTTACCGCCGGGGGCTTGTAAAAAACGCGGCGGGCGCCGGGTTTGGGGCTTTTTTTCCTCCGAAACCAGTTCGAGCGCGAGACTCCGCCTGTAGCTGCAGCCTCGCGGATCCACCTTAAATCTTCAGTGGACTCAGCGCAGGGGTCAGTGGGCGCAGCCAATGCCAATCAAGTTTACAACCACCAGCACGGGAGGGAAAAAAACGAGAGGAAAAAAACAATCTTCAAGTTCTCCCGTCCGCACACACGCACGGTCACACGGACGCACGCACACACTTACACAAGCACACAAAAGGAAGGAGGGGGTGGGGGGCAGGCGGGCGCGCGCGCGCGAGGGAGAGGAAATGTTTGCAAAATGCTGGCTGGAGGCTTGGTGCCCGTGGCTTGAGCGCTCGGGGAAAGCGCGCGGGAAGCGCGGCCCGGCCCGAACGCCATGATGGTGGCCGCGGTTTGGAGCCCATTTTCTGGCGGGGGAGCTGCAGTGATGCAATCCCCCGGCCCCGGGCCTGGCTGCGTGCCTCCTCCCTGCTTTTTCTTCACCTTCCTTTCGAGGCGCCTCGACGTTTCGCGCCCAACACGCAGAGATTTCTTTTACTTTCCGATTCTTGCCTACTCTGTCCCCACGCGAAACTGGCCTGGTACGCGGGTGTGGGAGACACAGAGAGAGACGAATTTACGTGGAAACACTACACTTTCGGTTCTGCGGGATCTGAGGCTCACCCCACCCCCACGCGAGCCCAGATCCCCGAGGTTCTTCCCCCCAGGGTGGTTCTAGCACAACCGTGGTTCTTCCCCCTACCCCCACCTCCCCTTCGCTTCCAGGATTTTCACCTTCAATTTGCTCGGGAGGGAGGGGAGCGGGATTAGGGTGTGGCTCAGGTGAAAGAAATGATAACTCTTTTTTAAAAATTAGTACTCTGGGAAACAGATCGGGAGAGCCTAGATGAACTTTTAAATCACTTTTCAACATAAAAAAAAAGCTTATGAAGAACAAGTGTCGACGCTAAGAATGAAGATGAGATGGCGAAGCAGCATTCCACGGCTGCCGGGAAAGGTCGCTCCGCGCGGCCGGGCGGTGGACGCACAGTGGCCACAAAGGCCGCCCTTGCTCCGCTCCCTTTCTGTTGATTTCCAGGGTCCCCTCCGTCCCCCAACCGTAACCCCTGCACCCACATTTTCCTAGTGCCTCCCTGGCTCACCCCCGCGCTGAGCAGCTGGGGATGCGACTGGGGGGACTTCGCAGAGAGGGTAGAGGGGGGAGGTCACCCCCGCGAGCGAGCGGCAGTGGCGCTCGGCCCTCCTGCGCACCGCCGAGGCCCTCCGCGCCGCCGGCGAGCCGGGAAGCCTTTCGAAATGCGCGGGGCTGCGGGTCATTGGAGCCCGGGTGGGGGTGGGAGCGGGCTGCTGTTCTGGAGGATCGACGGATTCTGAAAGGTTCTCCCTTTCGCTCAAGTCCCCCCACCGTTCTGGAGTTGGCAGAGCACTGATGGGGAGCGTCTATTTGTGGAGAGGGATGCGGGACTTTCGCTTCCTTCTCAGCCCGGAGGAGAGATGATGAGGGAGGCAAGTTTCTGAGAAACCGCCCAGCTCCGTTGCGCTCGCGGAGGCGCAGCCGACCTCTGCGGCCTGCGGGCGCCCCGGGCGCGGGTACTGCGCACAGCCTCCCGCGCGGTGCGCGACCTCGGGAGCTGCACGTTTCAAACCTGGGGCCAGACCTGGTCTTTCCGTCCCCGAGCGCCCGCCTGCCCGACTCCGCCACTGCCGCGGCGGGCGAACGCGGGGCTGAAGTGTAGTTTAGAGAGACGACGGCGCAGTGGCCAGGGGAGCAGGGCAGGGCGTGGCTGTCGCCAGTGGCCGGGTCCCCTTAGAGGGACGCTCGCAGCCGGCGACGGAGTCCTGGACCCCGGAGAGGACGCTCCGAATCGCGGGGACGAATTTGGAGACTTGACACAGAAGTGTAATGGATCCACTCGGCAACTTGGGGACTGCGTTCCTGTGAACGTGCCTAGCGCGGCGAGCATCCACTGCTTCCTGGCCCAGCACTCCTAAAACGCAATCTCTAAAAATTCACATTAAAGATGCCTATGTAGGAAAGAAAAAATGGGGTACATGCAACAATTAAGGGGATTTTTTCCTGTTAGAGACACTTTAAAGTACCCTTTTTGCCCAGAGAATCTTTATTTCATTATTTCCTGACTCTCCCTCCACTCCTTCTTCCCCGTTTTGAATTGTTTTTCTTGCTTTCTCAGTGTCTTCCTGAAAAACGCTCTGTTTGCGTCTTTTGAACAAAATCACAAAAACACCTTTCAGTCTTTAATTAAAATAATACCTACTTGGAAAAGGCAGGCTAGCTAGCAAAGGACCTACTTTTCACCTCTCCCTTCCCGGCAGTTGGTACAGAGTCAACCTTACTTTAAAAAAGAAAAAAAACTGCAACTTCGGGTCTAAATTAGCTGAAAATACCTTGTTTAGAGCTCCTTTGGGGTGCAACAATTTGAGGAAAACAGTTTAACTCAAATTCAGATTTTTGCGATTTAACCATTTCCAGTTTCCTAGAAAAAATAATTTACTTTTACATATTAACCACATTTTTAAGGGAATGTAGAATTACATGATTTTAGTAAATCTGACTTTCAAATATCTTATTTTCCCCCTTATTTAACTAAAAATAATCTCTCTCTGCTATGTGAATATGGGGGACCCAAAGCCCTTAGATTTTGTGTTTAGATTAACCAGTTTTGGGTTGTGTAAATTATTATTACCAGGAAATTCAGAAATTTAGGAATTTCTGTATGACGACCAGTTTAATTTGAATACCTGTTTTATCTAAATTAGTGTGGAATGCACATCAATTTCTTAAAAACCTATATATCTGAATATTTTGCACAAGAGGTGTAGATTAGATGGTCTGAGCAATTGCTCTAATTCCTCACACTTGGCATGTGTAAATAGAAAATTTAGAAAGTCACCAATGTTACTTTCATTTTCAATCCTGCAAATGTGTGATCAGTGTACACTTATGTAAGAATTTTCGGTTCTGACACATTCATATCCTAGAAGACATAAATATTTAACTAATGGAGATCTGACAATATTTATACGAAAATGTGGCTTTTCCACTTCATACTTCTACAGTTTTATCCACCCACACAGAACTAAGTGGAAAATAGTGACTACTACATTCAGACCCACAGAAACATCTGAGCTGTGGGCCTGAATCACCTAGATTACTTACCACTTCACACTATGTTTGTGGAAATATGACTAAAATGCCAGGTTGAATACCTCCAGCTTAGTAAAAGCACATTACATACACTTCAATTCAATGAATAGCTATGGAAGTTTTCTTTATTGATTGTTTGATATGTAACAATAATTGGCATCTTTTTCACACATTACAAAAAATTATACTTGGCTCAGTATGCAACCTTTTAAGCACAGCCATATTATTTAAAGAAGGGGGAAAATCTATTCTACCCAATACAGCATTTACAAATGCACAAAACATGCCACTTTGGCTTGTATATTGTCTAGATTAAAAAAAAATCTTTTTAACATAAATAAGTTAGTATAATTTTCAGTGTCTTTACAGAGTTATGTACACAGGTACACTTCAAAGGGTTTTGTTTAATACACAGGCAATGTAAAAATACTGTTTAAAGATGTAGTATCCATTTCACTTATACCATATTGTCTTTTTTCTATACACATTTTCCTCTTAAAACACCACTTTCCTTTGGGCAAATTAACAAATAGAGAATCTTTAAATTTAAAATTATTTCATTATTTGTTATGTGTAGTTGCATACAGATCTTTATTTTGACTGTGTCTATACAGCCCAAAGCAAAAAGAAAATCGGAAGTTTTCTCAATAAATCTAATAAAAATTAGATGGTCAATTTGAGCATTCAGAACTCCCCCCATTTTTTTTGCCCAGAATTATCTGGAGTGATTACCTAACTGCTGAATAATGAACTGGTAAATTCCAAATTTAAGGGGGCCTGGAGGGGGGCACTGAGGACAGTTTGTTGTTGTTGTTAAAAAAAAAAGAGCTATTTGCTGCTACATAATGGAATTAGCAGAGCTCCCAAATGAGAAATAGCCTCCTGTAAAAATATAGGGATTATTTGTAGTCAGTGTTAAAATTTGAATGATTTTTAAAATAAAGTATCAGTTTTCACTGAAAGGGACATTACATCTTTAAAGAAAATTCAAACCCTTTCCCTAAACTGCTTCTCTTTATGCAAGTCAAATATTTTTCTCCTTGCTCTAAATGGAGGCAAGCTCTTCACATCCCCACGCCAATTCCTTAGCCCCACCCTCCCTTCCCGTCCCGTCCCCAAAGTTTATGTGCTACATAAAAGGTAAAAACTATATACACAGGTAGTACAATGAAGCAAATAAGGAAAAACCTAATTGCACAATGCTACATCCAATGCTTTAGAGGCAGATCATTTAAGAACGCCTAAAATTTTAGTGTTATTGTGTTGTTCCTTTTCAGTGCTTATACAAGACGTCCAGCGATATGGAGTCAGCGATATGTATTTAAAATTTTCAATTCATATTTTCCTTGCTTCATCAAGCTGTGGGGTATCTGATACACAAGGAAACATACTCTCAATTCTGCAAGAGAAACAGAGGAAAGAATTAGGAGAAATGCCCTAGAATAACATTACCAATACAATAATTATTTTGTCACTTAGTTGGGAAATACCTGAGTGATGGAAAACAGGTACTAAACATTATGACAACAGTCATTTCTACCCAATGTTCCCCTCACTGGATTTTTACTCTTCTCTCTGTGTAGATACTTTTATCTACAGCACTGGTTCTCAACAGTGGGCAACTTTGTACCCCAGGGGATATTTGGCAATATTTAGACATTTTTGGTTGGCATACTAGGGGAAGGGGGGGCTGCTGGTATCTAGTGGGAGAGGCCAAGGATGCTGCCAAACACTACAATGCACAGGACAACCTCCCACAACAAAGAATTATTTGCCTCAAAATGTCAGTAGTGTAGAGGTCGAGAAATCCTGGTCTTGCGAATCAGGGTCAAAGATGGTGAGAAAGAAGAGACAGGAAAATTAAGAAACTGTATCACTTAAAGAGTAGCAAAATTTTCTAAATTTGCAAAACAATGTAAAACATAGTTCTCCAAAAAATTTGTTAACATTTTTTTTTCAAAATATTCTAGTTTCTTAGTCATATGCAGAAAATACACATGAATGCTTCTGCACAGGGCTTTACTGCTATTTCTAGTATTCGCTGAACTGGCACATTTACTAACAAATGCCTCTCTATGTCAGGATAAGACGGAGTCATCTGATGAGTTAGGCCACAAGGCACAAACCAACAACAGCTGCAGGTGGTAAGGTTGTATCAGAACAATTTTTCACCCAATTTCCCCACTTCATATACAGCTGTAATACAGAGGTGCTATAGTGCTATTTTGTACAAGGTCTGAAGAATATCAGATGTACGTGAAGAATTTGTCATAAGTCATAGATATGACATTATGATTTAAAAATACACCACACTTGAATGCCACCTTAATCCTTGTGTTCCTTATTTTTAATTTTTATAAACAAGGGATTTTAAAAGTTAGTAGCACCGTCTATTAAGATTTCTTTATATTGTAGGCGATTAGCCTATATAGAGGGGCCAGGGGAGAGAAGTCACAGCCTGTTCAGGGTAGACGTACCCTGGCCAGCCCTGATGTCTGCTACCCATTTCCCCTACAAATAACCCAATGGTCCTGTTGTGGCATGATTAGCATACACACGCTGACCTGTTTCTGGATTGCTGACTCTGGCAGAATTAATTTAACTTCTGCTTTGCAATTGCAGTGTTATCAGAACTTCTGAGGAACCTTAGGGTTTTGTTTGTTTGCTTGTGTTTTTGAGCTTTCTATTTTGTTTTGTTTTTTAATATGCAGCTTCCTTCTGTCCCCCAAACTTACCAGAAAACAAGGAAAATGACAGTTTATGAAAATGATAAAGATAAAAGAACACAACATACCTCTTTTTGCATTTTTAACCATTTGATTAACAAAATATGAGCCAACTGCACCCAGTTTCCCACAAAATTTAAATGTAATCGTTTATTTGCCATTTTTCCATGTATGGCCCAGAATATGCTGACTCAACTTGAACCCTCTGGGAAACAAATTCTCATGAAGTGGGTCTGAGAGGCATACCCCGCGGTGGTGTTCAGATGAGGAAAGAACCTATTGTTCCCAACATGTTTTGGTGGGACTCACAAGAAACTGACCTACCTCCCCACAGGGCCCTGGTTACAAGTACTTGCCTGGGACACTTGCTCTAGTCATTTCGTGTTTCAAGGGAAAATGACCTCAGGATATGGAAACTGAAGAAATACAGTATCCCCAGCCTCCCAGCCTCCCCCCATTCCTTTTTTTTTTTTTTTTTGACTTCACAAAATATAAACAAAAACCCACAAGCTCTACTCTGCCAGCAACCACTAACATCGGGTGTCCGGGGTCTGAAAGCTCCCGAGTTCCTGCAGCCCAATTTGGGTGCCAGTTACTTGGTCCTGGTCATCAACCCACCGAGCAGTTTACGTTTGACGTCTTCTGAGGCCCGGTTTCTTGGGCGTCTGCTCCACTGAACCCGCGTTCGGGGAATTATCTGAAACATTTTCTTCTGTTCTGTTGGCTCTTTTGTTTTGAGAAGAGGCATCTAAGGACAAGAGGGAATTTTTAAAAAGAACACACACAAACAATCTTTATTAGAAAAAACAATAGCTGGCAGAGGTTGGCTCAACAGTCAGGGGATGAAAAACCCACCACATCCACCCACATTGGACCCGTCATTCCGAGTGGCCTTTAAGGTCACAAAATGAGGTTGTTTTCACATAACAGACACTGTTTGCTACGCCCCAAAGCGCTCTCTCCAAAGCGTTGAGGGAGGCCACTGATAAACATCCCAACGTTGTCACATACCTACCGCCGGCTAGACAGAAGGATCTGCGATGTTTTCGGTTAGTAAAATTATCAGATAAAACAATCTCAGGCTTCTGACTTACAAATCACACACAGACAAGCAGTCAGGTAGCACTCACAACCTAGATTACGAAAGTTCGCTCCCAAGAAGCTGCATCAGGATACGCTGAAAAGAAAGCTGATGAGTTAAGCCCTGCAAGCAGGCAAGGCGGTGCCCCAGACAAACAGACATTTTATGGTTTTGAGAGGGTCATTACCGTCTGTTGCAGGTCGCTTCCGTATCCCAGTGCACGGCTCCGCTAAGCCCGTCTGGCTGTTGGATGCATCAGTTTTTTGGTCTACCAAGTGTGTATCCTCTGAGTTGGCCTGAGACCCAATTAGTGGCCCCGACTGGCGGTTCCCGCGGACATCCTGGCTCTCCTGCGCGGGCACCTTGCAGGCGCCTTTGGGTGGCCGCGGGGGTCTGTAGTAGAATTCGGGCAAGCTGCCCTTTTCCACCTCCTGCCATTCGTATTTGCCCTCTAGGGGCCTGTGATTCTGAAAATCAAAATTCCACTTGCGCTGGCTTGCCTCTTCCATGTCTCGGCAGTGCTTCTCCAAGTCCCGGGTTAACTCTTCGTGATTCACGGGGCCGAAAAGGTTTCTACAGGCGGAGGGCTTAGGGTACTCCGCCTGCCTGGCGTCCATCCGCTCCAAGCTCGGGCTCCCGTTAGACACTCGTACGTTTGACATCTTCCTCCCAGGTCTTTACGACCGCCTCTCGCGCGCTCTCGGAAAACAAAACCGAACAAAACAAAACGCCCCGACCCAGCCCGAACTCCACTTATAAAGCCTGCGACTGCCCTGGGAGCCAAGAGAAACAAACCCCAACAAGTAACTGGCGCGTCAGGAGCGCGCTAGGTCTGGGGAGGGGGTGAGGGCCAAGCAGCCCAATGTCTCCGCGGATCAAGTGTACCAGGAGCGGGAGGGCGGGGAGGGGAGGGGAGCGGCAAGAGGCGGGGGTGGCAAAGGCAGTCCAAGTCCAGGCTGGTGCAAGCCCGCGCGTCCCGCGAACCGAGCGGCTCTCCAAACCTTTCCGGCGTCAGAGTCGCGGAGGGGCGAAAAAGTGGGGAGAGGGGAAGAGAAGAATAACACCCCGAAAAGACGAGCCCCCTTTTCTTAGTTGCCCAATATGGCGGTGGAAGGGAGGCTGACGAAGAAGAAAATGATTGACACTGCAAGTCTATTTAAACAGAGGTGGAGATCCATTGGTCGTGGCGCCGGGAGCCGCCCCGCCGAGGCTGGCGAGCGCGGCCTTAAGGTGGCCCCGGCGCGATCCCGCCGTCTCCCCGCCTCCGCGAGCGCGCCGACTACGTGAGCGCCGCCGGGAGATTGGCTGGTCGCGTGATTGCTGTAGGTGCACCGCTGCCAACAAACCTGCTCCGGCTGGCCTCGGAGAAATTAAAAATAAGACAAACAAACTAGCCAAACGGCTGGAAAGGTGGGGAGGGGCCTGGCCAGCGGGGCCTTGGGTTCTGCTCCCGGTGCGGCGCTGATGGGCGCATGGCCGTTCCGAAGCCCCGGTCTCCCGCTCCTCCCGGGAAAACGGAGGGCTGGACCAGAGGATCTCGAAGGTTGCAGGCAGCTCGTTGCGCGCCGCGGTGGCGATCTTGATTTCCCCGCACTGCGGTCAGCTGGTGGGCGGAGGCAGACGTTGGGGGCCCTGCCCGCAGCTGGGCTCTCACCCCCTAACCCAGTTTACAGCACTGCGGGGGAGACGGGGAAATACAAGCTTGTGCGCCTGGGAGCCCCCCTGCCTGAGTTCCTTAGCTGGGGTGTGCAGTGGTTAGATCACCCTTAACCTGCTAGTCTGTTATTCGAGGGGAGACGGTGGGTTTAGGGAAGAAGCCAAGGCGAACGTCTTTCTACAAATTAGCCTGGAGTAGGGGCAGCATTTATAATAATCTGAACCCTAGCTCTCCCTCAACAAAAATAAGATTTCAGGGTGAAAAACTCGACTGGTCTCCCAAGTCCCTAATAAACTTTGTAGCTGTCTCAGACACACTTAGTTTTCAAAGGCGAGGTTACAGCCCTGGCCCAGGTTCTTGCTGCCCGAGCACGGTTAAGGCAATTGACAGGAGCTGCCTGTGGGAACTCGTCTCTTCTTTGTATTTTTCAGTTCTTTCCCGGCTTGTAGCAGTTTCCTCTACGGAGTCCCGCTGCTAACTACGACAGCTCCTTCCTTCCTCCACCTTTCTCTCCAGATTCACCTCTCCCAACCACAACATTCAGGTGCGAGTGAAGGCTTTTAGAGGGCAGTGGTTGACGGGTGAAAATAATCTCAAAGTCCAGATTATGAAGTGATTTATAAAACCACCACAACCATGTCTTCATGACTGATTATTCAGGCATTTCTCTGCTCTCCTTGGCAACCTGAAATTTACCTATGAATATCGTCTTGAGCACAGTGGTAGGAGTTAAAACAGTTTGGGCAAGGCTGTTACATTTCAGGTCTCAGTGGGTCTTCAACTGCCACACCCCACCCCACCCCACCCCCCAGTACATATAATCTTGGTCTGCGCCAAGTTATTACATTTTCCTGGAAACGAATCTCCTTCAATTCAATAGTCCATAGCAGCAATGCATCTTGCTAAAGTTTGATTTTTAACTTTTCTTTACCACATATTGTTTGTCGACTCTGTGTGCCTGATTCACCTCATACACACCGCAATGTTAGAGTTAGGAGAGACCTTCGGAACCCTGTGATTCACCTTTTTCTTTTTACCACTGAGGAAATTGAGACTCAGGATTCCTGTCCAGGGACACAGATCCAGTGTGTGGCAGAGCCAAGATTAGGCACAGGTCTCCTCTTTCAGGCTGGTTCATGTTGTTTTTTCCCAACCTAATGGTCCCAACTGCTTCAGGTTTTGGTCAGGATTCACCTGTGCTGTAATCTGCAGGTCCTTCTCTCTTACGAGTGATTCAAAATGGCTCCTTCTCATGTCCTGGGCTGCCTGCAGATATTTCTTGACGTGGCCTGTGTTCACTGATATTTAAATGCAACTATCACTGGTCTTTGGGATCACTACCCACTAGTTCAACTAAAATGCAGGTTCCAAAAGGACAGGGGTGATAGCCAGGGAGCAGTGAGGGAGGCAGTGCCCAATCCTTGTTGCAAAGTCAGGACTTCCTGCCTGATGGAAAATAGTTCACCTGGGATCAAAGTAGGTGGTCTCATCTTTATTTTTCTACGTTTAATGCCTCCCCTTAATTTATTAGATTGGAGAAGAGGGGAGAGGGACAGGACAGTTGGGGTAGGCCTACGTACCATAATTTATACCTCATACCTGAAATTAGATCATTGTGTCAAAATTTTAAAATAATTGCTAGACTACACAGGAATCCTATACATAAGCATATATTCACATGCATTAATACACACACTACCAAATATATGGAAATGGAATACTCTAGAGCATTACACCTTGCCACAGTTTCATTTTATTTGTGGACTCGGTATACTACCTAAAAATAGAAAAGTAATACTTCCATCCCCTTTACACCCTGAATCTTTCTTCAGTTAATACGTAGGAGCACCATTTTGTTGCTTGGTTAATCTTGAAAAGTAAACGAGTCCCAGTCACGCCACCTTAAGGCGTCTGGCTGCCAGCAGAAAAGCTGTGTGTGCTTACGTCGACCTTGCTATGATCGAAAGTGTTTTATTTACAGTCAAGGCACCGGAGAGCTCTACGGCAAATAAAGAGAAGGCAGACGTCTGCTGTCGTAGCGTCGAAACGTGAAAAAAAAAACAAAAACAAAACTATGGGAGCGAAGAAGGAAGGAAGGTGGAGATCAGAGCGCCATCCTCCTGTGGAGAGTAGGCAACTGCAAGAGAGTAAGATGGGGAGAAACATTTCAGATAAACAGTGTGAAGGCGGATCCTGCGTAGAAGACAGAAAGTTCCCCTCTGCACCATTCTACAATGGGTTCTGCTTCGCCCAGACCCAAAATCTAGTAGTGGGTGATGTTTTTGTCATTTTTACTCCTGGAAGGTCCCTAGTAAGAGCTGAAACGTCTTACAAAAGCCACCCAAAATCTATGTCCTTCACAAGCGGAGGAGAGAGGCAAAGACCAAAATAACTTAAAACACCTGTGTGGTAGACCGTGTCCAAAAGTGGTAGGGCCCGCGGTCTCCCAGCTGCAGTCCTAGGGAGCAGCGGGAGGCTGTGGCAGTCCTGACGCCTTGCTCAGTTGCCCCTCCCACCACAGGTACACAACTTTAATCCTTTCTCAAGGATGCTTATAATGAGGGAGCTTTCATTCAATTTCACTATTCTAGGCCGACATATTTTTAGAATTTGGAAATTTCAGGCATCTGTTGCTGACACTTTTCATGCAATTTAACAAATATTTAGCACCTCTATTTAATTATTCTTACTCTCTTTCAATAAATATTTATTGGTTGTCTTCGATATGGCAGGCATTATCCTAGGCTCTGGGGATACAGAAGTAAACAAACATTTAAACTAGGATGAAGCTTACATTCTAGTAGGGGAGACAGAAACACCATAAATGAGGAAAGTACATATTATGTAAGGTGATGTGTGCTATGGAGAAACAATAAGCAGGGGAGAGGGAAAGAAAATGTTGCAAGGGTCCCAATGTGTATAAAGTGATTGGGGAAGGCCTCATTGAGAAAGTGGCTTTGGAGAGAAGCCCTGAGAAATTGAGAAAGCAAGCAATGCAGATATCTGGGGAAAGAGTGCCCCAATAAAGCGAAAGGCAGATGCAAAAGCTTCGAGGTGGGATCTTGTCTGTGTTTGAGGAATAGCAAGGAGCAACGGGAGAGTGGTAACAGGAACGTTTGATCATATAAGACCATGTAGGCCTGTGTTGGGTTTCTGTCTTCGTCTGAGTGATATGGGAAGCCATGGAGCGTTAGGAGATCTTAAGCAGTGGAATAAAATGATCTCACCAAGTGTAAAGTATTCCCCAAGGCTTTATTCTCAGCAGCTTGAGAGAAAGGATGACTAGGTCATAATCCCTGTCTTTCGAGTGTATGCAGTCTAGATGGGGAGATCATTATGCACACAAAAACTACAGAGGTAGAATGCAATTCATGGAACACAGTACAAAGATGGAGTACAAAGGAGGGGGAAAGAGGAAGACTTCATGAAGGAGGTCAGGTTTTTGAAGTCAGGTTTTGAAGAATGATAAAAATGTCAAAAAGATTGTAAGGATGTTTTGGATAGGGGTGGCCATTGTAGGATGGGCTCAGACAGAGGTAGGCCAAGGCTGGCATGCTCAAAAAAATTCTGTTTTATTCATAAGCAATGGGAACTCATGTTGCTTTTGGTGGCGAGAATAACATGATCACTGTCCAAATTTGTCTTCTGAACAAAGAGCAAGCTTGGGCCCTGAGGGACAGTCTCTTGGGACATAACTAAATGAAAAACTGGTAGACAGCCCCATTATGGTGTTAATCCAAAGGGAGCTGAAAGTTGGGCAGAGTACTAGTGTGAGGCAAGAAGGTAGAAGCACTGGCCAAGAGACCATGAGATGGTTTGGAACAAAGAGTGGGAAGCAGTCTGGAGTGATCCCCTGAGCTACAAAGACATAGCTGCAGATACTTTATATGTGGTGCTTGCAGTCTTGACGGTGAGTGGAGAGATAACTGTCAAGGTGCTCAAGCAGCCTTAGACAGCTCTTTTTGTTCAGAAGTGGCACCTGACACCAAATTTGATCCCCATAGGACCACAGTTGTGAGACAAATGCTATTATCCTCTCTGGCATAGGAAGCCCTGGGAGAGAGAAGGCTGAGTGTTCTAAAGCCACAAAAGAGGGTAGAAATGGCACTAGGATGAGCATGCCTGCTCCTCTGAAGCTGAGTCCACAGTGGTGATCCTTGTAGAAGATGCAATGACTTGGTGGGTTTGCAAATGATGTGGAGGCTTCACTGGCAAAGTTCACCTACTGTTCATAAAGGGAATGTCGGGGGGGGGGGGGTGAGATTCAAATTCCTGAAAAGAAAAATATCATCTTTGAAAGAAACTGGATTCAAGAACGGTTTAAAATGGATCTATCTACTGGAGTCAGACCTTAAAGAAAAAGAATGCATTCAGCATTTTCACTTGGAGAGAAGTCTTCATTTTCTAGTAAAATGTAGTAAACAAATGCAGGTTTACCAGTATTGCTGGTTTCATAGGATGTACACAATAGGAAGTAAATAGCAAAACCTGAATTCACGACCATACACATGATTTAATTTCCACAATTAAAACATAAATGGACAGCTCCTGTGACTAGAATTTAGAATTTGGAACAATAAATATATTTACCACCAAATTCACCATTTTTGACTACATTCTATTCTTTACATTGAAAAAACATGAAGGAGAAAAACTCCTTTGGTTCTGATCTCAGTCTTCAGTTTACACAAACTTACCCCTAAAAAAAAATACTGGAAACTGCCCATTTTCTGCTTCTGACTACTCTCTGAATAACAGTTCACATGAATATTTGTTAATTCTTTCATTCATGACATTTTTAATGAGCCCTTACCAGATGCCAAACTCTCTGGAGACACAGCAGAAAACAAAGATAGCCAAAGTCCCTGCTTTCACGGAATAGAGCTTACATTCAAGTGTGGAAAGCATACAATACACAAGTAAATAAGCATAGTATGTTGTGTTGTTATAAGTGCCAAAAAGAAAAACTAGCTGAGTGTACAGAGTAATGAAGACAGATGCTATATGAACAGAAAAGGACTCTCTGATAAAGGACATTTGAGTAGAGACCTGAATGAAACGAGGGCATGTAATTTTCTGTGTTCCAGAAATAGAATAAGTAGGGATGGAGAGGCAGGAGATGAAATCAGAGAAGCAAGGGCCCCAATCATGTGCATATTATAAGCCATGGTGAAGACTTTGAATTTTATTCTGATCAAGGTAAGCCATCTTTGAGCAGGGTTTTTATCTGACTTTTCCTAACTTTGATCACTTTGACTGCTGAATGGAAAGTATTTCAAAGAGGCAAGAAAGCAGTAGGGAGACCAATTAGTAGACCATGGAAGTAATCCCAAAAGAGGTCCCGCTGGCTCAAACCAGGGTGGTAGCAGTTTAGGTAGAAAGAAGGGTAGCACTGATAGATGAGTGTTTAAGGATACAGCCAACAGGGTTGACAGAAGGATTGGAAATGGAGTGTGTGTATGAGAGAGAGGAGTCTATAATGACTCCAAGGCTAGTTGGCCTAAGCAACTGAACAAAGGGATGGCTATTAAAGTATGATTGACAGAGGGATGAACAAATTTTGCTTTGAATGTGTTAAGTTTGAGATATCCATGGACATCTAGAGGGAGATGTTGAGGGAACAGTTGTACATATGAGTCTGGAATTCGGGGGAGAGAAGTTTTTGTTGGAGATACAAATTTGGAAATTTTCAGCATTTAGAGGATACTAAAGCCATGGGACTGGGTAAGATCACTCAGGGAGTGAGGCAGAGAAGTGAAGAGGCCTGAGCAGTAAGCCTTAGGGCACTACCACTTGTAGAAATAAAGAAGGTGGGAAGTACCTCGGCTAAGGAGACTGGAAAGGAGCCATGAATGGAGTGGAGGAGAGCCAAGAGAGAGGTGACTCAGAAACCAAGTAAAATAAAAGTGTTTCAGGGAGGAGAGAGAAGGAAGGTTCAAATGTTCAAATCAGATGGTTCAAATATTGCTGATAGGGTTAAGTAAGATGAAGAATGAGAAGTAATCATTGGATTTGCCCATGGAGCTCATTGGTGATCTTGATAAGAGTAGTTTTGGGAGAGTGGAGGATATGAAAGCCTCACTGGAATGGACTAAAAAGGAGAGTCATGTACATGCATACTGTGTACCCACATGAATAAAATGTGCACACATAACTACTACTCTAAACAGAGAGTGTCTAGGTTCTAATATCAGGAAACCAGTCTGGAAGCAGGCTAGGGGTGAGGTCTGGGCATTAGCTTGCTGATGGGGGAGTGAGCACATTGAAAAGGTAACTATCTTCTCTACTTGTTTTATTGTGTGTTTTCATAGTGCTTCCTTAAGTATCTTTTTTTAACATTGTATTATATTTCATTCCTAATTAAACATAAATGTATACAATTTAATAATTGCATAGTACATAATAAATTTAAACTATTTATTAAATTTATTTTTAAAATAAATCTCTAAAAATTGTCATGTTAAGAAATTACCTCAAATCTCTTTGAAAGGAATCACTTGGAAAATGCGCTGAGAATTAGCACAGAATTAGCTTTGCTTGTGAATCTCAAGTTTCAACTGGCTCATGTTCTGCTTTGAAAAATCACTGTAGAACAGCACCTCTGTTCCCACCCTAATAGACTGTGTAAACCTTTATTATAAATCCTTGCATATTAAGAGGACAATAAGTTACATTTCCATTTATTTTTGACAGAAAGCCTTTCCTGATGCTGTCATAAAGGTATTCTTCTCCAAACCTCAGTAATCTGCTTAGGGTCTTTGGGTCTTCCAGTATCAGCGGGCAAATTATATCTCCAGTGTCAACTGCAATTTACAATTTTTTCCTTTTTCCTTAATTTGGGATTATAATTCTGATCTAGAATGTGCCAGAATAGTTTTCCTCCTCTTCCTTTACTAAAGAAACAGAGACATCCAGAATATGTAGGCCCTCTGCGGCCACATGAGGACAGAAGATGGAATTCCCCGCAAAGAGCATTCGTGAAGCAGGAACCTAATTGTCCTGCTGCGCTGTTTAAATAGCACAGGAGGGCAGCACAAGGCCAGAACTGTCAGCCCTAATCCTGCAATATTTCAAACTGCAGCATATTTATAATCTACTTTTCTAAATGCATACACAGTTTTAATCCCCACCAAATTTAATTGAAGTCCAAATTTGCACAGCTTCCACCTATTAACATTTCAGATCATTTTCATACATCACTCATAATAATCTGAATCTAACATTTATTATATCATAACAGAGTGGTTTTTTAAAAATATCTTATTTATTTTTAGAGAGAGGGACAGTAAGGGAGAAAGAGAAACATCAATGTATGATGGTCTCTCACATGACCCCAATGGGGACCTGGCCCGAAACCCAGGCATGTGCCCTGACTGGGAATCAAACCGGCAACACTTTAGCTTGCAGGCCAGCACTCAATCCACTGAGCCATACCAGCCAGGGCCATAACAGAGTGTTTTAAAAACTGTCTGTACAGTCAAGGAAAGTGAGGAAGTATAAACAGATAAAAGTTGACTTGCCTATGATCACTCACAGATCGATGCAAATTCAAGATAACAACCTAAATCTGATCATTTTCTATTAAACCTAGCTCTTTCAGAAAAATACCCTCCCACAAACGCATACACTGCCTCTATGACATATTTGCCTTGACTTCAGATATAAATCTACAGTCTTTTAACACTTTTTGTATTTTCCAATGAGGCTGATTTTAATCCGCTAAACAAAACTAATGCAAAATAGGTAGTGACCAATAGATATTGGCAAATACATACATTCCAGTGAAGATCAAAGAGATAGCCGCTACTGCATTCTATTGGCATGGCCATAAAATTCATTTGGTTTTTCTGTAAGAGGGCTCTCCTAGTGCTTAGTTGTCTTTAACTTCATTTGAAACAATTTTGTTAGATTGTATTGTGACAGCTGTCATCATCATTTTAAAAAAACATCAAAATTAGTGAATTTTTGTATAGCCATTTTGGTATTGAAGATGGAAGAAAATATGCAACATTTCTGGCATATTAGGCTTTATTATTTGAAGAAAGGTAAAAACACAACTGAAGCACACACAAAAAGATTTATGCAATGTATAGAGAAGGTGCTGTGACTGATCAAATGTGTCAAAAGTGGTTTGCGAAGTTTCATGGTGGAGATTTCTCACTGGATGATGCTCCATGGTCAGGTAGACCAGTTGAAGTTGAGAGTGATCAAATCAAGACATTAACTGAGAACAATGAACATTATACCACATGGGAGATAGCTGACATACTAAAAATATCCAATTCAATGAAGTTATCGGTGAAATGGAAAACGTGTCTTTTATTCTTATGGGAAAAAACCCAAATGGACTTACTGGCCAACCCAATATTAGGCGTCCTAGATATGACAGTCATGGAACCCATTAAGTCTACAGCCCCTTTCAAGAGAAAGTGCCCCACCCCCTTACCACACCACATGGCATAAGCTCTTGACCAAGAGCTGTGATTTCTGAGGGGCCCGGTACAGAAAGCTCTGCCCAAAAGAAAGAAGATGATTATTAGCCAATCCAATCTTACATTCTCAAGAATTAGAACTGGGAAGTACGGTAAAAACCAGATGGTCATAGTAAAAGAGAATAGACAGTGCAGAGAAAAGACACACAGGGACCAGCAGAGTCACTGTGTGCTGGAATCATAGGCAATGGACTGCCAGGCAAAGGTGTCTAGAACTTCCAACAAGCCAAATGAACTTTTGATTCCCATTTACATGTGACCCTTTCAAGGCCCCATAGTTTGGCTTTCCATGGTCTAAGGACTTGGCAGTATGACTAAGATTCCTGTCACACATGTGAACACACACATACACACATTTCACACCTTACTAAATCTTACTATCATATTGATCATAATAAAAAAATCCAGAGACTGGTTTGTTTGTTGGGGGTTTTTTTTAGATGTAGGCTCTCGGTGATTGATTCTGCAAGCATCCAGGGCCTTCAAAATCTGGCCCTAACTCACACATCTATACATTTTCTCTACTTAATGTTATGCTCCCTATGCTCCCTAAACATCTCACCTTCTATTACAAATTAAAGTCTTCACATTCATCATTTAAAACTGACAAATAGAATCCAATAAAATTGCCAACTTGTTAACATCTATGTTTTTATCTAACCCTAAGGCAGGGGTGTCAAACTCCTTTTCACAGGGGGCCACATCAGCCTTGTGGTTGCCTTCAAAGGGCCGGAATAATTTTAGGACTGTATAAATGTAACTACTCCTTAACAGTTAAGGAGTTGAAATTACATCGGCCCTTTGAAGGAAACCACAAGGCTGATGGGGCCCCTGGTGAAAAGGAGTTTGACACCCCTGCTCTAAGGTAAAGATCTAGGTTTAGCCTAATCTACCCGTTTTTTAAGGTTCTTTTTTGAGCACATTTAAATGTATCATTAGAAAATTTTCCATAAAGATATTTTAAAAATCAGCTTGTCTGCCTTGTTTTCAAATGCATCCAGTCATACCTATAACAAAGTTTCAACCTATCTTCTCATCTGAAACTGTCTTTGAAGGGAACTTAAAACCATTTTTTAAAATTTGTTTGTTGGTTTGGGCTTTTTCTGGCTATTGCTTCTAGAGTCATCTCTCATTTTAGTTTCAAAATTTGCATGGTTGCCTTTTTTTAACCTGGCTCCAAGAACCGGTCATAATCAGGCAGGTATTGCTCGAGGTTGGCTTCAGGTTTAGGCTTATTTGCATCTACCATAAGATTCTGTATTTTACCTAAGACCCCAAATACTGCCTCCGCTTTTGGATTTACTGCTGCTGCTTATACTCCTTCGTCCTGGTTACAGTGGTACCATCCACTTGGTCAAGTTCGTTAGATCCTGAAGGGCAGGTCTGACACAACAACAATTACTGCGTGTTCAGAGTTTTCACAACCTTTCCTATTTTCACTGGCTTCAGACTTACACGGAAACTGTCCTGTTCTTAACCTCCCATCGGGGTCCTGGATGAAAACACGATTTTCAGTATGAGTTACACGTCAAGACCGCAAACGCCGGGGCTCTGGGAGCCGGAGCCGTCTCCCGAGTTCGTAAACAAACTCCTGCGCAGGCGCACGGGCAGCCCGAGGTTAAACGACTTGGCTGGTAGCCAACTGGATTTTTAGTAGTGAAAAGTGCAAAAACCAAACTTTGTGTGCTAAGGTGATAACCTGTTTGGCTGTTTCTTTCTTTCTTTCTTAACATATCTCTGGATTTTGTCTCCGGAGAACATATGCGGCCCCAGGGGGACTCGCAGAGAAGCCCTTCGAAGAATTCCTCCGCCCCAAGAACCGCCGCCAGCGGGTCGGCTAGTTAGTTATACTGGCCTCATTTGTTCTCGCTGCCGACTCCAGATCTTTATTTTATTTGACTGCAACACTAATTCACCCGGGCTCTATTTAAAAACAAAACAAAACTAACAAACAAAACAAGCCTCACAGAAAGAGCTCTACTCTCCGAGTTCCCCAAACATCGCGATATCTGCCTGCGCGGAAAGCGGCCGTTTACGCCCCTGCACCGCCCCACCCCCCAACTCCGGGCCTGAATACGTTCGCGCCTGCGCTGGACTAATCGTTTTAGCGCGAAAAATTTCAAAAGTTTATGCTTGGTTATAGCCAACCAAATTTGGCCCTGGAAGAAGGTCGGTCACGTTGGTCCGATGGATGCAAGTGCACAACACTACATTCTCCGAGATTTTGCAGTCACAAATCCACATGTCTGTACGGTCGTCCCCTTCCCGTTTGTATGTAGTTGTCTGTGAACTCTGTGAGCAGGCAGTTACAGCCAATCAAGCAGTGAAGGAGTGGGCATGGCAGAGCTGACCAAAGTTTTAAAATAGGGGTAATGAGTTCTATGAGTGGACGATAACTGGAAGCGACAAAGGAATAAATGTGAAGGGTCAAGATTTTTTTTATTTTTTTATTTGATACTATTTTACTGGAGGCAAGAGAAGATGTGAGTGTGAGCTAAGGTAATACGGTGGGAAGGAGATGGGAAATTTTGAGAGGTAAATTAAGGCTGTAACTATGAAGCACAACCATGAAGTGATACTAAGAAGATAAAACTGTTGGCCATGGAGGAAGTTTCCTTAATACAGAAAGGCAGAAGTGCCAGATGTTTAGTCTATGATGTGTAAGGTGAAAACTGGGAAATCCATAAGTGTGGAACAAAGCAGGATTCTAGAAGCCATAGTCCTGGGCAAACTGCAGTTGGGATTAGAAAGAACAGGTACGCCCTGGCTGGTGTAGCTCAGTGGATTGAGCGCGGGCTGTGAACCAAAGGATCACTGGTTCGATTCCCAGTCAGGGCACATGCCTGGGTTGCAGGCCAGGTCCCCAGTGAGGGCCGCAAGAGAGGCAACCACACATTGATCTTTCCTTCCTTCTTTCCCCCTCCCTTCCCCTCTCTTTAAAAAAAAAAAGAAAGAAAGAACAGTTACAGTAACTAGACTCAGAAATTTGGGAACTGTTTTGAGAGAACTGACTAATCTGACCTCTTTCTCTCTCAGGATACATGGGACACCTGCACAAGCATTGGGTTTTGTCCTGCAACACCCAACACCTGAAGTGTTCCCTCCCAATGAGGCCCTTGGTCCCTACCACCTTCCACAAATCCCATACCTCAGCCAGAATGAAATGTGGATTTTATGGAATGACGTGGTTGAAATTTAGCTACCAAGTTACTTAGATGTACCACTGGCACATTACAAAAGTGTACATACTTCTAGCCTCTAGCCTCCCAGGTCACTAGCTAGAAGAATCCATTTTGATATTGGCAACAGTCTTAGGCAGCTTAGCCAGTATATTTTGATCCTTCATGCACTGTCTGGAGTGCAAGGCCGAGGATGCTGATGGAGTACATAATTTTGCTAGACCAGCAAAAGAATGTCTTTTAAGTAAGCAATACAACCACAGGGGTTAAGCTTGCAGATTCAGAATGGAAGTATTATACTTCGATAAAGACCCAGACATGATAGTCCCCTATCAAGAAGTTCTCCATGGAGCACTTCACTTCATTTTGACAGCCTAAAGTATAGCCTAACATCTGGGCTATATGTGTGGAGTTCATGAGAAAATGTTGCAGGAAAAATCCACGGATACAATAGGATAGGATTTCAGGGGTGAAGCCTGGGTTTCTTGTTTTAGGGAGTGGGATCATCCAGCTGTAAGAGGCATGACACATCAGTATGGTGTCACAGAAAGTGTGTGGAGTTGGAAATTAGACCTGGGGTTTGACTCTTGGATCTGCCAATCACTCTGTGTGACCTCTATGAAGTCTTAGTTTCCGTCCTTGTATAATAAGGATAACAGTGCCTACTTCACAGGATAAAATGAGGTACTACTGAAAAGGCAACATGAGTTAGTAGCTTAGAGCTTGGTATGTGGTATGTGATCCACAAATGAGATGGCATTTATGCATGCCATCTACCCATCAAATTGGATGCTCTATGTAGCATAGGTCCATCTCTGTTTAGAGAGGCTTAAGACAGGTTCTCTACCTTGCCTGCATCACCTGGAGAACTTTTAAAAAGTCTAATGCTCAGGCTTTGTCCTAGACCAATTAAAAAATAATTTGTGGGAGTGGAGCCCAGAGATCAGTATTTTTTAAAGCTCTTCATTTTGCTACTAAGGTTGAGAACCACTGCTTTAAGAGTTTCCTTTAAGAAGAAGGAGGAAAGAATTAGACCTGTGGTCTGAGACCACCTGATCTGGATAGCTGTATATTTGAAAAATTTCTGAAGGAACAAAGGCTAGGGCTTGAGATAAGCAGATAAGTGGCACATAGTGAGCTATGTTCAGAAGAGAGACCTCTATAGGAGGACTTCCGGTCAAGATGGTGGTATAGGCAGACATGGCTCGCCTCTTCGCACAACCACATCAAAATTGCAACTAAAATATAGAACAACCGTCAATCAGAACCATCAGAAATTGAGTTGAATGGAAGTCTGACAACTATGAAATTAAAGAAACCACATCCATCCAGACTGGTATGAGGGACACAGGCTGGAACAGGCTGGTTCCACACCCACTGTGTGTTGGATAAAAATCCAGGGAGATATCTCAGGAGTAAGGAGTCCCAGTCCCACAGCAGAATCCCCAGCCCAGAATTCTAGTGCTGGGAAGATAAGTTTCTATAACTTCTGTCTGCAAAACCAAGCGGGGATTGAGTTGGTAGAAGAAACTTCTGGAGCCCCAAGCATTTCCTCTTAAAGAACCTACACATGGACTCACCTATTCAGACTCACACTCTCTGAGCTCTGGCACTGGGGTAGCAGCCTGAAAGGTACCAGTGGCATACAGGGAGAAACTAAAGTGTCTGGCATCAAGGTGAAAAGGTCATTGTCCCTTTTCTGAGCCCTCCCCACACAGAGCCACTGAGCCGGCAAGCTGGTGCCATATTTGAGACTCCATCAACCTGGCTAACACTATTTGACCCATCTTGGAGATACCCAGAGACTCTGTCCCACCCAACTTATGGGCCCACCCAAACTGCTTTTCCATATGAATGGCTGGTCTTGGCTCATGCTATACAACTCCCTAAATCCTCTCAAATAAGCAACAGGTGGCCTAAATGAGCCCCAGGCCCAGCACTATCAGCAGCCAGCCTAGATTCACAGCTTGGCTTTACCTGGGAGTCTAACCAAGCCCAGTACAAGTAGCAGATATCTCAGATTGCTTTACAGCTCAGGCAGGGTGGCCCTGGGCAGGGCACAGGTTGGAGCTGACCTTGGTCTGCACCACCCAGGAAACCCATGGGCAAGTGTACCCAGTGGACAGCTACCGACCATGTCAGAGCACCACCACCCTGCTCCTGCACATCTGACCCTCCATGGATGGTGGAGGTTGGTGGTAAGTAATCACAGCCAATTCTTCCAGCTAACTGGCCTGAGTAAATCCCTCCCATTGATCTGCCAACAGCAACCAAAGCCAACTACAAGAGGAAGGTGTACTCAACCCACACAGAGGGCACACCTCAAGTACCCAGCTTGGGTGATAGGGAAGGCTGTGCCACTAGACCCAACAGGACTCCTATTACATTAGGCCACTCTATGAATACGTGGAGTCAAAGCAGCTCTATTTAATACATAGATACAAACAGAGGGAGGCTGCCAAAATGAGGACACCAAGAAACATGGCCCAAAATGAAAGAACAGATCAAAACTCCAGAAAAAGAGGTAAACAAAATGGAAATAAGCAATCTATCAGATACAGAGTTCAAAACATTCATTATAAAGATGCTCAAGGAACTTAGTGAGGACTTCAACAGAATAAAAGAGATCCAGTCAGAAATGAAGGATACACTAATTGAAATAAAGAACAATTTACAGGGAAACAGCAGTAGAATGGATAAAACTGAGAATCAAATCAATGATTCGGGACATAAGAAAGCAAAAAATAACCAACCAGAACAACAAGAAGAAAAATGATTCCAAAAAAAATAAGGATAGTATAAGCAGCCTCTGGGACAACTTCCAGAGGTCAAACATTTGTATCATAGGGGTACCAGAAGAAGAGAAAGCAAGATATTGGAAGTCTAGTTGAAAAAATAATGAAAGAAAACTTCCCTAATTTGGTGAAGGAAATAGACATGCAAGTCCAGGAAGCACAGAGAATCCCCAACAAGATGGATGCAAAGAGGCCCACTCCAAGAAACATCTTAATTAAAATGCTAAAGGTTAAAGATAAAGAGAGAATCTTAAAAGCATCAAGGGAAAAGAAGTTAGTTACCTACAGGGGAGTTCCCCTAAGACTGTCAGTTGATTTCTCAAAAGAAACTTTGCAGGCCAGAAGGGATTGGCAGGAAATATTCAAAGTCATGAAAACAGGGACCCACAGACAAGATTGCTTTACCCAGCAAAGCTATCATTTAGAATCGAAGGGCAGATAAAGAGCTTCCCAGATAAGAAAATAACAAAGGGAATTCATCATCACCAAACCATTATTATATAAAATGTTAAAGGGACTTATTTAAGTAAAGAAGAAGATGAAAACTATGAACAATAATATGGTGAAGAATACAAACCTATCAACAATTGAATCTAAGAAACAGACTAAGCAAACAAGAAAAACAGAGAAAGAATCATGGATACGGAGAGCCTCGTGATGGTTGCCAAATAGGAGGGGGTCATGCGGGTATGGGTGAGGAAGTGAGGGGATCAAGAAGTACCAATAGGTAGTTACAGAATAGTCATGGGGATATAAAGTACAGTACAGGAAATGGAATAGCCAAAGAACTTATATGCATGACCCATGGACATGCACAATGGTGGGGGGGGGGTAGTGCCTGAGGGAGTGGGAAGTGCTGGGTGAAGGGGGGCAAAAGGGGAAGATTGGGATGACTGTAAAAGCATAGTCAATAAAATGTAAGTTAAAAAAAAAAAAAGAAGATAGACCAATACAATACATGTTAGGTATCCAGATTTAGGAAAGGTCAGTGACAAAGTCATTAACATAGGTTCCGGGAATATATAGGATGTTCTGTAGAAATGAGGAATTTGAACCTCTCAAGCTGATGCTTTGATCTAGCACAGGCAACGTTGATGATGATGTTTTTATTGCTTTACCACGTGGTGAATCTTGAGCTCTCAGCAGGCCTAAAGGCAGTAGAGGGGTGAGATGAACTTTTATAACCTGCTCTGCTCCATTAGTTGGGGAGAAGTATCAAGGCATTTTTGAAGTGTATGCATGTGGATGTTCTTCTCCAGTGGGATGGTGCACATGGGAAAGCATGTACAGGAGGCCATTGATGATGAAGCCTCTTCTCAACCAATCAGGGTTGAGGTAGGGGCTCTAACTACCCAAGTCGTGTTTTGGTACTAGCAGATGAGAAAGGTGAGGTTCAAGTCTGTTTTTGTGGACTTTTAGTGAAAAACCCTTTGGAATAGGAGGGATGTTATAGAATTTGAGCTTCTAAGGACAAGGTTCTTTCTCATAGGTCAACTCTTGTGTCCAGGAATATAAGTAATTCAAAAGTTGAAACCACATCAGTTATTGGATGTCAAGACCCAAATGAGTTAGCAATAGCCAGGAAACCTGCCACATAGGGTAACCTGTCTCTAACTGGGTTCCTTTTCTTGAGAAGCACATTAGTTTTTTAGCAAGTGAATTGGCGAAATGGCTAAACATTGTCTCCTGGGTGAGGAGACAAGGGATTTAGAGACTATGCAGAAGTCAATAATTAGAAGTTATGAAATGGGTGAATAGCAGATTATCCAGAAATGTGGAGTGGAGTAGGGTAGAAGGATAGGAGACTCTGGGTGAGGAGGGGAAATTTTGAGAGTTAGAAACAGAAAAATCCCAAGTGGTGACACTTTAGTTAAGCTGTTATAAAAGCATGTTAAAATGGGAGTGCTCTCTGAGATCCTATGACAAGAACTATCAGAGACAGACCACCCTTACTTAACACACTACAGAAATATACCCAGGAAAAGTAGGTTTCTTATTTTTTCTAGAGTTTCACCTGTGTACCAGTTATCTTTTACTGCATAAAAAAATACCCCAAAACTTAGTCACTTAAAACAATAATAAAGGTTATCTCCTAATTTCTGTGGGTCAAGAATTTGGGAGCAGCTTAGCTGGGCAGTTCTGGGACTGTAGTCAGTCACTAGACTAGGGCTAGAGGATCTGCTGTCAAGGCCACACTGCTTCATATTAGGCATAAAATTTCAGGCTATCCCACTATTAGCGATGTTAAATTTGATCAATTGGTTAACACCCCACCCCAGACTCACCATTGAAAAGGTGACACATTTCCCCTTGCAGTTTGTAAATAATCTATAAACAACCTGTTCCTGACAACTTGTGATCTGATGGTATGAATACCTTCATAGTCTTTGCCTTGCCTGAGTCAGTTATTTCACTGGGGTTCGCAAAAATGGCATTCTAATCATTCTATTATGCACTTACTAGCTGACATACTTCTGTAAAGGAGGGCTTTCTTGTAAAGAAACGATTTTAATGAATCTTTCAGTGAACAATTGGGCAACGGTTTGCTTCTAGTTTTGTTTAAACCAGTTGGGAAGATCCTGACTTTTTAAAGGATTTGTTACCGATTATTGGAGCTATTCACCAATATCTCAATAGCATCCCCAATATTTTCAGTTGTTTCTTTGCTTGGTTCCTGGATTCTTAAATCCAGGCAATGCACCATTGTAGGATTTGAGGTAAAGGTGGATGAGAGGTTCACCATTCTGTGGCAGAACAGAAGAAAAAGTACTAGGTGGGAATCAAGAAGCGGCACAACACCTTGACTGCACCAGTCCTGGGGAAGATCAGTTTTGGAAAGCATGCTTGTGGACGGCAAGGGTCGAGAAATTAGTTCCCATAAAACTTGTGTGCATGCTCAGGGACCCCTCAGAAAGTTTCTGTGTGCCCAGTCTGAGGACCTGCTCTGCAGGACCAAACACTCTGAACAACTTTTGGTTGATGACAAGGGAAGGCAGAAATAAGGCAATTTCAAGAATGGCTTTCAAAATAGTAGCCTGGATTTGAAGCCTTATTGTCTTCATGTACACTCCTATTTTGAATTTCAGAAGCCGGATACTTCTTTCCATTCCTTTTGTGGAGTAAGTGGAGCCATACTTCCTATCCCTAAGGCAAATTCATTCAGTAGGCAGAGGAATAAAAATCACTCAAATCATTTTCAAAATATTTTTCTAGCTACCCAAGTATTGTAGGGTTTTATGGGTTTGGATGGAAGACAATTGTCTCTTTATCTTCTTCTAAATGGCTAGGGATAAGTTTTGTGACTAGAAACAATATTTTACACAGAATTAGTATTTATATAGCATGCTTTGTAGCAGTTATTAATAATATTCTGATTCCTTGTAAAATTATTTATCATTAATACTTGATGTACACATTCAATCATTCTAAAAGAAATGAATAATTTGTACTTCTTTTTGGTCTCAAATAATTTAAAGCAATCTTTTCTATTTCTCCTGTCAAAGGACCATAGAAATTAATCATATCACATTAAATTGACAAGTTATTTTAGCCTAGTCCATGATTTATGATGCCAAATAGTATAGTATGGTGTACCTACTCTGGGGTCAAGATTAGTTTCAAATCCTAGCTCTCACACGAACCAGCAGTACAGTTTGGGGCATATTATTTATCTTCTCTATGCCTTAGTTTACTCATCTGTAAAACAGGTATGTTAATAATAGCATCTGCCTTGTTATTTGATAGGAAAATTAAGTGACATCATGTGCTAAATACCTGGCACATGATAAACATAAGCTGTTTTGTATTTATTGTTGTTATTGACTAAGAGGAAAGATGACATCTAAGTCACCACCCTTCTGGTTTCCTGACAGTTTCTTCAAACACATACTGGCCTTCCTGATAAATGAATTTTCTCAAAGTGGCAAGTATTAGAATTAACAGAGTTGAATTTCTCTGTGAGTTAGAAAAACTAGAAAAGTTTTCTAGTTAGAAAGACTGGAATTAACCTGACTCTTCTCCTAAAATAAAAGGAATAAGCCATGGATGATGAGCCAGGAAGGAGCTTCAATTTCTTGAAAACATATTCCAGCTCCCCTGTGCTACCTCTTCTCCTATAGTTTGCATTTCTGCACATTGCAAGTCAAGAATTTCTTTCCCCAAACATAAATATTCAAAATTGCCATAGTTAGGGTTCTGAGTTTAAAATAATCACTTATATACCAGCATTATGAGACAAATATATACCTGGTTTAAATTTCTGACTTGGGGAAGTCCAAATGTTATCCAAGGAATTAACCTTATTAATCAGATTTACTTTTATTGAAAATAATTTAGCAAATCGCATTAAAGACTATTTTTCTGTTCTCCTGTAAAATTGTAAAGCATTTAAAAATTGTTCCTAGTGACACTATCAGGTGTGGAGGTAAAGCATTTCCCAGTGAAGTCTGTAGGACTTTGATAAATGGCTTCACAAAAGTCAGAAGTCCCAGCCTGACCAGAAATCCGTTTCTCATGTTCCTCCCAGCCCCTGGTGACAGAAGTTCATGGTTATTCTATGAAACCAGCATTTTCATCCAGTTGCACCTAAACAGACTTTTAAGGAAAGAGGCTGTGGAGGATGGAGGGAGTTACCATTGCAGTGTCCATACTAATTCCCAGAATCCTTTCACGGTTTAGGGTCGGCAACAATTCAGTAAGGAAAGGGCCTGTTAAGTCAATTTGGCTCTGAAAATGCTAATTGAAAGTCCTCCTCAGCAATTCAGCCCTTTTCCCTTTGCCTTTCTGTAGCCAGCTGGGTCCCATGGTGACCGGTTCTGAAAGAAATCATCCCCTTCAGCAGTTACCTAGCGCCATGGCAACCAAGATGTCAGCAAAGCAGGAGAGACCCCGGAACAAAACAGCTCCTGCCCAGCTCCCACCCTGCCACTCTATTGCCACCCTGCCTAGGCCTGGGGATGGGGCTACAATATGCAGACATCCACACTCTAGAAATCCTGTGTGTTCCCATGGTTCCTCCCTTGAACATACATATATGCGCATATAGTAAATTATGTTATGAGAAACACAGAGCATATTCCTCCAAAACATAGAGCATATTTAAGGAGTGGGGGTGGGTGATGGGATGAGGACAGGGAGGTAGACATGGATGGCCTTTGAGTTTAATGATATATAAAAACTACATTTCTATTTATAATGTAACAAACAATAAATTGATAAACAGGGAAATTGGACCCCTAAATATATGGCTGGCCTGATTTCTATTTAGACAAAAGGCCTCAGGGAAATATTTTTATTTACCTGAGAGTTAAATGGACCAGGGGAAAAAAATGGCTTTAGCGAACACTGAAGTGGGTGTAATGCTGTCCGTGGTGCTGAATACTCCGTTGTCCCAGATGTGCCAAGGGGGCTCCCGAGGCTGGTTAGGGAACACCTTGCCATGTTAGTGTATGGATGATAAGAAAGAAAGGGGCTGGGGACAAAGTGTCATTCCTCTCCCTATGAAGCAACTCTGAATGCCCAGGGTAAAACGGCCAGATGAAAAATAAAACAATAAATAAAGCGTAGAAGGCTGGAGGTTTCGATAGTTGAATCTTCCCTTTTCATACGGAGATTTTTGGTTAGAGCCAATCAGATTGGATTTCTGCTGCTTTGCTCCTGAAAGGAAAAGTGGGGGCAGGGAGAGAGAAAATGGCCACATTCTCCCCTTGAGCCACATGATCCATTTCCCATGTGACACATTCCAGAGCCTTGGAAAAGAGAAGGGAGGGGCACCACAAGAGTGGGGCTGGGGGTGGAAAGATGGTTTAACAGTCTACTCTGCACAGCGTCATTTTGTCTCCCTACCAGGAAGCAGGCTGTGAGCCAAGGGAAAGGCAGAAGACAGGTATGAATGTGTCCCCAAGCTTTGCTGGCGGTTTTTGGCATTCTCCAAACTCCCGTGCAAGGTCTGTTCCTGACCAAGAAGACCCAAGGAGACCGGCTTTAAAATCGAGTCCTGATGGAGGTATGTGCTAGTGATCCCACAGTGTTGTGGCTGAAATTTGGCTTAGAGGACGAAATACCTTCTCTTTTCCAGGCAATTTGAAGATTTTTGTCTTGGTTTATTTGATGGTTAGGGGCTTTAGATTTGTTATAGGTCCAGAAAAGATGCCTAGGTAGTTCTGCAAAATGAATAATTCACCAGAGTAAGTGCCTGTTGAAGAAAAATTAGATAGAAATTCTGTATAGTGATACTTAATAAAACAAAGAATTGATGAAAATGATTTTTTCTTTGAACCCTGGAAAGAGGAAAAAATATTACTGAAACCAACTAGAATTCATTGCCACTTCCATAAAACCCTGTTTTATCCCTTTCCAGCTGCTTATTCTGTGCTCCTGTCCCCAGAGGTTATTGGCAGTGGACTAGGGAACCTGAGTGGGCAGGCGTGCTGTGTCTTTGTGCTGTGCAATCATCTTCCCTCGGATGCTCCTGCTACCAGGAGTGCTTGGGACTGTTTCCAGCGCTGGTTCTGGGCAGTAGTCTGCCGCTGGTTTCAGATCTTGTAGAATCGCTCCCAAGAGGGCCCCCAGCAAGTTCTCAAAGGACTCTTCCAAAGTTACAGGCTAAAATAATCTGCCATGCCCTCAAATCTCAGGATCTTTGACCATTTCTACCCAGCAGAGAGAAGGAAGCTAGCAAATTTATATTTCTTGTCTTTATGTTACAACACTTACAAAGTTCTTGCTCTACAGGGTCTGGCAGAAGTAAGGCCTGCTTGAGTGTGGTTGGTAGGGTAATAACATGGGTGTAATAATTTATAGTTTTAATTTGAACATTTCACTTAAAATGTCATGTGGCGTGCTTGAATGTGATATTGGTATGTTATAGTATTACATGCTTATGATTTTGTCATAAAAGATTTTGTAATAAAAAAGGGGCATTATCTGTGCCAAACCCTGTATGTAAAGCATCAGTGTAAGCACAAATAATCAGTCATCTAATCCTAATAATAACCCTGTGAAGGAGGTGTAATTAGTGCCCACATTTTAGTGATGAAGAAACTAAGGCACAGAGAGGTTAGAGAACTCTCCCAAGGTCACACTGATAGTAAATACTGGAAACAGGATTTGGACCCAAGAAACTTGACCCCAGAGTTCATGATCTAAACCACTGAACTATATTGCTTCTCTGCTTGTGTTATTTTAAATGATGTCAGCAGTTGATTTGGTTACAAATTTTGATCAGCTGATGCTACTAGAAGATTTAGTCAGTTTGCCTGGCTAAAACAGAACCCCAGTGACATCTATATTTAATCTTGAATTATCCCGATAGCCACATTCTGTACCCCAAATAACCCAGTAAGTAATTGCCTGTTCTCTTCCCCTTGTGCTGTATAGATATTTAGTAGTAAAACACTGTGTTTCTATGGTGACCAAATGATGTCTAAAGGGAAAAAAAAGAAATCTAAAATTACATCATGGTTGGGTTTTTTTTTAAATTGAACCTAGAAATCCTTCCAGCATTAGAACCTAGTAATAATACCAGCCTAAGCATGTTCTCTTTACAAGCATTTACCTGGTTTTCAAAATAAAAGAGATTAAAAACTTCTAAAATTTTTAATATAAACTATGATATCAAACTGACTAGATTTGGTGCTTTAAAATAATATTATCATACTTTAAAACAAGAGAATAGATCTCTTTGCAAATTATTTTAGGTTTTTAAGGGAGAAAGAGGAAAGGTTTATTCAACTTCTGGGAATTTCTGAGACATAAGGATTTTCTTCCTTTGGTCTGTGTGGTTTCCCTCCTGGCCCTAGACAATACAAGATGACAGATCTCATGCTTATATGCTGTGGGGAAACTGAGAATTTACTAGATCAAAGATACAAAGAGGAAGATTAGGGATCGGAAGCTAAAATTTGTGAAATTCTTCACAAAATGAGGTGCTTCCCTTCAGGGTTTCATTGAAGAACACTTTGAAGAGTAATTGTGCCCCTTGGAGTATTGAACTTTAGTTAGTCCTTCAGATTAAGCCTTTCATCCCTGCTGAAATCTACATTTCCCCGAGACAAGTAACACTTTCACACTAATACAGTCATCTGAAGGGAGGTTCCGGTATCCTCCCATCTTCGGATTACTAGCACTTAGCACCAGGCCTGGTTTATGGTAAGCTCTCATATATACTGGCAAATGAAGAATGGGAAGACTCAAGACTGACACTATCCTGCTGGAGCCAGTTTGGGCTCCATGCCTGTTTTGTTTTGCATGTGTTGGCAGGGAGGGTAGTGAGGAGATAAATGTGCAGTAGAAGAAAACTTGGCAACAGTCAAAACTGTGCCTAAAACTTAAGGTATGCGAGTCGGACTGACCCTGGAACAATGGTAAGAGCTCACAATGGCAAGATGTAGCCACCAGTTCTTTCCTGGGGATTACCAGTACCCCTGGCATTTTATTTATATTTAGAATAAAGTTCTTTTGATATTTTATTTTTTAAACTAAATTCATTGGGGTGACATTGGTTAATAAAACTAGATAGGTTTCAAGTGTACGTTGCTATGACACATGGCCTGTATATTGCATTGTGTGCCCACCACCCAAAGTCAGATCATCTTCTGTCACCAGCCATTTGGCCCCCTTTACCCTTTACTGCTCTCCAGTGCTCCTTCCCTCTGGAAACCACCAGACTGTTGTCTGTGTCTGTGTCTGCTAATATTTTTACTTACATCCAGATGGAGGCACCACTAGCAGTCTCATTCTGCTCTGATGTTTTGCCTGGAACCCTTTCCCAATATTGAAACAATTAAATTCGGGTTGAGAGTTAATGTCTTGAGGAGGTCAGTTTCTTCCCTGGGCCTCCCTGTCCTAACGGACTGTGGACCCCAGCGCCCAGAACACTGCAGCAGGAGCTCACAGAACTACAGGATTCCTCCCAAGAGATCCCCGGGATCTTCAGTGTCAGAGAGGGTTGGAGCCAGGTGGCCTTTCCCAACCCGTCTGCAGTTAGGACCTGAATCCAAAAGATTGTCTCCTAGCATTTGAAATGTCGCTTAGGATTTGAATTCAAGTTAACAGACTAATTAGGGTTAAAGTAGTTACCCCTCTTGATGATGTACACAAATATAACTTTTTCTCTTATTTCTCTATCTAATTAAGTTGCTAAGGAGAGGAAGAGCGGGGTTGTGAATCAGGTATGCGTCCTTGAATTCTATTCCCTCATCCTACCTCCAGTGTTCATTACCTGCAGAGTGAGCTGTGCAAAAGCAGCAGCCCCGCTGGAAGCACCAGTGCTGCATGCCCGCCACACTGAGGCAGGACTTCCCGGACAAGCAGGTAGGCTAGTGCACCAAGAGGTGTCCACCTGGTAGCCTAGCTGGGCTTCATACTCATCCCTTGCAATCTAAAAGGGGCTGTCTACTCAACCAGTTAAACAAGAGAAGACAGGAGAGAGAAAGCGGAGAGGCTTTCCCTGGAGGGGGCACTTTGCCCAAGTAAGCTTTCAACCTGGAGGCTAGAAGTGAAAGAGGAAAGCAGAAGAGGGATGATGGGCATGGGTGAAGGATACAAAAGAGTCATGCCTCTGCCCTGCCTTCTGGTCACAGCAGCCTGCCCACTGCTAGTAAACCTGGCCGAATGAGTCATGCCCTGCCAGCATAATTAGCAAATCCTTCCTGGGGCATGTATGTAAGGAGGGGGAAGGACCAGACTGGGTGCAGTTTCTCCTCTATGAACCAAAGCAGAAGATGAGATGTGAGGAGAGGTGGCCGATCCAAGAGGACAGTTTAAAAAGCAAAGAGGAGTTACCATCGTGAGTGTATTTCCCTGCCTGTAGATCACTTTTCCTTGGCTAAACTTTTAAAGCATTCATCTCCTGGAGCCTTTCATTCAGCAGACCTTCCTAGGCTCCGGTGTCTGTCATGTTTAATCCTGATGGAAGCCTTATGATATGCATTACTAGCCCCAATTTCTGATCAGGAAACTGAAGCTCAGAAGATTAACTAGTCTAAAAATATATGGCACAAAAATGTATGCACATTAACCATGTGAAACATATGCAAATATACGTTTAATCATAGTTTCAGTGATATATATGTGTGTGTATATATATGTGTGTGTGCATAATTTGTCCATAAAAAGATACATTGATGCAAATTCAAATCTAACTTTTGCTCCATGAACTTGAAGGTTGCTTTCTTGGAAAATCCTGATTGCAGACAATGGTGCAGATCAAAATTTGCCCAGAGTGTCGATGTGAATTTGATGTGAGACAAATGAAAATGTTTCTGAAGAATAAGAGTTCTTAGTAACTCCCCAGTCAGTGCTTATGCTTGATTCTTAATGAATCTTTCACCTTCTTTTCAAGTAGCTTTAAATCACATTTCTTATCCAGCTCTTTGCTTCGAGTGTAGGGAGTCTGCTCTTTGCCTCCCCACTTCTTTCCTATTTAAGTCTCACTAGTAGAGATGTTGATACTGAAACCAGAGCTTGGAAATGAAACTGAACAGTTACCTCCGAAACAACTGTTTGCCTCTACTTTAACTCATCGAGCCCACAGCAGGTATTCAAAAAATGTTTGTTGTAATGAGTTAAATTGAGTATGGTGACGTAAAAATTCCTTAGCCAGGTTGTTCTGTTCAGAACTCAAAAGATCCCCACACTGGGAAGAGAGGCATGGAGAATTGGTAGAGGACAGTTGGGGTTCTAGTAAATGTTTCTTCCCTGTGGAAATACAGGTGGTGGATAGGAGGAAAGCAAATGCAGGTGGCAAGTCTTTGACCAGACCACTTCTTGCAAGGAATCTTCAATAAAGGGTTGTTGGCACACCCAGGATAATTATTGAGGAGGGTATGTCAATGGCCCTCCTCAATAATTTGCCCTCGAGGCAAAATTTGGCCCCTAGGGGTTTTTGGAGATATATCCTTCTCTTCTTGGATGTCAAAGGCTCACAGTACTGGCCTCCAGTAGCCCCAAACAACCTCCCTCTCTTTTCATCAAAATGCACTCTCAGTATGAGCTCTTGGCTAAGCGAGGGTGGTAGGTTATAAGTTAAATGAGTGTGTGTTGTTCATCCCAATGTCTGCCTATCAGCTTTAGTTCCTAGAGTTAATATGACCTTAGAAATCATCCAGACCAACTCATTCATATCGTACACATGGAAACAGAGATTCAGACAGATTGATTTACTTAAGGTCCTTACACTGATGATAAAAAAAAAAAAAAGACCTGGGTTTCTTGACGTGCTCTTTATTGTTTATAAACCCAGGTTTCTTGGCCCCCAGTTCAGCATTTAAGGCAAAGTAGAAAGCACCATACTCTTTAAGCCTTTCAGGATTTTTAATATCCTAGATGCTGGTGGGGTAGTAGAAAGTGATAATAGGATGGCTGGTATAAATTTTAGTCTTCATACTCAATTATATAAGAAATGGTATATTGGGTTAGTTTCTATTGCTTCTATAACAAAAGATCACAAAGTTAGTGGCTTAAGATAATGTTTATTGTGTCACAGTTCTGCAGGTCTGAAGTCTGGTTGTGCTTGGCTGGTTTTGCTGCCTAGTCTCACAGGCTGATATCGAGAAATTGGCAGGTCTGTGTTCCCTTGTAGAGGCTCCAGGGATGGTTGCCCTCCTGAGCTCATCTGGATGGTTGGCAGAATGCAGCACCTTGTGGTAGTAACATTTCCTTGATGGCCGTCAGTTGGGGACCACCCATAACTCCTACAGGCCTCTCTGATTCTTGCATGTGGGCTTTACTTGGGAGAGCGAGCAACAGCCTGTCAATTCCTCCTCACGCCTGGAATCTGTCTCTGACTTCTTCCGCTCATCTGTCTGCTACCAACCAGAGAAAAGAGTTTATTAGTTTGGGGTTATCTGGATAATCCAAGATACTCTTCCCATTTTAATTTCTATAACCTTAATTATATTTGCACTTTTGCTACATAACATAACTTACTGACAGGTTCCAGGGATAAGGGTGTAGACATCTTTCGGGGGCCATTCTGCCTACTACACACATTCTTCCCTTTAAATAACGATAAGGCTCCTACAGTCAATAATGTTGTGATGACTGGGTGTGGTGCCAAGTGGGCATCAGGGGGTCACTTCATAAGGTAAACAAACGTCTAATCATTGTGTTATACACATAAAACTAGTATGTTATTATATGTTAATGGTCATGGAAAAGTAAATTAAAAAAAGAAGAGATAAACTGCCAAGAAAAAGGGAGGGGGCAAGTCTTCATCCTACCAGGCTACTGGGAGACTCAGAGACAAACGTTGCTGGGACTCTCTTCCTCTTCCTGGGTCCTGGGTCCTTTGCTCTTCTACAGAGCAACGTATGAGTGTTGGTCCCTCTGGCCGTGGATCCCCTCTGGTGATAGCAGACACGTAATTATGGTCTGATCTGGTGTGGGCCCTCGAGGGCTGGTGGATCTGCTGCTTTGGTATCACCCCTGGGGCTGTGGCCTCTTCCCAGCTGGGCAACACTAGGCCTTGGGCCCTCCTCCCTGGCCGTACTCCTGCCTTACCACCTGTCACGTATCTGGAGCCTAATGAGGAACTGAGGCCAGGGTCCCAGAACTGCCTTAAAAAATAGCTTTATTGAGTTATTATTTACATATGATAGAAACACAGATCACCATGTGTGGGATATTGCATGAGATATACATATGCAAAAAAATGTTATTTATTCGAAATTCACATTTAACCGAGCATCCTGCATTTTATCTGGTGACCCTATCTTGATGACACATTGTGAGAACATGTCTTACCCTCTCTGGTTTTCCTGTCTCACACCCCTACAGTCATGTGGCTACCTGGGCCTTGTGTAGTTCTATAAAGCACTTAGCTCAGTGTCCACACCATGGCCATAGCTCAGGGCCAGAAGGTAAGATAGTCACTCAGAAAGCTTCCAAAGAGCCTATGTGGCCTCTTTAGCCATTTAGCATAAATTCAGGGATGTGTTCATAAGTTCAGGGCACTGGGATTGCCCAGTAAACGCTGCACTCCTGGAAGTGATGGGCTGGGAAACGTTTAACGCCTCTGCCAGAAAACCTGATTTGTAGTGTTTGTCAGTTTCTGTGGTGTGAATATTCCTTCCTTGGCTGATTGACAATACCAGTGTGATGTCATTGAACTTGGGGTCGGGAAGACACGTGTACAACTGTCTCTAGGGAGCCCATGCAAGCCAGCCCTAGCCCACCACCAGTGCTCGAGGTGGTTCTCATTTTTTAAAATTTTTATTGTTATTCAATTAATACATATGCAAATCAAGCCTATGTAACAATGAAATGCTTAAGAGAAAATATCTTACCACTATGGTATTTTCTATAGTAAAACTATTAACATTTTTAAAAGCACACAGTTTCCTACTTGGGGTAATGCCATTGATAAAACTATTTCCTCCCTTCAATTCAGACTGAAGGATAGAGTTATGCTTTCATTCTGCATTGAAAGGCAACAATTAATCATCTGCCATAATGAATTTCTAAAACTCTCATATTTTTTATTCTGAAGAGAGGCTGTATTTCCAGACCAACATAGCTACTGCACTTTTAATGCTAAGCCTCCATCCAATATGTGCTGGTGGTGATTTTTTTCCCCAAATGTTCACTATTTCACATATTTCTGAGCTAGCACGTTGAACAGATGTATCTGTGGATTAAGAGTCTGTGGGGGAATAACTCTATGTTCCTATGTTTGGTTGGAGTCAAGAAAGACCCATCTATGTATAGCTAATTCCACCTTCTGAATTCAGACCCCGCCCTCCGTGGTCTCCCTGGGCGTGAAGCCCCAGTGGCGGTGGGGAGCATGGGCGTTGTTGGAGTGAGGCAGTCCTAGGGTGGCCACTTTCCAGCTGTGTGTCCTTTGGGAAGAGCTTCAGCTTTTTCACTTGTAGAAAAGGCTAGTAATATTTCCTGCCTCTAAGGGCGACACATAAAATATCTGACATAGAAAGCACAAAATACGTATCAACTCTTGGTAGTATTGATGTTGTAACTACTGTCATCATTGTAATTAATCTTATTGCTCATTAATAAACAGCCTTATGTATCTGTATAGGTCCAGCAGATGCTTCCCATTCTACAGAAAATATTTGTTTTATTCCCAACCAAATCATATAAAACCTCAATATTATACAAATTCTGGTTTCACATTAAATTTTTGAACAAATCTCAGAAATAAAAACGGTCTTCCTACATTGTGAGAATGTAAATTTGTATAATTTTAAGAGGGGGGAATCGTTAGGATTTTTTGACTCTGAAAGAAACCTAACCAGCAGTGGATGAGCATAGCCAGGAAGAGCTGCAGGCAGCACTGCCAGGGAGCAGTTGGCCCCCGTGCCCCGGGTTCTCGCTGCAGCCCTCTCATCAGTTCACAATCATTCATCCATTCACCCACCCGTCACAGTGCGATCTTCAAAAAAATTCACGTCACGACTCTCACACAAATACAGCATGAACATGTCAAAGATTTACGAACTTGTTACTGGAGGAATTGATGAGATAATAAGGCTGATTCCAACAGCATTAGAAGAAACAGGTGATTTGTAGGGCTTTGTGCTTTTGTTTTTTTTAAACGAATGTCAGCATAAGATTGCTAGGTAGTCACAAAACTGGAGAATGTCCTACAGGGCAACGAATCTGTAACCTTTAGGGTTATTTTTCCTGCTAGACAGCAATCTGCGTGTTACCGTGGAACTTCACAATGTCTGGACTCTAGTCACATAGTAAATAGCAAAATCAAGGACCGATACATTCTCCCAGAGAATTAGTTCTTGGAGAGTCCCATCTAACAATGTCCTGGCATGACTTTAAAAAGATTTGCTCTCCTTATTTTCAAGCATTGTATCACTTTTATTAACACATCTATCCATTTCTTTGTTCAGTAAACCTTTATTAATATCTGTATGTTCCAGGAATATGCAGATAAAGACACAATCTCTGTCCTCAAGGAATTTATAACATAATGGGGAAGATGAACATTCAAAATAAAATTTGCAGCGTAAAATGATAGTCATATCCCCTCTCAGGCTCCCAGGATCCCATGACTACAGAGGTCCACCTAATCCCTAGTTCTATGCCATGTCAATTTACCCACCGTTTTCCCTGGTTATATGTTAAAAAACATTTCTTGGAGCCTGATAGATGAATTATTCCTCTCTTAGATACTATATAGAGATATATTTTTACCCAATGGAGTGTGTCACTTGGCAGCATCAGAACTGGTTGGGAAGAGATAGGTTGAGCAAAAAGAGAGTAAAGAAGTCTTTCCTTTTGCTCCTAAAATTATTGCATATGAATGACTTGGAAATAGTTGTGAATTAAACAGTCCTTATATTTCCAAAACACTCCCTTAAAGATGTATTTATTTCCAAATTAATGGAGCAGGGAAACCTTTCTGAAATTTGACTTGTGGACACTAGAGTTTAGGTATAACATGGCAGACAATTTTTTCCAGGAGGGGGGTCAGGAGTGTGTCTGAGGACACCTGAACTACCTCCCCTTCCCTTAAACAAGAGTTCTGTTTTGTGTAGCAGTTGACCTGGGTGACTTTAATTTCACTGGCCCTGCTCGTATGTTTTCCCCTGTCTCCATGGTCACCAATGTGTCAGCCGAGGGAGAATACACAATGATGCTCTGTGTGCTTGTAACTCCATGCAGAGCCACCTTGAGTAGGGCTCCTGTATTTCAGTTCTCTGTCCTTGGGGATTCGACTGAGTAAATATTTAATAAGCAATTATTAATGTAAAGAACTTCAGTGGAGGCTATAGAGGATGGGAAGAGAATAACACCCTCCTTCCAGGAGCCATGGTTTAGTAGGGGAAGACAGAAACATGGAAGCACTTCTCAACAGTGATTCTTAATCCTGGATGCACAGTAGGGTCACCTGGGGGACTTTGAAATGTCCCGATGCCCAGGCAGCACTCCAGACCAATTCAGTCAGAGTCCTGGGGCAGGACCCAGCCGTCGATATTTTTGTAAAGCTCTCTGGGAAGGCCAGTGTGTTGCCAAGCTAGAGAACCATGGGTCTAAACCAAAAGAAGAGAAAATGCTGCAGGAAAGGACTAGCCAAGTGCCGTGTGAACAAGGATACCACAACCATTCTGGATATGCTAATACTGCTATCTGCTGTCTGACCACATGGCAGCCCACAAATGCGGAAAATGTAGCCTCTCACTGTAACCATGGGAAAACTTTAGGTCAGTTTGATCGTAGGGCGTGTAGAAACTATATCCTGGGGTAGGTACGGTCTGCAGGAAACTGTTTCTAAAGGGGAAAAGGGCCCAAAAAAGATCAGCCCAGAAAGAGGACCCCCAAATTCATTCCACATGTGCATGTGCTCTCTCCCTCTCTCTTCCTCTCTCTCTTTCCCTTGGAGTTTTCTTTTCTTTTTTATTACTCGCCTTTCTTCCTGAGAGAGTCCCATTCCTTCTCAAAGACTCTGCTTCAAACCTCACCTCCTTTGTGAAACCTTTACTTTTCTTCTTCCTCTCCCAAGCAAAATTGGGGCCCTATTTTCCTCTAGAACTTAGGTCCTCATCTGGTTTTAGCACTTAATTATAATTATTATAGAATTTATTTATAATATGGCAAACAGTTTATTTATACATTTACCTGTTCATGGGCCTTATCTTTGTCTCTTTAGTACCCAGCACAGTTTCTTGGTTTATAGAAACCAAGAAACTGAATAAAGAGAGCTGTAGCAACTTCAGGTCGAATCAGAAAGTCATGCCATCATCAGGGGAGACCTAGACTCAGGCACGCCCCAGGTTCCCTTGTCCCATCTCTGAGCATCAGGGTCCTGTGCTTCCAAGTGATGGGGCTGGAGAAATCAGCAGACACGCTCGTTGGTGTGCAGGCACTGGAGGGCATATGGAAGAAGGCTTCACAGAACTTGAGTTGTAGGGGTGAGCAAGTTCCTTCTCTCATAGCAGAGTTTTGCCTTGAGAGAAACAAAAGGAAGTTCACAGGTTTTAAGTGAGTGAATTACTGACTGTGGAAAAGTGGCCCTGCCGCCGGCTCCAGTTTGATTTAGGCCACAGGATCCCCAGAGAATTAGGAACAGTTCTTTCTGTCTGAAAAAATTGCATGTCTGTTTTATTTTTAAACTTTAAATAATTTTTAAAAATCGTGTTGCCTCTCTTTTTTGGCATCTTGTATGCTTTACATATGAAGGTGGCAAGATTATTTCTATTTTATCAGAATAAGGGTCATGCATTCTAGATTTTCTAGGACAGTGCTAATTTTAGAGTTTAAGTTCTGTTTTTAAACTGTGTGTCCTGATTTTTTAATATGGAAAGTATGGTTGCTATTCTTACAACTGACTGTCAACTGGCCAGCCATGCTTGAAAGTCTTTTAGTAGCAAAATATCTTAATTACCTTACATTTCTCTTTGAGAAATTAAGTAGGGCTGCCTCCCGGACCAAAAAAAAAAAAAAAAAAAAAGCCTGAAAGTATCACGGAACTGGCACTTGGTATACATTGCTCTGAGCTCCAGACTTGTGTTGAATGTGGTTTCTTGGTGAAGACAATTTATATTAACACTCCTCTCCCTACCACAAATTAGTGCAAAAACCTTTCTAGGAAAAACAGGTCGTTAAGAACTGTTTTTTAATCCCACTTCTAAAACTTCAGCAATGTTTCTTTGTGAGGCAGTCACAGGAGCCCCACGTGAGGGGCACTAGGCCCTTTGAGACCCTGTTGCTGGAACCGCACTTCCCCGCCCCCAGCCCCATGCCACCGACACCAGATGGAATCGCTCTGGTTATTATGGCTTCAATTGCGTTCTCTTTTGCCTAATAGAGTCAGAACAACTTAAACATTAATAATCCCACTGCGATCAGAGTCACCTCAATTTTAATCAAATGGTCCACAATTAAGCAATTTTTTCACCTGTTAAAAAGTGTAATTTTTTTCCTCACTGAATAGTACAAAAAAGATAAGTGCTAAACTTTCTAATATTCTTTTATATCTAAGGATCACAAGCTCTTAAAAAGTGGCTGAGTAACTTATATTAGGTCACTTTTAATCATCTGAATGCATAAGGTTTCTAGAAACCTGGTTACATTCTTGAGAAGACATCTTGTATGTTCTTCAGTCAATATGTCATTTTATGAAACAGTAAGTAGAGAACAGCATTAACAAATGTCATCGATTGGCGGCAAGGTTTAGTACATGAGCCGCATGATCTTTTGGAAAAAGCAAGCTATTTTCAGGTGTCATTACATTAGGAGCTACTTCTGGCTCATGCAGAGGTGTTATTTACGGTTGCTCCATGTGCTTCCATAATGCTTCTGTAATGGAAATTCTGCAATAAGGGCAGGGAGGGTCCTTTCCAGGAGCTCACTCGTCTGTATTCATAGATTCCTGTTAGCTATTTTCATAGTGTTTGCCTCAGCCTGAGTTTTCCTCTCTTGCAGCCTCATCACTTTAGTGTTAAAACGTTCAGGAACTTCTCACTTGCCCAGAATTTCAACAGCTATTCAGTTGGGGGTAACACTCTTACTGTGAGCTCTCTAACTCTCTGCTGTCCACAGTGAGTGAAGGGAAAAGGACATGTTTAGGAGTGGGGCTTGTTGTGAGTTCTACCACATTTGACTAAGGGTCAAGAGGGTGAGGCCAAAGGGAGCTTGTGCTGGGATCTGCTAAAACAGCTCCTGCAATGAAAGAGAAATAGAGCCAGAGCTTTTTCCTGGATAATAGTCATGTCTTCCTGCCAGAGCACAAGGCGTACTCACTGACAAATGACAACCAATCTAAGTGTCAAATAAGATGGGAAATCGATCTCTATAACACCCTTTTAACAGGAGGCTTCGTTCTTCTTTTCTTATCCAGAACTAAGAGAAAAAAAATGAATATGGTGTTTGCTCACAGAATGGATAACAGCAAGCCACCCTTGGTTACTCCAACACTTCTGGTGCCCTTCCGAAACCACAGTCACCCTGAAACAGCCACACCTCTGCCAAGCCATGACCTGACGGAATTGTATGGGGAGCACGGCTGGATGAGCAACAGGACAGACCTGCAGTATGGACCGAAACCCGGGGAAGTGGCCACAGCCAGCATTTTCTTTGGGACCCTGTGGCTGTTGTCTGTCTTTGGCAATTCCCTGGTTTGCTTGGTCATCCACAGGAGTAGGAGGACTCAGTCCACCACCAACTACTTTGTGGTCTCCCTGGCATGTGCTGATCTTCTCATCAGTGTGGCCAGCTCACCTTTCGTCCTGCTGCAGTTTGCCACCGGGAGGTGGACACTCGGCAGTGCCATGTGCAAGGTCGTGCGGTACTTTCAGTATCTCACCCCAGGCGTGCAGATCTATGTTCTCCTCTCCATCTGCATCGATCGCTTCTATACCATTGTCTATCCTCTGAGCTTCAAGGTGTCCAGAGAAAAAGCCAAGAAAATGATCGCAGCATCATGGATCTTTGATGCAGCCTTTGTGGCCCCTGTGTTCTTTTTCTACGGGTCCAACTGGGACAATCATTGTAACTATTTCCTCCCTTCCTCTTGGGAAGGAACGGCCTATACTGTCATCCATTTCTTGGTGGGCTTTGTGATTCCATCTGTCCTCATAATCTTATTTTACCAGAAGGTCATAAAGTATATTTGGAGAATAGGCACTGATGGCCGAACTGTGAGGAGGACAATGAACATTGTCCCAAGGACAAAAGTGAAAACTATCAAGATGTTCCTCATTTTAAACCTTTTGTTTTTGCTCTCCTGGCTGCCTTTTCATGTAGCTCAGCTGTGGCACCCCCATGAACGAGACTACAAGAAAAGTTCCCTTGTGTTCACAGCGATCACATGGATATCCTTTAGTTCTTCAGCCTCTAAACCTACTCTGTATTCAATTTATAATGCCAGTTTTAGGAGAGGAATGAAGGAGACTTTTTGCATGTCCTCGATGAAATGTTACCGAAGCAATGCCTATACTATAACAACCAGTTCAAGGATGGCCAAAAAAAACTATGTTGGCATTTCAGAAATCCCTCCCACGGCCAAAACTATCACCAAAGACTCAATCTATGATTCATTTGACAGAGAAGCCAAGGAAAAGAAGCTTGCTTGGCCCATTAACTCAAACCCACCAAACACTTTTGTTTAATATCTCAGAATTCTTTCAGTAATTGTTATGCACTAGAAATTAAAAGGCTTTAACTATAAAAGCTGAAGCCATTTATATATTTTTTCAATCAACTTTCTGAGGGAAATGTTTTCTTTTGTAAAATGCATTCACTTATCGATTATAGTTTTTATAGTTTTAATTTTAGTTACTTTTCATTTTAGAGGAAGTATTCATATTGAGCTCCTTTTACTGTATTAGTTATATACACAAAAAAGAGAATGCATTCCTACTTTTTATTTGCCATTAGGTTCAAAAAGCATAAACCATACACGCAGTTTTTGATTGATGAACCAACTGAGTTTTATTGTTTCCATTTTCTCCTCCCTCCTGAAATGCTGTACCTGTGGGCTTCTGTTTTAAATGAAATCCCCTCTGTCACACATTTCAGAGACTTGTATTTCTTTTATTAAGGAACATGAGGAAGCGTTAATATTGTATATGTTTTTACATTACCTTCTTCTAAGTAGTCAGTCCAGAAAGCACTCCATATACAGTATTGAAAATATACCAGAACTGCTGGACAGTCTTCTGTGGTTGAATTTTAATCAGGATTCTTAGGGAAAGAAAACTGACAAAGTTGGAGAGAATAAGAAAATTATACCAGGCTCCTAACATGGTACCCGGTGGTATGCACTATGAATCTGGATTCATGTGTCTCCCACACAGGAATTCAACAAAGGTGACAATGGGGGGTGGGGTGGGCTTCAGAGTAGAGGCAGTTCTCCTATCTGGCTCCAGGTTCCCATAGACTTAGAGGAAGGAGTAGGGATGCATCCTTTGAGGTGGAATTGGAATTTCTCCTTTGCTTATAACCTTCCGTGAAAGCATTATTATAGCCAGCCTGCCCATCCTGCTCAGATGTACTTCCCTGTGGGCCTTCCATCAGAGGTTTACCCAGGATGCCTGGAGCTGACTCCCTGGGCCAGAGTTCTCGCTCAGGAAGGACAATATTACCCACAAAGCATCGGGGACAGTCACTTGCCAGATAAGATTAGCAGTTTTGCCTCTCCTGGTGGGCACAATCCTTCCCTTTACCTCTCCAGCATTGCTGCTACCTGCTCAAATTTACTGTGTCAGAGAAACATAATGAAAATCTGTTGGGGGTTACTTGACTACAATCAGTCTTGAGGCTCCACCCCTCTGTAAAAACTGCATGTAAAGGAAACAAAGAATTAGAGATTTTTAGAGAAGGGATGTTGGGAGACCCTAGCACAAGCCCCTCACTGTTTAGAAGAGGAAATTAAGACCAAGAGAGGTCAAATTAAGGGTAAACTAAAATGTCTTCTACTACCATTCCAATATCCTTTCGCGCATCTCCTTGCCACGGCATGATTCACTTATTGAAGAGAAAACCCTCACTGAGTGCGGAAGAAAACCAAGAGCATACACAATTCCCCACTGTTTGGTTAATTCGATAATTCCCCTGGAACAGAGACGACTTCACGGTGCTGTAATTAGTGGAAATGCAAACCAACTTTGTCAAATTGTTTTGCGGAATGACCGCTTGATGGCACTGTGGCTAGTAGGCAGAGCCCGCCTCTTCACAGTGCCTGTCCCATTGGTGATTTCAGAGAAATCCTGTCTCATAGCAACAAGACAGTGAAAATTGCTGAGCACCCAGAAGCAGCTGTAGATTAACTAATCAATCAGTGTATTCAAAACACAAAGCATCTAAACATTGGAGGAAATTCCAAAATAATGAATACCTTTTACAGACGTGAAATCACTAGTCAAAATATTATTTTAAACCCATTTTACAAAGGATATCATTTTCCAAAAAGCCCTCAGACCACCAAGCTGATGGGAGTTTCACCCACACTTAGAAGGGCCTCTCTCTTTTCTGCTCCTGTTATCATTTGACTCTGAGAATTCATAGACCTTTTCAAAGCACTGTAATCGAGGCTTTCCCTAAAAGTAAATGTTCCTATGCTCCTGGCACGTAGGCATTTAAATTTATTTTAGGTCCATTTCATTTCTTCAGACTCTCTTTTAATTTTCTGAGCCCCTATTTGGGACCATTCTGAACTTTTTGCTCAACTGAGCATTTCTGTTCAAATGCTACGTATCATTCTCAAAAGAAGTCTCTTTGTGTGTGTGTGTGTGTGTGTGTATTCTTTTACATTTTGTATTGTTATTCAATTACAGTTGTATGCCTTTTCTCCCCTTCCCTCCCCCCCACCCCAGCTGAACCCACCTCCCTCCCCCACCCCCACCATCCCCCCCAATTTTGTCCATGTGTCAAAAGAAGTCTCTTTAAAAGTACGTATTGCTTTAAAAACTCTCTATCAGCCCTATACAATTGGGGCTCACCTATAATTAGTAGAACGTGTGATTTTAGTTCTGTGGGAAAACAACGCTCAACAAACCCAGTTGAGTTCTGCTGGGCTCTGCAGTGATGAACACGTGCATCTGGTTTTAGGGTTATGACGAGGCCTGGAAGCTTGAAGACAATCTGGTTTTCAGCAGGCAGACAGTCCATAAAGCAGTCCCAGCTGTTTGCCCACAACAGCTAGGTATAGCAGATTAAACCTTTAAGGGATTTCGAATGGGTCTTCTCTATTCTGCTACCCTACTGTATCATCCAAAGAACAATCTATTTAAGAAGACTATATTCTGCCTTGGCCCGGTGGTCCCGTTGGTTGGAGTCCCCATACACCAAAAGAATGTGGGTTTGATCCCCGGTCAGGGAGAGTGTGGAAGGCAACCGATCCATATTTCTCTCTCTCTCATTGATTTTTCCCTTTCTTTCTCCTTTCCTCTCTCCAAAAGCAATAAAAATATCCTCAGGTGAGGATTAAAACAAATTTTAAAAGGTTATTTTCTCTTAGATATGACCACGGCACGGATTTCTTGATGGCATAAAAGTAGACGTGAAGGGTTATATGGCAGAGAGCATAGGCAGCACAATGGCTGAAAAGAAGATTTATACTCCATTCCTCAGTCTAGATTCATGTAAACTTCTGGGCTGTCTGACGGGCCCTTTAAAAATTAGCACAGAACTCCAGTGACATATGCAGCCAGTAAAGTTTTTCCTTGTCCCACACAGTATGATGGTCATTTTTAAGGGCTCTAGAACCAACTTAGGTGTTGAAGTTTAGGGTCTGCTTACCAGCTGCTTAACCCAGCAGAGGGCTCTCAAACCCCAGCTCTTCATTTCTGAAATAGGGAAAGTAACAGTGTGCACCTGTACGTGGGTTCACCAGCAAAACGGAGTCGATAGGACACAGTTAGATGGTAGGCAGACGACAGTATTTTAAGAAATTGGCTCATGCTATTGAGGGAGTTGGTTAGCTCGAATTCTATAGGGCAGGCCAGCAGGAGTGAATTCGCCTTCTTTTGAGAAACCCCATTTTTGCTCCTAAGGCCTTCAACGAATTGGATAAGGCCGTTCATATTATCAAAAATAATCTTTTTATCACTCAAAGTCAGCTGATTGTAGATGCTAACCATATCTATAAACTAGCTTGATAGCAACACCTGTATTAGTGTTTGAGTAAATGACTAGGTACCGTAGCCTAGTTCACATGTGAGACTAACCATCACACTACTTCATAGGATTGTTGTAGTAATAAAATGAGCCCAAATCCGTGTAAATCATTCAGTGCCTTACCAAGTGCCTGGGAAGCCCTCAATAACGGCTATCTATTGTTATTTTAATTTGGTCATTGCTAACCCAATTAATTTTTCTGTCTTTCAAATTACTCAGCACCTACCGCCATGTGCTAACTGTAGTAGAAACAGGTTTTGACTACCACCCTCAAATGTGTCATTGTTTTCCTTCTTTAGCTTGCTCTCTCTCTCCCTCTTTTTTTTTTTTTAGTTCTGCTAAGATTTTGCAGACTCAAGGTGGAAGGAACAATTGGGAGCAGGAACTTGAAGGAAAGGAATGGAGGTTGTAGAGCAAATTCTATTCAGCATTCACCTCAAAGGGAATTTTGCCCCCTGAAATATTTCTTAAGAAGGAATGGTCTAAAGTTAGCATACACAAAATACTTGAGAATTGAGACCTTTATCATCACTTTTCTGTTGGAATCCCCACTTATGCAATAGAAAGAACTGATGGGGAAAACCAGTATTGACTGTTATTTAACTATTCATTTCGGGAGACTATAAAAACCAGTGACATGGGACTTAAGTTGCTCTTGGTCATAGTTAATTAGAGGAACCTATGTAGCTAAAACATGCAACAATTGTGTATTATCAGTTAAACCATAAGTGAGCTATCCCAACTAGAAACAAATCTAAGTGAAATCAAGGGAAACTGAAGTCAAGTTGTTAAAAAAAGAACTATTTGGTAATTGGAGTGGAAGGGGACAGAAACCCAATGAAAACTCAAAGACTCAAACTATGAACACAAGTAATGTAGGGAACTTTCACATGTGTTTTGAAGAAATATTTAAATTAAGAGTGGGTTATGGCTTTTTTAAAAAAAAAGACATATGAGTATGTTGTTTGAAAGACAAAGAGAAAGTACTACTTATATTTAGAAATTATTGGTTTTGTGGTTTAAAAAACCTGCAACTGAAAAAGCCCCCACACTAAAACTCAGTATAATTTAACGGACTAGGTCAAGATCTAGAATAGCACTTATTTCAGTTTTCTTTTTTTTTCTTTTTGTTTTTTTTTAATTTTTAAAAAATTTTATTGATTGATTTTAGATAGAGAGGAAGAGGGGGTTGTGGGAGGGAGCGGGGGAGAGAGAGACAGAGAGATATTAATTTGTTGTTCCACTTATTTATGCACTCATTCTACATGCTCTGACCAGGGATCAAACCCACAACCTTGGCCTATTCGGATGATGCTCTAACCAGCGGAGCTACCCGGCCAGGGCTCAGTTTTCTTTTGTTTGTTTATATAAGCTGATACAGCTTGAGGAAGGTGAAAGTGAGACCCTGTCCCATGGCAACTACAATCACCAGCAGGATGGATGGACAGGCACTCATGACCCAACCTCAGGTGTACAACACTGTAATTTGATATGTGTGTGCTCTGTTGTGTGCTCACCACCAAAAGTCTAGTTTCCTTCCATTACCATATACTTGAGCCCTTTATCCAGTTTGTTCTCCCCATTCCCCTCCTTCTGGTAACCACCATTCTGTGGTACCGATGAGTTTGTTTTTCTTTGGTTAGTTACTTTTTTTATATTCCACATGAGTGAAATCACATAATTTTTGTCCTTTTCCGTCTCACTTATTTCACTGAGCACAATACCCTCGAATCCATCCGTATTGTTGCAAATGACAATATTTCATCTTTTTTTATGGCTGAGTATTCTATTGTACATACTCGTATATTAGAGTAGGGCGGGGCTTTTAGGTAAGACTCACAAGACTGATTAATCCGACTACACAAAATAAATTGTTTGAAAAAAAGTACCATAACAAAGCTTTAAAAGACATGATAAAATAGAAAATATCTGCTTCACAATGACAAAGGGCCAATGTTCTTAGATAATTAGAGCATTGCATTTTACAGGTGAAAGTGATTGTTTAGGGAGAGGAGCATGATCCAAGTCAGGCCAATCAGAATGAAGGAGACTCAGTTCTGTAACTTTTGTGAGCAAATGTGCTCTTCCCTGCTGGACTTGGCATGAAAAGCTGTAAGGGCTAGCGCTGCGCCCCCACTGCTCCTACTAAAGTTAGCCAGTGCAAGGCAGAGCACAGAGAGAGAACCTTCTCTCTCATTATGTTGTTTGAGTCTCGAATCCAGTTTTGCCTGAAGCTCTGCTTCATGGTTCTTGGTTATAGGAGCCAGTTCATTTTTTTTTTTCTTAAGCCAATTTGGGTTTGTCACTTAAGATCAAATGTGAACTAACTGATAATACAATTCACTACTAAAACAGGCAAAGGGCATGAAAAAAAGAATTGATTTTGTACATAAAAGTTATTCAACCTCATTTATAAGTAAAGAGATGCACTTAGATTAAAACAATAAGATACCTTATACCTGTCTGGTGAACAGCAAGTTAATAAAGGTTGCCTTGGTGGACACAGGCTAACAATTATGCAAATGTGTTATTGGTAGGGTTACGAATCCGGCTGCCGTGCTGGAGATGTAACATTTTGAAAGATAATTTGAATAACACCTATCAAAATACAAATGCACATACACTTTGACTCGGCAACCCCATTTTACAGATTTAGCCATCATATATTAGCACTTGTGTACAAAGATGTGTATAGGATGTTTATTGCAGCATTATCTGTAAGAATAAGACTGGAAAAAATGGCCACTAATAAGGGACTCATTAAATTATTGTACGTTCTTATCATGAAATACTATGCAGCCACTAAAAAAGAATATTATGTGGCTGTTATAAAAAAGATGAGAAATAACAAGTGTTGGAGAGAATGTAAAGAAAGGGGACCCCTTGAACACTGTTGGTGGGATGGTAAATTGGTGCAGCCACTATGGTTAAGAGTATGGAGTTTCCTTAAAAACATTAAGAATGGACAACAATATGATCTAGCAATTCCTTTCCTGGGCATTTATCTGAAGAATATGAAAACACTAATTTGTAAAGGTATATGAAGTTTGTCCAGGAAGTAGCCCAGCCATGTACTATGAGACATTTAATAAGATATAAGATACAAGAAACATTGTTCATAGGACAATGACACCATAGTTCCCTTCAAAGTAGATACCTTGGGACCTCGCAAAGTTCTCCCAGCATTTCTTTCACTGTTCAAAACACCATAAAATCCTTTGTTATAATCACCATCAGCTGCCCTGTTGTATTTTCCTGAATTTCATCGATGGGTTGAAATCTCTTCCCTTTCAAAGGTGATTTTGGTTTGGGGAAAAGCCAGAAGTTACAGGGCAACAAATCTGGGCTGTAGAGGGGCTGAGTCACCTGGGTGATTTGATGTTTCACCAAAACACTCTGCGTGAGACATGATGCATGAGCGGGTGCATTGTCAAGGTGAAGCTGCCCATCACCAGTTGCCCATAGCTACGGCCGTTTTCATCATATTGCATCTCTCAATTGACAAAAACATTGAGATAGTGCTCCTTTGGCCTAGAGGGGCATACTCGTGATGGACAACACCTTCCCAATCAAAAAACACAGTTAACGTGGTCTTGATCTTGCTGCGACTTTGCTGCACCTTCTTTGGGCTTGGAGAACCAGGTGACTTCCATTGGGATGCCTGGGCCTTTGTTTCTGCATCACAGGTGTAGACCCACAATTCATCTCTGGTTATGACACCTGGAGGAAATCTGGTCATTGATAGCGGTTTGAATGAAGTCATTAGCAACTATAGCACGATGTTCCTTCTGCTGTGGTAGCAGAAGCCACGGAACAAATTTTGCCATGACACATTTCATGCCAAGATCCTGCATCAGAATCTCAGACATGGTAGTTTTTGGAATCCCCAGATCAGCTTCTAGTTCTCTTGCACTTTCAGTTGCTGATCTTTGCTGACTGCAGCTCAAACACATTCAACATTCTCAGGTGTTCTACTTGTCGCAGGCCTTCCAGAACACATTCTGGATCACTTTCAACAGATTCTTGACCACCTTTGCAGCATTTGTGCCACACTTTCTTTTGCACTGCACTCACGGCATCATCCCGAAAGCCTTCTGAATCATTCAGTTTCCATGGAGGAATGTTCAAGATTCATGCAAAATTCGATGCAGATTCGTTGTTCTACTCACTCAGTCATTTTTAATGCAACGCCCACACAGTACACATGTTCACTCAACAGCATCTACTGTCCCCACTTCCTAATGCAGTGAAGTCATCATTGTCCATGCATGAGCATTCCAGTCCACTCTCCTTGGCTGCCTGGCTACACGGATGTTGTGCAAACCGTTCTTGTTATATTAACAAAGGCTGGACTTTTTCCAGACAGAACACGTCTTCTTTATCCAGTCATCCATTGATGGAAACTTAGGTTGTTTCCATATCTTGGCTATTGTAAATAATGCTGCAAATGAACATAGGGGTACATATGTATAGTTGAAGGCTCTTTTTAGCAATAAAGTAATCTCCCTTCACCCGTGTTTTCACCTTCTGAGGTTTCAGTTACCCTTGGTTAAACACAATCTGAAAATATCAAATGGAAAATTGCAGAAATAAACAATTCATAAATTTTCAATTGCCTACCAGTCTGAGTAGCTTGATGATATCCACGTTACTGCCGCATCCCACCTGTGAGTCACTTAGAGAGTTGCCTCTTTATCAGCATTTCCATGCAGTATACACTCCCCATCTGTCAGTAAATTTAGCATCCATCTAAGTTATCAGATACACGGTTACAGTATCGTAGCACTTGTGTTCAACTAATCCTTCTTTTACTTAATAGTGACCTCAAAGTGCAAGAGCAGTGATGCTGTCAATTCAGACATGCCAAAGGGAAGCTGTGAAAGATGAAAGTTCTCCACTTGATAAGAAAAAAATCCACACACTGAGTAAAAAACAAATCTTCCATCCGTGAAATTGTGAAAAAGGAAAAAAAGATCATGCTAGTTTTGCTGTCCCACCTCATCAAGTTACGGCCATGGTGCGTGGTAAGTGCTTAGTGAAGATGGAAAGAGCATTACATTTGTGGGTGGAAGACAGGAACAGAAAGGTGTGCTGATTGACAGCAACGTGTTGTCCCAGAAGTCACTGAGCCTATATAAACTTCTTTCAACAAGCAATCCCTGAAACAAGTGACCACACTCACATAACGTTTTATCACAGTATGTTGTTGTAATTGTTCTATTTTATCACTATTGTTTTTAATCTCTCACTGTGCCTAATTTATGTTCAAATTTATCATAAGTATCTATGTATAGGAAAAAACAGATCAGATAGGGTTCAGCACTACCACAATTTCAGGCATCCGCTGGGGATCTTAGAACGTATCCGTCTCCCATAAGGGGGGACTACTGTACAACTGTAGTAATGAAAGGTTGGGTATTAGCCGTCAACCTTAAACAAGAAGCAACAAGGTCATTAGCTAGCCCAAATGAGTTTATTAGGGAATCGCAGAGGAATTTCAATCCGGGACAAGTAAATTAGAGCAAACCACAGGCAGGTCCGAGGAGACAAAGGGATTCCGGCCAGCTTTTATTAGGTTTTAGGAGGAAATTGGGAAGGGCTGTGGTAGTTCTTTATTGGCTGCAAGTGGTCAGCAGCTTGTTGCCAGGTCAGAAGGAAATCCCTTTCTTCCTGCCAGGAGCGAGTGCTGTGCGCACGCCGCCGCTCCCTTCGCAGCTTCCTGGCCCCGTTGGGACCTAGGACTCCTCTGTTCATTCGCACATGGTGCACGAACAGACACATCATTGAGACAAAATGGAGCCCACCGATGGTTTTAAATACAATTAGAACTTTAACCTGTGATTAAGGTTGCATTTTAAGCCAGTGAAGAAAAAAAATGTATTTTAAAAACTGCTGTTGGGACAACTGGCTGGTCTTTTGGAAAGGATAATTTTTTCCATTAAAACAAAAAAGCCCAACTCTTTCCTTTGACAAAATTCTGTATGAGCAAAGATTTAAACATTCTACAAAGAAACTTTGAAATACTAAAAGAAAATACGGTAAGTTAAATATATCAGCGTGGGGTCCTGACTGGTGAGGTTCAGTTGTTTGAGTGTGGTCTTACACAGGGCAAGGTCGCCACACCTACCAGAGTCAGGGCACACGCCTGCGTTGCAGGTTTGGTCCCGGCCCAGGCAGTGCGAGAGGTAACAGACTGACGTCTCTCTCCCTTCTCCTCTGTCTAAAAACAAATACATAAAATCTTTAAAATAAATAAATAAATAAACCAAAAAAATATGAGGTCTGTCTGGAAAAAGTCCAGCCATTGTTAATTTAATGAGAAAGGTTTGCGTGACATCCGTGTAACCTGGCAGCCAAGGAGAATGGACTAGAATGCTCATGTGTGAATAATGCCAACTTCACTGTACTAATCAGTGGGGGTGGTAGATGCCATTGAATGGAATGTGTCCTGTGTGGCTGTCCACTCAAAATGACTTAGTGAATAGAGCAACGAATCTGCATCAAATTTTGCATTAAGCTTCAGCATATTTCCGTGGATAGTATTCAGATGATGCAGAAGGCAACAGCTTTGGGCAGCTGGTGATCGGCAGCTTCATCACAACAACACGACCGCTCATGCATCACATTTTGTGCAGAGCTTTTTGGTCAAACATCATGTCACTCAGGTGACTCAGCCCCCACGTAGCCCAGATTTGGCACCCTGTGACTTCTGGCTTTCCTCAAAACTAAAATCACCTTTGAAAGGGAAGGGATTTCAGACCATCACTGAAATTCAGGAAAATACAACTAGACAGCTGGTGGCAATTGGGAGAACTGTGTGAGGCCCCAAAGTGCCTACTCTGAAGGGGACTGAGGTGTCATTGTCCTATGTGCAATGCTTCCCGTATCATGTATCTTCTTCAATAAATGTCTCTACTCTTCACATTACATGGCTGGATACCTTCTGGACAGACCTTGTATAACATTTGAGGGGTAGACATGGTATAGCTAAAAAGACTTTGGAAATATGATACCTACAACAGTACATATTTAGATTCCAGCTCATTAAATAAATGCTTATTTTTAGTGATATAAAGTCTAACAATAGTGAAACCATTGTTAGAATCCATTCACATATGAAGGCATATGTGAATATTTTAATGTATTTCTTCACTATGTAAGAAGCAGTTTCTCATAACTCCAATTACTTACTCCATGAAAGTTATCATCCCCCCTTCTTTATAGATGAGGAAACAAGCTAAAAGATTAAATAATTCAAGGTGACTAAGAAAGTGGATCCAAGACCAGTTTTCTGCCTAAATCTCATACTCTTTTTAGTACTACATTCTTATATTTATTTCAGTAATGTTAAACAGACAATTTGAGATATCTCTGGTGAAGATATTTTATTTTTCATAAAAATATAATTGTACAATGCTCTTCAGAGAAAGAAAAATCCTTTCAATGCCCCCAAATACCATGTGACTTAACAGTAATCTTCCACTCCCTTAAAACTAAATATATAATTGACAATAAGCAACTGATTGCTTGGGAAATGTAGCATTTATATTTCCCTTTATTTTAACTACAGACAAGTCCAGTTAGACCTATACTTTTGTAATAAGCCAAATCAAATCTATTATAATTCAAAGACGATAAAAAATGCTAAATGGTAAAGCTGATAAATACTGCCAATTAGCTGGTAAACTGTGATGAATTTGCTGCAATAAGATAGATTCAGACTGGAATACAATAGAAAGATTTTAGGTAAAATAGAAAAAAAATTTAAGAACTTCAACCATATCCTAAAACTTGACCTGGTCAAACTTATTCCATATTATGTTCAGTTGCTCTAACATATGGCAGGTCTGTGCTACATTAAATATGGATTACGACGGGGCTAAATACACAGACATAGTTTCCCCCTTACCTTCCTTTCTTTGGGTTAAGAAGAAAACATTACTCTGTTACTCACAGAACAAGAACAGCACTGACCCAGGGGGACTGAGCTCACTGATTCTCACCCTCTTCTGTTCTCCCTCAGCCTGTCAGGGCAGGTAAGTGAGAGATGCTGGGATTTCAGTATGCTGCTCCTGAACTGAAATGGGGGAAGAAACAGGCTGTTTTAATCAGTGACATTTATTAACATGCTTCAAGTGGCCAAGCGTGCAGTGAGCACAATACTCAAAGCAATCCAACATTCCTTTTTAAAACCAAGGAGCTTTCTCTTGGTTTTGATCTACTGCAAAAACCAAATAGGTAGGTTTTGGAATAAAGTCAAATAAATTGTAATTTACTTTCACCCAAAATTATACATCTTCTACCTGACCTGAGGACAAAGTCACTGCTCTTGTAAAGATGGTGGGGGTGGGGGATATATCTCAGATAAATGACCCTGTAATTTAAAATTACAACCAGAGAAGAAATACTTCAAGCACAATGGAGACATTGCATTGAAGAGCCACATTCATTTTGGAATGTTTGCTTTGAAAACAGCTCTTCTGGGGAATTCAAAAGGTACTGAACATAGTAACATACAATACATTTTGGGTTGTTTTGCAAAATAAAAAATATACATTTGAGTAGACCAGAAGGCAAAACAGACCCATTACAATCTGAACGCTACATTTAAAACACTGAAATTCTGAAGGCCTAAATATTAACAATCCTTTATCTATATTTGTTATCCTAAAAAGACATTAAATACTCTTATCCCCCCATCCACCAAAACACAGAGAGACCCAACAGTCTGGGCTAGTGGTATATCAGTAGTCACACAGGACTGGACTAGAGATCTGAGTTTGCAACCGAAGCACAGGAGGCACTTAATTCAAATGCATAGCCTAAGAGAAGGGTGTGGGGGAAGTACCTTGTAATCTGAAACTACATGGTCCATCTCATGTTCCACCTCACAGACAATGTATTACACGATGCCTCCTCAAAAACTACCGTTTCATAACAGAACATATTTTGTTTGGAAGTCAAATATTTGTTTCATTAGAGCCAAGGACCATTATAATTTAGCAGCAACAGGGAACACATCTCCTGAATTAACTATGGGAAAGAAAAGAGAGGGGGTCTCAAAGGGGAAATGGTTCCCGGGGTCTATTTTAGTGTATCATACTATGAGCTGGATTCCTCAACCATCACGCCATCGGGAGGTCAGAAGACAGTAAACGTAGCTGCGGTGAGAACTGGAAAGGACTACTCTGCCCTCTGCACCTCCCAGCTGTGGTGCTGTGCACAGACCTAGCTCCAGTGTTTCACTCCAGAGTGGAGGCATCGCCGGGGCTGAACCAGACGCACACCTACAGTGCATTTCTTTCTGGCTCAGAACACATTCATAAGGAAACTCGTGTCAGGGAGGAAACTGAGTGTTCTGGTTACGGCTACAGCCGTTAGATCTACCAGCAATTTGTTCACTTTAATCCAGGTCTCCTGAGGCAGAAACTCAATCTCAGCAGCTAAAGTTATCTATTTTCTTTAGAAAAATTTTCCTAGTTGACTTCCCAAGGAAATGGGTGTGAACACTCACTCCTGTCCTCCCCATATGCTCATATAGACATATGATAGAAACACACACAGACACACACACTTTAGGTTGTAAAGATGATGTACAGTGCTGAAACGCCTAAAAGGTTATTTCTTGCTTAAAAATGAAATTTGACTGATAATTCTCCAAGTATGGACTGGGCCCTAGCAAATGTTTGCAAATACAGTTTGAGAAGACAGCAACAAAAGTTCCAAATAGAGGCTGTCTTGAGGGCTTTCCTGATAGATGCTGTTAACATGTACATTATTTAAAACAGGCATGTTATTATGGATTATAAAAATAGAAGTGTATCTATTTGTTAATATATATTCACAGCTTATGCTGGAATGGCTCACAGGAGAAATCATGGTTCATGCAGAAAACAGATGTTACTCAAGTAAATATAAAGAAATAAGATCAGGTCCATCAAGGCTGAGAATCTAGTCGGTAATCAGCCCATTCGGTTTCTCTTTGTAGGGCAATCAAAACCATGACAGGAGGTGACACCTAAACACACACACACATACAACTACATGGAAAGAGTATAAATTAACCACTAAAGCAAGGTAGAGTTAAGGTGCAAAAATACAATCTTTACCCATTTTTCTCTACGCCTGTGTTTTCAAGCATTGCAACATGTTAAATGCCATGGGAGGCAATACCAACCAGGACAGGTCTTGAATGTTTGTAAATTTTCTAAGTGTTAAAAGTTAAAGCAAAATCCTTTGAAATCTATGATCACACATTTGGTAGAAATTGCGGATTTACAGAGATGACTATGGAGCAGTAGGTAGTAAATGGAGCCAAGAAGTATAATCTTGTCCATTCATCCTTCATAGGAATCAGGATATTGACTTCAATCACTGACTTATCATTTTATATGATCTTCACCCTGAAAAATAAATTAAAGTTACCAATGTAAGAATGCTTTTAAGATCAATGAAATTTAGTGAATGTGTTTTAAAATGCAGCTGACTGATCTGAGTAAATCCCTCCCATTGACCTGCCAACAGCAACCAACACTTAACTATGAGAGGAGGGTATACTCAGACCACACAAAGGGCACACCTCGAGTACCCAGCTTGGGTGATAGGGATGGCTGTGTCACTGAAACCTACAGGACACCTACTACATTAGGGCATGCTACCAAGACAGGGGGTCATAGCAGCTCTACCTGATACATAGAAACAAACACAGGGAGGCTGCCAAAATGAAGAAACAAAGAAACATGGCCCAAATGAAAGAACAGATCACAACTCCAGAGAAAGAACTAAACAAAATGGAGATAAGCAATCTATCAGATACAGAGTTCAAAACACTGGTTATAAGGATGCTCAAGGGGCTTAGTGAGGACCTCAACAGAATAAAACAGATCCAGGAATACACTAATTGAAATAAAGAACGATTTACAGGGAAACAACAGTAGAGTGGATAAAGCCAAGAATCAAACCAATGATTTGGAACATAACGAAGCAAAAAACAACCAATCAGAACAAGAAGAAGAAAATGAATCCAAAAAAGTGAGGATAGTGTAAGCAGCCTCTGGGACAACTGCAAGTGTTCCAACATTCACATCACAGGGGTGCCAGAAGGAGAAGAGAAAGAGCAAGACACTGGAAATCTGTTTGAAAAAACAGTGAAAGAAAACGTCCTTAATTTGGTGAAGGAAATAGACATGCAAGTCCAGGAAGCACAGAGAGCCCCAAAGAGGATGTATGAAAAGAGGCCCACTCTAAGACACATCATAATTAAAATGCCAAAGGTTAAAGATGAAGAGAGAATCTTAAAAGCAGAAAGAGAAAAGAAGTTAGTTACCTATAGGGGAGTTCCCATAAGATTGTCATCTGATTTCTCAAAAGACACTTTGCAGGCTAGAAGGGACTGGCAAGAAATATTCAAAGTCATGAAAAGCAGGGACATACAACCAAGACTGCTCTACTCAGCAAAGGTATAATTTAGAATCAAAGGACAGATAAAAAGCTTCCCAGACAAGAAAAAAACATTCATTATCACAAAACCATTACTATATGAAATGTTAAAGGGATTTATTTAAGAAAAAGAAGAAGATCAAAACTATGAACAATAAAATGGCAAAGAATATAAATCTATCAACAATTGAATCTGAAAAACAAACTAAGCAAACAGGAACAGAGACACAATCATGGATACGGAGAGCTTTTTGATGGTTGCCAGATGGGAGGGATGTATTTGTGAATGGGTGAAGAGGTGAAGGGATTAAAAAGTACAAATAGGTAGTTACAGAATAGCTATAGGGATGTACAGTACAGTATAGGAAATGGAGTAGCCAAAGAACTTATTCGTATGACCCATGGACATGAACAATGGTGGGAGGATCGCCTGAGGAAGTGGGTTGCTGGTTGGAGCAGGGCAAAGAGGGAAAAGATCAGGATAACTGTAACAGCATAATCAATAAAATATAAATAAAAAATAAAGTTTGGTATCTACAGGAGGCTATTTTAAAATACAGAAGGAAAAAAAGACTGAGCTGATTTGCCTGTTTTCCCCTTAATTCAATTTAGATTAAGCAAATGTTATCTCATCCTTCAATTTTATAAAGTTTTTTAAAAGATAAAAGTTTATAACGTTTCCTTATAACCATTTCAAGTACTCCCAAATCAATCACAATGATGAAGAAATCAATGACATGGCATCTTCATTCTACTATCTGTAGTCTCCTTAACAAATGGTGTTGGGACTACTGGATATTCACATACAAAATAATTTGGACCTCTACCTCATACCATTTAGAAAAATTAACTCAAAATGGATTAGTGATCTAAATATAAGAGCTAAAACTAAAATCTATTAGAAAAAAGATACAGATAAATCTTCATGACCTTGTATTTGGCAATGGGCTGTTGGATGTGACATGCAGGGCATGAACAACAACAAAAAATAGATAGCCCTGGCCAGGTGGTTCAGCTGGTTGGAGCGTCATCTCATATACCAAAGGGTTGAGGATTCGATTCTTGATCAGGGCACATATCTAGTTTGCGGGTTTGATCCCTGGTCAGGGCGTGTGCAGGGGGCAACTGATTGATGTTTCTCTCTCACATCTATGTTTTCTCTGTCTCTCTCCCTTACTTGCTCTCTAAAATCAATAATCGTATCCTCAGATGAGGATTAAAAGAAAAAGAAAGAAAAATAGATAAACTGGACTTACTTAAAATTAAAATCTCTTGTTCACCAAAGGATACTATCAAGAAACAGAAAAGACAACCTACAGAATGAGAGAAATATCTGAAAATCATATATTTGATAAAGGTCTAGAATCTAGATATATAAAGCACTCTTACAACTCAATCACAAAATGAAAAAGAACTCAATTAAAACATGGGCAAGAGACTTAAAAGAGACATTTCTTCAAAGAAGATATACACACGACCAACAAGCAGATATATGAAAAGATGCTCAACATCATTAGTCCTGCAGATGAAAACCACAACCAGCCCTGGCCAGACAGCTAAGTTGGTTAGAACATCATCCTGAAATAACAAAGGGTATGGGTTCAATCTCCAGTCAGGGCACATATAAGAATCAACCAATGAATGCATAAGTAAGTGGAACAACAAATTGATGTTTCTCTTTCTCTCTCTCTAAAGATCAATTAATTTTAAGAAAGTTTTTTTGGTGCCCTGGATGGTATGGCTCAGTGGATTGAGTGCCTGCCTGAGAATCAAAGGGTCACTGGTTCGATTCCCAGTCAGGGTACATGCCTGGGTTGCAGGCCAGGTCCCCAGTGGGGGGCGTGAGAGAGGCCACCACACATTGATGTTTCTCTCCCTTTCTTTCTCCCTCCCTTCTCCTCTGTCTAAAAATAATAAAATCTTTAAAAAAATTTTTTTGTTTAAAAAAGCACAACCAGACACCACTTCACATCTACTAGGAAGGCTACAGTTTTTAAAAATGGAAAATAAAGTGTGGACAAGATGTAGAGAAATAGGAAGCTTCATATTTGCTGGTGGGAGTGTAAACTCTTTCAGCCACTGTGGAAAACAGTTTGTGGTTTCCATAAAAGCTAAATATAGAATTACCAGATGACCCAGCATTTTCACTTCTAGGTATATGCCCCACAGAACTGAAAGTTACTCAAACACACACTTGTACATGCATGTTCATAGCAGCACTGTTCACAATAGCCAAAAGGTAGAAACAAAAATCCATCAATGAATGAATGGATAAACAGGTTGTGGTATCAATATACAGTGGAATATTATGCAGCCATAAAATGGAATAAAGTACTGATACATGCTACAATGTAGATTATCCTTGAAAATATGCTAAGTGAAAGACACCAGACATAAAAAGTCACATACTGTATGACCCATTGATGTGAAATATCCATGTTAGGTAAAGCCATAGAGACACAAAGCATATTCATAGGGCTGGAGGGAGGGGATAATTGTGAGTAACTGCTTAATGAGTTTGGGGTTTTCTTTTGAGGTGCTGAAATGTTTTGCAACTAGATAAAGGTGGTGATTTACAACATTTTAAATATAAGGAATTTACAGCATGGGCTACTCTACAAGATAGAGCCTGAGGACCTTGCACATCTTACCTACCCTTCTGCTATTTCTTTGTCTATTAAAAAAAAAAGTATAATTCTTAAACACAATTATTGGAGGAAATACTTAAAATACTTAAGTGAAAATACTTTGTAAATTATAAATCAAAATACAAATAAAAGGTACTGTTAATAATAATTAGACTGGTACACTCCCATTTATGGACTAGGTGAACTTAATTAACAAATCTGCCATAAATTTATCAGTTGCTCTGCATAGACCTCCTGGACAATGCATTTCAGTATTTGGAATCTAACCGTTTCATTTAGTATACTACAAACAACATCACCATTTTATTGATTGAAAGGTATACAGAAGAAAAAAAAGTCACACAGAGGAAAGTGGTCAGTAGAAATCCTACTTTAAGACACTCCTCTACATGTATGTAAACAGTCCATGTAGTGTACTCACAGGAATTGCTGTTAGCGTCTGTTTTCCCGGCTTTCATGTGCCTGTTTAAGTTCTGCTGAGATTTGCTCTGCTCTTCTCCAGTGAGTAGGGCCTTTATTTCAGAAGGGATTTTTCCTTGGTCCATTGCCATACACCACTGCTTGTACTGAAATATTAAAAATATATTTAAGTAATATTTTACTAGTCCGAGTTCAGAAACCACTGGTAGAAATGCTAGATATAAGAACTCCCATGCCCAGAGGTCACACTGGCTGCGGGAAATCCCACCCTCCATTGTCTTTCCTATCGCTAACCTAGGACAGGGATGAGGCCTGCCAGCTTCCACAAGAGGGGGGAAACTGCTACTCGATCTTCTGGTGACGCACTGCAGTATCGCTCAGATTAAAAAGGTCCCTCTGGTTATAAGAATGTCTCTCCATAGTGTGCCACTAACTAGAATTCATCTTTTGGCTAATGCTCACATTATTATTTCTATTCCTAAAATAAATATTTTTGTAATTCCTTTCTTTCTTTCACAAACATTCATTAAACATCTACTTTCTATCAGAGTGTGTACTATGGACTCTGGGGTATACATAGATTAATCAGTTGAAAGATTATGCCCTCAACTGCAGAAGGTGAGAGATAATTTATATTGGGTTGGCTAAAAAGTTCATTTGCTTTTTTTCCATAAGATGACTCTAGTAGTGCTTAGTAGTCTTTAACTTCCTTTGAAACAATTTTGTGAGATTTTATTGTAACAGCTGTCCTATCAGTGTGCATTTAAAAAAAACTTATCCAAATTGGTGAATTTTTGTGTAGCCACTTTAATATTGAAGATGGAAGAAAATACACAACATTTTTGGCATATTATGCTTTATTATTTTAAGAAAGGTAAAAATGCAATTGAAATGCAAAAAAAGATATGTACAGTGTTTATGGAGAAGCTGCTGCGATTGATTGAACATGATAAAAGTGGTCTGTGAAGTTTCGTGCTGGAGAGTCCCCACTTGATGATGCTCCACGGTCAGGTAGGCCAGTTGAAGTTGATAGGGATCAAACTGAGACACTAATTGAGAACAATCAATGCTATATCATATGGGAGATAACCTACATACTCAAAATATCCAAATCAATAAAGTTATTGGTGAAAATGAAAAATCTGCCTTTCAGTTTATAGAAAAAGCTAAACGGACTTTTTGGCCAACCCAATTGCATAAGTCAAATTTAGTATACTAACAAAAAATCTACTGAATAGTGTATTTCTGAACTGTCTTTATGCCCCAACCTTACTTTCTTACCTTCTAAAAAGCGGTGGTAGCCTGTTCTGGCTTTGTCATGATCATAGTAGTATTACCTCTCTCTTCCCCAACCTGTCACCTCCTCCCCGAGCTCACAGTAATGGGGCTTCAATTCTCTTTTATCTGTTCTCTTTTACATTTCTACAGTCACTACCCAAAATCTGAATGAATAGCCTTGGCTGGTGTAGCTCAGTGGATTGAGCATGGGCCTGCAAACCAAAAGGTTGCTGGTTCGATTCCCAGTCAGGGCATGTGCCTGGGTTGTGTGCCTGGGCCCCAGTAGGGGATGCATGAGAGGTAACCACACATGGATGTTTCTTTTCCTCTCTTTCTCCTTCCCTTCCCCTCTCTCTAAAAGTACATAAATAAAATCGTAAAAAAACCCAAAATTTGAATGAATAAATGAAAACATGAAACATGCCAAATAAATAAATGTTTAAATACAACTGTATAGACTATTCATAGTTATATTGCTTTTTCCACTTAGCAATATATTATAAATGTTTTTCTACATCAATAAATATAGAGCTGCTCTGTGATTTTTACTGGATGCAAAGTAGTCCAACATATGAATGTAGTATAAGTTATTTAACCAATCCCCTATTGTTGTACATTTGGGTTATTTTCCATTTCCTTTCTATCATAAACAGTCCCTCAGGGAAACAAGTCACGTACATTCCACTCCTACCAGCAGTCTGTGAAAATGCCTATTTGCCCACATACTGGCTAAACAATTAACCAATGAATGTTCTTTCCCATGTTTGTCAACTGGATAGGTGAAAATTGGGTCCTTCATGTGTTAACGTATATCTCTTTGACTGGGAAGCGGAAGTTGATTTTTTGCATGCATTTATTGACAGACTTTCTTACCATTTCCAGTTCCTCTCTAAGGGCACATATGGCTCTTTCCCGACTGGATACCAACTCTTCCAAGTACTGATATCTCAGTTTCTTTCTGGCCCGGCATTCTCTTGCACTCTGCCGGCTCCTCTCAAGTTTTGCCTTCAAGTCAATTTTGGCTGGCTTCCGCCCACGTTTGCCGGGCTTCTTCACTTTACCTCCAACCACCTGCAGCAAGAGAGAGAAGACAAAATTTTTTTTCTCTTAGTTCTGTGTCGACGAAGGTGACTACAGCTGCATATCAGCAAGGGAAACATTTACAAATAATAAATTAATAAAGCCTGTGGAACTCAAAAAGCACAATCCCATCAAATGCCTCATGAGGCTTTGCTTCATAACTTTTTTCTGGTACTTTTGATACCAGGAATGTGAGAGAAGAAATAATGTAGGCTTTCGTTATTTTTTCAATAATAAAATTTAAATAGTTTAACAGTAAACTTTATAAACCATATGTAGCTAGATAATAAAAAACTAAATGATTACCAAATTTTTATTGACTTGAGAAAATGTTAAAAAAATCAATAATCAAAATTGTAAGTTCAGTATGATCTCAACGTTATAAAACAACACAAAGAAGAAAGGATGTTAACAAAAGTTCAATGAGGATTTCTCTGATAGGTGTGATTATATGTAGCTTTTTTCATCTGTATTTGTTATGATTTTTAAATTTTTACAATTAGAAAAATATAAAATTTATATGTAAAATTATGTATACATAGAAACAAATATGTATCCTAAGTAATATGCCTATAAATTCCCTCTTCAAATTTGTTGAGCTCAAAGAAACACACAGGAAGTCCCTGAAATTTTCAGGATAATTCTTTCCTGCCTTTAGAAGCCTGTAATTATAACCCTAGACTGTCTCAGGAGATTCCTACCTGTTATTCATGTACCTGCAAAGGCACAATTTTTTGGTGACTGACAAAGTAATTTAATCTTCTTCATTGTTTAGCTTTGGAACCTCCCCAAGTTCTTATAAAAGATATAACTACGAGATAAAGATGATAAACTTTCACATACATGAACCAGAACTTACATATCAAGTAAGTTTTCTTCAAAGCAGTCACTGTTAAGAGGGTAGGGGCACATTTATTCCAGTGAACCAGCTCTTTTGGAAAGTGCTTCAGGAGCCAATTTCTTACAAGCTACAATACAATATGCCTTTAGAAGCTACATTATTTTAGAGCCACACGTTTTTCTTTAAATTTCCCAACAACTGGATTATCCACCTTGTTTATCTGATGAGGTTCTGAATGATGTCCATTTCTTTCTGAAAACTACCCTCAGAGAATAAAAATGTCACTGTACTGAAAGGAATACTGCTTTGGCTTTAAAGGAAATTCTAAAAGAGAAGATGCAAAACTCAAACATGGGCATATCATCAGAATAAATGCAGAAACCTTTCCAGGTAACAAAACTCAAGGATCAATATTCATTTGGCTATAAAAATGCTGATTTGTTGGTTTGTGTGTTTGAAATCACTACTAATACCATACACTGACAATGTCCAGTACCCTACAAAGATCAGATTATTACTAAGTATAATGGCTACGTCAAGAAAACCACACTTTAAATGTGGGTCAGCCACATTTACCAGACCCTGTATCATAACATGATGGCTAACCACCGCATCTAGCATTTTACAGGATGGCTCTGAAATGAAACTGAATACTGCAAGGGAAAAAAAGCTTTCCTTTCCACCACCATGTTAAAAGCTAGCTGCTTCAGTACTATTCCTGCATTAGTTTCAATTTTTCAAAAACTGGTCTTTTAAAGCTTTTCTATTCTGCACCATTCCAATATAATAATATACACCTCAGGAAATTTTCCTTCTATGTCGGTATTTGATTAGCAATTCTGGGATGGCTAATTAATCCAAATATTACTATGGGCTAAATTTTAAATTATGTTTACATCACATCAACTGCACAATTTTAATAAAATGTTTTGAAATCACCCTACATTAAAACAAAGGGTATTTGCTTTGCTTCGGTTTTAAAAAGCAATATATTTACAGCACAGACTCGTGTCTATAGTGAAATAAATGGTAATCACATCTACTCTTTATGTAGTAAAATGAGTCATCACACAACACTATAATCCAACACCTCACTGATTGCTGTTTTTAATTAACGCAGGAGTGGCTGCTTTTGAAAAGTACAATCATAAAAATCAAACGAAAGTTATAATCCCTTGTTTAGTTTACATGGTAGCAAAATATTTAAATTGGGAACTGTTTTATTCCCTTTTTATTAGGAAGGCATATAAATGAATCCAGGGTTCCTATATTTTATGTCATCTCCTGTAAAATTACATTGAAAGCACATCTCGAGCTTAACTTTTCCTCAGGAATTTTTGCCTTTCATTCCCAGCTAACATCTGATCAGTGTGCCAGTCTTCAAGAGTCGAGCACATCACAGGACTACTGTAAACCTTAAGTAGAATAATGTGTGGCAGAACTTTGTAAAAAAAAAAAAAGGATTATACAAATGTAGAACCATACTAGTTGCTAACTATAGCAGTTAACTGAACTTTATATATTCCATAAGCCATAAAGATTGGGATGGATAGAGGAAGTTAATTAGAAACTACGAACCAGAAACTAAAACCGAAACCAACCCCACAAATTCCTTAAAAATCTCTGGGCCAAAAATCATTCTTACCTATGTTCCACGAAACTTTCACAAACTCAGTGATAACTACATTGGCTCCTTGCTCTTTCCTACCTCTACTGAGAGTAAGCTTTTTTTCTCATCTGTATTTTTTATGATTTTTAAATGGTTTCTAACTTATGTGTTGAAAAAGGCCAGGGATTAAAATAAAACTACTGGATTCAGCCGAGAGAGAGTTCCTGACCATTCTAAATGTAACCATTACAGAAAAAGACAGAATAATCTGCACAGGCCTGAGTGTGGGGAGCACAGGCTTCCCGCCAACAGGTTTACCTTCTGCAGGAAGAGGCATGACTGCATGCGCTCCAGGGGCTTATTAAAGTGAGGAAGCCTCTAGTGTCCAGATTAAACACTATCCTGAAGGCTCTTGAATCATTTTAGTTCTAGCTTTTTAGGAACAAAGAACAACAATTTAAATTCAGAGCTAAATCAAGGTGTGCAGGGGGAATAAGGCCTTGAGTTAGGCCCCCTACACATTGTCTCATATTATTTCACACCACCTCAGGTGAAGTAAACTCGACTTTCCTCATCTTTTTCAGGAAAATGGGGAAAATTCACTCCTTTATTCAACAATCATTTACTGAGCACCCACTATGCCCCAAACACTATAAAACTCTAGGAATATTAATACAGGCCAGGGTTCTTACTTTCAATGTATTTAGACTCGTGGAACATAGCAGACATGGAATAAACAGTAACATTATAAAGGGTAGGATAAGTGTACATACAGGAATGCTGGTGGTGGACACACACACACACACACACACACAGATACGCACAGTGACCTCTTTATTTTATACACGACAACATTTTAGTCCAGAGATTTTCAATGTCAGAGAAGGGTCTGGATGCAAGTCCCCTGATCTGCACTGTAGCAACTTGTCACAAGGTAACTCACTACCACCAGGCAGGACTATTCCCCTCCGGGTTCTTAGGTAACACTCATTCACTCGAACATGTAACTGCCTGAACAGGCGCTGTCGACAACTGGCAGGCGTTTTATATGCACTGCTACATTAATGCTATATAGCCATTCATTTAATCCAACTCCTGCAGCCTCAGGCACCTGATGGAAGGCAATGGTGAGGTTCAGTAACAAACTTTTTCATTTTACGCTTCCTTGAAATTTTCGTCTACTGTTATGACTCTCCACTCCCACCCACTGCAGTCATGCCAATTTATTCCTTTATAAAATGGTTTAGCTCCTCTCTATTCCTACTACCTCCATTAGTCAGGGTCCTACTCAGATTATTATAGTAAGTTCCCAATGGGTCCCCCTACCATCTCCCCTTTTCTACCCCCACTTCTCTAGTGAATCTATCTCGCAAAGAGCTGCCAAGTGAACCTTTCTTTTCAGCTCATTACTACTGTATTTGTACTTCAGGTTATCTTTCTTCACTGTGAAATAGTAATACCTAGTCATTATGGAAAGGATAAACTTCAATGGCCCTTCGGCCATGTCACTCTCCAGCTCAAGAGAAGACCTTTGGCTCAGCACTGCCTCCTGTGTCAGCATAACCAGTGTATTAGTTTCCTGTGGCTGCTGCAACAATGACCACAAGGTGGCTTAACACAACAGACATCTATTCTTTCTCCTCTAGGGGACTGACGTTGGCTCAGCTGCACTCCCTCTGGAGGCCTCGGGGAGAATCCATCCTTCGTTTTTTCCAGGTTCTGGGGCTGTCAGCATTCCTTAATTTGTGGCCACATTAATCCAATCTCTGCCTCTGTGGTCATGCTTGTCTACACATCTGTCTGTCAAATCTCCCTCTGCCTCACTCTTTTGAGGACACTTGTCATTGGATTTAGGGCCCTCAGATAATCCAGCATAAATTCTTCCTCTCAAAATCCTTCACTTAATCACAGCATTTTGCCATACAAAGTAATAGTCACAGGTTCCAGGGGTTAAGACATGGATACAGGTTTTTAGAGGCCACCAGTCAGCCCACAACATCCAGGTTCCCTCTCACCCAGCCACTCTTCTCTTCTGCTATTCCCAACAGGCAGCCTCCAGATCAAGTCAGGTCAGCATCCTGAGGGACCGCATCCTGCGCAGTCCTTCCTATTTCTCAGCATTTCTCTAAATGTTCCTTCTCCATGCCCCCACCACCCAGAGGGCGAATATCATGTCTTCTTTGGTTAGGATCAGCTCTAGCCCTCTTCCTTTGAAGCCATGCTCTGCCCTTTATTGGTTTTTTTTTCCAGATTTTTGGAACATATAGTTAATATCATACTGAGTCTATACGTTCTATTGTTTTGTTTTGTTTTTTTAGTGGCCTCCCAGATTTAATTTCTAGCTCTTCCAGTAGTGAGAGTTCCTCAGGCACAGAGGCTATGTTTTCTGCTACTTCTGCAACCCTCATTGTATCCAGCCCCGAACCAGGCATTTATTAAAAAACTGATCATTAAATGAATAAATACAAAGAAAATTAGCAATATTTAAAAATTGACTTGTTGATATCACTACCAACAACTTACAGAAATATGTTTTAAAAAGTCTCCCTATAAGGGATACAAAATCTGAAAAACCAATTAAGGACTCTTACTATGTTACCACTCTTTTTGTACTTATTTACGTCCTAATGCTCTAATTCTTAAGGCAACTTATACAAGTTTCAAGTTGTTAAGTCTAAGAGAATCAGTGCATTTACATAAGGGGTAGCATCAGCCCCAGCTAAAAAGGAAAACAGCAGGAAGGCTTGTTTCACTTTTCTTTTAAAAACATAAAGTGGAAAGTTATTTCCAGTTGACTAAAGAAAAATAAGGTAGGTATGTATGTGGCCCAGACACTGCTCTTTACCACTTGAAAGAATCGAAACAAGTAGCTGCATGTTCATTTGGTGTCAGGGCTCCCCTAACTTCCTTCCCCGCTATAGGTTAGACTTTTTCTCCTATTTATCAGATCTTCAGAAAGAGGCAAAGTCTAACCATATCTTCCTGCTGCTAACCTTTCTGCCAGCTTTTCTAGTCAACAGGAGAAACAAGATGAAGTAGGCAGCTCTGAAGTGAGAGCTGACTTCTGCCTCTCCCAATCTCTATGTCTCTTCCCCTCCTAGCCATCACTGTTTGAAGCTAAGTGTAACACTACATATATATGTAGCATTGCCTGAAACTCTTAAGAACTAACTGTAAGAGTGGTCTGTACTTAAACTGTCTTTGCTTCTTCCCAGCCATCTCTCTCAACTGCTATTTTGGCTTCTGCCCTATCACTCCATTGAAACTTTTCTTGCTAGGTTCATAAATAATCTATTTTCCAAGTCCAGCGGACACTTTCTCACTACTTACTTTACTTGAATTTTTTGTAGCATCTCCTATTATAGACTAAGTTCCCTCTTTAAAATTCTCTTCTCCCTTAGGTGGCCTAACAGCCTCTGTTTTTCTGGTTCTTCTACATCATTAATCTTTCTTTTTTCAGTTTATTTTGCTGAGTCCTATTCCTCAGCCTCTTCTGATCATTTTAGAGTTTTCCAGGATTCTGTCTCTTCAGCTACCTTCTGTCCACCTTCTTCACCTTTGAAGGATTTATGCATGCTGCATTAACCACAGTCTACATTATAACAGGCTCTAAAATGGTCTTCTGTTCAGCCCTTTCTTCTGAGCAAGCTAACCAAGCTAGTGAGGAGTCAGAAAGGACTAGCATTTACTGAGAATCCATTATATACTAAAAGTTCTTTTGATATCAGATCACAAATGTAGTGCATTTAATTTTTACAATAACTCCAGTTTTATTAACACACTCAATTTACAGGTGAAGAAATTCAGTTCTAAAGAGATGAAATAATCTGTCCAAAATTATAATAGCTTGAAAGGAGTAGAAATGAGATCTGAACTCTGGTTATATGCCAAAATCAATGTTCTTTCCTAATTAGACCATCTGCCTCTAGTCTTGACCCAGTTCCTACATCTTTACCCTTCTTAATCCAATCTCCATACAGCTATTAGTATATTTGTATGAAAATACAAATCTGATATTGTCACCTCTGCTTTAAGATCCCTCAATGGCTCTCCAATATCTATGGCCTTTGTTTTCTAACTTCAGTAAGCATATGAGCCACTCAACTGGGGAGCCTATTAAAATTAAAATTCCCAGGCCCCATTACCAAAGAGTCTGATTCAGCAGGTGTCTTCTTTATTTTACACACTGAAAAATACCAACCCAAATTTCTTAGCTAAATTTGCCAGGCCCTGGTCATCTTTCAATCCATATCTCTGCCCACACCTCTACTGTGCCTTATGCTCTAGCTCAGGAGTCAGCCAGCTACAGCCCTGATGGCAAACCAAAACCAGCCTGTTGCTTGGTATGGTAAATAAAGTTTTATTGAAACACAGCCACACCCGCTCATTACATTCTGACTGTGGTTGCTTTTGTGCTACAATGGCAGAGTTGAGTAATTGCAACAGAGATCACATGGTCAAAGAATACTTACTATCTGGACTTTCGCAAAATATTTGCCAATTCCTGCTCTAGCTGGTACTAAAACACGTATTTGCCAGTGCAGTATGCTTTAATACAGGATATTCCCTCTTCCCCATTTTCTGGGGGACTCCTATTCTTCCTTATACAGATTCATTCCTATTGTGCAAACCCATGTCTGACATACCCAGACAGTTAGGTATCCACTCTAGTGCCCCTCAAACCACTTGGCCTCTATTGCCCTCATTTCTTACCTCACTATACTGTAATTATTTTTCTATGTGTCTGCCGAGCCCAGTGAAATGTAAGCTCCTGAGAATACTTATAAAATCTTATTGATCTTTGTATCTCTACTGTCTAGCACAATGCCTGGTACATATTAGGTGTCCAACGAATGTCTGATGAATGAATAAACAAACTTTTCTGCAAACAAAGAGCAAAACATTCTTTAAATTTGAATTTTAATTGGTTTGTGTAGTATTAAAATTTGCCCCTTTGGGTTAAACTATCTGTAAAAACACCCAAGTTAAAATGTGCATGTAACCTAGGTAGGAAAGGAAGGCACATTAAAACATTAATATCTACTATCAGACATTTATGTACTAGATGAGCTGGATCTCAGGCCCTAGTCTTGTGGAAAGTAGTGAGAAAGGAGAAGGACAGAAAAAGCAGACAATGTCTGGGATTTGTGGTACTGCCAAAGAGGGTTATTCCAACTGCAGCAAAGGATGGCTAAGGGACCAACAGGAAAGACTTCAGGGGCCAAAGGACAGGTCTGGGAATGTCAGAGAGATTTTTTTGGCCAACTTAAAATTTTTATGAGAACCAGCATTACTCAGAACAAGTGAATAGAAGATAAGAACTGGTCGTCTTACCTAGGGAAGGGGTAAGAAACCTCATTTTCAGATAACCATGTGTCATATGGGTGGAAAGGAAGTATGGGAGAGAACAGCCACCCATATTAACATATCGTGACCAGCAGCTGGCCCAGTCTCTCATCAGTCCCGCAGTTGGAACTTGATGCTCTGTCAGACTAAGCAATAATAGATGGTGGTCTTTTACCAACTCCAAGTCTGCAGCAGGAACACATGCGGTCTAGGATATTTCAATTTATTTATTCATTTATTCAATAAACATAAAAGTCAAATACAAAATAAGAACCTTCTGTCTATGACCAAAGCCTCTGACAAATAACTTCACAATTTTCTTTGTGAAAATTGCAGCAGGTCAGGGAGAAAACTGAAAGCAGCAGGTCAGGGAGAAAAAGCTTTCATAAGAACAAGCACTTTTTCCTAGAGGTGGACATGTAGGTGGGCTCAGGAAACTACCTTTCTCACATAACCTAACGGTTTAGGGCCCAGCGTAAGTCCATTGCACATCCCATCCTACTTCCCCTGTCCCATTTGGGGGCACAGGTAGGAGCAAAGGGTAGAGGGGTGGAAATAAACAGAATCACAAATATTATGCAACAGTATGCACTTAAGAATTACTAAAATGTGCATGTCGGGTGCATCCTACACTGTGCAAAGGACGAAGGAAGTCACTGCTAGGAATGTAATAATAATAATAATAATAATAATATTTTTGAGGGCCTACTATGTGTTAGACTCTGTACTCAATGCAGTATCTCCAGTCCTCAACAAAGCCTGTGAGAAGGATCTAACTAACCTCTTAACAGATGGAAGAGGATGGAAGGCCAGAAAGGTTAAATACCTTAGCCAAGATTTGTTCCTTTCCAACGAACCCAGTAGACATCTACTCAGTATTTGAACTGTGCTACTTAGCCCTTTCCCAAGAACACACTTTTAGATATCCAGTGTAGTTCTTGCTTCCCCCACCCCCACCCCCACCCCCATTTGCTATCATCTGTATACTCTGGCAGGTTGGCTCAAAGAAGCACAAAGATTAGTAACGCCCAGGTACACCAGGGCTTTCTCCATAATGTCATTTTGTTCTAATTCACTTCAATCACTATTAACAACTAGTACTCGATGCTACGTATCAGGCACAATCCTACACACTTAGGAGGCAAAGCTGCACTCACATTCAAATCTGTTCTGTTCTTACTCCAGGAAGCTAGATGGCAGAATGTAGAGCCTTTGGCAAACCCATTCATTGCCACTGATGAAAACAATTCAGGATACAGAATCTTTATAAAGGGTGGTCCTCACACTATCATCTGTTTTTTGACCTGCTCCTTCAAATTCTGCCTCTCCTCAATCATTGCTGCTCCTGCTCACTTCCTGCTCTTCCTGTGGCCCTGACCTCGCTGTCAGTGTTTGTCATCCTTTGTGCTCTCACCAGCACAGCCACCAAGCCCCAACCCTTACCCTCCATTATACAGGGGAAACCGGGACCCGAGACTCCATCACCCATACATAATGTGGGGGAGAAGTATGTTTGTGTGTGAGTATGTATGTATGTATGTATGTATGTACTAGAACGGGGGTGTCAAACTCATTTTCACCTGAGGCCACATCAGCCTCGAAGTTGCCTTCAAAGGGCCAAATGTAATTTCAACTCCTTAACAGTTAAGGAGTAGTTACATTTATACAGTCCTAAAATTATTTTGGCCCTTTGAAGGCAACTGCAAGGCTGAGGTGGCCCCGGGTGAAAATGAGTTTGACACCTCTGTACTAGAAGGACAATACAATTTTGCAGGACTCTACAACGGAGCACAGAAAAAGGCAGGACTGGGAGCTGCCAAAGCCTCATGTAACGGCTGTTTCACACTACCTGGCTGCTGAAAGTGGTCCAGTCCTGCTATGCCTGGCATTTAGATGTAACTCACCCAAAACTATGACAGGCAGACCAGGGGAATGCAGTGCATTCAGAGGCACTAGTTACCCATAGGCATCTGCAGTGGACTTTGTTTTCCACAATTGTTAAGGATTTAAGAAACTGGTGGTTTCTAAAATCTTTCATAAGACAAAGAATCAATGGAAAATGAAACTGAATTTATTTTGCGTACCTGTGGACCCTATAGGAAGTAAATTATGAACAGTCTACTCCCCAAATTTAACTTCACCCTGTTAGGCAAAACAATAAAATTTTATCCCTCCACCCCAATACAGTTTGCTAGTTTTAGAAATAACTGCTATGTGATTTTATACGTAAGTAAAATAACTCCAAAACTTATGTATTATTTGTGGACTTACTTGAGATTAGTGAAGATTTTCTGAAAGTTATTAAGTGTTTCAAAGATGTGAAAAGGAAACAACTGAAAATTATGTAGAATATTCTGTGAGAGTCTCAAATTTAGAAAATGAAAAAACCATGTGATTTTGGCATTCTTAAACAGCCATATCATTATTTTCTGGGTAAGATAAAAGATATAGTATGCAGATTTAATTTCAAAATTAACACTGAAAGATCAAGCTAGCACAGACTTCTTCAGTTATTTTCTGATTTTTCTGGAAAATTTTCAGGACTCCTCATTTCTGTCTTAGAAATGCCACTTCCTATCGGGAGGGGTTTGCTACTTCACAAGCAGACTGTTTCCCTAGTGAGCCCCAATTCCAGAGCACCGTGTGGGGCTTTCCCCTCTATCACTCTTCTCAGAGCCTTCTGGGGGGTTAGGAAGAGGAGATAACGTAGAATGACACAGGCAGTAGAAAGAAGCTGTAAATCTTTTCAATCTCTGTGATGATGGGCAAAACAAAAACTTAACAGCAGCAAAATGTGACTGGTTACCTGGAGGGGGAAAAGGGCACCCAACAAAGAAAAAAGCTCTCTCCAGCAGCATACTGAAGACTGTGGAAAATAAAACCTCTGGAGAGCATACAGAAGGGGCAATTTCCACTTCAGAAGTTGGCAAATGCTGGAAGTCTGATGATCAGTAAGCTGACCGCCCCTATCTTCATGAAGTAAAGCTAAGCACTAATGTGGCTAGACATAAAGACAGAAATGGGATCACAAATGAATTAAGCAATGAACATGGCCTGCTACCTTATAATTAGGGATAAGTGATTTAGACAGAGAAAGGGGGTGGTGATGGATCATTAAGGTGGATTAACAAGAAAGAATTCACTATTTTTCTTAGAGAAGGCTTTCCAGAGGAGGTTAGATTCCAGACTCTGGACGAATAGCAACAGGAGCTTAGGAGAGTGTTCCAACCAACCACAGGAAAATAGTTCAGAGGGGGAGTGAACTGATTATATGAATGGGGCATTGAGTAAGGGAACAGGAGAGAAGAAAGGGGAACAGTCAAGGGAAACAGGGCTGGTTCAGGATGTCCTAGTTAAGGTCACCAAACTACAGAAAGGCTGGGAGGGGCGAGGGGAGGGCAAAAAGGAAGAGCAAAGTAATTTCTTCACTTATCTCGGCAGGCAAGTCAAGGACTAGGGTTTGCACTTCCTGGAAAAGCTGACACACAGGCTTGCCTTGGGAATGAAAATTTCCCAGGGGAGAGGGCCCTTTCTGGAACAACGCAGCCCGCTGTTTCCTGGATTCCTGGCTGGGTGCCCTGGGGTAATAAGTGAAGGCGCGGGGATGTCTAAGGCAGGTGTTTCCTGGGTGTCCGCATGGACTACAGTACTGAGGCTCAGCGGCGGGACCAGCACTTAGCGACAAGCAGGCGGCGGCGGCAGCTGCGCGTGCAAACCACAGGACTTACCTTACTGTCATCCATCGCGGCAGACAGGCCAGCCTGGCCAGGCGCTCCCTCCCCCTGCCCTCCCCGTCTCCGCCGGCCTGGCCCGGCCCGGCCCCCGCCCCGGGGGAAGAAGGGGATATGGTTCTGACTGCCTCCTCCTCTCGCCTAACAGTTCTCTTCCCTGATGCCACAGTCACAGGGACGAGGGACCAGTTCAGGAATGGCAGAGCGGACCCTGGAGGCGGCCCAAAACGCCTCCCTTCCGCGCCACCGCCCCCTCCTCCCCCTCCATGACGGTCCGGGTGTGTTTACAGACGCCGCGGAGAGCAGCGGGGAGGGGACGGTGGGCGGGACTGCTGCACGCGGAATGGCCCCCTCGGCTGCCGTAGCACCGCTGTCTTCTGGGAATTGTAGTTTACCTCACCGCAGTCTGTACGGGGCTGACTAGAAGGAAAACTACAATGTCCACAGAGCCTCAGCGCAGCGTCTGTTTTCCTCCAGCCGCGAGTGCTACGGAGGCGGGACCGGGAGGGACGCCAAGACTACGCCTCCCACAGTTCGCTCCCTGGGGGTTCCAACGGCTTGGGCACTAGAAGGTGGGAGTTTGGGGCCCCGCGGTGGCAACCGTGAGGTGGGGGCCCTGGGAACAGGCCTTCCTCCAGGACACCGCGGATACTCCGAAAAGGTGCAGCTGCTTCGGGGAAACAAATTGGCGGTTCCTCCCGATATTAAACATAGAGTTACCATATGGCCAGTATTTCCGCGAGAATATGTCCACATGGAAACTTTCACAAGACGGTTCTGTCCTAGAAGCTTTATTCATTATAGAAAGTAGAAACAACCCAAATGTCCATCAGTGGGTGGATATCACGTGAATAAGCCAATTGAGGTATATTATTTGGGTTATTAGACCATAAAAAGGAACGAAAATACTGATACTTGCTACAGTGTGGATAAGCCTGGAAAAAATGCTAAATGAAAGAAGCCAGACAGGAAAGGCACATATTGTATGTTCCACTTACAAAGAAATGTCCAGAAGAGGTAAGTTTAAAGAAACAAAAAGTTGATGAGTGGTTGGCAGGGCAAGGGTTGGGGAACAACAGGGAGGGGAGCTGGGACCGGGGAGTGATTGTTAGTGGGTGTCCCTCGTTTCTTTTTGAGGTGAGGAAATGTTCTCACATTGATTTGGTGTTGGCTGCACAGCTTTGTGAATACGCTAAAACCCACTTAATTGTACATTTTGAATGAATAAATTTAATGGTATGTGAATTGTGTCTCAATAAAGCTGTTAAAAAATAGTAACTGAGTGTAGCCCCGGCTGGTGCGGCTCTGTGGATGGAGCGCTGGCCTGCCAGCCGAAGAGTGGCCAGTTCAATTCCCAGGCAGGGCAGGTGCCTGGGCTGTGGGCCGGGGTCTCCAGTGGGTGAGGGGGACATACACCCGTGATGTCTGTCTCCTTCTCCTGGTCTCCTTCCCCTCTCTCTAAAAATAAATCAGTAGAAATCTTAAAAAACACAACGTAGTGTCTTTGTGTCGTCTTCGTTTAATCAAGTTAGTTAGTGGGCTTGTTGTTTCAGCCTGTCAGGCCATTGAGAACTTGACAAAGGTTGTAGGCTGTTTAATGTTATTCTGGGGGGGGCCTGTGACACCTTTCAGACACCTCCAAAATTCAGGTGAGGTAGAGTTCCCAGATTCCGCAATAAATGCACAGGGCACATGCAATATTTAGGACACACTTTTATTTTTTAAAAGTATTCATTTTTCAACAAAATGAAAATTAACTGGGTGTCTTCTATTTTCATCTGGCAACTCCATACTGAGGAAGAGTATATAGGCAAGTTGAATCGTTTCTGTCTGATCTATAGAACCCTTCAGAGCACAGGTGGCAAATACAAGGTATCCGAATCCTCCCCCCCCACCTTGTTTCTGCCCGGCACTTGCCGAGCTCTCTCTTAACTGTTAAGGAGTAGTTACATTTATACAGCCCTAAAATAACTTCGGCCCTTTGAAGGCAACTGTGAGGCTAATGTGGCCCCTGGTGAAAATGAGTTTGACACCCATGGTAAACAGGGAGAGACTGAAGTGTCTGGCATCAAGGTGAGCAGAGGCCATTGTCCCTGTACTGAGCCTTCCCCCACAGAGCCAGTAGGCTGGTGCTGTATCTGAGACTCCATCAATCTGGCTAACACTGTGACCCACTGTAGAGATCCCCAGAAGCTCTACCCCACTCAACTTACAAGCCCACCCAAGTTGCTTTTCCATAAGAATTCCTGATCTTGTCTCCTAAATCCTATCAAACAAGCAACAGCTGGCTTCAGTGAGCTCTAGCAGCAGCAAGATTAGAGTCATAGCTTGGCTTCACCTGGGAATCTCCAAGCCCAGCACAAGTAGCAGTCATCTCAGATTGCTTTACAGCTCAGGCAGGGTGCTCCAGGCAAAACACAGGTTGGAGCTAACCTTGGTCTGCACCACCCAGGAAACCCCTGGGCAAGTGCACCCAGTGAACAGCTACAGCCCACATCAGAGCACCACCACCCCACCCCTTCACAGCTGATCCTCCATGGAGGGTGGAGATTGGTGGTCAGTGGTAACAGCCAGTCCTTGCAGCTGACTGACCTGGGTAAATCCCTCCCATCGATCTGCCAACAGCAGCCAAGTCTCAACTACAAAAGGAATGTGTACTCAGCCCACACAAAGGGCGCACCTCGAGTACCCAGCTTGGGTGATAGGGAAGGCTGTGTCACTGGACCCTACAGGACACCTACTACATTAGATCACACTATCAAGACATGGAGTCAAAGCAGCTCCACCTAATACATAGAAACAAACATAGGGAGGCTGCCAAAATGAGGAGCCAAAGAACATGGCCCAAATGTAAGAACAGAGCAAAACTCCAGAGAAAGAGCTAAAGCTGCTAAAAGAAATGGAAATAAGCAGTCTATCAGATGCAGAGCTCAAAACGCTGGTTATAAGGATGCTCAATGAGCTTAATGAGGACCTCAGCAGCGTAAAAAGAGACCCAGTCAGAAACAAAGGATACACTAATTGAAATAAAGAACACTTTATAGGGGAAACAACAGTAGAATGGATGAAGAAGAGAATCAAATCAATGACTTAGAACATAAGGAACCAAAAACAACCAATCAGAAAAACAAGAAGAAAAAAGAATAAAAAACAATGAGGATAGTATAAACAGTTGCTGGGACAACTTTAAGAGGTCCAACATTCACCTTATAGGGGTGCCAGGAGGAGAAGAGAAAGAGCAAGAAGTTGGAAATCTATCTGGAAAAATATCAGAAGAAAACTTCTCTAATTTGGTGAAGAAAATAGACATGCAAGTCCAGGAAGCACAGAGAGTCCCAATTATGATAAATGCAAAGAGGCCCACTCCAAGATACATTATTATTAAAAAGCCAAAGGTTAAAGATAAAGAGAGGCTCTTAAAAGCAATGGAAAAGAAGTTAGTTACCAGAAGGTTGCCAGATGGGAGGGGGAAGGAGAATGGGTGAAGAGGTGAGGGGGTTAAGAAGTACAAATAGGTAGTTACAGAATAGCTATGGGGATGCAAAGTACAGTATAGGAAATGGAGTAGCCAAAGAACTTATACACATGACCTGTAGACATGAACAATGGTGGGGGGATTGCCTGAGGGAGTAGAGGTGCTGGATGGAGGGGGGCTAAGGGAGAAAAATCAGGACAACTATAATAGCATAATCAATAAAATATAATTAAAAAATAAAATGCAGCTTAGGCAAGTCACAAGGTTAGTAATGGGTGGCATGCTGGGGTTGTGGCTGTGGCTGTTGGGCCCAGCCAGGGGTACACCCTTAACCCCTAAACTGCATACCTGCCTATCTGAGAGTTGACTAGCCACTTCCTCTCTGAGGATCAAGGGAGCAAAAGTCTCTGCTAATGCATGCTCACTTCTGCTTCCTCACCTAATAACCCTTTTGTTCAACACCTGCGGGAGTCCCCTTCCACCTCCTCCTAGCCTCCTCATCCTCTGCCCTCAATTTGCCTCCTCAGGTACACCCTTGCTGCTGCTAAGCCCTGTCCTTCATGGTGGAACTGTTTTTCTCCAGGGTTAGTTCTCTGCCACTCTTCCTGCATCCCAACTGACAAAAGTGCACCTGGCCCTTCTGTAAGGGTGCTTACCCACCCTGCCCTGCCATGGATGGCATGCTTGGCTGTGTGTGAGCAGTTCACTGACCCAAGTCACAGCCACTCTGGAAGGAGAACTAGGGCTGTTTGAACATGTAGTGGAAATGTCAAATCTTGCAGGGGAAGTATGTACACCAGCCGCAGGAGAGTGGTCTTCTTAGGGAGAGAGGGGACTGGAATAGGGAGGGTTTTGGGTGGTTTGGCTGTGTGTTTAACTTTTAAAGAGATGGAGCAAATATGTTAAGTGTGGTGGTAGAATGCATGTTATATTGTTCTCTGTATTTCTGTGCATTTTTAAAAAGTCCTCACCTGAGGATATGTTTTTATTGATTTTAGAGAGAGACAAAGGGGGAGAGAGAGAAGAAACAGTGATGTGGGAGAGAAACATGGATTGGTTGCCTCCCATACATGCCTGGCCAGGGATCAAACCTGCAACCTAGGCATGTGCCCTGACCGGGAATCAAACCCTCAACCTTTTGGTGTATGGGAGGACACTCCAACCAACTGAACCACCCAGCCAGGGTCGAATTTCTGTACATTTGATTAAAATAGGAATTAAATTTTTAAAAACTGTAAACACCTTAGAAAGTGGAAATACTTTATTTTAAAATTTTTTAATTTATAAAAATAAGCCTTGCCCTGACTAATGTGGCTCAGTTGGTTGGGGGTCATCCTGCAAAGCGAAAGGTCATGGGTTCTATTTCTGGTCAGGGCACATGCCCGGCTGGGGTGCACAGGAGAGGGAACCCATCAATGTTTCTCTTTTACATCAATGTTTCCCTCCCTCTCTTTCTCCCTTCTTTCCCCTCTCTCTAAAAATAAATAATAAATAAGATCTTTAAAAAAACCTTAATCACATCATAAAATAAGACTTTGTAAATGGAAGAAAATCTTCCTGAAGAAGTTTTGTGTAGTCATACGTTCGACATTTGCAGAGAAATACCCAGAATTGGTAACATTGGTGAGGAAGAACAAGAGGGAGTATTAGCTCCTATCAGTATAAATCCTCAAGAGCTTTATAATCCAGGAAGGAGAAATTCACATATATGGAAGACTATGAGCAATCACTAAACAAGGCACCTGGTGAAAAATAATACAGATCAAGTTTAATATCTACATGCTAACTTGTTCAGAGTGGGTAAGGAGAGCCAAGCATCAGACTGATTCCTAGAAAAGGAAAAGTGAACATAACAAATGTATTCTCTCCCTCTCTCTCTTCCCTGTCCCCCCGCCACCCCCGTCTGTCTCTCTCAGGAGTGGAAGGAAGTTTAGAAGAAAAATATGCTCTCCAGATCCTGGGCATACTTTATATCCATGGTTTTTAGTTTCTTTTTCCTAATTGCCTTCTCAAAAAGAACTTCCAAGGCATGCAATTCCTTTAAAAAATGCATATAATTTTCTCCTCCCCGCAACTTCTCCCCCCAACATACACATATGCTCTCTGACACCCCACAAAGAGGCACTGTTGGTCTATGATGCATCAAGCCTCTGCTGCTGCGGTGGAGTTTCTTGTAGTGAATTCCTAAGCCGCATGGCACACGCCCACGCCCACTAGGTCTGCATGCCTTCCATGCCCTCACCCCTCTCACTCCTGTTCTCCTTACCACTAGGCTCAAAGAGCACAGGTGTCTAAACAGAGCCAAGATGATCATGTTACTCCCTGGGCCACATGGTCTGCTTGGCACATGTCCCTTGGGGAACATCAGAGAAAAAGGAAGCTCATTAAAATACCTTGTTAGGCTCCAGCTGGTTTTCCATTAAATTTGACACATAAGAGTCTAAGAATTTAAAATTTTTCTAGCCCTTTCCAAACTTGCATTGGAAATGAAAATTGCTTAATTCAATCCTGGCATGGAGATGTTTGCTAGACCCATCTCCGATCTAGAAATAGAAGTAATTGAAAACAATGCCTCCCAAGAAAGAAACACCATTGTGAAATCTCCCATGGTAACTTCTGACCCACCGTAACATACTCTACACATATGGGGAGGCAAGTATCCCAGAGTCATCCCAGAAACGACCAGTTACTTCTCTATCCCTGCTTGTCTTTTCCAAGAGTTGATCCTCTGTGGCTGAGTAATACAAATTTTAAAACAGCATGGTTATACGGTGAATTTGTGGATAGTTCAAATTTTGACAAAGAGACTGCGAAAGGAAAAGAGGAAAACTATTCAAAGAAAAAAACAAACCTCTGATTGAGGAGAGGTAGGGGGTGGCATGAGATTAAGTGAGGAGGGTAAGGGAACAAAAATTAACCTTCTTATAGAAACCACAAACAAGGGGAACAGTACAATATTCTACATTCAGGAATGCCATGGCTACGTTGATATGTAAATCTGGCACTCAAACAACAGAGTATTATTGCTGCTGATATGGTAATCTTGAGAGGTACAGAGAAAAAGTGGGTGGGTCATGTGAAATTCGTGAAATGCTTGAGGTGAGCTCACTGCTGAAGTATTAGTCACATCTTGCTTCATGTGTGTTTTGTTCCCAACTTATTGTATAGATAAGTATTCCTCTGTACTTTCTGTTCCCGAGAAGTTTAGTTTATTTTCATGAGGCTGTAAAATATTTCATCTCAAAAGTTTGTTTCTGTTCTAAAAGGCATTTTGCAAAATGCCTCCCCTTCTTTGGCCTACTCTGACAAATATGCCTACATTTGCATACAGCACAGTACCTATTTACTCTGCATTGGCTAGAAAGTTCAGAGGCACATAACTCAACCTCCAGCTTGTCAGCAAGAGCAAAATAAATAAATAATTCCAAGAAGGACTGAAACAGTCTGTTGACAGGGAAAAAGAGACCCCATCAGCATAAAAATAAGGAAGAGAAAATGAAGGTCAAGGAACCAAAACCTTCCATGTTCAAACTTTGCCTAACTCCTCCCCTTCACCAATGTACTGAAACCTTCTCCTCAAACTCAATAGCTGTTCTTAATATTGTTCTATCATTTCTACTTAAAATACTGCTGAAATTCCTAAGCCATATATATACATACCTCACCCAGTAGAAAAGAATAGTGTGCTCTTAAATGAGGTAATCATAGGAAATGTATGTATTTGACCTATAGGCAACTGCCTAAAACTGAACTACCCTTTGTAACAGATGGCTTGCTAAGCACCACTGTTAGTCATTTACACTTTAGTATGAATATGCTTTTTTTTCCCACCACTTACTTGCTACCTAAAGATTAGGTTAATACAGGGTTTAGGTGTAGAAGAAAAGAGAATTCTATGGTTTTGAAGGATTTGGGTACACATGATTGCTGTGGTGGAATTTGATCATTTAAAGAGCAGCAAGTAGACACTGGATACCTGTAGTGTTAGGGTGAGGGAGATAGGAGACAGATGAAGAACCAACAAGTGAGCAGGTACCTACTTTCACAATCCTCCTGAGGGTTTACCCAACAGAAACACATTAGACAAGTACATCCTATTCTACTGACTCAGACCTGAAGAAGCTTAAACTTACCATGGCACATGTCATGGAGTAAGTTAAAAAAAAAACCAAAACAGCCCACATTATTGATCAGAAAACTTTTTAGAAAAGCAGCTTTCTTCCATCACAGTTCACTTTTGAGGTTGTTGCCAGTGTAAGATTTGGTAAACCCAGAGTTGTTTGCTGAATGAAAATGTAGCAGAGCTCCTCTTCTGGAGCTTGTATTTTTAAGGAGCAAAAGACCCTGGAATCCTAGGCTACTCAGGAAGGAGTGTGGGCTTTGTACCTGGAGACTTCAGGAAAGCAGCAGAGGAACCATTTCTTATTTGTGAATAACCTTAACTGCTTCAAATTTTGCTTCAATCTTCTCAGTTTCTAAGGGAGAAAAATGCAACCTAAAATTTACTATTGGGACCTTACCAGATGTACTTATGACCCTAAAGATACATTCAAACCACAAATAATATTTTTGAGAATTTAAGTGTTAGTATTTCCTGCCTCCAGTTAAATGCTATCTATTGCTAGATGCAAATACCTTTGACTCTTTCTTTCTGGCATTACTTTTTAATATTATGGATATTCTGATTTTTCTGTTTGGTATACGTATCTATAGTTTTTCTTTTTACTCAATTATACATATTTAGATTAAAAAGTCGTTTAAAGCATATTTTCAAGCCCTTCAACTTTAAAGCCTTCCTGCAACTACATAAGAAGACTTCTACCCCAGGATATATCTTTAAACCTTTTTGCTGATTTACAGAATTGCTTCCAAAAACATTTAAGTCTGAAGCTGGTTAATGTCAATCTTCTTTGATCAATACAATGCTACCTGAATGATACAGCCCCTAATATTCTGTGTGATATAATATGATAATAGTAGTAATACCACTTGACAGTAAAATGTTCGCATGAGTATTAGCTCATAGGAATGAAGGTATTGATTGCTACATGGTTGCTGACCAATTGTGCTAACAGTACAGGGTGGGGCAAACGTAGTTTTACAGTTGTTCGCATGGAAAATAATACAATAATGAATAAATAGTAATATAAGAACAAATTCTGGGTTTTGCATCGCAGCTGTAAACCTCCTTTTGCCCCACCCTGAGTTTCTGTCACCAACAAGCAGTCTCTGGTGGAACAGCGTGGTTGTTCTAGCTAACCTTATCCTTAAAGATTAGCAGGAAAAAGTTCTTTTATCTTAAAGTCATTTTATCTTAAGTAATGCTGCCTTACTAGTTCTGCTGACAAGCCATCTCTGTCTCGGCCATTCATAAAGGAGTCCAAATCATTGCTCACTTTGTGAAAGAGTCCCAAAAATGTACATTCTAAGTCTATCTCAAACGGGTTTCGCAGGACACCATTTGATTCCTACTATGTGAACAAGTCTGAGTTGATTCTGCCGCCACTGTTTATGATTGTTATAGATTCACTATTTCTTAGCCTTTTCCTATCCAGTTCAAGATGAAATGTGTTGTTCTAAAAAATCTTTCACCACACGTGACCCCTGTGAAGTCTGAGTGGACTTCGCTGAGTAGTTTCTGACACTGACAACTCTTTCCAGCAGCAGTCACCAGAACTGCGTCAGTAACACCTCCCCTCGTGTGCGGATGTGTGTGGAAGAATACTTCTGCTTGTTTGTGTTTTAATTGGAGTAAAATAATTTTTCTGGCCCTGGCTGGTGTGGCTCAATTGGTTGGAGTGTTGTCCCATAAACCAAAAGGTTGCAGGTTTGATTCCCCGTCTGGGCACATGCCTAGGTTTTGGGTTTGGTCCCTGGTTGGGGTGTGTGCAAGAGGCAAGTAATTGATGTTTCTCTCTCATATTGATGCTTCTCTCCCTTTCTCCCTCCCTCCCTTTCCCTCTCTCTAAAACCATTGAGCATGTCCTCGGGTGGGGATAAAATAAAATAAAATAATTCTGTTTCCATTTCTGTTCTGGACTTGGTGCTACCACACGTTTTCTGGGACCTTCTACTGGAACTTATGGAGCATGTAACGACAGTGACCTCTAGGAAATGTATATAGGCATATACACATTTTCCACGGAAATACTAAGTATTCTGTTCCTTTCATTTTCTTCTAAGTTAGATCAGCCACCTTGTTTCCCCCCAAAGATGGTATCATCAGAACTGAGAGTTGCTATAACTAACTAGTCCGTTATAGGGCTCATTTTATAATGACCATAATAATGTACAAGTCTTGTAAGAGTTTGGTGCTACAGCCTCCCCTGACACTCCCCCTGCCCTCACAGCGAGGAGATTCAAAACACAAAAGTAGCAACACCCTGCTTCAACTTTTATCAGGGCTACATATTGCCCATTGAACATTTCACAGATGGACTTCACATTTAAGCTCTGGCCTCTAGATATTTTTCTAAGGCAGAGTATTCCACTGAAGCCATTTTATCTTAAGTAATACTGCCTTGCTCAAATAAGCTTCCTGAGTTGTATCAGTTCCAGTTTAAGATGGCCTTGTGCTGGCTAATGCGCATGCAGTTAGGGCTTGTGCAAGGAAGGCTGATCTCTTGCTGGAGTGTTTGGTACCTTGGTCATCAGCCTGGACTCTTACCTGCTCCTCCACACTTCACCCTTTCCCTTTTTTCATGGGATTCTTGCGTTGTGTTCTACTGTTTTTGTTGTTTTGTATTTTCAGACAGCAGGTCCTAGGAGGGGGGTTATTCTTTCCCTAATCCTGTAAGATTTTCTCCAGTTTGTTTTCTCTTGGAAAGCTTCAGGCCATCTGGTGAGTTTCCCTTAGATTGCCTCCTTTCTCACTCAGCATGGAACTTATATGTTGATCTGCTATGTTCCGGCTGCTGCCGGTGAGGCCCAAATACATGCTTGCTCCCCTCCTACCCAGTTACAGCTTCCAGAGGAAAAGATCGTACCTCCTCTCCTCGTACCCCCATCCTCCTGACCCCCTGCCCACACACCCATACACTGTTGGATCCCTGAGGTCAGTGGTACCAGCTACACTTGCCCAGTTTCCGGCCCTCCAGTTATGTTTTCCCCCCACTTTCCATCCCTTATCTCATTCACTGTTCTCTTCTATTTTGTTTCGACTCCTCAATCAAGAACTATTTCTCTTTTGATACTGATGTAGCGCCTGAGAGCTCCCCAGCTCTGCCCTCCTTCAGGCTTGGGAAGAGCCACTTCTGCAATTTCTCCAGGTGCCAGCAGGCAGCTCAGTCCTCAGCCAATCAAAGTGCTAAGGTACACAGCACAGCTGTTCTCTTGTTTCCACAGGTGCTATTGCTAATTTTGGAGGGGACAGTTTGTTGTGGGGAGGCTGGTGATGGAATCATACCCCCTTCAGCATTCTTCAAGGGAGCTGCCTTCCCAGATTTCTCTAACATTTCCAGCAAACAGGTGGACACTCCAGTGGTAGTGAATTCCTGGATATTTTTACCCAACACCCCAGAAACAAAATGACAATGTTTTTGGACATGTCATACAACCAGGCATATGAGTAATGTCCTCATTAATCAATTTGCCAAAGAAAACAGGTTGCTATCTAAGCTTGTTTGGAGAGATCTTAGCTGTGCGAAGGAAGAAAACTCAGCCATCTGCTCTAAAAAGTACACTGTCAAGACTAAAATGACACATACATGGTGACTTGGTGTGTTTTCAAGTTAGCCTTTCCCTGTGCAAGACCGCACCAACTATACAGTTGACACTCAAGTAGCTGTTACAGGATCCTCCCTGTAAAGCCTTTGGCAGTGCCCCTTGCGTGGGGACTGAGGTAGAGATAAGATGGAATCCAAGAGAGAGGCAAGTTTTACCAGATTTGTCACTCTATTAAGAAATGTCACACTACAAAGAAAACCTTCTGCTGCAGTATGCTTGACTCATTTTTAAAAATCCACCCACTCATTTATGAGACGGATTGAGTGCTCTTTCTCACCAGGTATGGTGCTATACACTAGGCACATGAAGATTAATGAGACAGGATCTCTGCCCTCAAGGAGCTTCCACACTAATGGAGGATTCGATTGCATACTTCTATGAGTACTTAAATGACTGCACGATAGCATATTACATGGGGTAATAAAGGTATACATATCAATAAAGTACTGAGAGGATTTGGGGGAAATCTTTCCTGAAGAGCTGATTTCTGAGCCAGGTCACAAAGGACAAGGACAAGTTTTTCAAGCAGGCAAGTAAAAAAAAAAAAAATCCCAAACATCTGCAAAGGCATACCAACATGAAATAACAACGGGGAACCGCAAATAATTTGGTTTGGATTAATGTGGGCACCTTAGGAGATGGGAAGAGCGGTGTCAAGAGCTAGGGCCAAAGAAGTTGACAGGAGACAGATGATAAAGGACGTTGAACGTCAAGCGTAAGAGTGGGGACTTAATTTGAAGACACATGGGAGCCACTGAGAGTTTAAGCAGGACAATGACAATTCTGGGGGGAGCTAGGCTCTTTCACAGGCAGTTGGTAGCTCCTCAGTGTCTCATTTTATAATATCACATTACGTGGTATTGTGTCATACTTACAGTATGTGCTATATGGTACTGTGGTATATGGAATTTAATATTATTGTATAAGGCCCGACATATATTAAGCTCTGAAAATCTGATGAGTAAACAAAGACTCTGACGTAAGTCCCTCACCTTGGGTCAGATGGTGGTGGTAATGACAGGACCACAGGCCGAGTCTCTTGACTTTCTTTTTCTCCAGACTCTTTCTGTCACTCACTCGCAACTAGTGACAAAGGAGCCATTGGGATGTCTTCATAGGTGTGCATTTCAGCTATATGACAATGCCCAATATATATTCCAGAAATTATCTTAACCCCTCCATCACCGAGAATTTTCACTTAATCTATTGTAATATCTCTGAGAAAGGACATTAAGTTGTAAAATGGTAGAAAAAACATAGAATTCACTCTAGAGAAGTCTTTTATTTTCACTTTTGCTGAACTATGTCTACTTGGAAGGTGAGTGATAAACTAGAATGAATAAATACCTGTATTGTTTTTGATCCTCGGGCGGGAGCCTGCAGACGTGGAGGGCCAACTCTATGCAGTGTTCTATGTCATTCTGTACAGAGGACTGAAGCATCCATGGATTTGGTATCCATGGGGGTCCCTGGAACCAATATCCGCCCTCCAGGCAGATACTGAGGGACAACTAAGTTTTGGGGGGAGTCAAAAGTTATACACATATTTTTGACTGTACTCTAAACTCTCACATTGTTCAAGGGTCAACTATAATTCTATTTATTAATCTTTTCTCTATGACTTCTGGATTTTATGACATACTTAGAAAAACCCTTCTTCCATGACAAGATTATCACAAAAATTCATTGCTTTTTTCTACTACTTTATGATTTCATAACCACTTATCCCAACACCATTTATGGAATATTTTCCCCAGTGGTTTGGAATGCTCCTTTCATCTAAACTTCTTTTGTTTGTACTTGGGCCCATTTCTGGACTGTGTACCTTTCTCCATTGATCTGCCTATCTATTTCAGCACTATACCAACTATTTTAATTAGTGTAGCTTTGGAATATATTTAAAAACATAATGGATTTAGATTTTTATTATACCATGAAAATACTCCTAATGACATTACAATAATGGATACATGTCATTATACCTTTTCCAAACTCATAAAATGTACATGACCAAGACCGAACCCTAAAGTAAAGTATGGACATTGGGTGATTATGATGTGTCAATGCAGGTTCATCCTTGGTAAAAAATGTACCATTCTGGGGAGTGATGCTGATAATGGGGAGGCTATGCATATGTAGGGGGTGGGAATATATGGGAAATCTTTGTGCCTCCCTGTCGATTTTGTAAATCTAAACCGCTCTAGAAAAAAATAAAGTTTTAAAAAAATAAAATTTTAATTAAAAAAACTAATGGAACTAATTTTCATTCATCAGGCTATTCTCATATTTATGTTGCCAGATGATCCCTGTTCAAGTGCCAATCAAAATGTAACTGTATGCTCTGTTTACAGAGTAACAATGGCTAGTAAGACAATTTAAGGATTCTTAATAGCCAGTATAATTTTTATTGTTTTCATTTCCAATATTGTGGTATATACAACATTGATTCATATCTATTTCTCATATAAACTTTTGGCTGAACACTGCTGGACAATGCCCCAGTGTTTACTCAGTCTCCATAATGAACCCTCTGAAATGCACAAAAATAGGCAGAGCTTGTTGAAAATTGGAAACACCAGACCTGTTGAGAAAGAACACTCATGTTCATCATGCTTCTCTTCCTGTAATGGCAATAAACGTAGGGCCCAGAACCAGAACACACTGTCTTTTTCTCCTTACCAGGTATCTCCCATCTATGTATTTAGTTAGAGATGCAACTGTTCAATCTTGGGGAAAGAGAGGTTTACCAAAAAGTACTAAAAAAAAACATTTGGAATCTTAGTAATGCAGTCACTGTGGCCAAATGCTAACTGTTACGTGGTTTATCATAGGCTACATCCTCCTTTTACCCATGCCTTCCCCTTCTTGAAGTTCACAGGCATTCTGAAGGTCTCTTGAAACATCTGTGAGTCACAGGTAAGGGGTTTGGAAATGAAAAGTTAGAAAGTTCAGAAATTACAACCAGAGGGAAATAACCAATGGTTTGTTGGTAAGCTCTGTCCTTCCTCATCATCAATGCCCCCAAGATCTGAAAGTTCAAAGCTGGACATGACCTTTCCAGGACCTGCAAAGGGAATTTCTCAGTTAGGCTCCCAACTTCTGACTCCATTCATCTTGAGGTTTCGGATGGGCACTATTTTAACTACCATCTGCAGAAAAGCTGGGGAAACAGGAATTGATAGACTCAAAATAAGAAGTGGTTTTGACTGGTATACGTGGCCTTGTGCACAGTCCAAAGCTAGTTGCCTTGTGAAGTCATGAGCTCTTCCTTTGAAGACTTTCTGCCTGGGTGCCTTAGATAGACTTCCTGAATTGGGCCAGAGCTTGGCTGAAATGATCTTTTAATTGGAGTGTGTGTGAGTCATGGAAAGCTTTCCCAAGAAGGTGGCAGCCAAGCCAATCTAGAATGAGGAGCAAATACACGAAAGCATTTCAACTAGAGGGAAGAGTATAAACAAAGGCATGGAGATGTGATACAGCACGGCAGGAACTACAAATAATTCAGTGCTGTATTTCAGGAATATTAAATGCCAGGTAAGGAGTAGTAGGGATAATGTTGGAGAAGTAGAGAGGGGCTGGGTCCCTGGGGAGTCCTGATACACCATGATTAGAAGATTGGGTTTTATCTTACAAATGTCTGAAAGGTTAAGCAGATGAATGACATATAAATAGCCCCATATATAAATATCATAATGATGACCTCACCAAAAAGAATATAAGGCAATTTTGAAATTAACCTAATTAATGAAAGCTGCTGAGATTCTTGTCATTTATGTGCTAGAGGGTCATCATACCTATTCTTAGATTGACAAAGAGAAGTCTCCACTTAGCTCCTTACACTGGCTTAGGACGTTGCTGGATTTATATATTTATTTATTTTTATTTTATTGAATTTATTGGGATGACATTAGTTAATAAAATTATATAGGATTCAGGTGTATGTACAATTTCATAATACATCATCTGTATATTGTATTGTGTGTTCACCACCCCAAGTCAAGTCTCCTTCCGTCACCATTTATCCCCTCTTTACCCTCTCTTAGGTCCCCCGAACCCCTTTTCTTCTGGTGATCACCATACTGTTGCCCGTATCTATGAGTTTTGTATTTTTTTCTTAATCCTTTCACATTTTTTCACCTAGCTCCCTAACCACCTCCCCTCTGACAGCTGTCAGTCTGTTCTTTGTATCTATGAATCTGTTTCTATTTTGTTTGTTCATTTATTTTGTTCATTAGATTGCATATATAAGTGAAATCATATAGTATTTGTCTTTCTCTGACTGGCTTATTTCACTTAGCATAATACTCTCCAGGTGTTGCAAAAGTTAAGACTTCCTTCTTTATTCTTTTTTTTACGACCAAGTAGCATTCCATTGGGTAAATATACCACAACTTTTTATCCACTCATCTACTTATGGGCACTTGGGCTGCTTCCAAATCTTGGCTATTATAAATAAAACTGCAATGAACATAGGGGTGCATACATTCTTTTGAATTGCTGTTTCAGGCTTCTTTGGACATATTCATAGCTGGATTTATTGATCAGAAAGATCCAATAGATAAATCTATTGGTATTGTTGCAGGAAATTGTTTTAAGGATATTGAGACTGGAAGTAGGAAAATACGTTAAAAGCATTATTGGAATTGTGTAGGTGAGCAATGATAAGAGGCTTGGACTAGGGCAGTAAGTAGAGATGTGTTAAAGAAAAAAAATATCAGCAGATGTGTTTGGAGAGATAGTGTGGCATAATGAAGCAACAATGAAAAAGTACCTCTTAGAAAAGATCCAACTGACTGATAACCCTCACTTCTGTGCTCTGAAATTCATCCTGCTTCTTGCTAAGGTTATGCTTCCTTCAGGCTGCTTCATGAGTGAACATGGGAAGGATATTAAGGCAGGCCCGTCCTGGGAAATGTGGGACTTCTCTGATGGGCAAACTTAGTTCTAAGATGTTTCATCAGCTTTGCTGAACTTTCTTAGAATTGCACTACAGTCTTAAGATTCTTCCATTAACTTCCTTCCTTTCCTTTCCTTTCCCTCCCTTCCTTCCTCCCTCCCTCCCTCCCTTCCTTCCTTCCTTCCTTCCTTTCTTCCTTCCTTCCTTCCTTCCTTCCTTCCTTCCTCCCTGCCTTCTTTCCTCCCTCCCTCCCTCCCTTCCTCCCTCCCTCCCTTCCTTCCTTCCTTCCTTTCATGGTTCATTAGGGTCTGATGGCTCTCCCAGAGAATCTGGACTAAATTTATGGTGGGTAAGCTTTTGGGCTTTGAAGTCACAATAACCAAGTGTGAATCTGGCCCCACAATTCCTAGATTTGTAAATTCAAGTAAGTAATTTAATCTTAAAAGTGTCAGTCTTCTCATCTGTAAAATCATGATAATTCTTGTGAGGATTAAATTAGTGAGGCTTATGAAGTTCATAGCACAGTGTATGGCACATAGAAAGTGCCTGATAAATATTAGCCATTCTTATTATTAGATGTGGGGAATGAAGGAGAGGAAGAAGTCAGGGGTAATGCCTGGATTTCTGGCTATTTACAATACAGGGGTGGGCAAAAGTAGGTTTACAGTTGTTCGTTTGGAAAAAGATGTTCAGATTATGATTATGACAATAGCTTTATTAGCTCAAAAGAATGTCACAATTCAACTGTAAACCTACTTTTGCCCACCCCTGTATATAAAGTTACCACAAATATTACTCAAGTTGACTCTCTTTTTTCATATAACAGATATCTTTTTTGGGTACAAAACAGATTAGGAAATCCTTCCTATCTTTCCTCCCACCCCTAAACTTCTTGACTCCTTCAGCTCTTATGGATATGGAAGATAAACTATTTTTTAAAATTTAAGTCAAGTCGGTATACAATCATAAATTGGTTATATTAGTTTCCAGTGTACAACAGAGCAGTTCAACATTTTTATACCTTACAATGTGTCACCCTGCTAATTCTAGAATCATGTCACCATGTAAACTTATCATGATATTATTAACTACATTCCCTTTATCCTTTTCAAGCATCCCCTACCCCCTCCTTCTGATAACCATCCCTTTGGTCTATGTTTCTATGGTTTGTTTTGTTTGTTTATTTTGGTTTGTTAGATTCCACATATAAATGAAAGCACATGGTATTCGTCTTTCTCTGCTTGACTTACTTCACTTAGCATAATGTCATCTAGATCCATCGATGTTGTTGCAAGTAGCAAGATAGCATTCTTAAAAAGAATGATATATTTCCATTTGTGTGTGTGTGTGTGTGTGTGTGTGTATATATATACATATCTCACACCTTCTTTATCCATTCATCTATTGATGGACATCGGGGTTGCTTCCGTATCTTCACCATTGTAAATGCTGCTGCGGTGAACATAGGGATGCATAAATCTCTTCAAATTAGGGTTTTCATTTTCTTTGGATAAATACTTTAAGATTAACTATTAAATGCTACATCAAAATGGACATAAAAAAGACTGCTTGGCTCTGGGGTTTAGAGGGTTGGTCTTTCTTTCACTGCATTACGCCAGGCACCCAAGTTCCCAGGAGGAGATGAGCTGGGAGAATATTCCTCTGCCCTGTGAAGGAAAAACCCATTCTAGAGCTCCTTCATGTAACAAGGGAGAAACGTTATTCACCTTCCTTGAGGATCTGAAAAACTAGGTGGGGAAATTCCAGATTAAGTGCTTTTAATAGAGTTTTATTTAGAACAATTTAACTATTCAATGTGAGATAGCAAGCACACTGCAAAGTGCCTATTGGCAAATGATCTTCCTCTCTCAGAAACACACTAAAAAGCTTAACACAGATGGAGTTAAAACAAAATGGAAGAGAAGGGGAAAATGTAAACTCCTAAACAAAACTTTAGGAAATGAATGGTTTAAACCTGGTATGGGGAAAGTCTGGCTGAGCAGTGGTTTATATGAAAAATACCATGGGTTTTAGGGTAACGGCCAGCTCCATGGAGCCAAGTGTCATTTTGGCTTGTAAAGAAATGAGTTTAATCTTTGGCTGCATAATATTGTAGAAGTATAATACCCTAATAATGGGAAACTTCAGTTTCCTCATCTGCAAAATTAGGGGCTGGATTAGATGATTTCTAAGTCTCATACAGCTCTAAGGTTTCTAAGTGCATGACCCGACGACTTTAAACTTCTAAACCTGAATTGCTACATATTCAGGCAATGACCACAGAAAAGATAAATAGGCTGGATGAAAACAGAAAATCCGTTTTAATCTGGTTGACTTTATAGCTTGACTGATCTTGGCATGGGGGTGGGGAGATCTTTCTGTGTGCCAAAGTGACCCACAGATACCTCCCAAAACAAGTGTGGCAATGGGACAACTTGCGTACATCTATTTTGCACCATGTCAAGCTTTACACAAAACAATTTTTCTTGAGGTGGCAGGCTTGAGCAACCAGTTTTTCCCGAAGTCTGCCTGATACATGTTTATGGTGAGCTGCTCTGTCATTCCTCTATCTTGCCATGGCCTTGAAAGGCCCCTCCCAAGCCAACTTGCTGCCTGTTGACATTGGTAATCAAGGATTTCAGAGGCGGAAATCAAGGTCAACATGGACAATGACAGAAAGGACTAGAGAGCCCTGGTACACAGGGCCCCCTTACTAGGCTATGCTGTATATGAGTTGGGGGAGGGCATAGATCCAAATTTTAGCCACAGCGTAATAGGCAGTCTGTGATGGTTTTGTGGGTAACCAGTGAGTTCCTCCCTCCACCAGTGCTGCTACCACTCTCTTCTGAACCCCTAAACTGGCATTTTCAGCATTTTAAACATCTTTTGAGAAAAAGGCATCGAAAGAGACCAACCATGGGAAAAGCAAAGCTTTAATAAAAATAGAATTCCAAATATTTCAACTGGAATCTCTTTGTCTAGCTAAAGGAGATTTAGAGAATGAATCAGAAAGCCTGCATTTTCTTCATGTTCTGCAGTTAACCAGGTGTATGCCCTCAGGCAAGCCGCTCAACAACCCTGGGCCCCATTTCTTCACTTGTAAAATAAGGAGGAACCCCATCTAGCTATTTCCAAGAGTATCAGAGTGCCTTTAGGCTGCCCTGGGTTATGAAGGACCCCTGACCTAGGAACAGATTATATACTAAGCAGGAAAGAAACTGTAGATAGGCTTGGAGGTGATCTCTGTGAAGTCAGAAGAAGGACCTTAGAACCTTGAAGGTACGGTTCCAAAGGGCAATAAGCAAGAACTGAAATCAACAGAACTCCCTGGTTCCTGCCCCAGGTAAGTCCCTCCCAGGTACTGGCTGAGTTGCTCTGTGTCTCACTTTCTTAACTAGGTCAAGCAGAAGAGGTCACAGAGGGTGGGGCTATGACCAATGGATACCATTCTCAATGTTCTGGAAAAAGGACAGAGGTAGCAAAAAGGCCAGAAGAGGAGTTTCCACTGCACATTAGCCTCAATTGACTATCTCATTCTCTTTCCAGATTGGAAGGGACATGGGAGCCACGTAGCATCAGCATCCCTGGCTTCTTAAATACTCATCCCCTCAGCAGCACAGTCACCACCTGGGGCAAAGAAACCAAGATCTGGAACCAAACAGGGTAAGTCCAAGAGTTGCTAAATTAGATGTGCTTTTGGAGATTTTTTCTGGGATCCACCTACATTTATGTTTTCAGGGCAGCGGTCTTTTCTTTTTTTTTTTACTGTGGTATAATATACATAACATGAATTGTGTCACTGTAACTATTTTTAAATACACAATTCAGTGGAGAAGCCATTTTTGAGTATTCAGTTCTCTCCCTATGCTGATGTATTCATAGACTGTGTGCCCCCTGCTAACAAAGTTTTTGATTATTCTGCAGGTCAGACTGCAGGGTCCCATCAGTTAAGCTGGGTTTGCCTCCTGCAATAGGGGAACACCCCGAAATACCAGAAACAGGACAGGAAATTATTCAGTGGTCATTTCTCCTTGGTACAGGGTGAGATCGTATTTGCTGCTATGTCCCTTTATTTTTATCTCTGCCTTGGCCCTAACCACTTGTTCGGACCTGTGGCTTGCCCTTGGGCCTGCTTTCTTTTATTATACTGCATTTTTGTTCTCTGACTCCTGTCTTACTCTGACAATGAAAAACCTATTTTTCCTGGGATCAGGCTTGTCTTGCCCCTCAGTGATCCTGCATAGCTTATTTTCAGATGTGACTGACAGCTGCTGCTCTCTACCTGAGCTCCTGTCCCACATCCCTGACTGTGTACTGGTCATTTCCTCCAGAATGTGCCAGTAATTGTTTTTCCAAGCACATTGTAACATGTATAAAAACAACCTTCATTTTTTGCTACAAGCCAGCTGCTCTTATTACCTCTGAGTCCCTGTCAATAGTTCATTAAGTCATTTCTACAGGAGCCAAAGTCCCCTTTGATTTAATCTCCTTTCATTGCCTTTAGCTGCTCAGTCCCTAAGAACAATCAGATTTTCTTTCACACACTGACCATTGTTTCCATCCTTTCCTCCCCACCCCCCCACCACCCCATGCCCATTTCTAGGTCCTTGCCACTTCTGACATAGTCTACTGCTGTGTCCACTCTTTCCCTAATTGAAGTTTCTGGGCCAGGCTGATGCCAGCCCTAGACCTACCTTCATTAATCAAGTCATGTCTGTTCAAAACTTTGAAGCTCTTCCCTATTCCTGTCATGTAGGCTTCTCGCCCTTATCAGGCTGTTGAAGTTTCCCCTAATTTGATCCCATTATAGAAAATTCTCCTGCCAGGCAACTATGCTGTAACGGAAAGTTTAATGGACGCGGAATTAGTGGACCTGCTTTCAGATCCTAGCTTTGTACTCAGCAGAACCACCTTGGGCCATTCATTGACTCTTGGAGTCTTAGACCCCCATTTGCAAACTGGGGATAATATGTGTATCATAGAGAATTTTATGAGGACTTAGTAACATAAAAATGTGTGGAGGCAGGTTAGCATTGTGCTCAGAACCCACATTTGAGCTGACTACCTTGGTTCAAATCCAGACGTTTTCACTCAGTAATTATGTGACCTGGAGCAAGTTCCTTAACCTCTCTGGGCTGCGAGCTTTTCATGGGTAAAATACAGATACAACAGTGCATACCTCTTAGGTCTGTACATATATTGAGATAATATATCCAATGAGATAATATATGTAAAGTGCTTAATACATGCCTGGCACATTGTAAGCTGTAATAGATGTAAGCTATTATTGTTATTATGTGCAAGAGACCTGTTGCTTGACACTTAAGCAGCACTTAATAAATGTTTGTTAACTTTGGTGATGAATTCACCTTATCCATGTGATCTCACTTCCCACTAATTCTTGCTATGCACATTCTTGTACCACCCTTCCCCCAGGCAGGCTGACCACCTTGACTTTCTACGAAAACATCTTCCACTTTCCTTGTCTTTAGTTACAGTATTTCTCTTTTCTATACTGTCCTAATTTCTCTTCCCTGCCTCTCCAAATTCTTCCCATTCTTTAAGGTCCATCCTAAACCCTGCCTCCAGGAAACTTTCCCTCATTACTTATTTTTTAAAATCCTCACCAGAGGATGTGTTTATTGATTTTCAGAGAAAGAGGAAGGGAGGGAAGGAGAGAAAGAGGGAAGAAGGGAAAGAGAGAGAAGAGGAGAGAGAGACATAAGTGTGTGAGAGAAACAAAGATTGGCTGCCTCCCATACATGCCCTGACCGGGGATGGAACCTGCAGCCTTCTGGTTCACAGGACAATACTCCGAGCTGGTGCGGCCAGGCCTCCCTCATTACTTCCGTACTTACTGATTTCTCACTTTTCTGAACCAGTTACCCTTGATTCAGCATCTCGTACACTCAGATACGGTGTCCTATACATTCATTTATCTTCAACTAGTTTGAAAGATATTCCTCAGTCTAGCATTGTTTCAGAATACACAGTAAACACAGTGAATGTTTAATCTACTAGACTATTTTATCAGCTCTGACTATCTCTTGGGATCACATTCCCAGATTGTATTTAGGGTGGAATTTGGAGAAAGGGAAACACACTTTGTTGTTTGAGGGTGAGGATGGATCCAGAATTCTGAAACAATTTTTCTGAACTAGAGTCTCTTATCAATAGAGTGGCCCCTGAAGGTGGGCAGGTGGGGGAGGTGGGGGAGTAAGAAGTTACAAGGCACGAGGTCCTACAGCCTCTGGCCAAAGTGTTGGAGAAATGCTTAAGGATGGGGTCTCTGCAGTTGCAGGGCTGGAGGCAGACCATAGCTGACACAGAGAGAAAGGTGTCCCCATTCAAATTTGGTTCTTGCTATGACAGGCTTTGCCTTTAACTCGTTTCTCAAGCTTCTTACACCATTACACAACCTTTGCCCTATTGAGAAACTGGTTTTGCATGAAACTTCCCATGGCTTGAAGCAAGTATCCATGACGGTGTTTGCATACCATTGGGGTTTTACCCCTCCCAGATGTGCCAATAAAGATGAAGTGGCATTGAGATGACGTGATATGAAGGACATCACTGCAGCCTCCAAAACTGAAAAGGTTGGAACTATGTGAAAGTTCATACCAGTATTTCACAATCACAGTGAAGGCCAAGGAAGACTAGGCCAGATGCAAGGTAAAGAGCGTTGTCTTTGCCCCAGTTCTCATGAAGCTTCCTGTGAGAACTGCAGCCTACATGGATCTCCTGTCTCTGAACTCCTGTAGTACATACTGTCTAGTCCACACAGTTCAGTCCTTCATTTTACATGGTCTTCTAAAAATTCTCTACGTGTTAGTTGTGTTCCCCTAGCTAGTTGTAAATTCCTGAGAACACAGACTATCTCTTATACTCTCCTTTGCTGTCTCCTGTGGAGCTTCTCAATACAGTTTAAGTCAGTGTTTCGTACAATAAGATTCTCAACAATAAGTGTTGATGATATGTTTTTAGAAACAGGAATTCATAAAAGGTGGTTCCACAAAGAGAAATAGAAGACTTGTTTCTCTTTTAAAGTTGTGGGCCATGGGACTCCTCCATCATTTATGGTGCTGTCAGCAGCACCAGCCTCCTTTCATCAGTCAGGGAGTTGAGACAGTACAGGTGGGACACAGGGTCCTGGTGGCTTCCCACTTAGGAGAGAGCGATGTTCTGCCCTAGAGCCCAAGACCCCTTCCCAGTTCCCCTTCTCCCCCACCACGAAGCCATGCAGTAAGAGCTGTGAAGAGTATCAGAGATCGTGGGACTCAACGCCTTTATTTCGTAGATGAGGAAACTTGGGGTTCAGGAAGCAGCAGCTGAGGGTGGTGGAGGAAGGATATGTGGGCTTTGGAGTCAGCATTGGACTCTATTCCCAGTGCTGCCACTTTTTAGTTGTGTTATTTGGGGAGTCTCTTCATGGCTTGGAGCCCTAATTTCCTCATCTTTAAAGTGAGGTAATGCCAACCTACAGGGAGGGAGTAAGAATTAAGTGAGATAATGGTATGGAAATACAGTGCTTGGTAGTTAAGAGATGCCCAAGACTTGCTGACCCTCTCTCCTTTCCTTCTCTTGAGTATCCTGCCCAAAGTTATAAAAAAAAAATTAAGTGCTAGCCTCTCTTGTTTTCCAAGCTAGATATTGTTTCAATCACACACTAAAGCTAGCCTTTCTACCCACTACAAAATTAGGATTGACCATTTAAAAATTTTTAAATTAACTTCACTGGGGATTTGGAACAATTTCTTTGGAGCACATTTATGTGTGTCAAGAAAAAGAAATCAAAAGACAAAAATACTGAATTTCAGAGTGAAATTCAAAGATATGGAGGTTTCCCCCGTTTACAACCACACTATGTGAACTCCTGGTGATCCTGAAATAGTACGGATGGCCTTTTACCCCTTAAAAAAAAGTCTCTTATATATTACAGGCTTTGCCTTTCAACCTGATATTTTTCACCTGTTTTTCTTAAACATATCTTCTGTCCATTAATCATCAGTTGGAACTAAACAGTGCTGTTGAGGTTCTGTTAAAGAAATAAGAAATATGCATTGATAATGATCACTGTGGACTTGTGGAGTGGTTGCGTCTCAGAAATGCAATGGACATTCATATCATTTGTAAGAATTAATGCTTGGTGATAAACCTTTCTTTCCCATGCTGGAGAAGATTTACTGGAATCGCTATTTCTTTTTCAATTTTTAGCTAGTTAATATTCATTGTGTTTGGCTGCAGATATGTTTTTAAGCATGGAACAGAGCCAGGAGTAGACCAGAACAATTTCAGGATGAAATACCCCCTCATTGTGACTGTTACAATTATCAAATTATGATTGACAGTTTGTCATTTAATAAAAAGGGGAGGTCTTACAAGGAAGAGGAGCAAAGGAGGAGCAAGCCTCCCTGAAGTTTTCCTTGTGGAAGGTGTGTTAGGCAGAATATTTCTCCCTCAAAGCCTTGGTCCTAATCCTCAGGACCTGTGACTGTTAGGCTACATGGGCAAGGGGGGGATTAAAAGTGCAAAGGGAATTAAAGTTGCTAATTATTAGACTTTAACAAAGGGGGATTATTCTGGATTATCCAGGTGGGCTCAATATCATTTCAAGGGTCCTTTACAGGGGGAGAGGGGACAGAGGAGAACCAGAGAGAGCATTAATGATGTGAGAAGAACTATATCCACTGTTGCTAGCTTTGAAGATGGAAGAAGGGGCCATGAGCCAAGGACTGTGGCAGCTTTTGGAAGCTGGAAAGGGCCAGAAAATGGATTTCCCCCCTAGAGCATCCAGAGGGGAACACAGCCTGCTGACACCTTGACTTTAGCCCAGCAATACCCACTTTAGATGTCTGAATTCCAGAACTGTAAGATAATAAACTTGTGGCCCTGGCCAAATAGCTCAGTTGATTAGAACATCATCCTGATACACCAAGGTTGTGAATTCAGTCCCCGGTCAGGGCACACACAACAAAGATAATACAATTGTGTTGTTTTCAGCCACTACTTTGTGGTAATTCATGTACAGCAGCAATAGAAAACCAATACAAAGGATTTCGCCAAACAAAGGCTGACAGACCATTTTGCCAAAAAGATGCTGCCTGGATTTCTGGGATTTCACCAAATCATGGGCAACTTTTAAAGTTCCCAAAGGAACTGAGACATAAGGAGAGGCTACAGATCAATGTCAAGGGGGTGGAGTGATCAGCAGTTAGTACAGAGTCCTTCTCATGTTTGGCTCCATACAGGACAGAGAAGAAATATAAACATAACTCATAACCTCAAGGAGAGACAGGATTAATAGCTATATTTGGTACTTGTATCATATCTTTTATTTCACAAAGGATTTCACTTAAATAGTATCATTTAATTCTCCCATCAACCCTAGGAGCTGGTAATTTTTACTATACCATTTTGTATACAAGAAAACTGAAGCTTAGGTAGTTAATTTTCCTAAAATCAGACAATAGTAAGAAAAGTTGGGATTCAAACAGACCTGGTTCCAAAACATAGGTGCTTCAGTATCTTGATATCTGTACTGTATATAGAGCCATTCAGGAAGGAAATCAATACATGTAGAAACTGCTAATTAGTTAAATTAATTTCTATTAACGAATGGAGGTTGTGGGGAGAGGTGTATACTTTATGGTGGATATCCACTCTCCACATGTCTGCTTCTCATGAATATAAGAGTCCTCCTAGAATGTACCTATCATCAAAAGCATCACTGGCCCAATGGTGGCTTCTTGGTGATTGTTTTTAATTCACTATCTACCATAAACCTAAATTTGACATACAAGGTCTGTCTGGAAAAAGTCCAGCCATTGTTAATATAATGAGAATGGTTTACGTGACACAGATGTAACCTGGCAGCCAAGGAGAGTGGACTGGAATGTGCATGTGTGAACAATGACAACTTCACTGTTGGCGACTTCACTGTACTAGTCAGTGGGGGAGGTAGAAGCTATTGAGTGAGTGAGCATATATACTGTGTGGCTGTCGCATTCAAAATACCTGAGTGAGTAGAGCAACAAATCTGCATCAAATTTTGTGTGAAGCTTGAACATTCCTGTGTGGGAACTATTTGGATGATTCAGAAGGCTTTTGGTATGATGCAATGAGTGCAGCACAAATGCTTCAAAGGTGGTTGAGCATCTGTTGAAAGTGGTCCACATTCTGGAAGGCCTGTAACAAGCAGAACACCTGAGAATGTTGAACATGTATGAGCTGCAATCAGCAAAGATCAGCAACTGACAGTGCAAGAACTAGAAGCTGATCTGGGGTTTCCAAAAACTACTGTGTCTGAAATTCTGATGCAGGATCTTGGCATGAAATGTGTCATGACAAAATTTGTTCCGTGGCTTCTGATACCACAGCAGAAGGAACATTGTGCTGCAGGTGCTAATGACTTGATTCAAACCACTACCAATGACCAGATTTCCTCAAGAAGGTCATAACCAGAGATGGATCTTGGGCTGTGATGCAGAAACAAAGGCCTAGGCATCCCAATGGAAGTCTCCTGGTTCTCCAAGCCCAAAGAAGGTGCAGCAAAGTCACAGAAAGATCAAGACCATGTTAATTGTGTTTTTTGATTGGGAAGGTGTTGTCTATCATGGGTATGCCTGTCCAGGCCAATAAGTACTAGCTCAATGTTCTTTGTCAAATGAGAGATTCAATATGACGAAAATAGTGGCAGCTATGGGCAAGTGGTGACTGGCAGCTTCATCACGACAATGTACCCTCTCATGCATCACATCTTATGCAGAGTTTTTTGGTGAAACATCAAATCACCCAGGTGACTCAGCCCCGCTACATCCCAGATTTGGCACCCTGCAACACCTTTGAAAGGGAAGAGATTTCAGACTGTCATTGAGCTTCAGGAAAACAAAATCAGGTAGCTGGTGGCAATTCCAATAAAGGATTTTGCAGAGTGTTTTGAACAGTGGAAGAGACACTGGGAGAACTCTGTGAGGTCCTAAGGTACTTACTTTGAAGGGGCCTGAGGTGTCATTGTCCTATATACAATGTTTCTTATATCTTGTATCTTCTTCACTAGAGGTTTCTATTTTTCATATTACATGGCTGGGCTGTATACTTTCTGGACAGATCTCATATAACTAAAATATAGGTCAACCCTACCTCCCTCACTTGAATCAGACCTCTACCCTATTTCCTATTTCTTTTAAGAATTTTGCTACTAATCAAGTTATTTAGACTTAACAGCTATAAAAACAATAACAGCTAATACTTAGTGAGCATGCATTCCAGTTATTGTGCTAACATTTAGATGTAAAGCATTTAATCCTCCCAACAACCCTATGAGGAAGGTACAATTATTAACCCCATTTTATACATGAGGAAATTGAGGCCTATATAAATGGCTAAAGGTAACACCTTAGCATCATCTTACATTGCTCATCTTCTTCACCCTCCATAGATCATGCTCACCAAGTCTTCTCCATTTCCCTCTGTGCATATATGCTGCTTTCTTTCCATGTCCATTACCACTGACCCAGTCTTGCCCCGCCCCCCTTTTAATCTTCACCCAAGAACATGCTTATTGATTTTAGAGAGAGGGGAAGGGAATAAGAGAGATAGGGAGAGAAATGTCGATCAGTTTCCTTTCATATGTGCCCCAACTGGGCATAGAACCTGCAACCTAGGCATGTGCCCTAACTAGGAATTGAAACCACTGCCTTTTGGTTTATGGGAGGATGCTCCAAACAACTGAGCCAGAACAGCCAGGACTTGGCCCTTTTTGACTTATGTATGAATTGTTGCCACAGCCCAACATAGTCTATCTTTTTCCATGATCCCCTTTCTTAGATCTTTCTCATACGTGTATGCTTCGGTCAGACTAAGCCACCTCAAGTCCCCCTTTTATCCCATCTATTTCTAAGTTCAAACCTTTAAACTGGAGGCGGTACACCCAAATGTCCCAGAGGTTTATCCTTGGACAGTGTGATGGTGTGATGGTAGTAATATATTTTTTGAAAGATTAATTTCATTGTGTTAAAATTAAAAGGAAAATATGTTACGACTATAGGTTGACATTATAGAACAAGATACATAACAAAGATAAGCAAACACTGTACTGTATGAATGTATAGCTCAGGCTTCATTTGTTCCAGCGCTGGGGAGCTCTCACTGGTCATCTGACCATCCCAAATATGCAATTCTATTTTTTAGAGGCAAACCTTTGCATAAAAATTTATGTAAATGTGCTTAGTGTTTCCTATGTATTTATAAATTTCATTATTAGTATTAAAATAAATATACATGGTAAAAGAAAAATTGGGTTTTTTTTTTGTAAAAGAAAAATTGAATCAAAATACCACCAAAAGATTTAGCAATAAAAAAATGTTTTCTCTCTCCCAAGGGGAACCATCGATTAAAATGATTTATATTTTCTTTTTTATACTTAACACTTTTCGGTAATTTAAGACTTTTAGCAAAGCACATGTGTTGCTTTCTAATAGTAAATAGGGCCAATAAAGAATAATTCTAAAAAGAAACCAAATTTTCCACCATTCCCTGCTACTTACAATATAAAAGCTAAATTCTCTGGCTGAGGCCCTATGTAATCTGGCCCCAAACTGCTTTCTAGGCTTATTCTATACTATTCAATACAAATGTTCTGCTTCAGTTAAACTATTATAAACACTATTTCCCTGCTGTGTCTCTAACTGTGTGTTTTCTCTTCCTGGAATGAGCTTCCCCATTCTCTTTTAATATCCCAATTCAATCTATTGTTGAAGATCTAAGTCAGTTCTACATACAGCCTTCCTAAAAAAAGGAAGGAACTGGTATGTAGTGAGTGTTTACAGCATGGGCTATGTACTATATTTGGTGCTTTACTTGTTACTCATTTGAACCTCAAAACAGCTCTGGATGGCTTGTGCTAATTACCTTCATTTTACAGATGAGGAAACTAAGTGTCCCTCCAGTCACAGAGGCAGTAGGTAGCAGAGCTGGAATATGTAGCTGGATAACTGTCCCGCCTCAGCTCAGTGAGCTGTCATTTTTTCCAACTTTTGTAGCACATGTCTGAGTGAGCGGGGCCAATAATCACAGAAGCGCATTCTAAGATTGCTTATACTTTATTTTGAATGCCTTATATTTTGTATCTTTGTTATTTTGAATGCCTTATATTTTGTATCTTTGTTATTTTGAATGACTTATATTTTGTATTTTTGTTTATCTTAACAGAACCTCCCATGGGAAAACTAGTGTTTGAGTTCTAACTTGCTATTTCCTAGCTATGTGTCTTTGGGCTAACTCTTTAACCTTTCTTAGCCTCAACTTCCTCCACTCTAAAGCAGGAAAGATAATAATAATACCTAACTCTTAGGGTTGTTGTGAGAGTTAAAAATTCAATATATACTTTGTCCAAAGGAGCTGATTATTGTGTGTTTGACTGAACATGGCAATATTAGTTTATTTTCAAATTCAATTTAATTTCTAGTTTCTTTATAGGGTTTAAGGTATTCCTAAAGCTTAGTGACCTAAAGAAGATCAGGCTTTTATGTTCAATACATTAAAAAACTGATTTTAGGGTAAGGCAGGGGAGAGTAATGGGGGAAAAATGAGGACAACTGTAATTGAACAACAATGAAAACAAAACAAAACAAAAAGATGCTACACAAAAAACCAAACAAAGTGATTTTACACAAAATGAAAAAGTACTTTTGTGTTATTAGGTCAGAATATCCTGTCTTGCTGTTTAACCAACATTGAATAAGAGGTTCAGTAACTTGTTAAAGACTGTTCCTAAAGTTAAATGTTTATTTACATTTATAAACAAGAATGTTGTTATGGAATGTGGTCATTGCTAGTCCCGAAAGCCACTGCAAATTTTTAAAGCTGAGCTGAAACCTATATTTACTTGGAAAATGAAAAAAAAAACTACTTAAAAATCCCCAACCTTCGAAAATAGAATCATTTTTTTCACATTCTTTATATCAGAGAAAAAAAGAAATCACTGTGCCCATTCCGATTATTTTCCTTTAGGGTCAGAGAAAAAAAGCAAAATTCACAAATACATTTTAACCTTTCATTTGTTTTCAGCCTTTTGAAAGACGAATATACACCTGATATTAGAAATGATCATTCTTTTCTCCTTAATATTTTATTTCACAGTTATTAAAAAACTTGTCAAAATAACCTGGACAAAACCCCCAAATGTGTGTTCTACATGACATTGAAAATAATAAAGTTTGGGCTGTAGATATCAAAAGTCCATCTGCAACTTTACTGAATTTGCAACTGAGAAATTCTCATTTCTCAGGGTACTTCTCTAATACCTGTTGTTACAAATTGTTCGATGAAAACAAAACAGCCTGGTTATCAGGGCAGTGGGATCTCGTGGGGTTTAAACGTCCCACACCTGTCTGTAGCTAGGTATTACGTTTGTTTCCTCCTCTTAACAGTCAAGCTTCTTGAAAGAGTAGTTTCTATTCTACTGTTTTTTTTTCCCTTCCTCCTTATTCCCTTTCCAACTCACCGAAATCCTGCAGAGGCAAGATTGTTTTCAGTTAAACCACTCTCTCCACAGTTACTACGACTAAATCAAAGTCTTTTAGACCTGTCTAGTGGGGCTCCTCTAAGCATTAACTTGCTGGCAATATACTCTTTCCTGCTGAAACTCTCTTTTCTTTTTCTTTTTTTTTTTTTTTCTGTAACAGCCATGTACAACACTACTTTCTGCTTTTCTAGTTTCTCTTTCTCAGCCTCCCTATAAGCTTCTTATGGATTGCCTCTTCCTGAAACATCAGTATTCCCTTGATTCCCAACAGCTTTTTTCTCTTACTCCCCCTACATGATCTCATCCACTGGCCACAACTACAATTAAATATGACAAATGGATCCCAAATCTTTATTTCCTGCCCAGACATGGCCTGTGAGCTTCAGACCCATAGATGCAACAATCTACTCCTCTAGGGGTTCCATAGGCACCTTGAAGTCAACGTGCTTAAAATTCAACTTTTCACTTTTCCAACTGTCATAGTAAGCAGCTCTATTATTCACCCATTTGCTCCAGCCAGAACCCTAGGATGCTGCCTTCCTCCTTAACAGTTCAGATCTAAGTGGTCACCAGGATCCTTTTGATTCTAGTTTTTAACCCCTCTGGAATCTGTCTCCTATTTATATTTAATTCTCTAACTTATATAAGTGTCTCTTATCTTGTTTTATGGCCTCCACACCAAACCATTCTTTATATAGCAAAATGCAGATCTGCTCCTGTCATTTTTCTTGCTTAAAATCTTTCAGTGGCTCCACCACTGCTTACCTTGAGTAAGCCTGACCCCTTTGGCATAGCTCACCAGGCCTCTTTGATCTTGATTCTGCCTAGGTGTGTAGTACAGGCTACTCAGATCCCAGCTCTTCCATTCGCTGTGCAACCTGGAGCGTGTGAACTGTAAAATGGAGGATAAGTGATGTAATTTTCAATAAATGTTAGCTATTATTTTAAGTTATGATTAATATCCTTATTTATATGTCTTTGGGAAATAGTACTATTATTTCCTTAAGATAAATTCTTAAAGTGGAATTGCTGAGTATACATTTTTGAAGACTTTTGAAAAGATATTGCCAAATTTCCCTGCAGCATAGTTATACCAATTTATACTCTCACCAATGGTATTAAGAAGGCCCAATTCTTCACACTCTTGACCCAATGCTGGAATTAACCATTTTAAAAATCTTTGCGAAACTGACAAGTGAAAAATCACCTAGTGTTTATAATTTGTGTCTATTTACACATTTGCCACAGAAAGATCAGATATACACTGAAAACAGAGAGTGTTATTGCTATGTACTCTTTCTTGGTTGTACGTCTTAATTTGACATTGAGGTTTGTCATCTCTGTCCAAGCTGGATTTTATGTCTTTGAACTCTATTACCTCTCTCTTTCCTTCCATTTCTCTAGGAATAAGCATGCCTCTATTTGAACTGAATGACTGAAACACTTAATTCCTATTAGACTTTTAAGCACTACATTTGGCCCAGTTTCTTCATAAACCTTTAGATGAGGAGCACAGGTGATAGTTGGGAGACCTATTTCTAATCCCAGTTCAGTCCCTAACTAGCTGTGCATCCTTGGGCAAGCCACTTAATCTCTCTGGACCTTCACTTTCTCTTATGTAAAGTGAGCGGGATGGTACCAGGTAATGCCTTAGGTATCTTCTAGTTCTTACGTTACACAGGTAAAATTTTTCTTACAGGAAGTTCCTTTGGAGGCAAACTCTTGGAATACTCCCTCTTACTCTGCTGCAAATACGTACTGTTCTCTTGCAACACAGTGTCACCTCTTCGAGGCAGAATTTGCCTCTTTCCAGAACTATGATTCATTTGTATGGTGCCAGGAGCCCTAGGACAATAGCAGCAACTACCACTCAAAAAGCACAGCCAAGACTTAAGTGTAAAGTAGGTCACAGTTATTTTGTGGATAACAAAACCCTTTTTGAAAATCTGTTGAAAAGTAGGGACCTGCTCACAGAAACACCCACACAAGCATATATGCACAAAATTTTAGGGAGTCCCTAGACCCTCTGAAGCCTATTATGTATTACCTATGGATCCATGAATCCTAGGCTAAGAACACTTGATTTCGGGATATTAAAAGGGAACTCTGGAGATAGACCAAATTACCAAAAATGTTTCTTTCCTATTGGAAAAGGGTGCTGCTAAATTAAACAAATATTTATAGAATAGTATTAAAACTTTAAAAAAACAAAATAATCATGCTTACATGCTTAAGTCTTTTAGAATAGAATGCAAACTCCTTACCATGCATTACAAGGTTCTACATCGTGGTTCCTGCCCACCCCTGTTTTATACTTTTGAGCTCCACTGGCCTCTCTCTTGCCCTGGGAACACACCAACTCCAAGTTACTATCTTTCTGCTGAAGAGTCTCCCAGGGACTCGTTTCCTCTACCCAGATGACTGTCCTCGTCGCCATCCTTCAGGCCTCAGTCCAAATGTCCCCTCCTCATGAACGTGTTTGCCAACCACCTTCATACTTACACTCAAATCATTTGCTAGGCACAGTGCCAGGTTTTTCCCCTGTATAGTCAATCTTGTCACAGTCCTGGCCAGAGTTTTTGCTTATTTGCTCATTGTTTCCTCTCCCCAGAAGAATATTAGTTCCATGAGAGCAGGGGCTTTGCTCCTCTTATTTATATCTGTATTCCCAGAGCCAGGTTCCCAGAGCAAGGCACAGTGCCAGCACATACTGGGCACAGGCCCTTGATTACCAATTGTTAAATGAATGCTTACATTTTAGCTAGGGATGGACTAAAACCTGAAGAAGGTCTAAGCACAAAAGATTATGGTGCTCCTCCTCCATTTAATCCTAATAAAATTTTTGTGCCCCGCCCCCATATTTAACTCTACCTAAAAACAATACTAAATTCACCATACATTTACATGTACTGAAGTGATAATAGCTTATTTGTAGATTAATGATCTGATTTGAGGCCTTGGAGCCCTGTTTTGCTGGTGCCCTAAGTGGATGCATTTTGTCTGCCTTTGGAGAACCTAGCACTCACTTGCCCCTTTAAACATGCTGGAAGCGGTTTTAGGTTAAGCATATTTGTCTGTGCCTAGAAAAAACCTTGCAGCAATTTTGATAGTAATTGTGTTCATCTCTAGATCAATTTGGGAAGAAGTGACATTATTTACAATATTGCTTCTTCCAATCCATGAATATAGTAAGTTTCTTTAGTTATTTAGGTCTTCTTTAATTTCTTTCATCAGCATTTTATAATTTTCAGCATATAGATTCCATACATGGCTTATTAGATTTATTCCTAAGTATTTCATATTCTTTGGAGCAATTGTAAATAGTATTATGTTTTTAGTTTGCTTCCACATGTTTGTTGTTAGCATATGTAGCTCTTTTAGTAGAACAAGGAGAAACACATTGTTTAGTGAATTAAACTTGTTCACTGTTAACCTAGGGACTAGTAACAATCTATGTATCCTAATAGTCAAGGACCTCTATAATGTGCCTCTAAATCTCTTAGATTTAACCCAATTCTTAATCACTCCACACATAACTCTACTACTATTACAAAGGTCTACTCATCCTCTTATCTGAACACACCTTATTCATTCCACCTTGTGGCTTTTGCTCTGCCATTCCCCCCAGAACAGTCCTTCCACTGAGCCATTTCCCCCCAAGTTAAAACTTAACTGTACTTCAAGGATGAGGTCAAAGCATTCTTCAGCAGAGGCCTTCCCTGACAAACCCTACATTGCTCCTTTTCTCAGTTAGATTCTTTTAACCAGTACTGATAGAGATTTTAATCTCTATCTTGTTTTCCTAATTAGATGATATACATCAGAAAGGCTCCCATAATGGCTATCATTGAACCACAGTACTTGAAAGACACTCCAATTTAATTGTTGTATACTTGTAGAAAGGGGAGAGTTTTCAAGATGTGTCAGAGGAAGGCTGCTGAAGGTGCAGCATGTACAGGATATTCCACCAATTCTCACAGTCTTTCACCCAGGCAAGATCCATGCTCCTACCCCTAGGAAAAGGATTCTCTCTCTTTTCCTTCCTTCCCCCAAATCCCAGACTCTCCAACGAAGCAGATTTGAAATGCAGATCCTTTCCAACTACTCCTTCAAAACGTCTAAAACCAGGGGGTCTAGGGGTAGATTTTAAGAGGTTTTTCTAGAGCTCAGATAATCCCATGGAAGCTGCAGTAACATCTCCTGGCCACCAGAGGACAGGGAGCAGCGGGAAAGATTGCTTCCCCTTAGCAGGAACTTTAGAGGTCAAAGGCAGAAGTAGAACGTGGGCTCTCCATCTATGGCTTTCAGGCTTTTTTTTTTTTTTTTTTTTTTTTTACTGATGGTCTCCTTTTCCTCCTCTAGAAGATGGGCCAGAAGTTCCCAAGGGCTTACCCCAATACTAACCTTAAATGTTTACCAATCATAATGCACTTTAGTTGCAAGACTTAAAGGCATTAAGTATGGAGATGTTTTATCTTCCTCACCCACCCTAAACCTGCTTTTCAGTTCTTGAGCCAATTAAAAATATCCCTTAGGCAGGGTCCAGATGGACATTCCACAACAAAGATGCTTTTAGGGGCCAATGTCCCAAATGTAGTACATTGCAAATGGAATATTTTAGGAGCTAGATTATTCCTACACATAAATTCTGGCTGTAGCACTCCATTCGCAGTGTGCTTTTCCGTCATTAATCACATCTTTGTTATGTGATATCCACGTGAGTACTTCTCAGTAGAAGCAGCTTCATGCTCAAATGCTCAAAGAACACTGGAATAAAGCCCCGATTGTCCTATTCAGTGATTCCAAGTCCTGGTTTGTCACCACCTCAGGTCTCTAGTTTTTCAAAGTGTGTAATGTGTCTCAAAACAAAGGTATTGTAATTAATCCAAATAAAAATTGCACAAAGTGCATAGAGTTAAATCCCAGGGTCTGGCACTTCTCAAGAGACAGTGAACCCCTGGTCTGATTTTAAAGATAATTTTGTACTGCCCGATGTAGAAAACATTTTTAGAGAACTTTTGGCTACTCATACTCATTAAATTTGTAAATACAAATAAGCACAAGAAAACACAGGCCAAGTGAAATAATAAATGTTAGGAACATTCATGTGGAGGCTTTCAACGACAAACATAATAGCTGAATGCCTGAAAACAGCAGTGTGATTTTTCTTGGAGTACCTGTAACTTCTCTTTCATAACAGACGGTAGTGCCTCGCATTGTGGACTCGTCAGATTTTTTTTAAGTGACTGTAATTCTCTCAAATCATTGTTTGCGTTTCTCCAAGCCGGTGAGGCCGCTGGAAACAGCCCAAGGAGGAGAAGAAGGCTCCGGGTCTCGATGCGGGGGGAACCCTGCAGTACCTGCTGGGGCGCGGCGCTGGAGGCGCGCGGCCGGGGCGAGGACCGGGCGGGGAGGGGTCGGGGGTCGGTAGCTCGGGGGCGGAAGGAGGAGGCCGCGCGGCCGCCTCCTCGGGCAGCCCCGGCTCCTCCCAGCGGCGCCGGCGAAACCTGCCTCGGAGTCGCCGGACGGGGGAACGGAACGTGACTCGACCCCTCCCCGCGCGGCCGGAACGGGGCGAGGAGCCGCGCTCCGGGCTCCGGCGGCCGCGGGATGGGCGGGAGGGCGCGCGGCCCCGCCCGGCGCCCACCGCCCTGCCCTCGCCTGTCTCCTCCTTTCCCCCGGGCTCCGCTGAGTTCATTCACTGGGATTGGTTTCAAGTGACGCCATCTCTTTATTTTTAAACCAATGACCTCATCCGCGCTTGAAGTTTCCTGACCAGCGACTCTTTCTCTTTTCCCCCCAACCCCCCACTCCACCCCCCCGCCTTTCCCCCTTTTTCTGTGTATCACTGTTTGGGGGGGGGGCTTTAGTCAGTTTTTAAACGATTATTATCACCCCTCTCTCCCCCTTTCACGTTCTCCACGCGGCCCCCCACCTTCACCTCCCCAACTTTTTCACCCCTTTCAACATTGTTTTTTCAAGGCTGACTGGGGGTGGGGGGAGTGAAGAAAATTTGCAAACGTCTCCTTTCTTCCTAAGCCTCCCGCCCCCGCCCACCCCTCAGAGAAGGAGAAGATAATATAGTGAAAAAAGAAGACGAGGAGAGCGCGACGGGACGGACGCGAGCGGGAGCGCAGCCGCCCTCCCGGCTCCGCAGCGGCGCCTCCAAAGTCCGAGAGGCGAGGGGGGACCGAGGGGTGACGCCGTGACAACCTTCGTTTCCCCCCACAGGGAGTCGGGAGGTCGGCGGCCCCAAAAGTAAGTGGCCTCGGACCGGCCGCGCGGACTGTGCGGGCGGGAGGGTGCGGGGCTCCGGGCGCCCGCCCGCGCCGGTAGCCCGGACGCTCCGCGGCTCGCCTCCGCTCCGGCTGCCGGGCGCCGCGCTCTCGCCCCGCCGCCTCTGCCTTCCCGGGCGTCCAGGCCCCCTTTTCGGAAGGCAGGGTGGGGGCGACCGCGGCCGGTCGCCACACGACCGTTTGATGCGGGGGGGGTGTAGGCCTGGCCGGGGGCCGGGCCGAGCGGCGAGGGGGCGGGCGGCTGGGCGCGGGGACTCGGTCCGTGCGGGCCCGGCGGCCGGGTCGCGCGGCGAGCGGCAGCCCCCACGGGTAGCCGCTGTGCTCGCGCGGGCGAAGCTGCTCAGTTCCAGGCGCGTCTGTTACCCAACACGCCTGCCAAATGGGGCCCCGGCCTGACTGTTCCTATTATCCCAAATTCGCCTTTGGTGTAAGCGGCGAGGCCACCTAGGTGGTGACGGGGTTGCTTTCTGAAACCGGACTAACCTAGCAACAACTCAATTTTTCCTACTCGGGGCCCGAGTCACGATCTTGGGGGACCTGGTGCGCTGTTGACTTATTTACTCACACTAGTCATAAAACGTGAGAAATAATAATAATAATAAAAAAGCCTGGGGAGACAACCGAGGATCTGTTTATCATGTGTGGTTTCATGTAATAAAACACCAGGAAGGAAAATATTTAGGAAAAACTGGGGTTTACTTCCTAACACACACACACACCGGTAATTAACGAGAAAATATAAGTGGATCTTAAAATGAATGGACACTGCAAAATTCTAAACATGATTATTAAACGTTGGCTGCAAAGATCGTAAAGTCCTGGGTGTCTCAAATTGTTCGCAGAAAGCACACCTCTAACCAGCCTGTGATGGATACAGTGGGGAGGAAAAACCTGTTGCATAATCTCATTTGCCGTGGGGTTTGCAGTGCCGTCCCCCTTGAATGAAGGGGAAGTGAGTTAAGATGCAGGGTTTTAAAAACTCTCTCAAGTCTTTATTTACCCAGTGCTCTGGCTGCCACTTCTGCTTTGAAAGACTGTAAGTAAACACTCTGCTCTTACAAGTGAACCAAACCTATCAAACCTGTTTAGAAAATGAACAGGTATGTTTCTTTTCTTTTCTTTTGAGTGTGTGTGTGTGTGTGTGTGTGTGTAATTTACCATCCACGGAAGACCTTATGTCTACTACTTGGGAAACTGAAGACTGTCAGAAAAATGCCTCTTTATGCCACTCATTTTATGGGGCTGATTGAGAGTGCACATAGGTAGCAACTGTTTCCTTAAAGGATTTGTACTATTGTGAACTTCATCAAGAAAAAAGATTTTTAAAGGTAAATTTTTAAAGAAGAAAATTCTTACCAGTTACTTTTTAATTATTTACTTTTCCTCGAGAATTACGTGTATTGGTGGACACACAGTTTGGGAGACCGCAGTTAATTAATTAATTGGGACTTGTGGAGTTCTCTGGTGAAGGCAGCAGCCTGGAGAAGAAAATTGAAAAGCTAAGAACTTAAGGCTCTGTGCAGATATTTCAGTGAAGAAAATAAAAAAAAAAAAGTTGTAGAATTTATTGAGTTTGAGGACTAAGTGGAAGATTGCTGTTGAAAATGCTGGGGGGTGGTGGTTAATATTTAACATCTTATGTAAAAATTTGGGCTAAATTACACCAGCTCAAAAGTTGATCTTTAGGTAAAATAATTTGTACTTATCAAGGTTCCACATGGAGGAAAAATTAAACATGAGTTTATTCTTAATTCTGCTGGTAATATGGTGACAAGTGTATGAAAAAAAGTCATTTCAGGCACTATAAACCTACATTCAGATGTAAGATAACTGAGTACCTGTAAAGTAAGGAAAAATAGTCCAGTAAAATTGAGGATTAGGGGTCTCTTTGGCCAAAAGCTTAATGGCAGTAATTGAAAAGGGGGGCAAAAGAGAAGATCCTGTTAACCCAGTCCTTTTTCTTATACATTTAAAACTTATTTGTGGAAGTGAAGCAGAGATGATGACTGAGGTGGGTGCAGAGTTTAGCCTGGGATCAGAAGGGCTTAGCTAGGGTTGATGTGTGAGTTTGTTTTGATGCTGTTCTCTGTAAATGTCTGTATTCGGAATTAAATTCCATAGAGCTTTTGGTCTGTGAGTTTATGTATTGATGAAGCTGACTTAGATAGCTGTGCAATATTCATGTTTTTCAACCAGTCATAATATCCTACTAAATATAATTTGCTGGAATTACCAGCGTAATTTATCCCAGAAACCCAACTTTTCCTGGACTATCTTTAAAAAAGTGGAGTTCTCTATGCTGTGTTGTTTGGACTAAAAATTTCCCTGGATGTTTAATGTTTTTTAAAATGCTTTGCATTCAAGAAAATACTACTTTAAATTGAAGAAGTAAATTAATATAGGAAGTCTGATTTGGATCAGAATCCCAAGAAAGGGGAGAAAATATATCAGGGGAAACAGAAACCAGATTTTATGACAGATTGAAAAATCTAGTTAAAAGGGCTTCATAGAAAAAAAATCACAGTTGATGCTTGATAGGCTTTTTAAAAAATTAACTACATCAAAATTTAAAACCAAAACAGATATCTACCATCATAAAAGAAAATGTTGCTAATGTTGGCGTAAGTAAAAACATAATTAAGAAATTAAATCTTGTTCAAAGCCACATATGATATATTCCAAAGCCACATGTCATTTTCTTCTTGATTTTCTTGTGTTGTTGGTAATTTGATATTTCTGTACATTTCATTAGCCCAGATGAGCAAGGGTTGGCTGTGTGAAGGGATGAGGTTCATAAAAGGTTGCTGGGTTTAGAGAAGCAGGCTCAGGCCTTACGAAGATGCCATTCTTACACATAGGCTAAGAAAGGGAGTTTGAAATGTAATCAAATAAATGACTGAACTGGATGAAATAGGAGTGGCTTAAAAAGAAGTATATAAGGCAGATTACCAAAGACAGGCACAAAGAAATAATGAAAGCTTGCCAGGGGTATGGTTAGTAAAGAAGGAAATGGGATACATCTTGGCATAAAAGGAAAGAGGCATAAAGGGAAAAAATACCCTCCTATCCCTCAGCAACGAGAAGAAGGTAATGAAACTTCACCTCTTTCTTGATTGAGGTTAGATAGATATCACCAAAAAGTCACAAGATTCTTTTATTACATAAAAATTTTAATCTTGGGGGAGGGAGGATGGATAAATTATGAGCTTGAGTTATAATTATATGAGCATGTAAAACTTGAAACTGTCGAAGACATTTAAAATAGGGGGGACCCACTACAAATTCAATTAAGTAATTGGAAAGGAAGGGATAGGTTATAAAAAAGTTGAAACTATTAATTTATTTCTAAATTAAGTACAGATATAAATTAATCAACCCAAAACACTTATTAATGAGTGTTTTTGAGTAAATACTCATATACTGAGGTGGATACCAAAAGTTGGGGACCTGGGTCCATGCCTTTAATAAGGACAGGATTATTAGTATTTTAAGGGAAGTATGTACATATGCAAAGATAAAACAATTATCAGACAGCAGGGAAGTGCCAAATTCAAGGTATGAAGGAGAATGAGATTGGAGGATTAGGTGAGGTAATCTTCATGGAGATAATGGAATTTGACCCTGGCTTTAAAGGATCGTCAACATGTGTTTGGAGGAAAGGAAGTGGGGAAGGTCAAAGAAGGAGGCCATTCATCTATCTCTTCATTCAGCAGATTTATTTGGATTTGTCTTATGTGCCAGATGCTGTTCTGGGAACTGGGCATAGAGTGGAGAATAACAAATTTACCCTTATGGAACTACGTTCTAGTGGGAGAAGATAGAAGGACAATAACCAAGTAAATATTACGTGGAAAATATGATGTCAAGTGGTGATGTTTTGTGAAGATAATAATGCGCAGGGTGAGGAAATTATAGAAGGCTAGTTACAGTCCCACTTACTCTGTGACTAACCTATTTTGCCTGTGATATACTGATAATGATATAACAATATTTATTTGCAATCCAAACCAATTTGAAAAGAAGTCTACACATTAACTTCATATTTAACCAGTTTTTAAAAAATCTACAAAATGTTTTTAGATTGAAGTAAGCTTTGAGTTTTTAACTCCTCATTAACAATTTATCTACTTTTTTTTTGCTGCCATTTGCTAAACTCGTTTTTGCAGTAAGGTTAATATCATTGTTTACAATTTACTTAGGGTTGTGATGTATCAGGCTTTATACTTAGATTCTCCATTAGGAACAACATCCCAATAATGCTATAAAGTAAAGCTAAATTCCAAGAACAGTTTGTTTTGATGGGCCTTATGTGATTGCACAGGAAACAAAAGTTGTACAGGCCGTATATGTAAGCTACTCGGCTTTACTACCAGATGGTAAAATAGGTTAAAGGGTCCCTGGGTCTTGTCCACACGATATAGGAATAAACAAGTAAATTTGGACTACGTTGTATTCCATGTGTTTAATTATGTCCCCTTAAAGATTTGTAGGGGATTTAGTGGTCTCACTGGAAATACTGTCTTAAAATTGGTATTTTTACTCTTTTATAAGTAGTAGAAACCTGAAGCAAAGTGACAGTTCTGAAAAGGGGAGTTCTGGATTCTTCCTGCAGGTATCTGACTGCCAGGTTTTGTTGTTGAGATGATATCCTTTACAGTGTCAGGTAAAAATTTCTTAATGACTATTTCTTGTTTGTGGACATATTTATAAAGTACTTCTGAAACATTCTTGAATAAATATGTTCCCTTCCCTTCTCCATTTCTGCAATTTTAAAGATAAAAACTTATAGGTGAAATTGAGATAATGGATTTATATTAAGTGTATCACTTTGGGAAATTTTTCTATATGCAGTCTAACCAATTTTCATCAACAGTTCATTCTGATGCACTTGCATAAGCCTTTGGAAAAGAAAATTTTTAGGGGAAGTAGGAAATACTTCAGCATTCCCTTGATTTTCTTCCAAACTTAATACTCCATTTAGAGAAGTATTGTAGATATGAATACTGGGGGTCTGTGGTGTGTGTGTGATAGAAGCTAATGTGACATGTACTCTTCAAAAATATTTGGGAAGGATAGTAAAACTCAGATTTATTTCAATGTCTGGATGAGAAGTGGGGCAAACTGATTTTCAAGAAAAAGATGCACTATAAATTTTAGTGGTATATGGCAAGGTAATTAATATTAAAAATCTTCATTCGTCCCTTTGAAATTAATGTGGAGAGACAGAGAGAGAGAAGTATATTGCTACTTATTGTTTGCATTGTATAAATTAAAAAGCCCAAACAACTCATTCTGGGATAGTACCTGGTAGAGTTGGTTTTTGATGAATGTTTGCTGAACAAATTGAATTAATTTTCACAGTTGTTACTTTTGATTGTGCTTCTAGCACATGGCTAGCTTAAAGTGCTGGTTTTTGAGGTTTGAGTTGAAATCTGAAGCGGGGTTGGTTGCCTTACAGCCTTCGGCATGTACCTGACTTGTTTGAGCAGTATGCTTCCTCTGAAACCTGGACCCTGACCTCCAGATTGCCTGACCCTGACCTCATTTTTTTTTGTAAGGGCAGGTGGTTGTTTCCTATCAACTTCTCTTTCTGAGCAGCTGAGCTGTGTCCTCTTGTTATTTCTCAGAATACTGAAGTGTCACAAGTCTGGCCTATTTTGTAGTGGGTTTCTTTTTTTGTTTTTGTTTGTTGTTTGGTTGGGGAAGGGGAGAAGCATATTCCTCAGGAAGATAGGTTGGGTTTTTGGGGTTTTTTTTTAAAGATTTTACTTCTATTTATTTGTTTTTAGAGAGGGGAAAGGAGAAAAGAAAGAGAGAAACATCAATGTGTGGTTGCCTCTCACATGCCCCCTACTGGGGACCTGTCCTACAACCCAGGCATGTGCTTTGACTGGGAATTGAACCTGTGACCCTTTGGTTCGCAGGCTGGTGCTCAGTCCACTGAGCCATATCAGCCAGGGCAGGAAGATAGTTCTTGATTTTGTTTTGTAAGCTGCTCATGACATATTAGGCATGGTATTATTTCTTCTTTCTTCCTAGCTTTTACTAGAAATCTTGTTTTCCTTGAAAATGAACTGGTAAGAATCATGTTTTGATGGTACAAACTAACAGACTTCTTTGGGGGAGACAATCAGGAAATTAGAACATGGAGTATGTATTAGGTGGTATTTAAGAATTATGACCATAAATTTTTTATATTATTGATATTGTGAGAATATTAAGAAAATATTCATATGTTAAAGGTACATATGGAAATATTTATAGGTAAAATGAGCAGTCAAGATAGGTAGACACAGTTAACCTCCTTGTGCAGCCATAGAAAGACTTACAACCAGATCTCAAAACTAATTATACCCAGAACCAATAGAAAATGGAGCTGTATGGAAGTCCAACAACCAAGGATTCATAGTCACAGTCATCTGGATGGGTAGGAGGGGTGAAGTCAGGGAGACAGGCAGAGAGGATGCAGTGTGGGGTGGAAGGGTCGCGGTGGTAGTGATGGCAGCAGACGGGTCACGAGGGATACCTTGGGAGTGAGCGATCCCAGCCCCAGGCCAGACTGCACAGCCCAAGGTTCTAGTACAGGGAACATAGATCCCCATTACCTCTGGCTGTAAAAACCAGTGGGGGTTGGGGCAGTGGAAGAAACTGTCAGATTTTTGCTGCTTAAAGGGCCACCATGGTCTTAGAACATACATAAACCCACCCACTCGGGTATTCACCACCAGGGCAGCAGCTGGAAAGGCACCAGTTGCACATGGGAAGGGGTGAAGTGACTGGAAATGGAGCAAGTGCTGGACTAACCTGGGCTAACTGCCAGAAGCCAGGCGGCAGTATTGTCCCCTTTCTGAGCCTTCCCCACACAGCCACAAAGCAGTGAAGCAATTGGCAATCCCTTAAGGCTTTGCCCCACACAATTGACAGGTGCCTTTCCTACATAGGCCACGCTTTTAAGACAGGGAGTAAAAGCAGCTCTACCTAATACACAGAAAAAAACACAGGGAGGCTGCCAAATTGAGGAGGCAAAGAAGTATGGCTCAAGTGAAAGAACAGAACAAAACCCCCCAAAAAGAACTGAGCAAAATGGAGATAGCCAACCTGTTAGATGCAGAGTTCAAAACACTGGTTATCAGGATGCTCAGAGAACTTGAGTACAGCAAACAAACAAACAAACAAACAAACGAAGAAGAAGAAATGAAGGTTACACTAAGTAAAATAAAGAATAATCTACAGGAAACCAACAGAGATGGGAAGGAAGCCAGGATTCAAACCAATGATTTGGAGCATAAGGAAGAAATAAACATTTAACCAGAACAAAAAGGAGAAACAAGAATTCAAAAAACAAGGATAGGCTTAGGAACCTCTGGGATATCTCCAAATGTGCCAACATCCAAATCATAGGGATGCCAGAAGGAGAACAGGAAGAGCAAGAAATTGAAAACTTAGTTGAAAAAAGAAAGAATGAAAGAAAACTTTCCTATCTTCATGAAAACATACAAGTCCAGAAAGCACAGTGAGTCCCAAACAAGTTGGACCCAAAGAGGACCACACCAAGACACATCATAATTAAAATGCCAAATGTTAAAGAATCTTTTTAAAAAAAGATTTTTATTTATTTATTTTTAGAGAGGAAGGGAGGGAGACAGAGAGGGAGAGGAACATTGATGTACAAGAGAGATATCAATAGGTTGCGTTTCACATGTCCCCAACCAGGGACCTGGTCCACAACACAGGCATGTGCCCTGACTGGGAATTGAACCAGTGACTCCACTCGTTTGCAGGCCGGCACTCAGTCCACTGAGCCACACCAGCCCAGGGCAAAGAGAGAATCTTAAAAGCCGCGAGAGAAAAGCAGAGTTACCTGCAGAGTAGTTCCCATAGGACTACCAATGGATTTCTCAAAAGAAACTTTGCAGGCAAGAAGGGACTGGCAAATATTCAAAGTGATGAAAAGCAAGGACCTACAACTTAGGTTACTCTACCCAGCAAAACTATCATTTAGAATGGAAGGGCAGACAAAGTGCTTCCCAAACAAGGTAAAGTTAAAGGAGTTCATCTCCACCAAGCCATTATTACAGGAAGTGTTAAAGGGACTTATTTAAGAAAAAGATCAAAACCATAAACATTAAAAAGGCAACAAATTCACAACTATCAACAACTGAATCTTAAAAAAAACAAACTATGAGAATAGGATCAGAATCATAGTCATGGAGATCATTTGGAGGAATATCAGCTGGGAAGGGGAAGGGGGAGAATGGGGAAATGGTGCAGGGATAAAGCAGCATAATTGGTAAGAACAAAATAAGGGGAGTTAGCATAGGAAATGGAGAAGCCAAAGAATTACATGTATGACCCATAGACATGAACTAAGGGGGGGATTGCTGGAGGGAAGGGGGTACTGGGCAGAGGGGGAACAATTACAGTTTTTTATGCTATTACAACTGTAATAGCATAATCAATAAAACATTTGAAAAATGAAATAATGACTAGTATTTGTTTTAAAAATTACAGGGTAAGCACAAACACAAGAAATAAAATAGTATTGGCAAATTTTTGATTATTAAAGCTGGATAATAGGTACATCGGGTTTGTTACTATTTTCTGTGCCTTACATATATAATTTGGAAATAGTCACAATCAGTTAAATGGTATAGTTAAATTATGCATTACCAATTATAACTTTAAGGGAAGAAATCTCATACAGTAACCTTATGTTAATGGATATTTGAGCTAATTGGCTAATGAAAAATCTTCACTTTGCATTTTTTGTAAGTTCTTTTAGTAATAAATTTTTAAGAAGGGAGAATTTTATAAAAATATAGTCATTAGAAATGTTTAAAACTCTCTGAGACCTTGTAATAATATACCTGTAGTTGATAAATTGCTTTTTCATATTTTGTTTTTTATCTTCAGAACAAGACATTAGTTACCCATTTTACAGCTGAGGAAACTAAGGCCTTAGATTAAGTGATTTATCCAAATCTCAGAGCCAGTAAGAAGTGGTGCTAGAACGGATCCGAGATCTTCTGACTCATTTTCAGGTACCCATTCTCTTACGCAAACATAATTATAAGTGCTTTTTTTTTAACCTGCAGTCTCCAAAAATTATGGTGCTTTTAAAAATTACTAAGGATCCCAAAGATGTTTTGTGTATGTGGACTATGTCTATCAATATAGAGTACGTTAGAAATTAAAACTGAGAAATGTTTAAAATAGTCATTCATTTAAAAATAAATTAATTAAAGGTTAACATATGTAACATACTTTTATGAAAACTATTTCAAAACAGAAAAATACAGTGAGAAGTATGGTTGTGTTTTACATTTTGCCATTCTCTTTAATATATTGCTTTAATAGAAGACACATGGATTTTCAGTACTGCTTTTATGTTCAGTCTATTTTAATATGTTGTTTGTTTGAAGTGTATAAAGAAAACCCAGCTGTACACAGATACATAGGTGAAAAAGGGTGGATGGAGTATTTCACTATCTTCTCATGTAATTGTGAATATTCTTTGTTACATCAAAACTCAAAAAGTGGTAGGTTCTTAAAGGTTAGTTGCAGTGTTGCAGTGTTAACTTTGAAACCATATCATTGAATTTTTTGTGCTTTGTAAGGTTAAAAATCTATTGGTTCATCTTGTACTTTGACTGGATCTTTGTGTATATGATTTTATAACATCATACACTGATCATTTGAAAAATAATGGTTTACTGAGTTTGCAGATTTTTCAAATGTTGATATATTTGCTTATACAAATTACATTAATTAGTATGACCATTAATCTCATCAAAAAAGTCTTTAAGAATTGGAAAGCAGTCAAGATTTTAGTGTTGAGTTCAAGTTTTACATAATTCTATTTTTTTCTTAAAAGCTCAAATTTTATCATTGGCAACAGATACTGTCAGTTTTTCCTTGAAGTATCAGGATCACTTTATTCATTTTAGAGAAAATGTTTGCCAAATGCCTGAGTCTGAATAAACTGTAAGTTGTCTGCCAGTCATTCTCTTAAGCAAAAATGGTAAACTATGAAAAAAATGTGTAATTTAGCTCACAACTCAATTTCATACATGCATTTCCTTAAGGCAACTATTCCTTTAGGTATGTAGCAGAAGAGATTTTTGTGTGTACTTCCCATTTCACCACAGAATGTTAAAAAGAAGAAGTTCTCAAGAGTGAGATTTAATAAAATTAATAACTTATTTTATCAATTATATTGAAAGTGAAACTGGCTTTTTAAAAATAATTGATAGACAGTGAGGAATATAATTATTACTGGTATAGTTTTGTACCCCTGGTTCATGCTAAAGTACTAGCACTTTGTTTATTGCTTTTGTACCATCAGAGCAGATATCAACAAGGTTGTTTCAGGATAAATCATGAGATTCAAAAAGTTATTTAATACTCTGAGTAATTCGGCAGCACTTGTATTCGTTGCCAAGCATTCACATAAAGGACAGCTTTTTTCGATGATTAGTTGGCGTGGATACCATGATATAAACAAAACTGTAGGTCCATCCACATCCATGGATTTGTCCACTTACAAAGCAAAAAGTACTATCCTTGAGGCGAGATATTACCTTGTAGTTCTTGTTAGCAGTAAACTATTTAATTTGAGAGATACTGCATCATGGGTAAGTGGCATCGCTGTGGTTTCTTCTGACTTTTCATCCAGCAGACATTCAGAAGTGTCAACCATACGAAGCTCTATTAGTTCCTAAGCTACAGTGGGTACTGCTTCAGCCAGTGCTGTCTGATAAGTTACTCTGTGCAATGCTTCTGTGGCTTTTTCATTTCTAATTTGAAAACAACGTTTTGCTTTTAAAGAGCTTATCATATCAGTGCTTAAAACATTCAATTTCTTTATTTTTCAATGAATTCATTTGATGGTAATGAGAATGAAGATTATAGCAGATATAACGAAGATTGCTATGCTAGGAAATAGAAGTAGTAAGAACACACTGAGTTAATTTCTTTAAAAAATGCATATTTAAACCTTAAATTTGCTACCTTAGAAAATTCTAAGAAACAGAAGAATGTATAAGCATAGGTTTCATTAGCTGCCAGAGTAATACGTTATCACACAACATGTGTCCTTTGGATTCACTGATCTACACTCATGAGAGAATGAGCGTGAAAAAGGCAAATAACCTCTTTGTATGGCTAAAAATAATTTTAACATGGTGAATCCCCTGGAAGGGTCTTGGGGTCCTCCAACCAGGATCTCTGGACCATACTTTGAAAATGATATAAACTAGTGCAGTGTCCGAATAGATTTTTAGAGTAGTCTAACATCGACATCTGTATCAATAGAGTATTGTTTCTATTTTAACTGATTAATGTGTGGGGAAGATGGGAATATGCTAGTGTGTGGGTGGAGCTGGGTGACCCAGAGACCGTAACTGGTAGAAGGTCATATATCATCAGTGAGTGGTGGGATGAAGGGTAGACAGAGGGGAGGAGTTGGCAAAAGTGCTTTACTGTAACTTAAAAAATGAGCTTTTGCTTTCCCTGTGTTTTTCTTTTTAAACTAAAAAAGTACTGAACCCACGTATGTGTATAAAATACAGTGTTCCTAAACGTCAGGATCAGTCAGCCATTTTTTCCTCGACTGTCAATAGGAGAGAGGTGCTAATGCACTTGGGAGGAGAATGGACGCTCATGGCAGTTGTTTGCCCCTTCCAAGTGGGGAGGCTGTTGGTCTTCTCCTTTGTGGAAGCTGAGGGATGACAAGACACATGAGGTTAGAAAGAAGACATTGTGAAAGAGGGGGAAATGGGAGTAGACATTGGTGATGATGGGGACAGCTATAGGCAGAATGGGCTGTGGACAGAGAGTGGAAATCAGCATTCAGGATGGAGAGGAAGACGTGGGTAAACTGGGCTCTCCCACGCTCTAGGCACAGTGAGGTCAGGGCCCAGGGCAGTGCAGAGATGGGTCACAGGAGTCACAGAGGTGAACATTACTTGAAATATTTCCATCAAAATGTGATTGAAATAACTACTTAAATAACGGTACTGGATAGTCTGACTTTTAATGTCTTACTAGTATTTGAATTCTGTTGTTATAACCACTGGGAAAGAACAACAATGCCATGAGTTTGTTTGTGGGGCTGGTAAATTGCTAAGCTTCGGTTATAAGCATCAATATATGAAAATAATCGACTGAGCCAGGATTGGGGCTATAAATTCAAGATGAAATTTTAACACTTTATTTTATTACTAACAGACAGTTATGATTAAAGGAGAGAGGAGAGTTTAGCTTAAAAAGATTTATCATTTATCAGTTTGTTATTTATGTGGTACTTAATTCCAAAAAGGATTTGAGATGGCAGAAGCAATGATCAAAGTCAGTAACCAAAAACAAACATGATCTAAATTATGTTTTTTCCCTAATATTTTCTCTACTGATGACATTTATGTTAATAGGGTCCTATAGTTGAGGTACTGTAACTATAAAGTAATCAAATGCATCTCTAAGCTATGCAGGAGAAATGGAATCCTGACACTTTTTAGTTGCATGTAATATAAACAATATATGTGTGTAACGGGAGTGAAATTGGGCAGGAAAATCATAGCATGCCACAGAAGAAATTTTTTTTTTTTAAATTCAGGGACTGCTTTCAACTGTAGTTGACAGAAAGCTACCACCAGAGGCTTAAACCATGAGCCGTTTGCTTATGCAGTTCAGAGCAGTTTAGAGGTGATCTCATGGTTGGTCCAGCTGCTCAGTCATGTCCCAGGATCTCTCCCATCTTTGACTGCTTTTGTGTGTTCACTTACTGCCTCAGCTTGAGGTATCACATCCCTTTTCAAGGAAGGGAGGAGGCAGGAGACAGATAAGCGATTTTTTTCTCCTGTGCTTGCTTAACAGAAAACAAACCCTTTCTCACAAGTGTCCATTTGGTTTTCTCTTCAGAAGCATTTACTTGAACTGTTTCACAAGACTTCCCACACTCGCAGTAGAGACTTGGGAAGTGGTGTATGGCTCAGGGAATGGGGTTTCCATGGTTGGTGTAATGGGCATCATTGTGTCATTTCCTGGGGCTTACGTTGCTTGTTACCCAGGAAAAACTGGGATTCTGTTAGCACGTTAGAGGGGAAGAAATGTCGGTTGGGTAGCTGGCTAATTATGTGTCTGTCACAAATATGCAGAAAGGGAAGCACAAAAGGTATTAAGTAATTTGTTAGCTTTTTTTTTTTTTTTTTTAGTCTGGAGACTGTTTTAAGTGTTCCCCACAAACAAGGCCACATCCATTTTCTTTCTTATTTTGGTGGAAGATTATGCAGACTTGTATCCCAATTAGTTGTAGAGCTAATTTAGAGACAATAAGGTCTCAGTTTTCTCAACTGTGAAATAAGATTGTATTAGATAATGTCCAAGGTGACTTCCCATTGTAAAACTCTTATCTCATTTTTACCTTGTCTTTTGACTTTTACATTTTATTATCTTTTCTTAATAAAAAGTCAACAGGATTGGAGAGAGAATATGAAAATGTATGGTGTTTTTAGGCATCTTTTAAATTTTTATTTATTTTAAATTTTATGTGCCCTAGGCATGAAACACCTCTGGCCACCAACACAGGCATTAAGCCAGGGTGAACTAAGCACTTGTTCTTGGTCATCTTGATAGCTGGGTATTATCCTCAATAAAGACCTGGTGGTATAGAATAGTGATTTTCAACAATGTGCTACAAGAATGTTTAAAACGTGCAATACCTGACTAGTTAGTCAGGGGCACTGACCAGTCTTTTCCCTTAAGTTGTCAAATTAAAAAAATGACAATGGCCAACATAACAATAGCTGTCCAGGGTGAATGAATCAAAATTATACCTATTTTTTGTCATATTTTTTGCTGCAGAGTATTAGTCATTAGTTTGTATATCCCATGAGATGAAAAAGGTTGAAAATCACTGGTATGGAAGGTTAAAGCTAGAAATAGATTTTGGCTTTGTGGCAATTACTCACATTCTGCCCCAAATTTCCACTGAAAATAGAAAACTAATTGCATTTTATTTTAGTAGGGGATCATATACATAGATGTATATAATTGGAATACCCTTAGTATTATATAGTGTTCTGAGAAAATGCCCCCTGTCCCAACAGAGGAGGCATTTTAAGCACTGTTGTTAAAACTTGGCAGAACATCCCCTTTTGGCCTTTGTTCTTATTTGTTAATAGTGTTCTCACTGCATATTTGCCTTAGATAAAATTAAAGGACAACTAAAGGGATATGATTGCCTTCATGCACCGTAGCAACTAAACTTTACTTGAATGAGGCAGAACTTTTGATGTTTCAGGTGCCTGAAAGTGGGATTCTACTTGCATTACAGAGACAGCAGTGATCTGGCTCCTCAGGTAGAATCCTGTCAAGATTGTATGAATTTGGGTAGACAGTGAATTGAAAATCATTCCCATTTTAACAAGTTACAAAGCAATTACACTACTTACAAAAGAGGTTGTAAAAACATTGACCTAAAAAGGGTTAACCTTCTATTTACCAAAAATCTTATAGAAGGGTCCCACTGTATTTCATTTGTGGTTTGTCAGCATTGGGAGATCCTGGAGATAAACATCATTAACTATGGCACTTAGGGGCCAAAAAGCATCTGCAATTTGGGGTGTATTTTTAAGAATGAACTGCGTGTATGTGTATGTGTTTAACAGCTTCTTTAAACAGCTTAAGGGCAAGTGTCTAATTTTATTACCTAAGAATGTCCAAATATCAGTTAGAAACTTTCCTTCTACTGAAACCCCTTTAAGCATGTAACTAAAACAGTTGTTTTCATTTTTCCTTGTGTGAATGACTAAGAGCCTTGTTAATGTAAATATTCAGGAAGCTTGATTTTATAGCTTCTTGGTTTTATAGCCAACAATAAAAATTATGTACAGTGGAAAACCCCTTCTTCTCTTGTCTGTAGTCCCAACTGAAAGATAGACTCAAGTGTTTTTTTCTGGCCAATGAATGACCTGTGACGCAGGATCTTAGATGCTGCCAGTGGCTATCTCGTTATAGAATGTAATTAACATGATATAACTTTAGAGAGATACAGTATTAGGGTGGGGGAATTTCCAGTGTCAATAGTGTTGGGCAGTATGGGAACCATTTGCTAGGAAAAAGTCATTTTATACAAATTTTAAGTAAAAGTTATTGTGAAATCAGTAGATATTTTTGTTAAAGAAATGACCTTAATTTATTCCTTAAAATCAGCACTTTGGTTTCTGTGTCTGGTAAGGTTTTTTCTGAACCAAAGAGTCATTCTTTTCCTCCGTGGTCCTCAGCGTGTCATTGTGATCAGCATGAACAAATATTTACTGAGTGACTTCTAAGAATGAGGTGTTAGAAGGGATGCAGAGGAGTAAAGCATGCCACCTTGGTCATCGAGGAGTTTATTGTTGCCAGCATTTCTTTATTGGTTTAAACACGTTACCATAAAAGTCTCCTTATCCTTTACCCTCAGGGTTCTTCAACTCTGGGGGTCCAGCACACCATTCCCCACTCTTGTAGGCTGAGAGAGAAAGTCACAGTCAGAAGCAGAGGTCAGTCCACCCAAAGTCCTCTCCTGGCCGTTTTACCTCTGTCCTATGACTGCAGACTCGCACTGCTTACTCAAGAGCAAGCGGTGTGCTCGCTGGCTGCTTCTGCCGGGTAGTTTGGAAGAAGGAAGACAGTGTCCTTGAGCAACTCTTGGCTCTTTTTAGAGTATGAAAGGTTGGGAGGGACACAGCAAGAAAAAGTAGCAGACCTATTGCCGTTTTCTTTCTTTGTTTCTTTTTTGGTTTTGATTTTTTTTTATTGTGGTAAAAATAACAAAATTTATCATTCTAATCATTTTTAAGTGTACAGTTCAGTAGTGTTAGCTATATTCATGTTGTTGTGAAACAGCTTTTTTGAACTTTTCATCTTCCAAATCTGAAGCCCCAGATGCGTTACACAACAAATCCCCTTTTCTCCTTCTCTCCCCAGCCCCTGTTAACCACCATTCTACATTTCTATGAATTTGACTGTTTCAGCTACTTTATGTAAGTGGAATCATATAAGTGTCTTTTTGTGATCTATTTTACTTAGAATAATGTCCTCAAGTTTCATCCATGTGACAGGAATTTTTAAGCTGAATAATGTGTTATCATTGTATATGTGATCACATTTTGTTTATTCATCTGTCAGTGGACCTTTGGGTTGCTTTTGGCTGTTGTGGATAATGCTGCTGTGCACATGGATGTCCATGTATCTCTTGGAGACCCTGCTTCCAGTTCTTCTGGGAATACACTCAAGAAGTGGAATAACCGGATCATATGGTAGTTCTATTTTTAATTTTTGAGGAACCGCCATACTGTTTTGCATAGCGGTTGCACCATTTTGTAATCCCACCAAAAGATCACAAAGGTTCCAATTTTCCCACGTCATTGCCAACATTTGTTATTTTAAGTTGTGTTTTATTTGTTCGCTTTTAATAGTAGCCATTCTAACAGGTATGAGGTGATATGCTATTGTGGTTTTGATTTGCATTTCTCTGGTGACTAGTGATGCTGAGCATCTTTTCATATACTTGGTTAATCATTCGTATATCATCTTTGGAGAAATGTCTACTTAAGCCCTTTGCCCATTTTTTAATTGGGTTACTTGATATTTCTTTTTTATTGAGTTGTAAGATGCCATTTTCTTTTAAAAATATGAACGCACCTTAGAACTAGTCACAGATCAGGCGTGATGTGGTGCAGGGATGAAAAACAGTGAATGGATGTGCTAACTGCAGAGTAGCCTCTCCCATCTCTGCATTACCAGTGCAGCTTGCGTAGTTGAGACCTTTGTACTCCAAAGAGGATAAAACAACTGTGGGACATTTCTACAATGGAATATTACTCGGCCATAAAAAAGAAGAAAAATTTTGCCCTTTGTGACAGCATGGATGGACCTGGAGAACATTATGCTGAGTGAAATAAAATACCATATGATCTCACTCATATGTGGAATCCAATGAACAAACTGAACTAACAAGCAAAATAGAGACAGGCTCAGGCAGAGAGCAGGAGGACAGCTCTGGGTGGGGGAGTTGGGAGGTGGAGGGACTGAGCAAAAGGGAAAAAGAGTCATGAACATGGACAACAGTGTGGTGATTCCCCGGGGGGAGGGAAGGTATAAGGGGTTTAAATAGTAATGGAAAAAATACATTAACAATAAATATAAAAACATTTTTAAAAAACAAAGAGGATTGGAGACCTCAGATTCATTCTCCTCTTCCTCATTACCTGTAAAATCAGGGGGGTGGACAAGACAATAACCGAGGTATCTTCCATGTCAAAAATTTGAGTTTTGAGAGTATTATCTTCTACTAACTGACTACTAGCATCTAAAATTTCTTTGGAACTTTGGTGATATCTGAGACCTAGACTGAGAAATCTTTGTATGGCTAGTAAGAAGCACTCCTACAAAGCTCTTGGACCTTTGGTTTTCTGACTTTTTAATCTTACTCATTTTTTTCTTGGTATTGCTTCAAATCCTGGGCTGAAATGTTAATTCTTTAACTGCTGCTATACACAGTGTTTCATTGGTATGCCATGGAGAGGTAGAGCTTGCACTTTGCCCTGGAGATACAACAACAGTTGTTGTTTTTTTAAAACCTTCTTACAGTCATGAGGAAATAGAAGCCAAAGTTCACTGGACAGTGTATTTGTTGTTTTAAATACATAGAGCAAACAGAACAACCAATTCAAATTCAGTGTGTTTTTATCTGTGTAAAATCAGCTATATTTTTGTTTTAAATGCCAGCTTTAAAGAAACATTACCCTGAAACAGACTCACAGATACAAAGAAAAAACTGATGGTTGCCAGATAGGAGGGGAATTGGTGAGGGGACTGGGTGAAAAAGTTGAAGGTAGTAAAAAGTATGCATTGGTAGTTACAAAATAGTCACACATATGTAAAGTGCAGCATAGGGAATATGTTATAGTAAATAATATTATAATAACTATGTGTGGTGCCAGCTGGGTACTAGACTTATTGGGGGGGCGTCACTTCATAAATTATATAAATGTCTAATCACTCTGCTGTAAAATAATATTGACTGTCAGCTGTAATTGACAGAAACCCCCTACTGACCTGTTTGTTCCTTGTCCATGACTTTCACATAGTGATACGTATCACAGCAGTTAAAGGAAAGAAGGATGATTGTGGTGGTTGAGGTTGAAGGGCACTGTGGACTCTGCTGTGATATGCTTAGAATTACTGTTGGGTTCCATTAGGTTGATATTTTTATTTATCTTGCGTCTTATAGATACTATCTGACAGGTAACCAGTCTTTAGGGAGCTTAGCTTAGTTATATGGAATTTAATGTTTTTGCCATATGGTGCTATGATGAAAATGCTCTAATGCTAAGGGTACTCTATGAGGTAATAAGGTAAACAAGCCAAATATGGTAAACCAAATAGGAGTGGATGAGGAATATGCATGGTGACTAGTAGATGAGTTACTGGGAATTTCTGCAAGAGAACCCAATATATCTAGTCTAGTATTGTCTTTGTACTTGACTGTGGCATCTACATTGCTTTCTGGCCTGTCGCTAGCATTGGAACATTACCAAATACAAAATACTGTTGCCAAAATACTAAATATAGCTGGGTGTGTGAACGGGGAGGTCACACAGGGGACTAAGGCAACTTTAGAGAGCTATATTGTGGGAAGCTCCATAGTGTTCAGGGCCACCCTAGGTCCTTCTAACCTAGATTATACAGTCAAGTCAAGGATTGAAATGCATTTGGTAACATTATGACGATTTCATTGCAAAAGATTATCTAGGCCCTGAGGGCCTAGGGCCTTCTCATCACCATCCCTCTGATCACAGGTTTGTAATTTAATTGTGAAAAAAATACAACTGCCAGAACACTGGTCAATTGAAAAGATAAAACTAACAAATGGTCGATTATAACTACAGGCCAGAATTCAGTAATGTCATCATTCTCAACTGGGTGTTAAGATCTCTGCCATATGATAGCATTCAAGAAGTATTTAATATATAAAACAATCAGATGTTTTAATTATTTATTTTTTGTTTATGTTGCATGGGAAATGTCTTATTTCAGTAATGTAATTTCATTTGTGGTTTCTAAAAGTATATAATGTTACTGTTATTACAGCATCAATCATCATGTGTAATAGAAGTTCATTTTCTTTTAGATGCTTCAGAATCCATACGTTAAACTTTAGAGTGGTACGTGAGGCTCTAGGACTATGCCTTGGTCACCATTTCTCTGATGTGCTTTGTACTTGGTGGGGAAAGATCTGTTAGGAATTATGACTGAAGTGATCACAGAATTCTGGCTAGGTGGTAGCTTTTAGGATATCATTAGACTTCATTTATCCATGTACCTTCTTATCTATTATTAGAGTAACTTAAGATTTTCCAGTAATTTATACAATAATAAGTAAGCTTTTCTAATTAAATAGGGCATATATGTATAAAAATATTTTGATAGTATTCAAAAATCAGTGAATATAATTCACTGTAAAAACAACTGTAAGAAAGTAGAAAAACCATCTGACCATCTCACTGGATTCAGACAAAGCAGTTCTTAAAATCTAGTATCATCTTTATGAGAAATAACTCCTAACAAACAAAACTAGGGACTTCCCAAATCTGATACCGAGATCTGGTGAGGATGCAGAGCAAATGGAACTGTCATGTGTTGCTGGCGGGAATGCACAAGGTATAACTGCTTTCGAAAACTGTTTGGCAGTCTCATAAATACAAACTTACACTTAACACATGACTCATCAGTCCTACTCCTCCTAGGTATTTACTCGAGAATAATGGAAGCTTATATTCATACAGAAACCTGTCCTCAGATGTTTGTGCAGCTTTATATATACTCACCAAAAACTAGAACTCAAATGTCCCACAGTGGTGAGTGAATATGCGAACTGTGGTACATCTCCACAAACTGTTGATGCACGCAGCCATGTGGATGAATCCTGAAACATCATGTGGAGTGAAAGAAGCCCTCTCAAAAGGCTATGCACTATATGATTCAGTTTAAGTCATATTCTAGAAAGGCAAACTACAGGTATGGAGAGCAGGTCAGTGCTTGCCGGGGTGTGAGGGTGGGGAGGAGGTATTGATTACAAAGGAGTGGCATGAGGGAATTTTTTGGCGTTATTGAGAACTTTATACCAAAAAACATGAATTTACACCAAAAAGCTTTATATAAATTAAAAATAATACTTTTTTTTTAAAGTAAGTTTAGTAGTATTCTTAGATACCAGGTCAATGTAAAAAAATCTATATTTCTATATAACAGTAATAACCAGAAAATGAAATTTTAAGATGATATAATAGCATCAAAAAAATATCAATACCTAAGACACAACCTAATGAAAGATGTCCAAAATCGTTACAGGAGCTGATTCCAAAATTTATATGGAAATCCAAATGGTAAGAATATCTAAGGTAATAATATTGAAGAAAAACAGACTTGCAGGATTTACACAGTTGGACATGCAGTACAGAATAAACATATTGGTGGAATCGAATAGAGACCAGAAACAGGCCCATAAATACACAATTACAAAAATTAATAAATCTAAGTATATATATTTGTGTGTGTATATATATACACACACACAATTTATGATTAAGATGGCATTCATTATACAGCAGTATAGAAAGAAAAATCTTGTTTTAAATCTTTATTATATTTAGTCTCCTTATATCCCCCTCTCCCCAGCAATCACCATACTGTTGATCCTAGGTCAGTTGCCTGTCCATATTTAAAAAAAACCTAAATTTGACCCCATCTCTTATCATACACACACAAAAAATTCCCGGTGAATTGTAGATTTAAATGTGGAAGGTTTAAAAAAGTTTTTAGAGGCTTTCAACACATTAGTCATCAAATAAAACCACATGAACTACCACTATACATGAACCAGAAAAGCTAGCATTTTAAAGCAAATACAATGAAAAAACTTGAAAAGATCAAGTGTTGCAAGGTTGTAGAGCAACTAGAAATCTAAATACTGTTGGTGGAATTGTAAATTGATACCTTACAAAATGGGTAGTACAGTGTTATATTAAAGCTCTAATACTCATCATGCCTCTGACCCAGCAGATACACCTCTAGGTGTATATCCAACAGAAACGTGTACTTATATTTGACAAATGACATGTATAAGAATGTTCACAGCACAGTTCACAACAACTACAAACAGGAGACAACCCACCTTAGTAGGAGAATGGATAAATACATTGCTGTATTTTTAATGGAATACTGTATAGTAGTGAACTATTGCTAATCACAACAACATGGGCTCAAACATTATGTTGAGCAGAGTTCAGGCACAGAAGAGTTCAAAAACAGGCAAAACTAACCTGCAGTGCAAAGTCCTTTAGGGAGGGCAGTTAGTTGATGGACAGCCCGTGAGGCTGACGTCTGGAGTCCTCTATTTCCTGATCAGGACGGTACTTACATGAATATGTTAAATTCGTCAAAGTTCTTTGGACTGTATAGTGATGCTGTGTATGCTTTTTGGTATATATGTTATAACTGAATTTTTAAAAGTTAGTTAAAAGAAATATTTAGAGTTAACCATAGGAGTGATTGACATCCAAGATTATATTAATTTCTTTTTTCATTAGAAAAGTTCAAAGTATCAATGTTGTAAGAAAGAAAATTACTTGTATCTACAAATACAAATAACTAGCTCCATAAATAAATACAGAGAACAGGCTTAAATTCTTTCCTAACTAAATCAAGACGTTCCTAGGCTTCTTGAATTTTTTATTGCTTTTGTTGCTAGGGATAAACCCATTCTTCCTGTATCCTGGTTTCATTTTGGGTTTGTTTTTTTTCCTTCACAAAAGAACATGTTTTTGGAAACCATTCTATATCAGTGCATATAGACAGAACCTTTCTTTTTAGACAGTCACGTGGAATAATACTACGTTGATAATACATTCAGTCTAGTTATCATTCATTGACATAGAGATTGTTTCTGTTTCTGACTTTACAATTAAAATGTTTCAGTGAACAGTATTCCATGTATAATATACTTGGGCAAATATTTATATAGGACGAATGATTGGAAGTAGAATTTTTATTTATTTTTTAAGTTGGAATGAGAGGTCACTATCTTTATTGTCCTCATTTGAAATAACATTCTTTTATTTCATTCTCAAATAACATCAGAAGGTAAGTGAGACCAATCATTGGTTAGGACTTTCCTATTTTATTTAGCTTTGACTTACATCAACACTTTTTAGGTTGGCAGCTGTTTCCCCAGGCAGCCATCTCCTGGCACCTCCAGGGGACTGATACCTGGGTCCCAGCCCCCAGAAATTTCTGATTCAATGAGTCTTTTTTTTAAAATTTATTTTTAGAGAGGGGGAGGGAAGGAGAAAGAGGGGGAAAGAAACATTAATATATGGTTGCCTCTCATGCGCCGCCCCCCGCCCCCGACTGGGGACCCAGCCGCAACCCAGGCATGTGCCCTGACTGGTAATTGAACTGGCGACCCTTTGGTTTGCCCACTGGCACTCAGTCCACTGAGCCACGCCAGCCAGGGCTGATTCATTGAGTCTTGTGTGTGGTCAAATTTTTAGATTTTATTAAAAAAAATTTTTTTAATCTAGAAATAGAAAAAAAGATCATTATCTGCTGTTAATGGTTGCACCTTTTTCTTTATCACTTGCTCTCTTGTTACGTGATATACTTTTCCATTTGAGAGTAAGTTGCGCAAATGAGGCCCTCTATCCTCAAGCACTTCAGTGAGTCTGCGAAGAACAGGGACATTCTCCTGCCCACAGTAGAGCTGTCATTGATTGAATACCACTGTCCAGTCCACCCCTTGTATTCTCATCTTGTCAGTTGATCCAACAAGATTCTTCATAGCATTTTCTCCTCTAGTACAGGATCTAGTTTGAGGATCAAATGCTGCATTTACTTGTCATGTATCTTTTTAGTCTTCTTTATATTGGTAGTTTCTTGGCTTTTCTTGGTAATTTTTTTTTTAATAATAACTTTTTGGGATACAACTTAAATACCATAAAATTTTGTGAATTGAGATATAACTCACAATTATTTTAAAGTATACTGACCTGTGGTTTTTAGTATATCTACAGAACTGTGCAATTATGACCACTGTCTAAATCCAGAACATTTCTGTCATTTCCAGAGCAAACCCTGTATACATTAGCAGTCACTCCCCAACCATCCTCCCTCTTCCCCACAGCCTCTGGCAACCACTAACCTACTTTCCGTGTCTGTAGAGTTGCTTGTCCTGGGTAGTTCACATATATGAATTCATAGGCTATGTGGCCTTTTGTGTGTGTCGTCTTTTACTTAGCATAAAGTTTTCAAAGTTTAGGGATGTTGCAGTAGGTATCAATATTCATTCCTTTTCATGCCTGAATATTTCATTTTGTGGATATATACATTTTGCATATCCATTCATCAGTAGATAGCCTTTTTGGCCATTATAAACAATGCTGCCAAGAACATTCTTGTTCAAGCTTTTTTGTGTCCATGTTTTCAGTACTCTCATCTCTAAAATCTGAGCTCACTATGTCTCACTGCAGCGCTCTGCAGAACTTTCTTGTCCATTGTTTCCTCTAGGGTTTGTAGTGGATCATTAGTTGTCAGAGGAACAATTGGCAGATGTGGACCAGTCAGTTTCGTCACTCTGAAGTGGTCTGTAGACTGAAGACCTTGAGGACCATGGGTCAAGACACCTAACTTTCCTGTAACAATTATAGGTTGTCCATCTCCTAAGAGTTCATGCTTTTTGCCTACTTTACTGGGCCTTCCAATAAAATGGACTAATTTTACTAAGGGTTCCTCTCTTATTTTTCCTGCTTAGCTTTGTGGACAATGCTGTTGAGCAGAAATAATGTCAGCGTCGTCTTGTCAGATAACTGTCTTATGTTTGTGTTGGGGAAGAGGACTGTGTGTACATGCGGTCTGAAGGAAGATGAACTGTCTTCCCGCCCCTGCTTTCCCTCTGCTAAATTAGTGCCACAGTGAGAGTCAGCAGTGTGTCTCCTGAAGATGAATCTGTTTCCTGTCAGGAAGCCCCCAAACGGTCAGGGAATAGCTGAAAAAAGGTTCCCTTCAGAATCCGCAGAAGTTTGCTGGCTGGAGATGTCCTCACTCCTTCACACTTCTCTTGGCCAGAGGTTGTTTGTGAATACAAAGAGATTGTATAGCAGCACCCTAAGGAGCTGGGGTAGCAGGGCACTCCGAGGAAATAAATGTTGGTGAGATTTCTCACTTCTTTCTTGTTGACTTCCAGCCATCACCACTAGAAACTCTTTCCCTTTCTCTCTCTTGGGTCACTTATATACTGGGCCTTGAAGGTATGTGTGTACCAGTTTTATTTCTATGATATTTTCTTAAATTGTGTTCTCCAAAGGTGTCTGAGCAAAAAGGCTTGCACAACAAAATAGATGTTCAAAAACTGTTGTGTAAGTGAGTGAGCCACAAGTTAGACCCTCTATTCCAGGGAGACCGTCAAATGAGCATTTTCTAGTCGTGTTTCTCTTGTTGTATGTCAATCAGGTATATTATTGAATAAAAACTCCTGACTGTGGTTGAATGCCACCTTTTTTTTAAAAACGTAATGGCAGGTACAACCTTGAGAAGGGTGAGGAGGATGTCCTTTATTTAATGTAGTGGAGAATGGCTGGAGGCCCCAAAATCTTGGTTTCCGCCAGCAGCTTATTAAATGAAGTTTTACAGGACTGGATTAGAGGGAGGGATTACAAACGACTGCCTGCCGGTAGTAGTGGGAAATTCCTGTGTGGAGATGTTTAACTTGCTTTCACACACAGGTGAACACTGAGCTCTGTCTTGTCTCCTGCTAACCTTTAAAGATCTTTTCCTAACACATCTACATCTTAAAAATAATGGAGAAGGATTAGAAACTAGATCGCTTCAACCGTAAATTCCTTTATTGAGCCGGAATGAGGTTCTGTGCCCCAGCACGTCCTGGTGCTCTTCTGGTGGTTGTCCCAAGTGAATTGTGGAGCTCCTTCACTATTACTGGGGTTAAAGAATCTGTGACATTGGGAATTGGATCTGTTACCTGACCATGTACTCAGAACCCCAGACTTCCAGCAGATATTATAAAGCCCACACCTCAAAATATAGGTCAGATGAATTACAGTATTGTGCATGTCACCATATTTCTCCTTTCCTTCTTCTTAAACTATGCCTTCCAAGTAGCCTGGGCTTTGTGACCCTTTCCTTGGGAGGAGGTAAAGAATCCATCTCTACCTGTTTGTGTAAAAAAGACTGATGCCTGGGCCCCACTCCCGAGAGATTCTGACTTACTGGGTTGAGGTACGTCGGGGTAGTTAAGAGTTCCCCAGGTGATTTTAACCTGCAGTCAAGGCTCAGCACTGCTGCGTTAGCCAACATCTCCTCCATTAATCCTGGATTGAGTTGCTTTCTGTTTAGCAAATGTTGTAATTCACAAAGTACTGTCCTTCTGCACACTATTCTCACAGCAAACAAACAAGCTTCTGCTTCCAGGTTCCTTATTCTTCAAGAGTGTTCTGTGAGAGTTTGTTGTCTCAGCATTTTGTCCTTTCCTTCATACATTTATCTGTAACTTCATGGCAGGCTGGCATTTGGTGAGACCACCTCTGTTCACAGCCACGCACGTCGAGTGCTTAAAAAGGGTGTGTTTTTTCTCACTTTTTGAAATCTCTTGCTTTCTGTGCCTTTCATGAGCCTATTAAAATTTGCAGAATATGTGGTAAGCCCTATAAGGTTGTGGAAAGCACTATTCTGTAGAAGCTCTAGTTTCTGTTCCACCATTGATGAATTGTGTAACTTTGGGCCAATACCTAACATTTTGTAAACGGGATATTATTAACCTACCAGAAGGCATGTATTAGACTGAGTGGAAGTCCTGTTTCAGTGATAAGATTTAAGTTTTTCTCTGGCTGACCTCCCATTCCTGGCAATAACCAACGTCATTGTTTTCAGTTCAAAGACAGCTTTTGCACCTTTCTGTCCTCCATGTGAGAGAGACTAAAAAATCAACAGGTTGTGAGGACTGATCGATTATAAACATTGAAAAAAACAAATGTGTTTTTCATACTTGCCAGATCCTAAGAACCTCCTAGGACATTTGTTAAAAATGCCGATTCACAATCTATACTCCAGAACCCAAGTTAATCTCCAGGGGAGGGGCCTGGATAATCATTTTTATCGTATATTTAAACATTTTTTTAAATTAAATTAAAAATATGGATGCAGAAATTTTTCTTTTCAGCAGAAGGAAGTTTGCATTGAATATTGCTCTGTGTCTGAAATAACCCAGACCAGATGGAGTAAGTGCCTTATTGCCTAACTACTTTGAGGCTTGTTACTCAGATGTCACTTCTTGATGGGATTTTCACTGGTTATCCTGTTAAAAATTATAAATGTCCCTCCCCTACGTACATTGGTCTACTGCTGCCTTATCTTTATTCTTTACATATTCCTTTCATTTGAATCTTTTAAAATGAGAATGTATTCAGAAATTACTTTACTGAAAATACTAAGATATAAAATTGGGACATTTAAATGCCATGCTAAAATTGAAGTAAAAAGAATAGAATAGAAAAAAATTTTAATTTGGACTGACATTAGTTGATTATGCTATGTAAGTTTCAGTTCCATATATATCATCTGTATATTGCATTGTGTGCTCATCACTCACAGTCCAGTCTCCTTCGGTCACTGTATATTCGATCCCCTTCACCTTCTTCATCTTCCCTCATCCCCTTGATGCTCTGGTAGCCATCGTACTATTTTCTGTATTTGTGAATTTGTTTTGTTTGTTCATTTGTTGCTTGCTGTTACACATCCCACATGTGAGTGAAATGATGTGATTCTTGTCATTTTCTGTCTGACTTATTTCTCTTGGCATGATACTCTCAAGATCCATCCGTGTTGTCACAAATGGCAGTGTTGCATTCTCTCTCATGGCCGAGTAGTATTCCATTTTATGACATTTGTTCATCAAAGTTCCTAAATGATTCCTGTGATTAGACAAAAGTGCGAAGCTGCTCATAGGAAGCAGTGTAGTAGGTTTTCAGTAAATGAACACATGCCTATGCCACTAACCCATTTAATTTTTCTTCCTGGAGTTTTACAGATTAGCTACGGTCTAAAACCCCAGAATTCAGAAGAAAAAACTATTTGCAAGAGCCAAAAACTGAACATTTACTGCGTTATACTTAGAAGGCCTTTTACTCTGATACTTAGTGCTGTGTGGAACTTAATGTGTCGATAGCAAATGTTAATGGGTTTTTTTTTCAACCTATTTGAGAATCTGTGCAGTGGGATAAAACAGTAGAGCTTTGTAAACATTATTCTTAGGGTATGTGCCATGGGCTACATTTTAGATGAGATGGTGAAATTAGATATTTTGGTATTAAAGTTATTGCATTTCTTAATCGACAATGCTGTGTCCTTTATGCTGAATTTCACTTGTGGCAAGCTTATTGTATTTGTAATGATTTAGTTTTAAATTTTAATTTGAAATATGTGGTCTTTGATACTGAAGGTTACATTTGGAAAAGGAACGTTGCCTTGTGCTAAACCATATATTCTTATATTGCTTTGTATGGGATACATATATAATGCCTTGAGCCTGGTTGTCATGGGGATATGTAATTGCATTTTAAAAATTTCTTTAATTTTTCACACTAGTAAGTCACTGTTGAATGAATCCCATGATTCTGTATTAAAACTTATTTTAGTTGATGATCATACAAAATAATTTTTTACTTAGCTCATGCAGAGAATAGAACTCAGTGTGTTGACTTTGAAATCTTTTCTTTCTTCCTCTGAATGACATGAACATGACTTGAGTTGTGACCGATTAAAAATATGTATATTTATTTCCTGTTGCAAGTGTTTTGTGTATATAATGGAAAATTTGGAAATTACTGAAGACTATGAGAAAGTCACCCATAATGCCAGCATTCAGAGTCCATCTGTTTACATGCTACCTTCTTTAACTTTGGCCTTTTCATATGCCTAATTCTTCTGGTTTTATAAACAGTGACCTGACTAGTACAGCTTGAACCTGTACATACTGCCCATTTTGCTTGATACTGGTCCATTTGAAGCAGGGACAGAATAGAGTACTGAGATATTTTCAGATGCTTTATGGTGGAATAATTTAATAATGTAGTTGAAATAGCCATTTTCATGGGCACATTCAGGCAGGAAGTCAGTTATTTAGTAAGGGTGTATTTTGTGCCAGGAACACTGCCTTGGATTTCGACCATCACCAGTCTCTCGGGTCTTTCTTTTCCTGTCTGATTTTGTCCTCACCATTCTAGGCAGAGCCATCCTTGGAATACTAAAGCTGTGTGGTTGTAACGAGTCAGTCTCCTGCCATTTTTCCCTCATTTCAGTCAGTAGAAAGTTACCACCAGAGTGAAGCTCTTGCAGTGATTTTTCAGTGTTTTGTTCAGAAAGCTCACAGTGGCTCGGGCGGCTTTAGGCTTTCAGGAAACCTCACTAGAGTATTCTGTTTCTCGCTGATAGAATCTGTGCTCCAGCCAGGAAAATCTGCACAGCCTTCCTTCTACCTTAGCTCATGCGCTTTCCTCATCTGGAATTTTGTTCCCTCTTCTCTGTGGCAGCTCACGTCCCTGTTTCCCTTCAAACTCTGGGATACCTTCCTCTTTGACTTGCTGTACATCTGCTAGCATATTATCTTTTTATCTTTTCCCAAATGTCGTTTTTCAGCTACTTAATATTAGGGATCTTCCCTCTCTTCTGTTTTTCCCCACAGGGCCCTGTATTGGTTTAAAAACCTATGTTGATTTAACTTAAACCAATACGGGCACTGGCATTTTTCAGGGTGGGAAACAGAGGCTGTGATACGAAAGTGTTCACTGCTGCATGTGGCTTGCCCAGACCTGACCGACATCATGCTGGAATTTGAAGAGGGAGCAAAGTGTGATACCATCCAAAGTGACAGAATAACCTATTAAAAAAAGAAGAAGAAACCCAAATAAATAACAAATAGAAACACCATTTTCACAAACTTTCATTGTAGAGCAAGTTTTTGTGGGTAATCTCATTTTTTTGGACTAGGGTGTTTATTTTATTCCATGGGTTGACTATTTATTTTGCTATTGAAATTCTGTGGGATGTCCTTTATAAAAAACATAGCCAATAGAGTTCCTGGGAGCTAAGGGGCCTGTAATTATTCAGTGTTCCACTCTGCCTTTTATTTCTCTTTGGAGATCCTCTGGGTGGGGTTTGGCTCGAAGGAGAAGAGAAGCTGGGGGGTGGGGCAGGCTAGGCAAGCAGTCAGACTCTAGGTGAGAGACCGCTTTGTCCACAAGTGCAGAGGTTGCTTTCTGCTTTAAGAACCTGGGTAGTAGATTATAAAAGAAATCAGATCTTGTTAGTTTTCTTATATTTACTGTGAAAACATTGATAATTTGTGCTGTCCTCTGAGAGTTTAGACGGGGGTTACCCTTTACTATCTAGACCATCAGGGCATTTGAAAGCTAATGAACATGTGAGATACTGAATGAATGATATCTACTCAGTATAACTGTGGATGAAATAGGAAACTGGAAAAATTTTATCTCTCTCCTCCAGATTAAAGTTTTTATTTTACCCTAACAAGTTGTCAGAAGATTTTAAAGGTTGATAAGGCACCTGAATCCATGGATGACTATTCTTCAAAACCATCCAGGGCAGTTAGGATTACTCATTATGATAGCGAGACATCAGGGCCTCAGCAGCTCCCCCCCCCCAAAAAAAAAAAAAAGGAAAATGGATTAAGGATGAGGGCTGAACTGTAGAAAGGAGGCTTCCCTCTAATCATGAAGAGAGAAATGAAGATGATATGAAGGGAAGGGGGAGAGACAGGGAATCATCAGCAAAGCCTCTAAGAACATACAAGGACACAGAAACTGCAGTTACATGATGTGATGGAGCCAAATTGGAGGGAAAAGACAGGAGGTGAAAAGGACAAAGTGGAAAAGTATTGGATGAAGACAGGGAATGTTCTGGCTCCCTGAGTTGGGCTGCTCTGCGGACCTTGGTCTGGGTGCTGCCCTGTGGTGAGGCTTCCTGATACCCTTAACCGCACCCCCTCCCCCTTTCCCCTTGCCCTCCAATCTGTCCCTGAAGGAGGGACAGATGCAGCAACTTAAATTAGCACAGACTAGGAACCAAGAGTGAGCAGGGATTCTGCAGCCCCCCTGGCCTCCCTCCCCTTCTTTCTTCCTTACCTGGGAAAGTAACAGGTTCCTGGGGAGGCTCCTGCAGAGAAGTGGAAGTTCTCCGCTCAGAACCAACCTTGGAACTCTACCACTAGAGAAATGATCTGGCACGGTGGCCATGCCGTTTGTGGAGCCATTGCCCAGGAGTCACCCATTTTAATTTGTGTGCTGTAGGGTATAAACTCTTAATTCCTTTACGTGACAGCTTAATGCTCAAGTCAGCCCCGCTACTCAGACCCTGGTGGGGCACCCTTGCCGCGTCAGACTTGAGACGCACCGACAGCACTGTCGTGTCTCTGAGGTGAAATAGTCCTCAGAGTTAAGTGATTGCAGGATCCCTCCTCCTGCAGGTGAAGAAAAAATTGGCTTAGGGATGTCAAGTGACTCTTGATAGGACATATTAGCATCTTTGTAGAAGAGCTGAAATTAGGAACAAAGTCTCCTGATCTTGGTCCAGTTTTTTTAAAACAGTGCACCATATAACCTCACTGTTTCTAAGTTCCTGGGATTAGTTTTGGTGTCAAGGGACAAAGAAACTGAGCAGGCCCAGAATGGCGGTACAAAGCTTGTGGTGGGGTTTTTGTGACTGTAGGGTTTTGTAGCTCCTGCTTTTACTGTTAGTGGAGCTGAGCAAGGGGCCTGCAGCTACCCTTGGGCCTGGCTGGTGTCCCATTTTTGAGGCCCCAGAGTTATTTTTAGCCTCAGGGCCTTGGAAGCAGGTGTGGTCCAGGCTTGAAGGCCATGCCTGGAATGTGTTCAACTCTTGTTGTGCACGTCTGTTTGGGAGCTGAGAATAGTGGCGAGGCTGCTCTATACAGGACTTTGTCAAAAGAATCTGTGCTTTTGCAGCAAGAGGAAGGAAAGTCATACTATGTTTCATTTGCAGTGCTTTAAGCAGGTTTACTTTGGAAACTTTATCAGATGAAATACATTTTAAGAGTGTTAGGGAATATATTAATTTTGAAAAGAAAACTAGCTATAAATCCTTTGTATATGGAAGAAACTTTTTGTATTATGAGTCATACCCCACTGACCTGTTTTAAAAGCCCAGGTATATAAGTCACAAGTGTGTGATTTAAAATTTAATTTTTCTTATTCCCCCCCTCAAACATTATTGTTATGGAAAATAATTCTTTCAAGTCCTTTTGTGAAGCAGAAATTCAGCTTTTACCTTGAGGGTAAACATAAATTTTCCTCTGTTGTTACGTGTTCATTTTCTCACCTCACCCAGACCCACACCTTTGTTAACAGCATTGGGAAGGAGGAGCAAGCAGGGCTGCCACAGACACTGGTACCTGTGCTAAGGATACGTCGTGCCCGTTTCTTAATTTTTTTTCACTTTCCAAGATTGTGGAAACAAATATAACAGTATCTTTAATTACCCAAGCAGAACTATTATGTGTGTTTGAGGTCCTGCTTTACCTACTGTTCTGTAACTTGATTTTATTCTCTTAATATACCATGACCATCTTTCATTGTCAAAAACTATACTTTTGTACCATCCTTTTAAAATTTTGCATGATACTGTGTCACAGGATTTTTCATAATGTATAACTTACCCATTTCCCATCTCTTGCTCATGCTCTTCCTTTTTCCAACATTTTTAACGTGTGTTTTAACTGAAAGGTGAGACAGTTCCTTGTAAGTCACTTAGAAAGTATTCTTGTAAGCCATTTTAACATTACCTTCAGAAGAATGTAGTTTGGCATTCTAGTTTTGCTTTTTTTAGTATTAGGAGATTTAAAGTAGGAAAAATTCTGGAATATTATTGTTATAAAACTTGGGCTCAAGTGGAGGTGGTGGGAGAGTTTGGTGTTGATGATTTTTTATTGTTTTCCTTGCTTGTCCCTAGAGCCTTCTGGTTTTCGTTGGGAAAATTAAATTATAGCCCTTCTTCCCATTAGACTGTGTTCTAAATTGCCCAGATGTTTACCCTGGTCATAATATCTTTAATAATGTAGCTCTTTTTCAGGAAAAATACATCTTATCTTTCATGCAGTAGAATTTTGTTGTTTTGGGGGTGAGGTGGGATAAAGATTATAAACTCACATTAGTGTTACCAGCTGCTTGAATACAGTAGTCTAACTTAGCAAGTCCTTGTGATATTTGATACACCTCTGACAAGCAGAGCTCCTCGAAAGCATTTTTCATTATTTTAATGGAATGATCCTTTAAACTACTTCCTTGTTGTATAGATCTGTTCAAATATATATCTTGTTTAACATGTCTTTGATATTTTCCTATATTCTGCGCTATGAAACCAAGATTCTCTCATTAGGTACAAAATGTTCATGGAGTTGGAAGAGTTGTATTAAATTAACAATTTAATCTTTCTTATTACAAAATTTCCTTTCATTTCTTTGGCAAATAATGCACTAATACAGGAATCACAGTTTCTCTCTTTGTAGTTTTATGGAAGAAATTGTACTAAGCTTTCTTGTATATGTATTATAAAAGTTTAAGTGCCTAGAAATGCTTTATAGATATAGCCATAGTTCTGAAGAAAAACTGAACACCTGCCACATCTTTTATGGCCATTTGCCCAATTCAGCATTGCCTTGGCCAGTATACACGTTGGCCTCAAGCCTTTGACAGAGACAGAGAGCTGCAGTCTCCCAGGCGTCCGCATAGCTCACTCTCTCTCTCACCTCCCTCACGGTCTTGACCTAACCAGTAGAGTAAGGTCTTCTGACGACTCTGTTTAAAATTGTAGCTGCCTCTCCCAACTCTTCCTTCCCTGCTTCACTTTTTCTCCATAGTACTTACCATCTGTCATAACAGTGTTTTGCTTTTGTTGTTGCTTTTTATTACGTGTCTCCCGTCACTAACTGAAGAACCAGGAGGACAGGAATCTTTAAACCACTTCAGTTTTGCAGCATTCCCTGCTGCAGTGCCTGACCCTTATTCAGTGCCCAGGAACTATTGGTTGGCTGAAGTCGTTACAGTAGGCCTGGCAGATGCTGAAGAAAACCAGGATGCACAAATTAGTCCCCATTTGACCTCTCTTCTGTTTGTTCCGAATCTCTCCTCTTCAGCCTTTAGACCATCTTTATTATAAATATCCTTCCAAAACATCTTCTCCTTAACTCTCAGATTAAGCCAACCCCCTGTCACATTTTCTCTTGCCCAGTGACTCCATCCAAGACTTTCCATTCCCACTCCCTCAGGACCTCCACCCTCATCTCTGGGCCCCTCTTCAAGTAGGGAGAGTCCTCAGTTCTCAGACAGGATGCCAGCAGGAAGCATTCAATGGAGAGGGGTACGTGCCGGAGCCTTAGGGGTGGTGAGGCCTGTGTCTAGGATAGATACATGGTTTGGTGGGAGGAAGAGGAGAGCTCAGGTAGATCAGGGATGGGATGCTGGTGCAACAGGTGTGCATCAACAGGGGGCAGTGCTAAGGAGGAAAGACAGAGGCTCCACCTGAGCCCATCAGTCCTACGAGTGCCCTGCTGTCCCTTAGCAGAAACTTCGTGAAGACTCCTCCCAAACCTGGACTCTGTCTGAGCTGGCCTGTGTCTGCAGCAAAGGCATTACATTTCAGTCTTTGAAGGATGGCAGCTCTTCCAGCCTTTATCTGTGGATCCTTGAGATGTATATAAACAACCTGAGCCTCTGATAGGAGTGGGTTCTTTCAATGTGCTATTAAGTAGTGAGAGGTGGCTGCATTTTACGGTGCTAACAAGTGTTGTTTCTGTGTCTAGTACTCTCTAGAGTTGTGCTTCAAGCACTCTGTCCCATTATTGCCACCGCTTGTCAGAATATGTGTCCTCTAGTTGGGGCTGAGAAAATATAGTTAAGACATTAATAAGCAACTAAAAAACATAAGAAGGCTTCTTGTCTTTGGGTTTGTTTATTTCTTGGTTTTGTATAAATCTGTTTTACCAAATACCAGACATCAGAATTTGTCAGAGTTAGCCCACAGCATATGAGGCAGCATTGCTTCAGTCAGTGTAGAGCGATGATGGTCCACAGGCAAGGTGCTCTGCTTGCTTCCAGGCATCATAACCTGCTTTTCCCCCTGGTGATCTGTTCAGTTTTTCTGTTATTGAAAGTCTCTGCTGAAAGGCTGTTTGGTGTATCTCATTGCCTATTTTTTCAGTTTCATTGAAGGAAAAAAAATTTAAGACTAGCCTGGAGTTTAATAAAAGTAAACTTCTCACCTGATTATATCCTTTCCATAAATTCTCTGAGAATTTGAACTTGAGCTCAAGCCCAAACAAATAAGGCTCAGTTGTTCTCCTCGCTGAACAGGCCTTTTAAGCACCCCATAACTGTAGGATCCTTTTCCGTCTGAGAATTTCTTTGTAAAAAGGAAGTTTTTAAAATGGTAATGTGCCTGTCTGAGAGGTAACCCCCGCCTTCTCATGGATCCCACCTTTCAGACCAGTGGGCGTGTTCATGAGCTATGTCTCTGACCCCGCCTGCTGTAGGCCTTGATGTGGGCCTTCGGAGTGGAAATGTTGGGGCAGCAGTGCCTGGTGTTGACAGAAAATAACCCACGGGTAGATGTGGAAACAGTGTGAGAAAGGTTCTCACCTTTTTTTTTTTTTTAAATATACCTAGTATCAGTATGCCTGACTTAGAAGCCAAGATTGGGTCTGGTAAGTTGAACAGACTAATGCCTCATCTGAGAAGGGGAGAGAGATGCTTAATAGAATCATTTAAAAAGGATCTTAATCTTTTTAAAATTTCCTGGTTGGGCACCAGCTTTAAAGGCTGCAAGTACTGAAGAAAATCAAAAGAAAACATTTTTTGTCTTAGCTAATGACTCTAATGGCAAGTGTTGAGTTTTATATGGTTAGACTTTATATTGTTAATAAAACAGACTCCTCAAGTTTACTTAATCATTAAAATAGTCTTTTGACTTACGGTTCCCTGATATAACTAACTCAGTAGAATACTTTATTTCATTGATACGCTATTTTTTTATTAACCTCACCCAAGGACATGCTAATTGATTTTAGAGAGAGGGGAAAGGAAGGAGAGAAAGGGAGAGAAAAGAAATATCAGTGTGAGAGAGAAACATCGATCAGTGGCCTCTTGAATGCGCCCCAACCGGGAACCGATCCTGCAACCCAGGCATGTGCCCAGACTGGCACTTGAACCCACAACCTTTCAGGTTATGGTTAGAATACACTGAGCCACACCAGCCAGGGCTTCATTGATATTCTTGTAAAGTTGGGTGCAGAGTGAATTTCAATAAATAGAACTCTACTGTTTTCCATTATAAAGTCAGATACATTTCTGTAGGTAGCCAAGTGGAATTTAACACATGAAATAAATGACAGAAAAACTTTAAAAATTGTATATTAAAGGGGGAAGGTTCTTATACAACTCATGTTAATATTAAATGTTGTAAAATATAAAACATAAATTGCTTGCTGAAATGCAGGCTGTACCTAAATTGGCATTTCTTTAGGGGACTTGTCCATTGTGTTCCCTGGCTTGTATAGTCATTTTGTTATACTAACATGTTATATCAGCCTATCTCTAAGCCTTCATAGATAAAGTCTTTAAAAACCTTTATTTCTGGAAGTGGGATACTTTGCAAATATTTGTTTGGTGGCCTTGGTTAAGGTTACTGGTGTTCAGTTTGATAAATACTAGTTTATTGACTTTTTTTATTTTAGAGAAATAGAAAGCTTTATTGTATATATAGAAAAGGGTTATTTAGTGGTCTTCTGAAAGGAGATAACAGCAAAAGTGCCCCTCATGTAATCGATTTCAGAAAAGTCGGACGTTGGGCATAAAGGTGTAACAGGAGGGCCCCAGTTGGCCTCCGGACACTGTAAAGGGGTGTAACTTAATCTTTATTTCATTTCCACTCCTTTGCTTCAATTACATTTTCATATTAGGGCCACTTTTACCAGACCTTTGCTTGGTCAAGGAAAGGGTCTTTCTGACTCTGTTTCTCTGGGTAGGATTGACCATTTCCTGTCCAGTAAGACAGTTTGCCCTGCCTATCTTTGGTGTCAGTGATTTGGGCTCATGAGATTTGGCTACAAGGAAGCAAAGATGAGAACTTCTAATTCAACTTTTGCATGTTTGCTGTCATCTCCCTCCCTTTGTCCGTTGATCTGCTAACCCAGATAACTGCTTTGTCCCACCCGGATTTTATCATTGCCAGGAGCCAATCAGGCTCGGAGACTCAGTGCCATTGTTAGAGTCAGCTTGCTCTTGTTCTCGGATTTCCACTTTCTGTGCCACCCGGGACTCTCATGGACAAGTCACGTCATTCTTTCTCAGTTCAGTTTCATTATGGGATGGGCATGTAGGGAAAACAGGGTCACCCAGTAGGAGGAGCCCTGGTTGGGGAATCAGACTATCTGAGTACAGGACCTTGCATTGCTGCGAACTGTGTCACTGAGCAGTCAGGACTTGATTCAGTGCTGTAGCCTTGGCAGGTGCTTTGCAAGGGTATCAGTTGATTGACTAGGACATATTCTGTGCTCTAGTTTCTTTATTTGAAGGCAGAGGTGACTTTTGTACCTCATTGCCATTAAGCTATGCTAAAAATAAATATGTTAATATTATGAAGACAAAAAATGGACAGATTATGTAGTCTCTGGAGCTGATTTGTAACAGGTCAGGGTGGATGCGATCATTTCTCAGGTGCCTTCTCATTCTGTGTGCCCGGCTCTGTATAAGGGACACAGCTTGGTTGAAGCTGGACTGTAGGAGGATGGAATTGCTTCTATTTTCATCTGCCGAGTGGTGTGTTTTAGATTCCGGATGCAGGGCAGCTTTGTTCACCGTTTCCCTGCTTTTCTCTGTATAATGTGTAGTTGCTTTTTATTTACTCACTTTAGAAAACTTAGATAATTTTGTCCTCAAAACAGAGTTTGTGAGGAGACAAGGCGAACATATCCACATTTTCCAGATGAGGAAACTGTGGTTCAGAGAGATTACGTGATTTGTCCAAGTTACATAACTTGTAAATGCAAGGCCACTTCTCTTTATGTCCTGCTACCTCTCCTCTGTGCTTCACTTTCTAATTTGTAAGTCTAAACTTAAGAAGCAGGGGCTCAGTGATGTTTGGGGGCTCTATAATTCTAGTTTGAAATCACTTAATCAAATATTTATTCAGTATCTTAAACTGGTTTTGGAACAAGGAGGATTATATTTGTAACAGTGTCAATTGAGTGTCTTAGGTGCAAAACACTGTGGAGGTGGGAACTGTAATACAAAATCTCTGCCATCAAGTACGTTATCCTCTAGAAGTTGAGTGCCCATGGACGTTTAGTTTTATGTAGCAGAGAATTTCACATAAACAGAGATGGACTAGGAGAGATAGGAATCTGAGAATGTTGAAGGTCAGGGTGAGGTCCAAGCTATGGGCACAGAACTCCAACTAGTATTAGGAAATGGTCGATGATAGGAGTTTGGTAAGAACAGGAAGCACTGGGTCTAGTATGAAGGGTTCTGTGTGGAGGATGCAGTCCCAGAGTCAGTCCTAGGTTAACGTATGAGATTTTCTGCGGAGGGAGTCAGTGATTCTCTTAAGAATGAGGCACAAGAAAGTGAGGGGTGAGCCTATGGAGAGTCAGGGAATTGGGGGGGGCGTGGCCATTTGGGGGTCTGGCCAGGGTTGTAGTTGAGAGTATCTTGGGTGGAGCCGGGTACATCACAGGTGCCTATCAGTTAGCTCAGCAGTTGGTGTGACAAGAATATTACTCATTTTTCTGCCTCTCTTCTCCTCTCCTCCCTGAGGACACTTTAAAGGGATGTGTGCTGTTTGTACCGTGGAGTGTGTGTGTGCGCGTGTGTGCACGGCACACTCTCATACCATTACAGTGATTCTCGAGCCATCAGAAAAGGTTTTTTTTGTTGTTCTGAAATAGGGGATTGCTGCCCTGGTCCTAGGCTATTGTTCTTTGTGTTATTTTCAGGAAATAAGCAAAGAAAATGGAGGGTACCCATTTGGAATAATAACACTTCAAGCAGCTTTATATAGCTTTTTTAATTTCATGCTATAACTCATTTAGTTTTGGGCCCATGGTGATTATAATTCATGAATATGTCTTGTTTTGTCTTTTGTGTTTTTATATTTTTGAGGTAAAACTGAATTATCATTAGCATGCTTTTCTGAAGCCATACCCAATTGTCCTTTTTGTTTGTTTGTTCAAATGAAACAGTGCATCAAGTATGGAATTAGATTAATGGAGTAAATATTATGAATCATACACTCTCTCTAATCTGACACGCTTTCTTTTTTTGACCCCATGTTTTGTTTTCTGTCTTTCTCTCTTCGTGTAGGCTTTTCAGTCCAGTGTCAAGCTGTTGCAGCGAGGGAGCAAAGGTAAAGAATGATGTAATGCACTGGCTGCCCCAAAGCATCTTTTGTTGTGTAATGGTTATTCCAGTCATCTCTTTATGAATCAACTGTGAGGGGCTGCTTTGTGGAAGGAATCCTTTGCAAGAGCACATCAACGGGAAGGAAAAAGAGACATTCACTTAGAGGGCTCTTGCTGAAAATGGGTTTAACTCTCCTTTTGCCAGTCACCACCAGCCTGACCTCATACATTTCTAGTACAATGGAGTGGCTGAGCCTTTGAGCACACCACCATTACATCATCGTGGCAAATTAAAGGAGGAGGTGGGAAAAGAGGATTTATTGTTGTCATGGCCCATGAGATGATTGGGACTCAAATTGTTACTGAGAGGTTGGTGGCTCTGCTGGAAAGTGGAACAGAAAAAGTGCTGCTAATTGATAGCCGGCCATTTGTGGAATACAATACATCCCACATTTTGGAAGCCATTAATATCAACTGCTCCAAGCTTATGAAGCGAAGGTTGCAACAGGACAAAGTGTTAATTACAGAACTCATCCAGCATTCAGCTAAACATAAGGTAAGTGCTTTCCATTTTCTTTTTTACAATAAATGGATATGCTGAATGGGGAATAATTTTCAAAGAAGTCTCCTTTTTAAGGGGTGAAAATAACTTAAGGAAGTTTGGGTTTTAAACTTCAGTACCTTATGATACCTCAAAAGAATTTATTGTCCATATTGTCACATTTAAGACTACATCTAGACTATACAAAGAGGTTAACTTGTTTTAATTTGGTTAGGTGCTATTTTTCCATTAATGGCTTGCTAAAATTGTTTTATTAATTTAAACACTAGTACAAAGTTATGGTTAATAAGTACAATTATAATAATTATTTTATTTATTGGTTATTATGTATTAATATATAATACTGTGGTATTGATAATATATTAATACATTATTTTATATTATTTACAAATTTATTGAAAGGAAATCATTCTTTTCAATTGCCTTAGGAAGACAGTAGAAATAATTATATTAGAAAGTGCTTTTGATTTGTGGGAAAGTAAGGTGATATTGGTTAAGACTTAAGGATGTTATCTTCAAGCACTTATTTCTAGGATACCAAAATGTCATCTTTGTGATAGGTAAGGCTATTATTTATTTTCTTCAGAAATAAAAATTAGTTTATGTTTTAATTTTATTAAACAACTGATTTCTTCATTGTTTATAGAGAAACCATTTTTTAAATGTTTCTTCATTTCAAGGATTGTTATGTTTATTTTGCTTTTTACTATTTTGTTTTTATGCTTTACCCTTTTATAGTACTAAGGATTTAAAACCAAGTAGTTGGGAGCACATCTATTCAGAAGAAGCATCTGGTTGCCTTTTAAAAGTTGATTTTTTAGAAGCATTTAGAAACCATATATATGCTAGGTTTATTTAGTAAGTTTGTGTCATTTTAATAGAAAACAGGAAGTACTTAATTTGCTTCAGCACCAGTAGTTTATGGGATTGTTTTTCGCAACTTTCATCCTAATGGCCTCACATTTGCATTTTAGGTCGACATTGATTGCAGTCAGAAGGTTGTAGTTTATGATCAAAGCTCCCAGGATGTGGCCTCTCTGTCTTCAGACTGTTTTCTCACTGTACTTCTGGGTAAACTGGAGAAGAGCTTCAGCTCCGTTCACCTGCTTGCAGGTGAGGCTGTGGTAGCAATGAAAGGGCTTGGAATCTCCTAGAGCTCTGTGAATAAGCAGTATTTCACAATAAGCTCAAAGTTCAGTAGATCTTCACAACTTTGGAGTTACTGTGTACAGTGCTTTGTTTATTGATGTAAACTATTCTGTTGAACTCGAATACTATCATCCACAATGGGCAATGAATTTTTGACTTAGTTTTAATGCTTCTTCACTTGGTATTTATTAGGTAGAAGTGCCACAGACATAGATCTGTGTGCAATACAGATAGCTCAAAGCCAGCTGCTTCTGTCCAGGGATTTTCCATTCGCCTGTGATCTAAGAACACCAGATGCTCTACCTCTCAGCTCCTGCTCTAGTATTAGTTGTTACTCCCTGCCGGTGTCAAACTCTTATTAAACATTTCTAGTTCAAGCATACTGTAGTGATCACATCACGATTCTTAGACATTGTGAACAACGAGGAAGGGAGAGAATGCGTGTAGACTACATCTTCTGGTAATTAAGGGGAATATTTTAAAACTCATTAACTTGTTTTGTTTTTTACACCTGAAAGAAAGTCTCTTGCAAATGCTAAGCAACCAGATGATTTTATAAAGTACATGGGAAGACTACGTATTTCATGTCTGCCTTAAAGGAAGGCCATGTGGGAGTTCTTTCTCATTGAATTCCAAAGCTGAATGTTCATCCCTTGCTTCCCCTGTTTGTAGACATTACTGAAGTCCTTTCACTCACATGGGCTCACAGAGCTGAGAATACAGTTTGACAATGCACAGTAACCTTTCACACAGAGCTGCTGTGTCTGGCAGATTCTACCAGTGATAGGCAGGAGTGCTTTTAAAAATGTGATCTAAGAAAAACAAAATATTGGTAGTATCATTTTCACACCTTTACTCTCATTGCAAGGAGAGTGCTGTGAACTGGATGTCATTGGTAGTTTGGTGTTAGAAGTATAGACACTGCGGTTTTAAGAGAGTAGGATTGTTCAGTTGTTCGTGTGTGAACACTGTGAAACTCCATGCAGGGTTAGGTAAGACTTCCATGTCTCCAGGTCTTTCTCACCAGCCTTTGCTTCAGCTCCCAAAGAACAAAGACAGTTTCTTGTGTCCTTCAGATCATCTGTTGCCACACCTTTCATTTATGCTGTGATTTTCTGCCTGACCTCTCTATTAGTGTCCTTAGGTGAAGCCAGTTTTTCTTAGAATGTGGTTTTCAGAATTTTGTATCTGAGAATTATAGTACTAGGTTTTGGCTTTTGTTGATAGGCATATTCTTTTACTGGGATTATTGCTGTGTTAAATGTGACAACTGTTAGTCGAGTTCCACCAAACTAGGTTGGTGAGTTAGGAACTCATTTCATGTTTTTCGTAGCCACGGTGAGGAGCTTTGCCTTGGAATCCTGTTAATGGGACTGGAGTTTTTCCCAAAGACAGTACACCAAGATGTGCTGCCCAGCAAAATGATCATCCCACCTCCCACCTTGCTCTTGTTTGAGACAGTTTTCCTTATGGGGGCTCTGACTTGACCTTTGGCTGGGTGGACACTCCCGTGGAGGAATAAGCTCATGCTGAATTTCTAGCTCAAGTATTCTAGTTACTTATATACCCTTTTTCCCCTTTACCAAAGAGCACACCTTTGTTACCTGGGAAGGTTCTTACCAGTCATGTGTAGCTTTGGGCAGGCCATTTATTAGGCAAGCAAGAAAAAGCACTCGGTCTGATCAGCTAGGTCAACCCTAGGGACATGTGGAAGAACACACGAAGTCAGAACTCCCCGACATCTTCGCGCCACGCCGGAAAGGTCTCCTAGGTCTGAACGCAAGTCCCGCGAGGCAGCACCAAGAACCACAGTGAATGTATGGATAGCGCCACATCATCATCCACACTCTACAATCCTGTATTTCTTTTAGTTTAGGAGGTGGCTGCAGGGACGGGGACTGAAGTGCCTTGAGAGTTTCTGAGAAGCCAGATCTCTTACCACACCTAAGAGAGGGTTCTGGGTGGTTAAAAGTCTCCCCAACCATCTGAAAAGTCCTGGCCAATTGGCAGTTCCCTTGGTTACTGTGTCTGTTCCACAGAGTAGACAGAAAGTGGGGTGAGTGGAAGAGAATGCTTGGGAAGGTATGGCCGTCAGCTCTTGGCTCCCATTTTTTTTTTACCAAGGTTTGGCTGGTTGGAGGATGTTCCAGGAGTATGAGAAAGAAGGACATCTCCACAAGTGTTTCTTAAATATTTGTTTGGTGAGGGTTGGGGGAGTAATCTCAGAAAAGCACTCTAGCTTCTCACTGGTGCTACAGGAAACTAAAAGGTCACTGGAGACGGTTTTCACCACAAAATACCCCTATTGTTCTCAGCAGTTAGAGATGCTTGTCAGCCTCATTTGGATATGGTAATAGAGAGACAAAGTGGTTTCTTGAAGTAATTTCTACATCAGTTTAGAACTTTTAGCCACCCTGAGATGATTCAAGCAGAGAGCCTCAGATGTGTGAGGTGTTTTTATGGTCAGTAGATGGGGAAGTGAAGCACTGAGGCCTGAAGTCCATTCAGTTTCTCAGGGCTCGCTGGCCTAGAGACCAGTGACTTTGGAGAAGGGAAGCAAGAGGACCTCCCCAGGTAACTGATAGGAAAAGTGTCATAATGAGCTCTTTCCCTCAAACACGAGGAGACCCAAACTTACCTATAGGACACGGTTCTAAGGGCACAGAAAATGAAGGCTTACTGAAGACTAGGAGGATTGGGTTAGGGGAAGTTGTACTGGAATGCAGTGGGCTTAATTCATGAATATGGACCAGGTCCTGCTTTGGGGATGGGGCTAGCCTTTAGTAGGTGATGATCAGTGAGACTGGATTCACAAGCTTTCTAACCTTGAAACTTAGAACCTGGTTCTGCAATGAACTCTGTGTAGTGGCCACACATGTGACCCTTCTCGCCAAGACCTTGATCCCTGCCTCTGAACAGCTTTCCCTTTTTCTGAGCCCAGTTAATAGTCTAAAGAGAATGACTAATTTTGATAGTCATATACTAACTATCCTAAGCCTTTCATTTTTATCTTGAAATCTTATTTAACATTATATTGTCATTTATCTTTTTTATTTGTTAGCTTAACTCCCCACTGGGCTTTCTACTTCAGTTGAGGACAGTATCTTGTTCATCTTTGTATTCTGCACAATGCCTAGCACCTCTTAAGTTTTTAGTAAATATTTGATATATAAATTAGCTTGCATGTAGGTTTATACCATTTATATTTCATATGATTCATTTTATTAGTTTAGAATGTAACGGATTGTATTAAAGAGTAATGAAACTAATCTGAAAGTGGAGCAAAAATGAGATTGTTTTGAAATAAACAATTTCCAAAGTATATAGACAGAGCAAGCATATAGCTGTTTGGGAGAAGAATCTAATATGAAAATATTTCCATTTGTAGATATATTTAAACATGATTTTAAGATTTAATAAAAATACTCCTGCAATTAAACTGTGCTAATTTGGGTAATCCTTTTTTTTAAAGATTTATTTATTTGTTTTTAGAGAGAGGGACAGAAACATCACTGTGTTGTTGCCTCTTGCAGGCCTCCTACTGGGGACCTGGCCCACAACCCAGGCATATAACCTGCTGGGGATTGAACCAGCAACCCTTTGGCCAGCACTCAATGCACTGAGCCACACCAGCCAGGGCAAGGGTGATCCTTAAATACTGAACTTTAATAAGAGCTAACAGCTCTAGAAACCTAGCTTCACTCATAGGAGAATACAAGTGCTTGAATCCATTGAATTGAGAGCAGTCTAAGTAATTCCTATTAACATGTAAATTGATTATTGTATTTAGCCATAAGTCTCCCAATACTAAACCAAACCAAACCATAGCATTGTTTTACCCCATGAGGATTAAAGGGTTTATTTATCAATAGTACTCTCGTCTTAGCAAAAAACAATGAATTCTTGTGTCTTTGGAAAGTTTTCCATTATCATTGATGGAGAGGTAATGGCAAAACCATTTTTCCACTTTCAAAAACAAATTCAAAGTCAGTTATTAAATAAGCACATACATATAGTTACAGACATATGTCCTCGCATAATTGTCTTTAAAAATAAGACGTGTGCCCTGGCTGGTGTGGCTCAGTGGACTGCCTGCCGGCCTACAAACCAAAGGGTTGTCGGTTTGATTCCTGGTCAGGGCACATGCCTGGGCTGCGGGACAGGTCCCCAGTGAGAGGTGTGTGAGAAGTAACCACACATTGATGTTTCTCTCCTTTTCTTTCTCCCTCCCTTCTCCTCTCTCTAAAAATAAATAAAATCTTAAAAGTAAGATTTATTTGAATCAATAGAATGACAGAATGGTGTGACATAAACATTTGTTTCACAAAAAATGACTATAACTGAGGATCCTATTGTGAGGGTCATTTATTTATTTTTAACTTCCAAAAAATTGTATTGATTTGAGAGGGATAGAGAAACCTCAATTTGTTGTTCCACTTTTTATGCATACATTGGTTGCTTCTTGTGTGTGCCCTGACCAGGTATTGAACTTGCAACCTTGGTGGATCAGGACAATGCTCTAACCAACTGAGCTACCCATCCAGGGCTATAGTCTTTTTTTAAAAAGAAACTGTTACTGTAAGAAAACAAAATAGTTGCCAACATTGGTACTCGTACCTCTTTTGGTCTTGTTAACCTTCAGAAAACTGGTTCTCTGAAAAATCATTTCATTTCTTGGCCTTTACTTATTTATTATGTATCATTTTATTGTACTTGCCTTTATTATATTTCTAAGGGTACCAGATTGAAAATAAAAAATAGAAAAAAAAAGATGACTGAATTTGCTAACAGAAAAGTGATTAAATGGGTTAATTTAGTAAAAATAAAGATCAACAGCTGAAAAATTCTGTTCTATTATCTCTTTCTCTTTCCTTACTGTTGTAGCGCTGAGTAAAAGCAGAAGGGACCCACAACTCTTACTATTTTTTAAATTCTGCAGCACTCATTTCTTTTTTTTTCTTTTGATTTAATTTTTATTGTAGTTTTTCCATTACCATTTAGTCCCTTTTATACCCTCTGCCCCCAGCAATCACCACGCTGTTGTCTGGGTCCCTGAGTCCTTTTTCCTTTTTTCTCGATCCCCCCCACTGGCTGTCATCTGCTCTCCATCTACAGCACTCATTTCTATCCCGTGCTGAGGCACAGGATAACCCTACAGCAAAAAAACCATAAATGAATCACAGACTTCAGCCCTTTCATTTACAAATGAGGAATATAACAGAGCCCTTGAGTGACTCTCCAGAGCCCTCACTGTATGCCCAAGGCTGGTATCCACAATAATTCCAGAGTCTTCTGGAACTTCATCAGGAGGCGGGACTGGGAGTCAAGGGTGGGTGCCCATTTCAGACCAGGCTTATCCTGAAAGGCTCTTTTTGTGGTGATCCTATGGCTTTTGTCATATTCTTACTTCGCATTTTATGGACTGAGTAATGTATAAAAATATCCTGTATATTACAAATGTTAAAGCATTAAGTTATTTTAGCCAGAGGGGACTGCCAAATAAGTCTGAGTACTCTGTTTTATGCTGAAGTACAGCTCTCAATAAGGATAGCAGATACCATTTCTTCAGCACTTGCCATTAGGTGCAGTGTTGGGTACAGTGCTAAGGGCTTTCATGAACAGTTAGTCTCTGAACACACCTGTGGTCCTAGATTAATGCTCACTGCGGTTACAGGGCCAAATGCACATTGCTTTGCTTTGAGTTCGATTTGCTAGGGTAGTCAGAGCTAGGAGTGAATAAAAATGTATTTGACTCTTTACACATTTTTCAATTGAATGGGGATCTGGATTCAGTCAGCAGTGCTGTGTAATAAATGTATAGCTTTGGTTTAATGGAATCAATTACCATTCTTCCTAATGGAAGTGCTGTAAAACCTGCTCTTCCTGGTTATAGATTTTGCTGTGCTATTGTTATCATCAGTTCTGTTACCTAATGTGGCATTTCTTCTGTCCCTTCATCTACAGAAGGGAGATACTCAGTCATTCCATTTCACATACTCTCGGTAAAAGTGACTGATATTAATGGATTTCAGTGGAAGTACTACAGTTATTCAGGAATTGGCTGTTCTCATGTTTAAAGAGCCCTAGTCACTGAGACCCACTGAAAACAGACTAAAAACAGGTGCTGTTTTGCCCACTGGTTGCCGTGTATTCGCTGGCTCTGCTCCAAGCTTCCGTTTGCATGAGGTTATTCAAATTGGATCATCTTTTCTCCAATTGCTACTTGCCAGTGTGTGGTAAGCCAGTTTATGTCATTTCCAAGCTACCAGTGGGTGACCTAATGCCTGAGGCTGTGTCCTTTTAAAAAATGGACTGCAGAGCGGACTAAAGATAGTTCCTCAGTTCCTCATCCTGATGTTTTGCACAAGGCAAACAAAAACACCCTAGATGACAATGGTGACATCAGTCTTCCGTTGCCCCGGTCGTGTCATCTGTGTGCTCTGGAGAAACGCCAGGTCCAGACTTTTTCATTCAGTCAGCTTCTCAGTGTTTGATGGGCACTCTTGTGGTTGGGCTTGGGGCTGGGCTCTGGGGGGTGGGATACCAGGAAAGCAAAAGGCTTGCAGATGCAACCTAGAAGCATGTGATCCCATGCTAAACTGTGTGCTGTAGCAATAAGGGATGCCTCAGGGTAGTCTGCAGAAGTTGGGAAACATTTGATTGTGGCAGTGAAATTTTTATTGAACCTTGAAAGATGAGTGAGATTTGGGTGGGGCATTCCAAGGAGAAGCATGATTAGAAATGTCAGGAATAAACATAGATTTTAGGGGGCAGCAAGAGACTAGAGTGGATTTTTTTGTGATGGGGAGAAATGGGAATTGAGAGGAAATGAATCAAATTATGCAAGTCCTTTAAACCAGAAGAACAGATTTGTACTTTGTTGTGGTGGGCCCTGTGGGCCATTAGTGTTTTGACTGCGACGCCCCTCATCTCTCAACCACTGTATCTTTCTTCCGACCTCTGCTCTTCTGCTACCAGCTAAGTCCAGCCAACATCATCCCTCCCTCAGATTGCTCCAGGAGCCTTCTCTCATCTTCTGCCTTGCCACCTTTCAATCCATTACTCACACTGTAGCCAAACTTTTTATATTTTTTATTTTTTTAGATTTTATTTGTTTATTTTGAGAGAGAGAGAGAGAGAGGGAGGGAGAGAGGGAGAGACACATCAATGTGCAGTTGCCTTTCTCGGCTCCCAACTGGGGACCTGGCCCGCAACCCAGGCATGTGCCCTGACTGGGAATTGAACTGGTGACCCTTTGGTTCACAGGCCGGTACTCAATCCACTGAGCCACACCAGCCAGGGCTTATTTTTTATTTTTAATGTAATGCTGATTATGTCACTCTCTAGTTTAATATGCATCAGGGCTCTTAGGATAAATTCGAAAATTCTTAACTGACTCACAAGGCCCTGCAGTGGCTGGCTCCTGCTTAACTCCATCTCGTATCGCTTTAAGCCCCCAGTTTGTTTTTGTTTGTTATTCGAGCTCCTTAGGCCTTCTCTCAGGGGCTCTGGCCTGCAGCGTCAATCTCTCTGGGCCTCTGCCCCACTCACCTAGGTGTCACCTGCTGGATTCGTTGAGGATGTCAAGCCTTCCCTAGTTCCCAGGCAAAGTTGGTTTCCACTAATGTAGAAACTCCTTTGGCCACCTACCATAATTAGTTAATTACTCATCTAATTATTTGGTTAATATGTATGCCACTAAACTGTCAATTCCAGAGAGGGCCTCTGTCTTGGTCACCACTGTCCCCATCACCCAGCACTGAGTCCAGCTCACTGTAGGTGCTCGTTAAATGTCTCTTTGAACTTATGTGTCAATCCCTATGAACAGGTATCAGTCAGCTTCCTCGCTGCTCTGTGAGGTCATCGCAAAAGTGTGCAGTGGGCCAAAGAGGAGGACTGTTGAAGAAGGAGTGGAATACACCAAAGCGGTCCACTGGGAGGGTCTGCTGCAGGGTAGATTAGAAAGCTTTGAGCTGCACACAGAAAGGCCTTGAGAGATGAGTTGTATGGTGATTCAGGGACAGTTCACAAGTTAGTCAAATTTGATTCTTAAGAGTCATTCTCCAGAGACCAGACTCATACTTCTTTTTCCTCTTGACTCATAGCATTATCTCCTGATGGATAATCTCATTTCATTGTGCCCTTTGATGATCCCTGTCGATAGCAGCCACTCCCTCCTCATCAGGGGTGATTGTCATTGGTCTCCCCAGTTTCTTCAGGGATCTGCTCCTGATTCCCTGAGCCGAGGGAGTATTACTGGACTCTAGACTTGGGGGCATCAGAGGAAATTTGTCTCCCCCACCGCTCATGTAATGGTCCCGGGATAAGAAGATGCACACTGAGAATATGGGTAGAAAAATGTTTTTCTTGCCCTGTGCTACCTCTCACTTGCAGAGTCTTCTAGAGCATTGCTGTCTAGGAATAGGAAGCACAGTCTAGGCCCCCACCTGTGCCAACTTAGCTTTCGGCTGTGAATGGAATCAGGAGATCCTTTTGAACACCAAAAATGTACAAGACTTATGTCCATCACCAGCTATTCATTGTAACAAGGAAGGATTCAATAAACATGTATTGAATTTTAATTATGTGCCGATCACTGTGCTCAATGCTGAGGTGACTACAAATAAAGGAGTGAGAGGTGTAATTCTTATCCACGAGGAATTTACAGTGTATTATAGCTGGAGAAATAAGAGGTCACAGCACACACAAGGATAATTCACAGTCCCTGGTCAGGAGTAAACACTGATTGCCAGATGATTGCTATAAATTTTATAGAAGTTCTAAGTTGGCAAGGCCATATCTAGAAACACTGGTCAGGTAAGATTTTCTTTCTTTCTTTCTTTCTTTTTTTTTTTTTTTTAATGCAACAGAATAGAATTGAAACTGTCAGAGAGCATCTCACATAGTAAGGGAAGATTGTATCATAGAACTTGTTTCAGTGGTGATTGTGTGTAGGTGTTCAGAAGGCTTTAACAAAAAAATAATTTTATTGGTAAAAACAAATGGAACATGCTGCTGTAGAAGGGGTGCGCCTTGTGTTTGCCTATGGTTTGGAAAGAAATATAAAATGGGTTGGAAGGACTGAATTGCCAAAGGCAAGGGAAAATTAGGTTGGATCATAGATTGAGAATAGATTTTGAAGGGTCTTGAATGTCTAAGAATTTTGGGTTTTATTCTATTTGGGAGCAGAAAATACATCAAAACTTTATTTTTGGAAACTAAATCTGGCCACAGAGTGGAAACAAGTTGGGTAAAGGACAAGTGGCTCCGAGAGAGCTGTGACTGAGTTTGTCTAAGAATGAGGTGCAAAGATGGGGACGAGGAAACGGGAAAGGCAGGGACAGGCAGAAGAGACTGAGAGAGTGGGGCTGACTGACCTGAGCAGGGATGCAGAATGACAGAGAGGGAGATAGGGCTTTGGGTTTATTTTAATGTGTCAATTAAGTTTTTGGCATGAAATTGACCAAAGGAAATTGAAAATGTTAGATTGGAGTTTGGGACATGAAGCTCAAAAATACAAACTTGGAAAAATTTGGTTTTCAGGTAAAAATGAGCCAATGTGATCTCCTTAATAACCTCCTCCTTCCATGGTGAGGCCTTCTAATTCCTCCTTCTCAGGAAGTCCCAGCACACTCTTCACTGGGCTGTTGTCTTCATGTGTTTAAAGATGCCAGAGGAACAGTCAGTGAACCTGGCTCTCGTGCTTGATGATTTTATTCTGCCAACTGGTAGAGTCTGGCTGATTTTCTGTCTATTCAATTGGTTATTTTGTTTGCATTTTTCAGACCAATCTTTGAGGGCATTTATTAAGAGTCCTGCTTGGCTGGTTTGTGTGTATTTAAAGAGGAGGAATTTTCTGGGCATAGTTATTTATTGCCAATTTGAAATATAGTAAAATAGTAAAAATATCACTCCATTCTTCTGAGCACTCTTTACTAAATGACACTTCTGGATTTTGCCAATTGTTCTAGATAATGTTATCTTGAGGAATAATAACATCTAGATACTATGAATCACAAGAAATTGTAAGTGGCATTATTTTAGTATTTAGTGATTGTTTTATGATAGTACTTTGAACATTTTAACTTATTCATGGTGTATGTGAAACTGTTAATTCAAAAATTAGATTAGATGGAATTTCCCATTCCCCATCTGTGCCAGGTGATAGAGTTGTGTAGGGTAGAGTGAACTTTTGGGGGGTGTTATTTAATGGGACATGATTTAGGAGACATAGCTACTTACTAGACTTCCTGGAGGATATCCACAGAAATGCTTATCTGTTCACTTTCCTCTCGAGTGGATGGAGTGGATGGTATAAGAGATTAAAAGTGATGCTCTGTATCATTTGGGATTTTTCTCTGATTCAGTGCTGCTCAGCGGAGAATTGAGTAGATAGAACATAGATGGAGTGATTTAGTGTCATTGAGAAAAGCACGCCATGCTTGCTGCCCTTCTAGAACTGACCTATCAAACCTGTGTGGCGTGGCTTACCCAGAGCAGCCTGTATGCATTAGGGTAGTACAGTTACATATTTCTGTTTGCTTTCTTTGGGGGGTACAAAATTACGTTGCCTTTATTTTTGTTTTCATTTTATTTAACCAGTTTTAACACTCTATTTGTACAGTCTGCTGACTATAGAAGAATTCTAACCATATTTTAATCTGTTTTTAAGTAGCTAGAGAACAAAGTTGCCTGAATCAGTCCCTTCAGACTAAAGCAGAAAATACTGACTTTTAATGATAATTAAAATACTTTATTGTGAGATATACATTTCTGCATTTTGTTTTTAATATTTGGGTTGTCTCCTTTGTGCCTCAGTAGTAAAGCAGCAGATTTTTATTCTCAGTAAGGCGAGAACTGTACTTCTCTCTGCAGGTGCAGGTTTACTTCCACTTAAATCCTCCACATACATTCTAGAATAAATAAATGAATGGGTTATATTTATGTCACAAAAAGGGAGTCTTTGTATTATAAAAGGATTAAATGACATGAGAGCTATATTTAAAAATTATGAGACTATAAATTATGTATAAAAATTATTTAATATACAGAAATTAAGCTTTTATGTGACTTATAATACTGTTTCTATGTAGAGCCATGGAAGCCATCCGCAAAATGGTAGGGAGTTGCCTGTCATTCTTCCCACTTTGGGCAGCTGCACAGACCTATTTGAACTGAAGCTTAAGTGGAGAAGTTCTGTTTCTCCCTGCAGGGAACCATCTAAAGTGATGACGTCAATGTTTGTCTCTAGTTTCACAAAAAGGATAGGGGTCCATTTTTAGAATTTGAGGCTCAAAATTTTAACATCACTAAGCTGTAGTAAAGTGCTACTTTTGTTTATTATGTAAATATTCTTTCATTTTAAGAAACATTGTGATTTATAACTCATCGCAAGGGTCAAAGGGAAAGGAGTGACTAATTGGAATTGTTTAGTGCAGTTGTGATATGTATTTTAGGTTACTTGGCAGATTTTTTTCCCCTCTAAAAATTGAATGCTGTTTACATCGGCTTTTACAGAAAATGGTGCCTGTGATTGGGGCTGTGAAGGAGGTGCACTGAAGGGAAGGACTGTTCCTTGGCTGAGTTAGAATAAAGTGATATATAAATGATGACTGCCTTTAAGCTGTATGACATGTTTTCTCTGTCCAAAGTAATATATATGTTTTTACTTACGAACACGCATGCTACTGGTTGGATTTGTGGAAGACTAACACACAGAAATATGGATTTTAACGTTGCAGTTTGTCTGCCTGTCCATCCAGATCCATAGAGGCCGAATGCGTGTGCGCATCTCTGTCTTCCAGGCTCCCATCCCCATTTCTCCATAGGCCAGGGTGTCTGCATGCCAGTCTGCCTTCCTCTTAAGAACAAATACTTCTGGCATAATGGGCAGTAGCAGCTACAGCCATTCCTAGATTCAGGTATCTCAGGGGAGTGTGTATGGGTTCTACGACTTTTTGTTTCCTACATTCCCAGATGATAAACAGTGTCAAATCGAGGGATAGAAGGGACTTGGCAAGATTGGATGGTGAATCAAGTCCTTGAACAACTTTTTAGAAATATTTTTAAACTTTTTCAAGAAGATTATCAGTTTCTCAGTACTGCTCTTCACGCTCAGCAAAGGAGGATAATGAACTGATATTGCGTCTTCTGTAATGTAATCTAACGTGGAGTGTGTGGGATGGCCCGGAGCTACGACCGGGTCGATAAAGTGCCTGTTTATTTCGTGTCAGCCATTTGTAAGGAAAAGTTTACTTAAATAAATTGTGCTTTTCTTCTCTTTAGATTTAGTTTGTAAGAGGAGAGGAACATTTTAGACATATTTCAAAGCTGAGTTGCTGATGAGACCACAGATAGTTTTTCAAGGGTTTGGGGAAATCAGGCAGTGTCTCATCTGTTGTTAATTAATGAAATGAAACTGGGGTCACTAGAGTACAACAATGAATGAAAGGTCAGTGAATGGAAAAAACTGTCAGTGAAAGAGGATGTCAGCAGAGTGGAACATTGTCATAGATAAAAATCAGGGAAAATGTGCCCTTTGGTTGAGGTAGTGGTTAAAAAAAATTTTTTTTTAATTGTTTTCAGAGGTGGGGGAGGAGAGGTTCATTTTGTTGTTCTGCTTATTTATGCATTCATTGGTTGCTTCTCCTATTTACCCGCAGCCTTGGTGTATCCCACACACTAACCAGGCCTGGCGCCCTGATGTAGCGTTTTCTGCAGGCAGCTAGGGGCTGTGGTTTGGGGCATTTTAAGCCAGACTGAACACCAAATAAATGCTCTGAGTTCAGTGAAATCTGCTAAATATTTTAAGGCTGTTCCAGTGTGTGCTGGAGGTTCATTGAAAAAATTTGTGAAAAAGAGGTTTCTTTTTGTTTTATAATGTGTTTGACAATGTTATTGCTGTTTTGTTTGCCTTTTGGGTTTTGTTTCAGAGTTGAATATGGGTTTCATCTTTCATTTATTTCTGTTCTCTGTCTTAGAATTTTCTAGAAGCCACACTCACTTTTGAGGTCCACTGAAGTTAAAGCGCCTTAGGATCACTGTACTAATTAATGATGGAGCAGGACCTGGAACAGCCCAGGCAGGCTGACTCGCAGTTTATGGTGGTTGCAGAATCACATCCCCTCTGAAAGTGGTCCTAAGGTGGCCCGAAAGCCATCAGGACATAGCGTCAGCTGCACTACCAACATGCAAACTGTGAGCTTAAACAAACCGGTGACTGTGTTTCAAGTAGTCCATGTGAAGGGCATGCAAAGAGGCTCTTGTGTCTGTGGTCCCGTCAGACCCCCTTCCCCCTTTTTTCTCTATCATTGAAGCTTCTGAACCATATGGCTTTGGGGAACAGGTATCTTCCATCAGTCTGGGAGAGGCCATGGCCATTTGTAGCCTGGTACTGAGACCTGGCAGGCCAGCACCGCTGGTGAAGGGAGGACTCCGTGGGAATCAGCAGGGCGGTCCCACATCCTAGAGCAGGGGCGTCAAACTCATTGTCACCAGGGGCCACATCAGCCTTATGGTTGATTTCAAAGGGCCAAGTGTAATTTTAGGACTATATAAATGTAACTACTCCTTAACAGTTAAGCGAGAGCTCAGCACTGCTGCCAGGTAGAAACAAGGTGCCGGGCCAGATAAAACAAGGTGGAGGGCCAGATTCAGCCCAAGGGCCTTGTGTTTGCCACCTGTGTCCTAGAGAAAGTTGAGGCCGTAGTATCTGGAGAAGTGATGTAGTGCCACAATTGAGGGGACAGTCTGGAGCCAGGCTTCCGGGGCTCATGTCCCAATTCCCAGCCCTGCCAGTTAGTGCCCTCTGTCTTTCTGAACCTCTACTTTTTAAATGTGTCCTATGGGGATAACAACAGCACCTACCTCATAGGGCAGTTGTAAAGCTTGAATAAATACTTGTGAAGTGCTTAGAGCAGTGCTTGTCACACAGTCAATGTCTGATAATTCTGATTGCTTACATTATTTATAAGTATGATTACTTATACATTTAAAATGGAATTTAAGCAGTATCCTTGGATGGTCTTGTTTCTCTTTTCTCTGAGAACACTTACTGGAATATTGTTTTGTTGAATGTAAGTGAGAGACCATCGCATGAACTGTTTTAAAGCCAGAATAGGAAAAAAAAAAAAGTATGGAAACAGTTCTTAGAGAAACATCAGAACCACAGAAGTTAATAGAAGTTAAAATTTAAACCCATACAGTTAAATTATAATCAAAATAGTGCCTGACAGTTACTTTGTTGGGTAGGTGCAAGGTAGGCAAAGAATGGTGAGATGCTTTAACATTTGTTACCAGAACTACTTTGGGAGGATAACTGTGCTATGCAATTTGGCTGAAAAGGAGCAAAACAACAATAGAAACAAAATTATGAATCCTGAACAGTGATACTCACGTGCATATGCCAGTATTGGCTGACCCCTTTTTTGAGAGTGTCTGCGGATTGTACTTGCAGGTATAGCAATTATAATTGACTTTTTTCAGTAGGTGCAGTGGCCCTAGAATAGTGTTTCCTGTGTGTGAGTTCCATTAACTTGTTATGCATTTAGAAGGAGGGATGAGTAGGGGGATTCCATAATCAAGTACATTTGAGAAACTATTTGAGTTCAGTGAAATTAAACAAGTTTCTTTGGAGATACTTTTCGGAGCCTTTAACATGCTAATGTGTGCTGGGACATGTGACATGCCGTATTTCTCTTACTTTTGGACCAATATCTCATCGGTCAATTTCCTGCAGGGCACCTTGCTCTGGAGCACATTTGGGAAACGTAACCTTAGAAGGATTGCTTTTCCCCCCCTACTTTGTGTCTCTGGTAAGTCCTAACAGTGAAGTTAAAACAACTAGGTGTAGATAAAGGCTGGAGGAAGGCCTCGCAGGTGAGGCTGAGTCCTAAATGTATGTGTGATCACTGCATTGGAGTGATCATTACTGATTACTGATGCCTGTTAGAGTGCTTACTGTGTGCCAGGCACAAAGCACTGAGGTGTATTCACTAATTTGATGCTTTTGTCAAGTCTATGAGGTAGCTGTGACCATTATTCCTGTTTGTAGATAAGGAGACTAATAACCAGAGGGCTTAAATAACTTGCCCAACTTAGACAACCAGAATGTGGTGCAGCCAGGATATGAACTTGGGTTCCAGAGCCTAGTGTTCTTCCTTTCTCTGCTGCGCAGCCGCTAGAGTGTGGTTTGTATGCTGTGGTGATGTGTGGGCGGGGTGGGAGGCTGTTCCTGGATGAGAGGAGAGCATGACTGTGTGAAGTAAGGGGTTTTGTGTAGCTGGAGATTTTGGCTGGAAATGGTTTCATGAAAATGTGCAGGTACAGATCCTGAGGCCTCGTCTGTCACACAAAGGAATTTGGGATTTCTATAATGGCACCACCCACTCTTCCCATCAGGTTACCTCAACAACTTTAGGAAGCAAACTGCTTCTGTGTAAACAGTGCAGACACTTAGGGGGAAGGCTAGGAATGCACACTTCCACACTTTGTAGGTGGCCTAGTTATCACTGACTTCCTGCCATCCTAGCTGGCTGTGTTGTGGAACCTATAGACAGTTGACATGGGAGTCTAGAAGGTTATGCGTGAGTTGAACATAATCCAGGGGATAATATGGGTGGCACTCTCCCTCTCCCCGCACTTCTGCAGTGTTTGAGGGCATGTTTTGTATGCCTTCTGGAAGGGGACTGAACACTAATAGAATGTAATTCAAGGAGATGGATTTATGGATCTCATAAATATTTAATGAGGTTTTAAGGTCTTGTTTAAGGCTTGATTAAAGAGGTAAAAGTGGGGCTGCCCTCCCTGCCTTCTAATAAGACTTAACATGTCACTTGTTTTTAAATTAAATAGTATTAAAATATATACATATTTTCCATGATCCAGATATCTTTGGTTCCTGAAGTTTGAACTTAGTGAGTAGTGAGGGTTTGGATAGCAAGACATTTATCTGACGGTTTATCAGAATCTGTTTGGTTGCTGGGTTTGGATTTAGATAGCAAGGAATATTTAATTGGAAACCCAATGAAGACCTTACACATTCTCCTTTTTCTCCCACCCTCAGAGGAACTGAGAGTGCCTCTGTGGCTGGGTAGCGCTCTCCTTGTTAAGAAAGGGCAAGATTGTGACTTAATTAAGGTCATGGAGCAGGTCATTGCAAGAACAGGACGAGAAAAAAGGGAAATCATCTGAGTCCAGGAATATTGCCTCAAAGCTTCGTGTACCCTAACCAGTTAGGGTCTGTCAGCACTTCTTACAGTGCTCTGCAAAGTGAACAGGAGACCCCAGGAATCGGTAGTAACTAGGTGGACTGTGACCAACTAACTGCCTGGCGAGTCCAGGACTTGACTGTAGACAAGGTTTGTAAGTAGAGCTGAGTATGTTTCTGATACCTTTGCCGTGAAAAACCTCTACAGTAGGAAGATTTAAACTTAATTCCAGAAAGAATTTTTAACTTGATCAACCTTCTATTTTGAGGAAATGTTGTTTGACCCCAGTTCACATTTTTTTACATCCACATTTTGCTTCTGTGAATAATTGTCTTGCCTTGGTTACTTGCTCCTTACCTTAAATCCTCTTTACATTCCACAACAAGCACTCACGGGTGGGGGCATAGGGAGCGGGAGCAGATGTTGCAGGACGGGTGCGCAGAGTGAGGAAGCAAAGAGTCATCTTGGATCAGCGCCCTCCAGGCCTGCGTGTCCCTGCTGCGGCGCCACAAGCCAAGACTTGGCGCTGGGTGGTGTGTCAGACGCAGCAGTCAGCAGTGCAGGCAGGAAGCGCTGTGTCTCCATATGTGTCGACGGGACTTCATATTTCTTTTCTCTTCTTTTAAAATGTACTTGTTTATAAATTGCATTCATGTACTGCTGTACTTACATACTATGAAAATTATAAAACATAAGATTTGAAATCAGAAAGGGTAAGATAAAAATAAATATGGTTTCCCTAATATTTTCTCCTCCTTATTTTAAATTATAGTTGACATCCAATATTATTTTGTATTAGTCTCAGTTGCACAGCATTTGATTTTTCTTTTTATGTCAGTTTTAAAATTTTTCAGTTAAAGCTGACATACAGCAATGTATTGGTTTCAGGTGTACACCCCAGTGATTAGACATTGTATAACATACTAAGTGATCATCCCCATAAACCTCGCACCCATCTGACACTATACATAGTTGTTAGAATGTTACTGACTATATTCCCTACGCTGTACTTCACATCCCCATGATGACTTTTCTTTTTAAACAATTTTATTGGAGTAGTTCAGAGAGTGCCTGGCCTGACTTTATCCTGTCCATCCTTAGGTGGGTTCGCAGAGTTCTCCCGTTGTTTCCCTGGCCTCTGTGAAGGAAAATCTACCCTAGTTCCTACCTGCATTTCTCAGCCTTGCTTACCTGTTGCCAACATTGGGCCAACAAGAATTCTTCCCAATCTTTATCTTGGCTGCCAGCGAGATGTCCTGAACAAGGTGGGTGCTTTAAAAATGTCCTTCATTGCAGGGTTTACTGTTAGCACCTAGAGAAATAGCAATCGCCCGTCTGCTGTCATTTCAAACACACCTGGCTCCCAGGAAGGATGTGTACCATTCTCAGGGTGACTCCCTGGTGAGCTCTTGCACCGACTTCGGAGCGCTGTTTGGTTTGGTTTTAAAGATGGCTATAGGAAACCTAAACTGATGTTGTATTCGCTTGCTCCTCATAGGTCCGAGAGACCTGGAATAGGATAGGATTTTTCAGAAGTTTAGCTTTATTTTCTTAGTGAATTCGTTGTTCTATTTTAATAATTGGGCACACTCAGGAAGGCTCATACTTCCCAACCTCACGTTAATAAGTGCATTTGTTTACTGCAGCCCACTAGAAAGGCACTCGGGTTGGGCCTGGACTGAGGACGGACTTCATGTTGATTGCTGGCTGGAGGGGAGAGGCGGTGGTAAAAAGACAGTGAGGACAGGGATGAGAGTGTGCACTGCAGACCATGCTGTCCGAGGCTCACTGGAGCAGTTTGGTTGAGAAAGAAGAGGGAACAGCATGGAATCTGGCTGCAGGGGACGTGGGCTGTACTGAACAAGGTGTGCGCAGCAGAGGAACCCTGGTTGTTGAGGCTGCTGTTGTGTACAACGGTACCAGCACAACAACATTAGAACTGAAATGTCTGCTTCCACAGCTCATATCCTCTTAACCAGTCGTGCTAGAAAACGGTGCTCTCAGTGCCCGGAAAAGTGGTTTTTCTTTAAAACCTCTAATTTACATCACCTTTAGTTGAAAAGCAGTCAAAGATATTAATTCAGCTGTTGGTGATTTACAAGTGCTGCTTTCCTAGACGAAGGCAGCGCCTTTGCATTTCCTCCTCGAAGAACTGAAAGAATTGTGCTGGCTGTAAAAGCAGCGTCCCCACTGGCTTGTTCTTGCAAGGGGAAAGCCAGGCTTTTCGGGCGTGGGGGTGGGGAGAATACTCCTATCACTGAGATGCAGTGAGGCATGCAGTTATTTTTTTCTTTTTTGTTCTCAAAACTCCTGCCTCGACACTGTTGTTAATATATCAGCTCTTACCTCGAGAAATGCTTGGTTGAAACGTGATAGCTTAAGCTCATACGGAGCCTTTCTGGTGAGGTCACCTTTGAGTATGTGATGATTATTAATTAATTCTCTTTTAGAGATAAGCAAACTGTGTCACAGAAAGAAAAATTGATTTCTGAAAGTCACATGCCTCTCTAGGGCAAAGCTGGAGATACTTTATTTAATCTTCAGATTAGAAAATAAGCTAAAATTCCTAGCTAGGGATCCTATCCACAGTTACCCCAGTAAAACTTAACCAGTCACCTAGGATGCAAGTTCACAAATATTGTTACAGGTCATTGTGGTTACTTTTAACATTAAATTAAATGGCACATTCATTTTGCTACATACATTTTGCAAATGTGTCAGTTAACAACCATATGAGTGTCCTCAAGGTGAGAGCAGTTAAACCTGACCTGGAGTTGAGGGAGACCATTTACCAAAGTGGGCACAAACATAGGTACATTGGGAAGAAGAGGTTGTAGGGGAAAGAATGAGTTTGTGGAAGTTCATGGGTGAAAGAGCTTGGGCAAGGAGTTAGTATGGAATGTTGTCAGAAAGCTTCTTTATTAGAATTTGTAGGCTAGGGAATAGTGAAAAATAAGAACGCACTGGACAGGCTGGACAGCTTTGAAAGTGATACGTGGAAAATTTACATCCCACCTCCAGATTCATAGTTGAGAAGAGTCTTAGTGATAGAGGATTTTGGAGATCATTTAGTCATCTGTCATTAGATAAATAAGGAAATCAATATTCCAGAGATGTCAGATGAATTTCCTGATGATGAGTTTCAGAAACAGATTTGCCTCTCTTTCACAGATAACATAAACTGATCTTCCTGCTCAGCTCTCTGATTTAAACTTCCCAGGGAAACGGTGCTTCTTGAAGTTCTTCAAAGGTGAAGATTTCATAATCTTCCCTAATAGTACATTCCTTTTGATTAAAATTTAGAAGCTAAAGTCTTTAAAAACAGCACCCACAAGACTACTAATTTTATTAGTCCTTAAAAAAAAAAAATAGCCCTGGCTGGTGTGGTTCAGTGGATTGAGTGCCAGCCTGTGAACTAGGATGTTGCCAGTTTGATTCCCAGTCAGGGCACATGCCTGGGTTGCTGGCCAGGTCCCTGGTTGGGGGCATGCGAGAGGCAACCACACATTGATGTTTCTCTCCCTCTCTTTCTCCCTCCCTTCCCCCCTCTCTAAAAATAAATAATTAAAATCTTTAAAAAATAATAAAGTGACACCAATATATGTTAACAGAAATTTCCTTGGGAGGATCATAATATTTACCATTTAAAATGCTAGGCTCTTTATATTATTGCATTTAGCCCTCATAATGGCATTAGGAGATAGGTTGGCCCTGAGTTAAGTCACTTACCCAAGGCTTTGTGGCTAGGAAGTCATTGGCTTCAGAGCTGTTCAGTGACAGTGACCAGACTCAAAAGCAGGCTACTCTGGCTTTAAGTCCTGTGCTAATATGAAACCAGAAGTACCCATCTTCTGGAAAGAAGAGCTTTCTAGAATAAGCTGTTGTGAAGGACTAACAAATCTTAACAGTTATTGAATCACAACTGAGATTTTTGTTCCCCGCTTTTTCCATATCATTTTTTTTTTTTAGATTTTATTTATTTTCCAAGAGAGGGGAGGGGAAGGAGAAAGAGAGGGAGAGAAACATTGCTCAGTTGCCTCTTGTGTGCTCCAACCGGGGACAGTTATGGACAGTAATTAAAATATTACCTGCACCAATGACATAGGAATGAGGGGAGAGAGTTGTTTTTCTGTGACCTAAGTGAAATGTTTTCAAAGGATTCAGGAAAGACACATTGCATTACATTTTTTTCTGTCTACCCTAGGTAGGAGGAAGGCAACTGTAAAATATTTAGGGGGCAGTTACGATCTAGAAAGATTCTGTTCTGATGTTATTTCACAAGTTCTTGACCATTAAAGAAATGGAAACATAAGTGGTAGATGCATTTGGTTGTGATTTTCTTAATGAACTCCAGTCAGCAAACCTATGAAAATAAAAGCCATACTCCATCCTGCATCAGAAATTAGCAGATTAATGTGCATTTTTGGTTTTGAGTTAAAATGTTTCAAGTACATATATGTCATTTTCTCCTTTAACTGACTTTTTCCACAGACGTAGTAATTACAAATCCAGATGAGAGAGTACTTATTTATGGTATTTAATTCAGTAGCCAAATCATATTTCAATTTTATATGGTGACATTTTAGAATTTTTGTTTGCTTTTTTGTTTTTAAAATTGACTGTGTTTCATTAAGTCCCATTTTATTACAAAAAGAATTTTCAGGTACCACCTTGGATACATTGATTTAGTAAATAGATATTCTCAAAGTAAAATTTTTATAAATCAAGTAAAATTATCCCATTTCTTTCTCATTTTGTTTCAATTATTTTATTACCACTCAATTTCAACACTTTAATATCTCTTTCCCTCCCTCCTTTGCCATTTACATAAAATAAAGGTACTATTTAAGTGCATCTTTTATAGTACCTTGCTTTATAAGTGAAGAATACTTTGGAGATATAAACAGTGTTATAAGCTTGGATTATTGATGTCTCTTAAATTAGGTCAGGATGGCCCCTTTCCACGTTTCCTGCCTGTGCGGCATCACAGTGCAGTGTGGCGGGGGCAGCAGTCAGTGTGAGGCCCGGGAACTTGCGCTCGGTACCCGTCCCCAGCCTGCCACCGCAGCTCTCCGTGTAAACGTGGCAGAAGGACCAGCCCTGTGGGGCCTGGTGCCTGCCGTAGAGGCGACAGGTGGGGGTGCGGATAAGACTCCTAAGCCTCCTCAGATAGCCACCTGGTGTTGAGTCACTCTCGCCTGACCCTGTTCTTACATGGGAGATGCAGTAGCAGGTGATCTCGGCTCAGAAAAGCAGACGCGACCTTTTCTACAAGCACGGAGTTTAAAAGCTATAGCAGTAAACACCAGTAAGGTCTTCGCCGCCTGATTGTTAGCCTCACAGAAACCTCCGAGGCCATCAGAGGACTGGGGCTCGGGCTGGGCTGCAGGCCGGTCAGTCAGAAGCTCCCTTAGTTCCAAAGGCTATTTCTTGATGTTGCCGTCTCATGGTGGAGATGGGGCTGCATCTTATGTATAATAAAGTCCATTTATTGTGCTAGATATGGTAAATGAAGGGATTAGGGAACTGGCAAGTTTTAGGAGGTTAAAAATAAGAAAATTACTGTCTTTCAGGTCTTTGGAAAAGACTTATAGAGGAGATAGCATTACAAGAAAAGGGAGAAGTGACCAGAGTTGCTTATAAGAGAATTATTTCAGGCTTAGAACACTTCCTGAGAGGCAGCAATGGATGACTAAATGCAGCGGGGCGTACAGGCTTGCCTGGAAAATGGTAGACGGGCGGAGCTGAAGAAACACGCATCGAATGCAGCTATGTATCTGGAGCCGAAGGTAGAAAAACAAGCAAGAATCAGTCCAAGATCTCATACTTCACTACTTAATAGCGCAGATAAGAATTATCTGCTAATTATAACATAGTATGCTGCATGCTTTGCTTGTGAACAGAGTGCTTTGGAGGGACAGAGGATGCGATGGTTAATGACAAGCAGTGGGGAAGAGTTCACAGCAAGGTTAATTTAAACGGCAGGAAGAGTGGAAGAGGAACAGGGCGTGCCAGGCACAGGAGCGGCGAGAGTGGCAGCGGCAGCACGGAGGGCAGTGTCCATGTGACGCTGGGGGCGGTGGAGGTTGTGGACACGGTGAAATCCAAAGTGTGGATGAAGCACTTAACCCTTTTAATTAGCCCTGTTAACTGTGCTCATGTGCTGTTAGTCATTTTAATTACTCTTTCCCTCCACAGGAGCTGATGCAACAGAATGGGATTGGTTACGTGTTAAACGCCAGCAATACCTGCCCGAAGCCTGACTTCATCCCCGAGTCTCACTTCCTGCGAGTGCCTGTGAATGATAGCTTCTGTGAGAAAATCTTGCCGTGGCTGGACAGATCTGTTGATTTCATTGGTAAGTAGCTCAAGTAATGTTAGAAGTCCTCTGGTGCAGGTGTCCCCTCTCCCTCCATCCCTCTCTTTTTCTTTAGAGAAAGAAGCCTATTTCAGAGCTATCAAAAGTCTGAAACAACACATGATGCTGCTCGCCTCATTTAGTGGCCAAGGTGACGTGTGTGTGCCACGCTCTCCCCAGGGGACTGGCCATGTGACATTCTAGCGAACTGAACACCACCCAGGTGAAGCCTGATAGGATCTGTGATTGTGTGTCTGCAAGTGTTTGAAAATCAGACTTTTGGGGTTACATATCTTACCCACTTTTTCAAATCCTATAAAATACTTTGGAAATTTTGGTGGCTTTCCTTAAACTGTTGTGCCTTGCTGCTCTGTTTTTCCCAGAGAAAGGTCAAATCCTGTGAAAACAAACCCTGTTACATTCAGTGTCTTTGTGTCACAAGACTTCGAAGCCTTCCTCCATGTGCCAGTAATTTCACGTAGTGGCGGATCTAATAAAACTCTCACCCCCACGTGTGTACACTATTGCTCATTTCTTTGGTGTTAGTCGTGACACGACCGACTGGTGCCGTGATGGCAGTCCGGAGCCACTCCACGCCCAGCCTGACTCCCAGCGTCAGGTGCCGTTGTGCCGTTCCGATGCCGCAGGGCACAGTCTGATGGGGTCAGTCGGTGACGTGTGTTTGCAGTGCGGCTTCAGGGGAGAGAGGGACAGAGGAGAAACATTGCTAGCGCTTGAGCAGCATAACAGGGTTGACTCTTGGTGTTCCACATGAGGAGTTTTTGTCCCTCCCCCACAAGGCACATAAACTTGAGCACTACATAATTAAATACTCTGGGTTAGTTAACTGCAATTTTTAAAAAAAGACCTTGTTCCTTTTAAGAAGTAAAATTTGTAAATTAAGCCTGTCACTATATATACTTTCATCTGCGAGGGAAAGTTTTTATTTTTTAAAGATTTTATTTATTTATTTTTTAGAGAGGGGAAGGGAGGGAGAGAAACATCAATGTGTGGTTGCCTTTCACATGCCCCCCTCTGGGGACCTGGCCCACCCAGGTCCTAACCCAGGTATGTGCCCTGACTGGGAATCGAACCAGTGGCCCTTTGGCTCGCAGGCCAGCACTCAGTCGTCTGAGCCATACCAGTCAGGGCTGCAAGGGAAATTTTTGAGATACTATTTTTAGAATTTTAGGTATTTCTGAAACAGTTCTCTTTCTTTAAGATTCCAGATTGCCAAGAGTTTTCATCTTTTTAAAAAAAATTTTTATTTATTGATTTTAGAGAGAAAGGAAGTGGGGCAGGGGGAGAAACATCCATTTGTTGCTCCACTTATTTACAATGCATTCATTGCTTGCTTTGTGTATGGGCCCTGATGGAGATGGAACCACACAGCCTTGGAGTATTGGGACAACGCTCTAACCAACAGAGCTGCCCAGCCAGGGCCAAAGGGTTCTCATCTTTAATTAGGATGCATCTATGAAATATCTGAAGATAAATAGCGTAGCTATTTCCCACTTAAATAATCACAAACAAAGCTCCTACATATTAATCCCCCCCTGTACTTCTAGGAAATACTCAGCATATCATTTAGTTTTGGCCTCTTTAAAAGATAATAGTTATGGTTAATGTGCTCATTGCCTATGGCATTGATCCAGAGACATTTGGCTCTGATCTCAGCTCAAAAGTGCAATTTCAGAATCTGTTTAAGAGAACCTGATTACATTAAGTCATGACAATGTCTGAGCTTATGGAGCATTAATTGAAGAGTGAATGTGAGTAACTTTGCCCTCAACTTATTTTCTTCTTTCATGGGAGATACTGGTGTCATCCTGCCACTTTTAATTCATCCAAAAGGAACTTCACTGTGTTCCAGGTTGGTTGAATACACACACACACACACACAATGTAATTTATTTGTAGTATGTGAAAATATTTTCACTTGCTTGACACTGTGTACTAGGGCCACCATCCTCACCCCCTTGAGTAATTCAGGGAGAATTCTCCAGCCCAATTTAGGAATCAGGCCCTTGCTCACTAGGGCTGCTAGGCAGGGCGTTTTGAAGCCATGGTCAGTCATGGCAGAATATATGATTAGGAGGCATACTCTTGTACCAGGAGTTAATAACTTACAGACTTGTAGGTTTTTTATTATTTAAATTTCAGTAAGTTTCTGGGCTTCTTGGGAGGGCTCAGGTTTTTGTGGAGCTGGCCTTTATTTGTAGTTAATGAAGGCAGCAATGAGTATGGTCTACCTGTCCATGCTGTGGGGGACTCATGGGGTGCCTCCAGGCCCGGCTGGCTGCTTAGACTGCCTCTGGCTCCCTCCTCACTTGGCGCCGCCCCACCTCACCCACACCAAACTCCTGACTTTGCACGGAGGACGGAGGTGATTAGCATGTACTTTGGAGCCAAACTGTATTTCAGTCCTGCCTTCCATAAGTGATTTTGGGTAAGTTACTTAAAACTTCTCTGTCCCTCAGTTTCCTGAGCTGGAAACTGAAGATAATGTGGCTACCTCATAGAGAGATTGTGAGGATTAAAATAGATAGTGTATGTAAAATATCTTGCAGCGTAGCCTGGCTAATAAATAGTAGCTATTTTAAAAATTATTACGAGTCCTTTTCCTTTTTCTTAGAGCTGTACTCTGTAACCTCCATTACTACTACTTTTCTGTTAGCCTTTGAAACTTCTTGTCCTCACTGGTTCCCCCTTACCCTTTACATCTGTTATTTTCTCAGCCTTTGTTAACCTCGGTTTCACCCTTGAATTGCTGTGGTTGTCACGGGCTTTTCTAAGGTTGCCGGTTTCCACCCTCAGTGCTGACTTGTTCCTCGTTCAGGAAACGGCAGAGGCTCCTGAACTGCCCAGGAGTCCTTAGCCAACAGACCCAGACCCTCCGGCACCTGCTCCCCTCCTGTGAAACCTCCTCTCTGGTTGCTTCCTGTGCAGCTTGTGAGCACCAGCCGCTGCAGACTGTTGCGCAGCAGTTTGTCCCCATAGAGCTTTCGTGCACGCATCTCCCTCCTCCCTGCCAGCTCTGTGTATGTTACTTCCTGTGCTTTAAGACCCAGTTGAGCACTCACTTCTGCCAAGAAATATGTTGTAATGAACCCCAGCCTGGTATAATCACTTTTTTAAAAATATGTCATCAAAAGAGTTGTAATTGTTAAAACAGTGTGACATGCAAAAAATCTGTAAAACAGAGAAAAATGAAACCTATAACCTCAACATCCTAACACATCTGTTACCCTGATTTTTAAATTTTTTTCCCAACCTTTTTCAAAGTTTTTAAAATAAAGATTGCTTTTTAAATGTGTATCAGCCAACCAGCCAGTATTTACCATGTGACCAGTGTTAAGTCCTTTGTGGGGAATTTTAGAAGCAAGACCCTTTTAGGTCCTTGTAATCTAGTTTTGAGATAATTATTTAATAATGAGAATATTGTTGATATTAAAAAATAATTTTAAACCCAGCCTACTTCCAGTAAGAATTTAAGGCAGTTTACAGTAAGAGATTGAGATCAGAAGATACACATATTCACAGACATACATATTAAAGTGGAAGAAAAGGGCAGGAACCGAGTAATATGAGGTACGGTAAAGTCTGAATTACAGTTACCTGTTGAAAAGCTTAGCTTTGGGCTTCTTAGCAGCCAAGGTGAAGGGGAAATACTGAGAGTAGCGGAGGCTAAATAACCACTATACAGCTGAGAGAGGGAAGAGGACTGTGTAGACCCAGGAAGGCATGGGACCTTAGAACATAGGTTTGTGTAATACATTGTATAGTACCTACTAGTTTCAGTGTTGCTTTGTATTCGTTTGTTTTATTGTGTTTGATTTCCCCATTTAAAGGGAAGCCGCTTAATTGTTCACATACTATTCAAAAGCCCCGTAGTGTTTTGTACATAATGAATAATCATATACATTAGAAATTTGTAGTATTTATAACAGAGGTGGGAAGATTGGAGTATCCTTGAATTCTTCAGCTGCCAGGGCCCATTCCTCGGATATCCGTTAATTACAAGGAGGTTAATAGAAGGTCGGTGCACGTTTGGTAGTATCCACTAAAGCAGGAATGGAAAGGGAAGAACTGAGCTCCGCGGCAGCAGCTCACGGCAAGCACACACGTAGTCGTTTAGGATTGAGGCAGTCATAGTACTGGTACGGTGTTAGTTGCCTCCAGGCTGTGTGGGATAATTTTACCCACTTCCACAAGAAAGGTTCCTGAAGCTCCGCAGCAGTGAGAGACGGCAGCGCTCTTTGCTGAATGGCCTTGGTTCTTGGCTCTGACAAGGTGTCCACAAGTCATTCTGCCATGGTACGGGTGTGAAGGTCACATAGTCAGACAGTAACTCCTGGATCTCAAGGAAGGGTAACACTTTTCTTGGTCCTCACTAAAGTGACTTACTAAACCTGACTTATAGTATATTTTGGTTTTCTTCCTAAATTCAGCAAATAAAGTTAAGCCACTTCATGACATATAGAAAAGTCTCCTGATGAGAAATAGGGATACTACAGGTTCTATGAGTCAGCATTTTAAAAGTAGCTTGACCTGGCATCTTTTTGTGTTGTGACGTGATACCACTGTAATTAAGTCTGTGTGCCTCCCCGCTATTTAAATAGTAATGTATGTCACATGTTTGAAATGAAAAATATTTTGAAAAACTTAATATCTCATATCAAATTATTATGTTGTACACCTATGTCAATTATATCTAAAAACGGGAAAATGTAGTATCCCTTAACTAGAAAAAAGTCGAAGTGACAGTCAAAATGGGTAAACAAGGTATTAGCTAAATCTTAAGATTTTGGATGTTATTTTCTTTATATTTTTATGTACTTCTGAATTTTTCTACACTAAACAAGTAGAATCATGTAATCATAATGTAGGATTTATACTCTGGGAAAGTTACTAAAATAATGCAAAAAATAACATGATGGACAGTACTGAATAAGAGTCAGTCAACCTGAGTTAGGGGCAAACTGCTTATTGACATGGTTGGACCTTCACTGTCCTATATGTAAAAGGTGGGGAGATTATCTTCCCCTTCTTCCTTAAAAGAATATCGAAAGGGAATACCTGTAAATAGATGAGGCGCACTTTTGAGTTGTCAGATGAAAGACACTGACCCTTGTTGAATCTGGCTCACACAGAAAAAGCAAAAGCCTCCAACGGATGTGTCCTGGTGCACTGCTTGGCGGGGATCTCCCGCTCCGCCACCATCGCCATTGCCTACATCATGAAGCGGATGGACATGTCCTTGGACGAAGCTTACAGGTGAGGACGGGAGCATGTCCTGTGCGGCTGCCTCTCCGTAGGTCCTGAAACACAGTGAGATGTGGGCGGGGAACCACATTAGAGCTGGCCATGATTACTCTGGTTACACTCCTTACCGGGGACTGGGTTTTTAAATGGTCTTTGGATTGGAGAAGAATGCATTTTTATAATTTAGCATGAATTCTCCTCTGGCGTGTGTCAGATGCATTCTCAGCTACTTTGTATGTTTCAGGAACAGCAAATCCAAACAGATCTCTATCCTGTTATGAGAATTTATATTTTTTCCTAATTGGGAATAGATCATTTATTCTAATTAGATATGAGGGGAAAAGCTCCAGGTGACTACTCATAGAATTTCTACTCTGCTTCAAACTTCGTTATTTTCATTGTAAGGAAGAAACCTAATACGTGCAAATATTGACAAACTAATAATTGCCATACCTCATTCACTGTGTAGAATCTCCTACTTCTGGAGTTGCCCAGATTTTGCAGTGTGTAATTTTGACTGGGTTCTCCTCCTTTCTCAGAATGGAGGGCAGGCAGGTGACAGTGGCCTGCTAAGGTCTGGGGTTTTCTTTTGTAACTGGAGAATCTGAGTTCTCTGCCTGTTTTATTGGATAGAGGTGGTTAGTCTTCATGTGATTAGAAATTAATAAATCGAGATGCATGAAGCTGGCCTGTTTAGGGACTTTTTTTCTTTTAAATTGGGAAAAACAGAAATGAGCTGCCTGAACAGCTTCCATTTGAGGAAGCAGGTGGAGGGATGGGTCCTCCCTCTGGGTGCGTTAGCCCCGTCATCCTCCCTTCAGGCTCTTCTCCCTGCGTTTTTCCCGCGCCATGCAGAAGCCAGGAGAAAAGGCACCCTTATGTCAAGTACAAAGTCTTATTATGAGGACTCCACGTTCATACTTGTTACAGTTGAGCCAGTCATTTCTAGCTTTGTTAATTTGCTTTAAGTTACTTGATATCCAAGGAGTTTATTTTTTATTTTTCTCTTTCCTTATTCAAATGTAAAGTTTCAGTGTAGTTTCATTCCTGCATCTTCTGAAGAGTGTCCATGAGGGCCAGGGGTCGCTAGAGTGTATTTGCTATCTCTTAAGTGCCTGCAGTGAAATGTAACAGCTATTTATCGCTAGTGTTGATCCCCTGATGAATCTTCTTTAACATGATGGTGACATAGACAGACCTTAGACCTGGTTTTGAATCCCAGCGCCATCACTGAGTAGCTGCGTGATTTGGGGGAAGTCACTTAAGGACTTTGGTCCCTATTATATGATGGGGACGATTATACCGACCTGACATAGAGTGGTTTTGAGGACTGAATGAGATAATACTCTTAATTTAAAGCATTAGCATAGTGCTAGGCATGCAGGGACAGTCCACTGTAGCTGTCGTGTGGAGAATAAAGAGAAGGAACTTGGAAATGCTTGCTGTGATGCTCTGACCATCTGATACCCTCTTTTTTGGTCATTGATTTAAAATGTGAAGTGTCTTGAGGAAGTCACTTTGGGGACTGTGAAAAGGCATGATATTGGGAAATCAAAGGTGAAAAGGAGCTGTTAACTACACTTCTTTCTGATGGTAGCACTGGGGGTAGGGCAGGGTAGGGGGAGCCTGGTGGTGAGGAAAGAACTGTTTCATCCATTGCATTGGAAGCTTTGGGTCCTTGAAAATAAGGAGACTAAAACTAGAGCTTTTGGGGACCTGGCATCCCCCCTTTCTAGCATGTTCCAGGGACATGTTATAAAGCTCCCCACAAAGCAGAGGCTCTTCTGTTCTCCACCTTCAGGTGTCTCCCAAATTAAAACAATTATCTTCCAAAGGTATTTGGGAGGATACATCTAATAATTCCCTATCTCATTCATTCACTTAATATTCTTAAAATAAAGAGTAGTCATAAAATTCAAGGGTATTTTTTGTTTCGTTTTGTTTTTTTCCCTCTCTTCATAGATTCGTGAAAGAAAAGAGACCTACTATATCTCCAAACTTCAACTTTCTGGGCCAACTCCTGGACTATGAGAAGAAAATTAAGAACCAGACTGGAGCATCAGGGCCAAAGAGCAAACTCAAGCTGCTGCACCTGGAGAAGCCGCATGAACCTGTCCCTGCAGCCTCAGAGGGTGGACAGAGAAGCGAGATGTCCCTCAGTCCACCCTGCGCCAACTCTGCTACCTCAGAGGCAGCAGGGCAAAGGCCTGTGCATCCTGCCAGTGTGCCCAGTGCACAGCCATCACTGTTAGAGGACAGCCCGCTGGTACAGGCGCTCAACGGGCTCCACCTGTCCTCAGACAAGCTGGAAGACAGCAATAAGCTCAAGCGTTCCTTCTCTCTGGATATCAAATCAGTTTCGTACTCAGCCAGTATGGCAGCATCCTTGCATGGTTTCTCCTCGTCGGAAGATACTCTGGACTACTACAAACCTGCCACGACTCTGGATGGGCCCAACAAGCTATGCCAGTTCTCTCCAGTCGAGGAAGTATCGGAGCAGACTCCAGAAACCAGCCCAGATAAGGAGGAAGCCAACATCCCTAAGAAGCCGCAGACTTCCAGGCCTTCAGACAGCCAGAGCAAGCGATTACATTCAGTAAGAACCAGCAATAGTGGTGCCACCCAAAGGTCCTTTTTGTCTCCTCTGCATCGAAGTGGGAGTGTGGAGGACAACTACCATACCAACTTCCTTTTTGGCCTTTCCACCAGCCAGCAACACCTCGCGAAGTCCGCCGCTGGACTGGGCCTCAAGGGCTGGCACTCAGATATCTTGGCTCCCCAGACCTCCACCCCTTCCTTGACCAATAGCTGGTATTTTGCCACGGAGTCCTCTCACTTCTACTCTGCTTCAGCCATCTACGGAGGCAACGCCAGTTACTCTGCCTACAGCTGCAGCCAGCTGCCCACATGCGGTGACCAAGTCTATTCCGTGCGCAGGCGGCAAAAGCCGAGTGACAGAGCCGACTCCCGGCGGAGCTGGCATGAAGAGAGCCCCTTTGAAAAGCAGTTTAAACGCAGAAGCTGCCAGATGGAGTTTGGCGAGGGCATCATGTCAGACAACAGGTCGCGGGAAGAACTGGGGAAAGTGGGCAGCCAGTCTAGCTTCTCGGGCAGCATGGAAATCATTGAGGTCTCCTGAGAAGAAAGACACTTGGGACTCTATTGAGTTTTTTTTCTTGTTCACACACACAAAAAATTCCCTGTAAATCTGAAATATATATATGTACATACATATATATTTTTGGAAAATGGAGCTATGGTGTAAAAGCAAAAGATGGATCAACGCAATTGTTCTCAACATCTGCATTTGAGAGACCAGCTAATATTTCTCTCAAGGCAAGTGGAAGGGCAGATGCTAGAGTTCCCATAGACAGATAAAACAGTTACATGCAGTGAATTGCACATCCTCTCATTCTTACTAAGTCAAGTTTTATTTGGTGTTGGAGGACAAAATCCCCTCCCGTGTTCATGTTGTGCTACAGAAATCTCCAGTACTAGTCTTTGTCCCTTCCTTCCATAGTGCACCTTAGCGCTGAGACTGAGCCAGCTTGTGGGTCGGGTGGGTAGACCCTACTAGGGACAGAACCTAATGGTAAATCCAAGAGAAACGATCACATCCAAAGCTGATGCACAAATCCAAGACCACCGGACAGCTGAGTGATTCGAGCATCATTCTCCTGTTCAGACCATTAGGGGCCTTGCCAAGATCTACTTTAGAGCAAACCCAGTACCTCAGACAGAAAGTTGGGGCTTTCACCACTACCACGTCTGGGAGCCCGTTTTCTCGGCATTGTGAATAGGTTGGTAGCTAGTCACACTTTTCAGACCAATTCAAACTGTCTATGCACAAATTGCCAGTTGGGCCTGGATGGAGGTGGTATTTTCCTTCCTTCTCAGCTTTATGAAGAAAAAGAAGGGAAACCATCTAGGATTCAATGTAACAGCCAGGAATCTAGCAGCTAATGATTTAAGCTAAGGTTGGGAGGCTAAACAAGTCTGCCTCCCTCTTTATGAGTCAAAGAATTCTTCAAAATGGGATTGGTAATCCTTTAAATGAAGATTAACTTGTTTTAAAGCCAGATGTGAGTGTATCTGGGTTGTTAGCAGAGCAGCAGCACCTTGAAATTCTCGGCCAGAGCAGATGTTTTCCATCTGTCTCAGTGCACAGATACGTTTTGGTGAAGACAATAAAGTAGGCTTTTCAGGGAAGCTACCAAGAGGGAGAGAGATTAAAGAAGTTTGTAAAATTGCTGAGGAGAAGCAGGAAACTTATTTCTCAATGGTTATTTTCCCCTTAGCATGTGATGAGGGTGATATTTCTGTAATTTCCTTAGACTTTTAGATTTGCTAAAATCAGGCTGAGAGAGGCTTTAGTGAGCAAGGAATGTTCAGAATAAGACATTAGGAAGTGAGGAGAAGGTGGCTGAATTTTGTTTCATTGAGAAGAGTGGGAAGCCACAGCCAAGCTCTTCTCAGAAAGTCCCCTCAGTATGTGTCCAGTGGAAGGGTCACACTGTACTAAGGGGGGCCCGAGGCAATCTCTCCGTCCTTGACCTACTGTCACAGCGGGTTCAGTCCTGGCAGCTAAAAGTAGGAGATTAGAACAAGTACACAAGTGACAGTACAGATCTGCTTTTAAAGTCCTGGCTTGGGTTTTGTCACCTACCTATGGTCCTCTTCTGAAGCCTTAATTCACGTCAGCAGCATTTTCTGTTGGGGTGGGGTGTTAACTATTGTTCTTTACTGTAAGTGTAGCTAGTTGCTGACTCATATCTCAGGTTTTTCTGTTTGAGAAATGGACAGTCTTTTGACAAGGATGTGACTTAATGTTCCCTATGGTGACTGCTGAAACCAGCATAGAATGACATGACTTGATCGGAACAGCGTGACTGGTGACGCACAGATAACGTGCTCTGTGATGCGGGCCTACGCTGAAGGCAGATGGAGTGTAAACTGCACAGGGAGTGCACTGTTACCGTGTTGGAAAGTTCTCTTAAGTCATCTGAGTTAGTTTTTCTTCATTCTTCTAAATTTTGGATGTAATCAGACCTTCTCAAGGTTTCACACAGTAACTTTTGATGTGTTAAGTGTACACACACAAATGTGTAACAGCTCACTGCTTTCAGAGTTTGGTCACAGCTGCTGAACATTTTTGAGAAATGAAAGCAATAGCTCCAATGTTAAGTATGTTTCCGGAGGGTTAGGGGACTTGGTTTAGATGAGATATCTGGGCATAAAATTTGCCTTTCATCATTTGGAATTTTTCTTGACCATGGTCCCCTTTCTTCTTGTGACTGTGATGTAGTCATACGCTACAACCCGTAGTCCTTGATTGTTAATGTCAAATAATCATTTCTCGGAATCAAGACTCCCATGCTGAAGGGCAGCCTGCGAGGCGCGTGCTGGAGCACACGGGCGTCTGCAGGAGGCGGGGCAGCCGCCTCTCCTCAGCATGCGAACCCAAGGGAAGCCCTGGGGTCTAGTGGGATGATACAGAAAGGCGATTTTAAAGAGCATAACTAGACTTCTGTGTGAGAAATGCTGGGAGATGGTTTAGGAGATTTGTGAAGTTAGGTGGAAAGACTGTACAAATGTTTAATATGCATATAGTGTTCTTTTGGAGTAAGGCAAGCTGTCAAATGGTTAAATTGTGCATTTCTCGTGTTGATGTGTCATGTGTGTTCATACGATGAAATAAAATCGAAACTGGTACCTGTTTATACTTACGTTGAGAAAGGGCCTCTTTTTGCAGCTCTGAACTTGGTGGGAACAGCAATGTCCAAGTGGTTAAAGGAGCGGTGGCGGAACCTAGCCTGCTGTTACGTCAAAGAGCACTTAGCTCACAGCAAAATGGTGAGGCCATCAGGTGTATTATGTGCTGTCATTCACATGAAACAGTGGGTCCTGCGCAGTTTCATGCCGGCCCTCATTCTTCATGCCTACACCAAACGCACACTACAGCATACACACCCGAGGCACTGGTAAGTATTTGCTGACTGATCGCATCCAGAATAAGCACAGCATAGGAAGGAGAAAGACCAGGCACTCATCTCTGGTGCACTGTAACGTGTGTAAGGGGGGTTGCGCTTCTGGTAGGGAAAAACAAGGAGGCGTACTTACTGAAGGTCTGCTCTCCATTCTTGCCATGTCCGTCTTAATGACTGCTTATAAGGGACACTGGGCATGATGACTTAAGAGACTAGAAGCTTAGTCTCATTGGTTAGTTAGGGAGGAATTTTGCAATGAAGGAATAAAGCATCCACTTTCAGTGCAAGCAGATGGAACAATGACGATAATAATCACAGGCGAAGTTATTTAAGTTGGTTGTGCGAGGTTTCTAGGTAAAAGTTCTACTTAAGAAAATTTAAAAGAAGGATTGGGCTGGGTGAGTGAAGACTAGGAGAGCTGCCTTGGCAAGGACCTTGCAGAAAAACAGGTGTGACAAGAATAAAGGGCGTGTGGAATAAACCTGCTTCAAGATGGAAGGTGACAGGAGGGAACAGGTGTTTCAGGGGGAGGCTCAGATGAGGTGTAGGTGTTGGAAGGACTAGTTAGGGTCTGACAACTAAAATGTAAACCAAGGGTTACGCTAAGGGGAAATAAGGTATAAATGTGGAGAGTAGGCTGTGCATAGTGGGACTAGTTAACAAAACCGTTTTTATCCCTAAAACCTTTACTGCCATTTTATTTTAAATACTCCTGTTGGGTTTTGTTTTTCTGATACGTAAGTAGGAATGTTTTAGGTCTAGTAAACAAAATTTGTCTAGGTGCTTTTCTCTGAATATTACTCTTCCACGTCTATAAATGGAAGAGGGAAGTAAGTTATTTCTAGCATTCTGTGGGGCCCATTCATCTTTGTACAGCATAATTATACTGGTTGTATCTTGAAAGTGTTGCAAAATCAACTGGAAAATTACAGCACCTTCTTGGAAGATGTTTACAAGTCATATTGTTGCAGTTTATGTGCATAGACATCAAACTGCGTTGATGTAAAAATAGAAGTTTCATTCCTTTGGTTCTAGAGTCAGTTTGAAAGGCCACAGGAAATGCAGACTGTCACCTTGTAGGAGGGTTAGTGCGGCCACGGTCTGAATGGAAAGTACTCGCTTCACAAAAGCTCTTGGGATAGATTGTGCCTCACTCTGTAATAAAAGGCAGCAGTCATCATGGACGCCATCAGGCCTCACGGTGACACTGAGGACACAGAACAAGTTCCTAGGAGTAACAGGTGTGTGCGTACACACCTGCATACCACACGAGACACAGGTTACGCTAGGAGCCAACTAGATTTAGTTGCTAAAAACATTTTGATTTTTTCATCTGAAACATGAATAATTTATCTGGTACCCTTCCCTTTGGTAGCCCCGACACTGAATGCTGGGCATGTGTGGGAGAAGTACGACGTCACTTGTATGTGAGTGAGCAGTGATGTCTCTGGGGCAATGCAGCTCTTAACTGAGGGGTGAAAGTCGGGGTGGGGGGGAAGAGCGAAATTCTCAAATGATTGAGAAAAATTTTATACCTGAAAAGTCTACAAGAAGAAAATATTTTACTTCACTCTACAATCTTTAGTGTCAACGTTTTAGGTAACTTCCTACTGAATACTATATATCTCGTTTTAGCCGAGGTATAAAAACAAGTTGGGAAGAGGAAAATTTCAATCTAGAATTTAATACAGTATTTGCTCACCTCCCTCAATTCCTGAAGATTCCTGGTTTTGCTTTGGGACTTGCTAGGGGTAATGCCAAAGTTCAATAAATTCTACAAATCAACAGAACCCATAGCACATGTCATTCGCCTGGGGCTATTGGTTTATGTAACCTTGGAAATGGCATGGTTATAATACCTATAACATACCTTTTTCATATATTAGAGGAAGAAGCAAAGAAATAACTAGAAAATGACCCCCTAAACCCCACCTCATTTCCTGAGTGCACTCCTATATTTCAGGGTATGAAGTTCTCAAAACTCATTTCATCAAATATGCACTCTGGCAGAGAATATAATTAAGTTACTAACAGTGAGAAAACTTTGAGGGAAACCAAGACATGAAATCTATATTAAGGCACTCATGAAGTCTGCATTATGTGCTCTTAACCCTACAAATCATTTTCTGAAAATGTACATACACATAATGCAAGGAGGGAAGGTCAGCTTCTACAGACGTACTGCAGCTAGTCAAACAAGGAGTCTGCATCCCAAGGAGTAACAAGGGAGAACCTTGTCTGCATTACAAGGGAGTTTGCACTCCCTGCAAACAAGTATAGGGGCCTGTTTGATGGTGTTTGTAAATACGGATGAATAAACTGACAAGCAAAACAAATTCGTAAAAGAAGGGAGCCATGGGACACCAAATTTACGATTACCAAAAAGAAGGAGAGCAGCTCTCCCTTAGGAACTCAGAATTCAGAGTCACTACGCCAAGACCCCTGGCCATTGCTTGGACAGAATAGGTAAAATGGTCCTCGTTGCTACTAACGAGTGTCAGAATTGCAGCCTTGGACTCAGAGCTGGAGGGGCTTGAATGCCCATGCAGCCCAACTCACGCTGTAGGGAGGTGGAAACAGGTCCAGGGGAACACGACGTACCGAAGAGCAAGGCTGGAAACCCCGAGCCAGGGCTCTTCCCACAGCTCCAGCGGCCTCCTCACTTTTGAAACATGCTGTATTAGCCAGACAGGTCATTGAATATTACCCAACAGACATCTAGCATAACTTCCTTGAAATAACAAATCATTCAGATTCCCAGAATCTGCTGGAAAAAGTAAAATACTGAGGAGGGAAAGGATAAGTAACACCAAGTTACCAGAGAAGAACCACCAGGAATGATGCAGAATAAGGGGGTTCTTAAAGACATTGACCTTAAGCAATGAACTACAGGAGATGGTAAAAAGTGTCCCAGTTCAGCTGTTTTTTCTTCACCTAAAGTCATGGGGCCAGTAGTCAGGAGAAGCTGGATAGAGCAGAGCCAGTACAACTGAAGCCTGCAAGCAACAAGATAGAACCAGCATCTGTCTCACCAGAACCCACGCAGGCCTCTCCTCTAAGCTTTAGTCCCTGCTGCAGATGCCCTGAAGGAGAAGCTGTGGGCCCAGCTGCTTCCCACAAAGTCCATGAAATGTGCCTGAGGTGCAACATGGCCTGACCCATAGCAACTCTCAGTGAATCGTTGCATTACTTCCACTAAAAAATCTCTGGCACATTTGTCTTGTGGCCAAATTTAGCCAGAAATAAACAAGGATAGGAATTCTGGGAAACAGTGCAAGTCAGCCAAGTGGACAACACTGGAAAACCACCACACACTATAAATATTTAATTAACTAGAATTCTTTAAATAAATAATTGAATTTACTTATTGTTCTCAGCTGCTCCCCTGTCATAAGTAGCCTACTGCATTAGGACTCCAATCTCCGTGAATGCCATGTTTTGTCTAATTCATTTTATTATGGACAGTGAGGGGACTGGCACCCAAGCCCTGAGTTCTGTAACGGCCCTGTAGACAACCAGCCCTTCCTTCTTTCAAAGCTACAAGCATGTCCTCGTGTTCAGAGCTGGGTCTGTATTCTCCAGGAACTCGAAAACAGACCATGATGGTAATGGCTTTAAAATGCCACTTACTGTCAGTCTAGGGGAAGGAGAGATGAGTATTCTTTCTATGGCTGTTTTCACTTTTCTGCCAGTTTGAAGATTTAAAAACTGAAGTTAAAATAATAATAATGAGAATAGGTGGGATCTAGTATAGCCATATTCAATAGTAAACTGTATTATGAAAATGTTAAGACAATATAAAACCAAATAGACAACATGAAACAGTATGCAAAGAAAGATGGATGGATTAGAAGCTGGTCCAGAACCAGGTCTCTATTGTGTGGAAGTGTAACACATGAAGGAAGGGGCGCTGCACATCAGTGGAGGGAAGACACGTTATTCGATCAATGTTGCTGTCTCCTCCATGGCATCTCCTGGAATAAGCTGAGCTATTTAATAGGTTTCTAAGTTACAGAGCATCTTTCTTGATTTGAACTCTCTAATGAATTGCTCTAGAAATGGTTTGTGGACCCATTAAAACCCTGACCATCACCAAGAAGATGGAAGACTCCCAAACTCTTTTTATGAAGCCAGCATCATCCTAATCCCAAAACCCAAAGATAAAGACATCACAAAGAAAACTTCAGGCCAATATCACTGATGAACATAGATGCTAAAATCCTCACAAAATATTGGCAAACCGCATCCAGCAATATGTTAAAAAGATCACACACCATGATCAAGTGGGATTCATCCCAAGGATGCAGGGATGGTACAATATTCGCAAATCAATAAACGTAATACATCACATAAAATGAAAGACAAAAACCACATGATCATAGCAATAGATGTGGAAAATGCATTTGACAAGGTACAGCACCCATTTATGATAAAAACATTTAGCAAAGTGGGAATAGCGGGAGCATTCCTCAACATAATAAAGAGCATATATGAGAGACCTACAGCCAACATCATACTCAATGAGCAAAAACTAAAAGCTTTCCCACTAAGATCAGGAACAAGACAGATGTCCACTTTCACCACTTCTATTCAACACAGTATTGGAAGTCCTAGCCACAGTTGATATAGCAACAAGAAAAACAAAGTACCTAGGAATAAACCTAACCCATGATGTAAAAGATCTGTATTCAGAAAACTATACAACACTGAAGAAAGAAATTAAGGAAGACACAAGCAAATGAAAGCATGTACCATGCTCATGGATTGGAAGAATTAACATCATCAAAATGTCCATACTACCCAAAGTGATTTATAGATTCAGTGCAATCCTGATTAAAGTACCAGTGACATATTTCACAGATGACATATTTCACAGATATAGAACAAACATTTCAGAAATTTATGTGGAACCATAAATGACCCCGAATAGCTGCAGCAATTTTGAGAAAGAAGAACAAAGCAGGATCACAATATCTGACATCAATCTGTATTATGGGGCCACTATAATCAAAACAGCCTGGTACTGGCATAAGAACAGACACATAGACCAATGGAACAGAAGAGAGAGCCCAGAAATAAACCCAAGTCTCTACGGTCAATTAATATTTGACAAAGGGGAAAGAAGCATAAAATGAAGCAAAAGCAGCCTCTTAAACAAATGGTGTTGGGAGATCTGGACAGCTACATGCAAAAAAATGAAACTCAACCACCAACTTACACCATACACAAAAATTAATTCAAGCTGGATAAAGGACTTAAATATAAGTCGTGACACCATAAAAGTCCTAAAGGAAAATATTGGCAGGAAAATCTCAGATATTTCACACAGCAATATCTTCACTGATATGTCCCCTAAAGCAAGGGGCATAAAAGAAAAAATAAACAAATGGGACCTCATCAAATTAAAAAGCTTCTGTATGGCTAAAGAGCATTAAACAAGCATTAAAAAGAAAAGAGAACCACCTATATGGGAAAACATTTGCCAATGATACCTCAGACAAAGGTTTGATCTCCAAAATATATAAAGAACTCACAAGACTCTACTCCAGGGAGACAAACAACCCAATTAAAAAATGGGCAAAAGACTTGAACAGACACTTCTCCAAGGAAGACATACAGAGGGCCTAGAGACATATGAAAAGATGCTCAGCATCACTAGCCATCAGAGGGATGCAAATTAAAACTACAATGAGATATCACTTCACATTGGTGAGAATGGCCATCATAAACAAATCAACAAACAAATGTTGGAGAGGATGTGCAGAAAGGGGAACCCTAGTGCACTGTTCGTGGGAATTCTGACTGGTGCAGTCACTGTGGAAAACAGCATGGAATTTCCTCAGAAAACTAAAAATGGAACTGCCTTTTGACCCAGCAATTCCACAGCTGGGATTATATCCTAAGAACCCTGAAACACCAATTCAAACAACCTATGCACCCTAATGTTCATAGCAGCACAATTTACAATAGCCAAGTGCTGGAAGCAACCTAAGTGCCCATCAGTAAGTGAGTGGATCAAAAAACTATGGTACATTCACACAATGGAATACTATGCAGCAGAGAGAAAGGAGGAGCTCCTACCCTTTGACACAGCATGGATGGAACTGGAGAGCATTATGCTAAGTGAAATAAGCCAGGAGGTGAGGGACAAATACCATATGGTCTCACCTTTAAGTGGAACCTAATCAACAAAAGAAAAAAGCAAGCAAAATAGAACCAGAGACATTGAAATTAAGAACAATCTAACAGTAACCAGAGGGGAGGTGGGAGGGGACAGCAGGGGGAAGGGTTTTCAGGAACAACTATAAAGGACACATGGACAAAACCAAGGGGAGGGGGTCAAAGCAAGGGAGGGAGGTGGGTTTGGCTGGGGTTGGGGGGAGTGGTAGGGGATAAAAGCAGACAACTGTAATTGAACAATAAAATAATTTAAAAAATAAAATAAAATAAAACCCTGACCATCAAAAGTCATTATAAATACACACTTTTTTCACCAGCCGGGCCCAACAAAGGTTAAAGGTGTAGCTCCCCACTCCCAGAACATTGCTCGCAATTCCTCCACGGCTCCCACAGACCACTTCATCTCCGCAGACTGATATCCCCACCCACCTCACTCATGCGGAAAGAGGCATCAGTGCCCGGGAGGGCAGAAATGGCAGCTGAGGGTTGCCCTTGGAGAAAGGTAGCTGGTACCCTGGCCTCTTTCTGGGGCTCTGGTTTCCATCTTTGCCTTTCCAGGTCAGAGGGAATGAACAATTCTGGTACTTTTTTTGGTCCTTAGAAAATCCTAGAAGCTGTTGTTGTTTTCCTGTTTCTGAATTTTTGTAAGTTATTTTTTCCATTTAGCTTAAAATGTCCATGTTTCTTCTGTCACTCAGAATGTAGTTCAGAACATAGTTCATCCTGAACTATATTCCATTCTGGACTGCGTCGTAACCCACTGATCTTTTTCTGCACACTGTTTCAGGCTGTTTGCCTCTGTTCTACATTTTATTCTGGGTTCTAAGAACCTTGCAAGATAGTATCTTATTAAAATCCAAGAATTTTAAAATTTAAAAATCCAAGAAGCAGATAAAGTTTACCTGAGATATGCTAAGTTAAGTGAGATCATCTTAAATCTTACAAATATCCCCAAGGCTGTTTCTGACATTGAAAATACACCTCTGAGGTTGGGAAGAGCAAAGGGAGCTCGGTGAGACCTGCACAATACCCTGGCCTGGCCCCGGGCTCCCCCTGCTCTCAGTCTCAGTTCCCCTGCCTGGCTCTGGTCCTACATTCCATTGCTTTGCTTCTTCAGTCTTTTTTTTCCATTAAAACATTTATGATGTGCAAAGTACTGCATGAAGTACTTCTGTGGTTACTCAAATTGCTTCATTTTCTAAACTCCCATAGAATTTCAGCAGCATTTTAGTTTATTGTCTTCAGAGAAGCAGGGCAGGGACTCTGCAGCCACTTCTGTGTCCCCGGCACATCAGACGGGCTCCGTAAGCGCCTGCTGAGCACATGCTCTCAGGTGCCCTGTCAAGGCCTGGCCGCACCAGGCCAGGAAGACAAATGCTGGCTAAACCCTTGTTACAAAAACTGGAGTCCAGCCAGGGCTAATGTAATAAAAGGAAACCTACACTATGGCCCAAGGAAACTACTTATCAGTGGGGAAGATGAACTGCTGAGGGTGTGCATAGGGAGTCATCGGTTTGTGATGAGGACACATGAGGGGCACTACAACCTGACACACAACAGGAATACCGGTGTTTTACCAGGTGGAATGAGGGTGCCTCGGATGAAGGACTGCTAGGGCGGAAATAGGGCAGGGACAGTAACAACACACGGACCTGGGTTAAGTTACTTCTTTATGCGCACAGCCCGTAACCCAGCAAGCCTCGTGAGTAAAAGTTCATGGAGGCATCAAGGTCACAGAGCTTCTTAAAATATTTCCCCCCTTCTCTCCATTATTTCCACTCCACACACCGAGTAGATAATATACACTCTCAATTACAAAAAAACTAAACAAAATAAAAATAATTCCCAATGCAGAGTTCTGTAAAGAATTCCTAATAAAACTGTTCCAACTTCTGGTAACACTGAGGGTGGGTTGGGTTCATTTTGCGAAGGGATTTGCATCAAGGAAAGGGGGAGGAAGGGCAGAGTCAGGTTTCTGGGCCAGCGAGGCTGCTTCGCCCTCCCTTCAGCCAGCTTCAAGCCCTGGCCACATGTATGACTTTGGTTCCAAATGTCCTTGGGTTATCAGTGGTGCCAGGCTCTGTTCCCACAGGCCACCCACCTGGCGGGAGGGGAGAAGCGCCCTACAGCTTGAGCTCGCGGTCTGGCTTCATGCTGAAGGGCTCCAGCCGCTCGGCCTCCGGCAGCATGCTGTTGAGCCGCTCCATCAGGGGCACGGTCTGGTCGATACCCATCTGTATGCGGCGGAGGATGGCGGACATCTCATTGACTTTCTGGATCTGCTCGGCGTACTTGGCATATCTTTTCTGGCGCTCTTGCATGAAGCTAAAGAGAGTTTCTACAGAAAGATCTATCTGTAGAAGGAAAAGAAGTGAAGTGCATTAATGTAGTTCAAACAAGTCCTTTCAAAAGTGTCAGGTGATCAGCATTCACAGCTGACATCAGTGGGAGCTCACGAGCTTTAGGGGAAGCACTGGGGGATTAAAACACCCTTCATGAGCAAACCGTTACCAGCCACCGCCCCAGAACCTTCTATAGAGGGAGATTAAGAGACGACTGTCTCGGCTCTCTGTTTGGGAATGTGAGCCACTTACACCTTGCTGAGACCCTGAGATTTCTATCTCAACCTATCTACATGAAAGAACCCTGAGCCTGGAAACCAGACAGACCCAGGTTTGAACCTGGCTCTGCCACTTGGGTTGACGATAATTATGCTTTGTATCTCAGGCCTCCATCTGCAAAACAAGGGACCAATTCCAGAGTCGCAGGGTTGCTGAGGGGATGAAATAACATGCAAACACTTCTAGCACAGCCCTCAGTACAGCACAGAGGGCCTTTAAAATGTGTTCTTCGTGCCTCCTGCTCTTCCCCGAATGGCTGCAGGTGGGCAAAACTGCAGGAAAGATGTGGCTCTCCCTGCAAGACCAAAAATGCCAACCAAGGCTCTCAAGTCCATACCCTGTGAAGCAACCTGTGGGAACCGCTTCATGGACCCTCTCCCCTAGTTAAACAAACATTAGGCTCTGGGCTCCCTCTCTGTGGCCTCTTGCTTCCCTTGGTGAAGTTCTCTGCAATCTGCCATCTGGGTAAAATAGCAGGAGGGAATCTCCAGCATGCTGGATGCCTGTACCCCCTCCTCTGAGTAGACCCCACATCCACTCCCTCCCCTTTCCTTCCCCAATCAGGAGAGAAATGGTCACACCATCAAGATTCACGCTGCCATCCTGAAGTTCAAATGCCACGCTGCCCTCTTCTCATCTATTCCAGAAGCATGCCCCTTCCCAACCCAGAACCATGCAAAGTGCTGGTGCTCAATCTTGCTACCACAGAGCCTCTGAAAATGGTGTGATCAAAACGAAAACAGAGCCAACACGTTAGAGACCAAAGCCAACCCCGAGAAAAAAGAACCAGTTCTATTTTCATATTGTGTCTGTGTGGAGAGGGATGGTGAGGAGGCAGGTGTTAGAACTTAGTGCATGATTTCTAGGTTGGTTCTTCTCTTCCTTTCTTTCGTTTTGAAATGCCTCGGGGACAAAAAGACAGCGAGTGGGAGATGGGGTGCAGGTAGGGAAAGAAACATCTGAATGGGAAACCCCAAATAATGTGGAAACAGCTGAAACTTTCATAGAGTTTTCTGTAACCCTGTTCAGTCATTCAGCATTTTGGAGGTAGTGAGCCAGTAAATTATCATGTTTCTAACAGCCAAGCACCAGGCCTTTTTAGGATGGCAATTCAATCCAGCACCTAGAAATACTCCACCTTCTGAGACACAGTGGGAGATATGGGAGCCAGTTGGAATCCTCATAAAAACCAGCAGGGCTCACTGAACACCCTGCTCCAGAATTCAGAACCTTCACGGGTTATCACATTTCACTTGGCAGGGCATTCCCATCCCCCGAACCCCCCAACTCTAACAGACCAGACATGTACTTGAGCAGTTTATCCGAAATGGTCTCTAAGGCTCTGATTTATCCTATCTGAGGCCCTTGGCTATCGACCCATTCCCCCTACTTCATCCTCAATCAGACAGTTTTTACAACCCTCTGAGCAAGGTATTTGTCCAAATGGCATTCACCTCCCTACACATTTCCCCACCCGGCTGGGGCCCATGTTTAATGTAGCCAGAGCTTAGTTCAAAGCCACATCATGTTTCATGCTTACATGAGAATGCATCATTCAAGCACGCTGTTCATACATGCATTTAGTATGTTTTTTAAGAGTCAATTCCATAACAGTCCAGCAAAAAAATAAAATAAAACCAGAGGAGGTCGAGTGACCTCCAAGGTCTCAGAGTGACAGAAACAAGATCTCCTCAGTCCAGCATCTTCCTTTCACATGTATTTCCTAAGCAAGAGAGTGTACCATTGGTGATACACGAGGTTTTAGCTGGAATGCGGCTTGGCACTAAAGAACATCAAAGTGTGTGATGGAAAAGTCATTGCCTTAAGCCTCTTCCCATTTTTTCTGGATGCTGCAAGAAAGTCTCAACTTGGTGCAAGTTAAGACTTTAATACCTGGGGAAGTATATAATAAAATCGGTGATACCTTTTTCTCATGTCCTCTGCTGTCTTGAGGCAAGACTGTCCCTAATCCCTATCTTTGCATGTGGCAATGAGACCCGGTTCAGACTTACTCTCGCACATCTGACGTGACTGTAGGCAGTAAAGTCATCATCTAATGCAGGTCTGGATCTTACCATTTTGACAATTTGGGGCTAATCCTTATTCACCTTTCCTATTTCTATTTTTGGCACAAGGATTCTAGAAACATGAATGTAACATACATAGTCAACAGACATTTACTGAGTACTACAGGGTACACCATGCAAAGTCCTAGGTATATACATTCTGAGAACCAAAACTATTCACACCCACACAGCTCGGTGTGCATTAATATGACTTTTCTTTTCCACTTCTTTGTTAACATAACTTTACTATTCCAGAAAACTCAGGCCCAGAAAGAGAAATGTTGCAAATAACTTTGTTTCAGGAACTTCCAGAAATACCATTTAAATGTTATAAAGAAAAAAAGGTGTAGGTTTTCCAATACAGAGAATGACTATTTATTCTCCACAAGTCTTGCCATGAAACCCTTGCTTTGCTGCGGCCACATGACTAAGTTCCAGTCAGTGGGATGGACTACATATGTGAAAGGCTCTTGCTCAGGCTGTTGGCTGGCACACACGCTTTGTGTCTCCTCCTCGTCTTGGCCCCTTTCTTCACTCTGCTCTTGCTGGGATGTGGACGCAGCCCCCGCAGACCACAAGAACACCTACGGTCCCATCACCGGTTAGGCAGAGCAGTACGCTAGAGAAGTCCAAGCAAGGCCAGGGGGACTTCTGTGGCTGAGAGCAGTGCCAGGCATGGGAGAGAAGAAGACACTCCCGCTCTGCGTAAGCTGCTGTAATTTCGGGTCTCTGTAACACCAGTTGAATTTAATCTTTTACTGACAGAAATGAATTCGATAAAGTCCCTCTCTTCAAGGAACCAAGTATTACTCTCAAACTCATACTTCTAACCGTGTCCTATATATTCTATGTTGTTTTTCGTGTCAGTACATTTCAAAGGACAGGTGGAAAAGGAGGTGAGATTATTTGGGGGGTACCTGCGGGCTTTACTAACACATTAGATTTCTGAAGAGCATGCTCACAGCTGTCCCAACATCCTGCATGAATGGTACGGCCTATTTGCCCTCATGGTCAGGCCACTGCCAGATATGGATCCAAAATATTAGCACAGCAAACCCAGCACTGGACAAAAGGGTAATACGTCCTCACCAAGTGAGGTTTATCTCAAGGATGCATGCTTTTTCAGCATCTGAAAATCAAAATAATCTGCCATTTCAACAAAATACAGGTTAAAAAATCATATAATCAATTCAATAAATGCAGAAAAGCATTTCAACAAATTTAATTATGAATAATTTCAGCAAACTAGAAACAGGACAACAGTCCTCAATCTTATGAAGGGCATCTATGAAAAACCTACAGCTAACATCACAGTTAGTGGTGAGAGACACTTTGCTCCCTAAGATCGGGACAAGGCAAGAACGTGCACTCTCATCACTTCTACTTAATGCGGTTTTAGAGGCCCCAGCCAGTACAATAAAGCAACAGGTGGAAATGAAAAGCACAGGAACTGGAGAGTAGTAATAAATAAAAGGGGCTTCATTGACAGATGACATGATAGTACAGGGTCTGGCAGAAGTAAGGCCTGCTTGAGTGTGGTTGGTAGGGTAATAACATGGGTGTAATAACTTACAGTTTTAATTTGAACACTTCACCTAAAATGTCATATGGTGTGCTTGAGTGTGATATTGTTATATCACAAAATTGCATGCTTATGATTTTTGTAATAAAAGATTTTGCAATAAAAGGGGGCGTTATTTGTGCTGGACCCTGTATATTTAGAAAATCTTAAGGACTTTCTAAAATCCCTAACTAATAAGGATTTTTATTAATCCTTGTTAAGGATTTTGTTAATCCTTAACAAAAACTAATAAAACTAACACAGGGATTTTGCAAGGGTGCAAGATATATGGTCAATATGCAAAAATCAACTGTAATTGTACATACTTGCAATGAACAACTAAACAATGGAATAAAAAAAAATACTATTTACAATGCATTACCAACATAAAATAGGGAAAAATTCAACACAGTATGTACAAAATATACTAATATTACTGTATACTAATATTACAAAACCCTGCTATGAAAATTAAAGAACTCAAAAAATGGAGAAATATACCATGTTCACAAATTGGACGATTCAATACCATTAAGATGTCAATTCTTGCTAAACTGATTTATTGATTTGTTTGCATTGTGAATCAAAATTCTAGAAGGCATTTTTTGGTAGGGATTTGATAAGCTTATTCTAAACACAGAGACTGGCCAAAAGAATTTTGAAAAAAGAACATAGTTTGTACAGTTATAGTATTTGATTTCAAGACTTACTATAAAGCTACAGAAATCAGAACAGTGTAGCATCGGCACAAAGACAGACATATGTCAATAGATCAATGAAACTGAACAGTGTAGAAATACATTAAACATATTTAGTTAATTGATTTTTTTAAACAAAGGTTCCAAGGTAACTCAATGGAGAAAAGGAAGTTTTTCAACTATTATTGCTAGAATAAAGATACCTACACAGGAAAAAAATAAACCTGGGTCCCTACACCTCACTCCATGAACAAAAATTAACATGAAGTGGATCACAGACCTAAACATAGAAGCTAAGACTTCTAAAAGAAAACGCTGTACAAAAATCTCTGCAGCCTTAGGGTGGGCAAGGATTTCTTAAGACAGGTTCAAAACGCACTAATGATAAAAGAAAAAAATCATTATGTTGATCTTCATCAAAACTTAAAACTTCTCTTTGAAAGGCACCATTAAGAAAATGATAGGACAAGCCACAGACTAAGAGAAAATATTCATTGTGTGTGTGTTTGTGTGTATATATATACACACATATACATACACACACACACATATACATACATGTATCTGATAATAGGCATATCCAGAATATATAAAGAACTCTTATAACTCAATATTAAGAAAACATCCAAATCTGGGATCCTTCCAGAAGAACTGCCCTGGCACCTCTGTCATGAAAACATTAATTGAATATCTAAGGAGAAAAAATCAGCTCTTAAGATCTTTAAGGAGAATCAAGATCCCTTCTAGGAAGGTGAGCCTCCAACTGATCAGTTGAACAGCAGCCAAGTTTTTTTTTTTTTTTAAAGTAGGGGGTGGGGCCAATAAAGAGCCACTGGAAATGAGCGAGGAGCACAGGGACAAGGCCTGCAGGAGACCCTGGGAAGTGGGATCTGGCCCTCTCGGGACAAAGGGCCCAAGGAGGTGTGAGTGGAACTTGTCTGAAGACTGTACCCGAGGGCACTGTTAAGCAAATTGGACTACAAGTCAGGAAAAAAAGGGCTGGTGAGTGTTAACCAGTCATCTGGAGAGAACGCCCTTGTTGAAGGCCTGACACAGTGTGGGAGGAAAACATAATTCTGGTCAGTTCTCACACCACTTTGAGGATTATAGAGGCTTCCAGCCCATGACCCCCATCACCCTGAATCCAGTCCTTTGACTCCGGATGCTCACTGCTGTTGAATGAGGCGTGGCCATCCGCGACACCCACGCACACACTGAGGCTGCACACCTAACCTCAGCAGGGGCCTGTTTGGTGGAAACTCCCATCCTGCCTGAGCTGGAGTGGCAGAACAGGTCTCTGTTTCAAGCTCATTGGCTTAAATACTCAATAGTTCAGCCCTGGCCAGGTACCATCCCCTGAAAAGGCTGAGGGTTTGATCCCTGGTCAGGGCACATACCTGGGTTGCAGGTTTGATCCCCAGTCAGGGTGCGTATGGGAGGCAACCAATCAATATTTCTCTCTCACATCAATGTTTCTGTCTCTCTCTCCCCCCACCCCCGGTCCCTTCCTAGCTCTCTAAAATCAATAAAAACATCCTCGGGCGAGGATTTAAAAAATATATTTAATAGTTCACATTCCGAGGTGCAGCCAGAGCTTTTACCTCAGGTGTAAAATGACCATCCAGACCCTTCAAATATTTAGATATTTGGAGGCATTGCCGAACTCAAGTTGAGTGACTCAGAGTCACTTTGAGGGTTCTCTCAGAAGAGGAGAGGGCCTTTATGGAAGCAACAAAATAAAGAATTAATGTGAGGCTGAGTAACCAACCGTTCTAGATTTATGACCAAGTACTGTACATGCAGTTTGCAGATGAAGACAGTAGCGTCAAACAGAACTGGGGCAGAATCTTGGTTCTGTGTATCATTGATTACCTGTGACCTTGAACCAGTTACATAATGTCTTTGAGCCTCAGCTTCTTCCCCCTGAAATTGGGGCTAATAATCGTACCTGCCCCACAGGGTTGATGTGAGGAATGATAACATGTACAAAACACCTAAAAGAACCCCCAGAAAAACAGAGCTCCACAAATAATAAAATTAACTGACACAGAAACTACATCTAGAAACCTCTTCTACATGAAGAATGGAAAAGCAAGGTAAGAAATTTAATAAATAAGGGCAGCAAAAAGGGGTGGCATTTTGAGGTGTCCAAAGAGACACCATCCGTCTCTGTCGTGAAGGCAGAGGAGCTTATGGTTGTGACTCGTCTCTGTTACGCGTCTTCACGGCTCTCACAATCACTCAGGTGGCAATTCACCATTGTGTGGTTTTGCTGACATGTTTTATTTTTGTTCTAAATTTCTGCTACTGAAAATCTTACAACAGAGTCACATTACTCATCCCAAAGTTTCCCGACAGGAACATTTCATACTATGTAATAACTGAAATCACTATTTGCCTACAAGTCCTTCCCTGTGTTTTCAGGCTGTAGGTTCAGGCATGAGGATGAGTAACTGTTACCACTGTTTGGTGTTATGCAACACGGTAAAATACAAATACAAGTGTGCTGACATGTGTATTTCTTTTTCAAAAAATATTTCGAAAGCAGACAGAAGAGCTTTAATATAAGTACTGTCTCCAACAAGAGCACAAAGCTTAACATTTTTTGTTACATAAAATTTCCTGATAAAGTAAGTTTTGACACTGGTGTGGGACAGGTTGGTCATCCTTTGGAAGATGACTAAATGCTTGATATGCTTTCCTTTTCAAAGGAAAGGTAACCTTTTTAAAGTAGTGATATTACAAAGGCCTATAGTTTTAAGTTAGAAAAGATGCATGATACAACAGTAAGAGCCTCATATAGATATTGTACATTTTCTAAATTCTAAAACCTTAAGTGAAGATATGTACAAGATGGCCAAAAACAAGTTTAATAAATTTTCACGGGTCAAAAGACAAATGAGCAGGAAAACTGTGTTCCACATTTAACAGAATTCAAGTCTACATGACGGATAGGCTGCTGTTGCTTTTCCCATCTATCCCTAAGTTACTTAGGTTTACAAGAGATGTTAAAAACAAAGACGGCTGCTTGCAGGGGTGTCCAACCTGTGGCCTGTGGGCCGTATGCAGCCCCGGATGGCTGTGAGTGCAGCCCAACACAAAATCATAAAATTACTTAAAACATTATGAGATTTTTGTGTGTGTCTGATTATGTGTTGCAATGTATTCAACGTGCGGCCCAAGACAACTCTTCTTCTTCCATTGTGACCCAGAGACACCAAAAGGTTGGACGCCCCTGGTTAAGGACTTGATGGAGACTACGTTTAAAAAAAGTCACTCACCTCTCCATCCTTTAAAAGTAATTTTCAGCTTTTAATACGATGTCTCTCAGTTAACTTAAGCCTCAAGGTCAATTTTTGTTTGGTCTCAATAGCTAGTTCACTTTCTCTGCACTCATCCTAAACTTAAATTCCTGTTTCCCAAGGAGGTCAGTTTAGGAATATGAATATGGGGAGGAGGGGCCGTGATGGGCCGAGACCAGCTCACCAGGGGGTATCCAACTGTCCTCTAGCGTTCTGAATGCAGCCCCAGCTCTGCTCCTCCCGTGCACGGCCATCCTCTGTGCTCCCAAATGTAATGCCTGTACAGTGATACACAAGTCTGCTCCTTCATGGCAAGTTTTTCTGGTTAGAGGGGCTAAAAGAAAAGAATGGCAATGCATCCTGTTTTACAGCTATCCAAATAATGAATTCTGACGTCAGTATCAACGTGTAGGGGCTTGGCCATGCCTCCGATGTCTATTTGAAGATGGACATTTTACTGATTTTTAGCAATGTTGGCTCACCCCCACCCTAGGTCCTTGACATGGCTATAATTCATTACCATAAAAAGAGAAAAGGCTTGAATTTAAATCCACTATTTGTATGACTGCATGAGTCTCAGCTTCCACTTCTTTAATGTGGTAACACCACCCTGGCAACCTATTTCACAGTAGTGCTATAAAGATTACAAATGAGAGGATATATACAAGAGTGATCTAAAAATAGAGCTATAAAACTGAAAGTTTATATTATTATAACAAATTCCACTGAATGGTCAAATATGCTTAGTAATTGGTTTTTCATAATACTAAAATACAATTAAGAAACTCTCAGATTCTATAATCCCATTCAAAGGAAAGTGTTTCAATACTTTATTTACACAAAGCTTCTTCCCTTCACATGTTCTGAATCTAAGAGCTACCAATTCTCCTGATTAGCGAGCAGTTAGCATAACTATATAAATCAGTACTGTCCAAAGGGCAAAATCTGGTGTTGGAAATATAGCTCATTTCTCCAAAGAAGATCTACAAATGGCCAATAAGTAGATGAAAAGATGTTCATCCTCATTAGCCTTTAGGGGAGGGAAAATCTTAACCACAGAGAGATGCTCCTTTATACTTACTAGGATGGCCAAAATAAACTTAAAAAACCAGACAATAACAAGTGTTAGTGACGATGTGGAGAAGTTAGAACCCTGATGCCCTTTTAATGGGAATGTAAAATTGTGCAGTGCTTTGGAAAAGTTTGGCAGTTTCTCCAGAAGCTAAACATAGAGTTTCCATATGACCTAGCAATTTCACTCCTAAGTAAACACTCAAAAGAACTGAAACATACTCACACAAAAACCTGTATGGGAATGTTCATGCTAACATTATTCATCATAGCTCCAAAGTGGAAACAACCCAAATAGCCATCCACTGATGAATGGATAAACAAAGTGTAGTATATTCATACAATGGAATATTATTCGACCATAATAAGGAACACAGTACCGACATAGGCTGCAACAAGGATGAGCCTTGATAGTATCATGCTAAGTGAAGGAAGCCAGATACAAAAGGCCACACAATTCCATTCATATGAAATGACCAGAACAGGCAATCCACAGACATAGAAAGTAGATTAGTGGCTGCACGGGGACAGGAGAACAGGAGATGGGGAGTGACTGGCTTTCTTTTGGGGGTGATGAAAAAGTTCTGGAATTAGACAGTGGTGTTGGCTGCACAACTGTGTGACTATTCTAAGAACCACTGACCTGTACACTACTATAAAAGGGGAAGAGGTACCTCACAATAGAGTTCTTAGCAATCTCCTGGAATGTTCTTTGCTTGTTCTTAAACTGACTCCATAATGGCCACATTTTAAATCTCACCTCTGATCGGATGCACCGTCTTCTTAAGATGCTCCTTCTACTCTAAGAGCCTGGTGCTTGGGCTCAGGTGCTCTAGCTTTTTATCAATCAGCTACCTCCTGATTTTGTCTTTGACTCATTAGCTGCTTCTACTTCAGAAAGTGGAATGCCTCTTGCCTCCAATCCTAAATTTGGCACATTCTAGCCCACCCTCCTTCCCTTCACTTGACCTCTCTTGGGGATTCGGACAGATCGTAAGAGATAGGGTGTGCTAGGCTGCAACACAGACTTCTCCAGATCAGCAGTGCGTGTCCTGGCTGTGTGACCCTCCTCCAGATCAGCGTTCCCACAGAGGGTTTGGGAGTTCTCTGCGGGAATGTTCTCTGGGATGCCTCTCTTACACAATGGACAAATTGGCAGATGTCTTCGTTACATACATCACGGGCTAAATGTCACCAGTTTCCATATACTGTGCATGTTGAAGTTACCCTATTTCTGAATAAACTGAAGACAACAGTTTGCCACAACAGCTTATAAGAGTAAACTCTTGCCATTTATTCTCATATCACACTTTTGATCTATAAATCAGACAAGAAGGGAAACTTCTTGTCTTCTCTGGCAAATCTCAGTCCACGTGGTCTCAAAAACAAAAACTGAAGTCTGTACTAGTAGGACAGTGTCTTTCAGGAATCTCTGTACATCACGCTAGGATCACTGGGAAGGTAGAACACAGTATCCAGTATCAAGTAGTTCCCTAGTTATTTTCATGTAATAGCATAATGCACAGCAGTTACAACTACTATTACTCAGCTGTTAAGCGTCAGGCATTATACCCTGTACTGTATTGTCTTTACTCCTCACAACAGCCCTACAAGGAAAACATCATTTGCGCAGTAGAGATGCGGACCTGGGGATTCAGAGATCACAAACGTGCCCAGGGTCACAGCTAATACTGGCAGTGAAACCAGATTTTAAACCCCTGCTTTTTTACCTAATCTTCGCCTACCTTTTCTACAGAGGTCATCAACTCAAACGTCGATTCATTTCACTGAAATACACACCATGCTGAGCGGTGTGTTCAGTATGTTTTCAAATGTACTGAACAGATGAACTTAAATGGCAATTTTTACAGTTTTCAAGTGCAATGAAAGAATACTTTTGTTTCTAATTTCACCACCAATATTTATTTTCTTGAATAACAAAAATAACAAATTACCAGATACAGCATGTACATTTATAAAAACAAAAACCCAGAGGAGACCGAAGGAATAAACTTGTTAGCAGATAAACTTGAGCGACATGGTCACTGGCAGGGCCCGTGTGTACCCTGTGTCCTCTGACATTGACTTGTACGAGCATTCACAATCCTAGACTCCACCAACGGGGCTGAGACCACAGAGAACGTTTGGTCCCCCCCTCGCTGTACCAGGCCACTCCAGAGTGGCCAGGTCACGGCTGGTGCTGCCAGAGCCAGGCTGGGCTCCACATCTCCTGAGTCCAAGGGCCGCCGCGTGATGTTACTGTCAACTGTCCGAAGCAATTAAGTTGGCCTGTGACACTTCCTTTTCCATAGTTAATTCTACCCTGCCAGGTGAGTTACAACTGTGGGTGAAACTGTGGTCTAAAACTAAGTTTGTCAGTACACTATTTCTGGCCATAAGGAAAATGAAAATCTACTGTTAATTAATGTCCAAATCAAATGACAAATCAAAAGGTCAAAACAAACCAACATCTCCAAGTCCATTAGGAACAGAACCTGCTCAGGTGGACCTAGATCTGCAACTAGAAGCCTATCAGTCAAAACTGTGTGCAGTTTCGCTTCCTCCTGGAATCCACAAGCCTTCTCCAGCTCCTTTCGAAGCCTGCCATTTCCTGTTGCTCAACTGTTGAACAATGGGCCGACTGTCGCTGTGTTCTCGTTAATTACACCACAGGCTGAATGGCGCGGATTACCACATAGTGGACATTTTGAAGTGACCCTGTTTCCTTTGCTCAAACAATGTATCTAAATGTCTCGGTAAAGGAACAAATTTTATTCGGGTCTTCAAGAGACTTGAGAGACATCAGGACCCCAGGAATCTGAACTGCATCACGTCGTTCCAATTATTATTTTATGACTTGCGACCTTCCCTTATGCCTTCTTATCCTCGGCAGTTGTGTCTAGGTGGGAAGGTGGGAAAGAAATCTCAACACCTCTAAGCAGTTTCCAAAGCTAAATATGTTCATCAGGCAGATTACCCTCTTCCTCGCCATCCCCCCAGAACGGGACTAGAGTGACCCTGAAAGGCAGCAAAGCCGGAAAAGAAAAAGGTCAGGGTAAATAGAAGAGCGTGCCCTGGACTCTATGAAGACATTACTAGTTGGGGGCACACTGACACCTTGCAAGATCTTTTGCCTCCTTGAGAAATCCCTGTCTGCTTTCTCTCTAATTAAAGGCCTCCTCTCTCTGCATTCCTTACAGAGTATAGCTGGGGAGGCACGAGGCAATGTGTACAAGTCCACTCTGGCTTCCCTGACTGTGGCTCTCTCAGTCCACCTTCGTTACTACCACAGTCCTCAGAGACCCTGGTAAAAGGGCCCTTTCACCAAAAAAGTGATGGATGGGGAATGTAGAAAAGTTAGCATCAAAATAGGTAGAGCTGGCATTTTAAAGAGGTAAATGTGGGTTTTTCAGGGTTATTTAAAAAAAATTGATTGATTGACTTTAAAGGGAGAGGGGAAAGGAAAGACACAGAGAAAGAGAGAGAGACAGAGAGAGAGAGAGATGGAAACATCAATTGGTTGTTCCACTTAGTTATGCATTCGTTGGTTGCTTCTTGTGTGTGCCCTGACTGGGGATCGATCCCACAACCCTGGTGTATTGGGACGACACTCTAACCAACTGAGCTGCCCGGCCATGGCTTCAGGGTTATTTAAGCATCATTTCTGGAACACGAAAACACACTGTGCAGCTATGAAGGAAATATTATAAAGGGATATTGGGTCAGGGAAAGTTAGCATTAGGTACAAACACGGAGAGAGGCTGGTAAGTAAAACCCCTGCATTAAGGTTGAAGAGAACTGAACAAGAACTGCAGAAAGCATCTGGAGTCTCAAATCTGGGTTTGAGTCCCAGCTCCAGTATTTCACAACTATGTCACCTTGAATGGTTTACCTTTCAAGGTAAAAAGCCTAAATTACCTAAAAAATGACAGCTGTATCATTATTGTTACTGCTACTACTTCCTTCAGAGAGGTATTGTAGACAACAGGTTGGCGAGTGGAGAGGGTGGACAATGAAGAAAACCTGAGAGCCACATTAGTAACCTGGATGCCCCTTCCCAGTGTCCAGGGTGAAAGGGAAATAAAAGTAAGTTTGTATGACCTAAGTGACACTTCAATATTTTAAAACCTGAGCTTAGGTGATTATTAAATACTATAAATCTGGATTGTGTGCTCTCTAATTGCCTTATTTAGGCACCCAAACCATCCATGAACACAACCCCTCAGAGGAGAGAACAGGCCTTGCAGGTGGTGTGGAGAGAAACATTTTCCAGCTGAAATCCTCTAACTCGGCGGTGCCCAGCCTTTTTGGCACCAGGCCCTGGTTTCGTGGAAGACAGTATTTCCACTAATGGGGGTGAGAGTGGGGGTGGGAGGGAGACAGGAGGCAGCACTCAGGTGGTAATGCGATGGCGCCCACAGATGTGGAGGACAGAGGTTGGGGAGACCTGCTCTAACTTAAGCCTAAAAACCAGACAGGAGACCCCTACTCTTAGGAGGGGGTGATGATGACGACGACGACGACGATACTAAGAGACTATCTGGGTATATCTCAGTTGACGCCAGAGCCTGTGCTCCTAAGCAGTACGCCGGATGACCTCTCCTGACCGACAGAGCCTGTCCTCAAGCGTCCAGAGGCTCACATCATCACCCTCGCAGAGAGCTGAAGTGACAGCTCATCTTCGCTACACGAATTTATCCAGCTAACACTTCCTGAGCACCAGGGGAGAAAGGAGGCAGGAGACACCCTGTGACCTGGCGGAACCACGAATGGGTTGTGTACACGCTGTTGGCACGGACTGATGGGAGACAGGATTCATCAGGCAGCGAGGGGATCAGATTCTAGCAGGAGGCAGCACAGCAGAAGGCACGGAGCAGGAGTGGAGAGCTGTCTGAACTTAGTGGATTTTGGAGGAGACAACGATGACTATTACAGGACAGAAAGGCAAGTGAGTGGCTGGTGGTTACAGAGACTCTGGTCTCAGAAAGGGTGAAAGAGAGAGTGATGAGGCACCGTAGGACATAGGAAGAAAGCTCTGCTGAATCTATCCTGTAATTGTGCTGCAAATACTTCTGCAGATTAACATCCCTCCTCCTTGGTCTTGCTACACTTGAAGTAGACGGCTTATTACTCCCTAAAATAACCTTACAGTCCTACAGAGTGCTTGCCCATTCGTTATCCCGCTTGCTGTGAGTACATGCTGGCTGCCACCTTAACTTTCTGCACGAGCCATCCCTAGTAATGGCTCGATATAACCTTAGACACACATTCCATTCTCCACTCATGTGCAGAGTGAGCACTGCGGAGTACACCTGAAGTCTTATAACATTAAAGTACAGCCTGTCGGGATGGGCAGGAAAAAGTTCACTGTTGCCTCGAGCCCTAGGACCTCATCCTTAAGAAATCCCTTGGGAATTCTTGGAACCTAAAAGAATATGAGATTTTTTTTTTAAAGAGTATCAATCTGAAAGTGTCCTCCTAACTGACAAGAGGGATAGCAAATAGGTCCCCAGTCCAAAATATTCAGGTACGTATGACAATGACGAGCTTGTTAATAATGCACAGACTCTTCGGTACTGTGGTTGTTATTGGCCCAAACATTGGGTACATTTTGGGTGCAGACAGAGTCTCCAGGCTTGCTCTGCACTGACACTAGTCAGGAGGTCTTTGTATTTGAAGGCTTTCTAACAAAGCCTTCCTGGCCCGCCCTACGTAAGCTTTCTGCGCCACTGACATTTCAAGTCCCCTTTCCTGCTTTATATTTTTAGTCTTAGCACTTATATTACATGCTATATATTTTACTTCTTTGCCTTGTTTATCGCCTGTTTCGCCAGGGGAATGGAAGGTCTGTGAGGAAAGGATTCTGTTTTGTTCAGTGACCCATCCTCAGCACCTAGAACAGAGCCTGGCACACAGCTGAATGGGTTCAGAATGAGACAGACATGTAAAGACGCATGTACACAAAGTTCTGAAAGCCTATTGTTATCTCAGGGAGTCAAAAATTACAGTGCTGTGTTCTGGTTTTTTCACTTAACGTTAAAAGCTTAACGGTCTTCTTAATATCACTTGGTTTTCGTTGATGAGAGGATTTAAAACAAGTGAGATTTACCATGGAACCTTGCACCACTAGTCTTAATCTCAAAGTTGGGTGAGACATGCATTTTAGGAATGTAAGCTCACGGGTAACACAGATGCTCAGAATGTAGCTCTAATTTTAGTATGGCCCTGGGCACACATGTAGACAACACTTCCCAGCCTCCTCTGAAGTCAGCCACGTGACAGAGTTCTAGCTGTAGTGAGTACAATACCTACCGGGTCGGCCCTAAGAACCTCCATCTGTGCTCTTTCACTCTCTTTCCCCTTCCCACAGCTACTCTATCAGCAGCGTGGGCCTTGGGTGTGCCAGAACCACAGGTGGGAGGGGCCAAGCCCCTGAACTTAACGAGGGAGAAACACCTACTGACCGACCAGAAACATCCACCTTGAGCATAAGCAGGAAATGACCCTGCGTGGTGTCTGAGCCGTCACGTCAGCATCACATGCGTGCCGGTGCGGTCCAGCCCACCCCACCTAGTGCAGCTCTCATAGCCTTTATTCTCTCCAATAGAATAAGAAAGCTTATACTGAAATAATGGAAGAATGTATTAAATTGTTCATTTTACACACATTTATTAAATGTTACTGTGTGCCTGGCATTGTTCTCAGGATTGTAGTAATTTTCAAACTTGTTAATATTCCTTGTTTTTCTTCCCTCACAGAGATACAGGACAGGGAGTACCTTTTCCCAGCCCTACTTCTGATTCTATAACCCATGTGCCCTTAAGACCGCTTACTAGCTGGCTTACGGATACCAGTCACTCTGCCACCCCTCGCAAGACGGGCGGCTACACGGAGCTTCTTACATTGCCCACCGCAGCAGACTGGAAATGAGCTGGGGGAAGGCGAGGGACAGGGGCTCCAGTACCTGGCACATGTGGCCAGTACTAGGAACGCTGGCAGCGCCCGCTGTCTAGGGGCATGTCTAGGGCAGACAAAATGGGGGGGGGGGGCGGATAAGGCTGCTGTTCACACATACTCACATGTCAGTATACAGAATCTGAATGGAGTTAAATCTCGGAGCAGTCAAATAACTGGGCTTTGCTCATGCCTCGCCAAAAAACACAAGCCTACATTTCCAAAAGGCAAGTAATGAACTTGATTGGGCCCTCTTCCAGGATTTCTGCCTTTTGGCAGGGCAGTGCTGGTGTGAAGGAAGTGTGGGGCCAGGCCGGAGGAAGTGGTGCACGGCAGCCCTTACAGCCAGACAGACCAGGATAAGCCCGATCCCCCATCTCTGTTTCCTGCCACCCAAGGGACCAGCTGTATTTCTTACCAGAAAGAAAGGTTGCCCAAAGGACAGGGGGGGTGGCACTATAATTATATTGTAAACTCTCAACCTAAAATTTACACCAGAGTCACTTGTAAGATATAAAGAGAACACAAAACTTTCTTGAAATGCCTTGCCCTCATTATTTCAGTAAAAAAAGAAGCCTAACACCTCAACATTCTTGTGACAATTTGTAGTTTTAAATAAGCTCCCACTCCATTTTATAATTTGAGGTCAAGCAAGCAGCAACCAACGCCAGGATATGTTTAAACGAAACAACAGGAATCTAAAATGTCATCATTTAAAGGAGAGTCACAGTTCAAGGTAGCAGGCAAAGGGGAAGAGCCTCCCCTGACCAATGGTTCACGAGAAGCGGGCTGTGAACCAAGGAGATCAGAATGAGCGCTCTCGCCAGTTCAGACACTGGTTCTCTGTGCAGCACTGTGAGCAACAGATTTAACCTTGACCAAGCTCTCCCCCGGGCTCGTGGGAGGAAACATGGTACAGGAAGTCAGGTCAAATCCTTGGAAAATGGCTCCAGCTAGGCCTTAAATATTACTGTACCAGCGACAGAGAGAATCCCTGCCTAGCTCTGCGCAGACCCCTGAATGGTAGCTCACACCTAAAACACCAGGTGAATGGCTGCTGCATGAAAAGGAGCAACTAAAAGGGAGATGAGAGATTCCAAAGAAGTAGACATAAGTAGTATGGAAAAGCAGAACAGAGGACTGGAATAGGGAAAACGCATCCAATACCTTAATCATTAACTAAGAAAAGCCTTGGTTGGGCAAGTCCCAAATAAACTCCAAGGACCTTGGTTTCTTTATTTGCACAGTGAAACAACTAAATTAGAGAAACTTCAGGGTCTCTTTATAATCCTATGTAATCATATGGCTTTTTAAGGATTGCAACTTTTTCACCTGTTCATCTGAACCTCCCCTTCAATGCTTCACAATACTTTATGCTAAAAGAGCCTGGCTTATGCCCTGGAGGGGGGCTCAGTTAGCTGGAGTGTCCTCCAGTACACCAAAAAGGTAGCGGGTTCAATTCCTAGTCAGGGCCTGTACAAGAGGCAACCAATCAATGTTTCCCTCTCATACCTCTGTCTCTCTCTGTCTCTCTCTGCCTTTCTCTGTGTGTGTCTCTCTCTCTTTCTCAAATCAATGAACATACCCTTGGGTGAGGAATATATATATATTAGCCTGCTTCTCAGTGCACCTAAGAATGAAAACACCGAGACTCCTGGAATCATATAATGAATTTAGTCTCAAGGCGTTTAAGCAAGCACAAAATAACTGTAACAAAATAAACCTAGTGGCTGTATCTTAGTTAAGAGGTATTCTAATTTATTTACACATTGATAGGACCTAGGATGATGCAGAAATGTGATCTAGGTCAGTGGCAAGGATTGCTCCAAATGTCTCAGCTATGTCTTCCTGGGGCTATGTATTTGCCACCACCCTTCTTCCCTCCACCCTCCTCGCCCCTGGGGAAAAGCACCCACATTAGGAGGACACACGTCTCTTTACCTTTCGCTTAACCCAAATTTCAATGACAGGTATGACCTAAAGCTGAAAGTGTCTGTCAACTCAAATCCTTAAGCAGAAATGATGAGATAATCACAGAAAATCCCGAAAATGGAAAGTACGAATCGGTAGCCTAGAAGCTGAGCACGGGCCATTTGCTGTCATCCCATCTCACATTTCTCCTGAACCTTACTGCGGTGGACACCACTCTCATCCCCACTTAACAGAAGAGGTAACTGAAACTTAGAAGAATTAAGTAACTTGGCCAAGGTCACACAGCTAGTTAGGGGGGAGCCAGGACTTGAACCCGGGCAGGGAGGCTTTGCGGCTTGCACTCAGAACCGCTATGCTAAATCAAACACAAATACAAGGCAGAGGTATTCCCACTCCCCTGAGCCCTCAGTGACTCCCAGTGCTCACAGCTGTACCACTCTGCAGTGGTCACTCTCAACAAACGACTTCCCCTCTTCTTCTGAGAGAACACACAGGCTCCGCAGGTGTGAGTGACCTGTGCCAGGTACCCTCTTTTCATAAACTTACCCAAATCCTTCATTTTCTCTCAAAATAAACAACCCCTCTCTCATACCCTCAGGAATCTTGCTCTATGAATCCCCTCTCAATCTTTCATCTCTGATATCTTCTGTCTCTTCCCCCTTAATCTGTAGACATGCTCAAGTATACCACCTTCAAAAAATAAAAATAAATAAAAGCAAACCCTCCATTTATCTTCACCCACTCTGAATTCCATAACTAAGGCCACCCTCTCACTCTGTGACCCCAGACAAACGACTTCCTCTAACAGACTTCAATTTCTGTACCTCGGTAACGAGGGCGCTGGGCCAGGAGGGCTCCAGTGCCCCTGACGCCGACATTCTGCAGTTCTCAATGCAGGGAAGACTGCTTTGACCGGGTTTCGTTTCTTCACTGTCCCCTGAAGCCCCAGAGTTAATTTTCTTCTAGGACTGCCAAGCTGCTCCCCCAGCCAGCAATGCTCTCCTCGTTGTCTCCATTCATTTCCCAAATCCTGGTTTTCCTTTAAGACCTAGCCTAACTCTCACCTGCTCCAGGACAGCCTGATCTTTAAACTCTTAGAGCACTTCAATTATAGACCATAACTGAGCACTCTCCATGGATAGTGCCTTATCTTTCACATTAGTGTTCTGTGTTGCTTTGTTCCCTCACCTAGACAACTCTCGGCAAGCAGGGACTTAGTCACATTTCTCCGTAACCCCTCAAGGACCTCACACCCAGTGGGTGGGCAATAGGGGCTCAGCAGTGCGAGCTGGCCGCCGACTGAGGGGTCATGATTCCGCAGCCACTGCGGAAACTGGTGGTCAGTGTATGTTACAGGCTTCCCCGATTGTGAAGGAAGACCACCCCTAACCTCTACTTCTGTCTCATACACACACTTCTAAAACATGAACTTGTCATTCAACAGTAGTATCCAAATTTAGCAACAGGAAAGCTTAGCCAACTCCTTGATTTTTCTTTTATTTTAATCACACATGGTTACAGTCATGTTTCCCTTTGACCCAAACTTAAGTGATCGCAAGTGCCGTAACTTTATAGGCCCCTGGGTGATCCAGGTTCTGCACTTCCACTGACACATATTCGCCATGGTTATTAGGTTCCCTCGCTTCTCAATACATACAGCATTATGTTACTTCCTCACTCTGGCAACCAAATTTCAAGGAAACATCTGGAATAATAGTAGAGAGTTGGTGTTTGATTAGAACTACATCCTCAGCTTTATTCATTTGGAAATGACTAATTTCAACCTTTGGGTTTGAACTGAGCACAGAGGGAGGTACACTTCAGGAGTCTGCTAGCGCTTTCCCACAGAGGCCACAAGTCGCCAGTGCAGACCCTCAAAGGGCGCTCACCTCCTCCGCCCTAGGAGAACAATGCAGGGACCGCTCTGTACTGGGAGTGCTGTCCAGGGGCTTCAACAACCCTGGGTTAACTACTGATGACTCAAGGTGAATCCCCAAGTTCCTCAAACAGAATTTTTTTTAATTCAGCTTAATTGTTTTAAATGAATGCTCCGGGACACTGGTTCTCAACGATGGTCACAGATTCTAAGGCACTTTCATAAATACCGATGCTCGGCTCCCCCCTTCTCCCCCCTTCTCCCCTACTTCAGTCTAACTGGTTCAGAGTGACGCCCATGCCTTCGTATTTTTTTAAATGCAGCCCAGCTGTACGGAACGAATGACGATGCTATTGTTAAGTATTTTAGCTACGATAACAGCACTGTGGCTGTGTTTTTGAAATGGAGTTCTTCATTGGTGGAAAAACTGGTGAAATTCAAATAAGGTCTTGGTTCAGTTAATAGTACTGTACCAGTGTTAATTTCCTGGTTTGGGTCATTGTCCTGTGGTTCTGTAAGATGCTCACTTTAGAGGAAGCTGTGTGAGGGATATACAGGAACTCTCTGAATTATTTATGTGATTTCTCTCTGTCTAAAATTGATTCAGATTAAAAAGTATTTTTTAAAAAGAGTCTTTTACTTTTAAAGATACATATTTAAATATTTATGAATGGAATTATATGCTTGCTTGAGCGTCACTGCCAAACAGCCCAGCTGACGAAGTGGCGGGGAGTGAGGGGCGCGGTGAAACAGGAGTGCGGACACGCTGACCCTGCAGCAGGCGGGCGCTGAGTACCTGGGCTTCGCAGCATTTGTCTACTGCGGCGTGTGTGTAAAATTTTCCATCGTGTGTTCGGGAGCGAAAAACTCCCAGGTGATTCTGACACATACTCAGGGCCAGGAAACACTGCTCTGAGTCCTGAAAATGCAGGAGGAGAAGCTCTGTCTTTACTACCGGCTACAACACTGCATCCAGCTCTTTAAAGTGAGCTGGTCAATCTTTCTGTAGGACTACGCTTTCCTAAACTACAAACATAGCAGACATAGATTAGAGGACATCCCCCTAATCTTCCCTTCTTTCAAAAAAGAAGACAAGAAGCATTAAAAAGTTGATTTTTTCTAAAATCATCTCTCTAAAAGTTAATGTCATGGTTAATTCCTAGCACAACAGTCAAAAACGGTAAAGCCTTTCTTGTGTGTACAAGAGTGTTTTCCAAAGAATTTCCTTTAAAAATGCTAATTCTGTAAGATGTTAATAGCTGTTACCTACTATAGGAGTTCTGAGATCAAAGAGTTGGAAAAGTGCTGGTTTTCTTTACTGTAAGATTCCTATGAACTTCGTAAAAATAAGATAATATGCACTGTGACTTCCCAAGGTCACGATGGATTAAGCAAAAAGCTCGAGCTTCCTTCCATGGACTAGTTTTGTGGAACTAATATCAGAAAACAGTGCTATAGATCAGTGGCTTCCGAGTCCTAGGTAAGGGAGAATGGCATCAGAATCACTTGGTAAACCTACTAAAACAATGGTTCACAAAACACACCCTAGACTAGTGCTGGGACAGGGGAACTCAGTATTAAAGCAAACAAAACTTCAGTGATTCTAATGCTTAGCCATGTTTGGGACTTGCAGCTATGTAGATCACAATGTAGTAAAGTAGTTCAGACCATTTGAAAGGCCACAGCATTGCCACACAATATGAAAGGTCATACTGAACAGTCTTCCAAATACGAGACTTCCGTGCGAGAATGTGTGATACATGCATACAGCATTTAACGGAAGATACATGCTAATATGCTGGAGGGGGAGGCAAGTTTAAATCTATCAATATACGGATGACCACTTTGTAATTTCAAGGACGTTCTATGTCCACTACTAATAAATAATGAATTTGCAGCAATTTTCAAGCTTTTATTTGTGTGTTGCTTCACGTCTATCTTCTCTGGCCTGAGCCAACGACCAGAACTATTTTGTTACATAAGTCTAGCGGGCGCCATTCACATAAGCAGTTTCTCCAAGACAGACCTCCTGACCTTTACTTTATATGACACTACTTCAAGATATCAGGAGTATAAATCCCTTCTTGAGTGAAAACTTTGGAAAATGTATTTTCTTATACCTTAGTGCTCCCAGAGCTGTTTCATGCAGTGGCCCAGTCGATATATTTCAGCTTAAAAGAAGTACCTACTTACTGTTATTAATAATTACTCAACATCCTACCACATTCTTTAGTTTACTAAGTACTTTCATATAAATTATGTTGTGTCTTTCCTTACAAAACCTTGTAGGCTAAGTAGGGGCAATTATTTCCACCCAGCCAATAAGAATCACTGAGCTTTCATGGGCTAACACAGTGAAAAAAATCCAATGTTTAGGGAGATGTCAAGACTCCTGCTCTCAAAGAACTGAGACCCTATTGGAAATAAAATGTAAATTATATATAGGAACCAGCTAAAGTTGTTTTGAAGATATAATGCTAGCGAGAGCAAATTAGTGTGGCAGGACTTTCCACATACTAATTAGAGCTAACACTTGAAATAAGTTAGTCAGAGAAAGACAAATACCATATGATTTCATTTACCTGTGGAATCTAATGAACAAAATAAATAAACACACAAAATAGAAACAGACTCATATACAGAGAACAGACTGATGGTTGGCTGAGGGGAGGGGAGTTGGGGGAATGGGTGAAAAGGGTGAAGGGATTAAGAGGTCCAGATTGGTAACTGTAAAATACAGCATAGGAATATAGTTAATAATGCTGTAATGACTATGTGTGGGGCCAGGTGGGTACTGGAAATATCAGGGACAACACTTCATAAAGTATACAACTGGCTAACCATGATGCTGTACACTTAAAACTGATTCAAAATAATCTTGAATATAAACTGTTATTGAAAAGTAAAATTTAAATTAAAGAAAAAAGAGCTAACACTTAACTGAGCAATTTAATCTTCACTCAACCCTTGGGGTAGGTTACTACCATTTAGCCCCATTTTTTGATGAGGAAACTGAGACCAAGAAAAGTTAAGTAACTTGCCCAAGCAATAAGTGGTGAAGCAGATTCAGACTCCAGATTTGTCTAGCTCCATGGACTACTCTTTTGCATCATCATATTTTTCTGTTAGGAAAGAATCCCCCAGGACTTCCAGCCAAGATGGAGGCGTAGGTAGATACACTTTGCCTCTTCTCATAACCAAAAGAAGGACAACAAATTTAAAAACAAAAAACAACCAGAACTGCCAAAAAATAGAACTGTATGGAAGTCTGACAACTAAGAGTTAAAGAAAAAACATTCATTCAGACTGGTAGAAGGGGAGGAGATGGGAGGCCAAGCTTATCTGAAATTTATTTGAAAAAATAAGGAAGGAAAATTTCCCCAATCTGCTGAAGGAAAAAAGACTTCCAGGAAGTCCAGGAAGCTCAGAGGCCCAAAGAAATTGGACCCAAGGAGGAACATACCAAGACACATCATAATTACATTACCCAAGATTAAAGATAAGGAGAGAATCTTAAAAACAGCAAGAGAAAAAGAGATAGTTACCTACAAAGGAGTTCCCATAAGGCTATCACCTGATTTCTCAAAAGGAACCTTGCAGACAAGAAGGGGCTGGAAAGAAGTATTCAAAGTCATGAAAGGCAAGGACCTACACCCAAGATTACTCCATCCAGCAAAGCTATCATTTGGAATGGAAGGGCAGATAAGGTCAAATTAAAGGAGTTCATCACCACCAAGCCCTTATTATATGAAATGTTAAAGGCACTTATCTAAGAAATAGAAGATGCGCAAAAATATGAACAGCAAAATGACAACAAACTCATGACTATCAACAACTGAACCTTAAAAAAAAAAACTAAGGAAACAACTAGAACAGGAACATAATCACAAAAATGGAGATCACAGGGAGGGTTATCAGTGGGGAGGGGAAGGGGAGAGAATGGGGGAAACGGTACAGGGAATAAGAAGCATAAATGGTAGGTACAAAATAGACAGGGGGAGGTTAAGAATAGTATGGGAAATGGAGAAGCCAAAGAACTTATATATATGACCCATGGACATGAACTAAGTTGGGGAGAATGCTGGTGAGAGACAGGGTGCAGGGTGGAGGGGAATAAGGGGCGAAAAAATAGGGTAATTGTAATAGCATAATCAATAAAATATACTTTTAAAAAATTAAAATTAAAATTAAAAAAAAGAATCCCCCAAAGCAATGAGGCCAAATGTCAAAACTTAGGTAGAAAACAACTACCATATTTTTCAGATTGTAAGATGCACTTTCCCCCCCAAATTTGGGAGGAAAATGGGGGTGCATCGTATAGTCCAGATGTAGCTTACCTGGCTCGCTGGGGTGGGGGGGCGGTGGAGCAGGGGTTTTTTTCCTGTTGTCCTCCTCTAAAACCTAGGCGCGTCTTATGGTCCAGTGTGTCTTATAGTCCAAAAAATACGGTACTTCCCGTAAAGCTCTAATGCCCTGGTAGAAGACGACTCAGGAGTCACAGGGAATCACAAAAATAGGTCAGCAATGTTATTTTCCCACAATACTTACCTCTTTGATTCGTTTAACCAAAGCATTCTGATCAAAAGCAACGGCCTCTGCACACTGATGTAGGTGATCCTGATATCGGAGGCAGAGCTGCAACACCTGCTGAGAATCCAGTTTCTCCAATTTGGTATTTGTTGGGGAAGTCTGGCCACTCAATAGCCCTTCAAAGCAGAAAGAAAGAAGGAAATCAAATGAAACGGAAATTACTGTTAATAAACCTAGGAATAAAGTAGCTTAATAATAAGTTTACTATAGACTAGGTAAGAGACCTAAATTTAATCTTGCATCTTTTGTTATATGCTAATGACAATCATAGCAGCTATCATTTATGGACCATCTGTTATGTGCCAAGCACTGGCAAAGTGCTTCCTGTGCATTATTATATACTCAATATCACCATAGCAAGTAAGGCATTATTAGCCCCAATTTACAGAGGAGTCCAAGACACAGAGAAGTTAAGTAACCGCCCTAAAGTCACACAGCCAATAAGGGGTTTCTCCAAGAGAGAGCTCCTGACCTGGTGACACTACTTCAAAGTATCAGGAATATAAATCCCTTCTTGATTGAAAACTTTGGAATATGTATTTACTTAATTCCTTTTAATAATTAAAATGGCTGTCTGAGAAACTGAGAAAAAGAAATAAAATGTATAAAGAAACTGTTAGGAGGAGATGCAAAAATTAAAAAAATTTAAAAGTGAACAGAATGTCAGCTGACACACCATAAACCTCATTCTTCACATTTTCTTCCAACAAAAGTTTAGTCATATAACTATTAAATTCCTTTATGTATACATAGGACATTGTATTTTCAAAGCCTTCCATGTAGAATTATCTTACTTTTCTTTAAGGCATATAGAACAGGATAATTTTAGGATTTACAGAAGAAATCAATTAAAGAGGTTAATGACTTCCTCATGGTCACACAGCCAAGCCCTGACTAAGCCCACCAACTTTTGGCCAAGTCCATTCTGTTAAGGCAAAGTTTCACATACTTCTTAGTGTTACAACCCTTTACCTTCTCAAAAATTACTGAGGACCTCAAAGAGCTTTGGTTTATGTACTGTATATCAATATTCACATATTAAAAATTAAACTGAGAAAATCCTTAATACTGATTAAATCTTTTTAAAATGACAATAATCCCATTAAATATTAGCAATTAACATATTTTAAAGAAAATAATTATATTTTCCAAAACAAAAAAGAAGAGTGGCACTTGTTTACATTTTTCTAAGTCTTTTTCATGTCTGGCTCAACAGAGAACAGCTGGAGTCTCATATCTGCTTCTGCATTTAATATGTTGCTTTTTCATATCATGTAACCTCTGGAAAACTCTATTGTACGCTTGTAAGAGAATGAGCATAATTAGCAAGTGTCTCAGTATTACTGTGAAAATGATTTTGACCTGGGAGAATCCCTGGCAGGGTCCTGGAGACCTCAGGGATTCCCCCACTGCACTCTGAGAAGCACTATGCTAGACCACACTCTACTCCAAACCAGAGCCAGTGATAGGCCACAAGGTACACCAACATAAACATGACGGTGACCACGTGCTGGGCCGGATAAAGGGGGACCTAGCCACACCAGAAGTCGTCTTGGGAACCCTTCCCCATTCCTGCCCCCAACCAGCAATGCGCAGCCTTCACTGGCTCTGAGGTATCGGAGCCCACGCCAGGGTTCTTCGGCCCCCAGACAGGCTGTACCATGAGCTACCCAGCGGGCAGTCCAGGGAATCCTTGGACTGCCGGTCACTGCGCTCAGATCTTGATCTGCCTGACAGAGCAGAATGCAGGGTTGGGCAAGCCCCTGCCTTGCGCCCCAGCACTCCACTGCCAGCACTAGGTCCCTCAGCTGTCCCACTGCCGATCCCAGCACAAGAGCCCCAGTACTCCAGTGGACCTGCCTCTGCACAGCAGCTTTCGGTGAGGCTGGAACTTGCAGAAATGGGAATTTATTTTTTAATGGAAATTTATATTGAGATCCCGTGTACAGGATGTTGTGTATCTCTTTACTCAGTTTCCCCCAAAGGTTACATCTTGTAGAACAATAATACAGTATCAGAATACTGACATCAGTACAATCCACAGACCTTATTCAGATGTCTCCATTTATTGTACTTACACTCATTTGTGTGTGTGCACTACTGTATCTAATTCCATTCAATTTTTCACATGTGCAGGGTCACAGGTCCTCCACCACCATCAGATCCCGAGCCATTCCATCACACAAGGATTTCCTGTGTTGCTTCTTATAACCACATCCACCTCTCTCATACTTGGTAGGGGAGCACCCTTAATCCCTCGCAAACAGTAATCTATTCATCATTTCTAAAACTTTGTCATTTGAAAAGTGTTTTATAAGTGGAATAATATAAAACCCTTATTCTTCCTCTTAAAAAAAAATTAGGGGAGAATGGATTTCAAGAAAACTGCCAAGTCTAGAAGGCACACTAAGGTGTTCAAGTTAAGTTGCCCACCCAACTTCAAAGTAAAAAAACCCTACACTTTAAATCACCCTTATAAATTACAATTGTGCCCTCTTAATCATCTGAAAACAAAGCCCAGGCTTACGGATCTATTGCCAGAATATGCTTCTTTGGCTCACAGGAATCTGCCCCAAATCCTGCTCTAGGTCACAGAAGGAACAACACAGAGAGAAACTGATGGGCCGCTTTTTCTACTCTTGAAGTTACAAAGTTGTGGCAACTGAGGCAAATTCTAGAAGCAATGAATACAAAGTCCTCCCATCTCTCTCAAGTGTCAAGAACCCATCTCCCTCATTTTGATAAATGAACCACCCCTATATCTGGAGGAAAGAGAACAGAATGCTGGATTAATTGAGAGATGGTAAATTTTGTAATTGTAAGGAGATCACAAACCACGACACTTCAGAACCACTTTTATTCTGAACGCACCTTAAGGATTTTTACAAATCTCCTGCTCTCTCACCCCCACCCACCACCTCCTGTGTCTGGCACCCAGCCAGCTTCACTCATTCACATTACCTTCCGAACAAACCTCTGGGGGCCTCTAGGTTCACCCCTCTGTTTTAATTCTTACTTACCAACTCTAACAATAACCTAAACCCTTAGGTAATAGAGAATGAACCATATACCACCTTGAAATTGTTTTTGTATAATTTCATAAACATCCTTTATAACTAAAATTTTCTGTTTTTTACTTTTTATTATACACATTTTCAAACATATACAAAAGTAGGAAAAATATACATACCCAAATATTCATGCCATCTAGATTCAACAAATAAGACTTTTCTGTATCTATTTCATCTTTCTCCCTATATTTTTCCTTTTCCTGAGCCCATTAAACATTACAGGTATCATGATCTTCCCTCCTCATACGCTATTCTTCCACATAGTTTTGGTCAGTCTCCCATGTTAAATAAAAGTGTCTAAATCAGTCTTCCTTGCTGTGCTAGGAGCAGAGCCATCACCCTCAGCTTTGTAATTCTTCTTTACCTTAAAACAGCGATGTACACAAGGTAGATGTCCATTGAGTTAAAAACCTGGCCTAATAGATTCCATATATTTGGGTTTGCAAATGGTAAAAACTGGAGACATTTCCTAAGACCCTATTGAAACCACTTTGTTTACACAGGAATGGAGAGTGGACTCAGGGAAGGGGTGAGGACCAAGACCGAGTATTACACAGATCAAGCAAACTGCCATCTGTACCTACCTCTCTGTGTAAAGTGTTGAGTGGAAAAATAATCAGGGCTCGAAATTTGGAAAATATTTTGCTGAGCAATCTTTTTCTTTCTGAAATGTCAGATAGGGGAAAATGTTTTTCTGAAACATAGTAAAGAGCCATATGGGTATTAACCTGGGTTATAACTAAGCACAATTCCTTGACTTTTAGAGGCTTAGTCACTTACAGGACTAGAAATAAGTATTATGAGTAGTGGGACTTATATTTGAGAAACAGTAAAACAAGCTCCATTTCCTACTGCAGAATCCAGAAAGCAGAAGCTATGTAACTTTGCAACAGTTACTATGAAGGTACAATTAAGCAACAACAGATTAAGAGAAAAGAAATTCCCCCTAAAACTAAGAAGGGACTTTTGACTCAATTGGTCACGGTGTATTTCAAAGACAAAACAAAACAAAAAAGTACAGAACCCATGTGTATTCTTTACTTAAACAAACTCTAGTTCTCGCAGGCACGCTCCCCTTATCTTAAAGAAAAGGACAAGTCTGAAAACAACTGCCCCACTTGAACAGGACCTTGTGATGTATGTTAATGCTCAGTTCCTCCGGGGCATTTAGAAAAAGGGCACCCTCCACGACTGGTTCCCTTAGGAACTTTTATGTCCATTCAGCCATGACAGAGGAGCACCAAGCTCGCCCAGGAGAAGGGGCCGCTCACAAAGGCTATCATCGTTTTGGTTAAATTATGTGGAAGAAGAAGCTGCAAGTACAGACAAGCCCAACACAATATGCCAACCCACCATAACGTCCAGTGTGAATAAAAGCAACGCTCCTAGGCTCTCCCTCCTGAGAGTCTCCAAAAATAAACGGTCTCATTGAGGTAGTGCTACGGACTGAATGTTCGTGTTCCCCTCCGAATTCGTATGTTGAAACCTAATCCCCAATGGGATGGGATGGAGTTGGGGCTTTCGGAAGTGGTTAGGTTATGAGGGTGGAGCCCTCAGGAATGGAATTAGTACTATTACAAAAGAGACCCCAGAGCACTCACTTGCCCCTCCTAGCATGTGAGGACACAGCAAAAAGAAGGCTGGCTACGAATCGGGAAGCAAGCCCTCACCAGACACTGAATCAACCACCGCCTCAATCTTGAACTTTCCAGCCTCCAGAACCGTAAGAAACAAATTCCTATTGTATATAAGGCACGCAGGCTATGGTTGTTTTGGTATAGCAGCTTGAACAGGCTAGGACAAAGAGAATGGGAAAAGCTGAGTTCAGTCCCATTATTTCTTACCTGTGTGAATTTGGACAGTGACAACTCGTGTTTCGTGAACTGGTAGACAATACTGAGAAAATGTCAATGCTACCGAAAGTGATCCTACAGATTCACTGTAACCCTGTCAAAATTCTAAATACATATTTTTGCAGAAATAGAAAAACTCATTCTAAAATTCATATGGAATCTCAAAGGACTCCAAATAACCAAGACAGTCTTTAAAAAGAACAAAACTGGAAGGCTCACACTTACCTGATTCTGAAACTTACTACAGAGCTCCAGTAACAAATTAGTGTGGTACTGGCATAAAGAAACACATATAGGTCAATGGAATAAAATAGAGAGCCCAGAAACAAATCCTCACATACGTGATCAAATTATTTCCTACAAGGGACCATGCCAAGGGAGAAAGAACAGTCTTTTCAACAAACGGTGCTAAGAAAACTGGATATCCACATGCAAAAAAATGAGGTTGAACTCATCTAACACAACATACAAAAATTAACTCAAATGGGCCAAAGACCTAAAACTATAAATCTCTTGGAAGAAAACACAGGGCGGAAGTTTCACATCATTGGGTTTGGCAATGATTTCTTAGCTATGACACCAAACATACCAGCAACAAAAGGAAAAAATAGGCAAATTAGACCTCATGAAAATTTAAAGTTTGTGCATCAAAAGGCACTATCAACAGGGTAAAAAAGGCAACCCACACGATAGCAGAAAATATTTGCAAATCATGTATTTGGTATGGGATTAATATTCAGAATAGTATATTCTGAAGAAATCCTAAAATGCAATGAAAAAAAAAACAACGTGATTCAAAAGTGATCAAAAGACTTGAATAGACAGTTCTCCAAAGAAGATATAAAATGGCCAATAAACACAGGAAAAAGATGCTCAACATCACTAATTGAAAGGGAGCTAGAAATCAAAAAGTGCTGGTGAGGATGAGGAGAAAAGGGAACCCTAGGGCACTGTTGGTCAGAATGCAGACTGGTGCAGCCACTGTGGAAAACAGTATGGAATTTCCTCAGAAAACTAAAAATGGAACTGCCTTTTGACCCAGCAATTCGACTGCTGGGAATATGCCCTATGAATCCCAAAACACCAATTCAAGAGAACTTAGCACCCCAATGTTCATTGCAGCACGATTTACGATAGCCAAGTGCTGGAAAGCAACCTAAGTGCCCATCAGTAGATGAATGGATTAAAAAACTGTGGTACATTTACACAATGGAATTCTATGCAGCAGAAAGAAAAAAAAAAAGGAATTCCTACCCTTTGAGACAGCATGGATACAACTTGAGACTATTGTGCTAAGTGAAACAAGCCAGTTGGTGAAAGACAAATGAGAGGAACCTAGTGAACAAAATAAACTAACAAGCAAAACAGAATCAGACATATGGCAACATGGAACAGACTGACAGCTACCAGAGAACAGGGAGTAGAGGGGAAATGGTGGAAAGAAGGAGAAGGGATTAGTCAAAGAACATGTATGAATGACCCACAGACACAGACAGCGGTGTGGGGGTTGACTGTGGGAGTGGGGGGTGGGCTGGGCGGAGGAGGGCAAAGAGGGACAAATTGGGACAACTGTAATAGCACTAGCAACTTAGAAGCTAGTGTTCACCAAACCCAGGTGTTCTCCACTTGCTAAAACATCAATACCCCAAAACTAGAGCTTTCCCTATGAAGTAAGGGAGGTTGTTTGGAGCACCAAAGGATCCTCCCCTTTTAAAGGAGTCTGCTTTAAGGAAGTGAAAGTACTCTTTTAAAAACTGGCATTTAACACATGATCCCACTTACAGTAGTTTGACGTACAGAAATACAGACTTTGCAAGGTACACCAAGACTGAGTACAAAAGAGGGGAGGGTGTCATCATAGAGTCAACAGCAATCACATTGGAGAGCTGATTCTTTTTTTCTTTAGTTTTCAGAAAGATGAATCACAGAATCATCTTTTTTAATTGAAAACAAATGAAGTACTAAGAAAAAGATGCAACAAAAAAGAAATCTGAAATAGTAATGCCAGGACTTTCTTGCTCAAAGAGATTACCCTCCTTATTCTCCTGGCTTCCTTGAAGGATTACACACCCTCCACTCCAGTGGGTAACGGAAAACACAGGACTGTTAACACTGGAAGAAAATACTTTGGTTAGATGGAAGTTCCACTTATAGTAGCTTAAAATGCTGAGGAAATACTATTAATATGTAACAGCTACTTCCTAAGAACAAGATTAATTTTAGATTGAAAAAAACTCTGATTTTTCCACACATGATGTCTATTAATAAGGAAAACAATCTCAGTCTCTACTTGGATTATATATAATCAACAGGAAATAGAAAATGTTTCTTCTATACAGGAAGAGTTAAGACCCAAAAAGCTGGCAATACATTATCTACAATCGCCAAGATATGGAAGCAGCCCAAGTGTCCATCAATAATGAGTGGATAAAACAACTATGGAACATTTACACAATGGAATTCTACTCAGCCATAAAAAAGATGAAAATTTTACCATTTGCAAAGTATGGATGGACCTGGAGAACATTATGCTGAGTGAAATAAGCCAGTCAGAGAAAGACAAATACCATATGATTTCACTCCTGGGTGGAATCTAACAAACAAACTGAACTAACATGCAAAACAGAGGCAGACTCATAGATGGAGAGCAGATGACAGCTAGTGGAGGTGGGAAGGGTAGGGGGCGGAGGGACTGAGCGAAAAGGACTCATGGACAAGGACAACAGTGTGGTGATTGCTGGGAGGAGGGAGGTATAAGGGGACTAAATGGTAATGGAAAAATATAACAAAGATTATACATTTCTTTGAAAGGTGGCAATAAAGCCAAGCGCCATATATAAAGCCTATTTGCCCATTATACTGAGAAACCGAAGAACCTCTTTTTCCCCACCTGCCCTGCGGCTAGTAGTGCACAGGCACATGACAGAAGTCCCAACCTATACACCCAACCCATACACCCAACCCAGACCCTACACAGGAAGCAATGTTGCAAACTAGGGACCTTCCACAATGTACACTCCCTGGTGACAGCACTTTCCAGAAAAACAACGTTTCTGAGGCAGCAAGAGAAGCAGAGCCACTTGCAAAGTCTAGAGCCACCACTGCCAGCTAGCACTGTCTGTAGTGCAAGGCGTGCCAAGCGCTTGCTGGTGGCAGCAGTCGTGACCTCAGTGGGTCAGTTGTGTGGCACGATTTTGGCCATTATGTTTGAGTAGGTAGCCCAAACCTGATTCCAGAGCTCTTGTGGAGATTCGCTGCACTACCCACCATCCTTTCAATAACACTTATCCTCAGTTGCTCTACCAGTAAGAGAGGGGTAACGCTATATACCTTGGACGTGGCTAAGAGAATTAAATGAAATAATATACAGGTGGGGCAAAGGTAGGTTTACAGTTGTGAGTACACGAAACATTTATTCTTATACTGTTTATTAATTATAGTATTATTTTCCATGCGAACAACTATAAACCTACTTTTGCCCCACCCTGTATGTTAAAGCCCTTTGTAAACAATAAGCTACATATTATTATAATTTACTCAAATTTAACTATTTCAGTCACTGTATAAAGCATTTTATGTTTCATGAGTAAGAAAAACAGTAGCTGGCATTAATAGCGGCACTCTCTTAGCCCAGCCCTGTGCGAAGCCTATTACATATTCTACCTTGTCCGGGTGACCTTAGGAGGCATTTTATTACCCCCATACTTAGTAAGTAAAGCAATATGGTAGTAATAGTAACTATGACAACAAATCACAATAATGGAAATAAATGCTGGAATTCACAGAAAGAAAAAATACTGTAACGGTTTTTGGTGACAGAAATATTACTGTAATTAACAATTTAAGGGAGATAACACAGTAGCCAAAACATGAGAGCTCCGGAGTTGCCAATTCTTGAAATTCTAGTGTATATAATGTGACAACTTACTTGAGGAATTAATTTAAAATACCACTTTACTCTTAATTTATGCTTAAGATAGTGTGGCTTATTTGAGATTTGGTTTGGAATCTAAATGTTTTCATCTGTTACTAAATCTTACTCTTTATGGGCTGTATCTCTGGAGCACCCTTGGTTAAAAGGTCATTTTGTGGATTTACCAGAGCATCATTTTTGTGTATTATTATTCACACTCTTGCTCTCTCCCCAGTTACCTGATAAGGTCCTTGAGGGAAAAAATCATGTACTTTTATCTCTGGAAGACCCAAGCCACGAAAGGGCGTCACAAACATATACAAAGTAGTTCTCCACAGATGTTTGCCCTTTCAGATACAGAGGAGGGCTTGTATTTGAATGAGTTCTACAAACACACCCTTGGTGCCCCCTTGGGCCATAGCTAAAGATCCGTAACTTCTGAAGGCTCAAGTGCCCAGTTACTCCATTCCATTTCCTCCGAGCAAAGTTCTGATTTAAATTTATTTCTCACCAGAGCAAGAGACACACATTCTCTTCATATCTCTCCAAAGAAATGAACTCATTCCCGCCTCTAAAGTAAACTTACATCACCCATATGTGAAGATATGGGCTCTTCTTGTGCAAGTCGTGAATGAGACCTTGTCTACAAACCACTTCACCGCAGTCTTTTGAAAACTCAGCAAAGGCAGTTATGTGAAACTACAAGATAAAAGTGGTACCAAAGGTCAACAAAACCAAGGATTAAACTTTGTCCCTTTCGCCCAGTAACTACATAAAAATACATACACCATATATTCCATCATCACTCAGTGAAAATTTGATTGATCTAGAGTAATTAAATCATATATTCAACAAATCCACTCCTCAGTTCCTTGACCCTTGGTCTCAAGTTCACTGAGATAACATATCAGAATCCCAACGTGACCATAAACACAAAGATTCCTATCGCAGGGCTAACAGAACGGCTTCCACATTCCAGGTCCCTGGAGCCTGTACGTCACTGCCTTTGTTGTAGGAGATAACCAGCTCATGAAAATTCAAACTTTTCCCACCATCCCTAAAGCACACAGCTGTGAAAACATCCTCCTTTATGAAACACATCAGTTGATAATATTTAGAAAAAATATTATGTAATTATTCCTTACTCTTTTTTCATTCTGTGCTTTAGTTTCCCCAGAAACAAGAAGGAGCACCACCGGGAACTAGGGAGAGATGGGCAATCATAGGAAGGAAATCCTCGGTGTTCCAACCAAGGGAGAGGAGCTGGAATTTAAGAGAAGCAAGCAGAAGCAATATACTTCCAACATGACACACACACACTTCCGACGAGACGCACTAACCCAGAAACCCAGCGATTTTCATCTGGTGTGCCACAAGAATTTTTAAAACGTGCAATACCTGACTATTTAGTCAGGGGCACTGACCTCTTTTCCCTTACGTTGTCAAATAACCAAATGGCAATGGCCAGCGCAACCACAGCTGTCTGGTGTGAATGCCCTGTCTTAAATATACAGGTCATGTAAGAGAGTTGCACACAACTCTTATTGGTCACATTGCATAATAAGGTTGCATCTGATTGGTTAATTCTTGGTACCAGAAATCCTTAGATACAAGTACAGACACCTGATTTTTTAAAAAAAAGTCACTTTGGCCCTGGCTGGTGTGGCTCAGTGGACTGAGGGTCAGCCTGCAATTGAAAAGGTAGCTGGTTTGATTCCTGGTCAGGGCACATGCCTGAGTTGCAGGCTGGATCCCCAGTTGGGGGCGTGTTTGAGAGGCAACTGATGTTTCTCTCACACATCAATCTTTCTCTCCCTCTTTCTCCCTCCCTTCCCCTCTCTAAGAACAAACAAACAAACAAATAAAATCTTTTTTTAAAAAGTCACTTTGGAGCAAAAAGGGTATGTAATAACTATTATTACTTTTTTATAAATCAATCAAAACTATACCTAATTTTTGTCAGATCTGCAAAAAATATATTTTTTGGCATGCTGCAGAATTTCAGTAATCAGTGAATGTGTGTCATGAGATGAAAAAGGTTGAAAATTGCTGGTGTAATCCAAAGACATGAACATCTTCAAAACAGAAATACATCTGATTTTATGACCTAACCTAAGTAACTTATGGAGACAGACTTGCAAACTGGTTACATATACAGATTTTAGATTAGACTTGGTTTAAATGCTGGCTCTGCCTTTAAAAGCTGTGTGGCAGGAAAGGTCTTTAAACCTCTCTGAACCTTAGCATCTTCATCTGCTGAATGAGAAAAATGCCCACCCTGAGAGGTTGTACAGGGATTAATGGAGGTAATATAACACCTTTGTGTAAAAAAGAAAGAGGAGGAGAGGAGGAGGAGGAGGAAACATAGAAGAAGAAGAAGAAAAGAAAACGACAGGAAGAAAGAAAGAAGCATAAAGGTGGTTGTTGTTACATATTACTAGTGGAAAAGTGGGATTGTGGGATTGTGTACACCAAAACCACCGTGTACATGCAACTTCTAAAAATATAATAATAATAAAATGAGTAGTACTTAAAGGCACTCTGGAACTTTTCTGTCCACCAAGTATAAAAATATGTGTAAAGTTTTTCTATCTGACCCATTTTCGCACATACAGTTTTCACTACAAAGACAAGATAAAGCTAAACTATACCTTGGAGGGAAACAAAAACTAAAAGGAGGTAAATGTACGTTTGTTTTCATGTTAATTACAGTTGAAACTAGTAGATAATTATATAAAGGTGAAATATTTCCAGAATTATTTTTAGGGAGCCTTTCATTAAAAAAACAAACGATAAGACTTGAAGACAGGGACAACAGTGTGGTGACTGCTGGAGGGAGGGGGTATAAGGGGACTAGATGTTCATGGAAAAAATACAATAAAGATTCAATTTTAAAAAGTGAAAGTTATAGAAAAATCAAACTAGTCAACCAATCAAAGCTGCCCATTGCCATTGCCCTCAATGACAAGGAGCTGCCTGGGATTAGCTACTCGGCAAGTCAAGGCTGGAAGTCTGCCTACTTCGATGAGGCATTCTACAAAACCACTCGATTCAGGGGCTCTGCGAGAAGTAGACTGTAGGATGAAACTCTCAAAGTCCCTTCCAATTCTAAGTTTCTACACTCTCTGAACACCACAGTTCACAACCAACTCTCTGGCATCAGTGTCAGGGGAGAGTTCACCTCCGACTTGCCCCTTCTAAAAGAAGGGTCTCCAAATTCAGTTAAGAGACAGATTTCTCACTCAATTCAAAAACTGAGAAGCTGAGTTAATAGATCTCATGACCCTCAAAACCATATTATTTTCCTCTGTCCTGAGTGTTTTTTGTCCTCCCTGGATGCCTTTCTTATAATCTTCTCCATCGAATTCCATAAATATTGACTGACCTCTTCTAGAAACCTGTCCAAAAGAAACAAACTGAAGCTCAAAAGAAGACGTATACACCAAGCTCGTTTACTCCAGCGTTATTTTAACACCCACTATGTCCTCCAAGGGGAGAATGACTGTGTAACTACATAACTCTAATACACTTACACAAAGAAATGGTAGGCGGCTACTAAAAATGGTGTTTTCAAACAATATCCAATGATATAGGTAGGAAATGCCATAATATGACATTAAGTGAAATGTGATATGAGACAAATCCAGCATGGTTTGAAATGCAAAGTATACGCATTTCATGTATGTGCTTAACTTAGAAGTAAAAACATAGCAAAATGTTAACAACAGCTACGTCTAGGTGGTGGGGTTTTGACATTATTTTTAAAACTCTGCTTTCCAAATTATCTAAAATAATCATAGAGTCACTCTGTTTCATAAAAAAAGAAACATTACTTTTAAAAAATAAATACGAGCAAACAATGCTAGGCTACAGATATCTTGGATTTGTAACTCAAAGTGAAAACAGTTCCTTTAAAAGGAGAAAGCTGGGTGTAAAAAATATATGGGTTTGCATCTGGCTCTACATTTGAGATAGCTGCTAAGCACAGCGCTGACTTTAAATTAATCAGTAAACAAGGAACAGCTGGGACAATATCTGGTATTGTTGAGGATGCAGAACAACAGGAACTCACGCACAGCTAGTAAGGATATAAATCAGCACAACCACTCGGAAGAACAATTTGACTGTATCTAGTAAAACTGAAAATACATGTGCCTTATCAGACAGCAATTTATTCCCAATGACATACCCAAGAGAAAACTCCCACACACGTGCACAAGGAGACATGTATGAGGATGCCCACTGCAGACTGTTTAAGAGTGAAAAATGTGAAACAACTCAAACAGTAACTGTAAAATACTCATTTAATGGAATACTATACAACAGTGAAAATGAGGCATATATAGACATGGATAAATTTCAAAAATATAGGCCAAAAAGAAAGTTACAGAAATATATGAAAGATGGATACAACAGAATGCAGTTTATATAAAGTCAACACATAAAAGAATATTAGACACTGTTTACAGATACAAAAATATGTAGTAAAAAGTAAAGCCATGAGAAATCTTCATGGCCATGATTAACCCCAGTCAGATCAATGATTCCCTGCAGACAGGATGGGAGAAGTACTAGGGAAGGTTCCAAAAGGGTGGCAGGGGGGCCTTCAATGTAGTTGAAATGTTTTTCTTGTAGGGTCAAAAAAAAAAAGATCTGTTTGGCTGGGGTGGGGTGCAGGGATGGGGAGAAAAGGCATACAACTGTAATTGAATAACAGTAAAAAATTTTTAAAAGATCTGAAGCAAATATGGCAAAATATTAAAATTTGACAAAATTGGTAAATGAAGGTTCAGGTGTTTACTATTTTTGCAAAATGCTTAGATATTCCAAATGAAAAAAGAAATTTTAGGTAGCATCTGGCAATCTCTGTTGAGGGCAAGGCTCTATCCACAGCAGTAATCCTTAACTTCTCTTGAGTCTGAGACCCTTTGCAAACCTGGTGGAAGCTACCGTTTCACTTTCCACAGAATCTATTACACCACCACCCCACCCGCAGCCACCGTAGGAGGCATTCAGGAAAACGTAAACTATCTCTTTGGTATGTGGCTGACCAAGGTAATTTCTACTGATGCTAAGATGTTGCAGAACTAGCCCAGTAGGGAGGGAGCAATGCCCTGGCTGCTCAGAAAGATCACGCGTGACAAAAACAAGACTCGCACTGAAGAAAGACTGCCAGAGTGTTGGACAACTAGCAGGGAGGCTAAAATAAAAACCAGGTGATACACATGTAACTGAATGTCTTTACACTAATTAAGAAGGTTTAGGAAACATTAAAAGAAGTGTTCTTATACTTAATTAATTAAGCCTTGGTATAAAACCAAGGTATAAGTTAAGCTGTGACTGATAATGAAGATGAGATAGATTTCATCTTCATTTCTTATTTCTGTTCCTATTTCTTAAAACTTCCCTCTATTTTCACATCTTATTTAATGACATTGAATTTGGCTAATTTTTATGCTAATATTTGGCTAATGTTCATGCTTAGCTTTTCTAATAAAGCACTGTATTATTTTCAGAAACTCCAGATGAACAGACAAAAATGACACTTTTAGTTAGTGACTCAGTTAACAAAGTCTAAGGAAAATGGCTGTTGAGACCAAGAAGCCATAATGAAAGCAACAGCTGACGCTGTATCTAAACTGCTGGCCATGTATCTAGAAGGAGAGTCTTTTGAAGGCAAGGCTTAAATATCAAAACAACTACAAAAGGACAGGAAATATCATATCGACTACAAAAGGACAGTAGATACTATAAATCAACATTCAATGTGAAGGTCTTTAACTGATTTGATTATCTCCGACACGTTTTTCCCCTGGAAGTTCTAGATCTGTGATGCCATTGATCCCACAACTGGTAACACTGTGAGCTTAACGATGCCATGTAAATTCTCCAACTTCTTTCTTATTGCCTTTGATTACCTCCATGCCTGCCGTCTGTATATACCAATCCAAATCTTTTCTTCACACATGCCTCTACCCCCACATCACTCCTTCCTGTTATCCACGCCCCACCGTATCTCCTACCCTGCCTCTCCTCCTGGGGTCTACTCTTGCTGCCCCCAGAAGAAAAGGAACCCCCTGCAGAACTGGAGATCTGGGGAACACTAGCGGGCTAGTTAAGAAGCCACTTCCACTTCACCCTTTTCTTTCCTGGCCAGGTCCTTCCCTGCCATCCAGCTTTCCAAACTCCTTTTCCCAATAGTGGTGGTGGTTTTTTTTTAATGAAATCTCTTCTGAATAAAAGCTATAAACGCATAATTTCCTAAGACTCCCCAAGACCTTATGCAAAACAAACAGTAAAGAAAACTGTGCTGCTTAATAATGCTGAAAGCACATACTGGTTTTAGGGTTGCCCCCTTTTGTGGGGGGATTTGAAAGAATGGGGCCTCTCTGCTGTCAGAAACTGGGGGCACCAGTGATATTTAGTGGAAAGGGATGCTAATCATCCTCCAGCACACAGGGCAGTCAGTTCCACACAATGAAAACTAGTCTACCCCCCAACCCACTGCCACACCCTTGTTACAGAACCCTGGACCATAGACATTCACTGAGCCAGATAACCAGCTAATTCCAATAACTAATTGGCTAACTTTGACATTTCCTGGCTTTTAGGAATATGTAAAATGGGCCATCAGGCTGCCCAAATTCCCAATGCTGCACAAAATCCTCGGGGGCGTGGGGAACAGGTGGTGGCACACCGCCCACACAGTCCGCAGTATTACCTTCTGGAGTTTGGAAATCCTAACTTAAAGTGACTGTTTTGAGTTTGGTGTCGCTATATTTTAGAGACTTCACTCATACTTCATACAGCACTCGATTGAGCCAAAACAGCTACAGGGGCCATTCTTCCCTGAAAATGTGTCAAGGCGGTTACATAACCCTCCACAGGGATCAGTGCACAGGGCTTGGGAGGGAGTGTAGGAGGAGCCCAGTAAACATCTCTCCCCTTCATCACTTCATGTTCCAACTCAGATTCCTCCCAACAAAACAAACATGGCTTTTATATCATAGTAATTCTTTTGTAGCAAGCAACTCATTCTCACATTCCTTCTCCTGCTTATTTTCCCCATAATTCTTTACCCTTTGCCTGCAATTCCTCCTCCCCGCCATGTTGTACTATTTGTATGGAAAAAAAAAATTGAGTTGCTTCTTGCCAAGTGTGACATCAACTCATTCTTATTTAGTGATGTCCAGCAAGAACTTGCTCTCCCAAAACCTTTGCTAGTTTTGAAGCAACAAGATTACGAACTGCATTTTGTTTTCCCTGTCTCTTGCTTTTGATGGATTAGTGCACCTTCTGAAACAAATGATGTAACACCTCATTTCTATGACCCAAAGGCACTACCCACGTATGTATAAAAGATCTTTTCAAACAGCTTCAGGAAGACAAAGTATTGCCTCTGTTACGAAAAGATAACATGATAATGAGTTAACTTGATAATTAAAGCTCCCCAAAAAAGATACCTCTCAGTAACAAGAAAGAGCTCTCAATATTAAAGAAAATGTAAGTCCAAAATTCTTTTCCAGGTGAAGAACTTTTGTTACGTAGGAAGAAAAAAGAAGAAATATGAGTGACCTTTAAAATAGTTAGACAGACATATTACACTACTTCATGCTTAACATCTCTTTGGCAAAGTGCTACTTTACTTTATGAATAATTTTGGAAAGCCAACAATTTTATTCTACATATAAAATAAGCTAAAATTCAGGTTAGCTTCTTGAAAAAATTGGTGCTGGTGTTTTTAATATGTGTCCAACTATGATGGAACTACTGAGCTATGTAGGTACTAACCCTTCCTCCTGAAGTCTTCTGTGAAACCCTTTCCCCTCCACTACTCTGTTAATTAAAAGGCACAGTTGGAAACAGTATTATTCCCTAGTTCTCCTTCCTTCAGGGGATAGTACCAACAAACCACACTTAATTATCAGAATGCATTATTAGTTACAACAAGAACAACAACAGAAATTATTGCAAAACTATAAAATGAAAATAGTAAAAAATAGTAAAAAAAAAGGATGGTATAAAAATCATAAAATATTACATCTAATGACTTTTAAATTTATTTGATTCAGTGTTTAAATAGCTAGTAATTACTATGATTTTCAAATCAAACAGTACAAAAATTCACTGAAAAGCTTGTTGACCACATCCCAGATCCTATATTCAGTTAAGACAAATAGATATTCTTATTTTTATCTCTTTGCTATCTAAAGATAACCTACTGCTTTTTAAACCTAATATATTTTAGAATATTTTCCGTATCAGTACACCTCCTCTCATTTTTTATTATCTGCATAGTAGTACCCTACTGAATGGCTATATCTCTGTTAAAAAAAATTGGGCTGTTTCCAATCTTTTATTTTTCCAAACATTGTTACGACAAATTAATGGTGTACATAAATATACATACATGGGTGGACAAAAAGTAGGTTTGCAGTTGTAATACAAATAAATAATACAATAATGAAGAAATAACAATACAAAAAAAACTGTTTCACATACTCACAACTGTAAACCTACTTTTGCCCACCCCTGTGTGTAGAATGCATTGGTTAGGGCCAGGTGTGGGTCGGTCCCGGGCATGAGTGTAATTCTGTCACATTCCAGTATCTGCTGACCAGGATGGCACTGAGGAACCTAATCCACATAGAAAATCTTTCGTGATGACGCTAGCGTTTCACTGGTTCATTTTCTATAATGCAGGGCACCTCGCGGCTGCCAGTGCCACCCCAGAGGCATCAGTTTAGATACAAAGCACCTAGATAAACTTTCGGAGGTGCTGCTTACAGCTCAGAAGCAGCTCTTCCAGGACACAGCTAGTTCTGTTTGAGGGCTTCCAAAGTCCTTAGAGATGCAAGCCTTAGAAACAAAGAGAGGAAAAAGAAAACGCATACATTCCGGGGGACTGCAACTACGGAACAAAAGCAAGTGCAAAACGTCTATTGAAAAAAATAAGAAAAGCATAGGTTTGTGCTTCTGTGTGTGTGTGTGTGTGTGTGTGTGTGTGAAGTCAGCCTGAAAAAGACAAAAGAAAAGGCCTAGAAAGTTATAATTAGAGAAAATTGCTCAGGTGACTTTATCCCACCCACATGCTTTTGATTTTCAAAAAGTATGATAAGCGCTTTTTAAGTTAGTGTTCCGGAAAGGCTGCAGCTGTTCAGCGCAGATTTTACATGCTCAGTTAAGAATATTATTTTATCAACATAAAGGTTAATGGCTTCTAAATGAGGGTAGCAATTTCCAACATGAGTACTGTAAATTCATACTAGTATTCGCTCTGCTTAAAGATACAGACCCAGAAGAATGAATTGGTCCTTGGCACGAACAGTGAAATAATAATACGAAGATTCATAATTCCTCTCGACTCCACCCAAGATTTTTAGCTCGCCCTTTATAAAATACCACATCTGTGTTTAAGCACATCAGCAGGACGGTATTTGCCATGACTGTAATACTGCATTAATGGATCCACCGCAAATCAAATCAGGAAGCCAGGAAGCTTTGAAAGACACCTGCCCCTCCCATTCCTTACACTCCCCACCCCACCCCGTCCCAGCACACATGCTGGTCTTCCATGACCAGAGGGTCACCCTAGCGGTGCTAGGCCAGGGAACCTTCAGTGTGAAGCACTGAAATGACTCCTGCCAGCTGCGGGTTTGCAGGGCCATTTACAAAAATTAATCTCCCCTTTCCAATTCTGCTATTATTCTGCTCCCTGGGCAAGAAATCCTGTAGCAGCTTCCATTTCCTTTATTTCCTACACCTAATCTGTGAAGTCCTGTCATCTCTTCCTTGAAAGTATCTATGAAATTTGCTCTTCCACCACCCTCACCTCAGTCCAGACTTTCACCAGCTCATCAATAGAAAACTACAAGTCTCCTAACTGGTGTGCCCATGTCGGGCCACTGTCCTACCAATAATCCAAAAACCACAGCTATCAATGTATTGATACCTTGCTCCCTATTGCAACAAACGTAAAACTATAATCACTTCTTACACCAGCACCTCCAAACTCCCTTCCCTGGCTTTCAAGAGCATCCATGATCTGGCCACCATTTAGCTTTCTTACCTTACTCATTAAGGTACCTTACTCTACCTTTCTTATCCTACCCAAGATGCACTTTTCTCTTTGATCAAGCAGGCATCTCACTGTCTCCACCCCACTTCCCCAACAGTGGCATACCATGGCCCACTTTGCTCCTCCTATCCTCCACCCCTCCTCACCCAAGCCACCATATCCCACCAAAATCCTGTTTGTTCGTTTAGGCTTTGCACAATTAATACTCCTCTAAATCCTATGACTATGGCCCACCTCTTCCGGTGTAATGAAAAGAACTGGGTCTTTGGAATTTGACAGACCCGAGTTTAAACCTCTGTGGGCGTACAGCTTGTCCAATCTCTCTCGTTCTCAGAGCTCAGCATTCTCACTTACATCATGAGAGTGATCTCAAAACCTTCTTCGTAGGATTGTTTTGAAGATTTTAAAAGATTCTGCACAGAGAGCAACTGGTGCAGCACTTGGTATATGGTAAACAGACACTCGCCAAACGGTTAACTATCATAACATCGTATAAAATTACAAGAGCACTACACTTCTGAAATCCTAGGCTTTAAATACATTATGATGTTTTGTTTTTTCTACTAGGTTGTAAAACTCAAGAGCAAAACTCAAGAGTAGTGTCCCATCTGGTAGCATCTCACTTATTTAGTAATTTCAACTCACTGGACAGCCAAGAAACAGGGAAAAACAAATAAAACGGCCTACAGGCCACCCAAATAGTTTATTATAAATTCCATGCATTAATGCCAATGTATTTTAGTAACAGTAAGCTCTTCAGTCTGCCCCTAAAGACCTATTGATTTTTATTTTGGTTTTCAAGCCTACAGTAACAAATTACAAGATGACTGTAACTTGTTATCAGCAAGGAAGACAACAGAATAATTGTACAAAGTAGACATACACAGCTGATCTGTACAAAATTGTAAATGAAATCAAGTCTAGCAACCAAAACTTTTGTGCTAATTGAAGTATTAGCAAGTACAGTTTCAGAGATAAAGTAGCTCATAGCCATAATGTTACATAGTACAGAGAGAAACATACTAAGTTATAATGATGATGGTCTAAGTCCAATGATCATAATTGTTAAGGTTAGAAGGAATTTCTGTACAATTATAGCAACTATGTGTTGAGTCCCCAATACATAACAAATACATACTACATAACACCCATGGTGCTCACATAAATTAACCCTCTCACTAACTCCCTGATGTAGGTATTAGTATCCTTATTTTATTTATTTTGAAATTAATTATTTTATTGTTGTTCAAGTACAGTTGTCTGCATTTATCCTCTACCACCCCCCACCCCAGCCATCCCCACCTCCTTCCGCTGCTTCCACCCCCCTTGGTTTTGTCCATGTGTCCTTTATAGTTGTTCCTGAAAACCCTTCCCCCTTTCCCTCCCATTGTCCCCTCCCACTTCCCCTCTGGTTACGGTCAGATTGTTCTTAATTTCAATGTCTCTGGTTATATTTCGCTTGCTTGTTGATTAGGTTCCAGTTAAAGGTAAGATCATATGGTATTTGTCCCTCACCGCCTGGCTTATTTCACTTAGCATAATGCTCTCCGGTTCCATCCATGCTGTCGCAAAGTGTAGGAGCTCCTTCTTTCTTTCTGCCACATAGTATTCCATTGTGTAAATGTACCATAGTTTTTTTATCCATTCATTTAGTGATAGGCACTTAGGTTGCTGCCAGCACTTGGCATTTGTGCTGCTATGAACACTGGGGTAAGGATGACATGCAAATTAGTATCCTTATTTAACAGATGAGGAAAATGGGGCTCATAACGGTTAAGTGACTAGCCCATGATCGTAGGGCCAATATGTGACATTTTCCATCCCTGAACTAACTCCAAACTTTGTGCTTTCCCCCCCATTATGCCACACTGTCCCTCCACATGCTTATGAATTGCAAGAATTGACTCTAAGTATGGAAGAGGATCCTTCCCATTCTGCTTACACATATCTAGTAATGGAGAGTTCATTACTTTGCAAGAAGGCATAGTGGTTATGAACATAGGTTTTTGAGACCAGTCAGATACAGGTTAGGAATAGCTGTTGAGCCCTGGCTGGTGCGGTTCAGTGGATTGAGCGCTGGCCTGCAAACTGAGGTCACCGGTTTGATTCCCATCAGGGAACATGCCTGGGTTGCAGGCCAGGTCCCCAGTTGGGGGCGTGCAAGAGGAAACAGACTGATATTCCTCTCTGCACACGGATGTTTCTCTCCCTTTCTTTCTCCTTCCCTTTCTGTCTCTCTAAAAATGAGTAAGTAAAATCTTAAAAAAAACAAAACAAAACAGCTGTTTAGCTACTTCCTAGCTGCACAACACTGAACAAATGAACTTCTCTGAACAACAGTTTTCTTATCTATAGAATGGGACTAAAAAGCACCCATATGACAAGGCTGCTGTGAGAATAAAATGTGAGATGCTGCCTGAAAAGTGCTTGGCTCATTGCCTGACACATTGTAATTGCTCAATAATTACCATTAACATGATTATTATAGAAAGTTCTTTATATCAAACTAAAGTCCACCTCCCAGTAACCTCTACCCATTGGCCTCGGTTCTGATCATCAGACTTTACAAAAGTAGATGTAACCCTATATCTATTCAGCAGCCATTTATTATAATATTAAAACACAGATGTGTTCCCCCTAGCCATCTCTTCTCCAACCTCAAAACTCTTATCTGCTCCAAGACTTCTTTACATGAGAAGGTTTCCAGGCAACGACCTTCTGGTCAGTCAATTCAGCATATAACCTAGTTTATAACTATCTTCTTAAGCACAACACCCAGCACACTCTCTCAGGTACAGAGTGACCAGTGCCAAGTATTGTCCCTGAGACTCTTGCTCTTCCACTCTCTGGTCTTGGTAGCAATAGAAGCCCCCAGGGAATTGCTGTTGAGCCAATTTTCTCATATTCTGTCCTTATACAACTGATTGTTTTTAATCTAAATGTAGGACTTGGCAGTTATTGCTTTTAAATGTCAATGTGGTCCCAGCCCATTTCAAATCTACTGGGATCATTTTGGACACTGGATCTGTCATCCATCATGTTAGAATTCCTTCTAACGTTTCAACATCTGCAAAATGATTAATATGCCTCTAGCTCCTTATTTAAGGTCAATCAACAAATCTTTAATGAGTATCAAGTATGTCCAGGGTCCTTTGGTAGGACTTAAGTCAACTGACATAATGTGTAATAAGATAGACACCTAGGTCAGAATCCTGTAGTATCTTACCTGTGATCTGTGGGCTTATCTTGAAAATTTTTAGTTTGTAAAAGACAAGGCTGATGTAGACACAAGACAGTCTATAAATATTTTAAAAGGAAACAAGCTCTGTAGGTACAAAGAGCTGGAACCAATGGGTGGAATGTTACAGGGATGCACATTTTGGAATCCTCTCCTCTCTTTCAACTGTCCCCCTCTCCCTCCATCGCTCCCCTTTTTAATGGGGGTACTTTTTCTTTGTCTCAGCTTCTGGACCTCTTCAGTTCCCCACAATTCATTAAAGATGGCGGTTCAGTAACTTCATCGACAGTTCCCTGGACTGGAGGGGTGAGGATGGAGTGGAGGGATAGAGTTGGGGTGAGGAGACAAGCACCAGAAAACAATATATTTTGATCGGCTAACTACACTTAGAATATATTCTATCTAGGATTTTAACTTCTCCTTTGTTCTATCATTAACAGGGAATTATCCTTCCTCTTGATAGGAAATATGGAAGCAAAACGAGTGTCAAATAGTTCTGCTCTGCCATACATTAGCATCACCTCAGCTGGCACAAGGGGCTGACACATCTACTTATTGCTACCTTTGCTCCGAACATAACTTTTTATATTTCTAGGTACTCTTTACGCCTCTTACCTCTGAAACCTCTGTTTATCCTAGCTTTTATATATCCTGACCCTATTCAAGTGCATATCACTCTTTTTGTATCTTTATGCCTTTTATACATTTGTTTCTTTCTACTTTTAGGACAGAACCTTTAAAAATTAGAGCATTTGGAATGTTCTCTGCCCAGCCCCAGTGATCACTTCAACTATATTACCTTTTGCTTTCTCATCATAATGACTGTGTAATGTATCATATCGATTATCATATCAATGTAGAGAGAGTAAAGAAGATGATGAAGGAGATGGCTTGAGGCAAACTGACAATCTAGTGAGTGAACTACTAGAAAGTAAGCTCCATGAGAGCAAAGATTTAACATTTTGCTAGAGGCTCACCTACTAGGACAGTGCCTGGAGCTCACAGTAGCCACTTAAATATCTGTTAAACAAATGGACAATCAAACTCGTAAAGGATGGCCCTGGCCAATGTGGCTCAGTTGGTTAGAATGTCCTCTGTAAACCAAAAGGTTGCAGGTTGATTCCTGGTCAGGGCACCTGCCTAGATTGTGAGTTCAGTCCCTGGTCAGAGCACTTATGAGAGGCAACCCATCGATGTTTCTCTCCCTCCTTTCCCTCTCTCTAAAATCAATAAGCATGTCCTGGGGTGAGGATTTAAAAAAAAAATCTTAAAGGATGGTAAGACTTTAGCAGGCTTCAATCCAGAAGACAGCTTTCAGATAGAAGAGCATAAGTGAAGGCGTGGAGGTGGTAAAGCAAGGGAAGCAGTCCAGTTTGGCCTGGAGCTCAAGACACACGCAGGCCATGGGAGATGAGGATATAAATACTTCTTGAGATCTTCACGTCAAGCCGAAGAGTTCAGACCTGAATGTGCCAGGCAGTATGGAGCAACCAAACATTCTGATCAGGAATTACATAACTTGAGCCAGCCTTAAGAAAGATTTTAACAGCAGTCTGTGCAAAATGAATTAGAATTATGACTGTGCATTAAAAATGTATGTATTTATATGGGCCTGGTGGTCAGGGGGCAACTCTGGCTAGGGATAGCTCACACCTTTCTACATACTTTCTATTTGAATCCAGAGAGCATTTGCCTCAACAACCTGTGTCCTGTCCCCATGTTGGAAAGAGTAAGAGTCAACGAGTGTTACCAAAGCAAAAGCAGGGATAAAACAAAGCCAAAATAAAGAGGCTCCAGAACTGCAGCTTCTTGCCAGAATTTATGCAAGTCGGAGGAGGACTGGCTTCAACTTGCTAAAAGAATGGTTTAGTTGTCTAATCAAAAGGAGTTAAGCTCATATCTGGAAACATTGTTTTTCATTTCCATCTAGCACTTTTAACATGTGGGGCTGCCTTGATATTGTTTCAATCTTTTTTAGTATATTCGCAGGAAATGGAAAGAACAGCAGAGAGATAAAGCCCATCTGGCCACAGTATTAATGTCAGCCTTCCTCTGGTCCTTGGACCAGATTTCCAAATGACTTACCTTTTCTTATATGTGCCCCTTATGAGTGTGGTTTCCTTTCCATAATAATTCATGCCTTGTACTATTTTCCTTATTGCATTACTATGGAACATTCCCTGATACAGGGTTTTCACAATATGCTTATCTACTACTACTCAATGTCCACATCCAAAGAAAACAGTGAATGTTATGATGAAATTTACTTCTTTATTTACGGATTACTTCTTTTGCTTTTGGATATTAACTACCCTTGACTAGTAGTTCCTCTTTGTTGATTTGCTATAGTCTAAATTAGCAGCAGCCATGACATTGCTACCCCATTTAGGTTTGGAGCAGGTCTTAAAATATAATTTTTACTCTCCTTTGAATGGTGTGATTTTTATCTCTCTGGTCACGGCCACCATATGTTTGGGAAGTGTGGTCCACAATGTGGTTTCTATCTCAGAAAAAAACACCTCAACATTTTAAATAAGTATGGTAGGAATAATAAATATATATAGTGGTAATAGATAGGACACCATAATAGATACTACATTAATGATATATATAAATAAAACATGGTGCTAATAAAAACATACAAAAAGGACTTTCAGTAAGTCTCACAATAGTGAACATTACCTCTCACTAATTACATGTAAGATGGCAATCTCCTTCTCCCAAAAAATACTAAATAGAAATTCGAAATTTAAAAATATTCCTAACACATAGCAAGAGTTCTATATCGTTAACTGTGATACAGCAGGAGCTCTCCTCTGGCTCTCTGACCTGGATTTGTCCTGTTGAACATTTTTTAGTGACCTCATCAGAGGTCACTCATAGTAGGTTCATCATGGGGGTTCACAAAAAAACCCTCAACAAGCTAAAAACACATGCCACATATGACACTGAATTACAGATGATTGTAAAGCCTTGCACTGAAGGCCCCAAAGCTACCTGCAGAAATACAGAATGAAGGAGGTGTGACTTAACAGCAGCACATGTGAAAAAGACTTTAGGGTTTTAGATGATTCAGTTTTGGCAGCCACAGTCGCATGTGGCTGCCAAAAAAGCTACTCCCAACTTGGACTGTATTAAAAGAAATACAGCATGCAGAGCAAAGCAGAAGATCCCGCTCATACCTGGAATACTTTGCTCAGTGCCAGGGGTCATGCTTTCAAAGGGCCAAAGTGCAGTATGTTTTAGACCAGAGGGCTGAGTGACACAACGTCATGTTATACAAGGGACCAAAATTGTTGGCTTACAGGGGAGACAGCTCTACAGTTTTTAATGAGCACATATTACTTTTGTTATCAGAATAAAAGACATTTCCATTTTGGAGGAAAAAACCATTTCAATAATGCCCTGTGCTGAAGCGGATATTATGAATCTGATATGTTCAGATACTGCTGGTTTTGCTATAAATTGGTTTATTAAATCTTTCGGAAAACAATTCTGCCATGTGTTGTCAAAGCCACAAAACTGGTTATCGGTGTTTCACAGACAAACTGGTAGATTCCTAAGATGGAATACTGATCGGCAATAAAAAAGAACAACCTTCTAATACAAGCATACAGGTGGATCTCAAACCCATTATTCTAAGTGAAAGAAGCTAGACTCAAAACGCTACATTGCCATATGATTTCGTTTAAATGACATTCTAAAAAAGGCAATACTGTAGGGACAGAAAGCAGACCAATGGTAGTCAGAGGTTGAGATGAGGAGTGAAACTGACTATAGAGGGACACAGGATGAGTTTTTTAAAATGATGGATCTGTTTCATAAACTGATTGTTAGGATGGTTAAACAACTGTACAGATAACATCAACAGTCACAGAACTGTATGTCAAAAAGGGTAGATTTTACTTTATTTAAATTGTATCTTAATTTTTTTAAAAAGGAAAAGGAGAAAAAAATAAAATCTTTAAGACATCCAGGGAAAAGAGATACATTACATACAGAGCAAGAAAGATAAGAATTTTCTTTTAAAAATTACAGTGAAATACGTTTCCAGAACTACAAAACCTAAAAGAATTCATTACCAACAGATCCACACTACAAGAAATGTCAAGGAAGTTCTTCAGGCAACAGGAATATGATATCAAATAGAAACTTGGATCTATATAAAAAATGAAGATCCCCAGAAATAGCTGAAATGAAGGTAAATATGAAATACCTTTTTTCTATTTTAATAGCTCTAAATAATTGATTGTCTAAAGCAGGGGTCAACAAAGTGTGGCTCAAGGGTCAAATTTTACCCATTTCCTGTTTTTGTAAGTAAAGTTATATTGAAACACAGTAACACCCATTCTTTTATGTATTGTATATGACTGCTTTCACGCTACAACGACAAAAGTGAGTAGTTGAGACAAAGACCAGATGGCCTATGGTACCTAAAATACATACTATCAGGCCCTTTACAGAAAAATGTTTGCTGCCCCAATCTACAGCAAAAATAGCAATGTATTGTGGGTTTACAGCATATGTAAAAGAAAAATGTATAACAACAATAGCACAAAATACGGTAAGGAAATTGGAGTATAAAACCTTCCTGTGACAAAAATCCTACACTAATTGTGAAATGGTGATTAATCAAAGATATGTACTATATACCCTAGGGCAACCACACAAAAATATTTTATGACTTACATAATAAGCCAATAGTGGAGATAAAAATTAGACCATAAAAGGAATTGATTAGTGTAAAGTAGGAAAAAAAAAAACAGGTAAAAGGAATAAAGAACATGTGGAACATATAGAAAACAGCAAATTGGGAGAGTTTAATCCAACTACACTGAAATTACATTAATATAAGATGGCTAAAGATATTGTTTAAAAGAGAGAATTCAACATGAATTTAAAAAAAGCAAGACTCAACTACAGAGTAATGCAAAAGTAGGTTTATAGTTGTTCGTATGGAAAACAATGCAACAATTAATAAATAACAATACAAAACACAATACTGTGTTTCACATACTTACAACTGTAAGCCTACTTTTGTACCATCTTGTATATGCTGGTTACAAGTAACTCACTGTAAATATAAACACATGGCTAGATTAAAAGCAAATGGATGGGACAGGTATGACTTCTTGCTATAGCCAAGTGAGGCAATAAACAAACCCTCTCTGCAAAAAGCAACTATGAAAACTGGACAAAATTCATAAAAACAACCCATCTGAGGCTTGAAAAACCAACTGAAGGCATACAATATTCTGAGAAGCATTTATGCCTAAAAAACACATGAAGCTGAATAAGAACAACGGGAATCTGTGGCATTCTGACAGTTGAAGCGGATGTTGTGTCAGAATGGGGGCAGGTTATGAGAATAAGAAGGATTTTTGCTGCAGTAGGAAGAGGCGCAGTTAATCTGGAGCAGGGCGTAGCACCATGCTCAGTGGGGTGTCGGTGGAATGGACTGTCTCAGAGATGGCAAGTGGGAAGGGCCAAATGGTCTACTAGCACAAGGCTGTGGTCATGGCTGGAGCAAGTTCATTCCTGGCTGAGGCTGCACACTTTACAGCAAAGTCTGAGAAGAGCCAACCAGTCACACTCTGCTGGCTGACACTGAGACTGTGTGCTTGCCAAGAGAAGAGGTGAATGTAAAAGATGAGAATGACTTGAAAACACCCTAAACTTTGAATGTTTACCCTAACCCTCACTTAGGTAAACTACTCACCCTCACACAGACCTATTGACAGATGACAAAAACCTTACTACATCAAGGTAGTTCGGTATAACCTCTATTCAACCACTGGCTGGCTAGAAGTCAGGTAGAGATATAGGGGCAATCCCTGGGAAAAAAGACTGAAAATAAAAACCAGTTTAAAAAGTGAGCAGAGACATCGATGGCCACAAATCACAGCAAAGTGAGAATTCACGGGTTTAACAAGCATGTTACCAAACTAGGAAACAAGGAACAAACGAAAAAATAACCAGATACATTAATTACAGCGTGGTGATTGTTTCACAATGCATATTTATATCAAATCATCAAATTTTATAACTTAAATATATACCATTTTCAATCATCAAATATTCCTCAAAGAAATTAAAATAAATCTTGGGGAGATCAGGCTCCATAGCTCCTATATTATCTAAAATGCCCACTTCTCAACAAAAAATTAAGAGACATACAAATAAACATGGAAGTATAATTCATAGTCAAGGAAAAAAACAGCCAAGAGAATCTCCCTAAGTGTCCCAGCTGAATATAGCAGACAAAAATTTCAAAGCATTTATTACACATCAATGCACAGAAAGAAAGTCATAATAAAAGAAATAAAAAATAAAAGTATGGCAACAGTGAATGCTCAAATAGAGATTTTCCATGGCAAGAGAGAAATCCTGGAGTTGAAAACTACAACTACAATAAAAAATTCACCAGAGCAATTCAACAGCAGTTTTTTTTATTTAATTTTTTTAAAACCTACTTTAGTTTTGAGGTGACAGGAGAAAGATTTGATGAATCTGAAAACAGAAATTATCCAATCTTAATAACAGAGAAAGACTGAAGAAAAATACACAGACCTTCAGAAATACGGGGCGACATCAGGCATACCCCCCCCCCCCACACACACACGATGGGAATCCCAGAGGGAGAGAAGAGAGAAGCTTACCAACTTTGATGAAAAACATTAATCAACACATTCAAGAAACTCCAAGTAAAAGAGATCAATACCTAGATAGATATGTAACCAAATCTGTAAGCCAGAGTCAAAGAGAAAAAGCTTGAAAACAGCATGAGAAAAGTGACTTATCTGAAACAATGGAGACTAGAATAGAGTTGATATACAGAAAAATTACGGGAAAAATAACTTTTGTCAACCAAGAATTCCATATCCAGCAAATTTATCCTTCAAAAATGAAAATAAAAGGTATTTCCAGACAAACAAAAACTGAGTAAATTTATTGCTAGTAGACCTATATTACAAGAAATACTGAAGTCAGTCTCTTTAGGCCAAAAGAGAGTGACACCAGTTGGTGACTCAAAGCCACAAGAAGCAATAAGAAACACCAAAAACAGTAAATATTTGAGTTAATATAAAGTATTAAATGTGTTTTTAATCATTTTTTCTCTTAACACACTTGAAAGATATAAACATTTCTAAAGCAATAACTATGACCCTGTATTTTAGGTTTACAATATATGTAAATATATCTTTAATATGAAACAGACTTTAATAGAGTCAATGACACAAATGGGTTTAAAGTAAAAGAATAACAAGTGTGTATATATATGTATGTATGTAAATACACATAACACAGAGAATTACAAGACAGCAGCTATATTAGTATCAGGTAAAAAAGACTAAAGCAAAGAGTTTTATTAGCAACAGAGCATTTCATAATGATAAAAAGTGACTATGTTAGGAAGATATAATAATTATAAATATATACATACCTAATACTTAAAGTTCAAAAAAAATTAAGGAAAAAGTCACAGAATTGAAAGAGACGATTCAACAATAACAGATGAATAATTATTCACCTCACTCACAATAACTGATAAAACGAAACAGAAAATCAATAAGGATATAAAAAGTGTTTTGAACTGAATGAAAATGAAAACACATATCAAAAAAATTTTCAAATATTTTATTTATTTATTTTTTAGAGAGAGGGGAAGAGAGGGAGAGAAATATCAGCATGAGGTTGCCTTTCATGCGCCCCTTCTGGGGACCTGGCTGGCAACCCAGGCATGTGACCTGACTGGGAATCAACTGGGGACCCTTTGGTTCACAGGCCGACACTTAATTCACTGAGCCACACCAACCAGGGTCACATATCAAAATTTAAGAGATGCAGCTAAAGCAGTACTTAGAGGAAATATTATAGCTTTTAAATGTCTATTTCAGAAAAAAAGAAAGCTTTCTAAACAATAAACTAAACTTACACCTCAAGAAACTAGAAAGAGAAGTACAAATGAAACCCAAACCAAGCAGAAGAAAGGAAAATCATAAAAACAGAAGAGAAAGCAAGGAAATAGAAAACAGAAAACAGAGAGAAAATGAGAGAGAAAATTAGAGAAGAGAGAAAACCAGGGACACCCAAAGTTGGTTTACAAAACAGATCAACACAACCGACAAATCAATAGCAAGATTGACCAAATAAATAAATAAATAAGATACAAATGATCAAAATCAGGAATAGAACAGAGACATATTTATTGACATTACAGAAATTCAGAGGATTAAAATAAAATATTATGAAAAATTTTATGCCAACAAATTAGAATAATAAAATAAACAAATTCCTAGAAAGACAAAAATCACCAGACTGACTCAAGAAGAAATAGAAATTTGAATAGACTTATAGCAAGTAAAAATTTCAGACCTAGTGGCTTCACTGTGAATTATATCAAATATTACAGAAGGAATAAGTACCAATTCTTCACAAACTCTTTCAGAAAACAGAGGAAGAAACACTTCTGAACTGATACTATGAATCCAGGACCGCCCTCGCACCAAAGGCACCGCAAGGAAAACCACACCCAACCTACAAACCGCTCACTGGTTTTCCACAGGCCAGAGCGGTCTGAGTGTCCAGGTACATGCGTGCCGACTTTCCTTCCATCATAAACATTTAAGGTACAGGGGTACACGTATATTAAAGTGTGTTTTATCGAGAATTTAAAAAATTTCCAATGTTACAAGTATATATAAAATTCACATACTGATTTTGAACCGAATCATACCCAACACCTCTACAAAGACAAGACGTCCCCCCACTATCATGCGGGCCTGCAGGGTAATCTAAGTAAAGATGATGAACTAGACAGGGAAAGACCAAAGTCAGAATTCTGTACAAAGCATTTTTTAAAGCTTGAAATGCCAGGTGTGAGTTGATAGTAAAGCCCTGGGAATTCCGTCTCATCAGACTACTGTGCATGTCCTAAAAAGGGGTGGGAAGTATTAAATAACTCTGAAGAGCCAATGTTCAAGTGGCCTAAAAAGCCAGGACATTGGAGAAATTTATCTCTTAGCAACAGTATGTATAGAGGCGTTAAAATGGACTCCAGGGTCCTCAGCCATTCTAGTGAACGTCTATCCTAAAACACCTACGAGGTATAAGACTCTAAAGCCTTTGTTATAGCATCTGACCTCTCAGAAAAAAGTCCAAATACAGAATTGCAACCTTTTCTGATTATATTATATTGTTATGTTACATTCCCTTTACCAGCTTCCCCTAATATTAATATAGTACATACAATTATCACAACCAGTACATCAACGTTAGGACAACACAATCAAATAAAGGACACGTCTTCTTCAAATCACCATCTGTACCACTGATACCCTTCTCCATTCTAGGATCCGACTCAGGCCCCTGCACGGCACGTCACCTCTGCTCCAACCTCCACAGTTCTTCAGTACGTTCTGGTCTCTCATGACGTGGACTCTTATGAAGAACAGTGGTCAATTATTTCCTAGAATGTCCCTAATACATTTTTTTCTGTTTTAATAATATTATTATCAACAAGAATCAGTTATTAAGGGTTTACTGAAATTCCAGGCATGATGCTAAACAGAAGTGTTTTTAATAGACTTTAGAGAAGAAGCATTTTAAAATCAAAGAGTAATCATCTTTAACTCACCCTTCTTCACGCGCTAGTGGTTTATAAACTACAAAGCATTGCCAAACATACTATTATTATTCATCCACCCCAATGTTCTTTAATGTCTCCCACCCCCTAAAAAACATTAAGTCCAAGTATAAACCTCAAATTCAGGGTCCTTGACCCTACCTTTCTGAATATTTACTGACCACAATTTCCTACCCTTGAACCCTGGCCCATTCCTTTCTTCATTTGTACCTGGCCTCCCTTTTCATCTCTAAATACCCTTTCTTGAGGACACCTCTGATCCCTGACCCTACCTCCCAAGAGCTACTAATCCTCTGACAGACCACAGAACTTAATGACTGCATGTGGTCACAGATACTACCCTGAGCTGTGGACATGTGCTTTTTGCAGATTCTTTTCTCCCAAATGAGACTATCGTGGCCTGTCTTTTTCCCCCTGCGACATCTGGTATACTACCCTAATGCTTAATAACACACTGAATACCTACCAAGAGTCAAACTTTGTGCTAGGCTCTGGGAAACCAGAGATGATTATGATACAATCCCAACTGTTGAGAAATTTTTGGTGTAAAATTGTTTTTGAGTATAGTGATAGCCTGGAAATAGTTTTCTCTTCAAAAAATTAAGGTCACTGAAAGTTTCCTATGGCAGTAAAGTTTTCCTTTTTCTGTTCAGATAAACATTAAAATAACTAATTATAGATTACTAATGTGTCACAGAGCATGTATATTTTCCAACTAGCTTGTGCTAGAAGCTGTACCTGGTTTTATGAAAAATCCAGATACTACAGAGTAAACTTTAATTAGCCAAAGGCCTTTGCAAATATTGCCACAGGTTGTGGCAGTTGCAACCAGTTTACTAATTGTTTTTGTCTAGTGACATCTAGTGGCAAAAGTGTTAAAAACAGTGCTGCGATAAAACATTAAAAGGAGGCCATCTTACGAAAAAAGACAAAATATGAATGAATTATGATATTTATTAGCACTAAAGAATGTTTCAATGTCTCTTTGGCCTATATTACTGTTAACTCTCTCAGTGGGATTTATCATTTGTTTCCTTATCTTGCAGCTGGTATATATTAATCTTGATAATAACATAAGATTTACTGAAATACAAGATACTAGTATTTTAACTATATGTTAAAGAAAAGCCCTCAATTGAAAATACTGAATGGAGAACGGAGCTATCCCCAGTTGTGATATGCCCGCTCCAACGATCTTGCAATTCAAAACTGCATTGTTGTTTAAATATATTTGCTTATTGACACATTCATGTTGATAAACTTATCTAAAAACCTGTTTAGAAACTTTTGTTAATGACTTTAATCAGCTCAGGAAGGAAAATTATTATATATTCAAACTCATTCTTTACAGTATCACTTTGCGTTTCATTGGATTTCTGTGAAATTGAATTTTGATAGAAAAAATATTTAAACATTATGAAAACCTGTTTAAAAGATTCTTCCTCAAATAATGAATTGTCAATGAGTCCAAAATTTAATGTACAGTCATTCAATATGAATCAATTTTAATAATGGGGTTCATCCAAAAATAGTAAAAACCTAATAACATACTGAAAATACTCTATTGATAACCAGATTTAAAAATATCTAAGTCATTTAGTTAAATGATCTAGCAGCTCTGTGATCTCAAGTAGGAAACTCAAGTTCTAGCTCGATTTCTTCTGAAGTGTGATCCATGGACCCATCCCCTAGAATGCTAGTTTAACATACAGATGCCTTAAACCTCAGCCTAGTGAATAGACTCTCTCTCTGAGTTTTGGGCTCTATAATTAGCATTTAAAAAAAAAAAAGTTTCTCCAGGTAGTTTCTTACACATAATAAAGTTTTGAAAATAATTACTATCAAGACCACGAATATAAATTCTTCTAAGTTGTTCTGGTTCTTTCTAGTCAATCTTTCCTGCCTTTCTTCAAATAAGTTGTTCCATCCTTTCTTTAAGTTCTCCAAAGGGTTACACTTTATAGCAGTTAGCATGCTGAGTCACAATTTGTCTGTTAACGAAAACACAGTTTCCCTCACTGGACTGTGAGCTCCTCATGAGGCAGGAGAATGGTTTTTGTTTTTGTATCTCTAAGTGTAACAGTATGTGATGAACAGCAAGCGTTCAGTGAATATGGTTGAATGAATACATGATGGTTCTAAAAAGAGCATATGACTTCCACTTGTGCCCAATTCCAAATACTATACAATTAGCATCAACTTAATCTGTCCAATAGCCAGTCAAAATTTGGGGGTAGGGGGATACAATTTTTTTTCTTAATTCCAGGAATACCTTTAAAGCTCATCTTTCCTAAACATTTCAGTCTCAAATGCCAGTACTGGTGTTTAAAAATAGGAGAATTTTTATATGCGGTTTTTGGAAAAGTAGAAAACAGCCTTAGAACATTTCTAGGCTGTTATTTAGCAGAAACTTCTAACAAACCAGAGCCGTAAAAGGAAATACATACATCTATCTTTACTGTCATATTCTAGGAGTAATCGGCTAGCTCAGACAGGAAATGACACTGTTTAGAAAAATATATCCTTGCCCTGACTAGGTAGTTCAGTTGGTTAGAGGGTCGTCCCCATTCACCAAGGTTGTGGGTTCGATCTCCAGTCGGGGAACAAACAAGAAGCAACCGACAAATACATGAATAGGCGGAACCACAAACCTATGTCTCTGCCTCTGCCTCTGTCTCAGTCTCTCCTCCACTCCCCTCCCCCTTTCTCTCTAAAATCAATATAAATTTAAAAAAAAAAACCAAAAATATATTCTTGGGTACTAGCTAAAGTAAACCATGTATATTTTGTTTAAAGTCATAATACAACACAAACTAAAAGTTTAAAGAAACAAAAAAAGAATGAGTAATTAGTGTATAAACTACCTGACAATTAATTATTCCAGTAAGTTAATGTTTAATATGGCTTGAAATTAAAAGCAGAGTTTAACCTGCATACTTACTAGTACCTAGACTAAGAAAAAAAAAATCAAAACAGTATATCCCAGGTATAATTTTGGTCAAGAATTCTTTTGGCATCTTTTAATTATATATTTTTATTTATGTGGAAGACTCTTTAAACCATGAAAACCCTCCCTGATCCTGCCTTCTCTAGGTGACTACCTCCTCTTCTCTCAAAGCTCAGCTCAAATGTACTTCTGCTGTGAAACCTGCCCCAAAGTCCCAGGTCAGATTAATGATTCTCTCTCCCGTGCATGTGTGGTCTTTTGGGCACATGGCGAGTATTACTCAGACTATCTTATTATGAGTTATTAACCTGTCTGAATCACTCACAAAACCATAAGCTACAACTGTGTCTTACATTCTTGGTATCTCCATTGCCTGGCACACGACCAGGCTCTTGGCAGGTTTTTACCAATATACTGCAGAAATGAATGATCAATTCAATAATCAAGGTTGTTGGCATGAGGCTCTTGAGTAAAATGGAAAAAGTGGTAATAAACAGAAAAATATGGATTAAAAAGCATTTTTTAGAGGATTTCAGATTCTGTTCATGAAGGATTAATTGCTATAATGCCTTCTGGTCATGAAGAACTAGAAAACCAGACAAAATACACAAAACACTCTTTTCATATACAGGCAATGCAGGACTTGATCCCTGAGAGGAGGAAAATAGCAGGCTCCCCTGTTTCTGCAGACCAGAGAGGGATACCCACAAAGAACCCAGCAGCCTTGGTTTGAAGGCTTGAAGAGAGTGCGGAGTTTGGAGAGACTGCGGTGCTAGACACCCAGAATTCACATTCTAGAATTTACACAACAGAGTATGGGAGAGGAGGGAGCTCCGAAGAGATCGGCACAGGACGCCCTGGAATTCCTGGCTGTACACTAAGCTGCATATTTATGAAGTGAGATTCCACAAGGTTGGAGAAAGAACTACAGGAAAGCAGAAGGCCAAACAATTTCTGAAATTCGCACATAGCTAAGAGCAGTGCATGTTCTCACCAGCTACCGTGGAAAGACCTCAACATACAAGGGGCAACAGTGGAGCACGCAGAAGGGTAGTGCCTTGGCAGTGAGGCTTAATTACACTAGACTAAAGGCCGCCCGATGAGCCCTAAGGAAGCTTAAAAGCAAGCCTAGAAAGGGCCGAATTGGTTGGAAGTAACGACCTCATAACAGAACAAAGTCTAATATTCTTTAAAGGAATAAACAAAATCCATCACCCAAAAACATAAAATATGCCACATTTGGCATACAATAAAAAATTTCCAGCCCTGGCCAGGTGGTTCAGTTGGCTAGGGCATCGTCCCATACACCAAAAGTTTGCAGGTTTGATCCCCAGTCAGGGCACATACCTACGCTGCAGGTTCGGGAGGCAACTGATCAATGTTTCTCTTTCACATCTATCTATCTATCTGTCCGTCTATGTCTCTCTGTCTCACCACCCTTTTCCTCTCTCTCTCAAATCAATAAGCATATCCTTGGGTAAGGACTAGGAAAAAAAATTATGCAAAGAAGCAGGAAAATATGAGTTATAATAAGGAGAAAGTTCATTCAGGAAAAAGCAGACCCAGAAATGATGGACTAGCACAATAAGAAAGTTAAACGTTATTATAAATACGCTCTACTCTATATGTTCCAAAAGCAGAGGAAAACATAAGCATGATAAGCAGAGAAATGAAAACCATTTTTAAAGGGGGGTGGGGGAGGGACATTTAGGATGAAAAGTACTAATATCTGAAATTAAGAATACATCGGATGGGATTAAGAGCAGTATAGATATGACAGAAATAAAGACCACTGTACCTGGAAACATAGTAGTAAAAATTATCCAAAGTAAGGGCAGAAAAAAAGGGTTTGTTTTTTTTTAAATTAAAAGATGAGTCACCTGTGAGAAAATATCAAGTGGTCTAACATAGCAATTGAAGTCCCACAAAAAGGGAAAGGTGAGGACAGAAACATACTGGAAGAAAGAATGGCCAAACTACTGGATAACAACTACATACCTATAAATCAAAGAACATATGGAGCACTTGGTAGGAATTCATCACTCTCAATATGTAGAGGTAAATATAGAAATAAATACAGGTGCAAGTGTGTGTGCATGGGTATGTCCTTCCTAAATGAATGTGAGGGCCTGGACGTGGTTTTACTACCACCACCTACGGAAGAGCTGGGCCTCCCAGAGAAACGCCTGATTCTAGGGCTGGGGCCAGGAAAGGGCAAGGCAAGGATGGAATATTATTAATATATTGTGCCAGAAAGTAAAAGCATATTCAAAGAATAACGAGAATATGTCAAAAGAACATAGGAAGCTAGACTAATGGTGCTCTGACTAGCTAAATTTAGAACATTTTGAGAACAAAAATAAATAATGACTTACAGATTATAACTCACTGAATAAAATAGGAATTCACTGTCCCACATTGCCTTAAATAAGTAAATAAATGGGGAGCAGACAAGGTCCTCCTTACAGTAAAATCCAAGCAACCATCACTCTATAATTGATGCAAGTAAAAAACATCAACAGATATTGGCCTTCTCTGAGATTGGCCACAAAGAAACAAAAATAGATGCAGGCACAGAGATTTATTGGAGTGAGGAAAAGGGTGAGGCTGCTCTTGCAAATGGCTTCGCCTCCTCAATTGGTTTAAAGGACCATTCTCTTGGGGCTTCCCACTCTTCTGAGTAAGGCTCACTTTGCTGGCTAGCATCCTTGTTTAAAAGGTTGACTGAAAAGCCATTACACATACCAATCAGTCTACAACAAGGTAATCAGGAATAAGTTATCAACTTTTCAAATATGGTGTTTGGGGGAAAATATAGTCTTAGGATCAACCTCGGCTCAGAGCCACCTTCAGAAACGGCTATGGTCTGATTAAATCCATTCTCTTGTCCCCTCTTTTGACACCCCATTTTCCAATGCAGAGGTGAGGTCAGAAAGCTGGAAAAGACAGGTGTCTGACAAATGCAAATACTCTCTACCTTCCTATTAATTGTCTGGCTAATAGATAAGTGGTGAGAAAGATGTGGAGAAACTAGTCATTGGAAATCTAGCTTCCTCATGTCCTCCCCATCACCCTCTTCCACTGACTCATGCTAGCCCAAAATATATTATGTTCGCTCTTCACAGCCAAACGCAAAACTCCCAACAAAGCTATTTAGTATCATTGAAGCAACTACTGGACATGTTTGACCTTCCCTGTTCAAGGACAGTCTCTTCTTTCGGCAGCAAGACAATCTTACGTAGCATCCAGGGTCAACAACAAAAAGTGACTGGTCAGCTGCAGAGAATGCCGTGTGCGTGCCTGTGCATGCGTGTCTGTAGGCATGCATGTATTCATCACCAGGAGTAAACAGAATAGTTACTTATGTAATTTGTGTATGCATCCATATACATAACATCAACATTGCACGTACCTGTGAATATTTCATTTCTACAGAACAACATAAAATAATGGGATTCATTAAAAAATATGAGTGGTTAGGTTTTAGGTAAGAAATCTATAGAGCCTGTTTAATCCCTGGGAATCTGATTTGCATCAAATCTACATTTTGACTTTGTGTTCTATCATGATCATTTATTGCCACTTTCTAATTTTTTTAATTTAATTTCCTACTAAATGCTTTACATTTTAAAATAAATTGGGCAATTCGGACACTGCTATTAAAAACAGAAAATCTTTTGACTTAAAAAAAAAAAGGAGGAGCAGATATTTGGCATTAGCATGGAGCATAAATTATACTCTGGTACACTTATCCAAAAGGGTTAAGACCAAAGAAAGAATCTGTTGCTTATTAAAAATGCAAACATTACCTCAGTCATATAAATGGCCCCAAACTCGCCTGCCCACGGCCGCTGCAGATCACCCACCAGTGTTAGCATTACATCATATGACATTATGGAACAATAGTGAACTCTGTGTAATACTTGAACATATTGTTTTGGAAGAATAAACTGCCATTAACTTGAATAAAAGCTTTCTGAAATCAAACCTGGGGGGTAGAGCCCTCCCTGTGTGACCCTTTTACTACTTCAAGAAACAGCCTTATCCTGAAAGCAGCAAAGAGGGAAAAAAGAGATTAGCGTATAAAGGCAACAGTGATGAGTAGCCCCAGCAGGCGGCCGGCAGGGCTTCAAATCACCAGGCAATGCAGGAGGCGCAGCCGCACACCCATCACTCTCTTTCCTATTACAGCCTAGCTACTTGAGCAATGGGCTTTGCCAGAATTGGAAACTGTGTCTTACTCTATGTACAAAATTGTTAAACACTTGATGTCCTGATGCCATCAGAAGATGGGCTATCACTTACAGCCACATGATTTTAGCAACTGAAATTAAGCTCTGAGCACCAATATTTTAATCTATAAAATGGAAAGAATAATAGCTATTGTGCAGAGGTAGAGGGGGAGGGAATTAGCTACTATGATTATCACAATTATACTTATTATTTCTACCCAATTGTCCCCTTTGCCTATCTTTTCTAATCACCATCCGAGATGTTTGTACTTCACAGTGAAACACGAGCATCAACTTAAATGCTCACTTGCTTTGTTTCCTGCAGTCTGGCCATTGTCACATGTTGCTATTTCTATTTTCATGCCACTCTCACCAAATGATTTCTCTATCTTTCCAAATCCTAGATCATCTCTTAATTGCAACCTGCTACCCACTAGCTTTCCTCGCTCTCGCACCTATTCTCAATGTTCTCCACAACCAAAATTCACAGAGGTGCAAAACAAAACCAGAGCAACACAGCTAGTTGGTGGCCAAGTGCCAATTAGAACCTGGGTATCAATGCAACCACGTCCAGCTGCACTGCACGGACTTCACCACATTAATTATTCACTTTCCAATTCCCAGGGGTCATTTTAAATGTGAGGTTAACTTCCCTTAACACCAAGCCTTTTCCTAGATGTTTCCCTCCTGGTCAACTTAGTATCATGAAAAATGAGTTATTTCAAATGCTTAAAAAAGAAACATTATCTCAGAAAATTATTAAATATATCTCAATGTTCTGGGGTTTTTTGTTTTTGTTTTTTCTAGTATTTCCCTAAAGTAGGGACAAAAATTGGATACATAAGGCTTCCCCCAGGAGTAGAAGACTTTGGGAGGAAAAAGGATGCAGCAACAGGAAACAGAGCCAGGAAAATTCTGACTGTGAACAGCACTGAAATCAATTCCAGAAGGAATGGAGTGGAGAATACCAGTGTCCACCTCTAAGTTTCTAAACACAAAGGCTATATCTTTTAATACTATTGTACAAGGATAGGTGAAGATGGAAATTTCATTAATGTTGGCTTCTTTGGAGAATCACATCCATCCTCAAAATCATGAAAACTAGTAAGAAGATGGGTAACAGGATGCAATGTGCTGTTTTATGTAAGAGCCAGGGGAGTTTACCAAAGTCTAACTCTAAGGACTGTGGGGAACAGACTAAAAACTTGTATTGCCTCATCTGTAAAGCAGAGGAAGTGCTAGGAAGAATTGGCTGATATACGGATTATCCATAAAGTACCATTTATTTTTATATTTTTGGTTTTTTAAGTATAGTGTAATGGTGTAACTATTATAGAATTTGATATCACGTTCACCCTCTCTACTGGCCAGCTGTCTATCTGATCTAGCACAAATCACTCAAACACATTTAATGATGTCAGAATTAAAGGAATGATATGTGTACGGCGAGGCCTTTAAAATGGATATATAGCCCTGGCTAGTGTGGCTCAGTGGACTGAACGCTGGCCTGCAAACCAAAGGGTCACCAGTTCAATTCCCAGTCAGGACATATGCCTGGATTGCGGGCCAGGTCCCCATTTGGGGGCACATGAGAGGCAACCACACAAATATGTTTCTCTCCCTCTCTTTCTCCCTCCCTTCCCCTCTATCTCGCAATAAATAAATAAAATCTTAAAAATAATATGTAAATGTAAGATGACTTATATTACTATACATTGTACGAGGTTAAAAAATCAAAGACATTATGTTCATTTTATGCATCCTAATCTTTTGGGGGAGAGGGAGGCAGAAAGAGAGATTCTTATAGTAGAAACCCCACTCCATTAATAGAAAATCATCACTACTACTTAATGGAGATATGAAAATAATGAAATAAATTAGTGTACTTACTAAGGAAAAATATAAAATATAGTTATTAAATGAATAATAAAATTCATATTAAAAGGTAACTACCTCAAGTATACACTAATGAGGAGGGCTGATGGCTTGAATACACTCTCTCCCCTCAATATGTACATTTGCCTCTCATTCAGTAGGTTGCCAGAATTATAGAATTAAAAGTGTATCAGTGGACATGGAGACTTTCCTCTATGGATCTGAACTAGTCCACCCATAGACCAGACGAAGAATAAAAATCTTTTCATGGAAATATAACAGGTGAGGGCCAACTCCAACATCATTCATTCCCTCATTTACTCAGATCCTACTTCATACCTAACTCCAGTCCAAGCGCTGAGGACTTGACATGTGGAACCAAGGCTGTCATGGAGCACACATTCTACTGCAGCACAGAAGTACAGACAGTAAGGAAATAAGCTATGCAGCAGGTCAGTGATGAGTAAGTGCAACAGAGACAAACAGGCAGGGAAAAGGACTGCAATTCTAAATAGGGCAGTCATGGAAGGCTTCACAGAGAAGATGAAGGCCTAAAGCAAAGGCCTAAAGGAGGTGAGTGAGGCACACAGGTATCTGGGGAGAGTAGTGAGGCTATGCAAACCTTTCCAGCAAATCCAGAAAGTCAAAATGCAAGCCCTTACCTTTCAAAAGTGGTTGGAAGGTTGGAATCTCTTGCAATTTGATGACATCAGGATCATTGCTGACGTTCCGGGAGGCCTGGGAGCCCTGAGCTACAACCACGATGTCATCCATCTTGGCTCTATGCTTAGCTGGAGAAGGAGTCACTGAAAATAAAATTAGTTTATTTAGTCACCCCTGTCTCACCAAAGCTATTTCACTGTCGTCAATAAATAATATTTTTATACGACAACAACAAAAAATGCGAACTGGATTTATCCTGCAGTGGGGGCCCGGGTAAGGGACATGTATCAGGGAGGACCTCTATTTTCAACAGTAGTTAAAAAAACTCAAACATTACAGCAATATATATGAAACTGTTTTTGCAATTTAAAAATATTTTACTATTCAACACACAAAAGAACAGCAGATTGTGTTTTTAATTTTTAATTCTTTGATCTTCTTTATGACTGTGCCTATTTAACCAATGAAGAAATAAGGGTACAAGATTTGGCTGTGATTTGTCCAAGGTCAATAGCACTAGACACAGGTTAGGAAAGGAACTGGAGGTCTGCAGATTGTTGGTACACATGACCCACCCCTGTGACACAGCAGTTGCAAAGCTGTCTAGCCACCCATCACAGCAAACCAAGTATATTTAACAGGTCCTACTTATGGGAAAAACAAAAAACAAAAAACAAAACCCTGATACTCAACCCTAGATAATGGGTGTACTCCTCAGGCACCAGCCGCCTCACCCTTAAAGTTACAGGAATTAGTCCAGAATGTGAAAAAATAATCAGTAGGTCCCTTCTAGGCTGAGGCAAAATTAAGAAACTTGGAGGATTGCTAGAGGTGGTCAATTTCAGGTCTCAAGAAAATGTAATCTACTTGGTAGGAAGTGATTCAAACCACCAAGGACTTCTTCACCCAAGACATCCTCCAATCCCTATATATCTTCTGGTTGGGGCCAGAACACACTTTGAAAGTATTTTACACTCTATAAGGTAGTATTTGCAAGCTCATCAGTCAGGTTCTCAAAGGTTGGTCCAGGGATGCCACAGAACTGCCCTGCCTCCTAGAGGCTAGAGTCTCTCATGACATGGCATCCACTCTTCAGAATCTCTGCTTTTATTGCTCTTCAAAAAACGTCTCTTGGTACTTTACCTAACGCACCCAAGGGTTAAAAGATTGTACACCTGTCACACATGCCTTCTGAAAAGGAACCTCTAAGACGCATTTTTAAGAAGGAACCTGTTCTTAGAGGTCCTGTCTACGATCTATCCACTGTGAGAATCAAATGTCACTATGTCAGTCTGAGTACCAAAGCCAAGAATCAATCAGGTCATCTTTTAAACAGGCTGTGTCTGGGAGAAACAGCTGTTTTGAAAATAAATAATGGGTATGGGCGCCTATGCTGGCTTAGCTTGCGGTCACAGGCACTAACATCCATCGGGGGATACATTGTCAAGGATCTTTAAAAAAAAAGCAGGATGAAGGCTTTCTGGGCGTTCCAGTCCGCGGGTCCCAGACCCACTAGGCTAGGAGGCAGCACGCCATGACTGGCTGGAGGATAGTGGAAGTTAGGGCACCGACCTGAGGAGTTCAGATCGTTGGATCGGCTCTCGGCCTCCGAGCTCTGCTCACTGCCCATCGTGCCGGCAGCGATGGCAGCGGAACAACGGTGGGACTGGCGGTCACCGTTCCGGCGGCGGGGCGACAGGGCAGGGACAGGGATTAGGACAGGATTGCTACGAGTCTGGGCGCCGCAGCGGGTCGCTGTGTGCGGGAGGTGCGCTCAGCCCACGAAAGGGCGCCGGATGGGGAACGGAGAGCCTCTATTTGGGGAACGGATGCGCCAGGCGGAGAGGCGCGGCTGCACGCCGTTCGCCCGCCTTCCTTAAACGAATCCCAAGGTGAGGGAGGCGGACAAGGCCGGGCTTCGGCCGCGCCCTCCACCGGCAGGCAGTACTGCTCTCACTCACTCGCTCCAGCGCTGCGAACCGGCTCCTTCCCGGACGCGGATTGGCTGCGCTGGCTAAGCGCGGCCGTCAGTTCCGGGTTAGAGGGCCACCGCCCCTTGCCCTAGCTTGGGCGGGGAGACTTGCGCTGGAAACTAGGGCGACGCCCACTTAAAGGGCCCAACTGCCTGAAAACTAGACACACCCAAAGAATGGGCTCCTTCATGTTGTACTGATTCGTCACCTTTAAGCATCATATACACATTAGGCACTGTATCCCTATCTTTAGATCTTTACAAAATAGATTTTTTAACTTTGTTTTACAGATAAAGAGAGGTGCTAGGTGGAGTTAGGATCCGAATCCACAATTGTCTGGATGTAAAGCCTCCTGTTTCAGGTCCGAAAGCTGGGAGTGTAGTAGTGGACAACCATACAAAAAGTACTAAATGACGAAAGAAGGAGCTGGAAATGAGACACAAATGGTGTGTGTGCATCTTCAAAGGAAAGTGGATGCCACTACAGTCACTTTCTGGGGACCTTGACAATGATCAGGAAGCTGCCATTCTGAAGCAAGCAAAGGCAAGAAAACAATATAAATGCGAAACGGAAACTGCTGGTTCGGGCAGGTCAAGGACGTGACCTAGCAATGCAGTGCCATCGAGGAGTTGATAGGGTCTGGGATTCTCAGAACTTTGCGACTCACTTTACACTGTTTGCGTCAAGAAATTTCAAGCAAATGTGAGATTTTATACACATAAATATAATCTCAGGAGGAGTGCCAAATTCACTAAATGATTGAGTCCCTTCTATATCACAGACATTCGCCCTATTTTATCTTATTTAATTTTCACAACAACTGAGGTCCATAAACGGGTAACTTCCCCAGGCAGAATTAGTGTTTAGTACTGTCTGGTTTCAAACCTCAGGCTCTTTCCTCTACTCAGCATTACAATACTGTGAAAAAAAAAAAGTGTAAATGAATGCAAGTTCAATATTCTGTGGGATTATGTAGAACTAAAAACTACCTGATAGATCAGAGTAAACTCCTAGGACGCGGTGTTTGCGTAGTCTTGAGGTTTACACAAACCACCAGTCTGATGGGACTGGGAAGGGCCTACTAAGCAATGTGACCATGTTCTCCTGGAGAGCCCTTCTCTTCCCACCTGTATCTGCCTTCATCTGGGGTGGGTGAGAAAGGAGATAAAAAGGGAACGCATAACTCATATTCTAGCTCTTATTATTCCACATCAAAGCATATGTATCCTGTATTCCATACCCTACTCGATGCTGATGTGATAACATTTTTCATGCTTCCCTTTAGATGAACATTTCATTCTAAAAGGGATATTATAGTCTGTCCATCAACTGAGGAATTGATAAATGTATCATCCCATTCTCTACTGATTTGCAAGGTCTCTGGCTGAGACACAACTGATAGATAGCCTTATGAAGTTTCCTTTGTATGAGAAAAATTATTTTTTTAACTCCTTTTAAAATTCTTTCTTTGTCTCTGACTTTAAACAGTTTTATTGTAATTTGTCTTGCTGAAGAATGTTTTGCATTGAAATTTTGAGGTGGTGTATTAGTTTTATAAACTTGCATATCCAAATCTCTCCCCAGAACTTAGGGAAGTTCTCAGCCATTATTTCTTTAAGTGAGATTTCTACTCCATCTCCTTCTCTTTTCCTTCTGGGACTCCAATGGCACCTTAGTTTTTCTTAATGGTGTCCCATAGGCTTTTTTAAATTTTTTATTACTTCTCATTCTTTTTTCTCTTTGTTCCTCTGATTGCATAATTTCAATTGATCTGTCTTCTGCACTAATTTTAGCTCACTGATATTTTTTTCTGCTTAGTCAAGTCTGCTGTTGAAGCCCTCTGTTGAATTCTTCAGTTCAGTGTATTCTGCTTCAAAATTACTTTTGACTTTTTTATGCTTTTTATCTCTGTTGGACTTCTCATCTTCTTCTTGAATTGGTTTACTGATATCATTAAGTTATTTATCTGTGTTTGTTACCAGTGGGCAAGACAGCACCTTTTGCCACCCTCTCCCAACAAGCCAAGCTAAGGTACCTGTGATAAGCTGCATGAAGGAGGGGGCAGCCTCTGAGGGTGGGGAAAGGAGCCTGGAAGCTCGGCTGATCACAGCATCTTGGTGGTGCAGTGCCTGGCCCCCAGGCACTGCAGGAACCCTGGAGGACACCAGGAGTGGCAGGGTGCCGCCTCCTACAGTGGGAGCGGTGGTTGGTCCTCACCACAGCAGAGCATTCCCTCGGAATTAGTGGAGCTTCCTGGGCGAGGCCCGGAAGGCAGGGAAGCCTGGCAGCCTCAGGACCCAGCAGAGTAGGGGAGTCTCTCCCCACTGGCAGAATGGTGGCAGAATGGCAGTGGGGGGGTTCTTTTTTTAAAGATTTTATTTATTTATTTTAGAGAGAGGTGAAGGGAGTGAGAAAGAGTGGGAGAGAAACATCAGTATGTGAGAGTAACATCAATCAGTTGCCTCTCGAATATGCCCCCCAGCTGGGGACCTGGCCCACAACCCAGGCATGTGCCCTGACTAGGAACTGAACCAGCAACCCTTCACTTTGCAGGAAGATGCTCAACCAACTGCCACCCCCGTCAGGGGAGAGAGAAGTTCTTACACTGAGTTGCTGAAAGCTGGAAATGTGAATGGATAGGGCTGCTATTGGGCCAAAAGCTAGAAAGATAATGGGATAATGGGAAAAGCCCTTGCCCTCAGCTTTCTAGTACCAAATTGGGGGTGGGACCAGGGGAAGGTGGGCACATGGCCATAGAAATCAGAATGGTGGCAGGAGGAGGTTCTATACTTCTTTTTCTGGGGAAAGAAGGGATTGGCTGGAAGGTGAACCACCAAAAGTGTGTGAGAGTTTAGGAAGTTGATTGGTCTTTCTGAGAAAGCACCTGGCCCAGCCCTCACCCCAAATGGATATAGCCCCAGGGGAACAAAGAAACTCTCTATCCTTCTTGCTCCTTGCTTGCTGCTCAGGACCAGCTCTGCTCTCTTACTCATTGCTTACTGCTTGGGACCTGCTCTCTCTTGTTCGTCCCTCACTTAGCAGTCATGTAGCCCATAGCATCCAGGAGGGAGTCTCTCTCTCTCTCTCTCTCTCTCTCGCTCTCTCTCTCTCTCTCTCTCTCTCTGACCTTGTTAAGTAGTTGCCGGTGTGTTTGGGTGCTCTCCATTTGGGAGCACATGATCTTGTGGCCCTAGCAGCTGCATGGCCATGGCTGGGCCGGCTCCACACACAGCCTCCAGGAGGGAGCCCAAAGCTGGACAGCAGCTGAGAACAAGCTAAGCCACCTGGATGATCACTTAGTAGCTGCCTAGGGCCCCATAGGATGGTACTTTAAGATAGGGCAGTAATTCTGGGCCCTTCCTTTTGTTTTGGTCTTGCTGAGAGTGGCTGGGTTTTGATTGGGTTTTGCAGAGGAGATGAGCTTTGAGACAGGGAGTCCCTCATTCTCCAAGACAGTGCAGCATCTGAACAAAACCTTTTCCTTTTGTTTCAGCACCCGCCCCACAAGTTTGGCTTTTGTGTTGACAGGCATCCAAACCTCCATTTTTCTTTGTTCAGTAGTGTGTGCTCTTGTAGCTCTCTGAGCATCTTTGAAACATTTATTTTGAATTCTTTTTCAGGCAATTCCTAGAACTCCATTTCTTTAAGGGCCAGTTACTGGAAGTGCACTGTATTCCGTTAGTGGAAACGTGTTTCCCTGGTTCTTCATGATCCCTGTAGCCTTGAGGAGGTGTCTGCACATTGGAAGAAGCAATTATCTCCTCCAGACTTTGTGGACTGACTTCAGTAAGGGAAAATTTTCACCTGCGGGTGGAGGCACACTGGAACATGTCATGTCCCCCGTGGTACAGGACACCAAGTGCAGGGACATGTGGCGGCACAGGGCACAGGCGGGCATGATGTCTTTTTGGGTCAGGCCACAGATGTCCACAGAATCAACTACTCTGTGGGCCTTGGCAAGCACTGTGTGATGTTTTCAGTGGCTGGAATGTCTATTGGAGTCTTATGTGGCATCTCCAGCTTCAGTTGCAGAGGGCCAGCAGTAGGTGCCTATGTAGAGGGAGGGGCAGGCTGCAGACACAGTAGTGGAAGGGGCCAGGGAACACAGCAAGTTCTACATGCTCACTGGCAGATGTAGGGTCTCCAGTTGTTAATGTACTCTATTGTGGCTGCTGGGTCTTGCCAAGGGCAAAGTGGACAGGGGTCTCTCCAGAGGTATGCAGGTGCACAGTTGGAGGGGCTAGCTGCAGGTGAGTGCAGTGGTACAGGCCAGTGATAGAAGACAAAGCCAGATCCAGGCCCACAAGCAGCTGTGTGTATGTGTGCGTGGAGTGGGGGAGGAGTGGTTATTGGTACCGTTTCTTGTGGCTGCACAATCCTCTCAGGTGTACACACTACAGTGGACATTGCTGACGCGTATCAGGCCTGCAGTACGCAAATGCACTGCTGAAGGGGCTAGCTGAAAGTGTGCATACAGCAGTGGAGGTGAGCTGCAGGAGTCTAGGCTGGCATCTTGCACTCATGCAGCCACAGAAGCCTGCACTGGTTGCCAGTGTGGTTCTGGATATTGGAGCAGGAGAGAAAGCAGGGAAGGAATTGGGCATCAGTCAGCAGCAAATACCTGTGGCGTAAAAGTTGTGAAATCTGCAGGGCCTTTATGGCACCTGTGCTAGCCATTGGTTCTTCAGTGGTGCAATTTGCTGGGTTTGTCTGCAGAGCAGGTCACCAGGCACCTCAGTCATTCCTGTCATGTGGCTGCTATTGTAGCCCTTGACTTTCTTCTGTCTTCCTCGCCATGTCTATAAGTCTCAGCTTTACCAGTCTGAGTGAGGTGCCCCAAAAGGCTGGTGCCTCACCCAGCTCTTCCTATCTCAGCAAGTGGAACTCTCTCTAGCTGGGAAGTTCCCTCTTGGCATTAAGCACTGCTGGCTTGGGGAGTGGGATGGTGCAGACAAAATGAAGCTGTCTTCCTTCTCTTCTTGTGCTATTATTTTCAGGGTTTTTTGTTCTGCTGTGTTGCATTAGATTCTTAAGTGTAGTCCAGAGCTCTCCCAGAACTGTTTTTGTTCATGAATGGCTTTCTAATTGTTGATCTTTGTGGGGCGACAGAGGCTGAGGACTCCCATGCCACCGTGGGATTTCTGTGTTTGATAAATGGATAAATAAAATGTGTTATATTCATACAACAAAGTATTATTTGCCTCCTAAAAAAGAAATGAAGTACTAATATGTGCTACAACATGGGTAAACCTTGAAAACATGCGATGTGAAAGAAGTCCATCACAAAAGACCGCATATTGTAGGTTCTATTTACACTCATGTAAATATCCAAAAGACACAAAGAGAGACACAAACAGATGAGCGGTTACCTGGGGCTGAAGGGGAAGAGGGTGGAGGTGACACGGGGAATGATTATTTATTGGTGTACTTGATCACACAGTTAATAAGTGATAAAAACCAGGAAACAAATGGGTTTTTTTAGATTTTATTTATTTTTTAGAGAGAGAGGAAGGCAGGGAGAAAGAGAGGGAGAGAAACATCTATCTGTGAGAGCCACATCGATCCGTTGCTTCTCAAAAGCCCCTACCTAGCCTGCAACCCAGGTATGTACCCTGACTGGGAATCAAACTGGTGACTTTTTGGTTCACGGGCTGGCACTCAGCCTACTGAGTCACCCCAGTAGGAGGGGCAGGAGTCAAGTTCTAAAACTCACAATGCCTCTAACCCACTCCTGACTAGCTTCTTTTGTGTCTTTTGTTGCCCGGCAATCTGTCCATGCAGTCCCCAAGCCTGAAATCTGCTTACCCCAACCCCCACATCAACCAGTCGGAAGTCTAGAGCTTCTCATCTTAATTTCTCTTCCACCTCTATGCCCTGTTTAGGGTCCTCTCATTTCCTCCATTTCTTCGAAAACAGAAGGACTCTGGTCTTACCTCCTTCAACCCATCCTACAGGTGGATGGCAGAGAGAATTTTCTAGAATGTTAATTAGGTCTCTGGATCTGCACTGCCCTACTAAAAACCTTCAATAACTCACCATGTCTTTCAGAGTGAAGTTTAAAATGTAGCATATGAGAACCTTCGCGCTCTGACCCCAGCCGCTCTACTCCTCTATGCACACCAGCAACCCTCGTGCCAGCCTGCGGGATGGAGTTCCCTGACCCTTGAATGGTCATGCTATTTTGTCTGTCTGGAATATTCAGCTTCATCTCTCCATCTAGCTAAGTGAACTTCATCCTTCAAGATTCAACCTGTTGAAAATGAATATCCACACTAAACCTTCACTGGGTGTTTATAGCAGCTTTATTCATAGTTGCCAAAACTTGGAAGCAAACAAAATATCCTTCAGTAGGTGGTTGGATAAACAACAATGGACTATTATCTAGTGAGAAAAAGAAATGAGCTACCAAACCGTGAAGAGACATGGAGAAAACTGCATATTATTAAGTGAAAGAAGCCAATCTGAAGAGGCTAAATACTGGTCCAACCCTATGACATTCTGGAAAAGGCAAAACCAAGGAGATGATAAAATGATCAGTGATTGCCGGGTATGGCATAAGGTGGAAAGGGATGATAAACAGGCTGAAATGAAAGATTTTCAGAGCAGTGAAAATACTCTGTATGATACTACAATGGTGGATACGTGTCATTACTCATTGTCCAAACCCAGAGAATGTACACCACCAAACGAGCAGAAGGAAAAATATGGACTTTAAATATGTACAGTTGTAACAAATGTACCTCTCTGGTGGGGGTGTCGATAATGGGGAAGGCTACGTGTGTGTGGGGGCTGAGGGTATGTGGGAAACCTCCGTACTTTCCCTACAATTTCCTTGTGAACTTAAAACTGCTGTAAAAATATTGTCCTTTAAAAAAATGGTTTAACTTATACACCGCCTCCCAGAAGTCCACATTAGATGCCCCTCCCTGAACTTCCTTAGTTAACATCGTCTATCATGACATTGATTTCTCTTTGTCTCCCCTACTGCTCTGTAAGCATCTTGAAGGTAGATTCTGTGGCTTCTTGGTCTTTAATTTACCCTACAGGAGCTTAATACATGTTTTCTGGATAAAACACTTTTTAAAAAAAAATGTGCCTCCACAGAAATGGGACTCAGCCTCAGGAAAAGAGAATCAGTAATCTCTTCAGGCAATGAGGAATCCATGAATATAATTTATAATTTAAACACCTCATTCATGCTAATATAAAAGTTCTTCAATCATTGTTTCCATCATTAATCATTATTTTAATTATGTTCAGTGTCATAACTGAATACGTAATATCACTTCAATGATACAGGATCATTGTATCAAAACACTGAGTCTGAAGTTTCTACGTGAGGGAAAGGTCACTTAGTGCTTAGTAGGGATACTCCTTATAGTAGATTCAAAGACTATGACCTCTCTATACCTTGGACCCTCAAGTATATCATCAGCAGAGATAAAATGTACTGTGTACATCAGTCTCTTGTTGCATCAGGAAAATCACTCCAATGGAAAGTCACTGTGGAATTTCCTTGTCTTTGATAACTCTTTAAAACCAAGTTTTTGCAATATTATTGTAATTCAAGAGTAGGTCACCCTCTGTGTACAGCTAGTTAAGAGTTAGTTTCACACAATGGGCCATTATTCATGGGCAGTCTGTCAGCATATGTTTCGTGCAGCTATTGGGAAAGCTAGGAAATAGCAGTTGCCTTTATCAGGAATGGAATAATAATCTACAATTGCCAAGTGCTTTAGGTTTGAAAGCTCTTTCACACCTACCAAAGTAGAGATATTGTCAAAGGTAAGACCTCTTGGCACGTTAAGTGTCAATGGTTTAACAATGTTGCGTTTGTTTGCACATATATAGGGGTGGGGTGGAGTGAGCATGGATTAAAAACACACTTCCTAGTAGTTCTTTTCCACTCATTCAATCAACAAATATACTTTAGTTAAATATTTACTGAGTACCTCTTAAGTACCAGTCACTATGCTAAATGTTAGGGATACAATTTTAATAATTATAACAGACACCATTTTTTAAAAAATCATTATACCTACAAACAATAAATCCTGCAGAGTCCAAATGTCTTCGGTGAGGCCTGACTTGCTCATAATATTTAACTCAAGAATTGCCAACTCGTCGGGTAAGTTAAGTAGAAAAAAAAAAAATGCAAAGGTTGAACTTTTATCAGGAGAAGGATATTTAATTTTATCATTTACCATAATGGGAATCTTAAATCTTTATATTAAACATTTTTCCTTTGGAAAAAGAAATGCCAACTCTAATTGAGGACCCTTCAAGCCTCCAGTTATCGAAATAGGTTCTCATAACTATGCCCCAGGTAGAACGCACTGTGAATTCTTGAACGTGGACAAACTGCTCTCCGTGATGGCCTCTGGGGACGGGAACTAGACCAGGACACGGGTGAGAGCCAGACTTTTCACTGTGTGCACATTTCGGTAGTTTGACTTCCCTCCAGTGTATGTACGTGTGCGTCCCTGGCCCTGGGAAGCAGGAGGCACGGCTGCAGGCCCCCGGCACCCGCGCGGGGCGCGCCCACGCCCCCTCGGCGCGCCCCGAGCCTCGGGTCGGCGCGTGGGTGAGCGAGGAGAGGGCTGTGCGGGACGGCGGCTGTCTCGCGGCTCGCGCGGCCACCGGGAGCTGCAGCCGCGGCCGGGAGAGGGTCGCGTCGGTCGCCGGCGCCCGGGGGACCGCGTGCCGGGGCTGGGAAGCAGCTCCGGGTTGCAGGGCGGGAATGCGCCCTTCCCCACCCCCGGCCCCCCGCCCACTCTCGGCTGCTGCGACGGAAGCAGGAACTTGGGAAGCACGAGCCCGCGGCCGGGAGGGAGCTGCGGAGCATCCCCGGCCGCTCCACCGAGAGCCTCGCGCTGAGTCGCCGCCGCCGTCCCGCAAGCGCGTCGGGCGCCCACGCACGGGCTGGGCCCAGAGGCTCCGGGGGACCCTCGGCGCCAGGTAGCGGCGCCCCGGCCCTCCCCCCCCTCGACCCACCCCGGGTGGCGTCGCCTCCGCTCCCGGTCCGGGGCGAGGCTGCGCCGCCCGCGCCGGAGCAGCGGGGACCGGGCCTGGGCGGGGAGGGCGGGCCCGGAGGGGCTGTGCGGGGCGGCCCGAGGCTCCCGCCGTGAGGGGCACCGGCCCCGCGTCGTCGTCAGCGCCGGCAGAGTAAGAGTGAGCGACGTGTGTTTCCTCGAAGGAAGGGAAATTGTCCCGTTTTTTTCCATTTATGATTTGGGCCCTGTATTCTTGTTCGAACCTACTAATTGTCTAGTTCTTTGCAGGGGGTGGGTGTGTTGAGGGTATTCCGCGAGTAGAGTGATTTCCGTGTTTGACTTAGTTCAGCACTCGTGTGTCTGACCACGGTGAGCAAGCATCAGAGCTCAGGCGCCTGCGCTCGCTCCCACCTGTATCCTTTCCCTCCATCTTTCAACAGGACTCAGCTTGACCTCAGACCTTCAAGGCCTAAATAATAAGGGCTTAGAAGGTTAATTTACCTAATTGCTGAGTATTTTTAAAGAGATAAACTCTTCAGTTCTTCTCACTGTCCAGGAGCTACAAAGATGTTGCATACTGAGAACACAGCTCCTACCCCATCCCCTGAGCCGAGTCCAGGTTTCCTTGCAAAAACTTCAGGAGAGATTCTGTCAGAAGCCATTCAAAGGAAAGTACTGGCCTGGGTTTCCTCTTCTGTTCCTGTTTTGTTTTCATTAGGGCGAGAAGAACAACTTGCAAAATGTGGCCACATAAAAAGTTAACTCCTGCCAGGATTCTTAACCTGGGGAGACCGTGGATAGTTCTCAGGAAGTCTGTGAACATAGGGGGAAAATTTATTTTTTTACTGATTTCTGATTGAAACGTAGCATTTCCGTTTAGAGGCATGTAGGCAAAAGCCATCATAGGGTTAAAGGTAGCTGTTTTTTGCCACCGGTAGAAAGTACTGATATTTTTATATCAAATTACTTATTGCACATATCTGCAAGTGTCACTTACATTCAGCACTGTTTCGAAATTACAGCAGTTATTGAACATACCGCCACTTGTTATTTAATAGATTGGGAAGCACATATAACACACAGCTGTTTTTAAGTAAAGAATGGGGATAATAATGGGATCTGTCTCATTGGGGTTCTCGTAAGGATTAAATGACATGTGTAAACTGCTTAGTGTAGAGACTGGCACGTGAGAAATACAAATGTTATTTATCATCTTATTGTTTGAAAAGTTGGACCTGACAGCAAGGTAGCTGTTAGATTCGGGCTCTATTCCCATATACAGGTAGCTTTGGTTTCTTGGTTTTTAAGCTATTCTGTTGTGTTTTACTTATTAAAGGATCTGTTTATGTTAGAGTTCACTCTTTGTGTTGTACAGCTTTATGGGTTTTGACAAGCATAAGGATAGGTGCGTATCGTTACAGTATCATATAGAATAGTGTCATCGCCAGAAAGATCTCCTGTGATTTTTTTTATTGTCAATGCAATTTTGCTTTTCCAGAATGTAATCTATTTGGAATTATACCTTTTCAGACTGACATCTTTCACTCAGCAAAAGACAATTAAGTTTTCTCTGTGTCTTTTTGTGGATTGATAGTTTATTTCTTTTTATTGCTGAATAACGTTCCTTTGTATGGATGTACCACAGTTTCTTTATCCATTCATCAATTGAAGGACATCTGGGTTGCTTCCAGTTTTGGGCAATTATCAATAAAGTTACTATAACTATTTGTATGCAGGCTTTTGGTTTTTTGCCCATTTTTAATTGGGTTGTTTGTTTTCTATCGCTAAATTTTAAGAGTTATTTGGTATATTTTGGCTACCAGCTCCTCACCAGATACATGTTTTGCAAATATTTTATCCCAGTCTGTGGGTTGTCTTTTTGTTCTGTTAACAGTGCCTTGCACAGAGAAGTTTTTAATTTTAATGAAATCCAACTTATCGGAGTTTTTTCTTCCATGGAGTGTGCTTTTAATGTTGTGTATAAAAAGTCATTGTCTATTTTAAGTTCACAAAGATATTCTCCTATGTTATAATCTAGGAGTTTGATAGTTCTGCATTTTTACATTTAGATCTATCTATTTTGAGTTAATTTTTGTGAAGGATGAAAGTGTTGTGGGGGGTTTTTTGCATGTAGGTGTCCAGTTATTCCAGCACCGGTTTTGAGAAGCCTGTCCTTTCCCTGTTGCCAAAGATCAGTTGACTGTCTTCGTGTGGGTCTGTTGCTGGGCTCTCCCTTCTGTTCCGCTGGTCTATTCATTTATTCGTTTACCACACGACACCGTCTTGGTTGTTGAAGTTGGGTAGCGTCAGTTCTCCGACTTGATTCTTCAGTGTTGTGTTGGCTCTTCTGGGCCTTTTTTGCATTTCCACGTAAACTACAGAATCGGTTTGTTGAGACCCACGAAATAACTTGCTGGATTTTGATTGGGATTGTGTTGAATCCATAGATCAAGCAGGGAAGAACTGACATGTTAACAATATTGATGAACATAGAATAGCTCTCCAATTATTTAGATTGCCTTTGATTTCTTTCATTAGATTTTTGTAGACTTATTTAGCAAAGGACTTTGATAATTATATTTCAATGTAACTGGCTCCTTTGTAATCCTTTATATTTCGTTTTATGCATTTTAAAATACGTCTCTCAGAAGAGATCCTAAACCTCACCTGGCTACCAAAGGGTTCATTAACTGCTCTTCCCCTCACCCCCCCCCCCCCAAAAAAAAAACCCTAAAGAAGCAGTAATTCTGCTCTAGGCTAGTGTTCAGTGAATAATTTGCATTCTGGAAATGTGGGGTGAGTGGGTGAGGACAATTTATGGTATTGCATTGACAGGCTAACATTTATTTATATTATTCCTAAAAGAACCAGCTTACCAATGGAGTTGGCATTATACATAGTGTGACTTTTGTGTTTTTAAGAATGTCAAAAAGAACACCTGCCCCTAAACTTTCCTTCAACTGAGCCATAATATCCTCCTGCTCACTGGCTAATGCCTAGAATTAGATTGTTAGGGTCACTTGCCTCTCTGGGTTGATACTTAAAGAGAAGAAGCAACAAGAAAAGCAGCCTCCTTTTCCTTATCTATAAAATGAGGGAAATGATAGCTTTTTTGCAGAGCTGGTATTAGAATCAAATAGGACAGTATATGTAAATTTATTAGAACATTGTCCGCCACCCAGTAGGGGATTAAAAACTCTTAATTGTTAACTATGAGAAAGGAAATATGCCCAAACCTTTTATCACTGCTTCATCGGTGACTAGAGATTTTGTGTCCTCTGTCCTTCTGGTTAGGAGAGGCAAGAAGAGGAAGGCTTCTAGAACTCAGAGACAGGCCTACTGTTTCCACCTCTTTCTTCACAGACACTTGTCAGCTTTTAGGTAGTGGTAGCATAGTATACGTGTTTGTTAGTGCATTGCCAAGTTTATAACAAAAGCTTGTCTCAAATCTATTCAGAGTGAAATGAATACAAATACTTGTTTATTTCTGCCCTATAAATTGCGAATCATTTACATTGACTTAAAGGAAATGAAATGTATCTTTTCTAGATTTGCTGAAAGAAATAAAACTTATGGATGATTTTTTTGTTGTTCTAGAGAGAAGTTCCATCATCTGTGCAATCTTCTTGAAGCAAACTGAGACCAGAGGGAGGCTTATCCTTGACCTTTGAGGACTAACACTATATTGAAATTTAAAATGTCTGGAGAAGAACGGACCTTGACCTACACTTCTGTGATCATTTGTTTCCTGACAGTGAGGCTGTCCACCTGTCATGATTGTCCTGCCCAGAGCCTGGAAGACGTTGTCATCGACATCCAGTCATCTCTTACTAAGGGAATCAGAGGCAATGAGCCCATACATACGTCAGCTCCAGAAGACTGCATTAATTCTTGCTGTTCAACAAAAAACATATCAGGTAAGGAGCAGCCCCTTGACGCCCCTTTATTCCACGTGCTTTGTGACGTAAGTAGCTGTTTGACATGGCTCAATAGTCTGTACTAGTGATTCTCAGTGGGATAGAAAGGTGGGTGAGAAACTCACCCAGGGAATGTTCCATGAGTGTGCCCTCCCCTCCCCTAAGCGGAGTCAAAGTTACTGATGACTGTGTGTAGCACTCAGGTGTGTGGGTATAAAAAAGTTGAGAACCATCGGTGGTAGGTTCTAACAGGCATCTAGGATATTGAAACAAAAATGCTCTTTCAATGCTTAGCTGCCATTGTTGTGGACTTTTGCAATACCATGTGATATTACAAAGAACATTTAAACAGAGAAAGGGAATTGAGACCCCCCAAAATGCCTAATTCATCCCGTAGGAAAATCAGCATTTGATTTTTAAGTGGAAACACAAAATCTCCATTTCGTCTCCCTTCCCTGGAGCCAGTGACATAAAGTGAGTCAGGAAGGAACTGGCCACTAATTGAAGCGTCTAGGACGCTAAGGGACAAGGGAAGTCATTTAGTCTGATCCATGCGTATGACACTGAAGGAAACTACGGCCACAGGTTTAAACCATTCCCCTGCATATTTCAGGCTCCAACCCTATTACCTGAAAAGAGAAATATATATCTAAGTGAAACAATGGTTGTTTTTCAGTTGTTTGTGTACTTGCCCCAATTCCCTAAATGAAAAAAAAAACAGAACCCTAAATTTACTGAGCACTAATGCATTGCTGGGGATAGGACGATAAGATGGATAAGGCCTTGCCCTCAGAGCCTAGGAGAGCTGGTGAATGCTGGACGACTGATTCTAACCTGACTTATTAGCCAACAAATCTTGTTTTCTCTTATATCTTCCTCTTTTTTTCTGTAATGGTTGTGGTTTCGGAAGGAAGGAAGGAAGGGTGGAAGGAAGGAAGGAAGGAGGAAGGTTTGGTCTTTGTCCCTGGTTTCTGGCGCAGAGCTCCTAAAACCCTTGGGATTTCCTGAGCGCAGGAACTCTTTTGTTGTGAGACTGCACGGGATTGAGGTCAAAGCCAACTCTAGGCCATGATAATTAGAAAAACTTCTATTGGACATAAGGGAAAGAGAAGCTAGAAATGAAAGTTAAGAGTGAAAAATGAGGAAGGAAGGAAAACAGAAAAGCAAAAATGACAAGGAAGAGGAGAAAGATTAAGAAAGAACCAAAAGAAGAATGGCAGTGATAAAAATAAGAAGTAGACTTCGCACTCCTTGCCCTACTCGGATTCTTTGTGGAAGGGGGCATGGGAGGTAGGAGGCTGAATCTGCTGGCGCTGCCTAAGAAAGCCGTGGCTTCACAGGTGTGTGAGATGCCCTCAGGATGCAAGGGTTATATGAAATCTTTAGGTTTGATCCATTTCTTGAGGCCCACCTCAACTGAGAGTTGTGTAAAGATTGCAAAGTCAGTATATTTTGGTGGATATTTTAGCAAACAGAAAGCTTATTTCTGAAGAATTAAGTGTACTATTAAAAATTGGTTTTGCCAAAATTACCTTAATTCAGGTTTTTAAACCTAATGTCTTTAAACATTGCTTCAGTTGACTGAGCTGAGGAAAAGGAAATGATTCAGACATCAGCACACAAGCAAACAAAAGCGTGTGTGTTGGATACCAGAGTAAATGAAGTTCTTCCTGCCTGCCGTACTCCCCAGAAAATCCTGTTTCAAAATAATGCTTATGAAACCTTTCGTTGCAGGGGACAAAGCATGTAACTTGATGATCTTCGACACTCGAAAAACAGCTAGACTACCCAACTGCTACCTATTTTTCTGTCCCAGTGAGGAAGCCTGTCCACTGAAACCAGCAAAGGGACTTAGGAGTTACAGGATAATCAGAGGTAAGAAGAACATTGCTCATTTTCTTTTGTGATTGGAATTATTTAAGGATATGGTTCATGTGAAAGATTTTCTACAGAGGAGTCCAAGTGAAATTGCCAGAAGGGGTCACCACAGGTAGAGGCACATTAGAAAAACCTCACGATTTAAAATTCAACTCTTAGCCCTGGCTGGTGTGGCTCAGTGGATTGAGCGAAGCGAAGCAAAGGGTCGCCAGTTCCTTCCCAGTCAGGGCACATGCCTGGGTTTTCAGGCCAGGTCCCCAGTAGGGACGCGTGAGAGGCAACCTCACATTGATGTTTCTCTCCCTTTCTTTCTCCCGCTCTTCCCCTCTCTCTAAAAAATAAATAAATAAATAAAATCTTTTTAAAATTCAACTTTTAAACCAAGCTACTTCTTTGCAGTGAAGGACCTCTGAACTATAGATTTTGTTTCGCTTTGTTTTTTACCTTCCTAAGATAAAAGGTGCACAGACTTTTCATGAAAACATTTGAAATGCCTGTTCAGAACAGTGTCAGCAGCACTGGAATAAGGGTACCGGTCTCCTGTTTTGAAAGGATTAAGACCTATACAAATATACAGAATTCTAGTATGTTTATCATTAGGTTAGAATTATTTTATAATCACATTATCTGAAATCATGCTCAGTGGATTTTGTTGTGTAGCCCTGGAGAGAACTTCATTCAAAAATATTAGTTGAGCGTCTACCGTGTGCCGCGTTCTGTGCAAAGCAGTGGAAATACAGTCTCCGTGCATATGGAACTTAGGTATTTGTTCAGATTACAGAAAGTGAACTAAATCATTTGGATATATATTGGGGGAGAATTTTTCAGATGAAATGCTTTCAGTATCAAATTTTCCTTGAAAGTTTTTGTCATTCTATCCTTGATTATTAATATTATTTTCTTTATTTAATAAACAAGTATTATTTAGTATCTTCTGCATGCCAAGCACTTTTTACACCCTAGGAGTACAAGGATACAACACTAAACATAGAAAAACAAACTCTCACTTCTGAAACTTATGTTTTAGAAGTGAGAGACAGAGATGAGAAATAAATACTCAAGAGCAAAATGCTATGCAGATGACTGGCTAAGACAATGCAATAGATAATCCCTGAGTGATAATTTCTGGGTTAGGTGATCAGAGGAAGCAACCCCTAAACTGAGATCTGAATGGTAAGGACCCAGATGTGAGATGGTAGGAAGGCCTTCCAGGCAGCGGAAGTAGCCTGTTTGAATATCCCAGCTGGCTGACTCTGAGTGAACCAAGTACTTAAAGAATGATATGCCAGAAGTAAGAAGGGTAGATCACAGAAAGCTTTGTGAGCCAGGGCAGAATGGGATGTTTTGTTTGTTTTTTTTATTATATTTTTATTTTTATTTTTTAAATTACTTTATTGTTGTTCAAGTACAGTTGTCTGCATTTACCCTCCACCATTACCCCCCCACCCCAGCCATCCCCACCTCCCTCCCCTGATTCCACCCCCCTTGGTTTTGTCCATGTGTCCTTTATGGTTATTCCTGAAAACCCTTCCCCCCCCCCCATTATCCACTCCCATCTCCCCTCTGGTTACTGTTAGAGTGTTCTTAATTTCAATGTCTCTGGTTATATTTTGCATGCTTGCCAGTTTATTTGAAGTGTGTAATGGGAAGCCATTGGAAGTTTTTAAGCAGTCAAGAAATGTGTTTTAAAGGTGACTTCTCAAAGCTCGCTGTGACTGCTATATGGGGAATGGACAATGACCCAGCAGCAAGAGGGGAGGTGGGAAGACAGGCTAGGAAGTAGGGGTGAGATCCACGTGAAAGGCCATAGCATGGTGGACCAGGAAGGTGGGAGAGGAGATGGAGAGAAGGAAACGGGCTGCTTCAGAGGTAGAGCTCCAGGACTTGCTGCTGGCAAGGATGTGGGGGACGAGGAAAAGAGAAGCATTGGGGCCAAGTCCTCATTTTTGTCTTGAGTGTCTAGATGGCTGGTGGCACCATCTACTGAGCTGAGGAAGATTTGAGGAGAGGCTTTAAAGTTGGCAGGGAAAGTACAGTCAAGGGCACCTGCTCAGGGTACCAGGGCACTGACTCTGCTTTGTCCCTTGGATGGGACCATGTCTGAGTTTTGCTCCTGGAGCAGGAAAACCAGATGTACAAAACATTCCCTTAAATAGATTACTTATAAATTCTTCCTAAATAGTGATGTGAACCCAACTATGAAGAGACTGACACACAAGACACAAAGTTGCAGTTTGCAAGATGGAAAAAAGTTCTGGAGACGGTGATGGTTGCCCAACAGTGTGAACACACTCAGTACCACTCACCTGTACGCTTAAAAAGGATCAAAGGGGTAGATTATGTGTGCATTTTACCACAATTCTTAAAAATAACATTTTTTTTTTCGGGTCCTAAATTTTTTTTTATTATTATTATTTTTTTAAATATATTTATTGATTATGCTATTACAGTTGTCCCATTTCCCCCCCCACTCCACTCCATCCTGCCCACCCCCCTCCCTCCCACATTCCCCCCCCATAGTTCATGTCCATGGGTCATACTTATAAGTTCTTTGGCTTCTACATTTCCTACACTATTTTTACCCTCCCCCTGTCTATTTTCCACCTATCATCTATGCTACTTATTCTCTGTACCTTTCCCCCCTCTCCCCCTCCCACTCCCTTATTGACAACCCTCATGTTCTAGTTGTTTGCCTAGTTTGTTCTCGTTTTTGTTTTAGGTGTGGTTGTTAATAACTGTGAGTTTGCTGTCAAAAAATAACAGTTTTTTAAAAGATTGTGACATAGAACAGATATGGCTTCTGAGAGTACTCAGAACCTTACCTTGCATGGACCGTGTCTTGTCTTCCTCCTTTTGGGGCTTCAGTGGCCAGGGTGGCTGCCCCTGCCCCTTCACTTCTCCTGCCTGTATGTGTATAGTCTTGGCCAGAAACACAGGGTACCTGCAGTGTGGTGTGGATATGGTTCTCGCTGTTCCTCCTTGGTCACCTGGAACGTTGCAGAGCCTGTCAGACACCTGGGGGGGTGTCCAGCAGGAACTGGATTTGCCAGTCTGAGCTTCCAAAGAGGTCAGGGCTCAGGACACGGAGTGGAGCACTTGCTCTTCTCCTTCAGGAGCTCCCGCCATGGGGAGGTTGGACCATCACCTTCCGCCTCTGTTATCCCTTCACACCCCCTCTGCTTCATTCTGTCCTTTCTTTACCGTGTCTGTCATCTATTTTACAATTCAGGCGGAATGTGTTAGCCCTCACATTCTGAGATGTGGCTCACTCGGTTGGCACGTCGTCCTGTGGACTGAAGGGTCACGGGTTTAATTCCCAGTCAGGGCACGTACCTAGGGTGTGGGTTTGGTTCCTGGTTGTGGCACATGCAAAAGGCAACCGATTGATGTTTCTCTCCCTCTCTCTCCCTTTCCCATCCCCTCTGAAATCAATGGGCGCTTGGGTGAGGATTTTAAAAAGAAAGCAGAATATTTTTTTAAAATACATAATTTTAATCCAGTAATTCTAGTTCCATAATATCTATGCTAAATAAACAATATTAAAACATGAAAAACCTCTTGGTGTGAAGCTTTTTATTATATAATTAGTCTAAAAAGAAAAAACTTATAAGCAACATAAATGTCCAATTGCCAAAGCGTGGTTGGATATAAAATAAAATATGATGAATACACATGAGGGAGTATGATGCAAACACTAAAAAATAAGTTGCAGGTGTAGAAATAAGCAAATTCCCCTAAATATCTGGTGAAAAACATTCAGTTGTTTTTCAATTACATGAAAAAAATGTTTTAACTTAAAGGTACACAGACATGTTAATAGTGGCTGGGACATGACGATAGAAATTATAGTTGAATTTGTTTTCATGTTCATAATACTTTGGTAATGTTGTTTCTGTTATAATGCATGTATAAAAAGGGAGGATGCGGTAAAGATTCTCTCCAGTGGAAATGAGAGAAAAGGGGACTTGGCTTGTGCATAAACCTTTTCAGGATTAGTGTAAAGGTAACGAAGTAGAATTAGAATCAAACAGTTCCTTTGGTGGCCACCAGGGGGTGTCATCAGCCCAGAGCAGGTGGATTAATAACTATATGCAAAGTGGTTCCAACCCTGGACCTGGTGAGCAGTGGACTGTTTCTATCTACAGTATGTTTACAAGTTGTGTGAATAATTCTCTTTATGCATCTACCCATGTTGATGGATTGAGATTACCCATAAAACTAAATTATCTGCCTCCTGTTTGGAGTGAAATTAAATAAGTGTTTGGTGATGTGTTTCTGGATGAACTCTATTTCCTTGACTAATATTTACAGACTGAAAGTTTGAAAGATGGCAGTATATTCTGTTCATTCTATGAAACCACTTAGCATGGCATCATTTAATTTTTTTCAGTTTGTGGGATATCATTTCTACCAAAGACTAGAATAAGGGAATTCTGAAGTAGAATACATTGGGAGTCCTTTCCTCAACTGGTTTTCAAGTAATAGTCAGTCCCTAAATTTTTTACTTAGTGAAGTCACTTAAAAATGGAGCTCAAAAGAGGGGTTGAGGGCATAGGGCTGTTTCCCAGCCCCCTGTGGCTCACCTGTCCGTGACCGTGAGGGAGAGAAAGCGCCACGCCCCAAAGGCAAACTTCAGTGGGTGAGGTCAGGGCAGCAGGTGTGCAGGCTCCCTGCGTGGTTCTAGGATCGCTGCCAGTGGATGAGCCTTATCAGGAATGGGCCTAGCCCTTTCTTTGCTTTATTTATGAGCTTGCAGTCTTGAGAAAGAAACAGCTGTTTTGCTCATTCTTGTCAGTAGCCTTATTTAAGTTCCGAGTTCACATAAATCACAGAGCATGTACTTCAGTCTTTTTTTAACTTGAAAATGAAATATGTTGAGTCCTGCTCTTTTTTAAAGTGTCTGATCCCACCTAAAAATAGTGCTCTTTATGGTCTGGCGGTGCGTCCATGAATACAGTATCACCTGCAGCAGATACTCCTCTTCAGCGTCGTTGAAGGAAAGGGGACTCCAGGCATCCAAACCCTATTTTAGAGTGAAGTACTATATCCTCGAGCGGGTGGCCACAGGCTGTTTTGGTCAAGGGCCAAATACTAAGTGTCGTATGCTTTTCAGGCCAGTGATTGAGGTTTCGTGGGTCAGATGGAATCCATCGTAATCACCTCTGTCCTTGTATTACGAAAGCAGTGATAGCAGTAGTTTCGTAAACTACTTACGAAAGCAGTTTACACCAATATGTAAACATGTGAGCATGGCTGTGTGCCAGTATAACTTTATGGACAAAGAAATTTGAATTTTGTGTCATTTTCATGTGTCACAAAATATTATTCTTCTTTTAATTTTTAAAAAAATTTTTATTTATTGCCTGATCCTCTGCCATGCATTCCTCTTCTCCTCTGTCCCCTCGCTCTAGGAATAAACCACAACATCTGGTGGAGAGACACTGTCATCCGGTCTGACTTAGCAATTTGTGTTTTTACATTTTGTATAAGTCTCAATGAAATGTCAAGTATCAACAGTGTGGGCACTTATTGAACAAACTGTTACATTTGTCTTTTTTAACCTACCTTATCAACTTGTCTCCCTTTCATTTCTTTACATTTTCAGATTTTCCATCATCAGGCAAAGCTGATTTGCCAAGCTCAGGAGTCACTCCCACACCCCCTCATCTCACAGGTTATTCAAAGCCTGCTGATGCCTTATGGAGAGGCACATTTTCTCAGAGGTCTGGAGCTTCAGAGCACTTGGAGAAGCTATTCAAGACTGATCCTGTGAGCACACGGTTCCCTGTTTATAAAGAAAAAGGCCATTCTCAGAGCTCACAGTTTTCCTCAGAACAGAAAATAGCTCATCTGCTGCCCGAAAATGTGACAACGTTCCCCGCTACAGAGGCTGATGCTTCTCGACGTAGCCTCCCTGCCACCCCAGAGCCCGCGCTTCTCTTCCCCACCAGTGCTCCAGCGATACCGTCTGTGACTCCTCAGCGGCAGGGGACCACCACAGCTCCGCCTGCAGGGACTGTCGCCTCTCAGCCTCCCACAGTCACTTCTACAGTTTTGACACATGCTGTGGTCACCCCTCAAGCTAACATGACTGTAACAGCAGTTCCAACTACCATCTTTCAGGTACCTACAGACTTGAAAGGCCTAGCAGAAACGGTGCCCTTCAGAGAGATGTCCAACCTAACTTTGATGGCAGAGGCCCATAACTCTGCTACAGGTCTTTTGCCCAATGTGGAGTCTTCTGCAAGTAAAACGGCTTCCCAGGAAAATGGGAAGACCAGTGCAGGCGGCTCCTCCCAGCGCAGTTTTCCAGAAAGTCAACACGGCCTTCCATTTGAAAAGTGGCTCCTCATGGGGACCCTGGTCTTTGGCGTTCTGTTCCTCGCGATAGGCCTCGTCCTCTTGGGTAGAATGTTCGTGGAGTCCCTGCGCAGGAAACGTTACTCGAGACTTGATTACTTGATCAATGGGATCTATGTTGACATGTAAGGACAAAGCTAGGTGTCTCATAATTCATGTAGCTCCTCGTAGTCCAAGCATTCTGAGTTTCTGCTAACTTGCTGATGTTAGGATTTTTGAAGTACTTAAGGCAGGCAAATGCCCCCTACCACTTCGTTTTTGCTTTGTTTTTTTGAAGGGGAAAGAAAACAAATCAGGTAATTTGTATGATATATCTCTAGAATATTAGCTGAAAGCAAAGCTCTACCTAAAGTAATAAAGTGCAATTGCCATATAAATTTGAAAAGTGACTGGCTTTTTGCAAAAAAAAAAAAAGGTTAGGAATTTTAGGCTCCAATTTCTAGTTCCAGATAAAGTCAAATATGTATGATATTAATTCTAATGGATTTACTTTCCCTTTTATATATATTTCAATAAAATTTATTCTAAATATATTTCCTTCCAATTAAATATTTGAATAAATCTTTTGTTACTCAGTAATTTTCTTGTAAGTCATATGTCCATCTGGATATCTTTCCATTTATTCCACTGGCAAAATGATTAAATGATGAAAATATGTGTTCTAAGTTAAAATGACAACCCCACTCCCCTTTTACCATCAATGAGCAAAGAGGTTCCTTTGGGAGAATTCCAGCAGAATATTAGCCTCCGTGGAGACAATGATAAGTCACTTCTGATAAATGGCCAAATCTATTGGGTTGGCCAAAAAGTTCATTTAATTTTTTCCCTACAATGGCTCTAGTAGTGCTTAGTTGTCTTTGATTTCATTCAAAACAATTTTATTTGATTGCATTGTGACAACTGTCATATCAGGGTGCATTTAAAAAAAACATCAAAATTGGTGAGTTTTTGTGCAGCCATTTTAATACTAGAGAGGGAATAAAATGCGCAACACTTTCAGTGTATTATGCTGTATTATTTCAAGAAAGGTAAAAACACAGCTGAAACAAAAAAAGATTTGTGCAGTGTGTGGATAAGGTGCTGTGACTGATCAAACACGTCAAAAGTGGTTTGCGGAGTTTCTTGGCACCATTGACATTTTGGCCAAATAATTCTTTGCTGTGGGGCTGTCTTACACACTGGGAGGTGTTTAGCAGCACCCCTGACCTCTACTCACGAGAAGCCAATAGCGGGAGTTAGCTGACATACTCAAAATAATCCAAATCAATAAAGCTATTGGTGAAAATGAAAAATATGTCTTTTATGGAAAAAACTAAATGCACCTTTTGGCCTTCCCAAAACTTTTCAATCTAGTTAACTTTAAAATAATAGTAATAATAATATAAGCATTTTCTAAAGTTTACTAAGTTTAAATGTAATCATTTTATTCATAAATCCTTATCTAAACTTGCCCAACACTCATTTTTTGCTTTATTTGGAATAACACTGGAAATAATAGCAAAGTTATCATTCAATGATTAGTGTGTTGTAACTGTCATTGATTAGTTACTGAAATGTCTGAGAAATGCTTTTAATATATAAAGTTTGCCAGACAAGTTACAGTGGGCAACTAAGAAGCCAGATCACCACGTAGGTCAGTTTGACACCTCACCTCTCTGAACTTCAAGTTGCTTATCTGCGAAAGGGGAGATTTGGTCCCTTCCTGGTGATTAAATGGAATTCAGGTGAGAACTTTGTACAGTGAACACTAGAGGGCAGTATATGGTTAATAAGTACAGCAAGGAAGACAAATGTAGGAAATCACAAAAACAGGCTTTTCTCCCCTTTCCTCCTCACGTCTTCCTTCCCATCTCCTCTCCTGCAACCCCTCCCTCTTCCCCCAGGTTTATACTAAGCTCATTAAGAGAAAAGCTGGTCTATTGAAAATATTACTTTTCATATATTTTCTAACTTAACTGCTTGACACAAATCTTCAAGGGGTTTACATAAGCTTTATGTCCGTGAGTAAATAAACCCTCGAATCAATTTAATTTAACAAGCATTTATTGAATAGCCACCTGTAGGCCAGAATCAGATTAGTAACTAAGTGCCTCAGGACTGTAAAATTTCTCCCCTCTTTGTTAACGGAATTGAGTTGTGGGAATAAGGCTTTCTGTGGGTGTTTATAAAAGGTTTCTCCTGGTTCTGGAGCTCTCCATCCACTTTGCTGCACGCAGTCTTTCTCGAGATGGAAACTTGATGGGGAGCCCAGACCAGAGGCCTGAGCAGGAGTCCAGATGAGAGATGCTACGGGCCCAAACTCTGGCAGTGACCGTGGGGAGGGATGTAGATTGCAGGGAAAATGCTGGATGTAAGAAATACCTGCTTCTAAGAGGTAGGGTAGCTCTTCTCACCGTGCCCTCTCTGCTTGTTACCCCGGCCACCGTGGGTGAGACTGCTGCAAGGGGATATCAGAGAGAAGGAAGCCTGCATTTGCTTTCTTTTAAAGAACAATAACACTGATTAGCCTAGCCAACCTTGTAGACAAGGTGCTCTGAATTACGACCTCTTCCTTTGGTTTGTGGGGAGGGAAGGTGACAGCCTAGTACGAGTGAGAAGACCACAATGGGTCCCCTGCTCAAAAATATCCTCTCCCCATTTTCCACCAAGATACTTACCTGAATTAAAAGGCTGTTCTTAAAACAGAGAGTGGCCATGAAGAACAGAGCCTGTGGCTCATTCCCTCTCGAGGAATACTGCTGCATTCTTGTTTCTCGATCACCCCTGGCCTGAGCGAGGCATCCTTGAAAGTCTCTGGTTCCCAGAACGCGGTGGGCACTACTGGTTATCCACACAACAGCCACCCCCAGTTTCACTGTTGCCTTCTTTGTTTAGGTTGGAAGTGTTAGATTCTTTCTCCGCCCCTCTCACAGCTGGGGGTGGGCCTGTGACCCATTTCTAGCTGAAAGGAAACCTACCGAGGGCTTCTAGGAAAGATTCTCCCCTCGGTAAGCCAGGGTTGCTCAAGTAAGAAAGGCCTTTTTGCCCCCAACCCCTTATTTGCTGCTTGGAATGAGGGTCTTGTAGGTATAAGGACTTGAAGCTACTGCATGCAGCCTTTCTGCCACCATCAGCGGAGAAACTACGAAAGAGCCCAGCACGGCAAGGCAGGATACGAGAAGAGTCTGGGCCTTGATGCCTGGGTTAGGCAATGTCACCAAGCCAGGAACTGCCCGATTCCAATTTTCTTCTGTGCTAATAAATCGTAATTTATTTTGCACCACTTTTAGTTAAGTATCCTACTACTTATTGATAATAATAGCAAACACTTACAAGGTACTTGTAGTATGTGCCAGGCACACTTTTACATACACAAACTCATTATACCTATTTTGCAGATGAGTAAACCGATGCACAGAGAGGTTTAAATGACTTGCTCGAGGTCACTTGCCCAGATAATCTGGCTCCAGAGTTCCCATTCTTTGCATTCTTTATGACTGCAATGATACACAGGATGGCCAAAAAAAAGAGGTTTGCAGTAGATCAGACATATTCTAGATGACGGCTTTTCAGTTTTGTTGAATTAAAGGATACCTTGAGCCAAAATCAGGGAAATTAAGAGCTCAGTGGTCTCATTCTGGGATCGGCTTCCTGTACTTTTTCAGCTGCTGACATCCTGTCTTCTTGTCTGGTCACTGACCACCTGTGCCAAAGTTAATGGCCACTCATTAGTGGGAGGCACAGCAAAGTAAAGAACCCATCCTGATCCTGGCTTCTCACCCCTCAATTACTAGTACTCCAGCCCCTAGTCTCCCCATACTGAGCAACCTCAAAGTCCTACCCTATTTCTTTCTCTGCCTCGGCCTCTACATCCAGAGTTTACCAAATATTATTTATTCCCTTTCAAGAACGCTTCTCAAAATCAACCCCCCTCACTGCCACCTCCTGTTTAGTCTTCCCATTTTCCCAAGTTACACTCTCCCTCCACGCAACCTCCAGTTGTATTAGAAGCACAACACACACAATCCATCGAGCATGGCATCTCTGTGCCCCCCATTACCTGCAGGGATGCTTACCCACTGCATGTTGCACAGCAGGGCTCCCCACACTACAGCCCCAATCTCCCTGTCGTCCCTTCCACCTTCCTGCCCACGAAACCTGGGCTGCAGCTCTACATCCCTATTCTGTTCCTCCAACGTGCCAGGCGCCTTCATGGGCCATGCTATTCCCTCTGCTTGTAAACGCCCTTTCCCTTGTTCACCTGGCCAATTTCCACTCACCGCCCCAGACTCAGCTCAAACATCACCTCCACCACTGTCTTCCCCGAGGTCCCGGGAGAGGTATAATTCCTCCCGGATTTCTGGCATGGTTCTGGATTCGCACCATTAGCAAGGCAGTTCCACAGTATCTTCTAGCATATCAGTTTATACGTAGACTGTGACATGTTAGCAATATTTCTCTGATTCTCCATACTTAATAGTGTGCCTGGCACATAGAGGACACTCCATAAATGATCATGAGTGAATTTTAAAACCTCTTTGTTGAAGTTCATTCCTGTCAGCAAAGAGCAGTAATGTGATCGTCTGTACATGCAACAGCTTCTATATCATGAAGAGAAAACTCCAGCTAAGACCCCCACTTATATGCATTTTTAAAGAGAATGGGATGCCATCCAAGTACACGGTGGTGAAGTATATACACTTAACTAAGACCATGTGCTGAGGACCCAGTAGATAAGTATTTTGATTTTGTTTATTTCTCCCCTTCAAGTTGAAGCAGAGCAAATTACTTAGCCTATAGACAGAATGAGCTGACAGAATGTTTTTGCTTGTGTTCTTACATTTTTGGTTAATTTTTGAGATAACTTTTCGAGCACTCTTATGGCCAAAGTAAGACTTGGATTCTAAGTTGTCCCGAAATCGGTGTTGGTTAGCAAAAGAGTCAAAAATGAAACCCAGAGCTGCAGCCTTCTGATTCAGTATTCTTCCTACCACAGCGTGCTACCAGGAGCGCAGACGTGTCTCCATGGAACTAATGCACCTGGTAACACACACACCCAGACATTGTGGCTGGGGGTCAGGGGGTGGTGTCCAAGTTTGATTTTCAATCTCACTGTATATAACATAATATATAATGCCTTTAGTAATCACTTGTTTTCCTTTTTTTTTAATGAGAAACATCTATTTACATTTAACTAACAGAAAATGAGGACATAACACTTATTAAAGCCTAAGTTTTGTTTTAGCAATTACATGTAAATACTGTCCTCATATGCAACTTTATACTTGTGTTCACCTTTTCCTTTGGATAATTTGTCTTCCCAGCAATGCTGAAAGTGCCTGGAAGAGTAGCGCTTCCTCTGACATTTCCTTTGATTCGCTCGTGCCACTTACTGTTTGCCTCCTGTGGCTACTGTGTAGGAAAGGATAAGGAAACTACAGCCCAGAGAACCGAGGGACTGTCCGAGCCTCGTCCCCGACTCTCCATCCGCGCTTTTTCTGCTGTGACAGTTCCCGCCGGCCCTTGCATCGAATAGGTGAGCAGTAAACATCTGTTAGCTTTAACATCTTCAAGACATTTAAGCACTAAGGTTTTTGGCTTTTCTTTCATGGGATGAAAGGAAGCCCAAATGCAGCCAGACAAGAATTATAAAAGGTAGGAGTGGTGGGTCCTTCACAGGTCTGGCCTATGCCATCCTTCATTTCTCTTATTCTTCTTCTCCCTTTTCTCCCCACCACCATCCTCAATTCCTCTGGCCCTGAGACCTGTGTGGTCCTCCAGCCCCTGTCTTGCAGAGGCTCGGCTCCCATGGGAAATGGGGAGACACAGGAATGGGCACACCCTGCTTTGATCTCCTTAGAGACTTGGCTTGTTCTCACAGTCGCTGAAAGCCACTCCCTCACACCATCAGAGGAAAACGGAAACCCTCACCAGCACTCACAACACATACCTGATTACACATGTTTGCAGGCCTTTTCTGAAGGCATATGCCTAAGAAGCTTTAAAAATCCAAAACAACAAAATCTGAAGGGATGATATAGAAGAAATAGAATTTGGAGCTAATGCATAAATTGATAAGTGGGCGAGTGAGGGTAAGTAGGTGAATGAGAGGGGACTGGACAGAGGAAATATGGACCAATAAATGGATGTTATTGTTTAATATTTAATGAATCTGTACATGGGGCTAAATTTACCAGCCTTAGCCGGTGTCCCTAATGAACCACTAGGGGGTCCTGCGCTGGGCTGCTCAGGTGCAGAGGCACACAGGCCAGGGCTGCCGTCACCTAGCCTTCTTTTCGGGTGCCCCAAGGTAGAGATGAACTAGCACAGCTGCAGTTTTGCAGACAGCAAGGAGCTTTGAAGGGTCACTCTTTCCCACCTGGCTCTGCTGTCCGGGCAGGTGTTCTCACACTCAAGTCAGATTCTGGATATCTCAGTTTTTCTTCACATCCCCTCCCGTCAACATCATCAGCCATCTTAGGCTTGGCTTCTTATCTTTTAATAAAAGTAAAGCACTTGCATTCGGAGGACTTTGTCCAGCGTGGGCACTGGTGACATTCGCCCTCCCCCCGCCCCGCCCCCAGCCACAGAAACAGAACATACCTCTGGCTGGACTTCTGACCACCCCCCCCACCCCCCCCCCCCCCACCCCCGCCGTGGAGAGGAAAAGGGCACAACTTTGAGAAAAACAAGTATCAAGGGTGGATGGTGTGTGCTGAACTTTAGAATGTTAAATTACGGTGAAAAATATTTTGGAATAGAAACCATCCTCAAAATTGTGCTACATAGTGAAGTTAATGGAGCCCATATGTCGTCTACTAAAACTTAGAAAAACAAACTAAAAACAATACTTTAGCGCCTGCCAGACTGAAATGGGATCGACTTCTTAATATTCACTCAACCCAGAGTAAAACGCTTTAAAATGGTAACGGTTCCAAAGTGCAGCCAAGCTCAGTGGGTAAACAGCAGACCGCGCACACAGGGGTCTTGTGTGCTGATCCCAGCTCCGGGCAAATCGCTTCACCTCCTACTCAATTTTCTCAGCTCTAAAATGGGGATGTCGGTATTTCACAAGGTGTTTACAAGGCATACTAAAATGATTGTAAAGCACTTTACAAATGTTCAGTAACTGATGCTTTTTTCATGACTTGGCTCTATTGCATCCTTCAGTATTCACTCAGTGGTGTGGAAATAAACGGGGACAAGCCAAGGGAGCACAGAGGCCGTTTATTCCGAGCTCGCTTTAGGAAGGGAGTCAGCCACCATCACTTGCATTTGGCAGAGACTCAAGCCAAGTGGAGTGCGGAAGCTTTATAGTGAAAAACCAGTTCAGGGGAGGTAGGCTTCAGGTACACCCTGATTGGAGGTTGCTGGCATGGGGCTACCTAGAAGCTGGCATCTCATGTGGTTGGTTTGGGGAGCGTATTTGACTTTCTCAGGTCAGTCCTGGACGGAAAGGGGACAGAGATACTGAGTGGGAAACAAAGTGGCTGGACTTGTTCAGCTGATAGCGGCAGAGGTTGTGGGCCAGAGTTCTCCTCTCATATATGAGTTGGCCATTGCCAGTCTGGGTATTCAGTCTCTCAATGAAAAATCAAAGTTGGGAGGGGTCCTGCCTGAAGTAAGCCTAGGGAGTAGGGTGTACTTTTTATAGCTTTGAATCACTTTCGAAGCAGCGAAGTTAGAAGATAGACTGCCGAACCAGTGACTTACTCTCCACAGTCAATGGGCTGACTCCCGGCCTAGCCAGCAGCACACACCCCTCCCCTCTCCCTACCTCCACCCCCACTCCAGCTCCCTCAGGAGTAGGCTGAGAACCCCTATCTGTCTAGCTTAACTCAACCTCCGTTTTTGAGGATAAGTAGCTTAGTGTTTGTCAAAGGACCCTGTAAAGCAGGTATTTTAGAAGGATTTTAGAAGTGTGAGAAGGAAGACACTGGCATAAGCCTTTGACCTCCCACCTAGCGAACTGGGGTTCTGAAACGTTTCTGAGCGTCCTGCGGGGAGACTGGCTGGCCTGACTCTCCCTCAGACTCCCCTTCTTTCCCACCCGGGTCTCCGTTACGGCCACCTGGTGCCCACGCCTCTGCTCCTCCATTTTCCATCTCAGTGAAAGGGACCATTAGGAACTTGACAATTTCTGTAGGCCCCTGCAGGAAACGTGCACACCTGAGTTCTCCCTCTCCCTCATCCACCCATTTATTCAAAAATAAGAGGCTTCTTATGGTTATTTTGGAATGAAGAAATATTTTTAAATTTCTCGTTTTAATTTCTAATGCAGTAAATATTGATAGCTCTAGTGACATAAACAAACCTAAGCGTGTGCCCATCGATGGGTGGGTAAAGAAAAGGCGCGCTCTCTCTCTCTCTCAGTCTCTCTCTCACGAACTATTGTATAGCCAGAAGGAAATCCTGCCATTTTGAAGCACAGGGATGCAGCTGGAGGGTATTATGCTAAGTAAAATAAGCCAGATAAAGACAAATACTGTAGGTATCAATTACATGTGGAAACTGGAAAAAAAAGGTCAGACTCATAGGAAGAGAGCAGAACTGTGGCTGCCAGGAGCTGGGGGAGGAGAGGGAAGAAAGTGGGGAGACAATGGTCAAAGGGTGTGAACTTCCAGGTGTGCGATGGGTGAGTTCTGAGGGTCTGATGCACAGTGTAGTGGTTATAGTTGACACCACTGGATACATGAAATGTGCTAGCATTCTCACACGCGTGCATGAAGGTAACTGTGAGGTGATGGTGCGTTAGTTAACTTGATTGTGGTAATCACTTCACAATGTACATATGTGTATATCAAATCATCATGCTGTACACTTAAAATATATTAAGATTTTATTTTTCGGTTATACTTCAATAAAGCTAGAAAAAGAAGAATTATAATGATATGGGGAATAACTAGCAGAATAATATTAAATAAATATGAGACCATATTAGGTGTAATCCAAATTTTGTATATATATGCATGTTTGTGTGTGTGTAAAGGCTTAAAGAAAATTTACCAAATACACCAAACTGTTCACTGCGATTTTCCGTATTTGTGTTATTGGAATTTGGGGTTATTTGTTTCTTTATATATATCTGTATTTTACCTGTTACCTATTTAAAAAACCCCTCAAATTCTTTGTATGCTTAGAAAAACAAATTATGTTTTAAAACGAATAACACTACACTTATATTGTTTACATGGAAGCTCTGGCTCCCCCAAAGGAAAGGGTCCACAATTTACAGTTTAGTTTTGCGAAGAGGCATGGGCTACAGCGCGTACAAGTGCGAAAGCGTGTGTAACCACTGCCTAAATGTCCGGTCATGAATCTGGAGTCTGAAAAGTCTTCTCCTTCGTGAACACAGAGCCCAAACTACAACGAGGTTAGGCCAGAAGTTGGCATGCTTGTGGGAGCAGGTGGAGGACGCCGGCCTGGACCTCGGTGCACGGCTAAGGACATAAGCCTTGGTGAATATGCCAAGACCGAAAGGGAGGCCTGAGGGGAAAAGGCAGATGGACTCTCACTTTTATAAACCAAGTCACTGTGGATTCTGAGGGTCAGCTCCAGCGGGAGTGGGGAGGCCATTGGCAGCTGATGGAAGAGGCCCAAGGGGCCCTCGGTGACCGGGAGATTCAGCAGGAGGGCCTCAGGCCAATCCCAAGCTCTGGAATTGTGGACGATCTGAGGCAGTTAAGGAGCCAGAGCATACTGCAGTCCATCAGTTCGAGGGGGCAAGGATGTTACACACGCACACACACACACACACACAGTGGGAAAACCTAATTTCAGCAACACACCTGCAAGACCTAGTTCAGACATATTTAGTTCAACCAAGTGGCTTGGTGGTAGTTTTTGCCTCACAGGGTTATAGTGGGACTTAAATAAGATATGGCAGGTGAAATATTCAACATAGAGTCTACGTAGTAGAAATAAAGTCACTATTAGTATTATTGTTGTTACTGCTTTTTCTACTCTCATAAAATAGGAAATTGGGTGCACGTAGTTAAGAATCAATGTTCCTCAGGGACACTTTGCCTAATGGACCAAGTTGAGAAATTCTTCAGTAAAGACCTGGACACACACGTTCCCTCCAGACCTGCAGGGGCCTAGGGCACGGGGAACTCATAGTGACATGCTGGTTGTTTGATCTTGGGGCTAGTCTTTCTCTGTCTAGAGAAAGCTGGAGCAGCAACGCCTTCTTTGCAACACACCTGTGTAGCAGCCTGTAAAAATGAGGCTTCATTGTTTTTACTGGTTTGTCTCTGTTGGAGGGAGAAGGAGAAGCCAAAGCAGAGGTCACCCTCTTCTCTTAAGCTTTAAATCATAACATTAACAAACATCATACACTTGATGATTAAGAAACAATTACACATATAGATTATGAATCGTTTCTTAACCAATTGGCTATATGCTACATAACACATTTGAAAGTTACAGGGGCATTTCAAATGTTTACATTCAAATTTCTGACATTATAAGGTATTAACCTTAACAAGAAAAAAAATGGGAATTTCCCTTCCGATTTTTATGCCCTGTACTCAAAGCTAAGAAAAATATGCCCATACCTTTTGCTGCTATCTCTATTGGATCCTGCATCCCAGCCTTGTTTACTTATAGGTTCCAGCTCAACTCCACCCAGGTCCTGAACTAAAGTAAGACTTAGGCAGCTAGTCATTGCTGTTTAGGCTCAGTGTATGAACTTTAAGCCCTGCACAAAATTATACCAAGTATAGCAATTTTTTTCACTTTTTCTCGTGCCCAGCATCCCTCCTGCCTTTTCTCATAATAGTGTCATGAGGGATTGCATGGGGGATGGGCAGGGGCACAGAGGGGGTGAACAATGTACTCATGGTGGAACTCTCACAGTGCTGTGTTTCCCTCACACGGGGTGGGCACTGTGTTTCTGAATCAGAAGACTTGTCAGAATCCAGATATATGATTGGGTATTGAAGCAGTGGCTGGACTGACCATTCCTTGAGATTCTGATTTCGTTGGAGCTGGGGCATCAGTATTTAAAAAATATTTATCCATCATTTTCTTTCTCAAAAACTGAATATACTGGGATAATATTGGTTAATTACATTATACAAGTTTCAGGTGTACAGCTTTATGCTTTTTAAAGTTCCCCAGGTGGTCCTCGTGTGCAGACAGGGCTGTGATGGATGGAGCAGGGCAGGCAAGCCTGAGAGCTCCTATTTCTCACCAACTCAAGAGACTCTCTTTCCCCTTGCGCTTTCTCCAGCTTTCTAGTCCTTGAACTTCCACCTGGTTGATCCATATTATAAAGTGGGTATTTGCTCTGTAAAGTTAATACAGAATTATGATTTTTAGATTGAAAATATCCACCAGAGTTGGTAGGCTCTTTATGCCATTTTTATTATTCTCAGACCCAACTGCAGGGCGTGTGCTACTCTGAACAGACTCCACAGTTTCCAAGCAGGACACATTGTGTTAACAGAAAGGTTATTCTGCCAGTCTTGTGAGAAGACCAGTGAGGAGAAGCAGCTCAGGCAGTTTGGAGGCTGTTTCTAGGGTGCAGTGGGCATATCCTTATAGGACTTCCCTAAGTGGAAAGAGACAAGTGGCCCAATGAGATGAAAATGAGCCTTGTAATTCCGCGAAAGGACATACTCTTCTAATTTTTGTGCTATCTAGATGCCAGAATTTTGATTCTGATACTCACGTAGGACACACAGGGTCCAGGTATTAGGTATACCTGTACCTTGAAGTCATATTTTTAAAATTAGTTAAGTCAAGACTTTACAGATAGCTAAGAAATGGGTTTGTGTGAAAGGACTGAGTCTGCATACCAGGATGCAAAGCATGGGCGACCCTCCAGAGGTTCGAGTATAACAAACTATACCGTGATAGTTTCTGTGGAACATCAGTCATTATTTCCCTGGCGGCAGCAGCAGCTGGAAATTGCTGCTTAACCACTTCATGCTCACTGATGCATGGGCTACCAAGCACAGTGCTCGTAGTATTTAATTCCATGTCCTGGAGTTAGCCTTCCACCTGCTTTCCAGGTCAGCGACAAAGACACCTGCTGTAAACCCAGTCTGAGTAAATAATAGCCAACGATCTCTGGCCAAGCTACAGTTTTTATTGGTGAAAGCTGAAGGTGCTACTGTGACAGTTTTCCTCATTTCGCTCATCCATTTAACAAGCAGTGACGGAGCAAATTCTCTGTGTCAGGCATTGTGTTAGGAACAGGGGATTCAAAGGCAACTCATACACAAACAATCACAACAAATCGTGCCACAGATAACCCTAGAAGTATGACGAAGCAGCGTGAAGAAACAAAGCTTTCTTAAGAAATTTAAGCTTTTATTTTTTTAAATGGGGGAAGTCAGGTTTGCATTGGGTCTTAAAGAGTAGATGGGCTTCTCCCTAGAAGAAGAGTGGGAAGGATACTCCAGGAGAAAGAATAGTGCGAGCAAAAGCAATGAGTGAAAAAGCACTTGGGGCGACTTGGAGGAGAGTGAGAACGCAGCACCACTAGAGCGACGGGTTCATGGGGACGGGCTTGTACGTGGGACTAGCAAGGTAGGCCGTGGAGAAGGGCTTTTTGTAAGCCTTGCTTGAGAGTTTAGGTTTTACCCTGGGAGCACACAGAATAAAGTCATTATTTCCCAGCATGCCGTATTTTTGTTTCAGAAGAAAATCTACCAGCCAAGTGGGAAAAAGGCTAGAAGAGAGAGGCAGAAAACGTAGCTTCAAGGCTCTTTCTAGAGCAGTGGTTTTCAGTCCGGGGAGATTTTTGCCCCCAGGGGATGTCCAGCAATGTCTGGAGGCACTTTTTTACCTCGTGGGGGTGGGAGGGATATCGTGTGTAGAAATCAAGGATGCTGGTAACATCTTAAAATGTACAGGACATCCTCCCTCAACCTCAGGAAAGAATTTTCCAGTCCCAAATGACAATAGGGTTGGACCTCCATTACCCACAGGTTCTACATCCCCCCACCCCCCCCAAATGATGTTCTTGCTGACATGTACTATGTAGCTAGGCCTATGATGGTCGTGTCTGTTCTGAACATGTACACACTTTGTTTTCTTGTCATCACTCCCCCCCCAAATCTAACAGCTATCTACATAGCATTTACATTGTATCAGGTGTCATGAGTAATCTAGAGACGTTACAGATTACATGGGAGGGTGTGTGCAGGCTGTATGGGAATACTGTGTCACTGTATTTTGTGGACCTGAGTACCTGCACGTTTTCGAATCCTTCTGGGAGACTGTTACCAATACCCTGTGGACACCGAGGGATGACTGCAGTGCCGATGCCATGTGACCCTGCTCTATGGCTTAGTGGACAGTTTCTGCCCTTGGATGCTCAATCTCCATGCCGTCTTCTTCTTTTCTTCAGGGAAAAGCACCTTGATTTTTATTCGGATGTTCACTTTCCTCTCTAAAACCCATACGCTTCCAGGGAAGCTTACCCCACCCCCATCTGCTGGAGGTGCCCCTCCCCCACCATTGGATTAAACCAATCAACTCATGCTAGTGCATTAATTTGGGTAGAGGCCAAGCTATGGTAACAAAGAAACCCCAAAATAGTGCTTTAAATAAGATGGAAATTCACTACCAATTCTCATGCAAGTCAGTGCTCAGAGATCCAGGGCCAGCTGGGTAATTCTGTTCTACCCTCCATTAGGAACACAGACTGCTTTCATTTTATTGGACCACCATCTCTTGAGGCCCCGTCCTCACATGGCTGAGACTGGCTCAGCTCCGAGTCTGCATCCCAGTCTGCAGCAATTGCAAAGAGAGAGTTTACTGCTAGCGGTCTTTTGCCTTGAAGAAGCCGATCAAGGAATCACACACATCACTTTTCCCTCCTGTCCCATGGACCTGCACTGAAGTCCCACGGTCCTGGTTAGCCAAAAGAGAAACTGGTGTGTGGCCGTGTTCTCAGCTAAAACTGGGGGGGAAGTGGTGGTTCTTGAGCTAAAAGGAAAAGGAAAGTGTGGAAGCTGCGGAATAATTAGCATCTCTGCCACACCTAGATTGATCCAGTGTTTGATCCAGGACCAGGATTTAATATAGGCCTGTGAGATAGGAAAAATAAATTTTAAAAAGGTACTTTCTGGGAACTTCTGGGAAAGAAGCTCGTAAAATTCAAATAAACCTTAAAATAACTGACAGTGCCCTGATATTTTTCCTTAACCTTATTAGATTTTTTCCCCAAGTGCCTTTTCACTTTTTCAGTTTCCACAATGCCCTGTTTCCATCAGTGGAAATCACCACCACGTTCTTCCAATCATCATGAACTGAATACTTGACATTCTCTTTCCCTCCTCAGCCTTGGCAGCCCCCATAACTAATCATTCATGAAGTCCGAGCTTCCCTTTTTGGTGTACCCCCTTTTCTTCTCCTCCCCATTCCGCACTCGACTCGCCACCATCATTCCTACGGCCTACCACTCCCTACCAGACCGAGTCTCTGCCTAACCCTCGGAGCTCTTCCCTATCACCCTCCTCTTTGCTTACTGTCCTCTGCTGACACTGGCCTGGAGCTTGAACAGGCCAAACCTGCTGCCCTCAGCATTTGCACTGGCGGAGCCCTCGGCCTGGAGTACTAGTGCCCCAGGTACTCGAACGCTTTACCCTCCCTCCATTTGGGTCCCTGCTGTAATGTTACCTCCCCAAAAGGGCCTTTTGCAAACACTCCATCTAAATTTTAAATATTATTCACCATCACTCTCTATCTCCCTCCTCCGCCTTCCCCCCACCTTCATAGCACTCGTCACTAGCCTTGTCATATTTGCCTCAGATCTTTTGAAAATAGAGAACACAGTTGAAGGCTCCTTTTTCCATTTTCCCCAATATCATCCCATTTTCCTCCGTTACCAGAGGAAACTACTATCATAGTTTTAATCTCTCTGACTGTGTGCGTTCTACTCATGTTTCTATGCTTGTACCACATATAGGTATGTGTAAGCAACAATCGCTTTTCCCGTTTAGGTATTTTTATACAGTTATCTATTATAATGCATGTATCTCTGCAACACATGCATGCTTATATCAATATATATCCAGTTCAATATAGTTTAGTGGCTATACTATGTTCTAAAAAATTAATATACTCCAGTTTATTTAACCCCTTGTTGATGATCATTCAGGCTTGCCCCCACTTTACATGGCAAGACTGTATCTGTGCTTGTGCTTTTGCACACACGTGGAAAAATTTCTGTTGGGTGTAACCCCTGAAGTAGACATGTGGGTCATGTGATCTGTGAGATGTTTTCCATTGGCCCCTTAGATCCACTCTGTCCTCCCCTTAGTTGGGGATGGGGGGGGAAGCCTACCTTTGTGCCTATGGACTGCATCAATGAATTTCCTTCCCCTCTGGCTTCTTGTTGGATGCAGCCAGTGAGAGGGAAGGGGTGGGGAGTGGAGGAGAGTGACGTCAGGGCATTTATGCTCCTGGCTCTCATCCTGCTGGGTCTCGAGCGTTGGCTGCATTCCTCTCTCTCACTGAGGCTGCTGCTTCTTGGAGTGATCTGGTGACCACTCCTTTTTTATTCTTTTAAGGATAGTAATAAAGTTCCCCGAGTTCCCCTGCTATCGCTACCCTTGTTGCTTAAGTTTCCGTGACCCCTACCCGTGTTTCCGTAAATAGTCCTGTCATTAAACAGTCCTCAGTGACACAGGGTGAGAGCACATTCTGTTTCTTGGAAGATGCTGACCAGTACACATGATATGTACATTTTCAACTTCACGAGATGCTCGTCCATCAAACCGTCCGATTTTGATTTCTCCCTGAGGACTTACTTGTTGATGAAATCTTAGGTATTTTGCAACACTACTCAAATAAAACTTCTGTACTTTTTTCACCATCTGCAATCTCTGCTCCAGTCAGATTGGCTGATTCACTGGTCCCTGGACATGGTTTTGCTCTTAGGTCTTCCTTGAATGGAATGTCATGCTCCCCTCTACTTCCCCCCTTACGTATTGTGATCATCTGAGCCCTTCCACTTCTCTCCCTCTCCTAACTGCCGGTGAGGGCATCTTCCTTGCTCCAGGAAATCAAACTGCTAAGGGAGCTGCTACCTGTGAACTCCTAGCACTTACTGTTTCCACCACTCAGTGGGCACTCTGCTTCTCAAAAATCTTTTGCATGATTATTTTCCACTAATAACTAGTTTTCCTATGCACATGTCTATAATGTCTTCGACAGTGCTACACTCCTCTTAAACGTAACTGAGTTTGAGCTCCATTTTGTCCTATTTGCCCCTATTATATAAGTGCTATGTACAAGAGGCACTCAGTATTTTTAATGAATCAGTAATTTAATTTCCTTCTTTAATATCTACAATCAAGAATGGTAATAACATGCACTCTGATGACTTGACATCCTCTCTGCAGTTGTAAATAGGTGTAATTTTTCTTTTTCATGCCAGTGTAATTCATTCCTATGTCAGACGCATCCTGCTAAATGGCCTGTGTGTCTGAAGTCTGAGAAGTATACATTTTGGTAGTGAAGGAATTAATGCCTATGAGTTGACTGTAGATATAAAACTGCATCAAAATAAAAATATATTCTCCTTAGGGAAACTTTGCTTAGCAGTGAAAACAACAATGATGATACCCAACTGAGTTAGTTAATAGGGAGCAAGGGCCCTCCATTCTCCGCCCACTCCAATGTGAAAATCTGAGGTTTCTTTATCAGCTTTGAAGTATCTGTTAACATCTGCAGACATCCTAAGGGAAATTGGCACTAAATAAATAGATCCATGCTATTTTTAACTCCACTGGGTGGGGGGAGGGAATCAAGGAGAAATTAGGTTTCTATATGAAAACAAGCAGAGAAATGTTTTTTAGGAGTCAACCTACACAAAAAGAAAAGAAATTAATCCCCTAAGTTCCTTCATGGCCACCCCAGTGCGACGCCAACCACAATGGCCTATCTCTTCTGATACATACACAGGACACACAGTATCCTGGGTATGGGGCCTTCAAACTAGTTTTCTCCTGAACGTTGAGCTTCAAGCTTTTAAAAAAAATGAATCTGTGAGAAGCACTTCAACTGCATTTGTCAGCAGATACTCAGAGTAACATGCAGGTGCTAGAGGTGTGTTGTTAGGATGTACTAGACTGCACGTAACAGGATGCCAGACTAAACAATGTAGATCCTTGGTACTCAAAGTGTGGTTCTTGGGTCAACAACACAGGCATTGCTTGGGAGTTTGATAGAAACGGAGAATTGAGGCCCCACCCCAGGACATACACTTGAACAAGACCCTCAGGTGACTCGTATTCCCATTAAAGTTTTAGAAGCAGTAGCTTGGACTACATTGGGGATTATTATTTCACACAGCAACAAGAGTGAAGACAGAATTCGGAAGTTGGTTAATTCAGTTGCAAAACAAAGTTGTTGATAACCCGGGTGTTTTCCAACCTCCTTTGTTTTCGGTGCTTTGACATCTTCAGTGGGTTGGCTCCAGGCCTCAGATGTAGCCCTTCGTTGTAACAGAATCATTGCCACAGCTCCAAGCATCACATTCTTACTTAAACTGTATTCAAAGCAGGAAAAGGACTCTCCTTGTGCTTCTTCTGTTTCTAAAGGAGAAAAATAGTTCCCAGAACCCCCCACCAAACCTCTCCTTTTGTCTCATTGGCCAGACAGAACCGTAGACACGTCTTTAAAGAAGAGGATTACAGCATCACGCCTCGTCAGCAGTTTCAGTTACGTGATCAACCTTGGTCTGAAAATATTAAATGGAAAATTCCAAAAATAAACAATTCATAAGTTTTAAGTTGGGTGCCATTCTGAGTGGCATGATGAAATCTCGCGCCGTCCCTCTGTTCTACCTAGGATGTGAATCGCCCCCTTGTCCAAATGTGTCTATGCCGCGTACGCTCCCCGTCCTTTAAGTCCCTTAGCAGCCTTCTCAGTTCTCAGATTGCCCGTCCCAGTATCATAGTGCTGATGTTCAAATAATCCTTATTTCACTCAATAATGGCCCCATGGCTCAAGAGTAGTAAGACCGGCAATTAAGATATGCCAAAGACAATTCGTGAAGTGCTCCCTTTCAGTGAAAGTTCTCATGTTCATAAGGCACTTTATCATCTGACACCATCACAAGAAGAGGGAGTAAAGTACAATAAGACACTTTGCCTGTGAGAAAGACCATATTCACATAACTTTTGTCACAGCATATTATTATAATTGTCCTATTTCATTATTATTAGTTTTTATTAATCTGTGCCTATTTTATAAATTAAACTGTATCATAGGTATGTATGTATGGGAAAAAAGCAGTTTAAGTTGGGTTTGGTACTATCTGTGGTTTCAGGCATCCCCTGGGGCTCTTGGAATGTATGCCCCCCTGCCCCCCATGCATAAGGGGGCACTGTTGTAAAATGTTTGATTAAATCAATCGTGATTCACCTCAAAATACGAAGAGGCCTACCTAACCCGGATGCCTGACCAAAATGGGGTTCTACTAGCAAAACGTATTAATCTCTGCTGGGTAAGTACTATTCAAGAATATTACAAGGGAAAAGTGGCTTTAGTAAGGAGAAGCAAAATGAGTTAGTGTAGGGATGGGGACATATGGAAATGTTCTAAACATAGAGCTTTTTCTTATAAATATTGAGAATAGGTGGTTAATCATATCGAATCTGTGTCACATAGTAAGTTTGACAAACAATGACTGGATCTGGTGATCACACAGTTACAAACAATCTTTACAGACAGGAAGTGGTAGATGAGGGTAGGTTAAAAGACGGCAAAAGGAATGAATGGGGAGGAAATGAAGGTTGTCACTATGAAAAATCTTAAAAGTTTGCAAGTGAAAGAGACATATAGAGTGATGGTTAAGGAATAGCTCTATTGAGGAAAGGTGTTTGGGTGGTATAAGGGGACTAAATGGTGATGGGAAAAGACAATAAAAATAAATAAATAAATAAAATGTTAATGATATAACCTGGGTAAAAAAAAAAATAAACAAAAAGAAAGGTGTGTTTGTCCTCCTCCCCTTCCCCGCCCCCTGTAGCACAGGTCTGAGAATGTCGAGAGGAGAATGCATCAGTGAAAGAGTGAGGGACGTTGTCAACGAGGAGACAGGTAAGTTTTGGGTCACGGGGGAGCTGGCTTGTCTCGGTAAAGGACTGGCAAGCTCACCTGTTGGGGAGAAGAATGTGCAGTGGGTGTTCGGGTGGTGGTTCTCACAGTGTTGTCCCCAAGACCAAAAGCACCTGTCGGGAACTTGTTACATAAACAAGCTTTTGGGCCACAGCTCACACACCTACTGAATCAGGCCCTGCAGGTAATTCTGATGCATGTTCAAGTTCGAGATACACCATGCCAGGGAATTGTTTATATAGTACCTACCTGAGTGCGTGTCTCTGCAGTTAAACTGTTTGAGTTTTTCCTGTCGGAAAATGTTTCCTACTTTGTTCTTCATTGCTCACTCCAGCCCAGTACACCTGTGGGCTCGGGTAGTCTCATGCTCTGAGGCACTTCTGGCCCCAAGGAGGGTGTCTAGAACTCTAGGCAGACTAGGAGGTCTTTTGTGTATCATCTTTGTTTCTATTGTGGCTGGGCTGGTTACCTACACTTCTTTTTTTCCCCGGCCTGGGCTCTTCTTGAAGTCATAGAAAAAGTTCCATTAATTGCTAAACTGTGAAAGTCTTAGCAGGGAAGGCCAAGCCTTCTATGACTGCACCTCTGCCCACTTCTTGAGCCTTCTACCATGCTGCCCTGAGGGCACCTCCTCTCAGGCAAGAACTCTGTGAGAGGAAATTGAGAAAAACTCTTACAGAATTCTAGCTCACAGAACTTTATTACCTAAATACTATATGCCAGGAATTCTACTGGGGACTAGAATAGAAAGATGGTTTACAAAACAGTTTAACATATTCTGGAAGAGACAGCTAAATGATTTAAACACAGTGAAGTTAAATGCTATGACAAAAGGTTTTCTAGGGTGATGTAGAAGCACAAAGAAAGAACATTGAAGTCAGGGAAAGCCTCCTGGAGAAATCAGAACCTGCGCTTCAGAACGTAGTCCTGAGTGTAGCTGTGAGAAGAAGGTGGAGGTGTGTGCTTCTGACAAAGGGCTGGTTTAATCTAGAGCAGGGAGCTGCGACGGGACACAGGTGCTGGGACACAGAGGTATTCAGAAGTCAATGTAGGGGGTGGCAGATTAGGCAAGTGGAGAGGGAGACAGAGGGTGACCAACTGTCTGGCTTTCTCCCCCAAACTATCCCAGTTTTAGCATCAAAAGTCCCCTGTCCTTCAGTCTGGTCACACCGAGACAGAAGGTCATATGTGCCATGAGAAGAAGTGCACGTGCCCTGGCTGGTGTGGCTCAGAGGACTCACTGCCAGCCTGCGAACCGAAGGGTCACCGGTTAGATCCGCAGGTGGGGCACATGCCTTGGCTGTGGGCCAGGCACCCAGTAGGGGGCCCTTGAGAGGCAACTACACATGGATGTTTCTCTCCCTCTCTTTCTCCCTCTCTTCCCCTCTCTCTAAAAATAAAAATAAATGCAATCCTTTAAAAAAAAGAAGTACACACATCCATGAGTATGCAAGGCTCGTACTAAAAGCAGTAGGGTGTACACTAGTTCTTCCTCACCCACAGGGGATACGTCCCAAGACCCCCAGTGGATGCCCGAAATCACAGGTGGTACTGAATCCTAAATATGTTGTTTTTTCCTAGCCATACATACCTTGGTAAAGTTTAGTTTATCAGTTAGGCACAGTAAGAATTAACGACAATAACTAGTAATAAAATAGAACAATTAAAATAATATATTTTAATAAAAGTTATGTGAATGTAGTCTGTCTCTCTTAAAATATCTTATTCTATCTTCATCCTTCTTCTTGTGATGATGGGAGATGATACGATGCCTATGTTATGAGACCAAGTGAGGTGAATGAGACATTGTTAAGTAAAATAAAGGGTTACTTGAACACAAACACTGTGATCCTATGACAGTTGATCTGATGATCAAGACCACTACTAAGTGATTAATGAGCAAGGAGTGTATACAGTGTCGATTCGCTGGACAAAGGGATGAGTCACGTACCAGGTGGGAAAGAGCAGGACAGTGTGAAATTTCATCACATGACTCAGAAATGCATGAAATTTAAAACTTATGTCTTATTTCTGGAGTTTTTCATTTAATGTTTTCTGAGTGCAGTTGACCATGGATAACTGAAGTCACAGATAAGAGGGGAGTACTGTATTTGGGAAAGTCTTACAGGGCTGCGTTAGCAAGTATAGGTGCTAACCCTTCACAAGCGAAGGGAAAGCCGACTCAAGTCTCCTGGCTTTTGCTGTCCCACACAAGTGGGAAAATTAAAACACATACAAGGAGACATTATTCAAGAGAGAGGTAGGAAGGGCAAGAAGCCAAGGAGGGAGGCTAAGACTTGAAGTGTGGAGTTCTGTATTCATTGTTTCCACTTACACATTCTCTGTAAACGTCAGCTTCCACATCTGTGAAATGGGATAATACCTACCTCCTTGGTGTGTTTTGATGATCAAACAACAGGGGCATGTGAAAAGGCTTGGTAAGCTATAAAGCATTATATGAGTATTACTAATAGGACCACTGTGACACTGAAAATGTACACAACCACATCAATCCAGAGAGTGTAATTTTGGTAGGAATTGCATCACACTGCTTCCTGCTTTTCACCAGCACTGTCCTCATTAACAGCTCCGGGCTGCCAGCGGGCTGCAGTGCGGTGGAAAGTTGCTGGGAGAATCGCTAGGGGAGAGGCAGTCCAGAGTTGTCTTCTTCCCCCACACCATACACATTTCAACCAGTTAAAGTGGGATTGAAATGAAAAAGAGGCGGCTGGGGACAGAAAGGAATGGAAGAGATTCACTCTAGATTTCCAAAAACCATTGTAAAGGTTGCTATCAAGCCAGATCATACCCTGCTCATGGTCTTTGAACAATTCTCTGTTGCCTGTGGGACAAGGCTCACACTTCTCGATCTGGCCCCTACTTACCTCTCCAGGTTCTCTTTAGTCTTTCCTCCACAGACTGCATTCCAGCCAAACACACTGCTAGCCATAAAGGGATCTGTCCTGCTCGCTCCCTGCCTGCCCTGCCCCTTTCCATGACTTTGCTCCTTAGACTTCCAATATCGGTTCAGATGCTGCCTTCAAAGTGAATTCTGCGTTGTCTTTCCCAAAGTCAGGCATCAGCGAGCCCACGGCACTGGGTTATCAGATACGCTTTGGCTTTTGCACTCCGATCAGCCATTTATTTATTTTTTTAATAAGTAATCTGCCCCTGCCCCTTATTCCACCATCGAGAAACACTTAATCTAGGGAATCTGCCTAACTCTTTTCAGACAAAGTAAATTTTGGAAAGACTGATTTTTTTCTTTTATCTCCGAGGGACACGTGCCTCCAAAACTGAATAGATTCTGCCGATGGTGAAATAAAAAGGATTCCTCCTTCCCCGAGGCAGTTTCTCTCTGTCCTCTCAGAAACAGCAAGGGGCGCTGGGAGGAGGGGTTTAGTCAGTTTTCCTTTCAGCCACAGTTTCCCTACAACACTATTTCATATTAGTTTCAGATGTACAGCATAGTGGTTAGGTAATCATATACTTTACACAGTAATCCCCCTAATATGTCCAGTGCCCACCTGGAGCCATTCGTAGTTATTACAGTGTTCCTGCCCGTGCTCCCTAGGCTGGACTCCACGTCCCTGTGACGCTTTCGTAACTGCCCATCAGTACTTCTTAATCTCTTCACCTTTTTCACCCAGCCTCCCACCAACCACCCGCCAGTAATGAGTCTGTTCTCTTTACCTATGAATCTGTTTCTATTTTTTAAATTCAGCTATTTTGTTCTTTAGATTCCACATATAAGTGAAATCATATGGTGTTTGTCTTTCTCTGTATGACTGAGTTCATTTAGCGAAATACCGTCTAGGTCCATCCATGCTGTCACAAATGGTAAGACTTCTTTCTTTTTTAAGCCTTCTCCTTCTTTAGGCCAGGCGGAAGAGGGGCAGCGGAGTGGGCTGGGAAGAGCGGAGATGCTGGAGCCAGCCAGCTGGGCTGTGAGACCTCGGACTGAACTCTCAGTCCCCTGGTACCCACATACATAAGATCGGGTGATATTAGTACTCACCTCCCAAGACAGTCAGAGGATAAAGTGACTTCACGTACGAGGTCTAAAAGCACTGCACACCGTGTCTGACACATACTCGTTAGTGCTTGCTATTAATCTCACACTTTCTTTTTTTGCGAAATGGTAATAACAATCACTGGAGAGAGCTGGAATGAGACGTACTCAAGACAAGCAGGAGGGGCTTGGCTCAGAGAAGGCCCATAATAAGTCTTTCACATACTCTTGTAGTTCTTGCCCTCTGTATCATAATTCTTTATTTAAAGGCATCTCCACCAGGAAAAACTCTTAGCTTCACTAGGGAAGAATGGATTCATCATCTTTGCATCCTCAGTAGGTCATGGGAAAACTGAAAATGGCCTTAATTTTCTCTCAGGAAAATCCTAACAGGCCACAAAATAGAATTTAATCCCTAAAAATTTGCCATTTTATAATCTGTATGGAAATCATAGTTTATTATTTTTTTTTAATTTCGTGTTTTGTGTTTGTGCTTCTTTGTACACGTATTTTTCCTCCCTGTGTCTCTCTTCTCTGTTTTCATCTTGGGCAGAGTTTCTTAATCCTGCCACCAACAAATCTTTGCTGTGGGGACGGTCCTGGGATTATAGGGTGTTTAGCAACATTCCTGGCCCCTGCCCATGGGATGCCAGTAGCATCTCCCTCCCCTAGTTTTAACCACCTAAGATGTCTCTGGGCATTGCCAAAAGTCTGGGAGAGGGGACAAAATCTGCCCTCCCCTTGTTTATTCCACTGTTGAGAAACACTAACCTAGGGCATCTGCCTAAACGTTTTCGGACAAAGTAAATTTGGGTAGGACTGATTTTTTTTTTCTTTTATCTCCAGGCAAAAATTTGGTTCACATGCCTCCAAACTGAATAGATTCTGCCAATGGTGAAGGAAAAGGAATTTCTCCTTCCCTGAGGCAGTTTTCTCTCTGTCCTCTCAGAAATGGCAAGGGGCGCTGGGAGGAGGAGATTAGTAGGACCATGTTTTATGTATCTGGACACATGCCTCCAAAATAGCAATTGCATATTTCTTTCATGTTATTTTGTGGGGAAACAAAGAATGCAGTGTTTTACAACTCAGATTAAAGCTTAAAATCACATCAAGCTGTCTGATTTTCTCGGAGGGAGAAGTGGGAGAGGGTCATTATTATGGCGTAGCTGCAAACTAACTTTTCAACGTCAGAAGAACTTTACAGCATGAAAGAAAAATGTATATGTTGAGAAGAAACATAAATGCTGAAACACATTGTTACTATAAATCCTGAATCTGAGACACAATTCATAATGCTGCTTTACTAATAGTACAATTTTAAACCTACTTAAGCTGGGAAATTTGTTATCAGGTGACTCATACGTGTGGGGAAATCCAGTTCATTTGTGCCAAAGATGAAATAAAGCGATTAGGTATTTAAATGCTGCGATTCCACTTAGTCTTGTGAATGAATTGCAGTACTCTTGGATGGGGAGAAAAGAAAGAGGGTAGTTACTCTTCAAGTTAAAGAATGTTAAAAGTTTCTTTAGATTCTATTAATAAAACCTTATATTTATAACACATTTATATTTAAACAGCATAAGTACCTTTATTTCTTTTTTATTTTGAAACATTAAAAAAATTTTAAAAAGTTAAGTACAGTAAGTACCAAGAACTTTTTGTTCTTAACCATTTGAGAGGAAGTACGGACCCGACGTTTCGCCACTCCCAGATGATTGTTAGTGTTATTTCCCAGACAGGAGAAAGGACTCTCTCCTGTCTAATCACATTGAAAATCAGAGAATTAACACTGATACATGACTGCTATCTAATGCTCAGACTCCACTCAAGTTCTGCCAGTTGTCTCAATCAAATGCTTTACAGCAACGGGTCCAGTGAGGATCATACACTGCACTGAGCTGTTCTGTCTCCCTAGCCTCCCGAAGCCTGAAACAATACCTTGACTTTCATAACTTTGACACTTTTGAAGAAGACAGGTTATTTTGCGAATTGTCTCTTAATTTGGGGTTTACTGGCGTCTCCTTGTGATTAGGTTGAGGCTGTATGACTTTGGTAACAAGAATATAAAGGAAGTGATGCTGGTTTCTTATTATATTCTGTCAGGGGGCTCCTGACTTCAACTTGTCTCATTACTAATGATATTCCCTTTGGTTCCTAGATTAAGGTGGGTCTGCCATGCATAGCCTCTGGGAACATACTCTTTTTCCTCCCTAAACCACGTTAACATCCCATTCCTCTTCAAACTTTTGATGTACTCATTTACTTATTTATGGTTTTTTGCACTCATAATTTTCTATTTTATTCAATGGGTTATTGTATTTTGCTCTCATTTTTAATTTTGATGCTCAAATTGTTCCTGATTTGGCCAGTGGAAGTCCCTTTAAGCTGGCTTCCATGCCTTTTTGACATATTCCCATCATTTCTTGAGCTGTTCCTTGTTCTCTGTCACAAGTTGTTCGAGTCATACTTTCCCTACCCCAGATGTGGGACCAACTATTTCTCTAAGGAGCCCTAGTTTCTTTCAAAGGAAAACGTATTCAGAAGCCAAGGCCTCAGACACCAGCTGTGCTCATTGCTGCTAGACTGCCACACCTGCTGTGTAGCTATAAAAACGTGTCGCTGGGATCCCCTGCTACAGGGAGCATAACTGACTGACAGCGCCAACGACTGCCCCTGTGTCTACCGCCCTCTGCCCAGAGGCTATGCTTTCCAAGGGTTACTCCCAGTCTGTGTGAGGGCACAGCAGGAGTACCAAAGCAGGCGCATTCTAGCAAGACGCAGGAATTCTTCAGTGGGTAACTCTGGCTAGGGAACTCCCTGTCCACCTGGTAAATCTGTTCTTGGAACTGTGCAGTCCAAGACCTTTCCTACTCCAACCCTTCCTTCCTTGTCTCCTTCCACAAACAGCAGACTATGTCTCAGTCTGAAGGATCTCTCTCCACTTCCCATTACCTATCACTGTATAGCAATTACCTCCACAATGTAGTGGCTTAAAACAAAGTAAGTATGTATTCTCTCACAGTTTCTGGGACCAGATTAGCTGGTCTGGAATCTGTCGTGACGCTGCTGTCAAGATGTCAGCCCCAGCACAGACATCTGATGGCTGGATTGGGTCCTGGAGGATCTGCCTCCAAGATGATTCACGTGGCTGTTGTCAGGACACCTGTCCTCCCCACAGGGACCACTCTGTAGAGCTACTTGAGTGTCCTGGAGACATGGCAGATGATTTCTCCCTACAGAAAGTGCTCCAAGAGAAGTCAGAAGCCACGTGTCTTCTATTGTCCAACCTTAAAGTCAGGCTCTGTTGTTGCAGCAATAGGTCAACTCCATTCTGTATGAGAGGGGATTTCACAGGGATGCAACTACCATGAGGTGAGAATTCTTGGGGGCTATAACCTTGAAGCCTATCACACTCCCCCAGTAAACCTCTTGCACATCTAATATGACCTTGTTAAATCACTGTCCCAGCCCTCCTAGGGCCTCTGGAAGAAGCCTGTGGAAGTGGGGGGTGGGATGAAGCTTCCACGGCCTTTGATAGGCAAACTCCTTCCCCTCTCATCCAGAAGCGGCTGTCATCCTCCTCCTCCCGCCCAAGGCCAGCCCATCCCGCTGAGCTCCAGATCCACTGCAAAGCCTCCGATGCGCTTTTCTTCCCTCATTCATTATGACATCATTCTCATTCATTATTACATCATTCTCATTCATTATGACATCATTCACGTCAGGTTGGAAATACGATCATGTTCCTGTCAAACTTAAAATAATCAATCAGCCCTAATCAAGTCAACCCCCAATTCCTCCACCTTCAAATTCCTTTCCAACCACCCAATTGCTGTCTTGCCTTCAACATTAAAATTCTGGGAAAACCACTGTTTTCCCTCCCTGTTTTTCATTAATCTCTCAATCCACTGCATTCTTGCTTTGGTTCTTACAACTCTGCTAAAATTGCTTTGTCTAAAATTGCCAATGACTATTTTGTTTACTTTCATTTTATTAGCAGTTAAAAAATCCCTAGTCATTTGAATTAAAAAATAATAGTACTCACAGTATCTCAAATAATAAAGTGTCTAAAGCAGGCTTAAGTTTCCTTCTACTTCCTATAAGTACACTCTTGAGTGTTTGTCCACTTTTAACAATTTCATGTTTAGCATTCATACTTTTTGCTTTGTCTGTTCAAATCTCAAACAGATGTGTACAACTACATAGGATTTCTCTCTTATTTCCCTTTCTCTCTCCCTTCATTCCTTTGTTCTTCCAAATAAAAATTCCATCATACCATACATATACATGTTATTCTCTAATTTGCTCTTCAGTTAACAATACAACAAATCTATGCTTTCAGATCAATACATGTAAATCTATATAATTATTTTTAATAGCTGTATAGTATTCTACAATAAGGAACTATTCTCTGCTGAAGTGTGTTTAGGTTCCTTTGATTAGGTTGAACCATATAAACTCATATCTGTGGGGGGGTTTGTGTGTGTGTATGTGTTTATTTTCTAGTACAAACAATGTTATAAGTATCTGGGTACACGTATCTCTACAGAGTTTTGTTTTTGTAGATAAGAAGATGTGGGATTTTTATTTAAAAGGTATGTTTATTCTACTCTATGTTTATTGAAAGTAGATTGCTCTCCGAAAATACTGGTATAATGTATGGTCCCATCAATGACCTTTAGGAAAGTTATGCCACAGTGGCCTTTTTTTCAGTGCTTCTCTTAGGAGACTTCTCCCCAGTTCACTGTATTTGTCATCACTGACCATGTCTTCTCTCATGGTACCCCTTTACACCAGTTTCTCCCTGCCTCTTTTTGGTCTCTTTTCTTCTCTTCTCTTCTTCTGTTTGTTCCTAGATATTTGTATACCACCTGGGTCTGCCCCAGTTTACTTCTCTAGTCACACTAAATGCTCTGTCCTCCTGTTAGGTAAGTTAAAGGTTTCAACAACAATCTCCAGCTACTCTCAGCCCACCAAAGAGGTAGCCTAAAGGTCACTTCACCTGAGTTAGAATAGGATTTCCCCTCCTGAAGACATCGTACTGTCATTGTCCAGAAAAGTGTGGTAATTACCATTCAATCCCTGCTCAATAGTCTACGATGTGTCCCCTGGATGGTGTGGTGTACAAGCTCCACAATCCTCACTGATAGCTGTATTTACCATTTTTTCCTGATTTCAAACTTCTGTATCAAAACAGTCTAGTGAACATCTTCAGATAGATGTTTTGTAGATGCTGCCAATATAAAAGACCCTTCCTGAAATACTCATGCATTTCTTTTCTTAGTGAGACTCCCATTCATTGGGGTGCACAATTCAGAAACCTGGAAATGCATTCTAGATTTCTCTCTCTCCCTCCCTCCCCCTCTCTCTCTCTCTGTCAATTCACATCCAATAGGTTACTAAGTCCTGCTGTTTTGATTTCATATCCCTGAAATCCCTTATTTCTTTTCAGTCCCCAGTGCTACTGTCCCGACCATCTTTTCATAGACAAAAAATAACTTCCCACTGGTCTTCCTATTTTCTGCCCTGCCTCCCTTCTATTGTCCACACTGCTGCCAGAGAATTTATCTAACATGCAAATCAAGGAGAAACACCTCTAATGTCCATGTGGTTAAGAGGCTAAAATCTAAACTTTTTAGCATGACTTTAGTAAGAAGTTCTTTATTATTCAAAGGTACTTACAAGCCTTGACTCATTTCCTGACATTCTCTAAAAGCAACTTACCCTTCAGCTATAGGGGTCTACTTTCCAATCCCACAGGCCGAGAGCTCTCTAACAATTCAGTGCCTGTGCACAAGGCATCCTTCTGCTTGGAATTCCTTGTCATGTTAGCCTGAAAAACATTTACATTTCAAGCCTCAACTCTAGGGTTATTTCCCTTCTGTAAATTTTTCAGGCAGACTTAAATGCTTCTGCACTTGAGTTCCTTATTAATATGGTGCACTCTTATACTGTAGCAATGTTAACATTTTAATTATTTGTTATATTAATCAATGTTTCCAAACTAGGTTGTAAGCTCCTTACCAGTAGGGACTATGATTAATCTCATATTTGCATCCTCAGCACTTACCGTATTTTGCTTTGTATAACATGCACCCACATTTTTGGCCTAAACTTTCAGGAAAAAAATCTTTCATTTTAATTTTTAATTCAATTTTTTGTCTATTTATATTTAAAAACAAAACCAATTATCGTATTCCAGGGTATTATTTTACATAGTTATTGTTATTGTTTTCTAGAGTTACACTATTAGTACATAAGCATAAATAAGATAATTAAAAACATTTATATAGATACAGAATTAGTACTACGATTGTACTAATGTATAATGCACATCCTTATTTTGCCCTAAACATTTTGGGTCAAAAAGTGCACATTATACATGACAAAATATGGTAACATAGTGACTGGTATTGACTATTTAACAGGTGCTTGAATAAATGTGAAAACCAATTAGTTGAGTAGTGAGAAGAATAGTGTCCATACTAAGATTTAAGCTTAAGCTATAGATTTGTAATTAAGTAATTTTAAAAAATTGTAAAAGAGTATATAATACATTAAGGGAAATTTAAGAACAGAAAAGTAAATATATTATTTCACCATTCTAATGCTTGTTTTAGTGAACTTACTTTCAGTCTTTGCTCAAATATGTGAGATTTATATATTTATATATCCATGTATGTGAGATATTTTTATATGTCAATATATGAGATATGATGTATTTATATATGTATATATTTATATTTTACATAGCTGTAATTAAAATCTACATTCACTTTTACATGCTTTTAAATTTAGCTAACTTTATATAAACATTTTCCAACACAGTTGCATTGTCTTATAAAGTATCATTTTTCAGCATTATATCTCATTTCCTTACTTAGATGATAGCCTAAAGAAATTTATGCTGTACTCAGTTTTCTATTATAAACAGGAACAAATTCAGGTTTTGTGAAATTGATACAATTTTGAGGGATATTTTTTTAAAAATACAAAATTTATCTTACTTTTGCAAATAGGACCACGTGACCAGATTGTTAGGGTCCTTCTCTGGGCTCTGGAAGGGACTTGGGAAAGTGATAAGTCCTAGAGAGTAAGTTTCATTGGCTTCACTATTATCTATGTGTAGTTTCAATGATAAATAATTCTGCAGTAAATATTTTGAACATGCAATTTTTGTCTCTTTTCAGTTATTTCTCAAGATTCCAAATTACTATGATACCATTCACCTTAAAGGAGTTGAGAAAGAAAGGAAATGGTTATATGTTGAACAGTTTATATATGTTATTTAATACCTCTTACAAACCTGAAGGAGGCATTATCCTGTTTTACAGAGGAGAAAACTGAGGTGCCATGCATTTAAATGTCACACCTAAAGTCACACATCTAGTTACTGGTAGGGTTTGGATCCTCACCCATGTCTCATTCCAAAGCTCGGGCCTTGGTCACTGACGTCCTGCTGTCTCCGCAGCCTCAGTAGCTTTACAGTAATACAAGCCCTGCTATTGTTGAAAAACATGGTTCTCATTTATGTGTTTTGAGGAGATCAGAATACAAAATTTGCAGAGTTCCTGACATGGTTTTTGGAAGAAGGTAATTTAAATCAATGGTGGCTAGACTTTCATAAATGAATTTAGGAGAAAGTGATTTAGCTCTTTCTGCTTTTCTACCTTACAGACATACATTGCTCTGGTTCAGCATACATTTCTTGGAAACAGGACAGTGAAGTCAGAAGTGGACTTGGATTTGGGTCCTGCTGTTCAGTAGTTGGAGTGGCCTTGGATAAGTCATTGAACTCCTCAAGTTCTTATTTTTCCTCTATGCAATGAGAATAGTAACAAAAGCTTCATTACCCCAGGGTAGTTTTCAGTGTCAAATATAACAATGTGTGGGTAAGCACTAAGTGAAATCCAACGTCACTGAGATACTAGGAACATTGCTGGAGCAGCTACATTTCTTCGTCCGTGTGCCCCCAGGTAGGGGCGTGTGACAGCAGGGCAGAATGGAACTGATGGCTCCATTATAGTTAACTCTTGGAGTGCCCTCCTAGTCTGCGGCAGCCACGTAATTTTCAGGGACTGTCTGTGTCGCTACTCTTGAATGCCTGGTGCAGTGAAAGCAGCAGAAGCAGTGCAAAGCAAGTCTGAGATTCTGGGGAATTCTTTCCTCCTCCAGCTGAGAACTAATCATCAAAATATGACAAACGTTCATTATAAATGCAACTTATAAAATTCCAGATACAGTCCTGTCCAATTGTCCCTTTGCTCTGTCTTAGTTGCTGACGCATTTATCTTGGAATTTTATCTGCCAGGTTAGAAACCTTTAGTTCTGAACTGACTTAATTCTGGAGCCAGTCTGTAGTTCTGGGAAGCCAGGAGAAAATGCAAATCTTAGTTTGAATTCTTGTTTGAACATTCTTCACCAGATCCACGTTTAAAGCTGGTGTAAGTACCACTGGCTTTTATTTACCTTAAAAAGCAAACTGCTAAAACCAATTTCCTATCCTGAAGAACGAGCTCATCACCCTGTGTGGGGATCCGCGTTGCTCCCCGAGCGTGGACCTGCAGCTCAGCCGCCCCCGGCCCGCCGCCCCCCATAACCCCGGGCCCAGGTGGCAGCCGGCGTGGATTGGAAGCTCCACCTGGCTCGGCCGGCGGCAGCCGCACAAAGAGCGGAGCAGGCGGCGGCTCGGCCGAGCCGCAGAAAGTAGTCCCGACCACGCCGGCTCCAATGTTGTTCGACGTCGCTTCACGCCCTCCGCAGGGAGGGCCGAAGCCGCCAGCCCAGGAAAGAATCCCATTGGAATGCGTCGCTGGGCGGCCTTTCATTCCCAACTCCCTTCTGCTCGCCGGGCAGATACCCCGGGGTCTCCACGCAGAGGCCGTGCGCGCGCCCCCCACTGCCTCTCATAACTGCACAGGAGGCGGCGCCGAGGGAGGGGGTTTGGCAGCGCGCAGGAAGACCTTGGCGAAGGCCAGTGGCGACCGCGGCAGGGCCGTATCCCTGCGCTGCTGCGTGAGAGGAAGAGGCTGAATGAGGAACTGCGCGGGGGAAGCGGGGCGCCGGGGGAGGAGGCGGCGGGATGGAAGCAGACGCTGGCGTCGCGCGAGCCCCGGCCAGGGCGGCGCGGTAGAGAGGGCGGCGGCGCGCGCGGAGCCTTGACGTGCGCCTTTCTTTCTTCTCTCTCTGGCAAGCTGGGAAGCATGAGCGTGCAGACCTGCTGCTGCGGCGGCCGCCCCGGCTCCTCGCCTCCCCCTCTTCTGGCCGCCCCTCGCCGGTGAGAGAGAAGAGAACGCGAGAAGGGAAGATGGGGGCCGTCCTGAGGAGTCTCCTGGCCTGCAGTTTCTGCGTGCTCCTGAGAGGTGGGAAGAGTGGAGGGGACGGGAAAGTTGGTAGGGTTTGGGGTGGGGGGTGGCCTTGTTTTGTGTGTGTGTCTGGGGGGAGGGGAGGGAGGGAGAAAAAGGGGAATAGGAGCGAGGAGAGGCCTGGTCGTGGGGAAGGAGAGCGAAGGGGCCGGGAGAAGGGGCCGGGCGCCCTGCCTGGCCACAATGCAGACCCCTGCCTAGGTTTCCGGACCGTATCTGGGCAGATCGTAGCCTCAGTCCGGTTGCTGGGCTCAGGGAACCCCTGCAGCACCATGCTGTCGGAATGACTGAGGGTCCGTGTGTCTCCTTCTGCCTGGAGTCATCGGGGAGAAGGATCTTTCTATGTATTTTGGCTTTTAGAATAATTGAGCCCAAGATGCTTTCACGTTGGTCTCCCTCGAAGCCCCCCACTTTTCTGTGTCTCCTACGTGAACTTTTAGAGCCCTCTTGCTATTTTTCCAGGCCTTGTTACAACTAATAATTGGCTTCCGTTGGGGATATAATGATCCTGGGAGAGAACACAGTTGGAAAGTGACTCCGAGGTTATAGGTCGAGCAATTCAGCACTGGGAATCTTCTGAACTTCAGCCTATAATAAAATGGAAACGTTGACCTGCCCCTATTTTGGGAGCATGCAAGTGTACAGTTGGCACTAACTGGGAAAGTCATCCTGGTGTGAAAAGGAGCAGCCTGTCGTTGGGACCTACGTTATCATTTGCTGCGCTCCCCAGGGGACTGCGCGGCACTTGGGTAAATAACCGAGGCTCTTCTAGGTAATTTGCTGTAAGGATCTCCTGCATTCGCTGGTCCTGTGGTTTTTTGAGTCGGCCTACAAAGTTGTCACATAGGCTGTGACTTCTGTTCTGTGACAGTTCACGCAGGTTTGGCCGGCCCGCAGGATTTCAGTAGCTCCTCTCAAACTTAGCCGTCCCTGTTGAAGCGGTGATGAGTCTCAGGCTCTGGAGCCAGCAGAGGAATTTAAGTCCTGATTGATGCAGTGGCTTGTAGCCTTGGTTTTGTTAGGATTCTCGGTTGTGTTCACGGTCAGCTCTTTTCAGGCGTGGGACCTCTTGAGTCAGTGGAGATTTTTAGTTACTACGTTAACAAGCTGAACTTTCGGTAAGCCTCCAAAACTTACTGAAGTGCAGAACACGATAGTAACTAACGATCTCATGATATACATGAGCCAGGTGTGCCATTCCTGTGTGTACCTACGAATTTTGTATGAGCATGAGTGACCTTTTTCTTTTCTTTCCTTACCTTTTTTCGAGGAAGAATTTTTTCTTTACTCTTCTGTAGGATTATTATGTTTCCATGTTATATCTACTTATACTTAATAATGAGGATTCATTAAGCATATTCCAAACTGTTTCCACATGTAAACCCCAGAAAGATAATGCTCATTTAATTTTCTTGGCAGAGGATTTAATGAGGTGTTATGTACTTGAGAGCTTTAATAAGTGTATGTTTAGTATAGTATACTCCCTGTTGAAAGGGGATTTTGCCATGGCTGTGAGAAACAATTATACTTGACATCACATATGTAGATATTTTAAGACAAAGTTAATAGTGTTAACAAATATGGGAGCCTGCTGAGAGGTTAGTCTTGGGGAAATCTAAATCCATAACCCAGGATGCTTCTGGTTGCCCAACTGTATTTCTTGGAGGGGGAGCATGTGATGTAAATGCCATTAGTTTATTTTAACACCAAGTGTGGTCTAGAGTTGGGTTTGTTCGCTACCAGAATTAAGAGAAGTTGCACTTGAATTATATTTATGAAGTATGGTAGTATTGTAACAAGACATAATAGTTAATGGTTTAAATGGCCTCATTTCCACTAAGTGGAGTTTTCATTTTAAATGTAGCATAATAATGGTCTTTGAATTTAACAGCACTTGACTGTGAATACATATTATTTGAACTAAAACTAAAACTGCCTTTTGATGTGGAAGATTTTTACTCATAATTTAGATTCTTTTCATTCTTTGAAAATGTCATCTTCTGTTATAATAGTGATACTAGTTAACTGTAGGCTCCAAGGAGAAAAATGTGATTAATTTGTTGAATTAAGGGCATTTTTCTGCCCTGACCAGTGTGGCCTGGTTGGCGTTGTCCCTCAAAGTGAAAGGTCGCCTGGTTAGATTCCCGGTCAGGACACATGCGGGGCTTGCAGGTTTGGTCTCTAGTTGGGGTGCATACTAGAGGTACCTGATGGATGTTTTTCTCTGACATCTGTCTCTCACAGTGATGTTTCTCTCCCTCCCCCCTCTCTAAAAATAAATAAAATCTTTAAAAAAAAAAAGACTTTTTTCGTTACAGAAGAGTCAGAGCTTTAACATAGGGAAGATGGGATGATGAAGGAGTTTGGGAGAACTTTTGTCCTGTAGCTCTGTTATATCAGTAGCTGAAAGTTGGGAAATAATACTGTCATCATCTAGGCTGCATTTCCATCCCTGTCACTGGAGGTGGAATGGAAAGAATTGGAGATTTCAATCCTAAAATTTTGGGTTTAAACTCCACATTTCACTATTTAATAACCTTGTGTTTCTGGGCTAGTCAGTCAATTTCTCTGGGCCTCAGTGTCTTTACCTGCAAAATGTAGGTAGTAATATTGCTCTAATTTGTTGCTATATTGGGCATATTAAATGAAGTAATGAGTATGAAGTAATAGTAGGGGATTGAAACCCACCTCACCATTCTTTTCACATTGTTTCTGTAAGTGCTGACTGTAATATGTGGCTTATAGATAAATAGCATGTTTATATAAGAATCCCAGGAACGAACTAAAAAGGATACAGACTCCAATCTTTAGGCAACCCATCACCGGGAGACTTGCTGACCTTCAACCGTGGAGCCAGGATGACTAAACCAGGATGACGCACACCAGACCATCACTTGCTGACTTGGAATGGACTGTGCTCGTCTGCACGAAGAGAATTTTTCAGCCCCTTCCCTCCATCTCTTTGTTCTGTTTTTCTCTCCCTCTTTAGAAAAACCTCTGCCTGCACTGAGATGTTAAGATGGACTTTAAGATAAGAGTCCCCCATCTTCCTAGAAGATGAGCTTTAGGACGTGAGTCCCCCATCTTTCAGGTTGTGGGCACCCGAAAATAAACCACTTTTCTTTATATCAGCACCTGCCTCTCGTGTATTGGCTTTGCAAGAGGCAGGCGACAGACAGACCTGCTTTCGGTTACAAAGTTACCTGCCAATGTCATTTTTTTTTTTGTAATTTTTTGACTGTGGACATATCCACAAATGCTGGGGATTTGAGATTTAATTTGTGTAAGATTCATGAATTCTTAAAGGTAGAAGAGATCTTGATCATTTGGTCTAACTGCTTTATTTGCAAGTGGGGGAACGCCTCGGATTCAGAGAGATTATAATTTGAGCAATAGCCTAATGTTAATTAATGGTAGAGCAGGAATTTATTTTTCATTCGTTCAGCAAATACAGGGTGGGGCAAAAGTAGGTTTCCAGTTGTATGTGGAACAGAATTTATTCTTATTTTATTATTTATTAATTATTGTATTTCCATATAACTGTAAACCTACTTTTGCCTCACCCTGAATATATGGAATACCTACTATATACTAGGGCTCTGGTATATTTGTGAGCAAAATAGACATGGTCGCTGCTCTGACGGACCTCACAATCTAAGTTGTCATTTTTTACCATTCTCTTAATTCTGTCCAGGTACTGATTAGAAAAGATTATATCTCTGATTGTCTAGAGGAAATATTTTTATAAGAATGTATGTTTTGGACTATTATTAGTGTGTATAATCTGTACATACTATGTCCCAGCTTACTTTGAGGAGGCTTTTGTTGTTTTATAAAAATTCTTTGATATTTATTTTGGTGGGGTGGTGGTAAATATGTCAGGACAAGACACTATTGTTTCCCAAGTTATATTTTTATAGAACTGACCCTTGGAACAGATTTTAGAAATAATACCAGAGCCCTGGCTGGTGTAGTTCAGTGGACTGAGCACGGGCTGAGAACCAAAGGGTTGCCAGTTCAATTCCCAGTCAGGGAACATGCCTGGATTGCAGGCCAAGTCCCCAGTGGGGGCCACGAGAGAGGCAACCACACATTGATATTTCTTTCCCTCTCTTTTTCTCTCCCTTCCCCTAAATCTAAAAATAAATAGATAAAACCTTTAAAAAAAATAATCATACCAGGTATGATGTAGTCTTGGGAGGTAGAATAAATTTTGGAGTGGGAATCAAAAGAATTAGATTCTCATTCTAAGTTTGCCATTAGTTAGCTGTGTGACCTTGGATAAGTCACTTAATCTCTGTACACCTTATTATCTTTATTACGATAATGGAACTTCTTTTGGAGATTCATAATTTATATTTACACATTAGGGACTCAGACATCCCCAGGCAGAAAGACCAATTTAATAACTTTGTTTAACCCACTGTTTCTCAAACTTGACAATGACTTTTTTTCATATCCTTTTAACATTCTGCTGAACCTTTGTTCCAAGCAACACACTTGAAGGGAACCTTGACTAGGTAACTCTTCAGACATTGGGTTGATTCATGTGAATTGATACTTGATGACAGTTTCATATACAGTAGTTGAATATGGTATTTTCATTGTTACTTAACCTAAGGTTTGCTCATCTGGCTAGAGAATAATTTGACTGGTTTTGAAACTTAACGTTTCAGGCCTAACAAGTGATTTCCCCTGGTTCAGTTTTTTGTTTTTTGGTTTTTTGTTTTGCTTTAATTGGAGGTTTTTCTCTTTGCTCAAGTGAAATACTGTTTTCATGTAGTTATACATGCTTTGGTTATCAGAAATGACTGTCTTTTTTTTGACTATCAAAAAAGATTGTATGGAGGGGTAATAAATGGAAAATATTTATGTGAACTTATAATTTGAACATAATGGAAAAACGGCACAGATTATAGTTCTGTTTAGGCCACAGGTAACTTTGAGAAAATCCATTTGCATCATAGAAATTTTATTGCAAACTTATATTCAGAGAAGATTATAAAGGGGGATACTATGTTAGAAAGGTATGAGCTTTATGGACAAACAAACCAAGTTCAAATCTTCTACTAGTTACTTAGCTCTTGTTTCCTCTGCTGTTAGGTGGGAATACCTTAGAAGATGACTGTGGGAACTGATGAAAGAATATTTGTAAATGGATAGTACATTGCACAGTCAAGAGTAGACTTTGGATAATTGGTTGTTATTATTAACATGGCTAAATTAAAAGAAATATTAATACTCAGGAAAACTTTTAAATGCCAGGCACTGTTTTAGGTAGTCAGTAATTTTAGGTCAGTGGTTTTTAAACATTTTTGACTCTTCTGATATTTTCTATTTTGTTTTATATAAACTAGATGACCACTGTCTACTAAATTTATTTTATATTCTAAAGGATTGCAACTTTAACACTGTTTTAGGTAATTATTATAAATAAGCTAGAGGATAAACAGTTCACTTGTGATACTTATTATTTGAGTTAAGTGTAGGCAAAATAATTTGATCAAAACATTGTCTTAATTGAGAAATTTTATTATTATTTGTTTACAATAATTAAAATTATTCAGTTGATGGATTTTTCCCTATAGGATGGGTAAAGGCTGTATTGAGTTCCTGTATTGCATGTTTCACCATTTGTATATCTTCTGTAAAATGAGGCATCTTAATGAAGAGAACACTGCTCTATGTGAATAATTTTGACATTTAGTCAAATACATGGACTGGGTAACCTAAGGTTAGAATACTTAACCTTGAAATTATTCATTTTAAATACAACTCGTCACTAATACAAGGAAAACAGTGTTACTTGATATTAGGATACACTTTGTTTCTCAAGCTTGTCTTAGCCTCACAAAAGGTGCAAGACATTCAGATGTGGGACTGGGAAATACTAAAATGTGCCTGGGTTCTATGTGGTGAAAATTGCTGGTGCTCAGGTCTGTGATCCCGGTAGCTGTGATATGACTTGCTCTTTTTTGTTTGTTATATCTTGTTTGGAAAGGCCAGGAGATTGGGGATGTGAAGTAGAATCATATTTTCAGGCAAAAAAAAAGTGAATTTTTAAGTTATTCATAGACACTAGGCCTAAAGTTATTGATCAGATTCTTGGTAAAAATAAAAATGCAGAAGTGAATGTGGTCAACAGTAGTCCTATTTTTCACGAAAGTAGTCACCCAAATACTGGAAAACTGTACTTTTATCAAGTAATGTGTGTTTGATCAGGAGACCATTTTCTCTAATGGCCTTGGTTAGTCATCACTTTATCACTCCTGGACCAAAACCTTGTCCAGTAAAAGATTTAGGGATAGGAATCTTCCTCCTTATTGGCCAGCTTTATTGGAGGTGTAATTTATGTGTGTCCATATATCAACTGTATTTTGCAAGTCTGAGAAAGCTAACAGCTGAACTCATTAAGGTGAACTCTTAGCTACGTATTATATGGTATTTCTTTGTAGCAGTTTCTTGATTTATGCCAGTGAAGACAACAGCCAGCCCTTTGTTAGGTAAACATTGTTTGAAGAATAGATTTTTTTTTCCTTCATATACCATGATGTACCAGAGCTTTGCACATATTAGGTATTCAAAATTTTACATTTAAAGCACTATAAAAATAAGTGAATTTTCATGATATTTATACAGTCTTAAGTTATAAATTTGTAACTACTACAAAGTTTTTTTTTTAGCACAAATTAGGAAAAACTAATCATACTGATCAGAAATAAATCATGTTTATAACTGAGATTGAATTTGAAATGTGGATGACATAACATTTTCTGGTGTTAGGATATTACTATTGCATTGGTGATACAGTAATGTGCTCAAGTACATTTCTAACCCAGTTTTTTTTTTAAAGATATAATTCACATACCATAAAGTTCATGTTAAAGTGTCCAGTTCTTTGGTTTTAGTATATTCACAGGGTTATACAACCATCACCACTGTTTAATTCCAGAACATTTTCATCACCTCCAAAAGAAACTCAATGCCCCTTAGCAGTCACTTCCCATTTCCCCTTGCCCCCAATCTCTGGTAACCACTAATCTACTTTCTGTCTCTATGGATTTGCCTATTCTGAAGATTTCATATAAATGGAGTCATACCATATGTGGCCTTTTGTATCTGGCTACTTTCACTTTGCATAATGTTTTCAAGGTTCATCCATGTTATAGCATGTATCAATACTTTATTCACTTTTATGGCTGAGTAATATTCCATTGTGTGGATATATGAAGTACTTTTGAATGAGTGTGCCTTTGATCATTAAAGTTATTGAAATTTTTATCCTAAATTATTTTTTAAATCTGTTTTTGAAGTTATAGAAATAGACTTAAGAAAAATGGTCCTGTTTTTCTGCTGGAGAAGCACTCAGTAGTTCAACAGCTTGTCATTTCTGTGTATTGACTTATGAATAGCCCTGTCCCAGTTAAACCTTTTTACCAAATTCATACCTAGGACAGAAGGTATACTAGAAATTACCTGGCCCAACTTCCTCACTTTACAAATTAGAAAGGTGAATGGCTAATGACTAACCTAGGGCCAGATTGCTGGTCTGGACAGTAATTTTATATGCAGTGCTTCCTCAATGTACCTAACTTTATGTGGGTCTTACTATGATTTTGAAAATGATACCACTTTTTTTCTTTTTGTGTTTCTCCTCACCTGAGGATGTTGTATTTTCATTGCTTTGGGGAGGGAGGAGAGAAACATCACTTTGTTGCCTTCTCATATTTGCCCCTGCTGGGGTTGGAATCCGCAACCTGAGTATGTGACCTGACCAGGAATCAAACAGTGACCTTTTTAGTTACAGGACAATGCTCCAACCAAGCCACACTTGCAAGGGCGATACCAGTCACTTTTGGTAGAGGAAAATAAATGTTAGTGTAATTTTGGAGTTTGCAAATAGGTGGCTTGTCATAGCACTGTTAAATAAAAACAAATCTGGATTTAGGTAAGGAGAGGCTTTTATTCAGAAGGATTATTGCAGTAGGGAAAATGCTCTGACCGCCAGATCTAGGCATCTCAAAATCAAATACAAAAAGACTTCTTTTATAGGGAAGGGTAAGCAGTGTTAGTAGTAATTTTGTAGAAGAGTGTGCCAAGTCGGTAGGGGTGAGCAGATTGCATGTCAGGGTAGTTAACTGAAATTTTTTATTTCTTGTGGTCAGCTGATGTTTGAAATGAACTGTTTCTACAAGGGAATAAGTTCTGCATGTACTAGCGTAAACTTAGGATAAGCCAAAGTTTAGGGGATAGTGGGAGGGGAGAAAAGCCTGACCAAAGTTTGGTCAAGCCAAGTCAGTGGATAAGGAATGGGCAATTCTGAGCACTAGGTCAGTCTCCCTGTTGTTTAAAACAGAATTTGTTTAAAACATTTTGTTGTTATTAGGGATATATTGCTGCTATAACAAAAATAGTATAGACTGGGTGGCTTATAAATAATAGAAATTTATTCTTATATCTGGAGGCAGGAAGTCCAAGATCAGAGTGCCAGAATGGCCAGGTTCAGGTGAGGACCCACTTTTGTGTTGAGCTCTCTGTATCTTCACAAGGTGGAGAGCAGAGAGAGGATACTAGCTCTTCCTTAACTCTCAAAAGGGTACTAATCCTATTCAGGAGGACTCCACCCTCTTGACTTTATCTAATCCTAATTACCTATCAAAGATCCCACCTCCTCATACTATCACATGAGGGGTAGATTTCAATATATGAATTTGAGGGGGGAGTGGTCAAAAACATTTAGACCACAATGGGATAAAGTAACTTCACAATTGCGAAGTTGGTCTCGTTAGATTTGTCCTGATTATTTATGTAAAGATAGGTCTTTAACGTTTGCTTTGCTGAAAGTTTTTATAAGGAGTCTTGGATTGGACTTTTAAAAGGCTATTGAAGCCACGAAACGAAGCTAAGAATTTACCATCAGGTTTCGCTTGCAATACCTATAGATTTGGGTGAATTCTTTATGTTCCCCAAATATCTTATGGTTCTTGGGCCTGCCTAGAAGTGACCTTGCTTATTTCACTTGTAAGGCTGGGAACTCTGTAAGCTGGGTACCAGTTCTGTTTTCCCATTAGGACTATAAGTAAGCATTGGCTTTGTAAAGTCAACCATAGCTCCTTAAAAGTGTCTGGTTATATTTGATTAAATGAGCACCACTTTCAGATATGGCCGCCTAATCTAAACTTTGGTTGCATAACCAGTGTTTCCAGCTAGGAGGACAGACACTGAACCTATGCAAATAACTGTATTGCCATGAAAATATAAATACTCAGTAAGAATCTTTGAATTATGGAGGAGTCAGGCAGGGAGAAAAAGGTGTTTTATTTCTGTTCACAGAAGCATATTTTGCTTAAATTGTTAATGAGTTACAGATAGCTTAAGAAAAAAATACAGGAGTTCCTTATACCCGAAACAAAACAAACAAACAAACAAAAACCCAAAAACAACCCAGGACATTAAAGCATCAGCAATACTTTAAACAAAATTCAGAATCATCCTTCATCAGTTTATTCAGTTCTATGTAATTAATTCTTGTTCTGCTAGATCTTGGGTTATCAGTCTCATGAATCCATCTGTTTCTCCTCTAGCTTTTTTGAAATCCTGACTCAATCCACTGGTATAGCCTCAAAGACATTTCAGTGATGCCATCGGAAGCTTGTGCCCAAGAGTACCTAGTATAGTCATTTTTCAACGGTCATTTTTTTGTTGACCTATAGTTCATATGTAAGTCCTTTCAAGAAATCTTCAGAATAAGTCAAAAAACTACCTGTAGATGACAAAAGACTTAACATGGTGATGCTTAACTTACTAATGATAATTTTAAAGTTAAAGATCTGATGGGAGTTTTTTATAAAAAATAACAGTTGACAAGGAAGTTTGGTTTTCATAACATACAGTCTAAAGTCAAATCAATCAAAGCAGGTTTAGATAAAATACAGTGATTAGCCTTGTTTTAAAGAAGAGTAAGTCTGGAATTAGTCCTAAACATTTCTATAATAAAGTTCCTTAAAGTAAGTGATGTGAGTCACCAGTTGAGAACCATTAGCTATCTAAAATATACTGTATTCAAATTAAGGAAGTCAGATTGTGATCATGTTAACATAAAAATACCATCGAAGTTATAAAAAGCATAACTGCAATTAGGACTTGTGATACTACACTGTGGTCTAATATTAGGCAGAGCAGCACTGGGACTCTTGATCATTAGAAACATATGGAGAGTGAGAGTATTGACAAATTTCTTGGAACCACATACAGTTTCTGAAGTAATCATATGAACATTTTACCCATATAGATTTAACCTAGGGGAGGATAACATCTCTTCTGATTTGACAGTGCTTCCCATGTAAATCTTAAGATTGATCAAATAAACCTAGCTAGTTTTAACACTTCTCTTTTACCAAGTGAAAGAATAAATCTTTGTGAACCTCAAGGGACCCTTGGGATATTTCAGAGACAATGGTAGGTGCAAAAGACATTATTTTGGATTTGATTTTGAAAAGACAGAATGTCACAAGTCAAGAGGTTTGAAAACTTTGTTAAATATTATTATAGGTTGGTTAGAAAAAAGTACATGGCTACTTATATAACCAAACTGTCAGAAATCTTTTTTAAAAGTTTACATAGGGAGGAACATGGTGGTAAAGAACCTTACCTTTTTCAAAGGGTATGAGAAGACTTTGTTTATTTAAGTACAGTCATGCTCTGCTTAACGATGGGGATATGTTTTGAGAAATGCATCATTAGGAGATTATGCCATTGTGTCAACATCATAGAGTATTCTTAAACAAACCTCGATGGTATAGCCTACTACACACCTGAGCCAAATGGTATTGCCCAGGGATTTTCAAACGGTGTGCCGCAAGAATTTTTAAAACATCCAATAACTGACTATATAGTCAGGGGCACTGACCTCTTTTCCCTTAGATTGTCAAATAAAAAAAAAATGACAGCAGCCAACACAAAATAGCTGTCTGATATGAATGAGTCAAAATTATACCTAATTTTTGTCAGATCAGTAAAAATTATATTTTTGGTGTGTTGTGGAATTTTAGTAATTAGTTTATGTGTGCCCTGAGATGAAAAAGGTTGAAAATTGGTGGTATAGCCTATTGCTCCTTGTCTGTAAGGCTATACAGCATGTTGCTGTTCAAAATAACGTGAGATTAAATCAATCGCAAGAGCAAATGATGCAATCAAGACATGGTAAACATGTATGAGGCTGTTGCTTGTATAACTCAGCATACTGTTTTGTGGCCAACTTTTAAAAAAATGAGACAAGTATGGTCTAAAATAATAAAAAGTATAGTATAGTAAAAACATAAGCCATTAACAGTCATTTATTATCGTTATGTAGTAGTATGTGCTATACATGATTATATGTGCTATACTTTTATATGACTAGCTGGGCTGTAGATTTGTTTACACCAGCATCACCACAAACATGTAATGCATTGTACCATGACGTTCTGATGGCTTTGATGTCACTAGGTGATAGAAATTATTCAGCTCCGTTTTATATATATATATATATTTTTTTTACTCTTCACCTGAGAACATACCTAACTGATTTTAGAGAGAGGGGAAGGGAGAATAGAGAGGGAGAGAAATATCTGTGTGAGAGAAACATGGGTTGGTTGCCTCTCTTCTGCACCTCGATGAGGGACTGAACCCACAACCTAGGCATGTGCCCTGCCTGGGAATCCAACTTTCGATCTTTTGCTTTATGGGACTGCGCTCCAACCAGCTGAACCATACTAGCCAGGGTTTAATTTAGCTCCATTATAATCTTTTGGGACATCTGTCATAGACAGTTTGTTGACTGTTGTTGACTGTTATCAAGATGTGATAAAGTCAACATCAAGCACAGGAAATTCCGATGATAATGCATTTCGTCTTATAAGGAGATTACTCAAAAGGCAAAGAAGAATCTTTTATAACTTTTATGAAGAGCAGACCAATAACCCAAGAAAATTTTGTCATTTTAACAGAAAACCAACTTTTAGTTTTACATCAGTGTAATATTTGATACTCAAGTACTTTTTGAAAATCTTACAAATAAGCCTATCAAATTTTAGCTGGTTGTTACCACAACAAACAAAATTCCTTTTTCATGAACTCTTTTTAGCTTTCTGTATCCATTAAAGTCTTGCCGTAAGTTTTCCTCTTCTGACTCTGGAGAAATTAGTCATTTTACTTTAGGACTGTTTTGTGTGTGTGTGTTTTTTTTAAATTTAAAAACACATCCTACATACTTTGCATAAGGTTCTGTAATTATTTCTTCTAGTAGAATCATTAACATACAAAATTAGAACTTATAATTATAGTGTCTACTATTTTGCAGAGAAAACTGAGGTGGGTAGTTGTGAACTGTCGTATGCCAATAGTAGACTGGCAGAGTTTATGTATATACATCTCACATCTTTTTATAGCCATATACTTTCTGATAGTACATCTCTCAATGTTGGAGAAATGAGTATGTTCATTAATAGACTCAACTATATATAGCTTTGGTACCATAAAAACAAGAGGCAAAAAAACTGTGTAAAATTGGAATGCTTATGTTTCAGTGTTCTGTCTTTCTTTGAAATGACCAGGTATTTAATGACTATACATTAATTAACTTAGCATAAGGATGAGTTTTTAAGTTAGTAAAAGATTTAGGGAACTGTTTTTAAGTTTGCTTATTATAGAACATAATTACTGTTGAAATAAAGTTTGTCAGAATTATGCTAAATACAGATTATGCTAGTTTATCATAAAGCCGTAAAAGTTTAGGAAGAACATATTCAAGTAGAATAAAAATACATACTTGTGTTATACTTAATGCTGATAACTCAAAAGACATAGCAGTTTTTATTAAACCAACAATATTGAGCTAGTCTCATTTGCCAAAGGTTACTTAAGTGAATGTTAACTTGGATTCTTATTGGTTTAGTTTCTATAAAAATACTTTTGAAAGTAGAAGTAGTTTAATTTCCTTAATTCCTGGAAATCGTAGTGTCACAGGTGGGCACAGGTAACCAGGTTCTTGGTGATCAGGACAAAGATTTGAACTTAACACCCAGAGTTTATAGCAGAGAACATGGGAGCAGGCCAACTCCAAGCAGAGATTGACCTCATGGTCTGGAGAGATTTTATTCTTACAGGGCAGATCCTTCCTGGCTAGTTTTGGCGGGTTTTTACTACGCATGTACATGTAGTTGTATTACTGTAAAGCCACTGCACATGTGGTCTCCCGTGATTTTCCCTGATTGGCCACTGGAGAAGGGGTTGCACAGTGTTACCAAATGGACCCCCCCTTCTCCTGGGGTTCCCCTATACTAGGTTCATTCGCCCACTGCCAGGGAATTGTAGCATTCCATCTTAGAGATTGGTGAAAAGGAAAGGAATTATTTATTCAAGTTATACAGACTTAAGAGTAATGACTTAATGTCTCCTTTAAAATCTCAAAGTCCCTTAAAACACCCACAAACATACACAGTCCTTCCTTCCCCCCTTTGCCAGTCCAGGGTACTGTATCTAAGGAAAAGAAAAAGAAGTCCATGGCTCAGGTAGCCCCTGTTCTTCCCAGTAATCCGTGCTTGGCTGGCAGGCCTCCCTCAGTTCCGAGTACCATCAGCTGTGTCACCAGGATCTCCAGTTCTTAATCCAAAACCACATGGCACCTCCTCATGGCCCACCAGCAAGAGTCCTTTCACCCCTTTCCTTCCTGCAGTGTCTCTCCTGCATTCTTCCAAACTGTTAAGAGAGAGCTCTGCATCGCTGCTACATCTTGCTTTCTGGCTTCCTAAGCGGCGTGGTTCTTCTGTCATGGCTGCCATGCCTGGGTTTAAACCCCAGCACCAATCTTCCTCTGCAGCCCCAACTCCTCCCACAGCTATACCTGCCAGCATTCCCGTGTTGTCCAGCTTCTCTGTGCTGCCATAGTAAGTCCAGGTAGGTGTGGCCCTGTGATATGGAGCCAATCATCTCTAAACTCTTAACGCAGGCTCTCTAACCAGGGGGAGTTGCCTCCCAGTTACTTGCTGGGTGGAAGTCACTCCCATCTCCCTGGCTCAAAGCATGACCACAGCTATTTAACATATCTATAAAACCAGTTAAAGTTTATAGATATGTTAAATGAGGGTTCTAGAGGTTATCTGCAGAACTTGCTACACAAAACAATTCTCAGTGGCCCTGCTCCATGTGTCCCGTCCCCCAGTTCAGACTTGTGGGGGTGAGAACATCCCCTATTTTTAATATTTCCTGGATACCCTGAGTTCTGGACCTCATTACAAATCCTTCTTTTGGGGGCCCTCTGGCTCTACCTTCTTACACTAGGAATACTGTCTAGAGATGGGAAAATATTTTATATACTTAACATATGAAAACATACAAATAGACACAGGTAGAGAGCTTACAGCTTCAGTTTGAAATTTACAGCTCACTTTCTTTACCTTTACTTTTTTTTCTTCTTCTTTTTTTTTTTAACCATAATTGTGTTTCCTGCTCAGTCAATTAGTGCTGAAGTGTACCCAACAATGTTTGTGGAAGAGACCTTTAAGATTATCTTTGCCTTGATGGGTAGTCTTATGGAGGTTTTGTACTAAATTTTCAGTGAGGGAACAAAGAGACCAAGGACTGTCTGGGTGTGTTTAAAGCTCATTTGAGTAGATAAAAGATTTAGTCTGTTTCCAATTAGTTTTTTTTTTCCCTTAAATCCAGGTCCCTGAGCTCTTAATGAGTCCCTAGTGAGGAAAAGGGAGTCTTAAAGCTCAAATGACTACAGGCAGATGAGGGGTTAGGTAGGAAGGGAAAGGTCTGACGAGGGTGGATACGGGGATGGTGGAGGCTGGGTACTAAAAGAGGATAGATTAAGGATTCACGGGAGCTGAAGGGAAGGTCGAGGGTGGTAAAATGGAGGAAGGAAGAGCAGACAGTGATGGGAAAGGAGAGGTTTTCCCTGAAACAGTTTTGGAAGCTTCCAAGTTTCCCAAGGAGGACACTGAAGTTTTAAATTGTCTTTAGAAAAATTTTGCCAGTTTTGAAGATACTGAACTTGAAGTAGTTCTGTAAAAGTGACGTGTGCAGTCAGTGGAAGAAGAGGGAGGGTGCCCACTAGAGTGAGAGTTACCTGTGGGATTAGATAGTGAAATCAGAGATAAGAATTTAAAGGGTCTGGGCAAGAGGACTATTCCCCCGTGAGGAGTCAAGGGAAAATAGAAGAGGCCTCACAGAAGAGCTGGGAATATTCTCACTTTAGTCAAGGTGTGATTCTCTACTCAGCCAAAAAAATTTTCTTTGCTTGAAAATATCACAGTAACTCCTTACCATGTTGCTGTAGACAAGATGGACACTGTTTTATGAGTTGAACTCCGGGAACGATCCCTCCAGAACAGGAGGGGAGTTTAATTGACTCACAAAGTGACATTATTGAGGTGGGGATGGTGCGGATCCTTAGGTGAAGCCCAATCCCCATCCAAGTCAGTCACCATTGAGATACTAAATAAAAATAAATCCTTACTTAGGGAGAGACCTTATTGGAAAAGACTACTGCATTAGGGAGAATGCTCTGGCTACGAGATATACAGGTATTTGAAAATCAACTGCAAAAAAAGCTTTTTCTCTTACAGTAGAAGTGAATAGTGCCTGTAGGATCTTTGTGGGAGAGTGGGACAGGCAAGTGAGGGCTAGCAGAAGACAGGATAAGGGCTGTCTAACAGCTATCTTTTACTATGGTCAGGTGATACTCAGAATGAGTCCTTAAGAGAGGATTAAGAGTTCTTCTTTGGCTTGTTTAAGCTTAGAGCTACTAGCCAAAGTTTAGGAGTCTGTGGGGAAGAGAGAAGCCTGATTAACTTTGGTCAAACCAATTCAGTGGGTAAGTAATGGGCATTTGTGAGCACTTGGCCAGTACTCAATGTATAATCCTTTTGGATTTTTGACAAATAATAATTTTAGATCAGGTTCTGGGAAATTTCTTTTTAATATTAGTTAATGTTTACCATATTACTGTTCAGTGAACTTTGAGAGGGGTTGGGGATAAAATTAGTAACAAGATGTGGCTCCTGTTCCCAAGGGCTTAGATCCCAGTTGAAATAGGAAATACACTTTTAAAAATGCTAATATTAAAAATGTGGTAAAGAACCTAAGGGCTCAAAGGAGGAAAGCTGAGGCAATTGAAAAGATTCATGGAATAGATAAGATTTGAATCTGGCCTTGAAGGACTTGGTTGCTAGAATAATGAGAGAAAAGTATGGAGTGGGCAGGAAAATGAATGCACTGTGGCAATGGAATATGATGTGTTCAAAACCAGTTTATATGATGCAGAGACTGTAATAGGTAAGATAAGAGTCATGGTATAGTCACCTATGGTATTGAGGCGTTTTGTTTTAGGCAAAGAACAGCAGAAAGCTTTTTGAGTTGGATAGAGTTGAAGAATATTGGAAGTAGAAAAGGGAAGGACGTATGTTGAGATCACTTACTTTAGGGTAGTTTAGGTATAAGGTCATGAAGATCTAGAGTAGGATAGTGGTTCTAAAAATGGAAGAGAAGAGGCAGATTTAAGGACACTGTTAAAGAACAATCAACTCCGCAGTAATTAGACTGAGGGTGGGTGGGAAAGGGAGGTGTCAAAGACTGCTGTAAGGCAGACTAGTGGGATTAGGAAAATTGTGGTATCATTGACCTGTGAGGGTTTTTTTAGGGGGTTGGTATGGGGTGAAAGTAGTAAATTTTAAATTAATGGCAGGAAGAGATGGCCAACAAGAAGTTACAAGTACAGAACTGAAGATTAGACTAGAGGTGATAATTTGAAAATTACCCGAGTAGAGTTGCTTGCTGACCTGGTGAACTTGAATAATTTTCTATATTCTCTTATTTGGGTAACAACAGAGAATCTTGGGGATACCTATATTTGGGAAGTGGAGGATTTGAAACTAAAAGGCAGACGAAGCACGACCAGTAAAACAAGAATAATAGTATGCTCTACATAGGTAAGGATACGACATACCCATATTGAGTGCTGCAGGAAGGTCAGAGATTGGATTTGGCCACTGGATTTGGTTATGAAGACTTGGAGAAAGCAGAGACAGTTGAGTGATGTGATAGGAAGTTAGACTGAGGGTTAATAGCTAATGGATGGTGGTATGAAATGTATACCAATATATAAGTTTTGTGGCTAGGAGAAATAAAATTACGCTACTAGTGATAGCAAGTTGAGGGTTATCAAAACAAAGTTTGTTTGGTTTTTTTTAAAGGTTTTATTTATTTACTTTTTTGGCAGAGGGAAGGGGATGGAGAAAGAGAGGGAGAGAAATACCAGTGTGTGGTTGCCTTTCACGTGTCCCCTCTGGGGACCCGGCCCACAACCCAGGCATGTGCCCTGACTGAGAATCAACTGGGGACCCTTTGTTTTGCAGGCTGGTGCTCAGTCCACTGAGCTGAGCCAGCCAGGGTGCAAAACAAAGTTTTTTGATAGCAAGCACCTGGCAGGAGCTGTCAAAGATACAAGACAGAAAACAATTGATAAGAGCAGAGTTTCAGAGTAGACGTAGGGAGGCTGAACCAAAAGTATTGCTTTAACCTTAGAAAGGAAGAAAGACAACTTGTCATTTGAGACTTGAGGACAAGTTAAAGGAGGATTGGTGGGATACAGAAAGATTTTTGAGAAGTTTATTTAATAAAGACGTTCAGGATGTAAGGCATTTACCTTTCTTCCTGCTTTATTGATTATGTTGAGATGATCTGAGAATGACTGATTCAAAGCATGAAAGTTGTCTTTAGAAATACAGAAAAAATTTAGAAAGGCTACTAGTGAAAGTTTGTTAGGAAGTTAATAAGGAAAATAAAGATTTGTACATACCCATGTAGGTTCCACTAAAGAGACAGTGGTGGCTATTTGGGTTATCTGGGTGTTAAGTCAGAAGCTAACTTCTTTGGATTGGAAGATATTGTGTGCATATATGCTATAACTAGGGGCAAGTGTGTGTGGGTCCACTGTATTTCTTTAGTACATTAAAACAATGTTGCTGGAGGGAAGAGATGGGTGGAGATGAAAGTGGGTATAAGGGGGATAAATGGCAGTGGAAAAATACAATAAAAAATAAACTGTTACAAAAACAGTATTGCAGATCAAATTACACCATTTAGCTATCTCGTTAATATATTACTGAATAGATATTGGTGACGGTATTGTAGAAAGTATTCAAGTAGCAGAAAGGTAGTTAGGATGAACTCTGCAATTGCCTTTTTTTTTTTTTTTTAAAGATTTTATTTATTTATTTATTTTTAGAGAGTGGAGAAGGGGGAGAGAGAGAGAGAGGGAGAGAAAACATATGTGCCCTCACTGGGGATCATCAAACTGGTGACCTTTTGCTTTGCTGGATGGCACCCAACCAACTGAGCCATACCAGTCAGGGTTGTGATTGCCTTTCAATATGTGTAGATTTACATACAGTCTTTTAGGAATCCTTAATTATAACCAGTAGTGCTAACTTAAACAGGCACACTTTTTTTCTGTTGTACAATGAGTAGGCTGTAAATGACCAGAAAGTTTCTTTGCACTTTGTAGACAAGGTGTTTAGTAGAAATGTCCATGTCTGACTTGAAAGTCATAAAAGACATTTAACTGCTACTTAATGCCATATACAGATTTGGCACACAGTTTTCCAAGAATTGTGCCATAAAGAAAGGTGCCTAATAAATATTAGATTATCACCTCTCTTGGATTTTAAGTTGTAAGTGCACTGGGGCTATTTCTTAGCCCTGTGAAGCGTTTAGCATTCTGCCCTTAACTGATAGGGACCTTTTTCTTGATTTTTATAATTGGCCCATATTATGATGGGTATTGTAAGATAATACAGTGGACACTGTAGGGACTGATAAATCATTGCAATGTATGAAAGCCTGAAATGAGTTAAAAATGAAATCTGTCAGGGAAATTTATTAATTTGCAAATAGCAGCAGTAAATACGCAGAATAAGCAGAAAGGACTCATCGTCACTTTTTAAAAAGCTATCTACTCATTTGTTTTTGACTAAGAAAGTTGGATTTAAGATTAGAAGGGAAGTTCATCTGTTGTACTTACAGATGAAAGTATTGGGACTTCATAACTCCATTTGGCAGACATAGTCCTTAGATTGGCTTAAACAGCACTTTTTCTTGAGCACTTTAATTTTTTGAAATTAATTTCTTTTTAAAAATTTAATCTTTATTTTATTTTTTCCATTACCATTGAGTCCCCTTATACCCCCCTCCCCTCAGCAATCACCACATTGTTGTCCATGTGTCCTTTTTCCATTGAAATAAATCTTAAAAAAAGAGGGAGTGGTTGCTTTTAAATGATACTTGACCTTGACTTTGGATGACACATTTTAAACCTTTAGTAAGTAATTGTGAGAGAAGATCACGTTAATTATTGCATCATAACTGGTCATATTTTTACTGCCTCTTTGTGTTCTTCACCTCAGCCTGTGCTATATGACCACTTGTCTATATAAATTTTAATGAATTAAGATTAAATAAAATAAAAAATTAAGTATCTTATCACATTAGGCACATTTTCAGTGTTCCATAGCCTCATGTGGCCAAGGGCTACTGCATTTCATAGTGAAGAGAACCTTTCTATCATCACAGAAATTTCTGTTGTATAGTGTTGCTCTAGATCTTTAATTACTGTTGATACCAGGAAAGTAAATATCTGAAACTTGGAACAGATACTTTAAAAAAAACAAAACCATAAAATTTGTACTACTTCAGTCATAATAGTAGCTTCAGCTTTCTCAAAGTTAAATATTATTTAGGATAAGCTTTGTATTTAGTTGTGGTGTTAGGTTTTATTCAAAGGTCATTCTAATAATAATATGAAAGAGAATAGCCCTGGTTGGTGTAGCTCATTGGATTGAGTGCAGGCCTGTGAACCAAAGGGTTGCCCATTTGATTCTCAGTCAGGGCACATGCCTGGGTTGCCAGCGAGGTCCCTGGTAGGAGGCATGTGAGAGGCAACCACACACTGATGTTTCTCTGCCTCTCTTTCCCCCTCCCTTCCCCTTCCTCTAAAAATAAATAAACAAAATCTTTAAAAAATAATATAAAAGAGAATAAAATAGTTGTATTAAGAACTATCTCTGCTAGACTATTTAATGGTTTTAATGAGATATAATTGTTATACAATAAATTGCATATGTAAAGTATAAAATTAAAGTTTTGACATATGTATATATCTCTGGAACCATCATCATAGTCAATATAATTGTAACCATCATCTGCAAAAGTTTCCTTATGCCCCTTTATAATCCCTGCCTCCCATTCTTATTTACCGTCCCTCCTATTTCCAGACAACCACTGATCTGCTTTTTGTCGCAATAATTTGAATTTTCTAAAATTTTACATAAATGGAGTCATGCAATATATATTCATATTTTGTCTGACTTCTTTCACCGTACATAATTATTTTGTGATTCACCTATATTATACAAATAGTTTATTGCTTTTTATTGTATGAATATATCACAATTTATTCATCCATTAGTTTGTTGATGATATTTAGGTTGATTCTAGTTTGGGTTATTACAAAGAAGCTGCTATGAACATTTATGTACAGGTCTTGGTATTGACATATGGTTTTATTTCTTTTGAGTAAATACCTATGTATGGTATGGCTGGATCACATGGTATGTTGTATGTTTTACCTTTAATAAACTGCCAAACTGCCCTGAATGGTGTGGCTCAGTTGGTTAGGTGTTCTGCAAAGCTCAAGGTCACTGGTTCCATTCTTGGTCAGGGCACATGCCTGGGTTGTGGTTCGGTCCCCTGTTGGGGCACAGGTGAGAGGCAACCGATCAGAGTTTCTCACATTGATGGTTTCCTCCCTCTCTTTCTCTCTTCCTTCCCCTCTCTCTAAAAATAAATAAATAAAATATTAAAAAAAAAAACTTGACCACATCTTAAAAAAAAACAAAAACTGCCAAACTGTTTTCTAAGGGGGCTGTACCATTTCACATTGCCCTAGTAGAGTATGAGCATTCCTGTAACTCCATATTCTTGCCCGTTTTGGGTATGGCCAGCCTTTTAAATTTTATCTGACAGCCTATTTAACAAGAAAAGACTGTCGTGGCAGAATTAGTATTCTCTCTTGCAACTTTTTGTATTTAAAATGCTGCAAATATATTATTTCATTTGTGAAAAGATTTTAAGACCATCTTCTATAGATTTATTTACTTTTTTTTATAGTGTTTGTTTCCTGATTCTGATTTGAACTCATTTATGAGAACCAATACATTTCCTTTCATTTACTTACATATTTTTCTTTTTTTTATTCTAGCGGCCCCTTTGTTGCTTTATGCAAACAGACGGGACTTACGATTGGTTGATGCTACAAATGGCAAAGAGAATGCTACGATTGTAGTTGGGGGCTTGGAGGATGCAGCTGCGGTGGACTTTGTGTTTGGTCATGGCTTGATATACTGGAGTGATGTCAGCGAAGAAGCCATTAAACGAACAGAGTTTAACAAAACTGAGAGTGTACAGAATGTTGTCGTTTCTGGATTATTGTCTCCTGATGGGCTGGCATGCGATTGGCTTGGAGAAAAATTGTACTGGACAGATTCTGAAACTAATCGGATTGAAGTTTCTAATCTAGATGGATCTTTACGAAAAGTTTTGTTTTGGCAAGAGTTGGATCAACCTAGAGCTATTGCCTTAGATCCTTCCAGTGGGTAAGTTTTGTGTAATGTACAAAGGGTATTGCATCTCCTCCTGATTTCTCTCCTATAGCGTAGTCCCCTCTCATCCCTAACAAAAAACAACGAGCAAAACCAAATTTTATATTCTTTGGGCTTTTTTGTCAAGTAGATTGGGATGCGGGGATTTATACTGTGTTCTTAGGGTGTTTCTGTAAATAGTTTTGTGTTTCTAATACACTTATGGTATAGCCATATTTACAGTTCTTGATTTTTCTTCTCTGTTTATTTTTTGTAACTGTGAGAGGATAATTAGAAGGCAGAGAAGAAGGAGTGAAGACTTAACAAGGGCAGTATTTGACAGCTCAAGATTATAGAAAAAAACCTGCATCTTACAACTTTTGTTTTATATATATAGTCATTTTGTGATACTAGTGTATTTTATATTAAACTGTGAAGTATTAGTTAATGTCAGTATTCAATGAAAAATAAAGATTAAATTGTTAAATAATTTGTTTCTAGTTAGATAAACATATATTTGCTATAAAGGTTTATTTTCACAGGAGAAGGGAAACTTAAAGCCATAAATCCCCTTAGAAAATTGGAACTGTGTCCCCACATGCTTCTTTATTACTATGCTTCAATCCTGCCGTGTACCATTCCTTGATATTTCTCTGTTGAATACGTTGTCATACTAGACTATGTCTTAGCTAGGTATAGATGACTATCTCAACAGGAACCCGAAATGAGTTACTAATAATTGATAAAAAATCGAAAGATAAATAACTTGTAAATAACTATTTTAATATTTTGTATTCTTTAACTTTCAAGTATGTTGAAATGCTTTAAAACTTATTTATAAAAGGGAATGTATTAATATTATGTAATAAAATAAAACTTGGGGGAAATGAAAGAAAGGTTTATATTTGCTTCTTTGTCTTGACACCAGGCCTTATTTGGTGACAAACGTTAAAGAAGACGCCATGTTGTAGGGAAACGAAAATACTTGTTTGACTTTAAGAGAAAACATTGGCAAAAGTGTAGTGAAATTTTAGGATGAGGAGTTTTGGAAAACACAAATATATATGGTTTATATAACAAAAATTACTATATTTTTTAGAGGGACATTAAGATATCTGCTAAAGTCAAATGGTCACTTAATAATGCGTCAGAAAATAGTGGTTCTTGTGGTAGGTAAAAGAATTGAGTGTCCCAAGGAGAAGGTCACAGTTGTTGGATATGCAGTGACGTGTACTGACTGACAAATTTGGTTGTTGAGAACTTGCAGGATATTTTTGAGAAATGTAATCTGTGTTTTGCCAACAAAATTTGTAAATCTCGGGTAGTGTTGAAATGTTTCTGAGGTTGCTGCTTTGTAGAATACACAGGGTTTTGGTGATCATTGGGGAGTAATATTTTGGTGAAAAGATAAATAGTTCTTTTTGACAAATTCAATTTTATGGTAAGGGTGATGATGGAAATTCACCCAAATATCTCATATTAAATGGTTAGTATGTTCTGCAAAAAGAGCTCTGCTTTTTGTACTTTTGTTGGAGAGAGGTGGTATCTCTAAGGATTTACTATTTAAGAACATAAAACTCAGGAGAGAGATAACTTTTCCTTCTTCAAAATACGTTTATTTGCATTCTGTAGTATGTATATGTAGAGGGGAAGAGTGGTAAAGGAATTAGAGAAGCCACAAGAGCCGTTAAGGAAGACAGGTAGATAATGTAACTCCATTACCACAACTCTGGAGCAACATTTGATAATTTCTGTATGTATAATGATTATGTGATAGTACATACTCAAAGGAGCAGAATTTATAGGCAAGTCTTTACTATTCATGGTTTAGTAATTTAATTAGTAAATGAATCATTATCACTTAGTAGTAAAGCTCATGAGCTTTACTTCTGGAAAGCAGGTCTGGTAAGTGTCTTAGGAAGTTTGCCATTTGATTAGAGTTTCTGTGGCTTTATCCATGATACTTCCCAGAACTGAAGGCAGGAATTCACCAGAGACTCAGCTGGTGAAGGAACTAGAAGAATCAACAATAATGTGCTTTAAAGGTAGAAAGTAGTAGTATTTAAGCTTCTAAGGGATGTTCAATGAAGAATAACTATATTTTTGATGTTTATAGTTAGTGTTGAGTGTGTGTGTGTGTAAATTCACCCCCTCTGAACAGTTCTTCTCTTAATTAAAAAAATTTGGGGGTAGGGAGGAGTTATTTTATCATGGCTATTTTTAAAATTATGCAACTGGAAAAAAACAATGCAGACAAATGATATATATTTGATAATTACCATGATGGAATGAATTTAAATTTATGCATTTAAATACATATTCTGTCAGTTTATCTTTCATGTTGATCTTAGATTTGTGTTAAGGGTTGTGATTTTAAAGGAAAAGTAATTTTAGATTGAGTACATCACTTACCAACAGAAGAAATGATTTCCACATTTATTTTTTGGGAAAAGTGAAGTTTTCTTTCCAGAGAAAGTACATGAAAACAGTGCTGAGGAAAAATGTAGGCTTTATTAGAGTTCCAGGATCGTGGGTTATGAGGTTCAGAAGAGCTGACTGAGCTCGCTCTCACATCAGCTTATGTAAAAGGAAAGCTATTGAATGACTAGTATTGTTTGAGCCCTGGGAACTAGTGCAGACATCTGTGTGCTTTCGGATGTATGGAGTTCTTTGTATAATCAGTCCATTTAGCCTAGACTGAAGGATGATTTTTATTTCCCTCCCTAAATTTGGCCTCTATTAGTCTGAGGTTTTTTTTTCTTTTTCTTTTGAGTGGCAGTGTGCAGTTCAGAATAAGGAACAGGAAAATGTATATAGAAGTTGTTCTAGAAATGAACAACTATAGTTACAGAAAGCAGTATCCTTACTTTATTCCAGACTGCCCCTAATAATGGAGTTCCTTAATCTGTTCCATAATGACTGTACTAATCTTAATGATGTTGAGGACCTGCTGTTTCCAGTACAAATAAAGCAGTCCTAAGGTTTTAAAATTTTTTTAAGGGTCTGTTCATATTCCAAATCATTTTGAATATTTTTTAAAGAGTTAAACTTCAGTGATTCAGTCAGAAGTGAATTCCTACTGAACAGCTTTGAATAATACACAAGTGACTCTTGAATAACGCAGGGGTTAGGGGCTCCAACCCCCCTATGCAGTCAAATATGTACAAATAGTTTTTGACTCCCCCCAAAACCTAACTACTGATAGCCTACTGTTGACAGGAAGCTTCACTGATAACATAAGCAATCAGTTAACAACTTTGTTATTTAATCTTACAATAAAGTAAGCTAGAGAAAAGAAAATATCATTAAGAAAATCATAAGTGAGAAAATATATTTACAGTTTATTGAAAAAATTCTTTGTATAATGGACCTGTGCAGTTTAAACCTGTATTATTCAAGGGTCAGCTGTTTTTTTTAACAACACTAAAACTTCTCCTTTAAAATCCTTGCAGACCTAAGTTAATGGAAAAAGAATGGTTTATAATGTCCCTATCAATTTTATACATAACAATTGTCATATCTTGAGTATGTTTAGAAGTATTTTCTATACTGGTATATCCCAGATGACAGCAATAGTTCCTGCCACATAGTAGGTGTTCAGTAAATATTTTTTGAGTGACTGGACTTTATATTTTCTTTCATAATCCTGTTTGTTTTCATTGTTAGGGGAGAAAGCTTTCTCTAAGCCAATGTAAATTTTAGCATGGGCGCTTATGAATTCTAAATCTATATGGCTTTGATTACAATAGTTTATTTAAAACATAATTAAGAGTTTTTTCAACAGAAGTTATTAAAATCTTATTTTATAAAAATATACTCATTAGAGCTTGTTTTATGTCACACCATCTTCTGTTTTGAAAGATGTCTTAGTAATTGGGGAACCCCATATTCTATCCATAAAATCTAGAGCTGGTTGGGAATGTTACACAACTTCTAGCTACATGGCTTTAGTTTTTGGGTGAAGAAACCAAAGCCTTTGACCGAGATAACATGAGAGAAAGCCAGATTCTTAGTTGAGATTTTCTAAGTCCATGTGTGGTGCTTTGTTCTCCATGAAAAGTATCTTGCTGAAGCTATGTTTTATTGTTGTTTTGTTTTGCAAATGAATTCTTAAAAATGCAACATTGTAGCTTTATTTCAAGGAGAATATTATAAATTCTGTGTTTTTTAAAATTTATTCACTGTACCAGTTTCTTATTTTGCCATTACTTTCTGCTTCCTTCTGCTTGAAGTATATTCTTCAATATTTCTTTCAGCAAAGTTCTGCTAATAATAAACCTTTGGTTTTATCTGAAAATGTATTTATTTTGCCATCATTTTTGAAATGATAATTGATTGTAGAATTATCGGTGAGACTTATTTTTACTAAGTCCTTTGAAGATATTGTGACTTTAATTGTTGCTTTAATAAATCTGCTATTTTCTAATTATTGTTGCCTTGTAAGGCATTTTTTTCCTGGTTGTTTAAAAGCATCCCTTACCCTTTGATATGTTTCAGAATATACCTCTGTGTCTAGAAGTGGCAATATTTTAATTTACCCTGCTTATAACTCATGTTTCTAGAAGTTTAATCATTGTTACTTGTTAATTCTAGAAGATTATTATCCATTATTTTTTATTTTTCCTTCATTTTTTTAAGTCTCCTTTGGAACTCTTGTTTGACGTATGATGGATTGTCTGATTTTCTGCTCCATACCTCATAATCTTACTTTTACAGCTTCTGTCTTTTTATCTCTCTAAATTACTTTCTGGTTAATTTTTGGACCTGCCTTTCATATAACTCATTCTTTCTTTAGTTGTGCTTAATTTTATAATTTATAATGAATCAACTGAGTTTTAATACTATTGGTTGTATTTTGCTTTTCTAGAAGTTCTTTAGCCTCCTCATTTAAAAGACTTACGAGAAAATGTCAACCCGTGTAAATGTATAGTGTATCAATAATTGTAGACTTAAAAAAAGTTTCAAAAATTGTACACAGTTCTTGTATAATCTTCACCAAATTTCCCATAATATTCACATTTTACATAACCTAGAATAGTTATCTAGATCTGGAAATTAAGGTTGATACAGTAATATTAACTAATCTGTAAACTATATTTGAATTTTTCCAGTTTTCCCACTAGAGTCCTTTTCCTGGTGTAAAATCCCATATTCCATTTTGTTATTTCCTTAGTCTTGTGTAATCTGAGATATTTTTGCAGTTTTTGTCTTCATAACCTTGACCTTTTGAAATTTACTGGCCATTTTGTAGAATGTCTCCCAATTTGGATTTGTCTGATGTTTTCTTATGACTAGATGAAGGTTATCCATTTTTGTCAAGAAGAGCACACAAGTGATGTTTTGCTCTTCTCAGGGCATATTAGCTACGTGATGTGGATACTGGTGATGTTACATTTGATCACTCGCTTATGGTGGTGTTTGACAGGTGTTGTTTTTTTTTAATGGCATTTACTATTTTTTTCCTTGTAATAAATATTCAAATCTATGTGATTATCCTGTTTCTCATCATGCTTTTATCCATTAACATTAGCATTCTTCAGTAGTTTTTGCTTGTAATAGATATTACTGTGGTGTTTGCCAAATGGTGATTTTTCTAGTTCCTTTCTTCCCTCTTGTATGCATTATTAGTTAGAATTCTGCCTTAGGGAAGAGCTGTCCTGTCTCTCCCACTTATTTATTCAGTTAATTATTTTAGTATGTACTCATGGGCATTTATTTTATTCTATAGGTTATACCTGTTACTGTTATTTACATTAGTATAGGTTCATGGGCACTTATTTTATTTTATAGGTTATAATCCATTATTATTTCTTGCTTATATTGTCCCAGATTTAGTCATTGGGAGCACCTTGATACTTGTTCCTGTGTCTTTTTGACAATCCCTCACCATGTTTTAAGCACTTTTTTACTGTCTGGAAGCACAAGATGTTCCAGATTTATCTTGTCCTTTATTGCCTCACCCTTGGAATCAGATGGTATTTAGAAACTAAGATCCGAGCAGTTTATAACAACAAAATTTATTGCTCACAGTTCTGGAGGCTGGGAAGCCTAAGATCAAGGTGCCAGCATGGTCCCCTTCTGGCAAGGGCCTTCTTTCTGGTTCATAGCTGGTGCCTTCTTGCTGTGTTCTCACCTCATGAAGGCCTAGGAATCTCTGGAACCTCTTTTTTAAAGAACTAATCCCATTAATCTCAACTGAGCACCTCCCAAAGGCTCCACATCCTATTTGAGGAGACACATTCAGACTATAGCGATATATAAATCAAATAAAGAGACTAACCAGTGGTTCTAGGTGTTTTGTAAAAAGAGGGGTTTCTGGTTATCTTGTTATCAAATTACCAGATACAGAAAATCTAACTTTTATGTCTAAATATTGCCTTTTATTGGGGATATATGTGCATGATAGTTTGGTATTATTCATACTTACAAATTTGTATATTAGTAACGTCTTTAAATTATAGGATTATATAAATAACTGAGGATCGTGAAGTGATTTATGATCTGGTATAGATTTGGTTCACTTAGTTTTTATGACTCAATTCTAAATGCCTTAATTAGCCACCTTTGTGTGTAATTACATCTTGTAAAGGGTGAACATTTATCCTTTCAGTTTTTTGAAATGGAATATTTCTGAATATTTTGGTTAGGGTAAATTTGGTTAGGTAAACCATTGGATTTGGTTAGGGTAAAGAGATTTAGTATACATATTACATTATGGATTTATGAATATTTTGGAAAATTTATTATTTTATCCTTAACCTATTTGTAGAAATTACATAGCTTTGGATAAATTTGCATAAAATGGCCAGTATCTTATCTGATTGTTAGTTGAGATACTGTATTTTTACTTTCTTGTCATTAAAAATTTTGATGTCTTGGAAACTTTTTTTTAATTGTATATTATTGATTATGCTATTACAGTTGTCCCGATCCTTCCCTCTTTGCCCCCCTCCAGCCAGCACCCCGCACTGCCTCAGGCAACACCCCCCCCACCGCCCACAGTTCATGTCCATGGGTCATGTATGTAAGTTCTTTGGCTACTCCATTTCCTATATTGTACTTTATATCCCCATGGCTATTCTGTAGCTACCTATTTGTACTTCTTAATCCTCTTACCTCTTCACCCATTCTTCCCCACCTCCATCCCATCTGGCAACCATCAAAACGTTCTCCATATTCATGATTCTGTCTCTGTTGTTCTTGTTTGCTTAGTTTGTGTTTTAGATTCAATTGTTGATAGATATGTATTTTTTGCCATTTTATTGTTCATAGTTTTGAACTTTTTCTTAAATAAGTCCCTTTAACATCTGATATAATAAAGATTGGGTGATGATGAACTCCTTTAGTTTTTTGTCTGGGAAGCTCTTTATCTGCTCTTTGTTCTAGATGATGGCTTTTCTGGGTACAGCAGTCATGGCTATAGGTCCCTGCTTTTCATGACTTTGAATATTTCTTGCCAGTCCTTTTTAGCCTGAAAAGTTTCTGTTGAGAAATCATAACCTTTGGCATTTTAATTATGACGTGTCTTGGAGTGGGCCTCTTTGTATCCATCTTGTTTGGGACTCTGTGCTTCCTGGACGTGCATGTCTATTTCCTTTACCAAATTAGGGAAGTTTTCTTTCACTATTTTTTCAAATAGATTTTCAACTTCTTGCTCTTTCTCTTCTCCTTCTGGCACCCCTATGATGCAAACGTTGGACCTCTTAAAGGTTGTCCCAGAAGCTCCTTAAACTGTCCTTATTTTGGGGGATTCTTTTTTCTTGTTCTACATGGTGGTTTTTTGGTTTCTTATGTTCCAAATCATTGATTTGATTCTTGGCTTCATCCACTCTACTGTTGTTTCCCTGTAAATTGCTCTTAATTTCAATTAGTGTATTCTTTGTTTCTGACTATATCTTTTTTATGCCTTTAAGGTCCTCAGGTCTTTGAGCATTCTTACAACCAGTGTTTTGAACTCTGCATCTGATAGATTAATTATCTTCATTTTGTTTAGCTTTTTTTCTGGAGTTTTGATCTGTACTTTCATTTGGGCCATGTTTCTTTGTCTCCTCGTTTTGGCAGCCTCCCTGTGTTTGTTTCTATGTATTAGGCAGAGCTGCTTTGACTCTGTGTCTCGGTAGTGTGGCCTATTGTAGTAGGTGTTTGGTGGGGTCCAGTGGCACAGCCACCCCCATCACCCAAGCTGAGTACTTGAGGTGCGCCCTTCATGTGGGCTGAGTACCCCCTCCTCTTGTAGTTGAGCCTTGGTTGCTGTTGGCAGATCAATGGGAGGGATTTACCCAGGCCAGTCAGCTGCAAGGACTGGCTGTGACCACTGACCACCAACCTCCGTCCTCCATGGAGGATCAGCTGTGCAGAGGCAGGGTGGTGGTGCTCTGATGTGGTCTGTGTCTGTCCACTGGGTGTGCTGGCCCTGGGTTTCCTGGGGTGGTGCAGGCCAAGGTCAGCTCCCACCTGTGTCCTGCCTGCAGCCACCCTGCCTGCGCTATAAAACAATCTGAGATGGCTGCTACTTGTGCTGGTCTTGGAGATTCCCACTCAAAGCCAAGCTGTGAATCTAGGCTGGCTCCTCCTAGTGCTGGGACTGGGCTCACTGAGACTAACTGTTGCTTGTTTGATAGGATTTAGGAAATTGTGAAGCATGAGCCAAGACCAGCCATTCATATGGAAAAGCACCTTGGTGTGCTGGTAAGTTGGGTGGGGCAGAATCTCTGGGGATCTCCAGAGGGAGGGGTCACACAATGTTAGCCAGGTTGATGGAGTCTCAGATATGGCCCTAGCTTGGTGGCTCTGTGGTAGGAAGGTTTAGAAAAGAGACAATTGTCTCTGCTCACCTTGATGCCAGATACTTCACTTTCTCCCTGTATACCTGTATACTGGTACCTTTCAAGCTGCCACCCAGTTGCTGGGGCTCAAAGGGAGTGAGTCTGAGTAGGTGAGTGCGTGTGTGGGTTCTTTAAAAGGACTTGCTTGGGGCTCCAGAAGTTTCTTCCACCGACTCAATCCCTCCTGGTTTTTGCAGCCAGAAGTTGTGGGGACTTACAATAGAACTGTAGGCTGGGGGACCTGGTGTGGGTCTGGGACTCCTCGCTCCCACCATATCCCTGCTGAAATTTTATCCACCACACGTGGGTGAGGGACCAGCCTGTTCTGTATCCGTGTTCCTCCTACCAGTCTGGATGGGTGTGGTTTCTTTAATTCCGTACTCGTCAGACTTCCATTCAACTTGATTTCTGATGGTTTTGAGTGATGATTGTTCTACATTTTAGTTGTAAAATTCATGTGGTTGTGCGAAGAGGCAAGCTGTGTCTGCTTATGCCACCATCTTGACCAGAAGTTGACATCTTGAAAACTTAATGTTTTCTTTACTTTAATTCCTAATTAAATTGTGGCCTATATCTACTCTTTGCTTCATTAAAAATTTATTTTCCAGAAGGCTTTGCAAATGGATGTCAGGCCAGATAGAGCAGTAAAATTATATGTATGAAAATTAGTGAACAGCATATAACAATCTGGTACTAGTTTTCATGATTTTTGATGAAGAGCAGATGTTCATGCTATTGCATAGGGGAGCTGTAACCACATACATTTAATTCTTCAGTATCAAGTAAATATGTTTATCTTCTCTTAATTCAAAGTCAAAATAGAACCCATTGAAGCCAAAGTAAACCAGGGGCCAAATAGATTACATAATTGGAAAGTTAGTAATGATTGTTGCTGAAGAGAGATTTCTTCTATATGAATCTGTAGCCTGGCTTTTGAGACACCATAGGATTTATTTATCAAACACTTGCATTTCCTAAAGGATACTAAAGTTGGCTTTTAAATCTGATGCTAATTTAAAAAACAAAAACCTTTGCAGAATATATTAGACAAATAAGTAATTTTCGGTAACCAAAGTTTCTAAGCTAGGTTAACTTCCTAAACAAAACAACTAAATGAAACCAAACCTACTCCTTACTTAATATGTGTGCCCCAATTATTATTATTATTATGAGTCCAAAATAAAGTGATATAGTTAAAGAGTTTATCTTAATCTAATTTTGGGTAGCCAGGTTACAAGGCGATTTTCAAGCTTCTGTCATTTTAATAATAGAAAATGTTTATGTCATATTCTAGGAGACAATTCAGAGAATTTTTTTTCTCCAGAATTTTCTTTTTCCCTGCATCCTGAAGTCTCTATTCTGTTAGCAGTCTTATGTTTTCTATTCTGCTGATTGATTTTTTTTAAAGATTTTGTTTAGGGAGGGAGAAAGAAAGGGATAGAAACATCAATGTAAGAAAGAAACACTGATTGGTTATTTATCGTAAGCATCCCTGACAGGGACCAAACCCACAAAGCAGGCATGTGCCCTCACTGGGAATCTGACTGATGACTTTTCGCTTAGCAGGATGCTGCCCACCCACCAGAGCCACCCTGGTCAGGGCTCTGCTAATTGATCTTAAAATAAAGTTTATATCTTTCTCTTATTGGCTAGTGCCCACAACCCCTTTAATGTTTAACTCTTTCTTAAAAGTAGTAGCCCCTAAGTATTGCTCCTTGTTAAATCTGACATCTTTATGTTATTCAAGTTTTTTTTTTAAAGCAAGTGCCCTTTACTGTATCAACCTGTTTTCTTCAGATTCTGTTATGCAGTTTAACAGTTATAGTTGAGTCTTTATGTCTGATATATATATATTTTAGTGATAGACATGGCCTTTCCTCACCTCTCCAGTGCAGATATAACTCTTGGTGATTTATTTACACTCATTGAGGCCATAATGCCTTCTGTTGGCAGCTCTTTTTAGTTGTGTAAATACTCTGGGAATTTTAAAGTCACAGAATTTTGAAAAATGACAAACAAAAACTCCTAATGGGTTCAACTTAAAAAATTATATATAATAGATTGATGTGAAAAATTTACTTGGAAGTTTTCTAGTTCACACAGTCTCTTTCTGATACATACATAGTGTCAACCTTTAACATTTTTTTAGTACCTAGAGTAGTAGAGTCTGTTCCATTTATAGAGATATTTGCACCATGTCTGGATTACACATATTTGAGGGCAGAACATACTAGTCTTGTCTTGCACTGCACTTGTATTAAGAGATATGCATTGTTGTTCATATGACATTGTTAAAATATTGTAACTTTGTCCCCTCATGTGGCCAAAATAATCTCCTCAGATAATAATAACCCAAGAAAGAAAATAAATCCTCTGTATCTACCATGGATACAGAGGATACATTGTCTGATTTGAAGGACAAATCCCAGTGGATGTTTTCTTTCCTCTCTCCAGGGTTTTTCTTTTCCCCTCATGTTGAATGATGAGTTCGGGTTTGCAAAACGGAATTTTCATTCAGACCAGCTGCCACACTTCTCCAACTTCACTCCTTTGGGATCAGCTTCAGTGCTGTATCCTTGAATGCCACGAATGCTTCTCTCCTGGCCCTCTACTACCTGCTGCCATTTTTTTCACTCTCTGGAGAGGGACAGAATCTTGTAAAGCAGGCTCTGAGTGTGAAGCCCAGGGAAAAACACACTGTGAAGGCTGCGAAAGAAGACCCAGGCACAGAGCTCCCTTCTGCTCTCAAGTTACTGCATTGATTGAGATACCCAAATTGTGATGTTTTAGGGACATCGTTTATCTCTTTCTTACTCCTTTCTTTGCAATGAGAACATGATTTAGCTGCCTTTGAGGAAATGTATGTAGTGAGGATTTTGGTACCAATATTACTGACCACTAAAAAGGAGTGGTTGGAGTATTGTTCTGTAACCAGAGGGTTCAGTTTCCAGTCAGGGCACATACCTGGGTTGTGGGTTTAATCCCTAGTCCGGCACATGAGAGCAACCAGTCAATGCTTCTCTCTTGATTGATGTTTCTCTTTCTCTCTCTCTCTCTCTCTCTCACTCTCTCTCTCTCTCTCTCTCTCTCTCTCTCTCTCTAAAATCAATGAAAATAAAATAAGTCTTCTGGTGGGAATTACAATAAAAAAGTTGGGCATGATATATTGGGTAAAAGGAACTTTGTGGACTTTGGTAAAAATGTTTTTTCTTGAGGTCATGCCTTGTTAAGAAGAGTGAAATGCTCTGATGTAATTCAAAATGGTTACTTTTTGCTCTTCCTGCTAGAAGCATGAGGGGATTTTTCTTTGATCTTCATTTTGAGGACCTGGTAGAGTTCCTGGAGGTAAAACTCACAAAAGTGTGAGGGTCCATTCATGACTAGTTCCCTCTGGAGTTTTTAGCATTTAGATTTGTCTACACACTAAGCCTCCAGCAATTTGTCAATTACGGGTCAGGTTTTCCTACCTCGGTACTGACTGGTTCCTATGGAAGTTTCTGCCTCTCTTTGGTTTCTGTTCTGGTAAGTTGTGATTCTCTATATTTGCCTGCTTGTCTCTCTGGTTTGCTCTGTGACCTTCTCTGATAAACCCAAGAATAATTGTTGATTTTCCAGTTTGTTCAGGTTTTTGCTTGTTAGGATGAAGTGATGACTTCTAAGCTTCTTACATGCTGAACTGGAAGTCAGAAGTCAGGGCTTTGCTTCTTTGCGTTCAAAATCTGAATACATGAAGAATGCGTAAAGTATAATATGGTATTTGTTAACTAGAAGGATTTCACATAGTGTGTGTGTGTGTGTGTATAGTCAAGAATCTTAATTTTGATAAATGAGTTCCTGGCATATTGAGAGGTTTTTAATCTGGGTTGGGGCTGGCATTCAGAGAATAGAATCTGTATGCTCCTATATCTTATTTATATCCCCAGTCTTAGTCTGGTTCCCTAAACTGTTGGTATTGGATCTAATAATACTGTTACTTATAACAATAAACTACAGCAAACAGATACTGTTGAGACTGATTTTGTTTAAAAATCCTTACAGTGAGACTGACTAAGTGAATTTATATTATCTCAGTTTGTGTAAGGGAAGACTGAAGTAGAAGTGAAAGCAGTAATATAAATTCATAACTGTCTTTTAAAGCTTCTGTTAGTTTATTAATGATAGAAATGTAAGTGAAACTCTTAGACTTGGTTGTAAAAAAGATATGAAATCTGTTTTCTTACATAACTCTGCAACATTTTTCCTTGGAAGACTAATGATGACAAGACAACTGTTAATCTGAAAGCAAAGTTTACAGAAATGAGTCTCCTCAGAGATTGTGAAAAAAGTGATCTACATGGAGATAAGCCTGCAAACATGTAGACTGTATTCAGGGTCTGGAACAAATAAAAAACACCCCTGTTTTATTACAAAATCTGTGATTACAAAATCATAAGCATGTAATTCTGTAACATAATAATAATATCACACTCAAGCACACTATAGGACATTTTAGGTGAAATGTTCAAATTGCTGACCCTTTTGTTCAAGACATTCCTGTACCCTCCCAACCACACTCAAACAAGCCTTATGTCTGCCGGACCCTGTACTCTGTTCAGTAGAATTGAAGGAGACTTTGGAAATATATATTTGCCTGATGAATGAGTGATAGAATTGTTTATAAGATATTTTATAAACACAATAAAACATATAGAAATATCTATAACATAAAACATAGATGTTTTATGTTTTATAAAACATATAGAAGGTAAGAGGCATTTTTTTAAAAAGCAGTGTACATTTGTCAGAATCAATCAGTATAACTTTACAGCAGAAAGTGAAGCTTAATGTATGCAAATTTTTAAAAATCGGGAGATTGGAGTACCCCAAATTGGAATGCAGACTGCAACAGACAGGAAAATCTAATTCTAATAGAAATGAATGAAAAAATCTCACTGAAAAGAGCAGGAAAGGAAAGGTGTTGACCTAAGTAACTTTGGAAATGCACAAAGCCTGTAAGACTAAAGGAGGAGGAACTGCGCATAAGTGGTATACTCTTAATTGATGGTGTTGCTTCCCAAAAGGTATAGTTAACGATTCTGAGTCTATACTAGAATTAAGGAAAATAGATGATAGGTGGTGGGAACCAGGTTTCACTGTTGTAGAAAGTTACAGATAAGCTTGGATGATTCATGTGATAGTGGCTTAGAGTTGGAGACATCAGTGTGAGCGTATGTTTAATCTAATGTAGATACAGTGTACATTTTAAATGAATTTAATTCATTAACCTCAAAACAATAAAAAATAAACATTTCAGTCCTGGAATTAATACACAGTTTTTCTTTTATAATTATGTTAGGGGTAGTACAAAAGTATATTATAGTTATATTTTTAGCATTTGCTTTAGGAAGTATTATAGAATCTGTAGATCTCACAGAATGGGGGAGAGTCCTAAGTCCAAACTTGTGTATTACCAATCCTATTGTTTAATGACATTTGATATGAGGGAGATTTGTATTGATACAAACACAAATCCCTTGATCATAGAGTAATGATTCTATTCTGTAGTACTTGTAATTTTATTTACATTATTGTTAAATATATGCTCTGTCCTTCCTTTTTCCCAAGGGGAATCATAGCAACCGAATTCCAGCACAGCTAATACTTGTATCTAATTTTCAGTTAAACACTCCATTTGTGGCAGGACTTGTGGAATGGCCACTTCCAAGTCATTGTGGGAGGCTGAGATTAATGACTATAACATGCATGTAAACTTTTGGGAAAATTCAGATCCTATATTTTTCTTTTGATGAAATAATTAGGGAAATATCCTTAAAAACCTTGGAGCACCTTTGTAACTTATTATGCTTAGTGAATGGCATAAGTGCTCACCACATTCTCTGGGAGAATGATTTAAAGCATTTTATCTTGATGTTGGACTGTATCAGCTATAATTTTGGTTTCAGCAAACAGTCACAGTATAATTGAAATTTAATTGATGGTTTTTCTGAGTTGATCTAGGACCATTTTGCCAAGTGTGTTATGGATTTATCTTAGAAATACTGTCTAGGGTTTTCTAGAGTTGTGTATATTACTGTTACTGTGTATTTTCTGATGTTACAAAGATACATCTGTAAGAAAAGATAATACTTTGGTCTTATTCCCTTGTTACAATGCAGATTCTGATTTCTAGGGTGGAGTCTGAGATTTTGCTGAGGATGTTGGTCCAGGGACCACATTTTGAGTAGTAGGCTTGAAAGCAAGGGGTGGGCAAACGTTTTCTCTAAAGGCCCGGACAGTAAATATTTTAATCTTCATGGGCACATACAGTCTCTGTTACATGTTACTTTTTTCTTTTTCTTTTCTTACAACCCCTTAAAAATGTAAAAACCATTCGTAGCTCGTGGAGCCATACACACACAAAGCGTAAGTCCGACTTGACCTGACCGTAGTTTCCGTCCGTATTCCTGTTAGAGAAAGGGTGTACGCATTTAGTTGTTGATAGGACACAATTCTAGACTTGGTGTTTGTCATGACCTTTCAGCACTTCAGGTGATCATACCGGTATTTTTGACCTATTAATGAGGTAAAATATTGCTGATGGTTCAGGAGCATTTTGTTATTGTTTACAAACATTTGTTTTTCTTATTGAAATCTTGGTGTCATTTTAAATACAGTAAAATTCATCCCTTTTAGTGTATAGTATTAATGGATTTTGACAAATGCTGGGCCCTAATTTAAATGGTAAGGACAGATTTTAATCAGTAATATATTATTGCGACATGGAAAAGAGTCCAGCATGAATGGAACTCAGCTTTGATTTGTTAGTGGTTTAGAAGGAGAATGAGAGAATGGGGTGGGGGCTGGGGGTGAGCAGAGGTTCAGTAGAGTCAGGGGAGTATAAATTACAAAAAGCTGGAAGGGGAGATTGGTTCATGTAAAACCATCTGGATTGATTAACTGGCACTTATCGAAACCTCCCACCCTCCTGTGGAAACTGGCAGACAGGACCCTATGTTCAGGTGTCCCTGGAACAAACAGTAAATTCTTTTGGTAGCTTTGAGTTTTCTCAGGCAGGCACTTTTAGAAGGGCTAGGGTCATCCTTTGGATAAAGCCGTGAACTGTTAAAAACTCTTACTGTTTTGTTCACATCTTTATAGGCCAAGGTTGAGGCCTAGTTGAGAAAGGACTCAGGGGATTCTGGCTAGAGTTTAGTCAAAGAGAGAATCTTTGTCAGTGTCATCACCACAGTGGAGATAGAGGACCGTTTGTCACCCTCCACCCACCACAAATTTCTTTGTGCTACTTTGTATTTACTTCCTTGCCTCATCCCTCACCCTTGGCAATTGCCAATTTGTTTTCTGGTCCTATGGTTTTGCCTTTTCTGAAATGCATATAAATGGGATAATACAGTGTGTAGCCTTTTGACACTGGCTTCCTTTAAAAAAATTTTTTTTTAAAGATTTTTATTTATTTTTAGAGAGAGGGTAAGGGAGGGAGAAAGAGAAGGAGAGAAACATCGATCAGTTGCCTCTTGTATGCACCCTGATTGGGCATGAACCCACAAACTGGCAATCCTTCACCTCGTGGGACGATGCCCAACCAACTGAGCTACGCCAGTCAGGGTGAGACGGACTTTTTTGATGCAGCATAATGCATTTCAGATTCATCTGTGTTGTGTATATCAATAGTTTGTTTAGTTCAAGGACACTTCAGTTGTTTCCAGTTTTGGTGAGTACAAATAAAGCTACTGTAAACTCCAGTACAGATTTTTGTGTGAACATGTTTTCATTTCTTTTCATTACTCTTGGGTAAATACCCAGAAGTCAGATTGCTGGGTTCTGTGGTAACTATAATTAACTTTGTAAGAAACTGAAAATTTCCCGAAGTGGCTATTCCAGTTCTCATTCCCATTAGCGATGTACCAGAGTTCCAGTTGCTCTGCATCCTCACTGCTATTTGATTTTGTCATCTTCCTTAAGCCATTCTTATGTTTATGTAGTGATACCTCATTGTGGTTTTCATTGTATTTCTTTATGATGACTAAGCTGGTGAGCATCTTTGTATATGATTAATGTTACTTGTGTATCTTCTTTGTCGAAATATGTCTTTTTTTTTTTTTTGCCAAGTTTTATTCTGTTTTCATTATTGTTGAGTTTTGGAAGTTGTTGGTTTGGATACAAGTCCTTTATCAGATGTGTGTGTGATGAATCTTTTCTCCTAGTGTGTGGCCTGTCATTTTACTGTCTTAATATCTTCCCAAGAGCAGACATATTTTGATTATCAGTTTTTTTTTTCTTTTAGGGATTATGCTTTTGGCTTTTAGTGTCAAATCTTAGAAATCTTTGCCTAAGCTAAGGTTGCAAAGATTTTTCTCCTATGTTTCTTTTCTAGAAGTTTTAGGTTTTACATTCAATTCTATGACTCATTTTTAGTTAACTTTTGTATGCAGTATGTGGTATAATTGAGGTTCATTTTGGTATATGGAGGTACAATTGTTCCAGCACCAAATGTCCTCTGTTGAATTATGTTTGTATCTTCATTGAAATCCAATTGACAGTATATATGTGGGTCTATTTCTGTACTCTCTGGTCTCTTCTTTTGATCTTGTTGTTTATTGTTTTGTTAATAACATCTGTCCTGATCACTGTAGTACAGATAGTTAAGTCTTGAAAGCAGTTAATATGAGTTCTCTGAGATTGTTTTCATTTTCAAAATTGTTTTTGACAACTCCAGTCTTTGATTTTTCAAATGAATGTTAGTGTCATCTTGTCAGTTTCTAACTAAATCGTGCTGGGTTTTGATTAGGATTGTGAATTCTAATCATTAACTCTGGGAGAATTTATATACTACCTATACTGAGCCTTTCCATCCATTAACATGGTATCTAACTCTTCATTTATTTAGGTCTTTGATTTCTTTCATTAGCGTTTTGTAGTTTTTGGCATACAGGTCCTGCACATGTGTTATCTACATTTATACCCAAATATTTCTTGTTTTATAATTCTGTTGTAAATGATATTGATTAAAATTTTTAATTTTCATTGTTCATTGCTTTTGTGTAGAATATAATTGATTTTTGTGTCAACCTTACATCTTGAGATCTTAATCAACTTGTGTATTGGTTCTAGTAACTTTTTGTAGATGATTTTGGATTTCATACATAAATAACCATGTCTGTGTATAGAGACAGTTTTATTTATTTATTTTATAGTCTGTGTGCTTTTTACCTTGGCTCCTCTTTTTTCTTTTCTCCCTCTTACTCCACTGGCTATCACATCCACTAGGATGTTAAATCAGAACGGTGAGAGCAGACATCCTTACCTTACACTCCAAGTAGCATTCAGTCATCCATCATTATTTATGGTGTTAGCTGCAAGTGCTTTTGTAGATGTACATTATTAAGGTAAGGAAGTTCTCCTCTATTCTTGTTTGCTGAGAGTGTTTATTGTGAATTGATGGTGAAGTTTTTTCAAATGCCTTCCTGTATGTGTTGAAATGATACATGATTTTTCTTCTTTTGTGTGTTGCTATGGTGAATGTCATTGATTTTCTAATATTGAACCAGCCTTGCATTCCTGGATTAACCCTACTTAGTCATGTTGTATTAACTTTGTTATATATTTTTGGATTTGGTTTGCTGAAATTTTGTTCAGGGTTTTAGCATTTGTGTTCATGAAAGATACTTGTTTGTAGGGGTTTTTGTTTTCTCTTGAAGTGTCATTTTCAGATTTTGGAATCAAAGTAATGCTGCACAGAATGCATTGGGTATTTACTGTTCCTTCCTATTCTGTTTTTTGGAAGAATTTGTATGTAATTGGTATTAGCCTACAAATATTTGGTGGAATTTACCAATTTAGCCAGCTAGACCTTAAGTTCTTAATATTGTAAGGTTTTAAATTATGAATTTAATTTCTTTGATAGGTATAGGACTTCTCATATTGTCTTTTCATGTGAGAACTTTCATAGTTTGTATGTGTCAAAATTTTGAAGAATAAAGTTGTAACTTTCTGATGCTAGGTTTTTTTTTGTTTTTGTTCTTTAAGTTTTAAATAACTGTTTTGGGTTTTTTTTTCCCCTCTGTGGTTACCTTGAAGTTTTTTCTTTTGATGTGTATGACCCCAATGTGAAATTGAAGGTAACTTATTCTTGCCTTTTGGTCTTCGATGGTATCCAGGTAGCTCTAACATTAGTACCCTTATTAGAAGAAGGGAGATCTATTTTACTCTGATTCTTGGAGTCTCAGGCAGAAACCGAGTCAGTAATTTTGACAATCATAATTACACCCCCCCCCCCACACACATACAAAGAGGCTTGGTTTTGGGGGTGAGTCTGTCTACTGTAAGATTGCACACTTTTTTCTGCTACTGATATATGTTGATTTGAAAAGGAGGGTAGTAAGTGATGGCTTGTTTTTTAGGCATGTTCAGACACCATTTCTTCTTGGTGAAAACTCAGACTTATCCATTGCTTTTTGAGTAATACAGCTTTGTTAAAGGCACGACAGTTTTTAAAATATTGATCTCTTAATTGACTGTGCCTAGTTAAAAGGAAAAAACAAAAAACCCATGATTATTAAAAAAAATTAGTTTTGTGATTTCTTTCACACTTACTTTGGCATAACCAAGGGAAGATGCAAGTTGATCAGTGTCAAAGTAACACAATGTCAAAGTGACTACAGTTGACCCTTGAACAATGCAGGGGTTACAGGTGTTGACACCCCATGCAGTTGAAAATCTGCATATAACTTTTGACTCCCCGCCAAAGACTTAAGTACTAAAAGCCTGCTATTGACTGGAAGCCTTAATGATAATGTTAACAGTTGATTAACACGTATTTTGAATGTTCTATGTGTTATATACTACTGTATTCGTATAGTAAAGTATGCTAGAGAAAAGAAAATGTTATTAAGAAAATCATAAGGAAAATATACTTATGGTACTATGCTGTATTTATCAATACCATAGGTTCATTTGTTTGTTTATAAGATGAATTATCTGTCAGTACCTACATCTTACATGATAAAAAAGCACTGTAGGTATTATATGTATTGCTCACATGACATGAAAAATGAAAAGATGTGGAAAAGATATTCATATTTATTTATAGGTATAGTGATTCATGCACTGCTAATGAAGAAGCAGCAATATTACAGCTTTATGGTAGCCTAGTGTAACTGATATGATTGTTTCACAGTAGCCTAGCATATACACTAATGCGTGAATCATTATAAAATTTTTATGGCATACAGTATTTCTTTACTTTTTAATTATATTTTATTGATTATTGCTATTATAGTTTCATTTTTTTCCTCCCATTTATCCCCCTCCAGCATCCCCCTACCCTTAGTTTATGTCCATGGGTCATACATAGTTCTTTGGCTTCTTCATTTCCTATAGTATTCTTAACCTCCCCTATTTTGTACCTACCAATTATGCTTCTTATTCCCTGTACATTTCCCCCATCCTCCCCTGTTCTTCCCCCTCTCCCTCCCCGTTGATAACCCTCCATGTGATCTCCCATTTCTGTGATTCTGTTTTTGTTCTAGTTGTTTTCTTAGTTTTTGTTTTTAGGTTCAGTTATTGATTTTATGAGTTTGTTGTCACTTTACTGTCCATAGTGAATCTTAAAAGCTGCAAGAGGAAAGGAGAGAATTACGTACAAAGGAGTGCCCATAAGAGTATCAGCTGATTTCTCAGAAGAAACCTTATAGTCAAGAAGGGGCTAGAAAGAAGTGGGGGAGGGGGGCTCTCCATCCTCAGGGCCCCCTACCCCAGCCGCCATGGATGAGAATAAGTCTACCAAAACATGATCTGCTTGGGGGGGAAAGGTGGCTGATCTCTCAAAGGAGAAGGGCCAGGAGCCTGTTCATCAGTGGGCTTTTATTGGGTTTATTTGCATAGGAATACAGGACATATACATAAAGCTCATCAGTCATTGTCAGGCAGTAATGATCAAACAATAGATAACATTCAAAGAACTATGAGGGCTTATTTAGAGTCAGGGTCAGAGAGCTAAAGGGCCATAAAACTTTGGGGAAACAAACTCATTTCATGCTTGGACCCTTATCATTTAAATTGAGGGTATTAGCAAAGCAGGTTTCACAGGATTTTATGCATTCTTTCTTAGGCCTGTGCATTTTTTCTTAGGCCTGATCGCCCTGGGGAACCTGTCCTTTCCAGCACAGGATTGCACCCGCCTCCAGCATTGTTTCAGGCTTAAGTCAGGCAGGGGAAGTAAGGCAACCAAGAGATTAGGAGACTTCTTGCAGACAGAATGAAGACTCAGGCTATGTCAAAGCTGAGGGTCGAGGGTCCACCACCCCCTTTTTCTATAGCCCCCCAAGTCCTTCCCTGAGGGCCCCTTTTATGACTGTACCTGTCTTAGGTCGTCCCTCCCTTGAGGAATATTACCTGTCATTGGCTAACCAATCATCTGCTCAGGGCCAATCAGGGTGAAGTAAAAAGGGGCAGAGGTGGCACCCCTACCAGGAAGATAAGCTTTGTCTCCTTGGTGGCTTATGGTCCCAGGGTCTCTCACTCAGCCTTAGCCATGGGAGGTTACAGCTTCTGAAACCAGGCAGGCGGTTCCCAACAAAGGAATATTCTAAGTCATGAAAGGCAAGGACCTACATCCAAGATTGCTGTATCCAGCAAAGCTTTCAGAATGGAAGGGCAGATAAAGTGCTTCTCAGATAAGGTCAAGTTAAAGGAGTTCATCATTACCAAGCCCTATGTTAAAGGGACACATTATTAGTTTGATATGAAGTATCATTCACCTATGCCTATGTAAGGATCAGCTATCCACTTCAATACATGTCTTGCCCATGATGGTTCTATACAACAAATACTTAGGCAATGATGATGATGATGACACAAAATGTCTTGTACAGTTCTTGCCATATAGTTACTGGATTTTCACATGAAGACACACATATACATCAACAGATAACTGTATTAACTGTATAGCATGATGATTATTCACTACTCATTACATGGAAGTGAGTTATAAAGGTCTCTTCCTCGTCGTCTTCACAATGCATAGGCTTAGGAGGAGGAAGAAGAGGGGTTGGTATTGCTTTTCAGGGGTAGAAGAGGTAGAAGGAAAGACAGGAGAGGCACTCACACTTGGTGTAATCTTGTGGAAATACTTCATGGTTTCTGTCTGACTTTTCCTTTTGCATTACTCTAAAAATGTTCTTGTATGGTACAATCCTGCCATTTCCTTTAGTGTCAGTGCCCATGTCAGAAGGGTCCATGTCAGAAAAGAAGACAAAAGAAGCCATCTTTAAAAAAAAAAAGAAAGAAAGAAAAGAAGCAAACCTGAGTAGTCAGAATCTTTCTGCCAGATTGTCTAATCGCAGTTTGTTTTCTGGAAGCACTCATCTTCATCAGGTCATCTTCTGTTAACTCCTCTGGTGTTGTGTCTGTTAGCTCTTGAATTTCTCCAAAGTTCACGTCTTGGAACCCTTCACCCCTCCCCCTTTTTTTTTCTTTGCCATATCCTCAATCTCTTTCATGATTTCCTTGGTTGACTCTATTGTGACTCTTGTGAAGTCATGCACAACATCTGGACACAGTTTTCTCCAGCAGGAGTTCATTGTTTCAGGCTTGATGTCTTTCACAGCCTTTTCTATCATAACAATGGCATCTGCAGCCATGTAATCCTTCCAGACTTTCACGATATTCTGTCTGGGTTCTCTTCCATAGCACTGGCAATCCTTTCCATCCAGTACTGTGTGTAATGAGCCCTAGAAGTCCTTACAAACTAGGGGGTGAACTAGAGATGTGTTTGTGGTTAAGTAGAACACTTTGATGCGTTTGGTGAACTCACAGCATTCTAGGTGGCCAGGGACATTGTCCAGTATCAAAAGAACTTAAAAAGAACTTTGTCCCTGACTTCAGGGACAAAGCGTTGATGGAACCAGTGCAGTAAAATAGTTTCCATTGTCCAGGCCTCACGTTGTACAACCAAAAGACTGGCAGCTGGTGTTTATTTTTTTTCCTTCCAGGTCAAGGGTTAGGAGATTCACAGATAAGGGCAGCCCTGATCTTAAACTTGACTGCATTTGCACAAAACGGTAGGGTTAGGCTCTCTCTTCCTGTATACATCCTGGTGCTCGTTCATCTTCCTTACCAATAAATCTTCTTTGTGGCTTCCCCCCACCCTTTGCCCACCTGAATAGGGTACTTTTGTTTGCATTAAAAACCTGTTCAGGCAGATATCCTTTCTCAATGATTTTCTTAATGACCTCTGGGAACTTGTGTACTGCTTCTTTCTGATTGGCAGAAGGTGCTTCTCCTGTCATCTTGACATTTTAAAAGCTAGACCTCTTTCTAAAATTATCTAACAAAATTTTTTTAATCAAACCATGCTGTTATCTTGACATTTTTAAAGCCAAGCCTCTTTTAAAATTATCTAACAAAAAAAATTATCAATCATCCTTTGCTGGCATTAAATGCTCTAGCTTTAGATCCTCTTACTTTGCTTTAAGTTGCCATAGAATGATTTCACTTTTTCTCCAATCATATTAGACTCTATAGGTATGCCTTTCTTACAGCAGTCCTGCACCCACATAAAAGCTTCACTTTCAATATGAGGTAAAAAGGTGTTTCACAAAATGTGGAAGGTTTTCACACCTGGTGGCATTCCTGCAACAACAGCTTCACAAATGGTTTTTTTTTTAACTTTCTTTTACAACAGTTCTTATACTGGATTCATTTATCTCAAAATGTCAGGCAGCCGTAGCTGTAGACCTCAATCTACAGTACACATCACGCAATTCGTAGTTTTTCTTGTAATGTCATGACTTTTCTCTGCCTCTTGGGGACACTTCCAGCATCGCTGGTGGTATTTCGTATGGGCGTTACTCAGGGTTTACAGTATGGCACTAAACACGATGAAAAAATACTCGAGAATTGCAGGAGATCACTTTTTTGCTCATACACAATTTACTGGAGAGATGAGCTGCTCACTCAGAAATGACTAGGGTCACATGGGATTTTGGGTCACCTAGCATGACACTTGAGTTTACCACAATAGCATCAGGAGGTGGCTACAAAATTATTATAGTAGTGCAGTAAGTGCTACAGTTAATTTTATGCACTTAGGATTCAATACAGCATCTTCACATTTGTTTACATTTCTCTTGACTGTGAATGGTACTGTGTACAGGCTTTAAGTGTTGTATGTGTTTTGATAATTTTAACTTTTTATAATAGATTTGTGCCTATTTTATGGCAATGAATGATAAAATAGACTAGTGCCTATGTATATATACTTTATGTAGTCATGACATGGAATACTTAACATTTCCTAAGTTTTTCAGTATTTCTACACATATGGTTTATGTGTGGTTTTTCTAACATTGATGCAAATTTTTCAGTAATTTTTCTACTTAAGTAGTTTTTTAAAAAAATTTTGCATGCAGGTGAACCTGCCAGTTCAAATTCATGTTGTTCAAGGGTCAACTGTATATATACTATTTGTATTGTATACATTTTGATGAAAATTCCTAGGTAATCTAATCCCTCTTTTACCGTTTTGGCAACATTTTCTAAACTGCAGACAAAAGATTTTAAAGGATGCTTATTGTAACATTCTGTTTGTTCATATCTTGTAAGAAAAATAAGACTGTTAGGTGTGATGTGTTGAATGAATTAACAAAATAAAATCTCAGGTGAGGGTTGCCCCTATTTAAAGAAGTGGATGTCAAAAGCTGGAAAAGTTGTAGAAAAAATTTGAAAATTCATTTTTATTCTTACAGGTCTTTGTATATTTCCTCTTAGTAAAATGTAAGCAGTAATTGTGAACTTTTAAAATTCCGTTTGTCAAACTAAAAAATGTTTGAAGAATATATAGAAGTCTATTATGTCAGTGGAATTTACTTGGACCTTTGCTCCCTTATGCGGTTTTACATGCCTTAAGGACTGAGTGCCACCTGGGACTAATTATTAGTTAATATTTAGGATCGGCTGGTTAATGAGTTAAACACATTAATGCTACTTGTACAAAAACTGAATGCTGTGGATAAACAGGTGCTTGAGAAAGTCAGATTTGTTTTTACTGGTTCTAAACCCCATCTGAGTGCATTAGAATTCTTTGGGGAGCTTTTAGACAATATCACGTCCTAGTCTGGACCAACTTAATGAGAATCTCTGATGGAAGAACCCAAGTTACTGATATTTTTAGTGAGTTTCTCTTGGAGGGGTAGACATTCAGACCGTACCATAATTGTTAATGACATGTACAATGCTAGTTTCTGAATATTTAAGAACTGGTTATCTCACGGTCATTATGTAGGGATGATTATTGGGTTTTGAAGTTACAAAGGTGTGGATAAAGCAGACAGTTCAGTTGGTTTTCTTTCGCACCTATTGTTTCATTGTTTATGTTGACCTAAGTATCAAATCTGTCACAAATTGTTCTCTTTATATCAGTTTTCATCAGTTACTGTTTTGGGTAAGTGTACAGAGCAGTGGTTCAGGATGTGATTTGCCTGATAGTTTTCTGCCAGTCATTCTGATGCATGTTGACTTTGGCCCTTAATGAGAGGAGGGGAGAGACGTGAACCATGCCGATTGTAAGATTGTGGGGGTGGGGGGAGTTCTAAGGTACAAGCTGTTGTTGGCAAAGAGTTGAAGTGACTTTGTTTACACTTTTAAAGTAACACTTTGGGATGCTGTTTGGATCTAAAATATGTGTTGGTGCTCATAGTTTTAAGCAATAGAAATCCCTTTATTAAAAAAACAAAGTGTTTTTAAAGCATATATTGGGTTACTCATAGACTTTCCTAAATGATAGAAGGATGAGGCTTAGAATCTGTAGCGAGGAACAGTACTCCAAATCGTACCACAGACCTGGGGCGGTGAAGGCACCACTGTTCGGTGGTATATTCACCACTATTTGTATTCTCTCAATGGCCCGAGGCAACAAATACTCCTAAAACTGCTGTCGTGCATTCTTGTAAAACTGGATGGGTTCGAGAAGGATGAACTAATTCAAAATGGATTTATTTAGCCCTTGCTATCACCCCAGCCTCACCGGAATGGGTTGCTTATGGTCCTTGTTGCTGCTACTGCCACCTTTGTTTCCTTCCATCTCCACCTCCTTTTCTTGGTTTGTCAGAGAGGAAAACCCAGATCTTACTGCCCTTGTCCCAATTGCAGTGGAGGGTTTGAAGGTAAATCCCTGGTATTTTCGATTTCTTTAGTTTCAGAAACTGGTTCTGCCTTATAAAGTGGAGGATTCTCCATGCATAGGAAGTTAGTTTAGATGCTAGATAGCCATGCTAAAATGCCAGATATCCATGACATTTTGTGAATGAATGGCCATAGGATTTGTGGGTATCTTTGCCATGATTCGAATGTTGTTTGTATTTTTTTCCCCTTTCTAATATTGAAAGATGGAATGAGGTGTAATGGCGGGTATAAAAGACGAGAGTTAATAGAAATAAAAATCTTGTAACTGGAATGGGTTTAATCTTAGATTAGGAATAATCTAAGCGAGTCTAAAGCATACCAATTATAAGAGCAAATGTTCCTTAGGTAAATGCCATTTGCTGCGAAATCATCTTTACTCCTGATAATGAAACCAATTTCTGCCCCGTTAGTCTTTGTAGAGAAGCTGCTATATAATGTAATGAACAACACCTATATAATATCCACAGTGACAGATTTCTTTGGCATTTGTCCCTGCAGCATCAGGGCAAAGTGCAGTTCAGTAAAAGTAGGTAAGGCGAGCTGGAGAAGTGAACTGAGACATTTCTCAAGGACAAGATTCTTCTTAGAAAATAATTTGGGAATTCCTGTAATATATCAGACAGGTAATTGATGTCCTTATAGCATATATGGATTCTGAGGTCTCCCTGGTTTGTCACTTTGCTATTTTTGTGTGCGTTTGTTTATTTAATGACTTGCCCCATTCATTCTTTTGAATGTATTTCCCTCTCACTGTCTGCTTCTGAAGTTACTGCTCAACTTTTTTTTTTTCACTCTAAAATTTTAGATCTTGTAAAGGACAGCCAAAAACAAAACAAGGAAAGTAGTCCAGAGACTGCTTCCCCGACAAGGTGCAAAAAGGGAAGGCCACAATTTGGACTTTCAAAAGAAAATATTTGAAGGAAATTTTCCTCTTCCTGGAAGGCTACTATTTTTTTCTTTAAAAATTTTTTTATGCCTGACTTTCTAGGGTTTGCCCCTGGATCACTATATTTTAGTGGTCTGCTAGTGATTGATTACCTAAATGTCTTAAGCCAGTAAGGGTTTCATCATTTTTCTTTGAATCTGTTTGTGGTTTGGGGAATGTTTTCAAATTTTAGAAGGTTCAATGTTTGTCCCACATTCAGCCAGAGACTGATTTTCAAGGGTTCTCTCTGGTGTCTCTTGAGCTGGAGCGGCCTTGTGCATGCACACAGCCTTCCTGACCAACAAGGATGAGTGTGCACTTCAGAGGGCCCTCTTTAGTTGTCTCTTTCCCAGGATCTCCTTGCTAAATTTCTGTCTGGTGTGCCATTTTGTTGCCTTCCTCAGCCAGTGTTTCTGGGATTGTTTGCCACTGAGAGAGCACTCTTGTTTTTGTCAATATTCCTAGGCACAGATTTTTTTGTTCAGTGTTTCAAATAAATTCAGGGTATTTAGGCCCATCTTTCAGGGCCAGTTAGCTGCCAGTCGTTATGGCCTGCTGTGCCTGCTCAGGGTAGAACTTCTGTGCCACAAACCCAGCAGTGTTGTGGATGGTGATGCCAGTAACCTAGCTGAGATACTCTATTTCTTACCTGAGATTTGGTAGATTTTCTTGAATAAGTGCTTCTCATTTTGTTGTATATCATTTGATCAGTTTTCAGAGACTTTAGTTATGTTTGAAAATCTTTTCCTGTTTTTCATTGGTTTTAGGAGAGATGATTTGCTGAAGTCCTTCACAGATTCATTTTGGGAGCTCTGGCCTTTCTATGCTTTTCATATTTCTTTGAGTTTTTCTTCACACTGTAGCCAGCCCCCGCCACTCCAAGCTGGTCATTTCACCTCCAGTTTCAAAAGTCCTCCAGTACCGTTATAATGCTCTAAGAATAAAAAATTCTAACATGGTCTAAAATTGCCTTCTTATATAGTTTTTTTTTTTTTTTTTTTTAACCTTACGTGAATCTAATCATTCTCCTTCCCCTCATTCTGGACATTATCCAATCGTTATCCTTAATTTAGGGAGCACTTTACCTTTTATTCTTTACAAATAAGGTTCTGACCCGTGGCTTAAGTGTTAGAATCTGAGGAATACAGTTTTGAATTTCTGTTCTGCATTTATTAGCTGTGTGGCTTTGAGCAACGTGTTAACTTTTCTAAGTCTTTTCATCTGAAATAAGGTGATGGAGGTAATATTTCATAATATTGCTGTAAGGCTTACATAAGATAATGTGTGAGAAAGGCTGTTAGTTAACACAATGCCTTATAACTAAAAAATATATTTTTCCCCACCTGATATTCTTCTCCCTTCATTTGAGTAAATACTTTATATGAAATATTAATGTGCATAAGTGGAATCATTACAATATCACCATCCCACCAGTTTTTTGAGTAAAAGTTATACCGGAATTTCAATTGCATTTAAACACATTTTTTGAATACCTCACATCTAGTTCATAGCACCTCATTTAACTTAAAAAAAATGTTTTTAATTGATATATAACATATTAAGAGCTTTACCTTTCAATGAAGAAAAAAATATCCACCCTCTGGAATGAAGCTATTAAGATATCCATTTTTTTTTATTTTGTAAAAATTCAAATCTGTAGAAGCAAAAATAGCACAATTAAATTCTGTATACTCTAAGCATAGTACAATGATCATATTTAGAAAATTAACTTTAGTACATTTTTCTATTATATGGGGATTTTGACAGTCCATAAAATTCTAACAGGTTTCCCAATAGTATCTTTATAGCATTTTCCCCAACTGATCAGTCTGGAATCATGCACTTAATGAAGTTACCGTGTTTCTGTATTTTCCTCTCATCTCCTCCAGTGGAAATTACTCTCTTTGACTTTCAGGACATTGGTATTTTCAAAGGCTGGTTGTTTTCAGAATGCTCCTCATTTTGGTTCTGTTTCTTCATAAATTCATTCAGGTTTTGCATTTTTTGGCAGGAACGTTGTTTAAGAGATCTACATAAAAGATGGTATGCCCTTCCTGTGCATTGCGTATATGATGCCTGTTTCTTCACTTACTAATGATGTTAACGTAAATGATGTGGTTAAGGTGGTGTCCACCAAGCTTATTTTCTCTAAAGTTACCATTTTCCCCTTTGTCATTAATAATCAATCTATGGGGAGTTAGATTGAGATAGTGTAAATGTCCTTCTTCCAAAAAGCTTTGATCTAATGTTTTTTGCATCCTATATGATCCTTGTCTCAATCAGTTATTACCAGGTAGATGATTAAAATTTTGATAATTTCTAGTGTTTTAACTTTAGTGTTCCTGAGTTTTCTTTATATAATAGTGATAATTATGAAATATTGATACTTTGCTGTTAACCTGCTTATACCATTGGTTTATTGTTTATATGATTTTTAGATTCATATACTGGACAGACTGGGGAGAAGTACCAAAGATAGAACGTGCTGGAATGGATGGTTCAAGTCGCTTCATTATAATAAACACTGAAATTTACTGGCCAAATGGACTGACTTTGGATTATGAAGAACGGAAACTTTATTGGGCAGATGCAAAACTTAATTTTATCCACAAATCAAATCTGGATGGAACAGATCGGTAAGATTGACCTTACAGATTCATTTTTAAACTTTAAGAATTAAACACCACGTATCTTGAATTAGTAATAAAATTTTAAAGCCTAATTTTTTTAAAGAAGAAATTAGTGTATTTCTTACTAAGTGTCAAAGGAGAGGAAACACACTTTCAGTTTGCTTTTAAAAGGTAAATATGTAATCGAACAACAATAAAAAATTTTAAAAAAGAGATAACTGTATTTCTCACCTATGTTGATAGCATTTAGAATTTATGAACTATATTTTCTTTTTCTTTACTCTGAGCTAATTTACTTCTTCAGTGGTTCTCAACCAGAGATAGGACTTGTACTCTCTCCAAGAGTGTTTGGAAATGTGTGGGGCATTTTGTTTAGCATGAGGACTGGGAGCGCTCCTAGCATTTTAGTTTCTCAGGGGCCAGGGATGCTAACTTTCTGTGATGTGCTGGACACCCAAGACAAGAAAGAGTCATCCTACTCAGAATTACCCATAGGACCCCTTGTTACTGCTTATGGAAATTTATTTGGTAAATCTCTAGGTTAGGACAGTGGTTGGCAAACTTTTTCTGAAAAGGGCCAGATAGTAAATATCTTAGGCTTTGTGGGTCGTTTATGACCTCTGTTGCAACTACTTACCTCTGCTGTTGTGGTGTGAGGGCAGTTACAGATAATATGTAAGGGAATGGGCACAGCTGTGTTCTTGTAAAACTTTGTTTACGGCATGTATAGTGAGCCAGTGGGCTGTGGCTTGCTGCTTCCTGGGCTGGGACAGAACCTACTGCATGTATACCCCCGTATTCAAGGAAGACAGTTACGATACATAAACATGGAATTTCTGCGCAGATCATATTCAGATTTTTAAAGACACTATTTATGATATTGTGTTTGAGTGATTATTTGGATTTCTAGTGGTCTTATTCTAAGACTCCAACAGGAACCTAGAGAGCATTATGTAGAGTTGAAAGAATTTTTCAAAGGATAGGCATTTTAAGTTATCTGAGTGATGAATCAGGAAGCATTTAAAAGAATTGAAAACCAGAAAAATTTTTTAAAGAGTTTGTTAGAATAAACTTTTTGTAGTGATGGAATAGTGTATTTTGGGCCTTGTTTCAAAAATGAATGAAATGACCTACACCAAGATGGTGGAAAAATAATTAGAAATAAATGTCAAAAAAGTAATAAGTATATGATACACATAATAACATAATTGTTGTGTTTAACTTCAAATTTGACTTTGAGAGGCACACTAGGAATTGAATATGGCCATGTCATAAGTTTCTTGACTTCCTTGGGATACCCACACAAAAACTAATGAAACTACATAGCAAATCTAAAAACATACCATAAAACTAATCTCAAGCTTCCAGAAATAAAAGAAAGTAGGGGCAGACCACTAACAGGTGCAAGACCTCCGTAGTGTTACTACCTGTGCAAGAGTAAGGAGAGCGAGAGAGAGGGAGGGAGGAGGAGGGGGAGAAAGAATGAGAGAGGGTGAGAGAATACGTATGAGGTGTTCCATTGAGCTTAAATGCAGGAGACCTCCAAAATAGCCTCAGCTCTTTGCTAGACAATGTGGTGGACTAAATTAAGAGCAGCAGCTGAAATGAGAGCGTGGGGGTTGCCCACTCCAATATCAGGCAAGTACACAGTGTGTCCATGGTAAAGACAGAAAAGGATAGAGCAGTCTGGCTCCAGAGAATTCTTGAAATGGCCTGCTAGAGTTCTCTTCCAGAACAGCGTACCTCACTAAGTAGAACAAAATTGAATAGAATGGTATCATCAAAATTGAGAAGAATAGGGGAAATTAAGGGGAAGGAAAGAGAACGTTCAGATAAATATGGACAGAAGAACAGCTGGGAGATCTTACAAAAGAAGCTACCATAGTTTTTAATATTACATGAAAACAACAGAAGACTGAATTCTGTAAAGTTAGTAAACTAGCTTGAACCTTTCTTATGAAATTTCAGTAAAACTCATTTTACATAATCATGAGAAACAAGTATCAAGGTGAAATCCCATTTAAGGTTATTATAAAGAACATCTTATCTATAGCAGCATTTTAAGCTAACAACACCTTAACTTTGAATGTATACTTAAGCTCTACATTTTTACTCTCCCCCCACGTTAGTGTTTCTGATGTCACAATTTACATCTTTTTCCTTGTATATTCATGAACACATTGTAGTTATTTTTACTAATTTGCCTTTAACCGTGTAGTTGTTTTTACTACTCTTATCTTTTAACATTTATAAATACTAGATTTGTAAGTCATTTACCCACCACTATTACATCAGAGTATTCTGAATTCAACCATATATCTTTCTTTACCAGTGAGATTTAAACTTTCCAATGTTTTCTTTTTAAAATTTTTAATTATATTTTTCTCCCAATACCATTTAGCCCCCTTAAACCCTCCCCCCCAGCAATCACCACACCGTTGTCCATGAGTCCTTTATCCTTTTGTGTGACCCCCCCACCCCCTAACCACCTCCCCATCCCATAGCTGTCATCCTGCTCTCTATTTATGAGTCTGACTCTGTTTTGCTTGTTAGTTCAGTTTGTTCATTAGATTCCACATAGGAGTGAAATCATATGGTATTGTACTTGTTTTTCTCTGACTGGCTTATTTCATTTAGTACAGTGTTCTCCAGGTCCATCCATATTGTCGCAAAGGATAAAATTTTTTTTCCTTTTTATGGCCAAGTAGTATTCTATTGTGTAAATGTCCCATAGTTGTTTTATCCACTCATCCACTGATGGACACTTGGGCTAATTCCATGTCTTGGTGATTGTAAATAAAACTGCAGTAAACATAGTGTGCTTATGTTCTTTTGAATAAGTGTTCTGGGTTTCTTCGGATATATTCCCAGAAGTGAGATTGCTAGGTCAAAAGGCAGATCCGTTTTTCATTTTTTAAGGTATCTCCATACTGCTTTTCCACAGTGGCTGTACCAGTCTGCATTTCCACCAACAGTGCAAGAGTTCCCCTTTCTCCTCATCCTCGCCAGCACTTGTTTATTGATTTATTGATGGTAACCATTCTGGCAGGTGTGAGATAGTATCTTGTAGTGGTTTCAGTTTGCATTTCTCTGATGATTAGTGACGTTCATATGTCTATTGGCCATCTTTATGTCCTCTTTAGAGAAGTGTCTATTCAGGTCTTTTGCCCATTTTTTAATTGGGTTTTTTTGGTGTTGAGTTTTGAAAGTTCTTTATAAATTTTGGATGTTAACCCCTTATCCCGTGTATCAGTGAGTATGTTCTTCCATTCTGTGGGTTGTCTTTTTATTTTGTTGATGGTTTCCTTTGCTGTGCAAAAACTTTTTTAGTTTGGTGGAGTCCCATTTGTTTTTCTTTTGTTTCCCTTGTCTGAGGAGACATATCAGATAAAATATTGCTACAGCAATGTCTAAGATTTTACTCCTATGTTTTCTTTTATGATTTTTGTGGTTTTGGGTCTAACATTTAAGTCTTTAATTCATTTTGAATTTATTCTTGTGTGTGCTGTAAGAAGGTGGTCTAGTTTCATTTTTCTGCACGTATCTGTCCAATTTTCCCACTAAACTGTTGTTAGCCCACGTCCATGCTGTCCAAAGCAATCTATAGATTCAGTGCAGTTCCTTTCAAGATTCCAATGATGTGTTTCACAGAACAAAAACAAATTTCAAATATTTATACAGAACCACAAAAGACCCTGCATAGCAACAGAGAACCTGAGAAAGAACAAAGTTGGAGGAATCACACCACATAATATCAAACTGTATTATAAGACCACAGTAATCAAAACAGCATGGTACTGGAATAAAAACAGGCACATAGATCAATGGAACTGAATAGAGAACCCAGAAATAAACCCATACTTTTATAGTTAATTAATATTCGACAGAGGAAGCAAGCACATACAATGGACCAAAGGTAGTTTATTCATATGTTTTCCCGTTACTAGTGTTCTTTTTTTCAGCTTGAAGAAGTTCCTTTAATGTTTCTTGTAAGGCTGATATAGTTAATGGTGATGAATTCCTTCAGCTTTGCTTGTCTGGAAAAGTGTCTTTTCTTACATTCTGAAGGACAGATTTGCTGGGTAGAGTACAGCAAGTCCTTGAATAATGTTTCATTCAGTGTGGTTTCATTACAATGTTAATGAGATGCCATGGGAAGTTAACTCTTGTTTTCTTGTTGTTGTGATTTTTTTAAAAAAGATTTTTCGTTTATTTTTAGAGAGAGGGAAGGGCAGGAGGAAGAGAGGGGGAGAAACATCAATTGGCTGCCTCTTACACATCCCCAACTGGGGACCTGGCCTGGAACCCAGACATGTGCCCTGACTGGGAATTGAACCATAGACCTTTCAGTTCTCAGGCTCAGTCCACTGAGCCACACCAGCCAGGGCTTAACTCTTGTTTATATCAATTAGCCTGTGGTAAAATTGGTTTCATTATACGTCAGCAGAACCTTTCAGTGATGTTTTAAGTGAGGACTTATGGTATTGTTTGGCAGGGGTTTTTTTCTAGCACTTTTGACTATATTATGCTGTTCCTTCCTGATCTGCAACATTTCTGCTAAAAAGTCTGCTGATAGTCTTGGGAGTTCCTTTGTGTGAAATAAGTTGGTTTTCTCTTGATGATTTAAAGATTCTCTTTGATTTTTGACATAGGATAGTGTGTCTTGGTGTGTGTCCTTTTGAATTTATTATTTTTGGAAATTTCTGGGTACTGGATGTCTATTTTTTCCCCCATCAGTTTAGGGACATTTTTAGCCATTTCCTTCCAGTAATCTTTCTGCCCCCTTCTCTCTATACTGTCCCTGTGGAACCCTTATCATGTGAGCCATCGATAGTCCACTTTAGGATCTCCCATAAGGCCCTTGAGCTGTCTTCACTTTTCTTTTACCTCTCTGATTGTATAACATTCACTGCCTCGTCTCTGAGTTTGCGGGTCCTTCCTTCTCTTTGCTCTAGTGTGCTCTGTACCCTTCTATTATAATTCAGTTATATTTTTCGGCTCTGTGATCTTTCTGTGTGGTACTTTCTTACTCTTTTTTGCCTCTCTTGAAATTTTTACTTTGTTCATGTGTTGTTCTCCTGACCTCAGTGTGCATCTTTATGACGTTATTTTGAATATTTTGTCAAGGAAACCATGTATCTCTTTAATTAAGATCTGTTTCTACAATTTTATCTCTTTTGTTGTTGTTTGGAACATATTCCATTGTTTCCTTATTTTCCTTGACTCTGTGTGTTGATTTCTGCGCATTAAGTAAAACAGCCACCACTTCCAATATTAATGGAATGATCTTATGTAGGAGATGAAACTTAGCAATCAGCCTGTCCGGAGCAACTGGTTGTCTCTCAGACTTTGTGATTGTCTAAATTGCCTTATTTGTTCTCAGCGGCTGTTTCCTAGGAGTTGAGGTTGTGCCAATATTTGTCATGCATTTCAAAGTGGAGGATTATAGTCAGCACCTAAATGAAGGCTGATTGGAAGCGGGACTCCTGGGCAGCATCTGGGAAAATATATAGTTAGGACCTTTCCAGGGAGAAATTCGGAGATGGGCTTTTTACCTGCTCCCTCTGTGTTGAACCTGAGTACATAGCTGCAGAAGGGGTTGCTCTTGTATCCGTTAAGACTGTTTCATTATTCGCTATAGTCCTGTGGAACTTGTGTATGTCCTTGTTGGCTTTCGGAGACAGGTTATCCGGGGGTCCATCCCTTGGGCGGGATGGACAAAAGCTGGGGTACTGGATGTGTGTACAAGCTGAATCTGTGGAGATAGGAGGTTTGGAGTGAGCCAGAGAGTGGAGGTTGTGTCTGCTGGCTTCCTTGATCTCAAGGAAGGATTACAAGTCAGCTTCTAGATACCTGCTAAACTAGAAGCCTGACCATTAGACAGCAGCTTTTAAAGTATGCAAATAGACTTCTGTCCGGTAAAACCTGAGAGATGGGTGAATCTGACTGCTCAGTTTGAGCTGAACCCTGCTGCAGTTGATTCCTTTTGTAGATCTCATGGCAATGAAAAACAGAAACCTATTAAAATTCCAATGGTATTTTTCACAGTAATAGAACAAATGGTCGTAAAATTTGTATGGAACCATGAAGTGCCCTGAGTAGTCAAAGCAATCTTGATAAAGAAGAACAAAGCTGGAGGCACCATACTACCTAATTTCAAACTATATTCCAAAGCTGTTATAATCAAAATAGTGTGGTATTGGCATAAATCACACAAATCAATGCAACAATGGTGAGCCTAGAAATAAGCCCATGCCTATATGATCGATTAATGTACAAAATTAAGCCAAGAATATAGATTGAGGAAAGGATAGTATCTTCAATAAATGACGTTTAGAAAATTGGACAGCCACGTGCAAGAGAATGAAACTGGACTAGTATCTGATACCGTACACAAAAAAATCAACATTTAAGTGGGTTAAATACTTAAATTTAAGACCTGAGACCCTGGAACTCCTATAAGAAGGTATAGAGAAAAAAGCTTCTTGATGTTGGTATTGGTAGTGATGTTTTTGGATTTGACACCAGAAGTAAAAGCAAAAGTAAACAAGTGAGATTATTACATCAAAATAAAAAGCTTTAGCTCAGCAAGGAAACCAACAGAATGAAAAAGCATCCTGTGGAGTGGGAGGAAATATTTATAAATTATATGTTTGATAAGGTGCTAATATCCAAAATATATAAAGAAATCATATAACTCAATAGTAAAATAGATAAACTATGTCTTTAAAAAATGGTCAGAGGAACTGAGTAGACTTTTTTTTCAAGAAAGACTTACATCCAGCCAAAAAGTGAGTGAAAAGGTGCTTTTCATCACCAATCATCAGAGAAATACAAATCAAAACCACAGTGAGCTATCTCATACCTCACTGTGTCAGAATTTCCACAATCAAAAAGACAAGAAATAAATATTTGTGAGGATGTGCTGAAAAAAGAAACCTTTTGCCCTGTTGGTGGGATTGTATATTGGTGTATCCCGGTTATAAAACAGTATGGAGGCTCCTCGAAATAGTAAAAATATTACTACTACATGATTCAGTAATCCCCCTTCTGGGTATATATCCAAAGGAAATGAGAACAGGGTTGTGAGGAAATAATATGCTCTCTCATGTTATAACAGCATTGTTCCCAATAGCCAGTACTACACAGAAACAACCTAAGTTTCTGTCAGTGGATGAATGGATGGAGATGTGGAATGTGTTTCAGCCGTAAGGAGGAAGGACATCCCGCTATCTGTGACAGCCTGAATGGACCTTGAAGGCATTATGCTCGTTGAAAAGAGTCAGATAAAGACATAGACTATATGATATCCAGTATGTGTGGAATCCTAACAGGAAAAGAAAGGTCGAACTCCTAAAAACAAAGAGAAGAAAATTTGTTGTCAAGGGCTAGGTTGTGGGGGAAACAGAGAGAGGTTGCTAAAAGTGTTTAAGCTTTTAGCTATAAGATTAAAAGGTCTGAGTATTTAATATACAGAAGTGGGCAAAAGTAGGTTTACAGTTTTGAGTACACAATTTTACTAATTATTGTATTATTTATTATTACGAACCTATGTTTTGCCCACCTGTGTATAACATTGTGACTATAGTGGATAACTGCTTTATGTAATTCACGTTTCTTAAGAGAGTCGAACTTAAGTGTTCTCACCGACACCTCCCCTCCCCTCCCCACCAAAAGCTCTACCACGGGTGTCCAACTTTCGGCACATGGGCCACATACATCCCAGGATGGCTATGAATGAGGCTCAACACAAAATCGTAAATTTACTTAAAACATTATGAGATATTTTTTTGTGATTACATGTTGCAATGTATTTACTGTGTGGCCCAAGACAACTTTTCTTCTAGTGTGGTCCACAGACACCAAAAGGTTGGACACCCCTGCTAGCTGGTGTGGCTCAGTTGGTTGGAGAGCCCTCCTGTAAACTGTAAGGTCACGGGTTTGATTCCCGTCAGAGCACATGCCAAGGTTGCAGGTTCAGTTCCTAGTTGGCACGTGTACAAATGGCAGCCAGTCATTGTTTCTCTCTCACATCGATGTTTCTCTCCCTCTCTTTCTCCCTCTCAATAAGCATGTCCTCAGTGAGGTTTTTAAAAAAAAAACCCGAAAAAGAAAAATGAAAAGAAAATTTGTGAAATGTGATGTTTTAACTACATGGGGGAATCCTTTCACAATATGTATGTATATCTTCTCACTATATACACCTCGGTGTCTTTCAATCTTATTTGTGAATTATACCTCAGTAGAGCTGAAGGAAAAAAAACAATGATGAACAGAATAATGCCTTGATAGGAAACTCCCTAGTAAGATATGATCATAGAACAGATCAAACCTCCATTTTAAAATGCATTATCAGTAATTGACACACCAGTGTTAACGTGTCAAAAGCCAATATGAATTAAAATTAGAAAACTCAGAAATGAGATGACAGAATCTTGGAAAGTATAAATAAAAGACAGGTCATTTCAAAGAAGATAGCTAAGCCAGCAGGAGCACAAAAGTGAATAAACAGAAAAGATCTTTAAAATAGAGTTTGAAAAGGAAGAAAAATGTAAAGACCAACAAGAATGTGAAAAGATAAAAAGGATTTGAGAGTCACAAATAAGGAAGATGGGCAAACAGGAAACGGCACAGATGGAAGGCTTTTAGGAAGATAACCAAAGCACGGGAACGGAACAAATCGGAAAAACTGTAATTCTCGAAAAGTCTCTTAAAAGAAGATTTGAAAACTACAGAGAGAAAGAGAACACTGTGTGCCTGAGAACATAAGCCAGAGCAAAAAGCATCAAGATCTATTCTAATAAAATTACTCTGTAGAAAGAGAAAATACATCTCGGGGCCTCTAAATAAGGTAAATGACTTGAAAAGGAAACTAGGTTAGTATCAGACTTTCTCCCAGCAACACTCCCTGTCAGTATTAAATGGAATTAGTGTTTTTATAGTACTACAAGTAAGAAAATGTAAGCCAATGATTTTTATCCAGCAAAACTGACTTTCTCAATATTAAGCAATAGACAATATTATCAACATGTAACAAGTCAAAAAATCCTAGACTCAGTCCTCAAAATGTACTAGTGACTGAGCTTTAGACAACCAAATGATGAGTGAGATATCAAAAGAAGCCTTGATGAAGAGCATTAAAAATATAAGTTCTTTTTAAAAATTTTTTAATTTTTAAAAATTTTATTGATTATGCTATTATAGTTTTCCTAATTTTCCCCCTTTTGTCCCCCCTCTACCGTGTACCTTCCAGCCCTCTGGCATTCCCCCGCCCTTAGTTCATGTCCATGGGTTGTACATATAAGTTTTTTGAGTTCTCTGTTTCCTATACCATTTTTGATCTCTCCCCATCTATTTAATATTTACCAATTATGCCTCTTCTTCCCTGTACCTTTTCCCCACTATTCCTCCCTGTCCCCACTGAAAACCCTCCATGTGATCTCCGTTTCTCTGATTCTGTTCCTGTTCTAGTTGTTTGCTTAATTTTTGTTTTCATTGTTTTTCTTTCTTTTATTTTTTTAGGTTCATTTGTTGATAGTTGTGAGTTTGTTATCATTTTACTGTTTATATTTTTGATCTTCCTTTTCTTAGATAATTCCCTTTAACATTTCATATAATAATGGCTTGGTGATGATGAACTCCTTTAACTTGACCTTCTCTGGGAAGCACTTTATCTGCCCTTCCACTCTAAATGATAGATTTGCTGATAAGAGTAATCTTGGATGTAGGTCCTTGCCTTTCATGACTTCAAATATTTCTTTCCAGCCCCTTCTTGCCTGTAAGGTTTCTTTTGATAAATCAGCTGATAGTCTTACGGGCACTCCTTTGTCGGTAACTCTTTGCTTTCCTTTTGCTGCTTTTAAGATTGTCTCTTTGCCTTTAATCTTGGATAACTTAATGATGATGTGCCTTGGTGTGTTCCTGTTTGGGTCCAACTTCTTTGGGACTCTCTGGGCTTCCTGGACTTCCTGAAAGTCTAATTCTTTTGCCAGATTGGGGAAGTTTTCCTTTATTACTTATTCAAATAAGTTCTCAACTTCTAGCTGTTCTTCTCCTTCTGGCACCCCTATAATTTGGATATTGGAACGTTTCAGGTTGTCCTAGAGAGATTCCTCGGCCTCTCTTCATTTTTTTGGATTCTTGTTTCTTCATTCTGTTCTGGATGAATGTTTATTTCTTCCTTTTGTTCCAAATCATTGCTTTGAGTCCTGGTTTCCTTCCTGTCACTGTTGGTTCCCTGAATATTTTTCTTTATTTCATTCTGGGTACCTTTCGTTTGTTCTTTCATTTTTCGACCAAGCTTGATCAGTTCTGTGAGCATTTTGATTACCAGGGCTTTAAATTCTCCATCACATAGGTTGGCTATATCCTCCTTGCTTAGCTCTCTTTCTGAGGTTTTGCTCTGTTCTTTCATTTTGGCCCTATTTCTTTGCTTGGGGCCCCTGATAAGCTGTAAGGGGGCAGGGCCTTCGGTATTCTAGGCAGGGCAAACCTCCTTGCTGCGCTGAGGCGCTGCCTTGGTTTCTCTCTCTCCGCCACCTTACCAGTCTGGTTGTTCTGTTTGTTTCTTTAATTCCGTAGTTGTTGGAGTTCCATGCAGTTTGATTGTCTGGCACTTCTGGTTGTTTATTGATTTTAGATTGGCTGTTTTTCTCCTTTTGGTTGTGCGAGGAAGCGAAGGTTTTCTACCTACGCCTCCATCTTGGCCAGAACTCAAAGATGTGATTTCTTATATTATGAAAACTAAAGTATGGTTAAAACTGAGAGTGTATAATACATAATGAGTATATGTTCAGATAACATAGATAAAGTACCACTATAAAAGTTAAAGTGAGAATACAAGAACTACATGCAAAAAATGTGTTAAATTCTATAGTAACTACATTGCTGTGTAAGTATTAATTACTGTTTGTTCAGAGTTTTTTTGGTAAGTGAGTAATTATCGGATATATTAATTCTGCTGCCCTTGCCCATGCAGGATTAACATGAGACATATTGAAATGTAACATGAGTGTATATCAGCAGATCTGGACGTACAAGTCCAGATATCCCAGGTCCTTCAACAGATCAACTGTAAAAAGTCATGAGGGAACCTGTAGATTAAAAGAGACTGAAAAGGTAGTGGAGGGAGGAATGAATAAGCAAAGTACAGAGGATTTTTAGGGCAGTGAAAATACTCTTTGATGCTATAATGATGGATTTATTTATTCATTCGTCTAAATTCATAGAATGTGCAGCACCAAGAGTGATACCTAAGGTAATCTATGGACTTTGGGTAATTATGATGGGACAGAATAGGTTCTCAAGTTGTAACAAAAGTGCCACTCTGGTGGGGATGTTGATAAGGGTGAAGACTGTACATGTTTGGGGTCTGAGGATATGTGGGAAATTTCTTTACCTTCTCCTCAATTTTGCTGTGAAATTAAAACTGCTCTTAAAAAAAGGCCTTAACAGAAGAGAGAGACTTAAAATACATAGCAAATGAAAGAAACAGGTGGCTGAGACTAAATTGTTTTTCTGCGGATGCACACTCGGGTAATAAAACTATCAAGAAAGGTAAGGTAGTGACTACTATAAAGTCAAAATAATGGTTACTGTTGTGGGGAGGGAGGGACGTGGGCAGGGTCCGTGAAAGGCCTTCTGATGTTCTTGGCAACATTCTTTCTTGATCTCGGTGAAGGTTACAGGGTTTGCCCTATAGTAACTCATTAAGTTATATATTCATCTTGTTTGACTTTTTTTCTGTATTTGCTTTATTTTGTAGTAAGAATCTAAAGATAAGTTACCTGTGTGCTTTTCAGCAGCTAGAGTAAAATGAGTTACCAGCAAACACAATTGGAAAGGTGGAAACTTAATTAAGAGTTCTTTTCAAGAGAAGGTGTTCATCATATTAAATTTAAGAAGAATTTTTCATGTGGAATCATTAGTGTTATATTGGGTATTTGCAATTTTTGTGTGTGTGTGAATTTCATATTACTTTTTCATGTTGATCTTTGTTTAAAATTGGGGGGCTTAATTTAGTAAAGGTAATTCTACAAAGCTACTGTTACTAAAAAATGCTGATCTTGCCCTTAAAATAAGGATCGATCTTAGAATACCCAGGGAAGATATAAACTCTATATCCCTTAAATGGTCTTTCTTTAAACATTACCATTTTAACTTTTGTGTTTGATAAGAGCATGTAACAGGGCACAGTACCACACTTATTAGATATTTAGTAAGTGTGTCTCACATGGTACTCTTTATTATAGAATAATAATTTGTGCTGTTCTTTATGAATACAGTACTTTCGATCATTTGTCAGCAAGGCGTGAGCTTTTTGTCCACTCTTCCAGTAGTAATGGACTTGTCCTTAAACTTCCACACTTTCTGAATTCGTTTTGAGATGAATACCAGTGCATTTGCCAAAATGCCATTCAAACAGTTTAAGTATACAAACTGGTCTTGGAAGGGGTAAGCTAATGGATCAGCTGTTGGCCTTACAGAACAATACCCATAATCTTAGATATGTTAAATTCTCCAAAGAAATCTAGGAAAAGCTGTATAGTTGCTGTTTTAAGCCTTTTTTTTTCTTAATTGAAAACTCACATGAACTATACAATTTCCATGATGAACTTCAAAGATTCATTTCTGCCCCATTTCCTTAAGAAAGAAACAACAGGAATTTATAGTATATACTTAATTATTCTATATTTGTATATCTTGTTCCAAACAATCTTTCATATAAGCTATGGAAGATAGTTTAAGTGTATCAATTGTTTGTTTCTGGGCACAGATAATTCAAGGCTCTCATATGCATTTCCTAACGTGAATTAATTGTGCCTCCTAAACACTATCCCTGCAGAAAGTACATGACTTTTAAGACTCTCGTGTGTTTTGTGAGATAAAATAGAGACTTTTTCTCCATTTGCAACAGGGGGAAAACTACAGTATTTATCTTTTAAGAAAAAAATTATCGATGTATTGTGAGGATGGCAGTTTCCTTAAACTAGTCTATAGACTCAACACAGTTTCAACAAAGACTCCCAAAGGAAGTATTGTGGGTATACGTAAAAAAAAAATTAAAATAATTCATTTTGTAAGATGACAAAAACATATGACAGCTTTCTGTGTGATTGCAAGACACACCATAAGGTTGGAATAATTAAAGCAGTGAGGTACCAAATCTAAGAGTAGACAGAGCTCAGTGGGACAGAATAGAGCTCAGAAATACAGCGCACGTATATGACTAGTTGACTTCAACCTAAGTCTCAAGGCTGTACATCTACTCTTTTAACCTGTCTTCACAGACACTGAAGAAAAATAATTAACTTTAAAAACTAGGAGGAATATATAAAAGCCCTCTGTGGAAAATTCTAATTCCTAATAACGAAAGTCAGGTTCTCAAGTTCAGGTTATTGAAGAACACTTTTTCAGTGTAATTCAGCAACAATAGGAAATGTGACAGAATGGTGGAGGCAAGTCGAGAAAGATGGACAGAAGCCAGATCATAGAAAGTCTGATGTCCTAAGATAAGCCATTTGAATTTCATCTTGAAAAGTATTAGGAGTCATTTCAGGTAGTAAGTTGACATGGTTAGATTTGTCTTTTAGAAATACCATTTTGGTAGTTGTGCATACAATGGTTTAAAGATTATTTTACCTTCTTAAATCTTCCAGTGCATCATCATTGTGCTCAGGAAAAAGTACAAAATCTTTTATTGTGACTTATATGCTCTAATTTCTTTACCTAATTTTAGACATGTTCTGACCACGTTTACCCTTTGTGTACTATGTCCCAGTCCCAATGAACCACTTGTGGCTCTCTGAAGGCATCTAGGATGATTCCTAGGTTTCTGCTTTCAATGGTTGGTTAGATGGAAGTGTCATTCATTGAGATAGGAAATTTAGAAAAAAGGGATAGATTCCCTTCCCTCCCTCCCTCCCTTCCTTCCTTCCTTCCAACATAGGAAAAGAATGTTTGCATTTGAGTTGTTTACAGAAAACAGTGGTGATAAAGTCTAGAGATCTTTGAATTTATGAGCCTGCAGCTCAGCAGAGCACTTTCAGAGGACTATATAGATGTATAGTTATTAGCAAGTTAATGGTTTTGAAGCCATGTACTGTAAACGGGGATTTTACATCAGTGCTAGAGACTTAGGAAGAGATACGAACCACATACCAGAAACCTTGATGAATTCTCCAGGGTTTGAGATTGAAGGACATCCCAATCTGACTAAGCTGTTGCATCATCACCCATCCTTGTTTGCCTGGGTTCCAGAAACCCCTCATGTTGGTCACCTACTGAGTTTGTGAAAAAGAAGCAACTTGAAGAGATTTACCCAAATCAGCTACAATAACCACAACTCCAGGTATGATGGCTGGAGGTGAGGATGATGAGGAGGAGGTGGGATAGGGTAGAAGGTAGGCCTCATCTAGATTCTTTAGCATCTCTGGGAAATACACCAGACACTGAAGGACACACATGTTACAGCAGCCATGCTTGACATGATTGAGCATGTTAGACAAAGATCAGAGGTGTAGTTAAAGCCAACTATGTGTGAATGAGCACAGTGGTGCCAGAGAACAAGCAGGCCCACTCTAGCAGCATACTTCTTGGTGCTGCCAGAAATGTGCAAAGAAACACGTGAATGTGCTGCTGTTATCACTAGCTTCCGATCCCCCCGTTCCCTGTGATTTGGTTCTGAAATAAAGTGAAACTGTAATACATTGAAAATTTATTCACTTTCCTTCTTCTGGATCTGAAAGCTTGGACCAGGAATTTGCAGGCTGTAAAAGAATTGATCTCAACTTCCAACAAAGTACAAACCTCCCACTGAAACACAAGATGATAGGAAAAAAAATAACAGCACATGAGAAGATACAACAATTCAAATGGATGACCCATATTAAGGAGTCAGAACAGATATCTTCCGGTAATTTCTTGTAAGGTAGAGGAGAAAAAAATTATCAAGGTTCAAAAGGACACATGTATGAAAAGCGTAAGTAGTATGAAAGAGTACATTCAAGATCAGTAAAAACAATAAAACAATGTTAATAACATGATGTTCAATTCAAAACACAGTGTAAGCACTGAGAACCAGATAGATGACCAAAAAGCCCCAGTGAAATGGAAGATAACCATACAATTGTCCCACAATTTGGAGAAACAGAGATGAAAACAGTGGAGGAAAAGATTTGAGACATGGAGGTTGATCAGAAGTTGTTCGTATGTTGCTGCAAAAGGAAGACATTCTTAATATGCAAGGAGTCAAAATGTATCTTTTACTTTGCTCTCTCTTAAAAACTTAATTAATATACTTCAGAAGACTAATAGAGATAACTGAGACTAAAGCTCCAGAGTGGGAAAGGCAGATAATTAAATATTTGTGAAGAATAAAATCAGTTAAATAAGGAGTTAAATCTGGTAATTGCTTTTAATATGCTTTTAAAAATTAATGCAACTGTGAGATATTTTGGAATAGAACATAAAAATGAAAGCACATAATATCTAAAATCCTAGGTTTTATCATAAAAAACGAGAACTGGTAGTGGGATGGTTAGATAAGAAAGAAGGGCAGGCACGTGTTAAACCATGTTAACTTCTTACTGTACACATGGGGTGTCAGTAAATACTGTCTTATTTATGACGTTGATAATCTTAAAATAGGATGTTACATGGTTTTAAAATGTAAAGGTTATTAAAATTTTAATAAGTTTGTATATCCTATTAGTCCCTACAGACATAGAAAGAGCGTATAAATTTAGTCTAGTAGGAAAGTCCATGATAAAGGGGAGAGGTAAAGTGTAAGGAAGAAAAAAAAAAAAGAGAAGTTGAAGAAAAGTGTAAGATCAAGCAGTTATGCTCTTAAATATAAATATAATAAATCTGAATGTTGAACAATATTTTTTAACTGCCCTATTGTGAAAGATTTTTTAAGTTGTAACTTTTTACTCATATAAACATTGTTGGAATAAAGAGGAGCTTGTGCGAATCTACATCTTTGATTACATCTTTAGAATCACTAGAAGTATGATTATATATCAAGGTGCATAGAAATTTTAAAGCCAGTCTTTGTTTTATGGAATAATCTTACTAATTTCCACTGCCATACACACACAGCATATGTCTGCATATCTTATCTACCATTTTTAAAATATTAAGTTAAATTAAGAAAAGATAACAATCTATTTTGGAATTTTAAAGTATATTTTACTTGTATTAATTGCATTGTTTCCTTACTAGTGAGAGCATTTTTCATAGTGTATAGTAGATTCTTATTATTTGTGGTAGTTAATTCTATAAAGATGTTGCATACACTGAAATAGTGAAAAGTGAGCCATTGCTCTCAGGTGAAATACAGAAATTAGGTTCCTGGTAACTGTGGTCAAAACATTTTTATTAACTGATTATTATATAACCTTTTAATGTATGAAGTCTGTCCAGAAATGTACTATGAAAAAGAGACATTTATTGAAGAAGATAAAAGATACAAGACACATTGTACAAAGGACAATGACAGACACCTCAGTCCCCTTCTAAGTAGGCACCTTGTAACCTCACACAGTTCTCCCAGTTCCCGTCAGCTGCCATATGATATTTTCCTGAATCTCATCAACAGCCTAAACTCTCCTCCCTTACAAAGGTGATGTTAGTTTGGGGGAAGGCCAGAAGTCACAGGCACCAAATCTGGGCTGTAACGGGTCTGAGTCGCCTGGGTGATTTGATGTTTCACCAAAAAACTGCACGAGACGTGATGCATGAGTGGGCACGTTGTGATGAAGCTGCCAATCGCCAGTTGCCAATAGTTGTGGCCTTCTGAATCATTCTAATAGATTCTGTGAGGGAGTGTTCAAGCTTAACACAAAATCTGATGCGGATTCGTTGCTTTACTTGCTCAGTCATTGTGAGTATGACGGCTACACAGTACACAAGCTCGCTCCGTGTCGTCTCCTGCCCCCACTGACTATACAGTGGAGTCATTGTTCACGCATACACATTCCTTAACTGTTTTAAAAACAGTGCCTTAACTATTTTAAAAACAGAAACCATTTGATGTTTGGGAATTGCTTGTATTTTATATACACATGTACATGTTCTACACCTACCTGTAATGAAGGACTAGAAAGGTATTTCCATTTTTTCATCTCATTATTCCTTATATAATCATGAGAAAATAATTACTTTGGAAAAAAGTGAATACCAGATTTTGCTGAAATGGTTTTGGTCTGCTGCTGTCTTGCCTCTACTCCAGATATATTAACTTTACTTCTGTCTGACCTGCCTATAATTTTCTTGAACACAGTGTAGCTCAGCCTTTCTTTACATGAGGCTTAGATGTTTAAGACGTTATTTACATTATTTGAGTCATAACGTTTTAAAATTGGATTATTCATCTTACTATTGAGTTGTAAGAGTTTTAATGTATTGTGGATACAGTTTCTTCATGGGATATGGGTTAGAAATACTTTCTCTCAATCTGTAGATTGTGGTTTCATTTTCTTGTTGGTGTGCTTTAAAGTACAAAAATTTTCGATTTTAATAAAATTCACTCTGTCAGTTTTTTTGTTAAAAGTGTTTTGGATGCCCTAAGAAATCTTCCAAAGTTATGAAGATTTATGCCTATTTTCTTCTAAGAGTTTTGTTGTTTTAACTCTTACATTTAGTTCTGGATCCATTTTGTGTATGGTGTCTTCTACTCTTTTGTTAAATACAGTTGTAAGTTCTTGGCTATTTTTTATGGTGTTATGAATGAGTTATTTAATTAATTACAATTTTTATACTTTTTAAAAGATTCCACATATAGGTGAGATCATACAGTATTTGCCTTACTCTTTTCAGACTTCTTTCATTTATTATAATGCCCTTGAGGTTCATCCAAGTTGTTGCAGATGACAGAACATCCTCGTTTTGTGGCTAAATAGTACTCCTTCATGTATATATACATTACATTTTCATTATCTGTTCATCTCTCCATGGACACGTAGGTTGTTTCCATGTCTTGGCTATTGTAAATAATGCTGTAGCGAATGGGGGTGCAAATGTCTCTTTGACATGGTGATTTTGTTTCATTGAGATATATACCCAGAAGTGGAATTGCTGGAATTTTAATTTTTTTGTGGAGCCTCCACACTGTTTTCGGTACTGTTTGTACTAATTTACATTCCCATCAGGGGTGCACAAGGGTTCTCTTTTCTCTACATCCTCACTAGCTTTTGTTATTTTTTGTCTTTTTCATGATAGCTATTCTAATGGGCACAATGTGATATCTCATTGTGGTTGTGATTTGCATTTCCGTAGTGATTAGTGATTGTGAGCGCCATTCATGTGCCTGTTGGCACTTTGAATATCTTCTTTGGAAAAATGTCTATTCAGGTACATTGCCCATTTCTTAGTTGGATTATTATTTATTTATTTTTCCTATTGAGTTATATGAGTTTATTGTATATTTTGGATATTAACCCCTTATTAAATATATGATTTTAAAATATTTTCTCCTATTTCATAGGTTGCCTTTTCATTTTTTTGACCATTTCCTTTTGCTGTGCAGAAGCTTTTTAGTTTGACATAGTCCCACGTGTTTATTTTTATTTGTTGCTTATGCTTTAGGTGTCATATCCAAAATCTTTGTCAATTCTCATGTCAAGGAGCTATTCCCCGTGTGTTTTCTTTTAGGAGTTTTATAGTTCCAGGTCTTACATTTAAGCATTCAATCCATTTTGAGTTAATTTTTATAAGTGGTATGAGGTAAGGGTCTAATTTCATTTTTTTTTTTAACCTTTGAATAGCTACTATTCCCAATACCACTTATTCAAGAGACTGTCTTTTCTCCATTCTTGGCTCCCTTGTCAAATATTAGTTGACTGTATACATTTTTGTACCTTTCATGGCTAGTTATATAGAAATGTAATTTATTTCTGTATATTGATCTTGTATCCTGCAAACTTGCTAAATTAATTGGGTCTGGGAGGCTTTTAAAAAAATTCCTTAGTATTTTCTACATATAGAATCATGTCATCTGTGAATAATGACAGTTTTACTTCTCCATTGACGATCTGGATTCCTTCCATATCTATCTATCTATTTACTTTGTTTTTCTTGTATAAAACTAAATGGTGGCCACAGCTAGATTCCTGATGGAGATACTTGGTGAATATGGTCTCTTTCCAGAGGTTGGGAGTAATCCTTGCAGATGACATCAAAGGTAGCTTTGGTGAAGTTTCCTAGAGTGCAACTCCTGGCAAAGGTGTAGCAGTTCTCGAAACCAGCCACCATCAGCATCTTCTTGGCTGCAGAAGGTTGAAGTGCACCAGCGCAGAGCCAGCTACAGGGCCAGTCAGCTTGCAGGGGACTGACCCTTGCCAATATTATTCCCCTGGTAGTTTCACCACTTGGGTCAGTGGAGAGCTTGGCCAGGATGATGGCCCCATGGATAGCAGTGGTTAACTCCTTGGGATACTTAATACCTGTACAGCCCTGTAAATTGTAATCCCGGATGATGACATGCCTTGAACCAGATCCACTGGCCAGCGTGGTCTGCTTTTTCGCCAGAATAACCTTTAGAATCTCATCCTTGAGGCATTCCCCCAGGGGGAAACATTCAATGATCCCAGTTTCCTTGATGGTCAGGGAGAAGAGATAGATCTGCAGGGACTTGATTTTTATGTCCTTGACAGGCGACCCAGGTTGGTAAGGGGCTTTACTCCTCCGCTTTGCCTTTGCCAGCTCTACCGCTTCCGAAGCTGTTGCCCAGGCCTCCTTGGAAGGCTCTGTGGCCTCCCCTTCCAGGGCTTCTCCTCAGCACCCATGTCATTCCCTTTTGGTGTTTTCTTGAAGAAGCTGGATGCCTTCTATTTTTGTTTGATAGTACAGACTGGGTCTTCTGGTACAGTACTGAGTAGAAACCAGCCAAAGTTTCTGATATTTGGGTGAAAGCATTAATTTCTTTTCTCATTGAGCATGATCTTAGCTGTAGCGCTCCGTAAGAGACCTGTTATCGGGTTGAGGAAGTTCCCTTCTATTACTAGTTCTTCACAGTTTTTACCATGATTAAGTATTGGATTTTGTCCAGTGCTTTTTCTTTATTTATTGAGATGATCGTGTAGTTTCGTTTTTTATTTTATGAACATAAGAATTGAATTAATTGGTTTTCGGTTGTTAAACCAATCTTGTGTTCCTGATATAAACCCCACTTGGTATGGTTTAGAGTCCTTTTTAGTTGTACTAAATTCAGTTAAATAACATTCCATTGAGGATTTTTATGTCTTTGTTCATGAGAGATATAGGTCTCTAGTTTATACATTTCTTGTGATTTTTCTGGCTTTGGTATCAATGTATTATTACTGGTTGAGAAGTGTTGTCTCTTCTGTTATCTGGGAAAGTGTGTGATGGGTTGATACTCTTTCTCCTGTAAATACTTGGTAGAAGTCATCAGTGAAGTTACCTGGGCATGGAGATTTCTTTATGGGAAGATTTTAAATTACTATTTCCTTAGTTGTTCTAGGTCTTCAGATTTTTATTTCTTCTTGAGTCGGTTTGGTAATTTATTTCTAAGATTCATCTAAGTTGTATGTTTTGTTGACATTAAGTTGTTCATGGCATCTCTTTATAATCCTTTTAATTTCTGTAAGGTCAACAGTGATATCCTTCTTTTTATTAATAATTTTATTTACAAGTGTCCCAATTTGTGTCTTTTCTCTTTATTTTCTTGGCCTGTCTAGCTAAAGGTTTGCCAAGTTTATGGATCTTCTCATAGAACCCACATTTAACTTTATTGATTTTTTTTCTCTATTGTTTTTCTTTTGTATTTCATGGATTCCTACCCTAATATTTTTATTTTCTTTTTTTATGTTTGCTCTGGATTTAGCTTGCTATTCTTTTTCTAGTTTCTTAAGGTCAAAGCTTAGATTATTCGTGTAAGAGCTATCTTCTTTCTAAAGCAGGCATTCAGGGGTAAATTTATGGAATCTTCCCTGAGCAGTCCTTTGGTGGCATCCCATAAACTTTCCTCGTAAGTTTTTGCACGTTGTATTTTTTTTACTTCAAAATATTTTTAAAATGTTCTTGTGATTTCTTCTTTGACTCATTGCTTATTTAGAAAACATTGAGAAAGTATTTAGAATTTAGAAAATTCTCATTTGTGGAACTCCCAAATTTTTTGTGTAGTCAATTTCTTAATGAATTTCACTGTTATTGGGGAATATACTTTCTATAACCTCGGTCTTTTAAATTAATACTTTTTCTGTGACTTAGCATGTCGTCTTTTCTAGAGAAAGTTACGTGTATAATTGGAAGAATGTGTATTCTCTTGTTGTTGGATGGAGTCTTCTATAGATGCTAGGCTAAAGTGGTTGATAATGTTCAAGTTTCCAGTTCCTTAATGATTTCTGTCTTCTTGTTGTCTTAATGAGAATAGGATGTTGAGTTCTTAGATTGTTATTTTTGGATGGTCTATTTCTTCGGTCCTGTCAGAGATTACTTCACTTGTTTGGACCCTGGTTTTTACATGCATGTATGTTTATAATTCTGTTCTCCTGATGATTTGACCCTTTGTCATAAAATGTGCTTCTTTTCCTCTAGCAATATTTTTTTTCTTAAAGTGGGTTTTGTATTATAGAACCTCTTCATCTCTCTTTTGATTACTGTTTGCTGTACCCTTTTACTTCCAACAAATTTGTATCTTTGAATATAAAGTGTGTCTCTTATAGACAACATAGTTGAATCTTACTAAGAACTGTTACCTTTTATATACAGTTGACTCTTGAACAGCATGGGTCTGAACTGTGCAGGTCCACTTAATACCTGGATTTTTTCTTTTCAGTAAATATACAATTGGCCATCTGTGTTCCCTGGGTTCCGCATCCAACTGCAGCTCAAAAACAGTATTTTTGATCATGGTTACTGGGAATCTGAGGATGCGGAGGGTCGACTATCTGCATTGTTCTATGCCGTTTTTTAAAGGGCATCCTGGAATACCAGCAGACAACCGTAGTTAAGTTTTAGAGCAGTCAGAAGTTCTGTGTGCATTTCAGGTGCTCTGGGGTCCATGTTCCTAATCCCCGTGTTGTTCGGGGGTCAACTCTGTACATATATTAAGGTGTTCAACCTTTTGCCTTTTGATTGGATAGTTATCCATTCACATTTAATGTTACTAATGATATGATTAGGTTAACATCTGACATTTTGATGTTTGTTTTTTATATATCTGTCTTTTTTATTCCTCTGGCTCTTCATTTCTGCCTTTTTTTAAACATTTTATTTATTTTATTTTTAGAGAGAGGAAAATGGAGGGAGAGAGGGAAAGAAGCATCAGTGTGTGGTACTGGGGACCTGGCCTGCAACCCAGGCATGTGCCCTGACTGGGAATTGGACTGGCGACCCTGTGGTTTGCAGCCCGTGCTCAGTCCACTGAGCCACACCAGCCAGGCTCTTTTCTGCCTTTCTTTGTATTGAGTAGCATTTTAATTCCTTTGTTGATTTTGCTTAAACTGTATTTTTGGGATTAAAAAATTTTAGTGATTATTCTAGGGATTGAAATATGTATTTTGTCAAAATCTACTTGATGGGAATATTAAATTAATGCCTGTAAAGTATAGAAATTTTAACTCTAGTATACCTTCATTCCTTCTTCCCCTCTTTGTGCTATTATTGTCCTTTATATTACACTTCTCTTATGACCAGCACAATATTATAATTACTGCTTTATACAATCTTATGTGTTTTTAAAAGGGTTAAAAAAGGAGAAAACATTAGAGTCTTTTATTAATTTACATATTTGCTGTTTCTGGTACTTTGAGTTTTCATGAGGGCTTGAGCTATTTAGTGTCATTTTTCTTGGTCCAATATAGTTCTATTCTCTCCCCTTTCCTTTGTGCTTCAAGTATTTTATTTTTAAAAGAAATCTCTCTTCCTATTTCTTTCTGATTTTTAAAATTCCTCCCTGGTGGTGTAACGTACAACATGATGACTGGAGCACACTGTGTAGGATATATAAGAAAGTTGTAAAGAAAGGTAATCCTGAGTTCTCATCATAAAGAGAAAACATTTTTCTTTTCTTTCAATTTCAGTCTTAATGAGATGATGGCTGTTAGTGTGGTATTTATACAATATGTTGGTCTCCATAGGAGAGATCTGTTTTTTAACTCCTGTTGTTGTGGCGTACTACTGAGGAACCAAGTTTTTATCTTGCTTGCCGCTCTCGTTCTCAGTGCCCAGGACCAGCTCCTCCTTGCAGTAACTTGCATTCCAGGGGGAAAGCGAGAGGCAGGCCTGCTTGCTAACCCCCATCAGAGAGAAGAAAGGTGAAGACTATATACTGCGATCTCCACTTTGAGGAACAAGTTGCCATTGACTGGACAAGCCAGTAAATGACCAAAGAATATGACAGGAGTGTGTGCTAGGCTTTCCAGCTCTGCTTTCTGCTCAGTCTGTTAATTACATCATTTTATTTAAGACACGAAGCTTTATTGAGCATTTCCTGAGTATCTAATAAATAATTCCAGCTGATTTGTACACATACTGTTGTGTGAGACCCTGTTGTGGGGAATATAAATAAGCCAGGGTCTGGTATTTATTTCATTGTAATAAGTTAATCGATTTTAAGAACTTTTTATTGATTTAAATACTACCACATGAAATTTCACTTCACTTGTAAAATGTTACCCCTCTATCAGAAATATTAAAATATTAAAAACATAATTTTTTTATTAAATACCAAGCATAATGCTGAATGCTTTTACATATGGTATTACTATGTAATCTTCACAATAAATCAGTGAGTTTAGGTTGTTATCTTCCCTTTACAGAGGAGGAAAGCGAAGCTTGAAGAAATGACCTAAGTAGTAAGGGTTGGGAACATTTGAACCTAGCTCTATTTGATTTCTTACCAATGTATAAATGCTTTCAGTCAGTGTATGAAATGAGTGTATTTTGTCAGGAGGGAGTTTGTTTTTCCTATTTGTTTAGTCTCATGTTGAATTCACTAGAGTGAATTTGAACTTTTTACTTAATAATATACAAAGAACATAGGCTTCTTCTCCCCCCAAATTTTCAAAGATCCGATTATATAATTTACAGTTTTAAAAAATTGTTAAATGCTGAGTAGGTTTTTTTTATTCTTTATTTTTCAGTTGTGTTACTTTTATTTCTTGGCAGCTTCTCAGAACTCTCTCTTTATGTCTTACCATAAGTAATGTTGGAAGACTTCAGTGTGGAATATGCAGGCCTGTTGAAATTTGGCCTTAAGCTATGATATCATTCATGTAAATGCCGTGATCACTTAAATGAACTTAATAAAAAGTGGAAGAAACCACTTCAGAAATAGACAGTGTGACAGTTCTTTTTGGGAAATGAGAGAGATGAGTAATTTGTTAGGGAAGAGAAAATTAGAAAACTGAGAAGAGAAAATTGTGGTGATGTGGGCTGGCAGAGCAGGTATGAGGTTCTAAAATAGACAGTTTGTTTATTAAACTAGTCACGCTAATCTTGTATTCAGTTTTTAAAAATTTGCCCCAAATGTGAAGTACCTGAGGCTAGGACCATTTCATGTGCAGTAACAGATGCTAATGCTGCTCAGGTGAAAGTTATTTTATTGCTCTGAATTTATTTAACTGGTAGTCTCCTTCAAGGACCTAAAATTGGATTGTCTTCACTAAAATACATGATATTCTTTATTTCTCTTCAGCTTATATTTCCCCTCCCTTCCTCCTTCCCTTTTTTCTTCCCCCCTTGGGCAATTTATGAAAATATTATATTTGATACTGTGAAAATGTCAAAGCATTTATTTTCTTAAATGTTATTTTGGCTCAAAACATTTTTTTGTTCATTATTCAAGAGTATTTACTGCCCTAGGCGGTGTGGCTCAGTTGGCTGGAACGTCCCATAGACCAAAATGTTGTGGGTTTGATTTCCGTTCAGAGTCCCAGTTGTGAGTTGGTTCCCAGGTTGGGGCATGTACGAGAGGCAACTGATCAATGTTTCTCTCTCACGTAGATATCTCTCTCCCTCTTTCTCTCCTTCCCTTTCTTTCTAAAAGGAATGAAAAAGAAATGTCCTAAGGTAAGGATAAAAAAAAAAAGAATATTTACTGATTACATAACTCTCCATGACACTCTGCAAAGTTCTGTGCCTTTAGTACTAATCAGGCTCTCTGCCTTTTCTAACATATAGTGTAGATTGCTTGGGAAATTTTTTGGTGTGCTTTGCCTCATGAACACATTCTGCCAGTGGCAGGACTTCCTTTTTGCTACATGACTTGTGGATGTTAAACCATATAGCAGAAAGCCAGCTCAGGTGATCTTTCGCTGGAGCTAGACTGGGGTTTGCAGAGAAAGCTCCGCCAGAATGCCTGTTTAGCCTCAGGTGTACAATTTTCCTTTCAGTTATCGAAACCATAAGAAATAATGGAAGAAACAACTTCGGCTTCTATGTTCTTCCATATCAAGAAGGGGAAAAACCTATTGCTGATTTAAAACTACTTCCCAGTGCCAACTGTAAACTGTAGGATTTTTCTTTTTGCCTGCCTTTCTCTTTCGAACGAGATGAATTATGTGGAAGGATGGAAGATGTGAGTCCAGAGATGGGAATAGACAGCAGTGCTAATACTTGTCAGGCCTTCTCTCTCTGTTAGTTTCTAGTGAACCTGGGGGTTGCTACCAATTTGGAGACTATTCTGAAATACTTGGTTTGGACACCATGAAAATATATTTGAATTTACTATGTGACTTTTTTTCCACAGGTGTATTTGACCATAAGATACGTTGTACTCAGGATTTGTATGTGTTAATGTGGATTACAAAACCATTTAATGGAGAAGTAAAGTTTTGATGAAAGAGTAAAATTTAGAAACGTTTGAGTTTTTCTCTTTGTGTTAATAGGCAGGCAGTGGTTAAAGGTTCCCTTCCACATCCTTTTGCCTTGACGTTATTTGAGGACACATTGTACTGGACTGACTGGAATACACACTCCATTTTGGCTTGCAACAAGTACACTGGCGAGGGTCTGCGTGAAATCCATTCTAACATCTTCTCTCCCATGGATATACATGCCTTCAGCCAACAGAGGCAGCCAAATGGTAAGTGATCTTGAGTTTTAAATTCCAAGTTGGAATAGCTTTGTAGAACTGTGATGTCTGGCGTTCTTGAGAGGCAGGAGGAGGGAGGGTGTATCCAAAGGTAGCAGGGAGGAATTAAAAAATAGGGAGAACATCAAAATATAATGCAGGTTAAACAACAGCTTAAACTGTTTGTAGCTTGATATCTGTAACTACAGATCACCTCAGCCCCTTGTTTGGTTTAGAGTTACAGAGGTAGAGAAGAAGGAAATAAAACAAGAAATTGAGAGAGCTCATACACAAGTGTATTTCAGTTCATATTATGTCTCTCTAATGTGAGTTTGATGTTTCATATGAGTATGTTTAGAAACAAATTTTTCTCGAATGGACCCTTCTCTTAATCTAACTGATTACCTCAGTTGCTGAATTGAATGCCTACTTAAACTTTTCTGTTCACATCCCATCCCCTTGTTTCTTAGTTTTGCTTTAGTTTTTTCGTCAACCTTTACAATGACTTGGGCCGTGACTGCCGACAACAGTTACTTACAAAGGGGAATAGAATTAGGTTTAAAGGAATTTGAGAATGTTAAGTGTTTGGCACTTGTGAGTAAATAAATGTTTGACATGTGTCTGATTGTATCCCATAGCCAGAAATGAAGGGTTTTTGGATTATACATTGCTTTGTATTAGTTTAGGCAACATAGTCAAATGTCGAATTTGTTATATTGGAATCTTGTGATTATGAGTCCATAAAAATGTTTTTAAATGTATGTGTTACTCTTTTGTAAAAATAAAATGTTCAGTCATTTGTATGAAGTTTTTATTCTCATGGTTAGCCCTTACAAAAGAATTTTCCTGGTTTCTTTTTTTTAATGGCACTTTTAATCCTTTTTCATTTTACTAGTTTGAGAAATTGCAATTATCTCTTACTACTTTCTTTTATCTTTCATATTTTGTTGGTCTATCTTACATTGATCTCTTTCTGCAAATATTATTTAAATCCATTTCTTTTACTAGTTTCTACAAATTTGCTAATTAATCTCTGCTCTTGGTTATCCCTTATTTAATCCATATGCTTATTTTTTCCATGGTAATCTTTCCGAAGTGTGATTTTTCAACATTGGAATTACTTTTCTTGGCTTTCGGTGCCCTGTGCCAGTCTGTTCCCATTCTCCATGCTCATTCAACTTTAGTTCTTATTAGTCAACAGAAATCTTAATCTCCAGTGAGACTGTTTACCTTATTATTTCTGCCAGTGTACGGCCTCCAAGCTTTTATTCATACGATTTCACACTTGAAATGTCCCGTTACCTCTCTTTCCTGTCCTTCAAGATTCCTGTCGTGTCCTACATCTTCGGTGAAGCTTTTTTTGTTTTTTAATCCCTAGTGATTTATTTCCCATTTGACTCTATACTTATTTACACAATCTGTTAGGTGCAAGATAGGATTCATTTTTTTTTTATTGTTTGTTAATTTTGGCATCTGACTAGATTGTAAGCTCTTTGAGGGCAGGGACATCCTGCTTTATTTCTTGTGTATTCCTCTTGGATTCTGAATGCTAAGTAAATTTTACTGATTAATTCCCTTCCTTGCAGATGGTCTAGTAGTGAAGCACCTGGATGACATTTGGTAATAATTTGGCTTATCACAGTTGTTCATGTCATGGTTGTTAACCTTTGTGTACGTAGAGTGAGGAAGATCATCTGGAATCATTGGTATTGATCAGTGTGATTTATATTTGACAGCTGCAAACCCATGTGGAATTGATAACGGGGGTTGTTCCCACTTGTGTCTGATGTCTCCAGTCAAGCCTTTTTATCAGTGCGCTTGCCCAACCGGAGTCAAACTCCTGGAGGATGGGAAGACTTGCAAAGATGGTAAGAATATGGTCTTCAAGAAGGAAAAATTTTAAATAGCAATTGCGATTCTTTATGATTTATTTTATTTCTTGATAACATTTTCTATAGGTCATAGTGCTTTGGGAGACTTGGTACTTAATCTTGGTATTCATAATTGGTTATAAAACAGGAGTGTTTTGTGAGTGTTGGCCTCTTGAAAACTTTTAAAAATTATTTTAGTATTTTTAACATACTATTTTTGAAAAGAATTAGGTGCTATTTCTTTTCTCTGTCAACTCTCTTAGTCATTTATATCACAGTTGAGTCCTGTGAAAATGAATATTCTGTAAGGAATATGTTTTTAACAGTAGATGTAGAGAACACTTGTACATAAAGAACCTTTGTGCAAGGAAAAGATGTTCATTAAACTTTTAACTATAAAGACTATCATAGGGTTGAGCATATTTTCTGAAAAATAGTTGAACAATTTTTTAATTGCCTTTTAATGGCAGGGAAGAGCTTTCAGAAGAAGAAAAAAAATTTCATATTGTACTGTTTAAAGCAACCTCTCCCTGTACTTAGCAACTACACTACCTCTTCTCCTTGCTTTGTTAATTCTCTGTGGCAGCGATTTTCAGCTGTTGTGTTACGGCATACTGGTGTGCCATAAGAATTTTAAAATGTGCAGTACCTGACTGTTGAGTCAGGGACACGGACCTTTTCTCTCTTCGATTATCAGATTGAATAATGACAACAGCGAACACAACAATAGCCATCTGGTGTGAATGAATCAAAATGATACCTATTTTATTGTCAGATCGGCACAATATTTTTTGATGTGATGCAGAATTTTAGTAATTAGTTTATGTGTGCCATGAGATGAAAAAGGTTGAAAATTGCTGTTCCAAAGAGAGGGTTATGTTTGAGAAGTATACTGATGAGGGCATTTCAGGGGGCTTTTGCTTTGGGAGAACACCAGTTCTTTCTTTTTCCTGTTAATGAGAATGTTCTTTATTCTTACCCCTGTGGATCACCATCTGGTTCTCTAGCCACCAGCAAGACCTGGTAAGAAAATTGTTATATTTAGCAGTGGCTTCTTTATCTAACTCTGAAAAGCAGAAGCCTTTATTTCAGAGTTGGTTAGAAAGTTCCTGGCAAGGGGGTCAGGAAGTCGGAGAGATGGAATTGAGCTGGTGTCCAGGATATTTGTCATGACTTGGCATTGATAAATTATCCTCATAGCTAAAGGTGAAGCTGGCTGACTCTTGTCAGACGGTTTCCATGGCAAACAATAATTTGGTTTCAATTTAAAACAAAAGGTTTTTGTTATGTTCCTTATTTTGTTTAAAAATATGTAGCCTGGCTTTAAAACAGGGCTTTTTTTGTTTGTTTGCTTTTTTAGCGGTAGTGGTCTATCTACTCTCTCACAGCATGCAAATGGAATTCATATATATATTTGATGTGTAGTAGCCTTAAGTTAACTAGTCTATTTTGATCACCTTGCTCAAATTAACAACTTCACTTTCTGTGACTTCTTTGTTTGCAAAGTTTTGGGCTGGCTCCTTTTGGTAGTTACAGCAGAGGCAGTAAATTTTATGGTTGGTGCCTGCTGTGGCATTTCGGGCTATATTTTCTCCAAGATAGAATTCATTTACAGTTAATTCTAGATGCAGAAACTGATGTTGAGAACTTTACTCTTCCCAGTTTTTTCCAACTATAATTCCAGATTGATAATTGAAGTTTAATGCCAGTATTTTTCCTTTGTATTCATTTCTTTAGTTGGGAATCTTTCTTCACTTCTTCAGATGTCAATTTTCTTACTATCTTGTATTAGCTTTTGTAATTAGATAACTTTTTGCTAGTTATTTTTGCTTAAACATTACAAAACAAAACAAAAAAGATTGAGCTTAATATTCTCAGTCTCAGCTATGTTTTTATTGAATACTAATTTGAGTTTAAAATATTTCATAAATCTGATTTGAAACTCAGTGAAATAAAATTTTGAAAGTACTTTCTAATGAAAATAATAATTATTAGCTAAGGGTTATTGGGTACTTTTATGTTCAGTACATTCCTGAGTCCTCGCAGCAACCCTGTGAGATACGAAGAAACTAGACTTAGAGAGATTAGGCGTTTTGCCTAAATTTATATAGCTACTTAAATCCAGTTCTGGCAGATCCACAACTCTTACTTTCAACCACTGTGTTAACATTTATCTGATTTCCCTCTCTGTGCTGCTGCTTTTCCTTCTCCATAGCCTCCTGTGTTGTAATTCTCTGCCAGACATTATCTTATAGTAGACATTATCTTTGTCCCAGCAGCTTTACTGAGATGTAATTTACATACCATAAAATTCATCCATTTCAAGTGTACAAGTCAATGATTTTTAGTAAATTTACAGATTTGTGCAACCATCACAGTCCAGTTTTAGAACATCCTCATCAATCACAAAAGGTCCTTGCCCTAGATTTCCTTACCTTTGTAAAAACATACCTCTTGAACAAAGGACCTATATTTTGTCTCCTTCCTCCTTTAATATTCAGCTACTTAGTGTTTTAGTCATTACTTATCGTTCATTATACCATTAAGTAGCTGTTTTATTTCCAGTGGCTATATAATGAATGAAATGATATAATGAATGAAATGAGAGAGGGAATCAAAACTTGATTTGGGGAGCTCAGATATTAAAGAGTTTCACCTCATAATCAAGCTATTCCTAGTTCACTGTATTACTGTCCGTTTTCACCTTAAATAGAACCTAGTACCCTTTTATACTCATTTACTTTTCAATTCCTGAAGCAGTTCTGTATCTTTTTTAGAGTGACTAAATTTTGCCTGTGGGTTTCAATTCTCCCCCCCCATTTATTCCACTTTGTTCTAGGTGCTACTGAATTACTGCTTTTAGCCCGAAGGACAGACTTGAGACGCATTTCTTTGGATACACCAGACTTCACAGACATTGTTTTACAGTTGGAAGATATCCGCCATGCCATTGCTATAGATTACGATCCCGTGGAAGGCTATATCTACTGGACTGATGATGAAGTGAGGGCCATCCGCCGCTCATTCCTCGATGGAACCGGCAGTCAGTTTGTGGTCACCGCTCAGATTGCACACCCTGATGGTATTGCTGTTGACTGGGTTGCCCGAAATCTTTACTGGACAGACACTGGCACTGATCGAATAGAAGTGACAAGGCTCAATGGGACCATGAGGAAGATCTTGATTTCAGAGGACTTAGAGGAACCCCGGGCTATTGTGTTAGATCCCATGGTTGGGTAAGAAGCTCCACTGATAGAAAATTTTGCCTGGTGTTTCTGTTTTCTACAGGTCCCTAAATATATTGGCAGACAACAATATGAATTATGCATGGTTTCCAATAAATAGCTCTTTAATGGCTTTCCATTTTTAGAATATAGTGATTGTAATAAAATCTCAAGTTAAAGAATTGCTAGTTTTTTCCCTTGGATTTTTTGAATATTTTTTATTTCTAAATTAAGTCCATGCTTGCTGAGTTTGGGTGTTGGCTGCAGACTTTGCCGAGGTTGCTTCATGGCCATGAAAAATGAGGAAAGAAACTGTTTTCAGAACTTTTTCTTCCCCTAGAGGACTTCATTTCATCCCATTTTCAGTACTTCTAGAATGATATGGTAAAAAAATCTTATGTTATATATTTCTAAATATACAAATGAATCCATTTTCAAAACTTTTGTCTGGCCACGCAGCTGGACTTCGTCTTTTTTTTTTTTTTTTTTCCTTTGCCGTAACACCCTGGCCACAGTTGAGGGAAACAAAGATTTCTACATACTCAACAATGTTATTTGTTAACTATGAGATTCATTCTGAGGGCGAACAAAGTGGCAAATCATTACACTTTATTGTATACCAGTGCCTTAGAGCCACTTAAACTACCAGGAGCCTGAAGAATCACTTAGCAGTACAGGGGGAATGAGTTATTTTGGGATTCAGTTTGTAATCTGATTATTAACCTTTTTGTGTCAGAAATGACAAATGGGAAAGAAAAAGAGGGTTGTTCACGTGAAGGAACACAAAATATTTTGAAAAAACATGGCTAAAAATGGAATCTCATTATTGGAAGGCATTTTGATCATCAAATCTGGAAAACACTGTTTAGTCTGAAAATTTCCTATAAGCTTATATGCTGCTATAAAAATGTCTTAAACATACTCTTGGTATATTTAAGCACTGTTTTTTTTATTCCCTTGTAAGATCTTAATTGATGATACCAGTGTAATATGAGGGGTGGACCTCACCTTTAGGATACTAGAAGCTACAGTTTATTAATGTGTTTTTAGCTCATTTTCTGTATACTTCTATAGGTACATGTATTGGACTGACTGGGGAGAAATCCCGAAAATTGAGCGAGCAGCTCTGGATGGTTCTGACCGAGTAGTGTTGGTTAACACTTCTCTTGGGTGGCCAAATGGTTTAGCCTTGGATTATGATGAAGGCAAAATATACTGGGGAGATGCCAAAACAGACAAAATTGAGGTTTGTTTCTTGCTTTTTAATTTTAAAGCCAGTCTTAACAATGGTTTTGAGTTGATAGTAATTTGATGCAAATATTCTTGGCTCTTGTCTGGGGTTCTAGAGGTATCTTTTACAGAAATTTTACTCAACCTTCAGGATTCTAACAATTACTTATTTTCTCGCACCTAACCCTAGGATTTCTGAGTTCTACTTGCAATGAGAAATGGGTATTCACCATGTTTTAGTCTTAAAAGCTTATGTGAATGATTTTCTTCAGTATGGGTAAAAGCCACTACCTGAATTTCCTAGGGGCAGTTTCTGCTCAAATCAAATATTATATAAGATCTATACTGGAAAAGCTGGTGGTCATGTCAGGAAAACAAAGCACATGTGTTTATAGCTTTTTTGTTATTTTTGGTGTTGGGGGCAGATGGTGGAATATATTAAGTATCGAGGTGGTTACATGCAAACAGGTTCTAAATTGATTAGAGCTGTGTGAGGAGAAGGAGTAATTAACCAGAGTTTGGGGAAAAATATTTACCAAGTGGTAGAATTCAGTAGTGGCAGTCAGAATAGAATTATGGTGGAAACGACCAGTGGTGAATATTTTATCACAGTGTTTTGTAAGTGGTTTATGTCTTTGATATTGAGCGTGAAGTCGGAATTTCAGACTTTGAATTAAGCTGTGCTAGAGGTCTGTAGACCTCATATTTAAAACAGAGTTTGGGACACGTTATTCCTTTGGTGGATGCATGACTTTTATATAAGGAATGACTTTGGATGGCTTTGCAAAGCCGCAGCAGATATCTCCTAGTGCATAGGTAATTTGGGATCTAGAGCAGTTATTTCAGAAAGGTATTCTTAGGAGTCCAGGGACTCTGAGGGAATGATGAATTAAAGGGCCTTCCTTTCAGAATGGAAACTTGGAATAGAAGAAAACCATCAGTATTCCCACCAGGCTCAAATACTGAAAACAGCATCTTTCATTCTTGCAGCTGGTTTCCATTAATAAAAATTTTGCATAGACTTGATTATATAAATTTTCTCCCTGTTGTTAGTGTTTTACTGCCTCCTCCTCTCCCCTTTAAGTCTAGGTTAGTGTTTGAATCTTTAACAGCTGGAGCTCAGTGCTAATGAGACAAAGGTTATGGGTTCACTTTTCAGACAGGCTATTAGCTTCACTTGGGTTGGCTTGAATACAAATTGCCCACCCATTCTCATCCAGTTCACAAATGTGTATTGTTGATCAGCTGTGGACTATCCATGAATGTATAGGTGTTACTCCTCTTAGAAAAACAGTTTAAAGCTTGTCCAAGAAGAATGTCTGTACATAAGGGAGGAAGAGAATATAATTTATAGTAGGGAAGAGTACTTGATTTCTTATTTTGTAGGGCTTTTTAAAATTACATGGTCTAGAAAAAATGGTCTTAACTTTTTTTAGCTTACTGTGACTGATTAGATTGTAAATAAAATGTTTCTTACTTGGAATTTCTCAAAGTCTTATTTTTCCCATTTCAGGTCACTTTTATTTTATTTTATTTTAAGATTTTATTTATTTATTTTTAGAGAGGGGGAGGGAGGGAGAAAGAGAGGGAAACATCAATGTGTAGTTGCCTCTTGTGTGCTTCCAACTGGGGACCTGGCCTACAACCCTGTCACGTGCCCTGACTGGGAATCGAACCAGCGAACCTTTGGTTAGGAGGCTGTCACTCAATCCACTGAGCCACACCAGCCAGGGCATATTTTTATTTTTTTAAAGATTTTCTGTATTTATTTTTAGAAAGAGAGGGGAAAGGAGGGAAAAGAGAGGGAGAGAAACATCAACATCAGAAAGAAACATCGGTCCCTTGCCTTTTGTAGGCACCCTGACTTGGGATCCAACTCCCAACCTGGGCATGTGCCCTGAACGGAAATTGAGCTTGTGACCTTTCTCTTTGCGGGATGGTGCCCAACCAAATGAGCCACACTAGTCAGGGCTCAGGTCACTGTTAGCACTTTAGATATAGAAGCTTATTCAAAATCATAAGTAGTTCCAGAGGGATTCATATAAGAGAAATGAAAATTTATGGAGGTTCTGAGTAATAGTGTTTAAGAATAAAAATGAGTACACATTACATAACAGTATATAAATAATATTGATTAAACAGGATTTATTAGTTTGCTGTGAGTCCACTAGATCTTAAAATTAGTGTTCATTCTGGTTTGTTCTGTCTTCCTGTGCTATACATGTATATACAGTGGTGTCACTTGCTCCCTCACTTCCTTCTTGCCTTCTTCCCTGAATGTGGTACCTGCGTTTTTAAACCTTTCAGATATTTCTCTTCCTCCAGGTTTGCTGGAGCACAGCTACTAATGTTCTTTGTTCTCTTTTTGATAGATTATTTGCAGTTAATGGTACATCTACTTCCACCAAATTCTGCACACATACTTCCCCTTATTTTTTCCCCTGGAGATTCCAATGAAATTTCTGTAATTGAGCATCAGTGCTTTTGTCATTTTCTTTTCACAGACACAATTGGGAAATAAAAGAGAGCTGGTACTGTTATTTAGTCCCTTAATTTATGATGATGTGTAAAATAGCTGATAAATGGCAAACTAAGGAAAGACCACAGCTCTTCAGAGAAAAACTGTTAGTTTCCCTGTCTGAGACTAGTAGTGATTATAGGAGCAACTGCCACCACAGGCTTTTCATCTTGCTTTACTTAGCACTAGGTAGATTATAGTGAACTTGAAAACTTCTGGATGATACATAACTTTAAAATGCTTCTGTTTCCAAGATTATTTGCTGGCCTTTTGTTATGTAGCAGCTGATCCTAGGTACTGATCTGACCCTAGTCTAGGTCACATGCTCTCTTCTAGTCCCATCCTTTTAAGAAAGCTTCCCAACTTTTGTCATGCCCAGGAATGAAAGCTGCTTTTTTTTCCCTGGACTATAAGAAAATATCTAAGTATGGATTAAATAGCCCTGTTCTTTTCTGGAAAACTTAGAGCACAGGTGGCAAACACAAGACCTGAATCCGGCCCTCCACCTTGTTTTATGCGGCCAGGCACCTTGTTTCTACCCAGTGGCAGTGCTGAGCTCTCGCTTAACTGTTAAGGAGTAGTTACATTTATACAGTCCTAAAATTACGTTCAGCTCTTTGAAGGCAACTGTGAGGCTGATGTGGCCCCCAGTGAAAATGAGTTTGACGCCCCTGCCTTAGAGTTTACTTAGGGTCAAACTCTCCTATATGTGTTTATAGTACATTTGGGAAGAAAATAATTATTTGGTAAATATATGTATCAATGAAAGGCATAGTAAATTCTTGCGTTTTGAGTGGATCTTATGGGAAAAGCTCAGAATGTTCATTTGCTATCTGCCCCCTCAGTGGAGATTCCTTAGTTCTGGTTCGAGGTTTATATCCACCTTCTGCCGAGAGGGATGGGACACGAGGAATTGCTAATGATGTCAGAGTTTTTAAAAGGTAGTCATAATATTGGCCTGTGCTTTAATATAAGAATGCACCTTTGAGGGTATGTCTGATTTCCTTACTTGTCAGCTGATAGTGACCACTTACCTGTAGGTGTCAGTTAAAAGGTACGTGCTGGTGCTTGTTTTTGTTGCTTCTTCATTATGCTGTTATCATTTAATCACCTTTTATGAACAAGCTTCTGGTTTACTTGTCTGCACTGGACTCCCCCAGCCCCTACCCTACCCAAGTGTTAATATAGTATTCTGGGGCTTCCTGATAATAAATACTAAAGCATTATTAGAAAGGATCATTTCTATTTTTCTGACAGGGGGAGCATCAAATAAGCCTTTACTTCTGCTTTATAAGACCTTGCAGTAGACAGAAACACATTGTGTCTTAACAACATGCTCATTTTTCTTGGTCAGGTTTCACTGCCAAAAACATCTGTTGCACTTGAGTGCCTGCAATACTGCTTACCAATAGCAAAGACATATCATTGATAACTTATGTGTAAAGCATTTTCTTGCCATTATATAAAGAATGTACTGTTGTATTTTTTCAGGATGCTTTTCTCATTACATCCCAATTTAACTGATTGGCAAAATTAATGCAGTTTGAATTACTGGTTTTATTGAAAGTAATACTGTCATAACTAAATTTTTCTTACAGTTTGTTTTCTCATTATATACTTTTTATTTCATTTCCCCCCTTTTGTTTCTGAGCTTTTGCTGACAAATGCAGCAACCCTAGTAGTTACAGGCAAAAAGAGATTTTTCTTGTCTACCTTAAGGGCATGTAGATTTGTTTTGAATCTCTTTTATTGTAAATTTCCATACTTTAGAGAATACAGTGTCCATAGTAGTTTTGTTCACATCTAATTATACTTGGCACAACTTTGTTGGGAAACAGAAATGGAGATTATTAGAACCTTGAGTACCAAGAACTTTTGAATAAAGAGGGTATTATTGTGTAGGATCTGTGCTGAAAACTTGGCATTCGGTGAATGTTCTATTTCATATTCTGAGGCTGAAATTGCAGGGCTACATTTTCCTCTCATGACAACTTCCTCTATTTTATCAATACCCTAATAAGGAAATTTGCTTCCCAAGTATTCATATTTCTTTTTAAAGTAATTTCTTTGTCTGGCATCTTCAGCCTGTGTATTGTGAAAGTCTGTTAAAACACACAAGGACCCATTTATGATGATTTTTCTATTGTTTGTTTCTAAGATTACTTCCTCATTAAGAATTTGTAATAATACAATCATCTGTTGAGATAAAGCTCTTCTGATAACAGGTACCACCAAGTACTTTCTTTTGAATCTTCGCTAATTTATAACATTCAGTGTTCCTTAAAATAGATTATATTATACTTTCAGTTTTAGATACTCAAGTTAATGAACTTAAATGCCTGAATCGTTGCCCATTCTTACTACTTTACCACACTATATGTATGGATGGATGTAAATACAGGGTTCAACACAAATAATGCCCCTTTTTATTATAAAATCTTTTATTAAAAAATCATAAGCATGTAATTCTGTAACATAATATCACACTCAAGCACACCATATGACATTTTAGGTGAAATGTTCAAATTAAAACTATGAATTATTACACCCATGTTATTACCCTACCAACCACACTCAAGCAGGCCTTACTTCTGCTGGATTCTGTTTATATTTTTCCCCACATCTTCTTGACATATAATAACAGAAGAATGATACTGATAAACTCCCATTATAAGATTCCTCAGCTCAACAGAATACTTGGATTTTGGGCCTACGTGCATTGAGTTATAAAATGGTGCTGCCCTGTTACATCACCTTGCATCTGTTGGGATATATCTTATGATACTATATTTTTTTAAACTCCTATTTGAAAGTTACCTATTCATGTGTAATTCTAGCAACATTATTTAAATTATAATCTACAGTAACCAAAGTAGTTCATCATCCAATTATATGCTGTCTTATTAGCCACTCGACTTTGGCTCTAAAGAAATGATTGCATGTATATAAGAGAACTACCCTTGAAGGTAAGTGTGATCATGCTTTCCCAAACTGCCACAGCAAACCCCAGAGCCTCACCAATGAAGATGCTCTGCCTCACTTAGGAGTTAGTATGGTTTTATCTATGTAAATCAGAATAATCTGGTGCATGTTGGTACTTAGAAAGCTTTTTTAGTGACCAAGTTTGAGCTTGCATTTGGATTTTTTTTTAATGTTCTGCTTTTATACTTTTTCTTCTCATGTTTTAGTATAAAACCATGTGTGCAGGTATTTTTAATTTCAGTCTGAAATGTTTAAAGCTGTTGTTTGAAGCTTGCCAAACTTGTAAATATTTTTTATTAATGGAGTCCATTTCAAACATTATTTTTCAGGAGGTTATCTCTCTCTAGGTGGGAAACTATTATACTTTTAAAGGGGTCATAGAGATTTCATTTTTGCTGTTTTTAGAAGCCGTGGGAAGGGTAAACTGTCAGATAATGATAAGGACCACAGTTTTGGGACTTCCTGGTAAGGAATTTGCGACACATTGAGCAGTTAACAGGGACAGGCATTTTAGCTCTTTGTTTCAATTTAAAATTATCACCAGCTATTTAAAGATCCTGTGTAATAGTCATTCCTATAGTTATCTGTAATGAACAAAGGATTCTCTTTCGGTTTTTTTCCATTTTAAATATAATTTATAATTTAAAAATTAAGACCTTTCAGTAATCTTAATTTTGGCATGCAGGCCCTGTCATTTTGTTGTTGAGCCCTGCCAGATTTTCATTTATCGTACTGTTATTTGGGGGTTTCTTCTGTTGGATTCGATCCGAAATAAGTAACTGTCAGAGAAGGATTAGAATTCTTTTTATTGTAGTGAAATTTTCAATAGGCTGGTGTTCGTTTAGTATTTCATTTATAATTTTGAGCTTCTGAAATCTGCCAAGACTTTGTAAGTAGGAATGAAATTAGAGGCTTTATGCAATTAATAGAGCCCCTGTTCAACATTTTTTTGTTTTTGCTGTTCATTTATTTTTTATTTTGGGTTGACAAATGACTTGGCTTTTATGTTTGGTTGAGAATTATATTGCTTTTATGTTTCAGTTTAACAGTGTTATTCTTCACGTATGTCAAAAACTCTTCTGTGCCATGATAGATTTTATTAGTCTACAGACCAATAAGTAAACAGTGTTTTATAGGTTTCCCAAGTGTGGTCTTTGTATAAAATGAAGCTGTTTTCAAATCTTATAAAATTAGCTATGACTTCTAGATAGCATCATATACTCACACAAACATTTTTTCTTTCTAGCCAGGTTTCTCTTCCTAAAATCCAGCAGTGCTTAGTGCTTTTTGCTTAGTTAGCATCTTTTGTTTGCCCAAAGTCATGGAGCTTTCTATCTAGAAAGAAATGAATGGAATTCGAGTTTCCTGATTCCCAGTACAGTACTTTTTGTGTGGTGCTCTGCTGCCTCTTTTTTATACTTACTCATTTTGAAACAATTTCACACTTACAGAAAACTTGCAAGAATACTCTTTCACCCAGCTTCGTTTTACATACTCATGAAACAGTTATCAACATCAGGAAATTAATACCGATACCATTTCCATCATGTATTCCTATTATATATATTAATTGGAATTCTCCAGTAAGGAAGAGCTGTCCCCTTGCCTCTGTTTACCCAATTATCAGTGTGGACTTGTAGATGATTATTTTATTTTATGGGTTATATCCATTATTATCATTATATTGTAAAAATTGTCCCAGAATTGTCATTAAAAGCACCCTCAAGTTGTCTCCTGTGTCTTTTGCACATGCTTTCTTCTTTTTTTTTTTTAAATTCTGGTAAAAACACATAACATAAAACATACCCCCTTAACCGTTCTTAAGCGTACAGTACAGTAGTGTTAGTTATATGCCCATTGTTGTATAACAAGATCTCTAGAACTTTCTTCTCTTGTAAAACTAAAGCTGTGCCTCTTGAAGAACTCCTCCCCACCCCCTCACTGGCAACCACCATTTTACTTTCTATTGCTAAGAGTTTGACTACTTCAATACTTCGTATAACTGGAATCATGCAGTAGTGTCTTTCTGTGAGTGGCTTATTTCACTCAGCATAATGTCCTCGTGGTTCATCTATGTTGTAGCATATAACCGGATTCCCATCTTTTTAAAGGTGGAATAGTACTCCATTTTATACCACATTTTCTTTATTCATCTGTGTGTGGGCATTTAGGGCGGTTCCACCTCCTGGTTATTGTGAATCATGCTACAGTGAACATGGGTGTGCAAATAACTCTTGAGATCCTTCCTTCACCTCTTTTGGAAGTATACCCAGTAGTGGGGTTGCAGATCACAGTAGCTCTATTTTTAATTTTTCACGGAGCCCCTATCATTTTTAAAACAGTTTCTGAAACAGCAATATATCCAGCTTTATCTTATTTCCTTTGCCTCAGCCTTGGAATCAGCTGTTGCTCCGAGGAGCCATCGTTCTTTTCCTGAAGGAGTAGTATTTAAAAACCAATATCTGAGCATATGTTATGCTCATTGGTGCTGGAGTAATCTACCTTTTAGTACTAAGGTGTTACAATTTATTCTTTTATACTCAGAGGGCAAATAGGACTTATTTTAGCTATACTTGAAAAGGAGAGAAAGCGGTTAGTTTTCCCTTGTTAACATGCTCGTGTTTTCCCACTAGGTTTTATTGAAGGCTCCAGGACAATGGGGCTCTCAGAAATGTCTTGAGAAGCAATTCAGTAGAGTTGACTAAGGTGGTGTTTATTTTAATGATGCCTTCTGAAAATAATCTGTTCTCAATTTTATAGTTTTCCTGAGTAAGTCAGGTTTTAGAAAGCTTTGGTCACAATAGCAGTTCTTAGCTCTTATCTGTAAAAGGACATAGTGACTGCAAATGCTTAATATTCTAAGCATGTTCTTGAAAAAAAATTAAACCTAGTGCAACCATGATACTTCCTCTTCATATTAAAAATCACTTGTCTTTATTCAGTCATAATATGTCAGGAACTGTGTTAAAAGGCTTTAGGTGCATCACTGTAATTGCCCCTACTGCTCCCTTAAACAAGTGCATGCCATCTCCTCACTTCCCTTACCGGGTCCAAACATTTCACTTTCCGCCCCAGTGAGATTCTGCATGCATGACTGAAATGTTATTTGTATGGATGGATATATATTCTATTTTCAAGTGCCTTTCTGTGAAATTATATTTTGTGTCCAGTGAAGTCTGTCAGCCAGCCCCCAATGATACCTGCCAGTCTCTCCTATACTTCCAATTCACTCCTTGCTTTGGATATTGCCTAGGACATTAGGAGAAGAATGGTTCCTCATGAGCATCATTGTTATTTGTCTTTCGGAGCTGCATGGCATTCCCACTCCAGGTCATTTTATGATGGGTGCCTGGTTGTCCTGCTGTCATCTATTTCTTGAACGTGTCTGGTCAAGTGAAGCGGCATAGCAGCAATTTTGGTTGTAGACTGGCTGCATTCCAAGCTTTCCTGGTAATCCTGTCTTGACATTTAATGAACTGATGAAACTGCTCCAAAAACCGGATGTGATGTTTATAGAAGGTTTGCTCTTACCTCCTCTCTGTGGAGATAATGTTCTGGTTAACCCACATCTGTTTCCTCTTGTAGCCCACATTCTCAGTGTGGTTTGGGGATATTTGAGAATGCCTCAGAATGTTAAATCCATACCGCAATGTGGTTGAAGCAGCTGAAACCACTGGAGACTCTGGTTCAGATTTGTAGGAAGATTGTAGAGGTGACAGAAGCCTAATTTCAGTTTAACTAATTAAACTACTCTGAGGTAATACAGTGAAGCACACCCTCAAGAATCATCAGAAGATTTAAGTAGTGTTGGCTCAACTATTAAAAGTATAAGGCTCATCTTTTGGAATCACCTAAAATGGTTCACTTGTTCTGGGTTCGGAATATACAAGCAAGCTTTTACCAAGAGTTGTTATTTTAAACATAAGGGACTTAAAACCCTAGTTACAAACCTAGAAACCTGTCTGAAACCGTTCGTAGTGACTTTCTTTGAGACAGAGCAGCGTGTTCTTGTTTCACTGTGTTGCTTCTGCCCAGTAGAAAGAGGTGGTATGGTTGGTAGAAGAGAAATATTTAGGGGAGAAGCTAATTTTCTAATAAAAGTGTGAACTCTGCACAGATAATGAAAGAAAAGTTTCAGAAAGTAAGCATTGGACTCACATAGGAAAATACATGGTTCTTCACATGTAAAGTTCTCACAATCAGATTTTATTTAAGCTGTTGATCGCTTAATCTCTTCAGAGGATTCTTATCATTGCTTTCTACATACTAAGGACAAAAATAACAACATTTATTGATAACAGCTCTTCCCCACTTCTTTTCCCAACCCCTCCTTCTTTGGGCTTGCTCTTTATCTTTCCTCCATTCATTTTTTTTTTAATTATGGCAAACTTCACAGATATAGTAAAACAGAGTAAAGATTCTCATGAACCACCCAACTCCAACCACTGCCAGTTCATGGTCAGTCTAGACTGGTCTGAAAGGGGGAACCAAGGAGATGTCAGATAAGGATTCTTTTATTAATATCATTGTGGTTTTAATACTTCTGTTTTGAGATGCCCTAAAAGCAATGAAAGAATTAGGCCTTTGCTCTTATAAATCTCAGCTAGTTCTTTGAAATGCAAATTTGCAAAAAGATATAAAGAGGTGGAGTTTTAGTAATTTTTTCATCAGAAATTATTTTTTGAAGTAATTTTTACCCTTATTAGAATTAAGTATAGTAAAGCTGAGGAGAAAGGAAAGACCAAATTAAAGACATTTGTTTGTGGGTGTACTAAGCCTGATGGGCCTGTGGCAACCCTGAAAGTGGCAGGTGTAAGAGGGGACAGAGATCTAATCTAAACAGGAGTAAGTGAATTTTATCGTAAGCAGTATAGTCACCACCATGAAATTCGTGTAGTCGTTGTGGTAGCCAATAGCCACATACAGCGATGGAACAGCTAAAATGTGGTTATTCTGAATTGAGATGCTTTAAGTGCAAAATACATACTAAGACCTAGTATGAAAAAAATAAAATAAAATCTCATGAATAATATTAAAATAAAAATACATATTGCCCTGGCTGGTGTGGCTCAGTGGATTGAGTACTAGTCTGCGAACCAAAGGTTCACTGGTTTGATTCTCAAGTTAGGGCACATGCCTCGGTTCCGGGCCAGGTCCCCAATAGGGGGCATACGAGAGGCAACCACACATTGATGTTACTCTCCCTCTTTTCTCCTCTTTCTAAAAATAAATAAATAAAATCTTTTAAAATACATATATTGAAATCAAAATATTTTTGCTCTATTGGATTTGATATTTGATTTCATAAGATGTATTAATTTATTAATAGGTAAAATTAATTTTACCATTTTCCTTTAACTTTTTTAATTTGGCTACTGGAAAGTTTAAAATTACACACACACACAACTCACATTTGTGGCTGGTATTATATTTCTCTCGGACAGCACTGTTCTGGACTCAACCCTGTTGTAAAAACTACAACAGCTGAGAATAGGAAGACGGGGAATTAAGGGAAACAATGTGCTTACAAAATTACATTTAAAAAATCTTTAGTACATCTTAATTACATTGATTTGAAATAGATGTGATATATCTAGCTTTAATATGGGTTGTATTTATGCCCCACCCCTGATCCACTCCCCTCACAAAAGATTTATATATATTTTGCTCTTAAAGTGAGAGAACAGGAATAGCGGGAAGGTCCTAATACCCTGGTGGGTAAAGCTACAAAATCCTTAGTTGTGGCTTTTAGGGAACCTTAAGTTCCTGGCCATTGTGCTGTTCTAAAGATCTTAAGATTAGCATTACCATTTGCTTTTTCTTCCAGATACTGCTAAAAACCTTACTATGTCCTTTGTTCTTTTTTTTCTTCCCGGACACCCTTGCTTGCACTTAGCACGGCATTAACACTGATCCAAACTCTAGTTTTGTCCAGGGACTGAGTTGAAGATTAGCCAGGTGTTTCTGATCTACAAGCGCATATGTGTAGTTCTGAAATCGAAAAAACTCTAGAAACCAAAAATAATTTTTGTTAATTCAGTTGGAGGTGACCCTGCCCTGAAGCAAGGTAAGACTATTTGTGGTCTTTATTTATCTCCCTTTTTAGAAATATTTACATGGGGGCAATGAAGTGCTACCCTGGACCCGGGTAGAGGTGATGTGCCAAGTGCATGTGTTAACCTTTCTGAATATTTTTTTAAAAATCTACATTCTGAAATGCAGCTGGCCCTGGGACTTAGATAAGAGATTTTGGACTTCTCTTACCATCTCACAGGTAATTCTGTGAGAATTACCATAAGTCTGTATTTAAGATATTTATTTTTAGCACAAACGATCTGAACATGGAGACAGGGGTAAATGAGGTCTTCCTGAAAAACAGCCTTGTTATGTCGTGCTCCTCAAAATGCTTTCAGAAGTTCTTGTTTTCTGATGCTCCTTATCCTGAAATTTCATACCTGCCATAGGGTGGTACCTATGTCTGCCACTGTCTTCTTTAAGTACCTTTGTATTCTTCCTTTTGCCTTAGGGAGTTTCTTTCAAAGCATCCTTAACTCTGCGTGTTAACAAGTGTTATTTCTCTTATTGTGGAAAATCCTTTTCTCTTTCTCTTTGTCAAAATTCTCCTAATTCTTCAAGGTGGATTTGAATTACTACTATTTCCTGAAGGTTTTCCTGGTAAGCTATAGGCCAGAGGAGGGTATAATTTACCTCTACAACTAGATCGTAATTCGTACGCCAGAAGAGGTCCTGTTATAAATTTCTTAGCGTTCATCATAATGTCTGTCATGGTGATTTGCACTTACTAGGTATGTTTATGTTTGGTTTTGGTGGGGAGTGGAAAGAGGGTCTGGCAGAGCAGCAAAAGTATGCTCTGATCAAATTGTCAAATTGCTCCTTTTTGTTTATTGTTTTAAACGTTACTGTACACCTAAGTAGTATAAGCAAACAATAAAAATGGGGGTTGAAATGAGAATGAGGCCCTGTAGTTTTCCACTAGCTGCCAAAATATAGAAAGGTCTGTATTGCTCTTATTCTTCAGTTTAACAGTGTGCAGTTATTTTGTTTTTTTTTATTTCCACATATTCTTTTATATTTATATATCCATTTTTACTTTGAAGAACTATATTTTATAAATTAATCAATTATAGCTATTTGAGTGTAGCTCTTTACTTTTAAGGACTAAAGCATTTCACTAAGGTAATTTCAAAGGGCAAGAACCAGCAAACATCTGAAACTGTGCTGTATATACAGCAGAGATCTTTAATTTTTAAATCAGTTCTAATTTGCGTGTGAGAAACTGCTGGTGAGTGATAGAGCTTATATTTGAAATCCAAATCTCATTCTGCCAGAATATTGTTTGCTAATCATGAGATTAGTTTTTAGAGCAGAAGAATGAAGAGCAACTACTAAATAGAAGATGCTTAATTATGTAAACTAAAAGGATCTTTTGGAATTGTGCTTTTGTTATTTTTCTCACTGTGATTTTCAGTTTCATTTTTTGTTTATTATCCAAAGTCATACTTAATCAGCTGTCTTATATTTAAGTTGTTCATTTATCAAAATGGACCAACAAAAGTGTTGCAGGATGACATAGCTAAAAGAGAAGAGTTGGTTGATCCTGTAACATTTTTGAAGTAGGAATTTAAATTTTTTACAAAGAAGCTCATTATTAGGCATCTAATTCAGTATTAAGCATTTAGATTGGCAAATTTAAAAAGAAAGGCCAATATTTGGGTTGGGCATAGTAGTCAGTAAAATTAGTATCTATTAAGTGTAAAGTAATGCATAGTAATTGATTTAACATAATACTGAATGAAACTAGGAATAAAATTAAATCATAATGTTTACCATAAGCTTGTAAGGAAGTAGTGTTTTAAAGCTTTATAATATGGAATATTAAGCACTTGATGTTTGATGCTCCCTGATAGGGTGATGAACTCTGCCTAATAGAGAACATAGGTTCACTGTTAAGTATGTGGCATTTTAGATGAGGTAGCAGTATATTTTCTGGGAGATGGGAATTCTGCAATAGAAACTGATGAGGTCTTAGATTACAACTTTACATATTTGTAATTTTTCTACGTAAGATAATAGCAGAAGCAGCCTGGGTAGCTCAGTTGATAATAGCAGAAGCCATAAGCCTTGATGGGCTTTTTGAGAGGTGTTTATAGACAGAGAAGAACTCAAGAAATCTTGGGAAATACCCACCCAGATTTGTAAAAGGAAGAAGGAACCAGTGAAATGGAGAGATAAAAAGCAGTCTTGGCTATAGAAAAAGGAGTAAGATACTGTGCCATGAAACCAAGTGTAGAGTTTTAGTGGGTGGTTAAGATGGTCAAATGTTAAAAAGAGGTGAAAGAGCTCAAGAACTGAGAAAAGCAAGAAACTAGTTATTGACTGTTTTCAGTAGTTACTTAACCTGAGGCATAGATAGGAAGCCATTTGTAGGCAGGTAAGGGAACAAATGCTGAAAGGTAGAAGCAGCGTTAGAGATCATCTTCAAAGAATGTGGTAATTAAAACAGAATCATTCAACTTTTAAACAATGTCTTCATAAAGTGGGGGAAATTGTGTTGTGCTAAAGGCAGAAAAGAAGGGCCGTATGGAGAAGGAGAAATTGAAGATGCTGGAAAAGAAGGAAATAATTGGGAGAGAAGTTCTTATAAAGGGGGTAGAGTAATATACTAGAGTCAAGAGATAATCTCCCTGTTAGGAAAGAGAGGGAAAAGTACAGAGTTTTCAAAATAAGCTTTCTCTACTAAAATGGACATTTCTGAGTTACATGTCTAATGAAGGAAAGATTTTTAACCCTGATCAGTTTCCAGGCAGTAATAAAATGGGACCAGAAATTCTTTCTCAGAGCATTGCCATTAGAAGGGAGCAGGAATATATATCCCTTCTCCAAAAGTAGGTGGTAGAATGCACTTTACGTGGATTTAAAATTTGGGCAAGAACTCCTTTCATTCATTCAAATGGCTGAGCTGTAGGATCTGAGGATAAGAACTGTTAATAGAAATTTTCATTTCCATTCTTAGGAATGTTCCTTGAGTATCTTAGGAAACCTGTCTCCTTTTAAAAATTATTTAACATATTTATTGAGTTCTTTGCCAGGCTCTGTAACAGCTGTGGAAGGCACATGAATGGATGAATTAAGGTTGCTGCTATTCTAGAGCTCACATTTTTAAAATATGTATCTGCCCTTTTCTCTGCTTAGTCCTTTTACTCTTAAACACCAAATTAATTTTAAGATACAGCACAGACAGCCCTGACTGGTGTGGCTCAGTTGGTTGGTCGTTGTCCCACAAACTGAAAGGTCACGGGATCGATTGCCCATCAGGGCACATGCCTGGGTTGCAGGCTAGGTGCCCAGTTGGGGGCATGCGTGAGGCAACCAATTGATGTTTCTCTCCCTCTCTTTCTTCCTTCCCTCCCCTCTCTCTAAAAATAAATCCATAAAATCTTTAAAAAAAAAGGATAAAGCATAGACATCATAAAATATGTCCAGGAATGATCTATAGTAAGAAAATATAAAAAAACATAAGCCCATGGCTCAAAGACAAATTATTAACTTTAAATAGCATTTAATGTAGGAGTTGGATTTTAACATGTTTATAACTTTTTAAAAGAATTTTAAAAGATATTTTATTGTTTTTATTTTTAGAGAGAGGGGAAGGGAGGAAGAAAGAGATGGAGAAAAACATCAATGTGTGGTCGCCTCCTGCGTGCCCCGCACTGGGGACCTGGCCCGCAACCCAGGCTTGTGCTCTGACTGGGAATCCAACCAGCGACCCTTTGGTTTGCAGGCCGGCACTCAATCCATTGAGCCACACCAGCCAGGGCATATATTTATGACTTTTAAAAACTTTATTTAAATACAGATTTATCCAGTTGGCTTAATAGAAGTTTTGTTGTGTCTGATATGAACAGATAAACATTAAATTAATATAAATTTCTTTTTCATCGGATATAAATCAGATGTTTATTGATATTTGCAAGTGAAACTACTAGGATATGGCATAGTTTTGCTTGCTCAGTTTTTAAGTATTTTGTCTTTTTCTAAGGTTTGGCTGTTCTTGGAATATCATTAGGTTTTTTCAAACTTTTAGAGAGGATAGATGAAGAACATCTGGTTGTCATTCCATGTAGGCGATCACAGTGTTGGCTTACATGGAATATTTCTTATTAATTGTATGGATAAAAAATTAATACTTGCACACAAGATTATATTTGATATATTTTTTTGTAGATGGGTCGGGGGCAGATATTGATTACATGTACATGTTTTTAGTATCAGAATAACATTTCTGAAGGCTAATTTGCCTGGCACAAACAAGGTCACCTTAAATAGTAGAAATGGTCTCAATTAGGGACTTGCAAGTTTGTGCTTTTAAAGACTTACTCCATGTGTTAGAACAGAAGATGCTGCTATAATGTCAGAGACACCTTGGTTACTTCTAGGGAAATTGCTAATGTTTATGAGACTGTCAGAATGAATTTAATAATGTTAATTTTAAGTAAAAACAATAAAATAAAAAATATACTAAGCAAAGAAGTCCTAAAAAATATTTCAACTCCAACTCTGTTTACAAGCTATGTGACCTTATATGAATCTGTTTCCTTAGATGTAAAAAAGGCAAAACTCTCAGGATAAAATGTTATAAAACAAATATGCAATGAAATAATGTATGTGAAAGTACATTATAATTTGAAAACAAATGTACAAGCAAACTTAAGGTGATATTGTATATTTAATTTTTATATAGTCATTTAGCAGAAGAGATGCATACTAAAGCTAATATTTTGCCACATTTTTTAGAAGAAAGGATAATAAGAGATTGGAGAAATAGAGGTAAAATATGAGGTTATATTGACTTTGAAATCATCCTCGTTAAATCAGCATTTTGTCATTTTGTGAAGGCATTGTAATAGGGATAAGTACTTTTGGATTTTGATGTCAGGGGCAAGTTGCATTTGTCATTTTTACATACATTTGAAGAATAAATATACATCTTCTCTTTAAACTTAAACTTGCAGGTTATGAATACCGATGGCACTGGAAGACGGGTGCTAGTGGAAGACAAAATTCCTCACATATTTGGGTTTACTTTGCTGGGTGACTATGTTTACTGGACTGACTGGCAGAGGCGGAGCATCGAAAGAGTACACAAACGAAGCGCAGAGAGGGAAATCATCATAGACCAGCTCCCTGACCTCATGGGCCTGAAGGCCACAAATGTTCATCGAATCATTGGTAAGTAATTCCAGAGTTCTCTTAGAAGTGGAAGCCGTGAATGAGAAAAGATGAAGATAGGCAGAATTTTATAAGCAGCATTGTAAATTGTTGATGTTTCGAGGGAGTGTAAAGATCATCTCTTAACTCCTTTTTTATTTTTCAAATCAGAAATGAGTCTTTTAAATGTTGGCTTTCTACTCTGTCCACATAGTTTGAATTGAAGGGAAACACACACACACACACACACCCTTCATCAAAAGAATTCAGTCCTACTGAATGAATAATGTAGTTTATTTTAAAGCTTACTGTAGGTACAAAGGAAAGTATTTTGCCATACTTTAATTCATAGTTGATCAGCAAGGGAGTTCTGAACTGTTCCATTTCCAGCCTTGGCCAGTTCACCCCTCTTTAGGCCCTTACTCCTGGAAGGTCACAATATTGATGCCAATTTAGTGCAGACACCCAACTGGCATAGCGTACTACGGCTCAGAAACTCCTGGTCTCTAGCAGTTCTCCGGCTTGATCTCCTCAGTAGCGGGGGCCATAGCTCACAAAGCTGCTCCCGGCCTTTTATTCCGTGCTCTTAGTGCTTGTTTATGGGATTAGAATGGAACCTCTGGGTTTGGGAGCAGATATAATGATAGGTCTCTGTGAACTGAATGCTTAGTAATTTTAAAGTAAAAATGTGTTGATTTATGTCAATGTGTGTCCTTCTGTGCCCTTTCATAATTCTTTCTTAGGTTCCAACCCCTGTGCTGAGGAAAATGGGGGATGTAGCCATCTTTGCCTCTATAGACCTCAGGGCCTTCGCTGTGCCTGTCCCATTGGCTTTGAACTCATCAGTGACATGAAGACTTGCATTGTCCCAGAGGCTTTCCTTTTGTTTTCACGGAGAGCAGATATCAGGCGAATTTCTTTGGAAACTAACAATAATAATGTGGCCATTCCGCTCACTGGTGTCAAAGAAGCTTCTGCTTTGGATTTTGATGTGACAGACAACCGAATTTACTGGACTGATATATCACTCAAGGTTGGCAAAAGAATTGGAATATTAAAACTGGGGACTGAAAAGGAGAGCTTCTAGATCAACCTCCTTCATTGCTTAATAGGCAAAGTTCAACAAAGAACTTAAACTTTTTAAAGGAAATCAAGGGAAAACCCCATTCATTATTTAATTAAGTGCCTTTTAATACAAGGTACTTTGCTTGACTATCTAAATCTGTACAACATAATCTTTCTCTACTTTGTTCCATTTGAAGGTGACAAATGACATTTTCTGTAGGTAGAGAGTAAGCAGTTGGACACTTCACATAAATGGCTTACAAAGACTTGACTCTTAATTTTTTTCCAACAAAATTTTGGAGCCTGGCTGAGGTAGAAAATGCCAATTATGAGTTACAGCACAACTTATTTTCGTTTCCTAGAATAAATATTGAAAAGCGTACTGAATCAAAAAGGAGTTCTCAGGAAATCTGGAGAATAATGTTCCTTCTTCCAGATTGTTTTGGGCTTGTTTCATATAACTTGTGTAAACTTTTGTCTAATGTGCAAAAATCATGGGGTATAGGAGCCAGAGTAGGATTCTGATAATGTTCAGTAAAATCTATTGAGTGAGTAAATAGAGTAAATAAATAGATCTTGGCTTTTACTTTGGCCTTCTAACTTTCCACATCTTGAAAACAGAGATCGCTATTTTGCAGGGCTGTTGTGAGGATTAAGTGAGAAAATATATGTATACAAAGTACTTAGGATAGTGCTTGACAGGAAGTAGCAGCTGTTATTAATAGCTTGAATTATGATTGTTTTAAATTTTAGAGAGTTCAGAGCTACAGTAGGGATAATACCAATATGGTTTTACGCATTTTATATAAGGTATCAATTTGTTGAGATCTCAGATTGACACAATGACTTGGCATACTCTCAAGTACCGTCAGAAAGCTGACTACCAGTTAAGGGTCTGCAATATTCTGGTCACATCTCTCTCACTTGATTTCTAATCAGTTTTAAAAAGAAAGTCATTCCACTGTCCTATCAGAATAAATTTTTGGTCCTTAAGAATCTCAAAAATTTCTCCCTGAATTGGCAATAAAAGTTGAGGTCACAGTTACATTTATTAGTTTGATGTCGTTTTTTCCCCCTGTGCTCATAAAATATATGAACTGTTTTAAGAAACTATGCCTCTGCCTCTTGTGGATCCTCCCACCCAACAAAACCTAAACCAAACATCTTCTCAATAGTGTTTTGTACTTAATTAAGCCTTTTAACTTTGTTGTTAATCTTACTTTTGCAGACCATCAGCAGAGCCTTTATGAATGGCAGTGCACTGGAACATGTGGTAGAATTCGGCTTAGATTACCCAGAAGGCATGGCAGTAGACTGGCTTGGGAAGAACTTGTACTGGGCAGACACAGGAACAAATCGAATTGAGGCGTCAAAGCTGGATGGACAGCACCGGCAAGTCTTGGTGTGGAAAGACCTAGACAGTCCTAGAGCTCTTGCGCTGGACCCTGCTGAAGGGTAAACAGCTTTATGTATGCATTCTTTGCAACTACATTGTGCGTGGCCTAGTATGGGTTATATTCTTGATATCTTAATTTTTATTAGGAATCAGACAACTAAACTATAAATAGGCTTTATTTTAAAATCATTAGCTAACATTTCACTGATTTAGAATTATTAGCAAAATTTTACTTTTGTCACTATGAACATTGGGTGAAAAAAGATTAGTAAAATGGATGAATAAGTAGTAAATATTACTGGTCGTGTTTACACACTAAGTAAACAGCCTTTTTAAAGGTACCGTCAAATCTGCATTTGCTTGTACTCTCTCCCAAGTGATACCAGGTTGCAACCTATTAAAGTAAACCCTCTGACATATGTGTGCAAAGAAATAACTGCACTTATAAAGCTCCAGTTTAGAATACTCATTAACTCAGGAAGACAGCTATTTTAGTCATTCGTATAAGCTTGGAGAAACTTTGGGATTAAATAGTTAACTGATTTTGATAAATAGTAAACTATTTATTACAAAGTGATGTTTTTGGAGAGTAGATGATTTTTCCGCACCATTTAGAAAATGTTAAAAAGCCAGCAGCTAAGAGATCTGAAGTCTGAAGACTAATTCCACGTTTTTAATGCCTCTTGATGCAAATATTTTTAAATTTTATTGTATTGTATCTTTTATCACCATTTATCTCCCCATACCCTCTTCCACCTCCACCCACCCACCTCCCCCCATAATCACACTGTTGTCCATGTCCATGAGTTCCTTCTCTTTTTTTCTTTTTTGCTTGATCCCTTCACTCCCCAATTACCCAGAGCTGTCAGCCTGCTCTCTATTTATGAGTCTGTCTCTGTTTTGCTTGTAGTTGAGTTTGTTCATTAGATTCCACATATGAGTGAAATCGTATGGTATTTGTCTTTCTCTGTCTGGCTTATTTCACTTAGCATAATGTTCTCCAGGTCCATGCATGCTGTTGTAAAGAATAAAATTTTCTTTCTTATGTCTAAGTCATATTCCATTGTGTAAATGTACCGTAGCTGTTTTATCTACTCATCTACTGATGGACACTTGGGCTACTTCCAAATCTTGGCTGTTGCAAAAATGCTGCAGTGAACATACGGGTGTGTATATTCTCATGAATTAGTGTTTTGGGTTTCTTCAGATAAATTCCCAGAAGTGGAGTCACTGGATCATAAGGCACTTCCATTTTTAATTTTTTAAGGTTTTATTTATTTATTTTTAGAGAGAGGGGAGGGAAGGAGAAAGAGAGGGAGACAAACATCAATGTGTGGTTGCTTCTCACATGCCCCTTGCTGGGGACCTGGCCAGCAACCCAGGCATGTGCCCTGACTGGAATTTGAACCATGACCCTTTGGTTCGCAGGCTCATGCTCAATCCACTGAGCTACACCAGCCAGGCCCATTTTTAACCTTTGAGGAAACTCCATACCATTTTCCATAGTGGTAAAATTCCCACTAACAGTGCACAAGGGTTCCCCGTTCTCCACATCCTCTCCAATACTTGCTGTTTGATGATTTATTGATGATAGCCATTCTGATAGGTGTGAGATGATATCTCATTGTGGTTTTAATTTGCATTTCTTTGATGATTAGTGATATTGAGCATCTTTTCATATGTCTACTGGCTATCTGTATGTCCTCTTTGGAAAAGTGTCTATTCAGGTCTTCTGTTCATCTTTTAAATTGGATTGTTTGGTTTTTTGGTGTTGATTTTTATAAGTTCTTTATAAATTTTGGGTATTAACCCCGTATCAGATATATTGGCAAGTGTGTTCTCCCATTCTGTGAGTTGTCTTTTCATTTTGTTGATGGTTTCCTTTGCTGTGCAAAAACATTTTAGTTTGATGTAATCCCATTTGTTTATTTTTTCTCTTTTGTTTTCCTTGCCTGAGGAGATATCGGGGGGGGGAAAGAAAGCAGAAGTTAACAGTGTAAATATACAGGCATATTTTGCATATCCATTATTAAAAATAGTATTTCTTAAGTCACTTTAATTCCACAATTAGCTAGTTATCCACTTAATTAGAAGGCCATACCAAAGACAGCTCTGTGCTGACATGTTGTGGTTGGATTATGGTGATCTTTTACTTTGAGCTTCAGTTACCAGACAGATAAATTTAGTAGTTGGGACTAAGGACTCTAGTTTATGTGGCTGCTGGCAACTGTGAAATTTCTCTCACAGTTGTTTCTCTTTGGCTCTTGTGGTGTGCATGTGCCTGTCAGCTGACAAGTACAGATGCAGACAAAGCCCGAGACCAACTTTACTTTTCAGAAAAGCATTGCTACCAAGTCAGTCGTTAGCTGACAGGCTGACGAGTGAAGGTCTGTCCTCAGGTGTTTGATGAGAGCTGGCATGTGGAGTGCTTTCCTAGGCCTAGTATTCAGAGTGTTTTGAAACTAGCACCTCACTAGTTTTAGCTGAAAGGGCAGTTGGCTAAGGAATGGGATCTAGTTCTAGCTCTGTCATGCAACTGGCTTGAAGACATTAGACAAATCATTTATTTCTTTTAGTGCTTTGGCCTCCTCATAAGTAAAAAGCCTATAGGACTGTAAGGCTGCTCCAAGGGTAATATAAAAAACTTGACCAAGTAAAATAAAAGCAGAAGAATATTTTTAAATTCCACAGTGATTACAGGAGTAGCATTCACTGCCCAGGTGACACAGTAAGGGGTGTCATTGCTCTCATTCATACAGTATGTTCCCTGGGACCATGTTGACCAAATATACAAGTATTTTCAAACTTTGCTTTTTCCTAACCACTTAAAAGGCTATTAACTTATACTTTTGATATACTCCTGCAGCTTGATTTTGGGGAGAGTTAAGTTTAAAAATTTAAAAACACAAATTACTTGTGTTCAGAAATACATAAAGATATTTTGTTCAGAAATGAACCAGATTCAGACACCAGAGCTTTAATCCTTTCCTAGCGTCTCAAATATTAGTTTTATAAATGCAAGTGTTGCAATAAGGAACTCATTGGTTTCTTTCCAACTCCTAGGTTTTGGATGGAACAGATTCATTGGAAAAACTAAGGAAAGCTGACTCACTTCCTTTTTAGGATATAAGAAAATATATTTAGTTGAGGGTGCCAAAATAATTGAAAAATTATAGCTATGATTTTGTTTTACCAATTTCCTTGATTTAATATATATTTTCTTTAAAGTTATTTAATTAACTGTGCCTGAATATGGCCCTTTCTCCCCAATAATCAAAAGTGAAATGTTAAATGTCCACTTTTTGAATTTAGATTTATGTATTGGACTGAATGGGGTGGAAAACCTAAGATAGACAGAGCTGCCATGGATGGAACTGAACGTACTACATTAGTCCCGAATGTGGGGCGTGCAAACGGCCTAACAATTGATTACGCTAAAAGGAGACTCTACTGGACAGACCTGGACACCAACTTAATAGAATCTTCAAATATGCTGGGTAAGTTCTACTTTTTATTCACAGATAGTAGTATATTGTTCTTTCTATGCAAAAATCAGAAAGATTGCTGTTACCATTAGGTAGATTCTATCAATAAAACTTCTCATGAATGTCTAGATTCTCCCTCTGTTTGGCATTGTATTCTGTTTATTGTTACTAATAGTGGGCTAGGCACTTGGACTCACATCTCTTTATTATGTGGAAATTTCATTATTGTTGTACTCGTAATGGAATTTATAACTCCCTAGATATTCCTGCAGTGACTTTGTGTATCAGGACAATAAAATATATGCATTTCCAGCTTGTTATGGAAGGAAGAAGAAAAATTGAACTATAGACCCTTATTGAGAGAAAATAAGACCACAATCAAAAGAGACCATTTGCAGGAGTTTAAACAAACTCAGTGATTTATAGCAAGAGTATAAGCTTGAGGCATGGGGTCAGACTGCAGATGGATTGATTTCACAGGACTGGTCTGGTTTTAGAATTGCTTTTAAATGAATTGTTCAGTTTTAAATTGCTTACAAATGTTTGTTTTATAGGTTACAGTTTGGGGGAGGGGGCAACAAGACTCACAGTCTCACATATTTCATCCCTCTGCTTTCCCCCTTCTGCTGCCTTTCTGAAAATAGGACTCAACCGTGAAGTTATAGCAGATGACTTGCCTCATCCTTTTGGCTTAACTCAGTACCAAGATTACATCTACTGGACGGACTGGAGCCGACGCAGCATTGAGCGTGCCAACAAAACTAGTGGCCAAAACCGCACCATCATTCAGGGCCATTTGGATTATGTGATGGACATCCTTGTCTTTCACTCCTCTCGGCAGGCAGGGTGGAATGAGTGTGCTTCCAGCAATGGGCACTGCTCCCACCTCTGCTTGGCTGTGCCAGTTGGAGGTTATGTGTGTGGATGCCCTGCCCACTACTCTCTCAATGCTGACAACAGGACTTGTAGTGGTAAGCTGCATTTCCCCCAGAGCAAACGAGAATTAGAGGAGAAAGCAGGACTTTGAAAACTGTGGTTAATGTTCTTTCTAGAGGAAAACGTTGTAGAACCCTGAAGTTGGTCATTTGTTTAATTAAAAAGGGACGGACTAGAGATGGGAAAATACATGTTTTTGTTACTTTTTATTTGATGAAAGCTAGTTGATATTATGGAATATTTGATGTTACAGAAAAATCTTTTACTCTTCAGTATTAAATATTTAGTTCAAAATTTGCATAGCTTCAGGAAGAAATAAAAGATTTAATTTTACACAGGTTTATATTGATATTTCTATGGGGCGTTGCAATATGAATACTAAATAAGTTGGCTAGAAGATCCCAGAGCTCAGAGATGAGGTTGGAGATAGAAATTTTGGAATTGCCAGCATGTTTTTAAAATAGGGGAGTTACTTAGGGAGAAGACGTAGAGCTGAGGTCAGCAAATCTTTTCTATAAAGGGCCGGAGAGTAAGTATTATATTTAGGTTTTGTGAGGTGTAAAATTTCTCACGTGTACTCCACACTGCCCACTGTAGCGTGAATGCAGTCTTAGACAATACGTTTTAAAAATGTACTGAGTTCTGATAAACTTTATTACAGAAACAGGCAGCAGGGCAGATTTAGCTCGTGGACCATAATTTGCCAACTCCTTGTGTAGAGAAAAGAAGGCATCCGGTGACTTAAGGAGCTCTGGTTGAGGAGGGAAGGCTTGCAGGGGATACTGAAAAGTAGCAGCCGGAGAGCTAAGAGGAAAACCAGAAGAGAATAGGGGCACAGAAGACTAAAGATAAGGTTGTTTCAAAAGGAACTGTGTTGGATGCTGCTTGAGAGGTTGACTAAGATGAGGCCTAAAGTAGTATCCATTGGATTTTTGGATAAGGTCATTTTGGTAACCCTGAAGAGAATAATTTCAGGGAAGTAATGGTGAAAGACTGAAGTAGATCAGAAAGTGAATGGAGAGGAAGAATGGGAGGTCGTGTATGTAGATGTCTTATTCAAGAAGTTCGACCTTAAATGGAAGGAGAAAACGGGGGTAGTAACTGATTGAGGATAGAGACAAGAAGACGATGGAAAGACCTTTTGAGGTCACTGTCATGAGGACATGTTAGCTGGTCAGTGAAGGCCATGAGAAATCAGTGCTGAGTGTTCCTAATAACTGTGTTTGGCTACTTTTCCAAGATAGATCAGCAGAGACTCAAGAAGCCTTCCGTTGTGTGCTCTTTTTGTTATAATAGCTATTTAATATTTGTATATAGATGTATTAGATTTTAAGGTAGATTACAAGGCAAGTTTAACACAAAATAGTTGCCCTTAAAAAGTTTTCTTACATTGTGTAATTTACTGCTTGACCTGTGTTTTAAAGCTAAATCAGATCATGTTTCTGTGCTTAAAACCTTACAATGGCTCCCATTCACACAGTAAACACCTAGTCTTACAGTGGCATACAAGTTCCTACATGACCTGTATCCAGTACTTGGAACCTGCCCCCTTTTGCTTCTATAACCTCAGCTTTTACTATCTTCTTCCTTGCTCTTTCCAAGACAACCATACTAGCCCCATTGCAATTTTCCAGTATTGCAGTTACTCCCACCTGCTTATTTCCTCTGCTTGGAATGTTCTTCCTGCAAATAGCTGCATAGATGTACTTCACCTCCAAGTCTTCGTTATAGTGACTTTCACTGGGAGACCTGGTCTACCCTGTTTAAAATTTGCACATCATCCTTCTGCCCTCTCTAGCATTGCCAGTGCTCTTTACAACTCGTGCTTTTTCTTTTCCCTATGACACTTAACACTCTTTAATATACTGTATAGTCTATACACTGTACTATTTATATGCTGTTAACTTCTTTGTTGTGTTTATTGCTTATTGTGTATCCATTGGAATACAAACTCCACAAAGTAGCATTTTTTTCCTGTTTTTTCACTGATATATCTTAGGTGCCTAGGATAGTGCTCAGTAGGTAAATAGATACTCAACAAATCATTGTTAAATAAAACAATGAAAAAATAGAACAGGATTTGGAAAAACACGTGTGCTCTTCTATTCAACAGCTTTGTGACCTTGGGAAAATACTTAAACTTTTGAGGCTTCCTTTAAAAATTACTTAACCTTTCTGAATTTACTCACCTGTAAAATGGAGATGATAACTTTGGGGATTAAATAACACCTTGTGTGATGTGTGACACATTGGAGGTTTTAAATAAATGTTTGTTTGTTTTTCGTCCCAAGTCTCTGAAACAATTTTGTTTTCTTAGTTTCAAGGTCATGGCGACACGGCTCTCCTTGGTTATCATCATCTAATGATTCTTTCTTTATTTCCTTAATTATTTATTTGATCAGTGAATATTTATTGAACATCTACACACTGGACATTATTTGAGTCAGTAGAGAATATAGCAGTGAATGAAATAGGCATCAGTCCCTGCTCTCATGGAGCTTACATTCCAGGGGAACAGATAATGAATGGATTAAGTAAACTGTATCTTGGATTAGATGGAGATATGTGTTATGAAGAAATAATAAGTGTGAGAATGTTGGGAGGGGGATTGCAATGTTAAATAGGGTTATTAGAGAAGTCACTATTAAAAAGTAACATTATGTCAAGAACTGATGGAGGTAAGGAAATGAGCTATGTGGATATCTGGAGGGAGACCTAACAAGCCAAAGGGGGCAGCTGATGCAAAGGCCCTAGGGAGGGAACATGTCTGGCATGTTGGAGGAACACCTAGGAGGCCAGTGTTGGAACAGAGTGAACAAATAGATTACATCAGAGAGGAAACAGGAAATCAAATTGTGTAATCCCTTGTTCAGTACTGAAGTGGCTGACTTCTATGGCACCTTTGTGCAATTTGGGAAAAGATATTTCCTGTAGACAGAAGCAGCTGCATAAGTGCCTGACTTGGGTAATGAAGTATGGGTTGTACTTCAGTCCCAACTCAATGCCTATTGGCACAGTAAGACATGTTGGGCTGGGCCTTGTGGATTTTGCTGTTCTTACACAAGAGCAGTGCCTCCCTTTAAGCTACAGGTGAACACTTATACCTTCAACAGAGAGCTGAAAAGCTCCCTTCTGCTTGCACCTCTTCCTCCAACTTCTGCACGTGGCTTTTCTCATTGCAGGAATGTAAAACTCAGACAGCCCGATAGAACCATTTTTAAAGCACCGTTCCCCAGGACATAAGGTGGTTAAGAGGTGACGTAAGTTAGGATGGATTTAGGCTTACGAAATTGTATATTCTTTATTACTTTAAGTGCTGAATAACTTGTAAATAAGTCAAAACATCAGCTTCCTCTTAGAAACATTAAGCCAATTAATTTTAATTGCTAATGTTATCCATAGAGTTCTTGAAATAAGCATTTATTTGTTTCAAGCCATGTTTGACTTTGTCTTAATCCATATTTCTAGAACATCCAATTGTAGAATCTTATTGAAGGTTAAAACTTGACTTAAAAAATAATGTTCAATAAAACATACTAGGAACCACATACAATATTGTTTCCCAGTCAGGAAAAGTTGGCAACTAAAAATCTGGGGTCTTCTAAGTTTCATTGTATGTCTTAGTATAGGTGTTGCTTCTGCGGCTGGAAACTTACAATTTCGAGACTTTTCTTTTTTCTTGCTTTACAAGAAAGTACTGCCAAAAAACAATTCTTTAAAAAAAAATTTTTTTTTATTGTTGTTCAAGTACAGTTGTCTCCATTTTACCCCCACCACTCCCTCCTGCCCCACCCATCCCCACCTCCCATCCTCGATCTTGTCCTACCCTTCTTTGGCTTTGTCCATATGTCCTTTATACATGTTCCTTGATGACCCTTCCCTTTTTCCCATCTGGTTACTGTCAGTTTGTTCTTAAATGGAGTCCTGACCGCTGTGGCTCAGTTGGTTGGGCATCATCCCATGAAGCGAAGGGTCACTAGGTCCATCCCCAGCCAGGCCACATGCCTAGTCTGTGGGTTCCGTCCCTGTCCGGGGCATGTACAGAAGGCAGTTGATCAATGTTTTTCTTGCCTCGATGTTTTTCTCCCTCTCTTCCCCCTCTTTAAAAAAATGAGTAAATTTTTTTTTTTTTTTTAAAGAAGGGAAAAAATGGGTGGGAGACTTGTGAGCTACTCTCTTGTGACCTGTGTTCTTACCACTTAAGGCACAAGTTCTACTAAAATTGCTAAAAGTTGTTAAATCATTATGTGATGAACTCAAGATAATGGAGAACTCCAGTGGGATCATTGAATATGTTCTAAATTTTCCAAGCTAATTGTGGGCTTTTAGCCAGTGAAGAGCTTAAAGCAGAATTTCTGTGTTGTGAATACCAAATTCCTTTGTGAGTACCAGTGAGTTTCTCTGGGATTCAAGCCAGTATACATTTGGGTGTAAAAGTAAAGCGGGGAACCACAAATAATGGAGCCATAAAGAATGGGGCACATGGGGGGAAAGAAGGCATTAAGCTTCACCATTTACGTTTATTTCCCTGAGAAGGGCAAAATTCTACTGGATTTAGTTGATGGCTGACCTCCAAGAGAATAAAATGTCATGAAATTTTATGTATTTTTAATGAAGATTTTTAAAATGCTGTTAGACTGAAGTTGTTGTTAGCACTGTCAAATGCTATTATTTCCTAGGTGTTTTCCTGCATTAAAGATGCTTACATAGCAATCAGAGGCCTAGTCCCTAGGAAAGGGTCACATTGTCTCTGTTGCATTTCCCCATTTCGTAAATTTAGGGCATCAGCTTAGAATCAGAGCAGAATATTTTTTTAGTGAAAATATAAATACAGGTTTTGTTATGAGGATTAGAGATAATAAGTAAAAGCATTTATTATTAGTTTGGCAGGATGAGAGAGATTTTTACCAGCTCCTTCTCACAGTGAAAACCACATACACCCAATGCAAAATAAAGCCTGTATCTGCAGTCTGTCAGGGTTTGTTTGATTTCTATTAATACCAAGTTTATTTCTGTTGCTACCGACAACGATAAAAAATAGGGTTTTTTTACTTTATATAATGCCTTACAGTTTATTATGTTACAATTGACATAATGCCTTATAACTTTTAAAGTAATTTTTCATATGTTATAAAATTCTTGTTGCAACTCAATGAGCAAGACAAGGCAGCTAAAACCTTACTTTAGAGTTGCGTAAGAGGTTTAGTGACTTAGTTAAGATCAAGTGACTAAATAGTGAGGGAGCTGAGACTAAAACTTGTCTTAATTACCTTTTTTAATCCTCATCTGAGGATATGTTTTACTGATTTTAGAGAGAGGGAAAAGGAGTGGGCTAAGGGGAGAAACATTGATCTGTTGCCTCCCATACATGCCCTGACCAGGGATTGAACCTGCAATCCAGGTACGTGCCCTGACTAGGGAATGAACTCACAACCATTGGTGTACCAGAGGATGCTCCAAACAGCTGAGCCACCTGGCCTGGGCCAGTCTTCAAGTTTCTGCTTTGAACTATGGAGGCCCAGGCTTCCTAACACTCACAAGAAGAGGTTGTGGAGGATTATTTACTTGATAAACAGGGAAACTTTTGTATATCTTTGTCAAATGCCTCACTGACATCGAGCCTTCTATGATACCACTGTGCAAAAAAAGAGGCTAGATAGCTATGCCATTGAGTAAATTCGTAACTGATTTGGTAACCAGAGTGCTTATTAGTGTCACTTTAAAGAAAGTTTCTGGGGATATTCCAAAGGGTTTTGTCCTCAGTCGTAACCTTTTTACCTCTTCAGCATGTATGTGTGTTTTGTACGAGATAGAGCTATAGGCTGATCGTATCTTTGAGTGATGCAGGACTTAGTCTGCGTTTCAGATTTGCTCTTTTCTTTCTTGAAGCTCCAACTACTTTCCTGCTCTTCAGTCAAAAAAGCGCAATCAACCGCATGGTCATTGACGAACAGCAGAGCCCTGACATCATCCTTCCTATCCACAGCCTTCGGAATGTCCGGGCCATTGACTATGACCCGCTGGACAAGCAACTATATTGGATTGATTCACGACAAAACATGATCCGAAAAGCTCAAGAGGATGGCAGCCAGGTAACTCAAAGCTCTGTGCAAAAGCCATTTTTTTCTACCTAGTAATTGGACTAACCAGTCATCCTATTTTATTATATTTAAGTGTTGATCCTACATCTGCATGTGTGCGTATGAAACTGAAATTGTAGACTGAGCAGCTTTTTCCCCTTCTAATGATCTTTCAGTATATCATTGTTTGATAATGCTATTGGAATGAAAATTATATTTAGATAACTTATGCTCATATATTGGTAATGGCTTAGTCGCTGCCATCCATATCCATTTGTACAGTTTTTTTTGTTATGGTTTCATTTACGTGGAGTGTTGGAAGCTTTGAAATCAAAAAGACCTCACTTCTGATCTCAGGTCTATCACCATTAGGATTCTTATGAGCTTTTTAGCTGCAGGGAGTGTAGAGCACGTAGTGCATTACCTGTTCCGTGACAGAGACTCAGTAAATAATGGTTCTGTTACCAGTTAACGATTATGTAAAAAGTTCAAAGGATAAACACAATATAGCCTCAGTAAAATTAAAAACATCTAACAGGGTTGTCCGACCTTTCGGGGTCTCTGGGCCACACTGGAAGAAGAGGAGCTGTCTTGGGCCACATATTAGATACATTGCGACACGTAATCACAAAAAACTCTTACGGTGTTTTAAGTAAATTTATGATTTTGTGTTGGGCCACATTTACAGCCATCCTGGGCTGCATGTGGCCCATGAGCCGCAGGTTAGACACCCCTGATGGGATATGCTATTAATCCAATGGCATTTTTTTGGTAAACATTTAGTGACTATGGGATGGGAATGAAAACAGTATCAACAAAACTTACCTATGCTTACATACCAGACATGGTTTGTATACCACTATCCATACTTCTTTGCTTTCGTTTTATGACCAAATAGTATGAGACTGGGACTGCTATAAATAACTATTTATCATCTTCCCATAGCAATAATGTTAAGTTTGATTTTGAACATATTAAAATTTAGGGAGATGAGATTACTAATTTTTTATGTCTTTTCTCACACAGAAGAGCAAGGGGATAATGTACTGGGTTGACCAAAAAGTCTGTATGTTTTTTTCCATAACATAAAAGACACATTTTTCATTTTCACCAATAATTTTTGATACATTCGATCAGTCACAGCACATTCTCCATACACTGCACAAATCTTTTTTTTTTGCATTTCAGTTGCGTTTTTAGCTTTCTTGAAATAATAAAGCATAATATGCCGAAAATGTCACTTATTTTCTTCCATCTTTGATATTAAATTGCTACACAAAAATTCACCAATTTTGATAAGTTTTGTTTAAACGCACACTGATATGACAGCTGTCACAGTACAATCTAACAAAATTGTTTTGAATGAAGTTAAAGACAACTAAGCACTACTAGAGCCATCTTGTAGGAAAAAACAAAACAGACTTTTTGGCCAACCCAATACTTAGAGCTACTGAGGGATCATTTAGGTGTATAGTCAGTAGCGGTATATTGCAAATGCACGTTCCTCTTTGTAGGCCGAGACCTGCAGAAGGAAATTAAGAGCTGTTATCATACAGCCAAGGACATGGCAAATAAGTAAGATAGCTTCATTAAGGAATCCATGGCCTCAGATGCTGAGTAAATAAAATAAAATTTATTCAGCTAGAACAGGTGAACAAACGGCTCTCTTTCTGCTTGGCTTTGTAAAAAGAATTTTTGGGGGGTGGATTTGAGGATTGCAGGTAGGCCTGATTGATAGATACGGCTTATAGCCCAACTGCTATTGTCTCTAGAGCAGAGTTTGTCAGCTTCGGTACTGTTGACATTTTGGGGTTGGATAATTCTTTTCTTTCTTTTTTTATCACCTGGATAAGGGGAAGGGAGGGAGAGAGAGAGAAAAAAAAAATACCAGTGTGAGAGAGAAACATCTATCAGTTGCCTCTCTCTCACACCTCAACAGGGGACCAAACCTGCAACCCAGGCATGTGCCCTGACTGGGAATCAAACCAGAGACCTCTTGGTCCATGGGATGATGTTCCAATCAGCTGAACCATGCCAGCCAGAGCTGGGTTGGATAATTCTTTGTGGTTGTGGAGGACGAGTCTGAACATTGTAAGCTGTCTAGCAGCATCTCTGGCCTGTGGCCACTAGATGCCAACTACACCTCCCACAGTCATGACAATCAAAAATATCTCCACACATTGTCAGGTGCCCCTGGTTTAGACATTTGCAAATGCCCTTGCTGAGAACCACTGCTTTAGGGGCACTTCTAGGGTGTGGTTCTAGGCAGGGTTGTCTGTCAGAGCTGCCCCCTTCTCATGCTCATCTCTAATCAGTGCGCTGTCAGATTCTCAGAGCAGCTAATGTGGCCTTAGCTCGCTCTGCTGCCCCATGTCATAATAACCCAGGGGAACATTTGAAATGCATGTTAACAAAGAAGCACATTACTCATAAAAAAATGTATCAGTAAGAAATCTCCCTTGAGACTTCCTTCTCAGATGAGCGACCATATAAATGTAAGCATTGTAAATGATCCCCTCAGGGCTCTCTGGTTTGGAGTCTAATTCTCTATGTGTATGTGTGCCTTTTCTTTCCCTAGGGCTTTACTGTGGTTGTGAGTTCAGTTCCGAATCAGAACCTAGAAATACAACCCTATGACCTCAGCATTGATATTTATAGCCGCTACATCTACTGGACTTGTGAGGCCACCAATGTCATTAATGTAACAAGATTAGATGGGAGATCAATTGGAGTGGTGCTAAAAGGCGAGCAAGACAGACCTCGAGCCATTGTGGTAAACCCAGAGAAAGGGTATGTTACTGAAGTACCGTTCAGATGCCTTGGCATCTCAGACCCTCAGCAGCCTTTCTTGGCATTCCTTCTTTGTTTACCTTGCAATATCCTGTGTTAACGATGAAAAACTTGATATTCTCCATCTATCTGCCCCTGCATTTTCTTCCTTTCTCTGATTTTACTGCCTAGAATTTCCTTTGTTAGTCTCTATTGCTTTAATTTTCATTTCTACCCATCCTTCTAGGACCACTTGAACTGCAACATCCTCCTCGAAGTTTTCCTTGATCTACTCCAACCCTAGCCGGATGTGATTTTCCCCTCTCCTAAATGCCCAGTACTCTATTATATCCGTGCCTCTCTAGTCATATTTAGTCCTTTCCAATTGACCTTATAACTTTTATTTTTCAGTCTTATATTTCCTGCTAGTATTTAGGTTCCTTAATGCCAAGAATTAATATATCTTCTTTCATTTAATACAGATCTTTGCACTTAATAAGTCACATGTATTTGCATCTGAATGAATGATAAGGAATTCAGCATGAAAGTAGCTTACTTCAAAAGAGTTACAGGAGAAAGATGAACCTTAGAACTTAAATATAAGAAATGACTTTTATGACTTATTTTTAGGTATGAAACGGACTAATAAGGGAAGGAATTTAAGGTTTTGTGACCAGGTCTCTGGTTACTGCTTATTTATTTCATTTATTTTATTTTATTATAGTATTTCAAAAAATGTAACTGCCTGTGTCTACCACTTTGTTTTATTAATCCTTGAAAGTTAACTACCTCGGAAGTTCTGTGTACCCTTTGTTACTATTACTGAAAGTAATAGTATCTCATAGCTTTTTAAAGAATATTTTAAAACATTTCAAAATAAGATTTTTAAATATTCTACCTGTTTTGGTTTCAATCAATAAGAATCTTCTCATTTTGTATGGTTTCTTATTTTGGTAAACTTATTATTTCCTCCTTTCTCTTTAGGTATATGTATTTTACCAATCTTCAGGAAAGGTCTCCAAAAATTGAACGAGCTGCTTTGGATGGAACAGAACGGGAGGTCCTCTTTTTCAGTGGCTTAAGTAAGCCAGTTGCTTTAGCCCTTGATAGCAGATTGGGCAAGCTCTTTTGGGCTGATTCAGATCTCCGGCGAATTGAAAGCAGTGATCTCTCAGGTACCACAAAAATATGTTTCCTTATTTTTTAAAAAGATTTTATTATTTTTAGAAATAGGGGGAGGGAGGGAGAAAGAGAGCGAGAGAAACATTGGTGTGCGAGACATACATCAGTCTGTTGCCTCTTGCACACCCCCGACTGGCCTCAACCCAGGCATGTGCCCTGATTGGGAATCGAGCCAGTGACCTTTGGTTCATAGGCCAGTGCTCAGTCAACTGATCCACACCAGTCAGGGCCTACTTCCTTATTTTGATTTGAGGTATTAAGATGATTCATCAGTAGCATTTGTATTTTTCTTCCATTGTATTATTTTTGTACACTTTTCTTTATAGTTTTTTCACTAAAAACAGTCAGCATTAAGTAGGTTAGGAAGAACTTTTTTCTTCAACTATCAATATGATTATTCCCTCTGTTATCTAATAACTTGCCAATATTCATTTGGGCTTGGCTCTGTAAATATATTTCTAATGTATTTCTGCTCCTTTCCTAATTCTTCTGCTGTACTTTATTTCTCATCATCTCTGTCCTGAATTCTAACCTGTGATTAGTGTTTTCCCTGTTGATCCCCCACTCTTGAATGTTTATACACTATTCCTAGATTAATTTTCTGAAGCATCGTTTCTAATCATGTCACTACTATACTAAAAAAATCTTCCGGGTAGTCTCATACCCTAAAGAAAAATAGTTTAGCTGTGCACTTAAGTTGGTATTCACCTTTCATAAGTTCATCAGCAAACTCAAGTGGTCATAACATTCCTGGTATTTTGAGGCCAGTTCAAATGAATTGTTGGTCTTTAGATGTACTTTTACTTTCTCATTTCTCTGCAGTCCTCTATCTACAATCATAGTTACTTCTCCCCACAGTTTCTGATGTCCAGAAATTCTGTGTGATCTCACTAGTGATCATAAAAATGAACTTAAAAATAATACATTATTTATGTCTGTCAGAGTGGCAAAAATATGTTAGAGTTGGTTATACCCAACATTGGCAAGAATAGCAGAAAAAATGGCATGCCTCCCTGCACTTTGGTAGGAGTAGAAATTGGTAGGACATTTTTGGAGGGCAATTTACCAATAAATTGCCCTTTCAGTTAGCTGTGTTACAGAAATGCCGACCCAGTTGTAGAAGGGTATTTTCTAAGCATTATTTTGTCATAGCCTACTACAGAGAACTATGAGGTCTGTCCAGAAAAAGTCCAGCCATTGTTGATATAATGAGAACAGTTTGTGCGATGTTGATGTAACCTGGCAGCCCAGGAGAGTGGACTGGATGGCACATGTGTGAACAATGACAGCTACACTGTACTAGTCAGTGGGAGCAGTAGACACCTGTTGAGTGAGCGTGTGTACTGTATGGCTGTCACATTCAAAATGGCTGAACAAGTAGAATAATGAATCTGCATCAAATTTTGCATTAAGCTTGAACATTCCTCTGCGGAAACTATTTGGATGATTCAGAAGGCTTTCTGGGATGATGCAATGAGTGTAGCACAAGTAAAAGTGTGGCACAAATGCTTCAAAGATAGTTGAGAATCTGTTGAAAGTGGTTCACATTCTGGAAGGCCTGCAACAAACAGAACACCTGAGAATGTTGAACATGTGCGGGCTGCCATCAACAAAGATCGGCAACTGACAGAGGACTAGAAGCTGATCAGGGGATTCCAAAAACTACTGTGTCTGAGATTTTGATGCAGGCTCTTGACGTGAAGTGTGTTGTGGCAAAGTTCGTTCCACAGCTTCTGCTACCAGAGCAGAAGTAACATGCTGCATTTGCTAATGACTTGATTCAAAGAACTAGCAATGGCCAGATTTCCTCAAGAAGGTCGTAACTGGGGATGAATTGTGAGGCATCATTGTCCTAGGTACAGTGTTTCCTGTATTTTGCATCCTCTTCGATAAATGCCTCTTTCATATTATGTGGCTGGGGCTGGATAATTTCTGGACAGACCTTGGTACATTCAATATCATGTGTATGGAATATTACAAGTCATTCCAACAAATGAGGTAGATCTCTGTGCAGTGGCATGGAAGGATGATTTTTAAAAACTAAGTTGTTTATTAAGATCTAATTTTTTAAAAAATATTTCATAGGTATTGTATTTATTGGGAAATTGCCCTCCAAAAATATTTATACTATATATACATGTATGTATACATATATAGACACATAATATGTATATATACTCTTAAGAACATGGGTAGACATGTTTTTTATTCCTTGAGCAATATAGAAATATACTTTGAGAAAGGTTGGAAAGGCTAGCATCCTAATATGTTAATAGTATTTATTTCTGTATCATTTGAATTTTTATATGTTTAAATACACTTGTACTTTTTTAAGAAACTACAAAAAAATTGTCTTTACTGGTTCGAATGCTTCCATTTCATTTGCCTTCTCTGATTTCAGATAGTCATGCACATATTTGCATGTGTGTGCATATTTACTTATTATTTTTTGTATTTTTTCAAAAATACAAAATGTATTTTTTCCTCTCATCTGATGACCTATATCTTTTATATCACCTTTAATTTATATAATTGCTTTTTATATTGGTGTTTTAACTCTTTTATTAGTATTAAAGATATTTTCCCCCTTCTCTCCTTTTCTCTATTTCTCTTCATTTATGATGCTTATTTTTGTTGTAAGAGTAACGTGTTCATTAGAGGCAGTTTAGAAAATACAAAAAAGGGAAAATTCTTACCATCATTATTACTTAACACTTTAATGAATTAACTTTCTTTTTTTTTCCGTGCATTTTTTCCCACCTTTAGTTATGAAATGGTTCCAACATGGAGAAAGCACGGAGTTCCTACCACTCAGCTTTGTCAGATCTTATTGTTCGGCCATATTTGCTTTTGAACATTGCTTTCTCCTCCTCTCTCTTGAAATAAAACATTTGAATTTTGAAGCCCTTGTGTATCCCTCCCCAAATTTGTTCTGAATAAAGAATGTCTATAAATCAGTAATAGAAAAATGAGCAAAGACTGAATAGTAAATCAGAGAAGAAACGTGAAGGACCAATAAATTAACCTCAATATCAAACAAGGAAATGCAGGTTTTATTAATAATGAGATATACTTATAAAACATTAAGTATATCTATACGTATATACCAATAAGTAAAACAATAAGTATATACTTATAAAACAGTAAGTATGGATTGGCAATAATTTAGAAGTCTAACAATACCGAATACTGGAGTGGCCGTTCTCGTTTATACTCCTGGTGGGAATTTCAAATTGAAGTAATCGTTTTGGAGAGCATCTTGGGTCTGTCTATTCATACTGAATCTGTATCCATCAGATTACATGGCAGTTCCACTACTGGGTGTAGCCCAGAGAGACATGTTCTGATATGTACACAAGGACGTACGCTGCAACACTGCTTTCAGTGGCAAAAAATTGCAAATGGCATTACTAGAACTTTGACTGGGTTTGCTTTAGATTTATAAGGCAGTTTAGTAGAACTATTTTCTTTGTAATATTAGTCTTCCAAACCATGAACACTGGTTTATCTCTACTTATTTGGAACTTTAATTTCCCTCAATTTTATTATTGTTTTCTGTGTAGAGGTCACCCATCTTTTATTAATTTTTTGGTATTTAATGCTTTTGTAATAAAATGCTTTTATTACAAAATGCTTTTAGTAATAAAAGACTATTCTAAATTTTTAAGATTTTATTTTGTGATTATAGCTGGAACGTATAATACAGCCCATCTGTCCCCCCATCCCCCCCTGACCTGGATATCTTGAGCTTGTTTCCTATAGTTTCTTTAGGGTTTTCTGTATTACAGAATCATTTGTGTACAAATAATGAATTTTATTTTTCCCAGTCCTTTTCCTTATTGCCTTTTTATACTGGCTGGGACCCCCAAAACAGTGGTGATTATAATAATAATAGAAGCTTTGGGGTTTTTGTTTGGCTTTGCTTCTTGATTTGGGGGGAAGCATTTAATACTTCATGATTAAGTATTATGTTTGCTAAGGTTTTTCTGTAGATAACTTTTTTAAAATTAGATTAAGAGTTCCCTTCTGTTCCTAGTTTGCTAGAATAAAGCAAACTTGGCATGATACAGTATCTTTTTTTATATACATTGATAGATTTGATATGCTCTTGTTTAAGATTTTTGCATCCATGTTCATGAGAAAGAATACCCTATAATTTTCTTTTCTGACAATGTACTTGGAGTTTTGCTGTCAAGGTTACATTGCCTCATTAAAATGTTCCCCCTTTTTCTGTTTTCTGCGAGAAAGGTTAGTGTAATATTGGCAGGGTTTTGTTTCCTTTTTCCTTCTTTATATAGTCACCAATAATATATATTTTTATCATAAGATCTTTTTCTGTTTTCACATATTTAGGCTCCCACAGAACCTTTTATACTGGAATGCATTTAGTATATGCTTCTGTTTTTATGTGCTAGAGCTTTTCATAAAATTTTATTTGAAAAATGGACTCAGCTTTAAAAATCATTCAAAAACTGCTCTAAGTTCTTTTCTACACTTCTGTGAATTAGAATACAACCGTGTATTGGACTTACTTGGTATTGATTGCACTTGAATGTCTAGTCTATTGTATTTTCTAGTATGTGTATATCTTGTAAGAGTGATTCTGAAGTTTTGTAGTAGAGAGTTTATATTTTCCTTTTCAGAGCTTTTAGAATCTTAATTTTCAGTTAATAATTGTTGAATGTATGACTTGACCCACATGAATTATTTCTGATAAATGTTCTTCTTTCCAAGGTGCCAACCGAATAGTATTAGAAGACTCCAATATCTTGCAGCCTGTGGGACTGACTGTGTTTGAAAATTGGCTATACTGGATTGATAAGCAGCAGCAGATGATTGAAAAAATTGACATGACAGGTCGAGAGGGTAGAACCAAAGTCCAGGCTCGAATTGCTCAGCTCAGTGACATTCATGCAGTAAAGGAGCTGAACCTTCAGGAATATAGTAAGTACTGATGGTATACTGCTAATTGTAGGATTTGTATTTACTGTAAGAAATTAAAATAAAAAGATATTCTTTTGTATCTTCTTACCACTTTATCCTGAAGATTTTCAAGTACTGTTAGGTTTTCCAGTTTTTTATCTTCACGTTAAACTTACCTGGGAGCTTTTTCAAATTAAACATCTTTTCCTCATAAAATAGGAGTGAGGTAAAGGAATGGTCTTTCTCATTTTCAAAAATTTCCCCAGGTACAACAAAGGCCCCTCTTGATATGTCTTCTCTTTCTTTCCTTCTCTTTCTCTCTTTCAACCTCTTTAAGAATAATGGTATAAGGCATATATTTCTTTGGTTCCCTATATACCTCATAATTTAAACAAAAACAAAAATTATATTTATATAATGATGAATATAATTATCATGGAGTAACTTTATTCTTTACCAAAAGCAAAACAAACTAACAATTAGTGGCAAAAATTGAATATAGTGCTTTAATAAGTGCTTGTTTTTCTTCCCTCTTGGATAAAGTTTTCAATTCTCAGCTTAGAAAAGTAGCCATAAATATTCTTTTTATCTTATTGGAAACTTGAACTTCTGGCCAAGATGGAGGCATAGGAGGTTATACTTTGCCTCCTCACACAACGAAAAGAAGGACTACAAAAAAAAAAAATTAAGAACAAAAAGAACCAGAACTGCCAGAAAATAAAACTGTATGAAAGTCCAACAATCAAGGAGTTAAAGAAGAAACATTCATCCAGACCAGTAGGAGGGGTAGAGATGGGAAGCTGGTCAGAGGACCAGAGCAAACCAGGTGAGGTGGTGGCTAACAGAGTGGCTGGATAAACCGGGAGGAACAACTGGGGAGTGAGACAGACCACACAACCCAGGGCTCCAGCATGGGGAAATAAAGCCTCAAAACCTGTGACTAAAAAAACCTGTGGGGGTTGAGGTGGCAGTGGGAGGAAATCCCAGCCTCACAGGAGAGTTTGTTGGAGAGACCCACACGGTCCTAGAATGTACACAAACCTACCCACCTGGGAATCAGCACCAGAAGGGCCCAATTTGCTTGTGGGTAGTGAGGGAAGTGACTGAAAGCCAGCAGAGAATAGAGCAAGTGGCACTGTTCCCTTTTGGGCCCCTCCCCGACAGACAACACCACAACACAGTGAGGTGGGTTGCCCTGCCCTGGTTAATACCTAAGGCTCCACCCCTTACTATCTAACAAGCACTCAGAGACGACAAAACAAAAAAATATGGCCGAAATGAGAGAACAGGTTAAAGCACCAGAAAAAATACAACTAAACGATGAAGAGAGAGCCAACCTATCAGATGCTGAGTTCAAAACACTGGTAATCAGGGTACTCACCCTGAAATGGTTGAGTATGGTCTCAAAATAGAGGAAGAAGTGAAGGCTATGAAAACTGAAATAAAAGAAAATGTTCAGGGAACCAACAGTGACAGGAAGGAAACCAGGACTCAGATCAATGGTTTGGACCATAAAGAAGAAATAAACATTCAACCAGAACAGAATGAAGAAATAAGAATTCAGAAAAAAAACAAGGAGAGGCTTAGGAACCTCCAGGACAACTTTAAACATTCCAACATCCAAATCATAGGGGTGCCAGAAGAAGAGGAAGAGCAAGAAATTGAAAACACAGTATTTGAAAAAATAATGGAGAATTTCCCTAATCTGGCAAAGGAAATAGACTTCCAGGAAGGCCAGGAAGCTCCGAGAGTCCCAAAGAAGTTGGACCCAAGGAAGCACACACCAAGGCACATCATAACTACATTACCCAAGATTAAAAATAAGGACAGAATCTTAGAAGCAGCAAGAGAAAAGGACACAGTTACCTACAAAGGAATTCCCATAAGAAGAAATCAAGCAAGAAGGGGCTGGAAAGAAGTATTCAAAGTCATGAAAGGCAAGGACCTACATCAAAGATTACTCTATCCAGCAAAGCTATCATTTAGAATGGAAGGGCAGATAACTTGCTTCTCAGATAAGGTCAAGTTAAAGGAGTTCATCATCACCAAGCCCTTATATGAAATGGTAAAGGGACTTATCTAAGAAAAAGAAGGTGATCAAAAACTATGATCAAAAACTTAAACTCACAACTATCAACAACTGAACCTAAAAAGAACAAAAACAGATGAAGCCAACAACTAGAAGAGGAACAGAATCACAGAAATGGAGATCACATGGAGGGTTCTCAGCAGGGAAGGGGAGTGGGGGAATGGGGAAAAAGGCACAGGGAATAAGAAGCATAAATGTAGGTACAAAATAGGGGGAGGTTAAGAATAGTATAGGAAATGGAGAAGCCAAAGAATTACATGTACGACCCATGGACATGAACTAAGATGGGGGAATGCTGGTGGGAGGGGGGTGCAAGGCAGAGGGGAATAAAGGGGAGAGAAAAAAATAGGATTACTGTAATAGTATAATCAACAATTTTATCTCATTTTATTTTTAAAGAAAACCTGTGAAAATGGCTGATCATCTTTGGCCTAGCTTCTTGTTAATAGGTGTCTGTAAAGAAAAGTACCCTCACCAGTAACTACTATAGGTCTTGCGTGATTGTCCCAGGAATGCTGATGTTAAATGGGGACCAAAGAGAGAGCCATTGAAACTCCTTAACTTCCCAGCACAATGCTTTCAAATCAAATAGGAATATGAAAGAATAGAGGAATGAGGTCACCGTTGCTTGTTCAGGTCTTCATTATGTTGTCACTGTTTATGGACTTAGAAGCCAAGTTTAGAGATATTTAAGAATTTGAAAGTTAGCATTGTTGCCATTCTGTGTTGTGACATGTTCAGTAACTCAAGCTGAACATGCAATAGATGGAAATAAGGTAATAATGACACAGTATCTAAGTTATATATTCAGTTGATATAAGATTTCACTTGAGCTTTTCAAAACTTCTGGGGGCAGGATTATCTTTTTTTTATAATTCAACATTTAAATATGGTTTTATAGTTGGAAAAACATTTAAAATTTTTTAATAACATTAAAGAGAATGAGATTCATGTTTATCACAAGTGTTACAGCCCATAGGCAGACCAGGTGAGGCGGAGTGATGGTGCTCGGAAGGTGGAAGTGACACCTGACTGGTGAAGGTCTAGTGAAGAATTACGAAAGATAAGAACTCTTCTGCCATTGCTGAGTCGGGATCTAATTTCAGCTATAACTACGTCATTTTTCTTACATCTGAATCAAGTATCTTTAGCTGCATTTGGAGTTGAGGTGGTTTGCCATCCTCTGTTGTCTTCTGTTTGGCTTAGGGTTGCTGTGTAGCCATAGTAGTAGAAGAGGCGTGATTTCTATGATTTGTGCTGAGAACCCTAACCAGGTTAACATTCGTTTTGTATTGAATTCATTGTGGTAACATCATTGGCTAGTGGAATTGTCGTGTTGTGTGTTCACCACCCCACGTCAAAATTTTTTTTAAGTGTCATGGAATTAAAGGTTGAGAAACATTGCTATGCGTAGTTCATGTACCTTAATATAATGACTGATGTCTGTTTTGGGACAATGAGCCTACTCCCTCAGTCTCATCAGCTCACACTAAAGCAGAACGGATGTGTTACTGAAAAGAAAGTCGGATAATAAATGGGTGTGTCTCCGTTAGGCGTTGGTATTCTGTGATGACAGATGTCCAGTTGTTTTCATACAAGCTAAGTAGAAAATTCATAGCAATGATCTCATTAAGTACAACCTGTGAGACAGTTTGGAAGGTTGCCAGACTGTGTATTTATTTAATATAACCCAAATATGAGGAGATTAAGCATTTGTATCATTTCAGGTTATCTTTTGCAGTTGACCAAGCAAATAATTTTGATTGTTTCCAAATGGTTGAGGTCCCTGTGAACTTAAGCTTTTTCTTATAACAGCTGTAATTATCAGTGGATTCTTTATTAAAATACACTTTTTGAGTAAAATCATCTGATCTTTTAGAAAGGTAGAATTTCTGAGTTCAAGTCTATAGTTTAGAAGAATTTTTGTGTATTATATAGAACAATATCTAGGTCTCAGCATTCTGCCTACAAATTAACATGAGCTATGTCATTACCTTGCTTAAAATAATTGAAAATATTTTATATATAAATACGTACAGACAGTGTTTTGTGCTTTTAAATCACTGTCTTCATTTTCTTGAAGATTATGTAGGGATGGAGCAAGGAAGTGTATACGTGTGCAAATAAAGTCCAAGGTGATTTACATTTGGTTTTCTTTGTAATTCATAAATGATAGATTTTAACTAAACTTATCTTCCTTCCCTCCCTCCCTTCTTTCCTTGCAGGACAGCATCCCTGTGCTCAGGATAATGGTGGCTGTTCACATATTTGTCTTGTAAAGGGAGATGGTACTACAAGGTGCTCTTGCCCTATGCACTTGGTTCTGCTTCAGGATGAGCTATCCTGTGGAGGTAAATGTGTCATCATTTCCTTGTGCAGGTCATTTAACATGTTCTATAGCTGAACAGGTTAATCAAACTGAAGGAGGAGAACTATTCTCTATAGTGGCAGAAATCTTAAAATAATCTGATTTCTAATGAGAGGAAAATTACTAGGGAACTGAGTTTATATAGACATTAAACATTATGATCATAAGCTGATGTAAAGAGTTTTCTACTATAAAAGCTAGATAAAATACATATTTCTGTGAACAAAGATTGAAAGGGCTTATATACTCAAAAGTTAAAAATCATTGAAAAAATGGTATTACAGGAATATTTTATTCTTTTAATTTTCCCACGTTTTTTAAAAAGTAAATAGCATGTATTGAGTAGCAGCATCCAAGACATTCTGCTTGGACTGCAGGAGGTTTGAAGATCTTTGAGAGAGACCGGTTTGGTTGGGGGATCACGTGTGTGCAGAGAAAGAGTCAAGCCCTGGTGCTTGGAAATGGCAAGTGTTGCACAACTCTGGTAACATATTCAGTGCCTGAACTGTACTCCTTAAAATGGTTAAATGGTGGACTTTCTACATATATTTTACACAAGTTTTTTAAAGCAAGTGCTTCCATATCAGGGTTCTGGTGTTAACTCAGATAAGGCAAATGTTAGAAAAATGTACCTCTCTGAAGTGGTAACACAGATAAAATTGAATCAAGGATATCACCTCTTATTTAGAAGTCTTTTAAAAGACGTTTGCATTTTTCTTTACATTTAGTGATTATTTTTAGTGCACGTATTACATGAGTAGGATGTTTTAACTAGTGTATACAACTGCGTTACCAAAGCAAACATAATTTTGTCATTAAGAAAAGTACCCTCGTGTCCCTTAGCAGCCAATTCTCATCTTCCAAAAGTAACCACTGTTCTGATTTTTATCCCTGTAGTTTAGCTATGCTTGTTACTGAGCTTTATAGAAGGAATCATGACGTATGTGCCCTTTAATGTCTGGATTCTCTTGCTTAATATAATATTTTTGAGGTTCAACTGTAGAGTGGAGTGTATCAGTTTCTTTCTTTGTTATTTCTTCTCCGATTAGATGGATGGATTATGGATTTGATCTATTATGAAGTGTCTTGTACAATATATATTAATTATTAAATGAGCTCCACTCAGGTGTATTTGTACCTCTGTGTGACACTTACTTTATTTTTGTCACCCCCTCCCCTTGGTTTGTTGAAGAGCCCCCAACATGTTCTCCTCAGCAGTTTACTTGTTTCACGGGGGAAATTGACTGTATCCCTGTGGCCTGGCGATGCGATGGGTTTACTGAGTGTGAAGACCACAGCGATGAGCTTAATTGTCCCGTGTGCTCAGAGTCGCAGTTCCAGTGTGCCAGCGGGCAGTGTATTGACGGGCTGCTCAGATGCAACGGAGATGCAAACTGCCAGGATAAATCGGACGAAAAGAACTGCGAAGGTATCTAAAAATTTTAAGACCCAGTTATAAAGTCCTTTTTCCGTTAAGTTGTTTGCAATTCAGAGTGTGGAGCGTTGCTTTGGCTCAGTGGTACATTTGGAGTTTTCAAGTACATTTGACTTTATTATGTTAAACATAGTAACATGTTCCAAATTGCTGTTTTAATTCACTTAATGTGCATAAGGTTTATACACATTAGTAAGTGTAGCAGAGGAATGAGGCCAAAAGAACTTCAGTATGTTAAAATAGTACTTGTTTACAATAAACAAGTACTATTTTGAATTAGTGAATTTATTTATTTCAATGTAAAATAATTTCATTATTTTCCTCTTTCCTCCATTAGCCTTTAACGTGGTAAAAAAAAAACCAAACAAACCACACAAACAAATTCTTAGGAATTATTAGTGAATGATGAGATTTAACATAAAGAACAAAATAGGAGCCTTGACTGGTGTGGTTCATTTGCTTGGCTGTTGTCCCACAGAGTGAAAGGTCGCTGGTTCAATTCCCAGTCAGGGCACTTGCAAGAGGCAGCTGATCGATGTTTCTCACACCAATTTTTCTTTCCCTGTCTTTCTCCCTCCCTTCCCTTCTCTCTAAAAATAAATAAAAGCACTTTAAAAAAAAATAACAAAATAGGAAATTTTCGGCTGGAATGTCTTTTCCCTCTACCAATGAAAGTTTTCTGAGAATAATTTTTAAGATATATCTAAAAGTCTAATTTGTTTTCATTTGCACCCACAAAGTACTGTTTTGATTCTTGGTAGTATTCGGCTTTACAACATAGTAAAAATAAGAAAACTATTTGCATTTTTCCCCAGTGCTTTGTTTAATTGATCAGTTCCGCTGTGCCAACGGTCAGTGCATTGGAAAACATAAGAAATGTGATCATAATGTGGACTGCAGTGACAAATCGGATGAACTGGATTGTTGTAAGTAGGACTGAAACCTGTGTAGTACTCTTAAGGGGGAATTTTTAAAATACGTTTTCCTTTTCTTTATGTGTGAGTTTCACTTGTAATCACTGTTTCCTCATTAAGAAACAAATATTAATGTTAAGCTAGTTATTTGTACCAGGGATTTTTTGTTTTGCTTTTAATAATTCCTTAAAAGACAGCAGTTTTCTTAACGCAAAAAAAATCTTCACAGGAACATTTAGTAAAGCATCAGAAAAGAAAAAATATTGTTTTGCCACAACTAAAGTTAAAAATTCTGAAACAGTTTGCAGGCATACCTCGGAGATGTTGCGGGTTCAGTTCCAGACTCCAGACCAGCTCATTAAAGCAAATACTGCAATCAAACAAGTCAGACTAATTGTTTGGTTTCACAGTGCATATAAAAGTTACGTTTACACTGTAATGTAGTCTGTTAAGTGTGCAATAGCATTATGTCTTAAAAAGCAATGCACATACCTTAATTAAAAAATAATTTATTGCTAAAAAAATGCTAACCATCATCTAAGCCTGTTGGAAAAATGGCACCAATAGATTCGCCCGATGCAGAGTTGCTACACACCTTCAATTTGTGAAAATACAAAAGCTGTGAAGCCCAGTGAAGTGAAGCGTACCAAAACGAGGTATACTTACAGACACATGGAACTCAGTCAGTGGTCAGAACTTAAGAATTTCTGAACATTAGTCCGTGTTTAACATCCCCCATTTTTTTCTTGACACCAGTCTCTCAGTGATTTTAAGAGCTTCCTTAAAATGCAGCCTGAGGAAATTTGTACCAGTGTATATGCACAGGCCTAGAGACCCTAGGCTGAGTAGCCTAAGGTTTCTTCAAGCTTCATGACTATTGACCGGTGCCCTAACCTCTAATATATCCCAAATTGATTACTTAGTTCTGAATGGAAATCAGCATCAGCCATGTCTACCCTGTCAAAACTAGTTTAATGAAATATAGAAGAGAGCAGGATGACAGCTAAGGTGGGGTACGTAGGGGGTGGAGGGATTGAGCAAAAAGGAAAAAGGACCCATGGACCTGATTGGGGGGGTGGGGTATAAGGGAGCTAAATGGTAATGGGATACTCTGGTTTCTCTTCAGGGCATATAAATCTTTTGCCTTTTACTAAATGGTAATGGGGAAAATGCAATAAAAACCAAAGGAAAAAAAACCCTTTAATCTTAATGAGTTTAACTGTTTAATCTTAATCTTAATCTTTAAGCTGATATTTTTACAAGTTCAGATGGACTACTCAGTGAGACTTGTAGTATGTATTCTTACTCATTAAACAGTACTGGATACCTGCTGTGTGCTGAGCATGTGGGGTACCTGTACCAGTGCTCTCAAAGCTGTCTATTTGGGGGGCAGTAGTAAGATTAGGGCTTTTAAAGCCAGGCAGAGATGGAATTGAATTCTAGCTCCATCTCTTATCAGGAAATTTGTTCTTACCAGGAAATTGAAACCTTAGTTTCTTCATCTTTGGATTGAAGGTAATATTTATCCTGGTGGCTGTGGGAAAAATTAAATGATGTAATGTATATAAAACATATAGCCTGACTCATAGGAGATACTATTGATAAAAGAGAGTGATAAGTGATATCAAATGTGCTATATTAAAGATCTTTGCAAGTAGCACAAAGGAGAGAGTGGTCAGAGCTTTAGGAAAGAAGATGAGGCTCATCAAGGTAGACTTTTTAGAACAATGGTGCTGAAGATACAGGATGTTGATCAATGAATAGTGTTAACTGTGCAGATAAGTAGAGAGATTGAATTCCTGGGAGAGGAAATACCCTATTCAAAGCAGAGTGAAACAGGCACCTTTGGGAAACTGCATGTAAATAGGACTGCCAGAGTACATGCTACGTTTGGAAGGGTGTCAGCAAGAGAAAACGGATGTAGAGGTGAGGTCATAGAGGACTTTGCTCTTCTTCTGAAGAGCCGAGACAGTATTCCAGAATAATGGAGAGTCTTTGAGCATCTTAAGTAAAGGGTTGGCATTGGTGCGTAATTGTGAAAGCTGTAAAGCAGATGGTCCTAGGCGATAAGGTTGTAGGCAGGGAAAACTGTTAGACTGGTTGCTTTCCAATCTTTTGACCAAGTCAAGAGGTTACAGCAACATGGGTACACACATAAATATGTCATACAACAGTATTTATCCATATTATGGAGAATGCATTCTGACATCTTCTGTTTTAAAATGTTAGCTGCAACCTACTAAGTTGTTTTCACCATCTGATAACTTGCAGCCTATAATTTAAAAATGCTTTGGAGACTGTTGTAGATCAGACAGAAGATGATGAGCTAAGTCAAGAAGGAGCAGTTGTGGTAGATAGATTGATTTGAGTTATTATGGAAATAAAATAAAAGGGTTTGGTAACCATTTAGATTCAGTTGATCAGCTTAGGTTGATGCACAGATACCTCACTGAGCGGCTGGAGTCATTTCATTAACTAGAATTACGTAGCAGGGACTGAAAACGGAAGTACCGTTCCATATCTTGGCTGCAGATGGAATGTTTGGCTGATGTAGGGGGGTTTTATTACTTTATTTTTGTTTTTTTTATTTAATGTAAATACCTTTGCTACAGGCACCTCATTTATTTATGATCTGCTTTACCCCTGGAGTTTAGAACGTGGCAGATGATGGTGACATTGAGTTCAGTTTGAATAAGTTGCATTAAAGTTGCCCATGAGATGTCCCATTGAAGCTGTTCAGGAAGTTGACCACATGGGTCTGTAGCTCAAGAGAGGTTTGTGCCCTTCAGTTTATTAACGATAATTAAAGCAGAGGCAGTGAATGAAATCTCCCAGTGAGAGTTAAGTAGGGGAGGAAAATAGCAGGGGGTAGACAGAACTCTAGGAAGCGATAGTACTTAGGAGTCAGACAGAAGAGAATGAAGCCAATGAAAGGAAACAGAATAATTATAGATAGTGGAGCTAAGAAAGTGGTGTCTTGGAAGGGTATTAATCAGACATTTTTGAGGAAAACAAGAGCCAGCAGTGTTGAAAGTATAGAAAGGCCAGTGAGGTGAAAGGTTCATTGAATATGGCAAATAGGAGAATGTTGACCTTTGCCAAACTAATTTCAGTGTAGTGGTGAGGATAGACGCCTGATTTCAGTGAGTCAGGATGTGACCTAGAGACTAAGAATTGGAGTTGTCAGCATAAACTATTCTTTCTCGAATCTTGGCATTAGAATGGAATGCTCAGGACACTAAAAAGTTGAGATGGTCACTCCAGGACTAAGCAGAGTCTGTGCCTCAGACACCATAGAAGAAATACGTGATTGGGATGCTGTTTTCTCTCATTTCTTTTATTTAGTCTATCACAGGGTGAGTTTAGCTATGTGGGTGGGATATTTGAGGTGCGATGAAACAAGGAGGGTTTTTAAAGGATCTGCAATTGTGAGCTATGGTCTGACTATATTCAGAATGGAAGAATTCTCCGTCTGAGTCAAAGAGTACCGTTCTAAATTGGATGAGCTCTTTTGCTCTTTCCCTCTACCTCTAATATTGATGCTCTGGCTTTCTTTCTGAGTCCTCAAGTACTCAAGTATCAGAGGCCTGTTCCTTGCGCTCAGGCAGCTAGACTCACCCTGAAGGCAACGGCATGTTGAGCCTGAGAGCTAATGTTCATCTTTAGCTTCTTACTTCCTTTTACCAGACCTCAGTGTCACTTTTCAAACCTAAAATCAAGCTCAGGGCTGCTTTTGGCCTCACCATTCCAGGTAAAAAATTTAATGACTTTTCTAGGTTCATCTGTCTGGGCTCTATACTTTACTCTGAGATTCCAAAATAAGTTTGTTGATTTTAATGATACACAGAATGAACTGGGATAGATTTTATATGTGTATGTATTTGAAACGTCTTGATGGAGTTTAACTCTCTAGTTCACATAACATCTTTATTTTTATCATTTTAACTATGCTTCTCCAGTGTGTTATTTTATTTCTGTCTTCACTTAAGGATAGTTCATTTGATTCCTAATGATAACATTTATCCATAATCCGTGGGGCATGGTGTACATGTACGGGGGGGACCCAGAAAACCTGGAATTTATTTATAAAAAATTGTGTGTTTATTCGTATATGTTTAAACTTCAGTCACCTTCCAAGTACTGTCTTTGGTGCAATACCCCTATCAAGATGTTTTTTTCACTGCTGAAAATAGTTTTTGAACTTGTTGGTTTTGATGCCTTTTACTGCTTCTGCCGTTATTTTGTTTCACCTCTTCCACACTGGGAAAACGTTTCCCTTTGAGGACTTTTCTTCATCTGGGGAAACGAAAAAAAAGTCGTTCAGGATGAGATTGGGTGAATAGGGAGGGTGGGGCATGGGGGTCGTGCTGTTTTGGATCAAAAATGGCTGAACACTCAGCACTGTATGGGCAGATGCGCTCATAAACCACCCATCATGAAATGGTCAAGTTTGCTGAAAGAGACTTCAAAAAAACTCACTGAAGCTGAGCGGAGCCTCCCACAACAATGCCAGGTGGTACTGATACAGATGGGTTTCTGGAACTCACCTAGCCGGGGAAGCCCGTATTACAAGCGACCTCCCTCCAGAAGATAATTCCTGGTTTTTTTGATCCCCCTCCTATCCATATAAAAGAAAAATGTTTCAGGTTGTCTCCATTAGCTTCACAGTCTGCTCACAAGCCCTCTTTTTGATTACTACTTTGAATCTGTAGTTGTTTTGCATTCTATAACTGCACTGCATTCTCATTTTAGATCCAACTGAGGAGCCAGCACCACCGCCCACCAATACGGTTGGTTCAGTTATTGGAGTAATTGTCACTATTTTTGTGTCTGGAACCATATACTTTATCTGCCAGAGGATGTTGTGTCCACGTATGAAGGGAGATGGAGAAACCATGACTAATGACTATGTAGTTCATGGACCAGCTTCTGTGCCCCTTGGTTATGTGCCACACCCAAGTTCTCTGTCAGGGTCTCTTCCAGGTGAGTTAAGACTGGTCCATTGAAAATCAAGTCTTGGGTCCTGGCAGAATTCTCAACCTTCCATCACTGAAACAGGATACTTTCTGCCCAGAGTCCATTTCAAAGTAGACCACATTGGATTTAAAAAACTCAAAGAACAAATGTTCTCTATTAACTTTTAGCACCTTCTCTGTACACAAACGATCTGAGACATGGGTTGATAGAAACCACCAAAGGATATAAAGCAAGTAACATACACAATCATTTATATATACTGCATTTTTGGATGCAGTCTACTAAACATGAATCAGCTAGTCACTTGGCGAAGAGTCGTAAACCACAGTTCTTTAGCACTGTAGGCGACCTCAGTACTACTGAGCCCAGGAATTAAAGGAGGCCAAAAAATAGACTAAGACTTCTTTTCAGCAAACAGAGATCTGGAAATAGCTGGGCGACTGCAGGGAGGGATGTAGTGTCTTATGGTTTCTCTTACCGTCAGGTGATAGTGGTGGAACTGGGGTTTTCAGTCCTAGCCAAGTAGCCAGAAGTACTGTGCTTGGGTAAATAATTTCAGGGCTGTGTAAATGTAACTGCTCCTTAACTGTTACGGAGTTGAAATTGCATCCGGCCCTTTGAAGGCAACCATGAGGCTGATGTGGCCCCCGGTGAAAATGAGTTTGACACCCCTGCTCTAGAGGGCACAGCTTTCTGGAGCCCTCTGTGTAAAGAAGCCTCTTTGTTTTGCAGAATATGGAGAAGGAGGTTTCAGTCAAAAGCCTCTGAAAATGAGGACTTATTCTGGGTGTAACCAAATAAACAGACATAACTTTTAAAACGTGAATGATACTATTCTCTGTCGCCATATCTATTGGCAGTTAGTGCAATTTAGGAAGTCGCTTGGAAGAGAATACAAATTTTTCTTCAGCACTGGTGGTTGTGATTACAATATTTATATCCAGTAGCTGAAGAAATAATCTTCCATATATTGTATTTATGCCCTTAAAAATGGGTTTAGTTTCTTTTTGACCAAATCTGTTGTTTAGTCTACCCTGCTCCACATCCTCCACCCTCCACAGCCCTTCCTTCCTCAGATCCTGTAAGAGATTGAAAACCTCTCATTTTGTCTCATTTTGAAGAGCTCTGCTTCCATCCTGGGGCGGGCAGAGGGGGTGGCAGCTGTTCTTGGCCTTGTTCTAGGCCAGCTCTTCATGGAAGTGTTCACTACTAGGGAACATTCATTTCCCTTCTCCATGACGTGTTTTCAATAATTATTAGAAAAAGGGGGCATAAGTTGTTTAAAAGTCAAATTCTTTGACTGTTGGTATTTATAATCCTAATATTGAATAAAATTATGTCATGCATCTTTATCGATCTTACTCATCTTCAGTATTTGTCTTCCTCCATTTTAGGAATGTCTCGAGGTAAATCAATGATCAGCTCCCTCAGTATCATGGGGGGAAGCAGTGGACCCCCTTACGACCGAGCTCATGTCACAGGAGCCTCATCAAGTAGTTCTTCAAGCACCAAAGGCACTTACTTCCCTGCAGTAAGCAGTCTGTTTTCCTCTGTTTCGCTCTGAGTGCTAAGATACACAGGATCTTAGATTCTTACCTCACTTCAGTCTGGGTACTCAGTGATGGTAATGTAAAAAGTTTTGAAACTTAGTACAGAATTTAGGCATAAGGTTCAAAGAAAGCTTTACCGACACCTTGTGAGCACTTACAAATCTCTCTTTGTGCTTATTGTGTAGTAATCAGCATGTATGGAAGCCCTGGACATTAATTTCTATTTAGTAAAAGTAGAGCTGCTGAATAGCACCTCCTGAGACGTTTAAGACCTTCATTCCCTGACCTCCCAATAGAGGAAGCACATGGTACTTCTCCTATGTCCGTGACTTTTCTTTAAACAATTACATTTAAAAAACCAAAACCCAGCTATACTGTACTTAGACCAGTGACTTGTAGATTTTAGGTTTTCTTCTCATCACCTTGCACTGTTCAGCTGTGGTGAAGTTGTGTTGTATGGAGTGGAGAGCCACCGTCCTAATGTCAGTTCTTTGGAAAGGAAGGGTTGTGCTAATAGCAATGGGAAGGAATATGAACAGAGAGGAAAGAAAAGTTGAAAGAAGTCTAATAGTCTCTATGTGGGGTAGACCATTGTTATTTTAATAATTTCATTGTTTTCCTTTTAGATTTTGAACCCTCCGCCATCCCCAGCCACAGAGCGATCGCATTACACTATGGAATTTGGTTATTCTTCAAACAGTCCTTCCACTCACAGGTCCTACAGGTATTGCACATCCTCCTCTAATATGAACCCAGGTGTTCATTAGAAGGACGAGGTATTCTTCTGGTTGTGGGCTTGATGTAGACCCAGGTGTGCAGAGAGATGGTGGCCACCGAGGGGGAGTGGGCAGCTTGTCTTGCTAACTCTGGTGTTGCCCCTACCACAGATTCTTTTCTTTCAGGGCAGTATACGTTTTTTAAAAGAGAGTCACAAATGCTGGCTTTTAGGGTAATAGAGTATTGCCTTCAATGCTTTGGCAGTGTTTTTTACGAGAACGTTATCCATCAAACTCATTGAAAATAGGTTACTTGCTTAGGGAGGTTTGATTGGTAGTCTAAGGATGAAGAATTGGGACGAGACTTGTATGGTTCAGAGTTGTGAGAGCTCTAAAACGGGATTGTTAAGAGCACAGAACTTGAGAGAAGCTTAAATTCAGCCCTTGTTTACATACATTATAGTTGCATGGAATAGATCACGACTCACTAAAATAAATGAAATTATTTGTAAGTCAAAAGAGGGGTATGTCTTGGTGCTGATTTGTAAATCTGTAGGGCAGAGGGAGCAGGTTAATGAGCGTGAGTAGAGAGTGTTGCCCGTTACTCTTCCCTCTTACTTCAAAGGCCAGCAAATAGTCAAGAGCTTGATACTCTCTGTCTGCACACTTAGCGCCAGTATTTATTGGCATCCTCAAGTGCCTGTTGCCTTCAAGATAAGGTGTTTCCTCGTATTCCAATCAAATAGCCCTGATGTAGCCATATAGATATATAGAAATCAAGTAGAAACTGTTTATACTACCTCATTCAGAATTCTCATTTCAGTTTTTAGGTAAGATTATTTGAGGTAGGCTAGACTCTGAATTGATTTTTATATTTTATTGTAAATGTTGCTTTTCCTGCCACAAGTTTGCTTTAAAATGCCAAAATAGAGGGACAAAAACCTGAAAATTGAAAAAAATAAAATAAAAAGGAAAGACCTAAAATTTTATTTTAAAATTTTAAATTTCTGTAAATTGAATAAAATAATGTTTTATTAAAATGATCATAACATCAAAAACAATTCTTAGTCATTTCCCACATCTCAAAGTAAGCCCCTTTTGTTACTTCTCAGTGAAACTTTTTATCATTTGTTGAGTTTTTTGTTTAAAATGTAACTTAAAAGAATTTGTTGATTCTGTTTCCCTTCTTTCCTCCCTTTTTTTCCACGAAAATGAAAGTGTTGGGACTTTTAAATGTTGAGCCAAGAAATTTTACCAAGGCTTGACACCAGATTGGACAGAACGATAAGACCTGAAAGATACTATGACATCATGTTGATATTGGTGGTTAAAAACAAACAAACAAAAGGAGACAAAACACACTAATAAACCTGCTCGGCAGGTTAGGCAGCCTTTGGTCTTTTGGCAGCCATTCCTGTTGAGGCAAGTCCTAGTGGTGTCAAATGGTTTGCATCCTGGGGTGTTGTCTGTGGCGCTCTCCATCCTCGGTGTTTTATGGATTGTAACTTCAGTTTTGCACTTGTTCTTGCCCCTCTCTTGCAGTTACTTTGATGAGAACACATGTAAGATTAACTTTACCATATTTAAAATACAAAGGTTTAAGAAGTTGCAGGTAGAAGTAGAAATGATAGGAAAACCTGCACGTTTACCTGGCTGGTATGGCTCAGTTGGTCCAGCACTGGCCTACGAACTCAGAAGTCACTGGTTTGATTACCGGTCAGGGCACATGCCTGGGTTGTGGGCCAGGTCCCCAGTTGGGGGTGTGCAGAAGGTAACCAGCTGATATTTCTCTCCTCTTTTTCTCCCTTCCTTCCCTTCTCTCTAAAAATAAATAAAATCTTTTAAAAAAAGAAAAACCTGGATGTTAAATGAGCTCTTACTTCCTCTAATGTGATCCTCTCTTTCCAGTGCCTTTTTCTTTAGTTAGCCATTCTACAAACTTTTAAAAGGTAAATAAGTGTAAGAAATAAGGTCAAATACATATTAGAAAATTCCCTGGTCCTATATGGATATTTAGAATTTATCATTTTGATGTTTAGTGAAAGCTGCTCCTAAGACAATATGCTTCTCTCCACATGGAGAGTCAAAACTCTTCTCTGAAACCACAGCAGTTTCCCTTTGCTGGTCTAACGCTAATGGGATTGATGCGCCCCTTAGGCTGTCTACAGTGTTTAGTCTGGCTTGTACAGTACTTGATTTTAAAAAAGAGAAGGAAGTCGTCAGACATGATTAAGTTATTCATCAGGGAAATGGTAGAGCAGTTACAGAATGTGGAGGGGACGGTAACTGTTTGACTGGTGTGAAGCACGTGAAGACCCTTCTTCTCACAGACCGCGAAGTGGCGGAAGTGAGTGAGGTTCACTGTGTGGAGACTACACGCTGGCTGTGTAACTGACAGATTTTCCGAAGGTGACCATTAAGTGCAACTTTGAATTGTTCTTTTTTATTTCGTGATACAGTTTAACTTAAAGCTGTAAGAGCACATCCAAGGTCACCTCTGCATTTCCATTCTATCCATTTTTAATTGCCTCTAATGACATTTTATTTGCAAATGTGAAATGCATGCTGTCTTCCACCTCTGATCTGCCATTGAAAATTGCCTCTTGGTCTGTGCAGATTTAAATTGTAGTAGCTTATTATCTTCAAGATGAAGTTTATATTCAATACCTCTGAATTTTGATAGGGAAAACCACTTTTCAATAAAACTAACTCTTCTCGTGATTTTCTTCTAATACCAGCTACAGGCCATATAGCTACCGGCACTTCGCACCCCCCACCACGCCCTGCAGCACTGATGTTTGTGACAGTGACTATGCCCCCAGCCGGAGAATGACCTCAGTGGCAACAGTCAAGGGCTACACTAGTGACTTGAACTATGACTCAGAGCCTGTGCCCCCACCTCCCACACCCCGAAGCCAATACTTGTCAGCAGAAGAGAACTATGAAAGCTGCCCGCCTTCTCCGTACACAGAGAGGAGCTACTCGCATCACCTCTACCCTCCGCCACCGTCTCCCTGTACGGACTCCTCCTGAGGAGGGGCCCTCCTCCTCTGACTGCCTCCAACGCAAAAATGTACATACGGATTTGGTTGAGATCTGGAGGGGGGGAGGGAGATACTAGAGAAGGATGAGGCAGGCCATGTACAGTTAAAAATTATAAATGGAGTAGGGAATACTGGAGATATTTGTACAGAAGAAAAGGATATTTATATATTTTCTTAAAACAGCAAATTTGCTGCTTGTGCCATAAAAATTTGTATAAAAATAAATTTGTACTAAAAGTTTTATTTTTGCAAACTAAATACACAAAGCATGCCTTAAACCCAGTGAAGTGACTGAGTACAAAGGAAACAGGCATAATAAAGGCATCAGTGACCAGGAGTGTCTGGGCTTTATTGATACCAAAAAAGAAGAAGAAGAAGAAAAATTTAAGTCCATCTCAGAGCAGCAAACCATAGAAACTTGGAAGTGGCCAAATAGCCTTCATGTTAAGTAACATTTGAGGGCCAACAGGTTTAAGAAATCCTGAAAAAAAATAAAGTAATTAATACTAACTTTGGACATAGGGCTTTGTTTTCTCTAGGAGTCCAACAATTTTAGTGAGGGAAATAGGTATTTATAAAAATCCATTCTGGGTACCGCTGTTGCAGGAAAGGGCAGCTGCCTGGGAAGATGCTGCGGGGCTGTGTGTGTGTGCACGCCCCTGTCCCTGCGTGAGGATCCACACCTCCTTCAGAGTTTGGTTCTCGGGGTGTTTTTACCTTCCTTGCTCCCCCCAGCAGCTTTGTAGGCCGGTTTGCCAAGATACGATTTATTCAAAGCTTTTTATCTGAAGATTAATTAAGTGGAATTTTCTAAATTAATGTTTCATTTTAATATTTATACTAGCTCCATTCCCCTGAAGGCTTAGCTCTTCAGTTAGACTGATGTTTTCACATAGTGATCAAAGGTTAGACATATTATTGCTCCTCTTTACTCCTAAGATTGTTTTAATGCTCATTAAACTGTCTTTTTACGACACATATAGACAATGTTTAAGAATTACAAATTTAGTTACTATGTTTTTGTTATAAATTAATCATATATCCTTGCAGTACTTTCAGTATATAATATCACAATATGAACTCATTTTTATATATATTTTCCTACTAAAATATTTTAATGTGTTCTGGTAAGAGACAATCTGTGTAAAAGGAGAATTTTGTTATCATTAGGTTTTCCCTTTATTAACTGTTTGCAACATTTTCATGTTCTTTAGGCCAATTTTTCTCAGAATGATGTCTACATACATACCTCTTGTAATGTGTGGCATGAGTTTAGTATCTTTCTGTTACCTAATGTGAATGTTAGAATTTTTCAAATTATCCTCAAATTATCCTTATAATCACCTTGTATATATATTTGTGTGTCTTCTCTCACCCCAATATGGATTAAGATTTAACAAATTTAACAATGCAGATCAAATGAGAAGGCAAACTGTTAACTTCTCAGCCGGCAGAGCTCGGGTGGAGGGGTACTGGAAGGTTCTTGTGTCGCCTGCCTGACCTGCGCGGGACTGGGGCTGCTGAGTCTTCAGCTGTTGGGGCTGACCTATGGCATGATTCTACACTGCTCTTCCACCTGGCCAGAAGTTAGTCTCCTGCTTTTCACATGTGTTCGGCCTTTCTCTGCTAAACTTGAATGTTTTTAAACTAGTGTACTTTTTACCTTAACAGATGTTGGTCAGCTAGTTATCGAATGGTTTTTTAAAAAAATTCTGTCTTGTTGGGCCCTGTGGATTTCAGGGCCCACGAGAAAACAATGGAAGAAAGGATTCAGAATATCAGCAAGGATGAAATACTTCTTTAAGCAATCAAAAAATACCTAAGTAAACTTCTTACAGAGAAACAAAAGTGGTTTCAGAATAATGCTTAGATTGTTGGGGACACCTAGTAAGTAAGCATCAGGTGCACTTGATTTTGCGTATAAATAAGTGGCGGTCCATCAGTTCTCACATTTCAGTCGGCAGCATTAACTCTTCCTGTTGACAGACCAAGTGCTCACAGCCTGACGGAATGGACCCTCTGCAGTTATATTCCGTGACACACGGGCACTTCGTGCTTAAATGAAGGTGCAAAGGTTAGCAATACTGGGTATCGATTAGAATTTGACAATTCTCTATGTTTACATTTTTAGTGTGCATCTTTATCTGGTGGGCTTCCCGTGCGGGAACTTGCACTATGACGAACTAAGAAGAACTCTGCCTTGTTATCTCTCAGTCCAAGTGCTTGTACTGCGATGGCAATGGCCTCTTCTTGCAAAATGCTCATTTGTGTGCCAAGTTGAAATTATTTGAAGGTGGTTCAGTTTAATCTTGGAATCCTCTTTCTGGAGTAGTTGAGATGGATTTTTAATATTTTGGGGAGTACCTTCAAAATGAGAATTGTGGGAATTCGGGGAAGATTTATTGGCCCTTAGGTTATATGGACAGTTGAGCTTAAGTAAACTATTGTGTCTTGATTCATTATCTGTGGGGGTGGGGGATGAATAAAATGTCATTAGCTTTCTTAAAAGTGTATTTTGAATGTTTTAAAGTGTGCCCACTTGTGATTAGAATTGTCTGAGAAATTAGCTTTAGCAAAGCGTATGCTCTATGCACTATAGTAAGCTATCCCACATGAAGCAGTCTTTTATGACTCCGAAATTTTCTAACTTGAACTTGGCTCCTGCAGAGCCCTGGTCTCCTAAACAGCAGCCCGTCAGCTTTGCTCTGAACCTTTAATACATTTGAGAACAACTATTCTAAAAGGCTGACGTGGATTTAGAACCCTAATATAGGTAGATACGTTGGAATGGGGGTGGTTTGAGCAGTAAAATTTGAGGATGTTTGAGGACTGCATTCCTTTAAAAACAACTCTGGAGTCAGCAATTTGTGTAAAGCTAACTCGTTCGATATTAGGATATAAAAACAGCCTCCATTGGTATTAGGTAGCAATTAGTTTTGGGGAAAACCTTTGTTTTGTTCTAAAGGTACATTAATAAAGAAGACTTAAGTACAGTTGGTAGCTCTGGCTTACCTAGCCTATTAATGAACTGTATGTATTTATGTGACCTGATAGCTGTAATCATGGTAGGCATTGTTTACTTCTGGTACCAGAGAGGCTTTCTTCACGCAAGCATGCTTCTCCGCAGTAAAAGGACTGCTGCTGTCTCCCTGTCTAGTCCTGTGCCTAGATTAGGTGCTTGGAAGTGTAGTTTTAAAACGGTTTTATATCTTGGAGGAGAAAACGTGACAGTCCATTAATTTGCATGCCGTAAGAGCTGCACATTGTATACCATTTCCCATGTAACAAAACCCTAAAACAAACATCTTGGGCTTTTTAAATCCCAAATATGCCGTGCTTTATTAAGTTACAGTAAGTCTGGGGTGTGGGTATGAGTGTGTGAGTATCGGTTAGCTGACAAGTGTTTGGACATTTGCAAATGAGACTACACTAGGTGTAGACATGGACCGAGTCATAAAGAAGTAATCCTGCATTTAAAACATGTCCTCAGAATTTTTAAACTCAAGAAATTTAATTTTATTTGCTATTTCTTTCCTTATCCCAAGTCTAAAATGAGCCAAGAGAAATAACAGATGATTTTAGGAAGTGCTGGTAGCCTGTGTGGTTTCTGACTTCTGGGATGGCCTCATTTCATAATAGTTTCAAAATTTAGCTCTTGAAATTCTCAAAGTTACAGAAGACATTGGACCTAAAATACATGATTTTACATTTGTAATTTTGAGAAGTTCTTAATTATGAATATTGTGAATCTATATACTCAGGACATTTCTGGCTTGATTTTGTGTGTTATTCAATTAATGCTGTGCCTGAGTAAGGGGGGAGGTAGATTCTTAGGGTAACCTAGATGATTTAGAATGAAATTACTGTCCTCACCCCTCTTCAGTGCAGGTACATTTTACTGTTTTTCCTTTCCATTAGGCACCCTAAAACCATTAAGTTTGCTGCTGAAAAAAGAATATTCAGGACTTTACAGATAGAATTATTGCAATTTCTTGTCCTCAGAAGTGGACTGTACACCTAACAAAAACTTTCTTTTCCCCATCGTTACTTAGGGTTTGACTAAAAGTTAACACCAAAGAATTGTAGACAACTGCTTCTGCTTAACTGTCCATTCTTTTTTAAATCAGGGTAGAGATGCATATATATGTATGTGAATACATATATGAATGTTCTTTTAACATGGATATTAAAGAGACAGAGAGTCTGATGGAATCTAATTTACGTGAAATTAAGTATATGGGGTTAGTAAGGAAACATTTTAAAAGAGTGAAGAGGATACTGAGAGACGTAAGCTGGACTAGCCTTACTTGCAAGTGAAGGATCTGGTGCTGCTTTCAGATGTTTATCCTTTGTGTTTTTAAATTTTTTCTTAAGCTTTAATCTTCGTTTTGTCTTAAAGTCAGCTGGTGTTTCTTGTTCATGGACTTTGGTACGATGGTGCTTTGCAAGGATGTATTTATATTTTAATGGCCAACATTTGGTCAGCCCTTGTCCACTATTCACTTCCCCCTTTTTGTAAAATAAGTGCTTTAATTGTAAACTGTATAAAAATACCTTGTATAAATCCCCCTTTTGATTATTACAATAAGCTGAGCTGTAACAAATGAAATGTTGATTTTTATAATAAAACAGTGGAAAATAAAAGTGTCATTTCTTTTCAGCAAGAAATTAAAAGCAGCTGCTTGTGCTTTGCTGTGATATATGACTGCTGTGTTTCAGACACAGCAAAACCCACCTTTATTTTTATTTCAAGGAAAACACAACCTTGGAAGAAAGGCTTTTTATTAGGCAGTAATTGAGCTCAAACATCAGGTGGTTAATGGAAACCAAGTTTTAATATAAAGGTCTTAACTTAGCAGATGCTTTTGAATCAGTAAGCTTGCCTTGGCTTAGGCATTCATGTAACCTACAAAGTGACCCGTGCCCCCCAACAGAAGTCAGTGCCCACCGGACAACGCACACAGCGGTTTGCTCGGTTGAAGGGCAGGTACAAGAATGCGGAAACCAGTGCAGTTGTTCTGGGTTGTTTCTCCCCAGGTAGGTTTTCAGCTAAGTTTATACAGTGTTTTTTAATTTTAATGCTTTGCCTTGTATATAGTTGCATTTAAATGTAGTGATTTCTAAATAAATTTAAATCAGAGGATGAGTTGGTTTAAATAGGGAGTTAAACTTGTTGATGGGGTTTGGGGCACACTACCCCAAAATACGGCACCTCCACATATTAAATATCTTCAGCCGAAGGAATTTGAGAAATGACACGTGTAGGAAGCTCACTGACCTTCCCCTGAAGTAGGTCATAAACCCTGGAGAGAGAGGTGCCCTCCCTGAACCCAGAGGAAAGGAGAGAGGGACACAGGAAACTGGACAAACAGGCCTTGTGGAGTCGCCCCCAGTTTCCTACACTTGGCTCATGTTATTGAGTAACCAAAAAGTCCGTTTAGTTTTTTTCTGTAAAGTAAAAGACATTTTTCATTTTCACCAATAACTATTGATTGGGATGTTTTTGAGTATGTTGGCTATGTTCCGTGTGGTATGATGTTGATATTTCTCAGTTCGTGTCTCGATTTGATCACTGTTAAAGTGGTCTACCCAACCACGGAGCATCATCCAGTGAGAAATACCCAGCACGGAGCTTCGCAAACTACTTTTGACACGTTCGATCAGTCACAAGCGCCTTCTCCATACATTGCACAAATCTTTTGCATCTCAGTAGCATTTTTACCTTTCTTGAAGTAAAGCATAATATGCCAAAAATGTTGCTTATTGTCTCCATCTTCAAAATTAAAATGGCTACACAAAAATTCATCAGTTTTGATTTTTTTAATGAACGCTGATATGACTAACAAAACTCCTGATTGAAGACAAGCGCTACTAGAACCATCTTGGGGGAAACAAACTTTTTGCCTAGCCCAATATTTGTCCCATCGTATCTATACAAAACGTTCCACTCCTCAAATCTAGCATAGAAACACTCAGGTTTAACCATTTCTTTGTGTCTTATTTTCTTATGAGGGCTCCCGTGTTATGTAACACTTAAGTCATTTGTATGTTTTCTCTTGTTAATCTCTTGTTACAGAGGTCCCAGTGGAGAACTTAGAAGATAATTTTCTTTGCATCCACCACTAAAAATTGTCTTCCTGAGATTTGCATTTGTAAATTCAAGTTTTATTACCACATAAAGCCAATTTCCAATAGAAGGGCTAAAAATAAAGGATAGGTTTGCTAACGTAAGGCTTGCATTCACTGTGCAGCAGCTACAGTGCTAAGTATTCCATTTTTTCACCCTCAGAGCAGACAACTGATTAGTGAGCAGACTTGACAGGAAATGCCAAACTTGAGCATAGAAAGTACAGTGCAAAATTTCAATCTGAGACATTGGCAGTGGGTGGAGGGAAAAGGACACTGAGACTTACATTCTAATCTCTGTTCCCTTTTCATTAACTGTCAAGGCACGTCTGAACTCATTATTTGTCGGTATTAGTCTCTGTTAAGAGTTTTCTGACCCTTGACTCGTCAGCCAGTTCTATGACGTGTTCCAGACAGCTACTTGTACATAAAGCACTCTAGGCACTAGTAGTATTACAAGTCTCCCAGAGACGAACAGCTATCTAGTATCCTGTTCTGTCCAGATGCCTATTCCAAGCCTCCTTCCCCCTTTGCCCCTTCTCTGGTGTTGCTCTGCATTTTAAAGGAAGGTATACTTCTCAAAAGAGAGACAGCCCCGGCACAAGCTTTATGGCAGACAAAAATGATTATTTTGAGAGATTTTTTTTGACTTCTGATCATCCTACCAAAAGCTCCCCCATTGCCATTACCCCATGTCATGGCCTTGAAGACATGTGTTTTGTCTGGTAATTAGAGTCCCTTTTCTTGGGGATTCCGTGGGAAGGAAGGAAAGGGTTAGGGCCCTCAGGTTCTATGCAGTGCTTGTGTTTCTTAGGTGCAGATGTATATCATGGGAAGATTTTTAAGTAAACTCAGTTTTGATCTAGGGTAATTTATATTTTCTATTATGTCAATTTTCATCATTTATGTGTTTCATGAATTTTTTCATTTCATCTATATTGTCAATTTGTTGGCAACATATGTTGGCAAAATAAAGTGTTATGCTTTTAATATCTCCTCATTTCTGACATTTGGTAATTTGTGTCTTGGTCAAACTGAAGGTGTATTGATATTATAGATCTTTTCAAAAATGAGCTCCTCTTCTAATTAATTTTTCTCTATTTTATGTCCATTATCTATTTCATTGTTTTCTACTCATTATTTCTTTTACTCATTTAGGTCAAATTTGTTTAGCTGCTTAAGATGGAACCTTATGTATTTTAGAATTTTCTTTCCTGCTATAAGCATTTAAAGCTATACATTTTCTTCTAAGCATGTTTATCATCGAGTTCAAAACATTTTCCAGTTTCACTTGTGATTTCTTTTTTGGACCATGGGTTACATAAAAGTGTTTATCTTCTAAATATATGTGAGTTTTTAGACATAATTTTGTTAGACCTAATTTCATAATGGTCATATCTTACAAGGTGGTCTGCTCATGATAAATTTTACTTTAAAAAAAAAATGTATTTGTTTTTAGAGAGAGGGGAAGGGAGGGAGAAAGGGAGAGAAACATGAATGTGTGGTTGCCTCTTGTGCGCCCCCTACCTGGCCTGCAACCCGGGCATGTGCCCTGACTGGGAATCAAACTCGTGACCCTTTGGTTCGCAGGCTGGTGCTCAATCCACTGAGCCACACCAGCCAGGGCATAAATTTTACTTTTGATTGGCTGAAAATGTTTTCATTTTATCTTAAAAAAAAACTAAAACAGCATTATTGAGGTACAACTGACATACAATAAACTGCGTGCATTTAAAGCATACAGTGATTAATTCTGTGATGTGTACACTCATAAAATAAGACAAGGTGCAGAACGGTGCCGTCATCCCAAAACACTCACCCCTCTTTGCATCCCCAGGCTACCAATGATCTGTTTTCTGTTGCAATGAATTCGTTTGTATTTCTAGAATTTTATAAAAATAAATTTATCCTGTGTGTGGAAGGGTTTAGATTTCATCCATATTAAAACATGTACTAACAATTTATTCCTTTTTTATGGAATTTAAGTATTGAATGTATTGTATGGATATAGCACAGATTGTTTATTCATCTATGATGGGCTTTGACAAAGTTACTGCATTTGGTACAGGTTTTAGACAAATTTTTTTGAGTAAATTCCTCAGTGAAATGAATGGGTTATCTGGTAGCTGATATTTAACTTTTTAAGAGTCTGTCAAAATGTTTTCCATCTTGGAAGTCATACTTTTGATCATCTTCTTTTTCTTAGATAAGTCCCTTTAACATTTCATATAATAAGGGCTTGGTGATGATGAACTCCTTTAACTTGACCTTATCTGGGAAGCACTTTTTCTGCCCTTCCATTCTAAATCATAGCTTTGCTGGATAGAGTAATCTTGGATGTAGGTCCTTGCCTTTCATGACTTTGAATACTTCTTTCCAGTCCCTTCTTGCCTGCAAGGTTTCTTTTGAGAAATCAGCTGACAGTCTTATGGGAACTCCTTTGTAGGTAACTGTCTCCTTTCCTCTTGCTGCTTTTAAGATTCTCTCCTTATCTTTAATCTTGGGTAATGTAGTTATGATGTACCTTGGTGTGTGCTTCCTTGGGTCCAACTTCTTTGGGACTCTGAGCTTCCTGGAGTTCCTGGAAGTCTATTTCCATTGCAAGATTGGGGAAGTTCTCCTTCATTATTTTTCAAATAAGTTTCAATTTCTTGCTCTTCCTCTTCTCCTTCTGGCACCCCTATGATTTGGATGTTGGAACATTTAAAGTCCCAGAGGTTCCTAAACCTCTCCTCGTTTTTTTGAATTCTTGTTTCTTCTTTCTGCTCTGGTTAGAATGTTTATTTCTTCCTTCTTGTCGACACCGTTGATTTGAGTCCCGGTGTCCTTCCCATCACTATTGGTTCCCTGTACATTGTCCTTTATTTCACTTAGCATAGCCTTCATTTTTTCATCTAATTTGCGGCCATATTCATCCAATTCTGTGAGCCTCCTGATTACCAGTGTTTTGAACTGTGCACCTGATAGGTTGGCTATCTCTTCATCACTTAGTTATATTTTTTTCTGGAGTTTTGATCTGTTCTTTCATTAGGGCCTTTTTTTTTTTTGGTCTCGCATGCCTGTTATATAGTAAGGAGTGGAGCCGTAGGTATTCACTAGGGCGGGGCCACCCACGTGGCTGCACTATGTAGTAACAACAGTTAGTTAGTGCTATCTGTGGGGGATGGGTCCAAGAGGCAACAGTGCTGCTTGCTCTGCTCTCTGCTGGTTTTCAGTCACTTCCCCTGCTACCCACAGTCAAATTGGGCCCCTCTAGTGCTGATTCCCAAGTGGGTGGTCTTGTGCATGCTCTAGGCCCCTGTGGGTTTCTCCAACGAACTCTCCTGTGAGGCTGGGACTTTCTCCTGCTACCCGCCTCAACCCACACAGGTGTTTTCACTCAGTGGTTTGAGGCTTTATTTCCCCGTGCTGGGACCCTGGATTGTGCAGTTTGTCTTGCTCCCCAGTTGTTCCTCCCAGTTTATCTGCACACGGATGTGGGACCGCCCAGTCCGCAATTCACCGCCTCGCTACGAGTCCTCTCCGCCCAGCTGCTTGTCTCCACCCCTGCTACTGGTCTGGATAAATGTTTCTTCTTTATCTCCTTTGTTGTCGGACTTCCATACAGTTTTTTCCATCAGTTCTGGTTGTTTTTTGTTTTTAAATTTGTTGTCCTTCTTTTGGTTGTGCAAGGAGGCACAGTGTGTCTACCTACGCCTCCATGTTGGCCAGAATTTGGTAGTATGAAGATTTTAATGATGCTAATTCTTCCAGTCCATGAACTCGGTATATGCTTCAATGTATTTGTATCTTCCTTAACTTCTTTCTTCAGTGTTCTATAGTTTTCTGAGTATAGGTCTTTTACTTCCTTGTTTAAATTTATTCATGGTTATTTTATTTTTCTTGTTGCTATAGAAAATGGGATTTTTCCTAGTTTTTATATCTGATATTTTATTGTTCATGTACAAGAATGTCATTGATTTCTGAATGTTGACTTTGTATCCCACTATTTTGCCAAATTCACCTATTAGGTTTAGTAGTTTTTTGATGGAGACTATAGGGTTTTCTACATACACTATCATGTTTTCTGTGATTAATGACAGTTTTACTTCCTCCTTTCCAATTTGGATGTGTTTTATTTCTTTATCTTGTCTGATGTCTGTGGCTAGAACTTCTAGTACTATGTTGAATAAGAGTGGTGAAAACATACACCTTTGTCTTGTTCCTGATCTTAAGGGGAAAGCTTTTAGTTTTTGCCCATTGAGTATAATGTTGGCTTTATGGTCTTATATATGGCTTTTATTATGTTGAGGAATGCTCCCTCTACTCCCACTTTGCTGAGTGTTTTTATCATAAATGGGTGTTGTACCTTATCAAATGCTTTCTCAGATCTATTGATGTGGTAATGTGATTTTCATCCTTTATTTTGTTTATGTGGTGTATTAATTTTCTTGATTTGTGAATATTGTACCATCCTTGCATCCCTGGGATGAATCCCACTTGATCATGGTGTATGATCTTTTTAATGTATTGCTGGATGCGGTTTGCCAATATTTTGTTGAGGATTTTAGCGTCTATGTTCATCAGCAATATTGGCCTCTAGTTTTATTTCTTTGTTGTGTCTTTATCTGGTTTTGTGATTAGGATGATGCTGGCCTCACAAAAAAGAGTTTGGGAGTCTTCCCTCTTCTTGGATATTTTGGAATAGTCTGAGAAGGATAGGGGTTATCTCTTTCTTAAATGTTTTGTAAAATTCTCATGTGAAACCACCCAGTTCAGGGCTTTGAGTGCCAGGGGTTTTTTGATTACTGCTTTGATTTCACCAGCTGTTATGTCTGTTCAAGCTTTTTTGTTTCAGTTTTGGAAGATTATGCTTTTCTAGAAATTTGTCCATTTCACCCAGGTTTCCAAATTTCTTGGCATATAGTTGTTTGTAGTAATTTCTTACAATCCTTTGTATTTCTCTGGTATCAGTTGTTATTTCTCCTCTTTTGCTTTTGATTTTATTTATTTGGGTTCTCTTTTTCTTGTTGAGTCTGGTTAAAGGCTTGTCGATAAAGGCTTTTCAAAGATAAACAAAAGATAAAAGAACCAGCTCCCAGATTTATCAATCCTTTTCATTGTACTTTTGGTCTCTATGTCATTTAATTCTGCTCTGATCTTGAGTATTTCCTTCTACTCGCTCTGGGCTTTGTGTGTTGTCGTTCCTACAGTTTCTGTAGCTGTAGGATTAGGTTGTTTGAAATGTTTCTATCTTTTTTAGGTAGGCCCGTATTGCCATGAACTTCCCTCTCAGGATTGCCTTGGTTGTGTCCAACAGACTTTGGACTGTTGTGTGTTCGTTTGTTTTCAGAAACTTTTTGATTTCTGCTTTGATGTCATTATTAACCCGTTCATTATTTGACAGCATGCTATTCAGTCTCCATGAGTTTGGATGTTGTTGAGTTTTTTCCTTGAGGTAAGTTTCTAGTTTCAAGCCCTTGTGGTCTGAGAAAATGCTTGATATGATTTCAATTTTCTTCAATTTGTTGAGGCTTGTTTTGTGTAAAGGACTTCCTTTAACATTTTTTATAGTTCAGTTCTGCTATTGAGGAATTCTTTCAGCTTTTGCATATCTCAAAAAGTCTTTATTTCACCTTCTTCTTTAAAACACCTTTTTGGGGGGGGTATAGAATTCTGCGTTGATAATTTTTTTCTCTTGATACTTAAAGATGACACTCTATTTTATTATGTCTTATATTGGTACAAGAAAAGTTTGCTGTCAATTTCTTTTTTGTTTCTGAGTATGTAATGTACCTTTTTCTCTGGTTACTCTCAAGATTTTTTTAAATCACTGGTTTTGAGCAATTTATGATATACCTTAGTGTAGTTTTCTACATGTTTTTTTGTAGTTGACATTCATTGAGTTTCTTGGTTCCGTGGGCTTATAGTTTTTATCAGATTTGGAAATATTTCACTGCAGTTACACATAGACTGGCCGGTAGAAGTTATCCCAAAGCTCACTATTGCTTTGCTTTTTTCTCCCCGGGTCTTATTTCTCTGTGTTCTATTTTGAATCACTTGCTATGTCTTCGAGTGTACTTACCTGTTCTCCTACATACTGTAGTCTGCTGTTAATCCAGTCCAGCCTGTTTTTCATTCAGAGTTACAGATTCCTTTAGAAGTTTTAAATCATATTTATAATTTCTATGTGGACTTCAAGGATCAGTCTTTCCTTTGACTTACTGAGTAAATGGAATACAATTATAATAGTTTTAATGTCCTTGTCTAGTAATTTTATCAGCTATATCATTTCCAGGGTGGCTTTTCTTCATGTTTCTCCTCATCATTGGTTTCATTTTCCTGCTTTTTACACCTTGTAATTTTTCAGTTGGGTGCCAGACATTGTCAATGTTACCTTGTTGAGTATTGGATATTTTTGTGATCTTGTGAAGATTCATGAGCTTTGCTCTGGAACACAGCTAAGTTATTGATCCTTTGGTTCTTGCTCTTCATCTTTATTGAGCAGAACCAGAAGTATGTTTAGTCTCGGGCTAATTTTTTCCTATTTGGGAGGCAAAATCCTGCTGAGTATTTTACTTATTGCAGTACAAATTTTGAGGTTTTTCCATTCTGGATACTGGAAATAGGCACAACTCCCAACCCTGTGTGAGTTTCAGAATGTGTTCCCTTAATATTTTCAGGCGTTCTTTTTTGAAGCCTTAGATAACATCTTCACGTGTGTGCATTGTTCAGTATTCATCTGAAAACTTGAGGGGACCTCTCTGCAGATCCCTGAAGCTTTGTGTGCTATTCTCTTCTCTCCATTATTTTCCCTGCAAACTTTAGCTGCCTTGGCCCTCCTGGGCTCCCAGGCTCGGTCTTCTCTATTCAGGGAGACTGCTGAGCCCTGCATGGGTTCTCCTCCTTCCAACACAGCCTGAACACTCTTTACCTGCAGTATTCTAGGGCAAGCCTAGGGCTCACTTTGTTTCTCGTCTCTCAGGACCAGTTCTTCATTACCTGATGCACAACATCATGAAAACCAATCTTTCAAACATTTTGTCTATTTTTTTCCAGTTATTTTAAGCAGGAGATTAAATTCAGGTACTGTTACTTTATCTTAGATGGAAGCAGCAGATGATATTGAAACAGTTAAAAAGCTTGTTAAAACCACACACACCTTGGGCCATACTCCAGTCTCACTGATTTTTAGGTTACAGCAGTAAGGCTAAGGTATGATTCTGCAATTGGGCCCTGAAATTATGCCAGGCATTGGGTATACAAAGTTAAATTAGGGATCATACTTGTTTACGAAAGAGTTTGCAATCCGGTGTAAAGAACTTGTTCTTATGGTACAAATGTACTAAGTACAATGTCTACATACACGGTGTTATGTAATATCCTTATGAAGAAAAGCATCCAAATGTAGCCCCATGGCTGAAAGAGGGTTTTGGCAAATGATGGCCAAGAGGGGTTTATGAATGGTTCCTTGTGGAAATGAAGGAGTGAATTGGAAAGATGGGTTAGAGTTGAATTAGAGGAAATAGGGGAAAGAGGACCAGCAGGCAAGGATGCTACAAATGGAGAACATGTTGTCATGAAGCCTCTGGATGACAAGATTACACTTGTAGTACATAATACACTTGGGAACCTGCAAACAGTTCGACATATTTGGATCACGGTGGGAGAAGAGATGGTCTCCAGTGTCTCCATCTGCAAAAGGAGACTCCTTCAGCCCTGACATTTCTGACTTTCAAAGTGCGGGGGAAAGTAAGAGAATAACTCAGTTCCATTGAGATGGGTTGGGTGGTGAAGCATGTGATAAGAGATAGGTCCACTTTTCTCTTGAAGTTGAGAGTATACCTGAATAACTCATTCCTTTATGTGTCCATCAGAGGGTTTTTTTTTTTTTGAACACCTATTTTATGTCAGACTGCATGTTGGGTGCTAGAGATCCAGAAATTTGTAAGACCGTATAATTTGAAAGCCTTTTTAAACATTGCTGTACGTCTTAAATACTTACTGTGGAACATATTTTACTTACTAAAATACCTCATTCCGAACAGGATCGGTTTCAGAAAAACAGTCAGCGACTGCTTTGGGAGGAGTGTAAATCTTCAGCTTAGCTCAGGACAGCACATACCCGTGCACGTAAGCGCACCCTCGGCGCCAAGGCCAAGCACTGTTCTGAGCACTTTCTGGAAATTAACTCATGGGGTCCTGACAGAAATTGCAGGACGATTACTTAGTGCTTACTTTAACCACAAGATACTCTTGTGACACCTTTTCATACCAGCTACTAATCATTACCCTCCCACAAAAAATAACAAAGAAATCCCCCAAGACCTTGAGAGGCAGAGACGAGGTCACTGAAAGTTGAGGGCAGTAGGAGTCATTGTTTTCTGCCAAATGGAAGGTTTCAAACTGCCAAAGAATCCTCCTAGAGCAGTGAGTCAAAAGGGCAGATGTGGCAGCGTTTCCCCAGACTAGCGGATGTAGCAGTCACTTCCGGTCTCTGAACTGTGTCTGCTAACATGCACAGCAGCACCTTCCTAAAGGGAGGCTGCAGAGAACATCAGTAGGCCATCCTAAGTGCAGTTTAAAAAAATAAATAGTACTAGAAATCAAAGAGTAGGCACATGCGCAATTTATCATTTCGCCCTCAGGAGGTCGGTGAGTATCTGTAACACTTTCCCTAAGGTGGCTGACGGAGGCAGGATGATGGTTTCTGATCTGAATATTTGAGAGGAATAGTCTTTCTAGATCTCCTCACACACTGAGTGGAGGGCCTGAAAAGCACGGATGGCAAGGCCATGACACTGCAGTCTATGAGCCAGACACAACCAAGGCCTCTCCTGATGCCTCTGGATTCACGGGAATAATGGTTTTGACAACGTCAGTGCTCCGTCTGCCTTGCACGAGTTTATTTTCTCCTGGAGTCTCTGCTGAGAGCCATGTGCCCAGGACCACAGTTGGCTGATGAGTATTCCAGATGGCCCATCTTCTGATGTTTCAGTCTACGTCTTCATGTGATACCCCAAGTACTTTTTCCTAGAGGGGAAAAAGAGAAATTAGATTCTTAAAATTCCAAGTCGGATTCACTGTTGAAGTGAAAACATATGCCTGTTAACTCTGCTCTCTTATCCCAGGCACGACCCAGGGCCCAGAGACTATATTAGGGTTGGGGGAAGGGTTTGGAAAGGTGACCGGCTTCCTTGGTATGCCTGCAAGGAAAACGCCAGCTAAGGACTTGGGTTACACATCCAGAGCTAACAGGCTACATGGGAAAAGGCTTGGATGCTGTATTTAAAATTCAAAAGAGTGGATAAGGAATTCCTCTCCTCTTATAAGCCTCTCCTTTCAGGGTGCTGTAGAGAGGGAGAGGTTACAGGAGCTCAGGGTGACTGTGTGAACAGTGAGGAAAAAGGGCCAAAGAGTAAATTAAAATCCTGTGGTAGCTTGTTTAGCATGCCTTGTAAACAGAGTTGCTATTCATTTGATTGGTTGATTCATTATTCTGCCAGTATTGGCTGAACATCTATGATATATCTAGAAGCAGTGGGAGCTACTAGAGATAGAAGGAGGCATAAACGCGCACAATTCTGTCCATACAGATTTGCAGCTTGGTTGGGAAGATTAGATGTGCTCGTAGAGAATACCGAGAAACTTAGGAATGAACCCTGAGCTCCTGAAAGCCTAGGAGTCATTTCCTTCCTCCCATCGCACTACAAGGACATCCCAGAGAGGCACCGGAATACCTGGGGCCAATGGGGGTCCCTGGAGGCCCGCCACCAGCGCCGTGGTTTTGTACCCTGTTCGGGGAAACTGAGCACAGGTCTCAGCCCACACTTCCTTCATTCTGCTGTAGCGCATGTTGACTCATAGATATATTTTTAAATCAACGTTCTTATTTTTCTACAACTCTTTTTCTATCACTTTGGAAAATTAATCCTTTTTCTCTTACTCTTTTTTTTCTCCCTTTCCTAATTTCCAGCTTCACGCTCCAAATAAAACTAAATTATGGCCAGGCCTTGCAATCAGGATTTTTGATGGTCTGGAAGTAAACTAATAAATTTGGAATGGAAACTGCAAGTGATAAAGTGCTAATACCATCAAATTCTAAAAGCTTTGAAAGTTCCCTTTATTATTTCTACTGAAGAATCCACCTATTTTTCTCTAATTAGAAACTAGCATACAAATTTTAAAAATAAGTAAATAAAAATGTTCGTATTTTTCCCCTTTTTGTTTGCTTACTAGAATCAGAACCACTGTTTTCATAGCAGATTTATTGAAATATGCCATAAAATTCATTCTTTAAAGTATATAATTCATTGGCTCCCAGAATGTTTACAGAGTTGTGCCTCTGTCTGATTGTAGAACAGTCTCATCACAAGAAGAAACTCCAGTTCATTAGCAGTCCCTCCCCATTCCCTCTCCCCAAAGCCCCGGGAAGCCACTAATCTGTCTCTGAGTCGGCCTGTTCTGCACATTTCATATAAATGAAATCATACAATAGATGGTCCTTTTTTTCTGACTGTTTTCACTTAGGATAATGTTTTCAAGGTTCATCCATCTGTCAATATTTCATTCCTTTTTGTGGCTGAATAATATTCCATTGTATGAATATGCCACATTTGGTTTTTCTCGTCATTGTTCACTATTGATGAACATTTGTGTTCTTTCCACTTTGGGGCTTCTGAATAATGAATGCCTCTATGAACATTCATGTACAAGTCTTTATGTGAACATTTGTTCCCAATTTTCTTGGGTACATACCAAAGAGTGGAATTGGTAATTCTATGTAGCACATTTTGGGGAACTGCCAAATTGTTTTCCGACGGGGCTGGACCATGTTAGCATCCAACCAGCAACGTATGAGGGCTCACATTTCTCCTGTCCTCATCAACACTTGTCTTTTTTATTTTAGCCGTGCTAGTGGGTGTGAAATGGTATCTCACTGTGGTTTTGATTTGCATTTCCCCAATGTTAAAATGAAGATGCCAAGCAAGCGTCTTTTCATGTGCTCATTGGCCATTTGTATGTCTTCTTTGGAGAAATGTCTATTCAAATCCATTGCCCATTTAAAAACTTGGGTTATTTGTCTCTTTGTTTTTGAGTTCCAAGAGTTCATTACATATTCTAAATATAAGTATACGACTTTCAGATATTTTTCCCATTATATGGGTTGTGCTTTTACTTTTTTTGTGATGTCCCTTGAAATAGAAAAGTTTTTAATTTTCATTAGTAGTCCAGTTTATTTTTTCTTTTCTTGCTTGTACTTTTGGTGTGGAACCACCATTGTTTATAGGACACATTTGGCATTTCAGTCAATGTATGATGTATTTGGCATACATCAATTAACTAAGCAGACTTTTGAGAACTGGCCTGGGAACCCAACTGATACTTATAATCTCTATGGAAAAATATATTTGCAGGGCCAACAATGATGGTGACTTCCTGTATGTAATTACAGTGCAAACAGGAAGTGTAGTAGGAGGGTCAGAGGCTGGCGAGGGTCTTGAGCTGGAGCGGTTGGGAAAGGCTCTGGGACTGAGGAGGGACTTGAAGGGGTCCTGGCAGGAAGAACAGCTAAAGCTGAAATAGTGTCCAGGAATCTATCCTCTTAGTGTGAGTTGAGGCAGCTTAAATGTAAAATACTTAAGAGCCTTAGTTGTTCAGCCACTTAAGGGCTATCATACCCCGTACAAAAGCAGGAAATAGGAAATATCAGAAGACAGGGTAGATTAACAGGCCTCCGCTGAAGACCACAGTGGGCACGTCAGTCCCTTAGGCAAGATCGGTTGTACTTTCTCTCTGGTTGCTGAGAGACTAAGGTTGGTTTGGGCACCCCAGGGTCATGCTGGCCATGCCTCAAAGAGACTTAACCCTGCTACTGGCCCCGGAACATTCTGGTAGAAAGAGGACTAATGATAATGTGGGGCAAAGGCCTACCCTCTGAGATTTAAAGCTCTGGGGCAAAGCATTTTGACAAGGCTGACCGTAGGCGGCATTTGAACATGGCAGGTGGAAGAAAATCTCGAGGAATGGGGATAAAGGAGGAGGGAGGGGCTGGGCTAAGGCATGGGGGTGAAGATATCTCTTTTGTTTGATAACAGGTAATTTAAAACAGATGAAAATTTAACTGTTTGCTTTTTAGTTTATATCAAAATGTCCCCGTCAAAATTCTGGGTCAAAGCCCCAATGGGTCGTCAAAAAGGTCGTCGTCATCCTGAACCCCTGCCTGAGGGTTATCCCCACAGCCTTTCAGCATCTGAGAGTATGAGGAAGGGCCAGCCTCTCCTGACTGACTGCCACTTGTCTGCTGCCTGCAGAGTTCGTGGACAGAGAAATTATATCTGTCTAAACATCTCATCTCTCAGCATCTCCTCATTTCCTGTCGCCTCTGACCAGTCCCTGTCCCCTGACACACACAGCCCATGTACCCTTCGGGAGCTCAGTAAATATTTATTGATGATGAAGATAATCACTAAAAATATGTTTCCATCAATGGGATATATCTTTTGCCACTCAAGCGTCCAAAGCCCATGAGAACTGCTTCACGGATGTGTTCCCTTCACTAAAAAAACAAAACTAAACAAAAATAAAACCCTCAAACTTTCCATCCCATCTACTCTGGGATCTGGGAAGATTCGTTTTTAAATAACATGCACTTACCCATCCGCCATGCTGCTGGATCCAAGGTGAAAAGTGCTCTTTCAGGTACTTGGTTCCAAAGCCTAGCACCTTGTTCATGGGGTGGTTGTCAATGGCGGTGAGCTTGGCCGTGACGTCTATTGCCAGAGCAGCCTTGAAGCCCTGAGCTTTGACCTCTGATTCTCCCCTGGTATCTATACCCCTGAGGAACTGGTCTGTGATGGTCTTGAAAACGGGGTAGGACAGGCCTCCAGGGAAGCTGTTCATCAAGGCCTTGTCCTTCCTCAGCTGCGTACAAGAGGATAAGCATTCAGTAGAGGGGCTGGGCCCAGTGGGGCAGACTACCTAGCTCGACAGTGGGCCACTAAACACCCAACGGGAAATGCTGCATTGCGGTCTCAACCACGGCACAATGTGCTGCAGAGCCGGACCAGGCACGGGCCTGCTCTGTGACTTCATCTCACTGGGACTAATCAGTGATTGACCCGAACAGCCCATTCACTCCACATTCACAGAATGTTTCCCGAGCTCCTGCGGTGGCAGGTACTGTGGATGATTAAGACCCAGGCCCTCACTCTGGGTCTTAATCATCCAACACAGTACCCAGTACTTTGCTACAGGTCATGTCAGGGGCTGACTCCAGAGCTTGGAAGTCACTGTGTTGGCTCAAACCCCTGCTCCAGCTCTTCCTAGCTATGCAATCTTGGAGAAATTACTTAACCTCTTGCCTTCAGCTGTGTCCTCTCTAAACCAGGATGATGACAGTAACTCTACTATAGGGCGATTGAGCAAAACACTAGGCACAGTGCCCCACGTGGGGACATGCTTGTGAAACGTTAGTAATTTGGCAGGGTGCTGTGAGAGCACAGGGCGTCAGGGAGGACTCCCCGAGGGGCATGAGTTCACTGAAAAGAAGACCCTAATCCACAGATTCCTTTCCATGGCTCTACTCATTCTGTTTTACCTCCCCCTAGCATCTCTCTGCTCTACCTTCTATGGACTTCCATACCTTTAACAAAAAATTAAGTATTGTGTCTGTTTCTTTTGAAAATCTCAGGGCTTGAGTCATAAGGCAGACATCACCCTCACTTACAGCCATCCTTGCAACGTCTATTAATAAGATGGTTGTCACGTGAAAACAGAAATGCCGCAGCAGGGACTAAATGTTTACTTGAACATCCTCTAGTTCTGTGCTTGAGGAATGATAAGATGAGCAGGTTTTCAACAAATATTGTTTATAACAGGGATATTCTGGGGATGAGTCAGAGGCTGCCGAAAGCTTTTGGTGGAGCGGTGTCTTTATCTGAGCCCAGCCCACCCCCAGCCTCCAGGAGGCACTGGGGCCTATCTGAACTGTAACAGTGAAGCAGGAATGACCAACGGCCTCCACACCAAGAATGGACCCCTCCTAATCAGTGACCCAGCTGAAGAAGCTAGCCTCAAAACCTCAGCGGGCAGCTCCGCCAGATGGTAAAGGAATCCAACAGCAGAAAGGAACACCTCCCACAGAGCATCTGGGCCCTCCCCCTGCCCCTTTCTGGCCCCACTGGCTACTTGGCATCACGGGGAGGAGGTGCAGGTTCGGGATGAGGCTGCGGGTGCAGGCACTGCAGCTAGGGCCGGGCCCTTCTCCCTTGTCACTGTCCCACTCTGGTGGCAACTCACACCCACAGCACAAGTCAGGCTTTTTGTGTGTTCCTGCCCGAGTTCTCTACTGGGGAACCACATAAAAGGAAGAACCACCATGTGCTGTACATCGATAATGCAGAGTATCACCCAAATCATCAAGAGAGTGTATCAGACAAAGTGAGGTTTTTCCCCAAGTAGTATTTGTAGGGTGAGAAAGAAAGCATCTCTCTTCATAACCAGAGGGGTTGCCTTTCCTCCTGCCTCCTGTCTGGGCCTCCCTCACCTACGGCAAGTCACTGCTAAGGGAGGGTGGGAGGAGGCTGCAGGGAGAGCTCCAGAAGCTTTAAGCCTTAAAGAACCCTGGAGGGCATCTCCTGAATACGTCCCAGTTCAGGTCCCCAACTGTTGCCTTCGTTATTGGCATCTACTTGAACTTCTTCTAGGGACAGGAAGGTCAGCCGTTGGTTCTGAAGGGCAGCCACCATGGATGGAAAGGTCATTCTTAAAATGGGGAGAAATCAATTGCCCCACAACTCCTATTCATTGATGTTAGCTCTGGAGAGACACAGGGTTGTCCTTGGGTCATGTACCATGTTCTCATTTCTGCTTCCTCCGCACCCCTGTCCACCTTAACTTGTGGCCCTGAAGTTCGCACCCCGTCCCTCCCTTCTCTTTAGTCTCAGATCCCGGTTTTCTCACTATTTCTCATTCTGTACCACGTCTCATGCCCTTCAGCACCCTGGCCACCAGCCTGTGACAAAGGCATTGAGAGAGCAGCAACAGAGCACGCAGTGACTAGGGTGGAAGGTGCTGTTCCCCCTTCTGCAGCCCCCTGAGCCTGACTTCTTCCCCCTGGATCCTGGCCAAACAAGGAAATGGGTCCCTAGGCCAGCCCCTGATTGACAGGCCCTAGAGACTACTCGGCAGCCTGTGGGTGACAGACATGGAGGGGGTGGTGGTATTCAGAAGCCCTTCTGAGTAGAGCGGGAGCCTGCTCACCAACGCTTTATCTGAAGGCGCCTCTCACATGTTTCTAATTGGAATGACGGGTCTCAACTTCTAAATGGCAGGAAATCCAATGTTCCAAGTAACACTAACTGGCCTCCCCAGCCGGATTGCTGAGAGAGACTTGAGCAGAGAACAGTCCAGCCATAGGGGGAGATTTCAGACAGGGCTGCAGCCTTGGAGCAGCTGTGGGACGCAGCTATCCAGGCTGTGGGGCCAGCGCAAGAGTCTAAACTTCCCTGAGGATCAGTTACATGGGGAACTAGACTCAGAATTCTATTCAGCAAATTGTAATTTATTGGTGTCTTTTCTTACAATAACAAAGTTACTCTTTTCGTTTCCAAAAATTCCAAGGAGGCTCCAGAAGGTTTACTTATGTTTTCCAAAGTGATTCATTTTTGAGATGCAGCCAGCATGAAGAATTTTGACTCCAAGTGAAATAAAATTGAGGACTAAGTGGAAATCAGAACTTCGAAAAGGAATACAGGCTGTTCTCATGGCCCAGAGCATGGGCACAGAAAGAAATCGGGTTAGTTCTAGAAGCGCCATACCTCTCTTTCCATCTGATCCCCTGAGTATTTCAGCAGCTCAACGATTTTGGCTATTATTTGGTCTTCTGCATCTGTTGGGAAAATCCCAGTTATTTCTTTCTTTCAAGAAAAAAATACTCTTAAATTTTCCCAGTGACAATGCTTAGCTTGGTTAGGGATTGAGGAAGACAAGGGCTTGGTAACTTTTAGCAAATTAAATCTCACCTCCCCTTTGCCGATTTTAGGCACAAACCATCCCAGACACCCTCTCCTTTCTTCTTTCTTCCCTCGCCCCCAACTCTCAGGTGAAATTCATCACCCTGTTTACTGTCAAGATGTTGTTGAAGACATCAGTTCTACCACACAGGATCCCGTCTCTAAAGATATTTGGGAGAAACTTCTCTCTCTGCTCTTCGGGCTTCTCCTAAGCGGATGGATGTGTATATTCCCTGTCCGATCACACTCCCTCTTGGTGTTAGCTGCCAGGCAGGGGAGAGATAAGTTCGTGGTGCCCATCTAAGAGGGGTGTAGTCTTCTGGGCCTGCATTTTTAGAATTAAACTCATTTCTAACTTCACCTCATTTTCCTGCTGCTGTTTTCTTTTCACACTATTTTTCAAATTTGATTTTATTTTACTATACCAAAGTGTTTACTTTTATGCTGTGTCTTTACAGTAAGGTGGGGTAAAACTAAATAAAATTAATAATTCTCCTACCCCAGAAGCTAAAATGGCAGATGGACAGAGAGGCGGTGAGGTTGGTGTCTGGTGTGTTTGTCAGAAAGGAGGAGGTGCAGTAATAGGATTTTTCTTGTCTCAAACGTGCTAACAGTGATACATGAGGAAAACGGTCACTGCTGTAGCACAGAATCCACAGAGAAAAGCCCGTGACTGAGAGGACGGAATTTTTTACTTATGGCACAATCTGTGAAGTGCTGGAGTCCTCAGGTTTGTTCCAGATAAAAGCAAAAGAGGGGCCAAGAAATTAATCTAGGACGTCACATCTCAAGGAGGTCAAATGAAGGGCAAGTTAAGTGGGAAGTCTGAGGTTCGAGTCACTGGGGAGAAGAAAGAATGTGCGTCTCCATCGCCCGTGTGTACTTTTTATCTCATGCTGCTGCTTCTCTCAGGGAAAGCTGTAACAATGGCCCAAATTTCCCATGTGCACAGAGGATACGGGCCTTAACTTGAGCTTGGTTTAGGGGTATTGCTTTCCATTGCCCAGACACACACAAGATAACAATAAAGTGGATACGCTTTGTTCTTAGCAAACTAAGAGGTGTCTTCGCCTCCAGCTCCTCACTCTAAGCCCCGCTGATAGACTGTGGTCCCAACAGTATGGCACAGGGTGGATAAACTCACCACTCTGCTTCCGAGGCTGGGAGACACCTTTGCCTTGCGCTTCGCTGTGCTGCAGACCCAGGCCGCAGCTCTGTCCCTCATCCTCCACTGGAGTGTGGGGACCGACAGCCAGGAGAGAGGGCTGTCATCAGTGAGGGAGTGTAGGGCTGAATTTCCTGCTTGGTCCTGTCCCCCTGAACTCTAAAATTTCTGCAAGTCTGATGGAATGTACAGTCCCAGCTAATGCTACAATTTTGGTGACAACAGACCCAGCCGAATCAGTACTACTCAGCCCTGCTTTGTGTCCTGCCCCAGACATACTGTCTGACACCCCCTGCTTTTTCACAGGAGTCCAAGGCAATGTTATAAATCTCTGGGCTGCTGCTGGATCTGGACCCTCTGCCCTCCCGTGAGCAAACTGGTCCCCTAGCCATTGCTAACACGATTAAATCTAACACTGCATTTCCCCCTGTGGATAAAGTTGATTGCATTCTCTGTACTTTCTCCTCTCCCTCACTAGACTTTTCTTTGGACTTAGCAGTGAGCTTGGCATGTTGCTTCAATCTTCTGGCTCACTCCTCTTGGCCTGGGCTGGCCTCTCAAGCTGAAGGTCGGTGCCTCCATCATGTTGCTGTTATGCCCTTGGTCTAGTCGCAGAGCGCTGAGCTGAACCAGTACATAAATGCTTGTATACCTCTCTGTGCCGGGAAAACACTCAGCCCAACACAAACACTCCAAGGGAAGTTTACCTTTTTGAGCACTTGCAGGCCTAGGCTGGAAGCTCGGGCCCTGCAGGTGGACAAGGGCCTGTGGTCCCAAACTCCTCTTGGACTTGAAGCTTCTTCCCTGGGTGTGCTCTTCTGGAGGTGGCCAGGAATAAACAATTTCAGCAACTCGGTTGGCAATGGAAGCGACTTTGGGGTCCACAGCTGAAATAAGACAAAATGGTGCTGAGAGGCCCTTCCCAGAAGACCTTGGCCGAGCTCATTGGTATGCACAGTTGTCCGAAATGAAAGACCAGCCTAGAGCGAGCGGAAACCGCCTGGGAGCGCGTGTGCAGGGCAGGCCATTCCACAGAGAAAGCACTGGCAGTTGCTTTGCAGAGGCTGGGATGGGGGAGGAGTCCACAGGGAAAGGATCACCACCTTGAAACAATTGTCCTGCACCCTCCTTTTGAAGTCTTTGCAAAATCGGGGTCCCCTTTCCCCTTTGTGAGGGAAGAAACAGAAACAGGTATGCTTAGTTCTTTGCTGGAGGAAATGCTCATTATGCTTTTATTTTTATTCTTTTTTGGGGGGACATCCTTTATATTTTGGAGAGCTGGCCCTTATGCACATAGGAGGGCATTCAATAGTTTGACAAGCCCATGGGGGTTGGTCACTGAGGAAAGACAAATACGCCTGCTCTCTGGCCATATTCATTACTCAAGCCCATTATCGAATAAACACCGAACTCTCCTCTCTCCTCCTCTCTCTTCCAGGTCTACTGGGAAACATCTAATTAATGCTGATAGGAAGCAAGGACGCATACAGTGCAGCCCATGACCTTCAAGAATTTATAATCCAGGAAAAGAGCATGTCATGTATTTGCACATATAACTAGAGAATAAAGCATTTGGGACCTGAAGGTTTCAATGACATTGGCCCCCTGAATGTCACAGCCCATGAAAGACAAGTCAGCTTTGCCCCTGGTGGGGAAGGGGGTCAGTGGGGTGGGCAGGTGGTATTGCTGAGTTGTTCGGGAGTAAAATATTCATTGTTGAGTTATTACTAAATTCTTAACTTTCAGAAGCTTGTACAAGCTTTGTCTGTGATGCCTTATGAAGCAATCCCATCATGGGATGTTTGAGAAATAATATTGTTTAATGCACAGGCTTGAAGTAACAGAGTGGGATTTTGGCTGGAAGGCTGGTGTGCCTGGGAAATCCCTGGGCTTTATAAATCAGGATGGGGAGAGGCAACGCCTGGGTCCCAGGAGGAACTGTGTCACAGGAAGAGCAGGTTTAGACATCCCATGGAGCTGCCCGGGTGGTATCTGACCCTCTCTCCCTGGGTCCCCCACAGCGTGGGGACACCGGGGCTCTCCCTCCACCGCCTGGGCACACACTGAAGGCCACAAAGACTAGTGCTCTGTCTGGAATGCCCTTTAAAAAAAAAAAAGGCATAATGGCTTCTTAAAAAGTCATTTTTCATGCTCCAACCACAGGGTTCAAAAACAGATAAGTGAATTAAAGAGAGAAGAATGGACAGGTCAAGGACAGGAGGACAGTGCTTTCCTTCCCATGTTAACAACCAAACCAAATATACTTTCCACTTTTCAAGCACCTTATTGCAGCCCAAACAGCCTCCTCTAGAACCCTGGTCACCCGTGGCCATTGGCAAGGAAATGGCAAAAGGCTGGATCCCAAAGACAATGGGAACCTTCCTTTGCAGTGTCCATAGGATACGGGAAAGAAAAGCTTACGGCTTCTACCTCTGTGAACTTGTGCAGCCGGTGTAGAATGGTCAGTGCGTGGTTCTCCCACCGGAAGCCATATTGTGCCCATCTTGCACCCAAAGAAGGCAGATAAAGATCCCAAAGCCTGACCCCTCTTCCTCCCCCATCCCTCCTCCATGTGTCAGGGCAATCACAGGGCCCCTGGCAGGTCCAGAAGGACCCAGGCTGACTTACCTGTGTACAGTATATCGATTTCTGTGAATTGGGAGCATGGAGTGGGGGGTGCAGATAAAATGTGTGGGAGAAAAACCATAAGCAAATACATTTTGACTCAGATGAACTAACTTTAGTTAAGATTCCCATTTTGAATACTTTAATTTTAAACACTTGAGAAGGAAAAGATTCCATTCTTATCTGAATAGGTTCTTCCTGATAGGCAAGGGGAAGTTGGAAGGGGGTGGGGCGAGAAGAGGGAGGCTGCCCATTCTTTGGAGCCTATTTTGGCGGGTCACCGTGGAGCTAAGGAGAGCAGGGTTGGGAAGGTGCTGTTGAGCCTTCAGCCTGAGGTGTTTGTTTTAAAGGGAAGGGGCAGAAAGTTTGGGAGAGATTTCCATATGGTTGAGAATGCTATTTTCTACTCAGTATCCATTTTCTTCTCTTTCTGTAACAGATTCCTGGAATGTCAGAGGCAGCAACGGATGCAGCTGACAAAACTACTTTCCCAGCCTCCCCTGCAGTTAAGAATGGCCAATGAGATGTGAGAAGAAGTTGGGTGCAGTTTCAAGAAAGCTTTCTAAAAGGGAGCTGAATTGTTTAGAAAGAAGGCACATGTTTGTCCTTCCTTTGCTTCCTCTTTCTGCTGGAAATGTAGACATGGTGGCCAGACTTCCAGCAGACACCTTGGAATGTAAGGTCACTTTGAGGGTGGAAGCCACTAGCTGAGGGATGGCAGGATAAGAATCCCTAATGACTGTATGGGACTATCATATCAGGCCTGGGCTGCCCAACTTTGGTCTTCTGCTGTAGGAGAGAAAAATAACCTCTAGGTCCTCGCAGCCTGCAGAGGTGTGCTGGGAACTGGACTTCCTCACGACAAATAAGACCAGAAGGCTGTGGTCCAAGGCCAATTTTTGCCGGCTACAAGCAGGGTCTCCAGAGCCAGAGGGAGCATGCAACCCTTCTTAAAATTGAAGGTGTTTGTGCTCCAGGTGAAAATGGATGCTACGTAGGCTGGAGGCGTGCTGATGTGTGCAAAGCAAACAGCGGCACGGTGACTCCTGGCGGCAACGGAATGAAACTGGAGCGATCTGGGCAAAGGAGAGTGTGCTCCGGGAAACTGCAGCGCAGCTCCCGCCGAATTCCCAAACAGCCTGGCAGCCACGGCCATCGGCCATCGGGCACAGGAACCCGGCAGTGCTGCACCCCCTCAGGATTCAAACTTATTGAAAAGTACATAAACAAAAGTGAGTTTGTAAAAACAAAACAACACTATATGCATGTTGCCAAGCCTAATCTTATCTGTAACATTTTGCATATAGTGAACCACAGCTGTGGAGAAATAAAAGATTCACGAGTGAAAGAACCTGGGTTGGTAGTTTCTAAAATGGGTTTGACATCCATTTTTCTACATCATAAGGCCTCTCAGTACTAGACTTTGGTCTGGGGACATCGCCTCACAGTTCTCGATTAAGCCCAGCGTCTGAGTCCTGGAAATGGCAGCCCAGCCTACATTGCGACCTTTAGTTAAAAGAACCCAGGTAACGCCAGCTGCTGAGCTGGGATTTATAAGTGGCAAAAGAGAAATGGAACCTGAGGCTCTCTTGGGTCCCACCCAACATAAAACCAACGAATAACCCACACAATGAACTAAACAAGGAAGCAAGGGGGAAAGAAGAGAGGGTAACTGTATAAAAAAGTTTACAGCTAAGCCTATGTAGGAGGTAACTATTTCTACTTTTTAGAGATACCTATGTATGTATATAGAGATCTTGAAATTTTAGGAAATAAAAAAAGGTCAAATGACACTTCTGTAGTTTGGAAAGGCAGAATGCCACTTATCTCAAGAAAGCCAGAAGACCAAAGTTTGTAAAATCTTCTGTGTCCTGGCAAAGTCCGAAGAACAGGCCCGGCAGAAAAGCCTACGTAGATGCCTTCAGACTTGGGTTTGCTCCAGAGCTCAGGGCCACGCCCAGGGGCAGGAGCTTGCTGTACCACCGGTGGGGTGGGGTGAGGTGCCCTGGGAATCGGACCCTCACTTCTGTTCTCAAACTCTGTGTCTGGTGGGGAATGGAAGCTTCCTTGACCATAGTGACTCATCTAACGCTGTCCCTTGTGGACTGATTGTCCAAGTAAGCCAGGACAGGCAGGAGATTTAAAAATTGAGACATTACTGCCACCTGTTGACTAATTATAGGAAAGTTACACAATCCAATCAGCCCAGCAGGAGGGGCATTTTCTTTTAAATGCTTGAAGAAGCTTATGGCAACGTTTGTGGATGAAGGGCAGCTCTCTGTGATGAAGTCTTTTGTGAAAATATTGTATTCACTACAGTGTATTTTGTCCTGCTGAGGGAGATTTTGTCAAAATGCTTCTCAATTGTTTTTTAGGGCGGTTTCGACTTTGAAAAGTATTTTTGTATATAGCTACCTGATCTTTTCATCTCTCCCCCGAGGTAGGGAGGACGAGATGCCCGAATGTACAGACAGAAGCACAGGGGCCCAGAGAGGCAGGCTGACTTCCCTCAGGGAGAGCGGCAGCCCAAGCCCCTGTCCAGAGCACTCTCCTTTATGCTGGTCTCTGGCACAGAGGTTTAAGCATCCGGACAGTAAGCTTATTCGTAGACCCTGGAGCCAGTCCCATCACCTTTCGCTGGCATCCTCTTCCTTTCTGCTCAGTCTTGAGAAAAGTAGGGCAATTATTATTGATTGTTAATAACTGGGGAAACTGAGGCACAACGATGCCCTGCCTAAGGCCCCGTTACCAGTGGGGAGGAGATGAACTGCCATGCACACAAACAAGGGAAAGGTTTGGTTGCAGGGGAGAAAAGAATCCCCCCCGAGCCTACCTTCGACCTCTATGAATTCTTCCACGTTAGAAGAGGACCCAGCCCTTGGCTGAGCGTGACGGCCCCCTCGACATTCCGCCTGCCTTCGATTCTTGGCTTGGGTCTCTGTAGTTGAGCTCTGCGAACCTGCCTCTGTCTCTGCCCCTCCGAAGAGTGTTCTCCAAGAAGACTTTTTCTTGGCAAGGTTTATGGGCTTCTCACTAGATCGGGAAGTTCTGCAAGGCCACGACACCTGTGTCCACGACTCGTTTGATGACCAACTCCCCAGTACCTTCTGGGACAAACTTCTTGTTCTCAGCAGCTTTGGTGAGGAGACAGCAGCCATGATCTTGAAGACATGGTGTTTGGCATAGTGCTCCAGGATCTGGAATTCTATGCTGTTTGTGTCGTCCTCCTCCAGGGGGATCTCCTCCAGGTCGCACACGCCGGGGGTGCACATGCCGGGCCTGCCAATGACAAAGGGCACACGCGTCCTCTACCTGTGGGCCACCTGCTCTTTGTAGGTCAGGAGAGACGGGGGCAGACTCAGTGAACCCTTATGCGGTGCCTATTCTATTGGTTCTGGGAGGCGAGGGTAGTTGGAAAAGCCAGGGTCCTTTCTGAAAGTTCAGTCTTATAGAGACGAGGGAGAGAGGCATGTATGTAGTTAACTCCGAAGAGTGAGCTAGGACAGGAGCAGGGATGCAGGGAGCCGAGGGGCGGGGTGGGGGTGATCGGCAGGAATAGACAGCTGCAAACAGAGGGCGAGTGAAGGCCCCTTGAACGACAGAAAGGGTTTAGGTGGGTGGGTGGATATTGGGGCTGAGAAGAGGATGGGCAGAGGAGAGACTATGGGTGAATCTACACTGTGTTTGAAGAGCAGTGAGAGAACTGTTTGGCGTAAGCATGCCCTTTGTGGTTAGCTGGGGCTCAGGAATGTGGAGGGGCAATAAATCAAGTGGTCATTGGGGTCAGGGTATGGGAATGTTTGAATGTTAGGCTGAAAGGAGCCCAGGACTGTGGAGGGTGGTTAAAGGTCTTCTTGGGAGGAGGAAGGTGGGCAAGGGCAAGGCCAGCTCGGGAGAGGGAAATGTCTGGGGTGTAGGGCCCCGCCCACCTCCTCTCCCTTCTCTATTCTCCCTCGACTTTTAGCTTGTATAGATTTGCTCCTATTTCTTGCCATGTTTGGTGTTCCAAGTAAGATTTCATCTGAAAAATCTTGCTTTTTTGAGTGATAGGATCACAGACGTGATTTAGGAAGATGGACACAAGAAAAACAATGACGGGGATGGAGGAAGGGTTTCATCTCTATTTTCGTACGAATAACTGGGTAGATATAATAAACTGATTTTGTTCAATTTGAGCTTTCAAATAATTCCTTTCCTGGTTTCCTGCTGGGAAGTCATTTCTTTTTGTTAATGGTCTACTTTGCTTTCTTCTGTTGTATGTTAAAGGCTACATTTTCCTTTTTCTTCCACATGCCAGAAAGCCCGGATCTACCAACTCTCACTCGATTAAAATTTCACAGTGGATGTACTGAAAAATAGCTTAAGCTCCTCCAACTAACAGTCCTGAGTTCGAATCCTGGTCATGGCCTTGACTAGTTGTGTGACCTGGGCAGGTTACTTCGCCTCTCTGAACCTGAGTTTCCTACAGGTGAGTTGAAAATAGCAGGCGTGTGGTGAGGGTACAGGACAATGCATGAGACATCCCACTACAGAAACTGGCTCAAAAATGGTGGCTATTATTTTTTTCTAGTACACCTGTCATCCCAGGCCCTCTGACTCTGTTCTTGAGGTGGTTCTCAATCATATTCCCTTCTTCCCTTACTGGTCCTACTTTAAGACTATCTTTGGGCATGTAAGCTGGTGTGATAATAAATTAATAGGAGCCCTCCTTTATTTCCCATTGTAGCTTCTCATACCAAGACCAACGAATAGGGAAATGGGCAGTGACTGCAGATGGGGTTGAGGCAGTGTGACGTGGTTCAGATGAATCGGACTGGGGGCCTGGAGGCTGCAGGGTCAGGGCTGGCTCAGCGTCTAACTTGCAAAGGCCTTGGACAAGTCACGAAATCCCTTTGGTCCTCGATGTCCAGTCCCTAACTTTTCTCTCTGATTCTGCTATCTGTAGGAAATGAAGTACCTCCCCCGCAGGCCAGCTGGATGCTTCCTGTTTTGTCGTGTCCTCTCCTTCTCCTTTGTTTGGAAGAGCCTTACCTGGGATGATATGAAAGCTGTTCGTCTGAGGAACTGCTCCTTGGCCAGGCCCCGGGAAAGCCGTGACTTAGTTTCTATTTGTAAAACGCAACTCACGTTATCTAACTGGCTGGCCGTGTGGGCAGATTACACGACAAACTGTGAAACCGCTTGTGCACTATGAGGCAGTGACAAGTGTTGGTTTGCACAGAGCAGCGGCTAATGTGCTGGTCCCTCGGTCCAGAGAACCATGCTCAAGCCTGGGTCTTCTGCTTACTACTTCTGTGAACTGGGTACCTGCCTTAATTTATTTGTGCCTGCATTTTTCCACCAGTAAACTGGGGATAAAAAGTCCTCCTTCATCAAGCAGGGATGTGGATAAAAAGGATTAGTACATATAAAGCACTTCGAATTGTGCATGGTAGATGAGAAATGCTCAACCAAAATTAGCATCATTATTCGTTAAAATTGTATTATTTTAATAGGTAGCCTTTTTGTAAGTAAATTTTAGTATGTTTATAAAAACAAGCTCATTAAATGCAGCAATGAAGAAAACTAACAAATGACATACAAATATTAGGTTTAACACCAAATCAACCCTCTTATAGTTTCCTATACTTGTACATGTGGACTGTGTGTATATAAATACATCTATTGTAAGATACAAAGACCAGGCATGGCTGGCTTTCCTAGCACCTAGCGCAACGCCTGACACATGGCACATTCTCCATAAATATTTGATAAATGAATGAAAAATGACTATAAGGCTGCCAGATAAAATGTGGGACATCCAGTTAAATTTCAGGTGACACATAATTTTTAGTATAACTGTGTCCCCAGTCTTGCACGGGACATGCTTGTTCAGATGCTTCTCGGCTTATAACGGGGTTAGGTCTGCAGAAATCCATTGCAACTTGAAAATATCATTAGTCGAAAATGCGTCCAACACATCCAACCTACCGAACATCACAGCATAGCCTACCTTGTACATGCTAAGAACGCTTACCTCAGCCTGCAGACGGGCAAAGTCAGCTAACACAAAGCCTGTTTTATACTGGAGTGTTCACTAACTCATGTAATTTATCATGTGTTTTACTTCTGCATCGTGGTAAAGTTGAAAAACCACAAGTAAACAATCATTAATTTGGGGACCATCTGTATTTAAAATATTTGTTGTTATCTGAAATACAAACCTAACTGGGCATCTTGTATTTTTATGCAAATCTGTCAACCCTACTGAAAGATGTTGCTTAGAACTATTGAGACCTCAGGTAAGAGTGAGCAAAGAAAGTGGGCCAAGGGTCAAGACTGAGCAACCTGAGAAAAGCAAGAGAATGAGCCCGAAAGGATGAAGTGAGAGCGGGCTGTGTGGTCAGAACTCTGGGCAGAGGTTTGGTTGGGAAGGGGCTGAGCCCAGGCAAGAGCCCAGAACTGGCATGTGTCAGGAGAGGATCTACGAGGTTTTTAATTTGAAGCTTCCTTTTGAATTGGGCAGCTCAGGACACTGTGGGCAAGAAGTACATTTGGATGCTACAGGAACTATGTACTACGTAGAAGGAAGGGTGAGCCCTGTCCTCAAGCCACAAGACTACACTTCCGAAGAAACCTCTGTGTAAGTTAAAAAAAACAAAACAAAAAACCATACCTTTCTAACGCAGTGTGAGGAGTACTGGAAGGTTGTGTGTGTGTGCGTGTGTGTGCGTGTGTGTTGCACATGTGTGTGGCATTGTTGGAGAGACAAAGGGTCCAACTTATTTAAGCAATAAGTTTGCTAAATGCTGATTCAGAAGCAACGTCAGAAAAAGAGGGAAAGCCACTGAGGTCAAGAAGGACCACACGATCCTTCCATTTGTGAAAGAAATGTTTGTTGTGTGATAGGCTAGAGAGGAAGGGAGTCCTTGGCCCAAACAACAGGCAAAGTCAAGGATGAGAAGTAGAGAACAAAGCAGTGCTCAGGCAGCCCCCCCCACTCCCCGCTGCTGGAACAGGCAAACCTCCCAAGGAGGCGGAGGGGGGTGAGCCCTGTGGCCAGGGCCTGGGAAGCACTTGGCTAAAAGAGGGTGCGTGGAGACATAAAAGTACTGGTTAAGACGCTTCAGATGCATTTAACAAGTGCAGGTTGTTAAGGGACAGCTCTGTTAAATGTACAGCTAAGTCTTATTTTAAAGCAGTGGTGACTTAGGTTTTCACATGCTGCATCCTTTCTGCTCTCAGCCTCTCCAGTTGAAGTGAAAGCCCAACTTCTGGGTTTTGGAAACTCACACTGTAAGTTTCAAGCCCATGTTAATGGAAACAAAGCCCTGGGTGGGGCCCCCTGAGCTCAGAGAGGAGAGGGAGGAGCGAGCTCCCCATAAGACCTGTCAGACTTGTTCTAATTCAATGAATGACTCACCACCCTATATTTACATACTCTCTCCTTATCTATATAGCAAACTACACAAACCTACTCCCCAGAGCAAGGTTACCTAATTTCTTTTGTCGGCCTCATTTCCCTCCTCAAAGTCCTCAATGTCTCCCCCTACAGATAAGGTGCTGCTGGGTGGGCACTGCATGTACAGCTGGGGAGCCCAAAGCTGCAGGGGATGTGCCTGAACCCCTGCTATTGCCAGACACACTGGGAATTTTTCTAGCTCTAGCTTTGTTTGTTGAGGTTAGATTTCACTCCCCTGTGAGAGGTAATGGATCTGTGAATGGAGGAAGCAGGCTCCCAGGATGAGTGAAGCTACCACTTAAGCTGGACAGAACTTTTACTGGGTTCACTTGGCATCAGCCTGTCCCAGGAAGGGGTGAGGGGTGTGGAGGCCCCCGGGGCAACAGGCTCTGCAAAAGAGCTGACTTTCATTGCTAGGGACACAGATGAGGCCCGAGTGCCACTCCCTGGTGTAGACAAGGAGAGCTCCTGAACCAAGTGATGAGCTAAATCTGGTCTGGTTGTCTGGAGCCTCCCCTTGAGCCCCCTATGCCCTCAATGCCCTTCAGAGGCTGTCTGCCCTTCTCCTTCCTTCTCCAAACTCCCAGCCTTTGAGAGCCTTCATTTCTCCCCTGGGTGTCACCTCTGAGTATGAGGTGTTCTTTAATCTTAAGGGTGAAATCAGCATGTGGTAAAATGCCTTAACTTTGTACATTAGAAGCTAAACTGACAGAGCCATAGGTCATATTAATCAAACAAAAGGATTCAAGCTCTGACGGTAGGAGAGAAGGGCCAGGGTGCCAGAGAGGAGGGAGCTTTCTACAGGGGAGGGAGAGGGATTGCTCATGTTATCTCGGCATGGTACTCCAGGAAGTCCCTAGGGAGTCTGCCAGGACCAGACCTTGTGCCCGAGTTCCCACAAGATGCTCAGGACTCTGGGCTCCAACCCGGGACTCCTGCCCTCAGCCCCATCCTGGCTCTAGGGAGGAAGTCAGCATCTCCAGGGCCACTGACCAGCTGTCATGCCATCACATATCTTGTCATACACTCAGTGAGAGAGAATGGCATCGTGTTAAAAATGATTCAGCCACTTATACAATCTTAACCGAACTATCCCCAACCTTCTGTAGCAAAGGAGAAGTGAAAGAGAAAACTAAATATCTTCTTTCTCTTTCCTGGAAATCCCAATAAACTAGATTCTTAGCTGTTGTTTTGCATTCTGAGACTTACATGGTAAGAACATTTTAAAAAACTCGGTAAGCATCTCCCCTGATAACATGGCCTCATTAGTGAAGCCAGGACTGAAGACCCAACTGTGTCCTCCTGGGAAGGCTGAGAGTGAAGACGGGTGCCTCCTGGTGTTACCTGGTCTTGAAGCTGTCAGTGGTTTCTCCTGCTTCCGGTAGGTGGCGGGAAGGGTATTTCTATACCTGAATCTGTTCCCAGGAAATTTAAGAGGAAATTTTCACCAACTCTTCTTGGCTTCTCATTTGGGGAGGTACGTGTGGTCCAAGACTTCATCTGGTGCTGCCCCTTCAGCTTCAGGACTAAGGTTGGAGTGAGGCCTGGGGGAGGAGCACCACTTCCTCTTTAAACCCCGCTGCTCCACCCGCCTCCATCCCCGCCCACGTTTTAGCCAAGGAGTGGCTGACCTTCACTCCTGTAATTTGATTCTAAAAGGACTTCTCCATCTTTTCTTTTTTACTTGGCAACCCCTTTTTTTTTCATTTTTCTTTTTCTTTTTAATATATTTTATTGATTATGCTGTTATAGTTGTCCCATTTTCCCCTCCTTTATTCCCCTCCGTCCTGCAATCCCCTTCTATCCGCATTTCCTGCCCCTTTAGTTCAGGTCCATGGGTCATACATATAACTTCTTTGGCTTCTCCATTTCCTATACTGTTCTTAACCTCCTCCTGTCTATTTTGTACCTACCATTTATCCTTCTTATTCCCTGTACCTTTCTCCCCACTCCTCCCACTCCTCCCTTCTCCCTTCCTGCTGATAACCCTCCATGTGATCTCCATTTCTCTGGTTCTGTTCCTATTCTAGTTGTTTGCTTAATATGTTCTTGTTTTTGTTTTTTTAGGTTCAGTTGTTGGTAGTTGTGAGTTTGTTGTAATTTTACTGTTCATATTTTTGATCTTCTTCTATTTCTTAGATAAGTCCCTTTAACATTTCATATAATAAGGGCTTGGTGATGATGAACTCCTTTAACTTGACCTTATCTGGGAAGCCCTTTATCTGCCCTTCCATTCTAAATGATAGCTTTGCTGGATACAGTAATCTTGGATGTAGGTCCTTGCCTTTCATGACTTTGAATACTTCTTATCCAGCCCCTTCTTGCCTGTAAGGTTTCTTTTGAGAAATCAGCTGACAGTCTTATGGGAACTCCTTTGTAGGTAACTGCCTCCTTTCCTCTTGCTTTTAAGATTCTCTCCTTATCTTTAATCTTGGGTAATGTAGTTATGATGTGCCTTGGTGTGTGCTTCCTTGGGTCCAACTTCTTTGGGACTCTCTGAGCTTCCTGGACTTCTTGGAAGTCTATTTCCATTGCAAGATTGGTTAAGTTCCCTTCATTATGTTTTCAAATAAGTTTTCAGTTTCTTGTTCTTCCTCTTCTCCTTGCAACCCAATGATTTGGATGTTGGAATGTTTAAAGTTGTCCTGGAGGCCTGGAGGTTCCTGAGCCTCCCCTCATTTTTTTGAATTCTTGTTTCCTCATTCTGTTCTGGTTGAATGTTTATTTCTTCCTTCTGCTCCAAATCGTTGATTTGACTCCCAGTTTCCTTCCCATCACTGTTCGTTCCATATACATTTTCCTTGATTTCACTTTTCATAGTCTTCAGTCTTTCCTTTATTTTGCAACTATACTCAACCATTTCTGTGAGCATCCTGATTACCAATGTTTTGAATACTTCATCTGATTGGTTGGCTATCTCTTCATCACTTAGTTGTATTTTTTTCTGCAGCTTTGATCTGTTCTTTCACTTGGGCCATATTTTTTTGGTCTGGAAGTACCTGTTAAATAGTAAGGGGTGGAGCCTTAGGTGTTCACCAGGGTGGGGCAACCCTCGTTGCTGCATTGTGATGCTGTATGTGGGTGAGGGGTCTGAGAGGGAACAGTGCCACTTGCTCAGCTCTCTGCCAGCTTTCAGTCACTTCCTCTGATACCTGCAAGCAAATTGGATCCTTCTGAGTCTGATTCCCAGGTGGGTGGGTTTGTGTACATTCAAGGACCCTGTGGTTCTCTCCAACAAACTCTCCTGTGTGGCTGGGAGTTTCTCCCACCGCTGCAACCCCCACAGATTTTTTTCAGTCAGAGGTTTTGAGGCTTTATTTTTCCGCACTGGAACCTGGAATTGCACCATGTGTCTCGCTCCCCAGTTGTTCCTACCCATTTACCCGCTTGCAAATGTGGGACCACAGGTCTGCCAGCCACCACCTTGCTGCACATCATCTCTGCCCCAGATGCCCGTCTCTGCCCCCCCTACTAGTCTGGATGAATGTTTGTTTAAGTCCTTGGTTGTCTGACTTCCATACAGTTTGATTTTCTGGCAGTTCTGGTTGTTTTTTGTTTTCAAATTTGTTGTTGTCCTTCTTTTGGTCATGCAAGGAGGCACAGGGTATCTACCGGCACCTCCGTCTTGGCTGGAGGTCCAAACCCTGGTTTTTTTAATTGAACTTATTTGTTATTAAGGTCACTGCCCTTCAGGACAATTATATGGGTGTTTTCCTGATAGTTTATTTTATTTTATTTTTTTACTTTCTTTTCATTTCACCTGTTCAGCAAATGTTTACTGACTATCTAACACGTGACGGGTATTGCGCAAAAACTTAATCTTAACTACAGTGAGAGGCAGGTGTTATTCTCACTTTAAAAGTGAGCCAACCTAGGCTCAGGGAGGTAAAATGTCTTGCTAATGGGTCTTATCATTTGAGCTGCAAGCTAAAACCCTGGTCCTTTTGGCTTCCTACTATATCGTGTCTCCTCTCCTATGAAAACCAAAGGTTGTGTTCAAAGGGAACCACGGGAACATCTTTAAAAATTGAATTGAAGGGGCCCTCTTAGTGCAGTAGGCAGTGTGTCCGTCTCATAAAAATCGGATCTAGCCCTAACCATAGTAAAAGTCACAAAAACTGATCTAGAGATCGTATGTCATAACTTTAGGGGTAGAATTCTCTGTGTATGTGAGAGAAGAAACACTCACATGTGATTGTACACTCTGCCCAAACTCTTCACTGAAACAGATGTTTGTGGCCATGCTTGCGGTCACGACGCTGTGCGCACTGGCTGACCGACGCGTGCAGATGCAGGGAGTGTGGACGGCGAAGGAGAAATCATGACTCATTTCATACAAGTGTGGGAGGGACTGACGGTTTCACTAATAGGCAAAGAGACCGACAAAGAGTGGCCGTTGGAAAGTCGGTTCAAAGTGAATTTTAGCCAGTGAACTCGTGGTTGTTGCACATCGTGTGCGTCAGTCTGGTCACCTGAAAGGGGTATTAAAGTAAAATTAAGAATGGTTTTTCTTATTTTAAAAATTAGCCTTTTGGGGGAAGACGAGACACAGTTCTTTGAAACAATTCAAGAGTCAACAGATGCGCATAATCCATAAGGAAGTCACGTATACGGACTGGAGTTGCTGTTGGACTCAGAGGTACATAAGTGGATGGCACTGGGTGCAGGTACCACGTGGAATCCCACCAGGCCTTGGCGAGGTAAGGATGTACACAGGAAGGGGCAGCCAGCACGAGGTGGTAGATTCACTGAGGACAGAGAATGTCCATTAATCATTCAACTGCTCATCTCCCACACCCAACAAGCTGGCATGTACTGGAGATGGGACCCAAGACATGTGACATATTAAGAAGCAAAACCAAACCTACTTTTCTCCTGATTGTAAAAATTATTCATAACTTTGTTGGAAACTCACAAAACGTAAAGAATATAAAATAAAGACCACCATGATCCAGTCAGTTGGTGATAAATATTGTTTCAATTTTGGTGTATTTCTTTTCTTCTGTGACAATACAGTGAACTACCTTTCGGGCATCTGCTGTTTCCCTTCATGTTGCCCCAGTAATGCGCCTACTACAGCCAGGTGGACAAAATGACCCCTCATGATATCCAATTGGATAAGAGGTGGACTTGCCTACCCAAGCCGGGCCAATTCAATTCCATATGCCAGAAATGTTGCAGAGCATAATTTTGTTTCCTGAGGCATTATTCCCAGGAGCTGAATTACTGAGTATGGATTATTTAAAATGGATGTATTGATTTTCAACTTGCCTTAATTTTGGATTCCGGAATTTGTTTAAATTATTACTGGGAATATGTCTTGGAAAAATCCTTAAGCGTTTGCATGTATGGATAAAAAGCTTCTTCAGGAAAATTTGGGTTTTGTTGTCTGTCATTATAAGTGAGTAGCCAAATAAAACTCAAAAGACCAGGTGAGCAGACTTTAGAATGGGTGCCACGTTACTTTGGGGAAGTGACTCTCATCCTTATACGAATCTCAATGATGAAACTCGATGAAATGGGATCAGAGATGGAAGGAAGCCAGAAAAGGATGTGACTAGTTCAATGAAACATTTGATAAAAGGAACAGAGAAGAACCACCATCTCTTACAAAGTATACCTGAGAATGGTTCAGAGGATGCGGTCCCAACCATGCCACTTTGGTGTGAAGAATATTTTGAGTTGAAGGCAATTAAGAAGAAGCACACACAAGAACGACTCTCTTATCTCTGTCTCTGTCAGGAAGGGAAGGAGGATTCTTAACGACTGGAGACAACTCTAGACTTTCATTATCCTGGAGCTGACACCAGAGGAATCCACACAGCAGACCTTACTGACTCAGCCCGAACCTCGGATTCGTCTCCTCCGCACGTTTTCCTTCCCACAGTTTATCACCCCGAAGCCTAAAGCCTGTTCCTTTGTCTCGTCACTTCTCTACAAATTCGTCGTTATCCCCACCCCGCAGCTTTACTGAGGTGTAATTGACAGATAAAATTGTAACTTATTTAAAGTGGGTAACATGATGATTTGTTATACATATACATTATGAAAAGATTTCTACCACTGAGTTAATTAAAATATCCATCACCTTACATATTTACCCTTTTTTGGGTGAGTGGTGGTGGTGAGAACACATTTCTACTCCCTTAGCAATTTTTTTCTATTTGGACTTACGTATCCAATATATATATATATTTTTAAAGATTTTATTTATTCACCTCTAGAGAGGGAGGAAGGGAGGGAGAGAAATATCATGTGTGGTTGCCTCTCACGGGCCCTCCACTGGGGACCTGGCCTGCAACCCAGGCATGTGCCCTGACTGGGAATTGGTGACCTCTTTGTTCGCAGGCCAGCGCTCGATCCACTGAGCCACTCCAGCCAGGGGCAAACTTTGATTATACAGTACAGTGTTATCAAGTAGACTCACCATGTTACACATCAGATCCTTAGACCTTATTCATGTTATAATGGAAAGTTTGTTCCATTTACCAGCCTCTTCCTGCTTCTCCCAGGCCCCAGCCCCTGGCAACCACCATTGCAATCTTTGTAACTTGTGGTTAGAGTGTCTGGGTGAAGACAAAATTATAAGGGCAACTGAAGTAATGGCATTGGAATTGTTCTAACTGGTCCTGCTAGAGGGAAGATAGATGATGCTTTGGGTATAGAGATCACCTGCACAGGGGCAGGGGATAATTGTGACAGGAGATTTTAACTTCCTTGACTCCCACTAAACACTCCTGGTTCACGAAGAGAATCTCGCACTTGATGATAATGTTGTCTCTTCAGTAAAAGAAAGCAACGGTGATACAGGTTTTCTACACTTGAATCTTACACTTGACAAAGCAGGACTTGTTAGTCTACTAGCAGCAACGGGAGCCCTGGGAGAAAGAACTGGTGTGCAGCGCATTGAAGAACCTGTGACCATTACGGCAGAATTCTCGGGCTCACCTGGCTTTGCCGGTTAGAGCAAAGACAGGCACGCTGTCGTGGTCACAGGCTCCAAAGGGGCGTGACGAACATAGCTATTGTTTTACTGGGCGCTTACCAGTTATTACCTCAGTTATGCAATAGGTGCTCACTGTTATGCTCGCTTCATGGACAAGGACATTGAGGTGCAGGGAGGGTAAGTAAAATTGCCCGAGGTAACACAACCACGTAACTCGACCATCTTAATTCTGTATAAATGTTCCCCGATTACCGCTGCTTTCCTTTTTTTTTTTTTTTTTAATTTTCGGGACTTATTTTTACTGCTGTTGGGCCTTGGTATAGAGAAAAACCGGAAGGTTTTGAAATCACGAGATTACTGGATGTCCTTCCAATGGACTATCAGACCCTTTGCAGATTAGTTGATTTTGTAGACACGTCTACCTTTGCTAGTTTTTGACTGGGCTGTTCTAAGTTTGGAGAAACGGAAGTGGACTTACAGGAAGCTGATAGTAACGTAAACAACCCCATACACTAAATGCAGATTGGCTCTCTGCAGCGCCACAGCTGCGGGCCTGTGGGCAGTGACCAGGTTTTCCAGTTCTGCCTCTATCTGTAAAATCATCCGGGCGCTTCTTGTGTGACTACAACAGTGCTGTAGTTGTGTTCTCCTTTTTGAGGCCAATGAGAAATGGTTGGATGAGCTCTCACTTTTAAAGTACATGTTTAAAAAGTCCAAAGGAAGTGTTAAAAAAATTTGTTCTTTCACTTGTTAAAACATGAAGGTAGACTACATCCAGGACTGCTGTGATAGGTAGGCGGATACTTTCACGGCTTTGGGGTTTTGCGGAGTGGGAAACAGACTGGGCTTAGCCCAAACACAACAAGGAGAACTGGGAATTCATAGCCAAGGAGCCTGGTGGGGGGTCAGTAGATGGCAAATTAGTGAGAGGAAGCCTCAGGGTTACGGGGGTTCTGGCTACACTGACCAGATAGGATTCCTGCTGAGGCCATGGTGACCGGGCATTACTTGGGGGATGGTTGGGGTGAAGCATTTGGTCAGATATCAAAGGTGGGAGATTTTGGATAAACGGACTTAGTGGGAGTCTTGCTAAAACTGGGCTCTTAGAGAGCAAGCCCAAGGAAGGGGCTCCGTTGGGCTCAGCGGTGCCTGAGTCAAGTTTGGTTAAGGACAGAGTCTTTGTCACTGGCTGTGACAAAAAGCCAATACAACCGAGTGGACTAGACCTGGAGTGTCAGGTTGAGCTGAGATTCCTGAAAACATTAATGACAAAAGGAGGGACTTCCCAGATTCATTTACAACAAGAGGTAGAAGGAAAACAAAACACTCGGACTTCCTCTCTTCTCTACCATGGAAAGGACTGGGGGACAGATGGTGAAGCTTTAGATAAAGAGCAGGTGGCAGAGGTGTGTTTAGCAGCTTTAAGTAAATCACAGGCTCAGTGTAGGGTGACCCAGGGCCACCCTACAGTGGTGCCTGATGACTGGAGATGATGACGTGCTCAGTTTTCAGGGTGTTGGCCGGTCTTGGAACACCTCACACTGATGCTCAGTCCTTGAAAGTAATCCTACACTGAACTGGTACATGGCTGACTTATGAACCGTTAGAACAGAGAGGTCCGTGTGCTCACTGAAAGTCGGTCAGCACAAACCAATCCCATCTGCCACGGTCAGGGGGTGTTTTCGATGGAGTGGCCATTCACTGCAGCGAGACTGTCAATCAAGCCCTCAGGAGACACATGCAAACAAGTGGGAAGACTGCAGTCCGGATGACACTGTGACTGCAAAACGCAGTGTGCGGTTTCTCATTCACCTGGCGGGGGACTGTTGATGGAATGGAGGGCTTGGCCTCTCTGCATCGCTTACGTTTCCATCTTCTTTCTTCCCTCAGTGGGTGAGCCTGGAGGAGTTGCTCTATTTCTCTGGCCCTTGGTATTATGTAAGAAATGCCTCCATCTCTAATTGTTTAGGGCCACGTGAGTGCTTGGTTCATGTAAACCAGGAGGGATATAACTCAGCTTTGAGTTCTGTCCTTGCTTCTGCTTACTGTTTTCTGTCATTGACTTAGATAATGACAAGTTTATGGATGATGCAAAGGGGTCAGAGAGCATATGAGTTCAGGGCCCACTGCCAGACAGTCCCGGATATACACCTTGGGTCTTTTTTTCCTAATTGGATCTTCAGCAAGTATCTTAACTTCACTGGCTTTGATTTCCTGTGCTCTTAAATGTGAATAACAACAACAGCAACAGATTTTGTGTAAAGACTAAACTATTATATAAGACACTACATGAAAACCATTTAGTCGAGTGCCTTGCACAAAGTTAATGCTCCAATAAGTGTTAGCTGTTACTGTAATACTAAGCTGGGAGAGGTAACATTGATCACATACGTTTCGAAATTACCATAGGGTGTAGCTATGAGGTAAAACCTAGGATGCCGTAGGGCTCAGTGAAGAGCCCAACTTTTAGGATTAACTAATAAACTGCATGCAAACAGAATGGGGCTGACCTGGTTTAAGGGTGGCTCATGTCAGAGTGTTTTAGGGGTTTCAGGAGACAGCCAGCTCAATGGGAGTCGTCCCTGTGGCGTGGCTTCCAGCAACGCCAACGCTGTCTTCGGCTGGGTGAATGGGAAAGCTCTAGTGCCACGCTACGCTCCCCCTGGTGAGGCAGAGCATGCCTACAGACCTGTGTTCCCTTCTGCCTTTGCAGTTTCCATGGAAGAAGTAAAGCAGGAAGCCAGACTGCGTGAGTTCAAATCCCAGCTCTGCCACCAGACTAGTGCTCTGAAGACAGGCAAGTTATTTAATGTCTCTGTGCTTCTGCTTTCTCAGCTGTAAAATGGGAATAAAAAACTTGTACTTATGTCATAGGCCTGGTGTAAGGATTCAATGAGACATAAACATAAATACCTGAAGCGCTTGTTCAGAGTAATCGCTAAAGAAATGTTGTTGCTGGTGGGCATGGTGATGGTGGCCCCAGCATCACATTCTAAGGACATTGTCAGTGTCCCAAAATGATGTATTGGATTGGTGAGGGTGCTGCCTCAGTACGACGGCAGAAGAAACAGTGTAAGAATTACCCTCCTATCTTGCCCCAAACTCACACACCACAACCTTGGCACGGCAGGGTTTCACACTTTTAGACTCCTGCCTACACTGGGCATGCTCAAACCAACACCCCCTGTGATCTCCATCACCAGATTTTAGAGCCTTGGAGTGCAGGGCCCTCATTTAAAACATGCTCAAGGTCAAACAGGAAGGTAAGAACCAAGGTCCTGGAGTCTGTATCCGGTGCTGTTTCTGCTCACCACCGGCCTCCCTCCCGCATCTACTTGTGGAAGTCTTTCAAACTCTGACTCAAATCCCCTCTTTGTTTGGAAGGCTTTTTGGCTCCCCCAGGTTGAATGGCCCATTCTTTCCCCAGAGCTACATCACAGCAAATTTTGAACATTTTTCATAGTACTTACCAGCCTTCTTTGACTTAGAGTCCATTGTCCATGCTTCTGTCTCCACCCTGTTTGCCTGAAGAGCAAGGAGATCATTTACTCACTCTAGGGTCCCGTTTAGCACATGCGTGGGCTTCGCATGCACTGGGCCGTCATACAGTGATCGTTGGCTTGGTTACTAAGGTGGTGTAATGTGGACTATTCATCTCAGAAGAGGGAAGATTTAGGGGCAATGGAACTGAGTCTCATGGGGAAGAAGGGTGAGGTTTGGCTACTTAGCTCCAGCGAGCAGAATGAGGACGAAAGGGGCTAGCAGTCACCAGGAGACGGATTTGATCTAGCTGTACGGAGGAAATTCTTCACACTGACAGTCAGTTAATAAGGAGATGGGTGCCTCGTAAGAAGTCGGGTTCCACCAAGCATAGGTGAGCATTGTGGGATATGTATCCCTGAGACTCCCTGTTCACTGCCTATGTCTCAATACCACTAAAGATCTTGGTGCCATTTTAGGGCCCACACGCAGCCACAGAGGCAGCACATGCCTGGGATGCCTGGTGCACTAACGGGGTTGAGACGGGGCCCAGCACTGCCCTGTCTTGAACTTGGGTCTCACTAGTCCTCCGTGACAAGCCAGCCCCTTTCCTCATTCCCTCTATTTCTTGCAACATCCCTTCCCTCACTCTTTCCCACCCTGCCCACTGGTGTGTTGTGTGCCCAGAAGGTCACCTTTACTACAGGGAAAAGTCCTGAGTAAATCACAGTTCTATCCTGAAGCCTCTCAGCTGAGCTTCAGTTATAGTGATACTCAAACCTCATCAAGCACTTTCTCACTAAAGCCCCGCATCCATCTCTTCTAGGCTTTTAGTAGTAGAGCTATACGTTTTGTATTTCTTCTAGCTGTTCCATTTCATTTCCAAAGGTTGGGTCTAGTGATTTCTTTTCTGTTCAGGGCCTAGATATATTGCTATAAGCTTTTGGTTAACTCCTTTCTGATTTCACAGCCTCCTCACCCACAACTAGGCACCCACCCTCTGGCGTTGCTCTCAGCACCATTTTCCTTGTTTCCGAGGCTTCTTCCCAAGAGTCCCAGCCTCTGCACACCATGGACGACCCTCTCCCATCCTCGTCTAGCTGGGTTTCTTCACACACAGTTTTCCCTCCCATCCTTGGCTTTGTCATCCAACCTCACTCCCCAGGTTCTTGCTCAGAGCAGTCAGCTCTAATCCATGATTCACCCTAAATGTTGTCTCCAAAGCAGCTTCTCCCACAACACTAAACTCTAGGTAACACCTTAGGAGGGGTTCTGTTTCAAAAGTTCTCCTGTAAGAGACTTGCTTAGAACTCACATTTCCCCCTTGTGATAGTGTTCTTCATGGCGGCCAGTTCAGCCAGGCCGGCCCGGGAGAACCCCTTTGACTTGTAGGGTTAAGCGAAGCACTGGAACCACTGGACCTTCAGGGGTCATAATAGTGACATAGAACACAGTCACAGTGGGGAGCAGTGTTTCCATGGGGAACAACTCTCAGAGTTCCGCCTGGGGATGCTGGGATGCCCCTCCTTCATTTTAACAGAAAACCCACTACAATGTATTAAGGAATAACCAGGCACCAGGCAGTGTACATGTGTTATATGAGTTGCATTGCTTTGTCCGCATGCCCACCTGTGATGGGGGCAGTGTGGGTGCTGCCATCACCCACCTTGTGCAGATGAGGGATGGAGGCAAAGGAACTGCTCTCAGTGACTGCGGACAGGCATTCTGGTAAAACAAGCCTCGTGAGGCTGGGAAAGGAGCCGGGATGCTGGAAGATCGGAAGGGTGAGAAGGGAATCATGTGGGGCAGCAGGGGGGATGAAGACTGGGCCAGGGCTGGGGACAGGGGTGATGCGCTGCAGAGGGACAGACCAGAAGCAGTTTGGCTCATGTAGGAAGTTTTCAGCCACCGCATACTCTCTTCCCTGAGACTCGTCTTTGGCAAAGACATTCTTAGATTCTGGTGCTCAGTCTTTGAAACGACAGAGAATTAATTGCCACGGTCTGCCTGTGAGAAGGAAGAATGACAACAGGCGGTTTCAGTCCCAGGGGTGATTGAGGATGGCCCGCTCGTGTCCTTGATGGCCCCGGGTTTTCACCGGGCCCTGCGCCGACGCTTATGACTGCGTAGTGCCCTCCCACCGCGAGCAGAGTGATCTGCCCCGTCCCCCAGTTCTGGGCTCAGCCATGTGCCCTCCTTCAGCTGTCCCGACGTAAAAGCCATGACCGAAGCCCACGACAGAGGTTTGTCCCCCGAGCTTGCTTCCTGGCGCGCCCCTGCTGTAGCCGCGAGAACGCGGCCAGGCTGCCTGCTGAAGATAAAGGACACCTGGAGCAAAGTCAAGTTTCCCGTGGACTCGGAAGAGCCCAGCCCACAGCCAAACCCCACGACCATGACTGAGGCCAGTCAAGACCAACAGAGCCACCTGGCCCGTGTCAGCTGAAGATTGCAGGCTGATAAAAAAGAATTTATTTGTGTACGCCCTGAGTTTTTAAAAAATTAAACTTATTTTGAGATAATTGTATATTCATATACACCAGTAAGAAATAATAAACAGAGATTTTATGTTATTCTTTATCCAGTTTACCTCAATGGTGATGTCATGCAAAACTATAGTACAGTATCGTAAGCAGGGTGTTGGTATCGACGGAGTTACGGTGCAGAACATTTTCATCCCCTAAAGGGTCCCTCTTGTTAGCGTATTATAGCCACAACCCTTCCCTCCTGCTCCTGTGCCCTCTTATAACCTCTGGCAACTACTAATCTGCCCTCTATTTCTATAGTTTTGTCATTTCAAGAAAGTTATATAAATACACTCACACAATATATAACCTTTTGGGATTGGAATTTTCTCACTTGGTGTAATTCTCTGGAGATTCAACCAAGGTACAGGTCTCTCGATAGTCTGCTCCTTTTACAGCTGAGTAGTACTCCAGGGTACGGCTGTCCCACGCTCGGTTTAACCCCTCGCCCACGAGAGGACAGCTGGGCTGTTCCCCCGCTGGGGCTGTTATGAACAAAGCTGCCGCAATCAATTGTGTACCGGTTTTGCAGAACTTTTGTGTATCTGTGGGAGACATGCCCAGGAGCTCACTTGCTAGGTGACATGGCAGCTGCATGTTTAGTTTTGAAAGAAACTGCCAAACCCTACCGTTGTGCATTCTACCAGCAGTAGGCGAGGGACCCAGCTGTTCTGCATCCTGGTCAGAACTGCGTGGTGCCGCCCGTTTTATTTGAGCCGTTCTGGTAGGTGTGTAGTGGTTTCTCAGAGTGGCTTTAATTTGCACCTCACCCATGGCTGCTAACGTAGGGCTCTTTTCGTGTGCTTGTCATCGTGTGTCTTCATTGGCCAAACGTCTCTTCATGTACTTTGTCCGTGTTCTAACTGGACTGTTAGCTTTTCTACTGTTGAATTTTGAGAGTTTTTTTTTATGTATTCTAGATACTACTTCTTTGCCAGGTATGTGGTTTGCAAATATTTTCCCCCCCTCTGTAGCTTGTCTTTTTTATCTTTTTAAACAAGGGTCTTCCACAGAGCAAAATTTTTTATTTGGATCAAGCCCAATTTATAATTTTTTTTAATCAATCGTGCTTTTTGTGTCAAGTCTGAGAACTCTTTGCCTGGCTCTGGAGGGTGAATATTTTCTCCTATGTTTTTTCCTATTGTTTTATGGTTTTACGTTTTACATTTAAGTCTGTGACCCTTAATTAATCCTGCGCTCCTTAAGGCTGTGAATTAATGTTTGTACAAGGTGTGAGCCTTGGATTGAGGTTCATGTTCTCGTCATGGATATGCCATTGTTCCAGCTGTCCTTCCTTTAGGGAGTTGCTCTGCGCCTTGGCAAAAATCAGGTGGGTATGTTTGTGTGGGTCTGTTTTGGGGTTCTTTTTTCTGTTCCATTATTATGTGTCAGTTCCTCCATCAATGCCATATACTCTTGATTACATAAACTGATTCTTTCTTCTTTTTTAAAATTGTTTTTGGCTCTTCTAGTTATATTAAATATACAATACCAGGTTTAGACTTCCAGTTACACATGGCACACGTCTATCTGAGCTGCTTCTTCACCCACCACTCCTTATCCAAAATTACGCTGAAGGAGTAAAAGGCATAAACCCACAAGGACAAAGACCTTGTGGGGGTAGGAGCAGACACAAGATTAGAGCAGAGATGTGTTCATATCCGGGAGGTGAAAGTGTTTTGAAGGGTGGTAACAACAGACAGAGCAGAGCAGAGGGGCTGAAACTCTGCCTGTGAGAGGAAGACTGGTGAGCAGCAGGGGGTTGTTCACTGGAGCTCCCTGAAGCCTCTGGAGTTGGAGACACCAGCTCAGTGGAAGGGGCAAGGGTGAGTCCTGGGGCTGAGGACAGGAAGATGGTTTGAATTTGAAAGATTCTCTAGGGATCTGTTATACCTCTGACCTACCACCGTGAAGCATCGACCACTCCCTAACTCCTGTAGGACATGAAGCTCCTTCTCTGGAGAAATGGGGCAGAGCCTCTGGCTCTGGAGCCTGCCAACCAGGGAGCTCTCGTCATCTTCCCTGCTCCCTCTATGGCACCAGGCTTATTTCCCAACCGCTTCATGTTGGAGAAGACCAGAGTGAAAACCAATGGAAAATGCAATTTCCCCTGAGAAAATACAGGTAACAATTGGGGGAGGGGTGGGAGGGTGTCTCCCAGTGACAGAGTGGCTCAGCATCTCATCTCTCCATAGGCCAACAGGTGACACTTCTGATCTTATCACACAACTTTCCCAAAGAACTTCTTGGTGTCATTTTAAAGCATAAATCAACAACCAGGGATCCCCAAACTTCCGAGGGACACCACCAAAATAAAAGGCAAAGATGAAAGTGTGTGTGGAGGGGGAACTTATTAATTTGAAGAAAAGGGAAATAGTGTAAGAAAGAGGCAAAAAGAAAAAAAAAGGACTTAAAAGAAAAATTGTAAGTATCCTTAGAGAGAAGAGATTGGAGTCGTGGAGCAAGAATGAATGCCATTAAAATAAACAGAAGATTCTGGAAAGACCAGAAAATAAGAAAGAACTCTTAGAAAGTAAAATGATTAAGAGTAGAAATAAAAACTCAGCAGAAGTTTTGGAAGTTGCATTTGAGGAATTCTTGTATAAAGTAGTTTAAAAAATAGACTGGAAACGAGGATACTGGGTTGGTTCATTCCTCCCCTTTCTCTTGTCTCCCTCCGCTGGGGGTAGGTTACTAAAACCTTCTTTCCCAGCTTCTCCTGTAATTAGATTTGCCCTTTGACCCATTTCTAGCCATTGAGTTGAAGTCTGCAGGGGGTTTGTGGAAGTCTTTACTCTCCTGATACAGATGCAACTCCTTCTGCTTTCTTCCCCTTCCTCTTTATTCCTGCCTTGGATGTGGATGTGATGGTGGGAGCTTCAGCAGTCATCTTGTGGCCATGTGTTAGAGGCCAAGAGAGTCCCATAGAGCTTTGCCCTGATTTTTTTGAGCCTCTGAAATAATACCAGTCTAACTACCTCTTGACTTCTTGTGGGGAAAAAAAAAGCCTCTTAATTTATCTAAGCTACTACTTAATTGGATATTCTTTTACTCCTAGCTGAATCATATTCCCTAATATAGAAAGAAAAGTTAAAATCCTAGAATATCTATTCAAGTGGTCCAATAGTTAAGTATTAGACATTTAAGAAACAGAAAACAGAGATAATGGGTGGAAGAAGATTATCAAAGGAACAACAGAAGGAAATATCCCAGAACTGAGCTTTCATATCTTGAAACAACACATTAGCCCAGTCACTGAAAATCGCCGGGATGCAGGATGGAAGTGTTTCACAGTTTGTGTTCAGATAAACGGGCCGGAGGGCAGGGAATTGGCTTCATCACAATAAAGGAATGTACAGTAGAAAGAAGGAACATTGCATAGATATTCAAAAGGTTTGTCAATGAATGCCAACCCCCACATGTCACATTTGAAGAAGATGGGAACTTGTGAAAACATAGTTGTACCTGGGGGATCCATTCAACACTGTGGTTTAAGTTTGGGCTGCTGGGTGCGTACCTGGAAATTGTCATGTTTTATTTTAAAAGGTGGCTATTTTGAAAGATTATTATGTGCTCTGAAATCTCACAGACCTGGTTCTGATTCAGTGGTATGGCCAGGCAATCTCTATAACTCCTCTGTGCCTACTCCCTCACCCGCCTGGCTGCTCCACTGGTTACTGTGGGACTGCTGGGGATTCTGTAGCTAAAGTGGGCACACAGCTGGCAATTCTTAAGTGTTAATTCCCTGTAATGACGTTTCTTAAACTGAGATTCCACCTGCGCACATGCACCACACCCCTCCATTCCTTCCTTGTTTCAGTTCCTAAGAGCTTGAGTTACCCTCAAGATTATCTCGTGTGTTGGTTCTTAAACTGGGATTCCCAACCCTTAGGGCCTGGGAAAGTCGTAACTAGGGTCTGTGAATTAGTTTCAATGTTTTCAAAATCTACAGAAATCATACATGTACTGGGGGGGGTCAGGATAAGGAGGGGTCAGGTGTCTGTTTTCATCTGGGATATAAATTCACTGGGGTAACTCTGGTGGCTTCGTGATGATCAGAAGCTCTGGCTGATATCTGTATATCTGATTACTAAAGATAGAAAAGTCATTAGCTACTTTTTTAGAGACGCACATTCATAGGGAACATCTTTTGAAACTATGGCATTTATGGAGAAAATGGCGAAGAGGGTAACAAGTCTGGGGCATTAAGGCCCATGCACATTTCGTAGCTTGCCCAAGGTCACACTGATCTCTCCAGTAGCCACCACGTCCCACTGCCCACAGCGACTCCCCAGACCACCTTTGCTTCCCTCCACCTGCGTCCTTCAGTGTATCGGCCGCTGCTCCGAAGCCTGAAAGCCAGGGTATGGTAGTGTCAAGGGTGCCTGGACACTCTTGTAGGCTAGGGCCCCAGGAACCATGGCCAAAGAGGAAGGATCCTTGACAGTGTCATGATTTATAGAAACAGCCGGAAATTTCTCTCTTGCTTCCTTTTGTCAATTAGAGAGATTGGTACTTTAGAGTATTTAAAATGCTTGGTTACTTACGAGGAGAAAACTCTGTTGCTTGTTTATATTGTGTTTTGTGCCTGTGGAAAGACAGGGGACGTTCAGCCAAGGCTGACATTCCCACGAGAAAGCAGGCCAGGCATGAGAACTGAATGCATACCTGTCTGGAAACTGGAGCCTTGGAGAAACACAAACAAGAGAACTAGGAACAAAACTGTTTTAATAAGCTGTGGTCACCAGGTGGCGCTACACACACGCTGTCAAATTCAACAGTTTTTCAAACCTGGGGCATTTTTTGGATTTTCTGAAGCAGAAACAAAACAAAACAAAAAAACAGGTAGGTCCAGGTAGGGGTGGTGGACTTGAAAGAGGTGGTAAAAAAACAAACAAACCCAAAACTTGCCCTCTTTAATTGTGTGGGCAATTAAAACACTAGAGAATCCACTAGTGTTTTGGGGCTCCATTGAGTAACCCAGGAGCTGACCAACTTCTCAGTGAGGGAGGCACAGCAGGTGACCCACTCCAGCAGTGGCTGTCACTCAGTGCTCCCCCCTTCTACATCTGACCAGCTGACCGTAAGGGGAGAGGCAATTTTCATTTCTATACAGGGGAACTCATTTCCTTTGTTGCTTCCTTTCTTTTATGTTCGCCCCAGGAATTGTGAATTCCCAACCCAGCTGGGCCCTGGGAGGAGGTCAAGGGCTGTGAACCAGTAGGGGGCCCTTTCTTCCTTCCCACTCCCTGGAGGAAGACCCTCCAGCACCCCAATGTACCCCTTTCCTCCAAAGGAAAAATGGTTGTGGTATATCCATGCCCGTCGACAATCATGGATTTTCCTGCCAGTCTCAATTGAAAATATCTTGAAAGTTTCCATTCAAGGGCCACTTTGTATCAAAGGGAGAAAATAAAAACCTCATGCCTCCTACCCTAAAGTGTTTTCCTGGTACCCCACCAGCCCTCAACCCTGCCACAAAGAAAGAGAGAGAGAGAGAGAGAGAGAGAGGAAGGAAGGGAGGGAGGGAGGGAGGAAGCAACAACCAGGTTTTCTGCCCTCTGGCACCTTCAATTCCAGGCCAATGTAATGGCGCCCAGGCCAGCTCCTGGTGTCTCTGCTGATTAAGCAGCAACTCCAGCAGGTCCTGGTGTGGCTACACCTAGACCCTGCTTGGCTGCAGTTTTGGAGGCAACAGTGTTGCAGAACTGTGGTCCTCACACTTCAGCAGGCACCAGAATCATCTGCAGCGGCGAGGCGTTTGTTCAGACACAGATTGCTGGGCCCCACTTCCAGAGTTTCTGGTTTGGGGTAACACTAAATTTGTGTTTTTAACCAGTTGCACTGTGAAACGGATGCTACCGGCCTGGGGACCCCACTCAAGAACACCTGTTTCAGAGTAAAGTGCAGGTGGGGGGAAGGAGCAGCAAGAAGAAGCCCTGGCTTGGCCAGTCTTTTCCTGGGGTCAGGGGTGGGGTCGGGGGTCGTGTGTTTCAGCGCTGCAGGGCACCAACACGGCCTGACCTCTGGGGACGCTGCAAATCCTTATCTCTTCTGTCCAGACTAGTGGTTCTGAACCTTGGCAGTGCATTGGAATCACTTTAGGAGCCTTAAAAAATATCCCAGGGACTGGCTCCCAGCCCCACAGACCTGGATTTAACTGGTTTGAAAGGTGGTTTGGGTGTGAGACAGTTTAAAAGCTCCCCAGGTGTTTCTGACGTGCAGCCCAGGTTGAAAAACTACTGTTCTAGGCTCTCCGCTCTTTGCATTCTTATATCCAACCCCCAGTGAGTGAAAGTACTAATCACCCATCCTCAAACCCTCCCAGCTCTTCATCACACCTCCCTACCTCTGTCCGCCCTCAGGCTGGCATGCTCTCGCATCTGTCTCTCCTAGTGACCTCCTATGCATCCTTCAAAACACAGTGCAAACTCTTCTTTCATAGTGGAGATGGTCCCCTGACAGTTACCTGCTTCTCTATGTCCTAAAGTACTTTACACACACTCGAATTATAACCTTTATTTTCCTGTATTGTAATTGTTCGTGTTCATATCTTCCCCTTCCAGTGGATGCTGTATCCCTCAGGGGGCTTAATAAAACTGATTGAATAAGTCCCATAAATGGAGATAAGGCTTAAAATGCCAAAGGTTTGCCCTGACCAGTGCGGCTCAGCTGTTTGGGTGTCGTCCCGCAAAGTGCAAGGTCACTGGTTTGGTCCCCGGTCAGGGTGTATATGAGAGGCAACTGATGGATGTTTCTCCCATTGATGTTTCTCTTCCTCTCTCCCTCCCTCCCTTCCTCTCTCCCTAAAATACATACATACATACGTACATAAAACGCCAAAGGTTCTGGAAAAGGTAGTTGATTAATCTTGATTTTGTTCAGCAAACTGAGTACCTACTGTGGGTCCAACTCTGGTGGGTGCTTGGGAAGCAAAGCCAAGTGAGCCCTGGACCCTGCTGTGGAGGAATTTCCCCTGAAGTTGGGCTCTCTGAAGCTAGCTGTGCTTTCATTACATTCAGAGCTTCCAGAGAGACCACCCGGAGCCCAGAACCACCTGCGCCTCCCTCTCAGCCCCTCCACACGCACCACCCATAGGATGGAGCAAGTTTCTTGCCATGCCATTTATGAACTTGCCCTTGTCTATCCGTCCAGATATTCAATTCCCTGACAATTTCATGCTTGGACCGTTGTTCCCTGCAATCCTTGCGCTATCGCCAGCTCATTCTGTTCTTTGAGATGCCCTTCTCACCCTCGTCTGCCTTGCCTACGGGTCTCCCTTCCCTGCCCCAGGCCGAGTCCCTTCTCTTTGTGCTCTCCTGGCATTTTACACATACCTCTATCATTATGTTGAAATAATACTGTTTTTTAATGAACCTGGCACACAGTATGTTCTTTGTAAGTATTGACTTGAATCAGTGCTTATACAGAGATTCTCAACCCTTATTCACGTGGGTTTGAAACAGGCAGGCACAGTCTCCTGGCGGATTCTAGCGCATGCGCAGTGTCCTGTTCTCGGGCAGAGAGGTGAGGGATGACTGTGGGCCGGGAAGCATGCTAGGTGCTTTTTAACTCTGAGTGCAACCATCTTCCCCGCAATTGGCCTGGCAGTTTTCATTATCCCCACATACAAGGACCAAAGCCACACTGCGTTTTGATTTGTTTCTAAGCCTCTTCCCCTGACTAGAACTGGGTGTTTCTTGAAGGCAGGGGCATGGTCTTAATAATTTTTGTACCTGGTGTCAGAGCTGACAGAAATGAACTGAATTACACATATGGCAGGAAAGCTTTGTTTTAATTGATCTTTTAATTATTAAAAACCTTGTCAAATTCTAATTGTACAGTCACCTACTTCCTATGTCATGTGTTGGCTTATAATTTTCCTTTCTAGATCTGCTGCCTTTGTCCTCTTCTGCCCTGTTTTTACTGCGCTTTCCATGGACAGAGCCTTTTCTTTTCTTTTTCTTTTCTTTCCAGCAGGGCACTCTCTCCCTGCTGAGTGTTTGCATCGAGTGGGTAGACCTGGCAGCCTGTCTCCTGCCTTCCGTACAGCTCGAACAACAGCACCCCACACCAACCAGCTCCGCTCTCCCCTCTGTGGGGTAGATCCCAAGCCAAGGTCACATGGTTGGTCCATAACAACTGAAAATGGTACCATGAGCTTCGGCTCCACACCTCATTGGTGAGAGTGGCCCACGGCTGTGTGTGCCAGGAAGCATCAGGGTGGGAAGCAGCATGGCTACTTAGAACCTATTCTGTTAGTTTTCGTATCCGCCAGGTTTACTTTTCCACTTCCCTTATTGTCTTCCTCCTCCTCTCTATCCTGAAACCCACCGCCACAACCTCATGTCTGTTCTGAGGACAGCTTTAGACAGAGTTCCACTTTCACCATTTCATTTTATTTTCACAACAGATCTGTAAGTTAGCTTGGTCTAGTTCTTGCCATTTGCTCTTGATTTGATCCATCTATTCTTTGTCCCTTCCCCCTCTCCCCTGTCTCCTTTGGATTAATGAAATATTTGTTAGTGTTCCATTTTATCTCCTCTATTGCCTTTTTTAGTTTCAGCTCTCTGTTTTATTCATTTAAGTGGTTGCTGAATATATGCATCTTTAGCTTATCACAGTCTGACTTGAATTAATACGACTCCATGTGAAATATAAGAACCTTACAACAATATGCTCCCATTTGCTCCTCCGCTGTGCTCTGTGCTATTGTTAATACATGTCTTACTTCTGCATGTATTACAAGCCCGGAAACACATTGCCATTACTTTGGCCTTAAATAGTCAATGTAAAGAAATCAAAAAAATTTTTAAAGTGTTTTATGTTTCCCCCATATATTTCCCATTTCTGGCACTCTTCTTTGTGTATTGTAGATGTATGTTTCTATCTGTATTTCCCTTTGGTCTAAAGAATTTCCTTGACCAGTTTTTATTGTGCAGTTCTGCTGGTGATAAGTTCCTTTGGCTTTGCTTACCTGATATGTGTTTATTTTGCCTTCATTTTTGGAAGACAGTTCTGTTGGATATAGAATTCTTGGTTAACGGTGTTTTCTCTCAGAGTTTCAGTGATTTCATTCCACTATCTTCTGGCTTGCACTGGTTCTGATGAGAAGTCAGTGATCAGTCTTATTAATGTTCCCTGTAAAAAGGGTTTCTTTGTTGTTGTTTCTAGGATGCTTTTAAGATCTTTATCTTTTTTCCAGCTATTTGACTATGATATGCTTAGATGTGGTTTCCTTTGGGTTTGTTTTGCTTACGATACATTGAGAGCCTTAGATCTGTGGATTGGTATTTTTTAAATCACATGTGGAAGTTATTATTTTTTTGAAATATTTTTTCTGTTCTAATTTCTCTTTGCTTTCGTTTTCAGTTTTCAGGTATATAGGGTCCAGCACAAATGATGCCCCTTTTTATTACAAAATATTTTATGAAAAAATCAGAAGCATGTAATTCATAACATGACAATATCACACTCAAGCACACTATATGACATTTTAGGTGAAATGTTCAAATTAAAACTATAAATTATTCAGCTGGACTCTGCATATGTGTTCAACTGGCTAATCTGTCCAATGTGTAACTGAAACTGTTTTTTAGTGCTTTTTTCTCTGTGCGCTTCAGTTTGAATACTTTCTATTATTCTGCCTTCAAGTTTACTGATCTCTTCTGTTGCGGTGTCCAGTCTGCTGCTAAGGCCATCCTGTGAATAATTTTTGTAATTGCTTATTTTCCAGTTCTATAGTTTCCACTTGGTTCTATTTCATAGTTTCTGTTCTCTGATAAGATTGCCCATCTATTCATTCCTTATGTCTGTTCTTTCCCTTTAAATTCTTGAACAAATTCATTTTGTCTTTTTAAAGTCCTTCTCTGCTACTTCCTCTGTATCACCTCTGGGACTCTCTTTGTTACAGGTCATCACTTTTTCCACTTTGTTACATGTCATCATTTTTTTATTGCATGCCATACTTTTTGGATTTTATTGTCTTCCTTTTAAGAGTATTGGGGTTTGGGGGGCAGGCAGCCGGTTATTCAAGGGTTAGCTTGATACTGCTCAGTGTCAGCCTTTGTTTTTGTTATGGTGGGTACAGGGCATTGCCTCTGTAGAGTCAGGTGACCCAGCTCCTTAGGTGTGGCCTTTCCTGGATCTCAGTTGAATGTCCCGAGTGTTGTTCAAACACTCCCCACTATGGCCACTGAGAGCATCAGTGTCCACCCCTCTGTGTGGCCTCTGCAATCTCTGTTCAGGACACAGCGGTCCAGCACCTGCACGCATGCAGCTTCATTTGCAGCCTGACTCAGGTGGTCCCTGTGCAGATTTCTGGATTTCTTCTCTATGCAGCTCCTTCCTCTCTAGTGCCCTGCCCTGCTAACTTCAGCTTCTTGGTCAACCCTCCCATTTTGGTCTGCTTTTCCTCCTGCCTTAGTTTGAATTATACTTCCCTATGCTGTGGTTTTGGAAAGCCCCAGGCAGAAGGCCAGAGTAAACATGGATTTCACCTCTTCTGTTTTACTTCTCTCAAGGTTCCCATCTTTGCACCATCTGTGGTCAACTATCAGAAAACAGTTGTTTTATATATCTTGTCCAGTTATATTGTTGTTTATTGGTGTTTATGGTGGGAGGGTAAGTCTGATATCTCTTTCTCTGTCATGGCTACACCACAAGCTACTCTGTGGTTAGACTATTAATCTATTTTGTATTTGAGGCACCTGAGGCTCAGAGTGCACAAGCACCTCCTTGCTCAAGATCACATTCGAACCAGCTGAGTAAGGGTGGGGATGCAGATTAGAGCCCAGGCTCTCCAGCAGGGCTCTCAACACTTCCCCCTTTTGCTTCTCACTTTCCATTTTGTTCCTCTTCCGAGAGACTATGCAGCAATCTCTTATCCACCTTCAGATGTTCCGTTCTGTTATATTTCACATTGCCTCTCATTTTCTTGAACTTTACTCCACCTCATCTGGCAAATCCCATATTTTAAATACTTACCCTTCTCTTTCTGCTTCTATTTATGTCACAATGTCTAGCCGTGTTTCTTATATATTCTTGTATTTTCTCAGTATTAAGCAATGTGCTTGGTTCATAGACCATGTTTTTATTAATGTTGACTGAACCAAAGAAGAAATAGGATTCATTTCATGTACCTTTTCACCCTTTTCCACATGTGCTATTGAAAGCAGGTGCTGAAGGAGGCCCAGAGGAGGAGCAGAAGTTCTTAGGAGTCAGAAGGAGGCCCAGAATGTGGCTTCTTCTTCACACTCAGCTTGAACACCCTTCTCTTTGCATATGGGTTGCTGGCTAATGATTCATGTATTTCTTTATTATTCTTGGCATACAGAAATAAACCCACTGCCTTTTCTCTTCTCCTGTACCTTTTTCCTCCTGGAAACCATTCCACAAAAATCCCCTTTATTAATCATTTCAATCATGCCGCTAAAATCTGTCCACTGCATTTTATCATTACTCTTTTTCCCCTTACATTTCTAGCACACTCTAGAGTGTTGTAGGCAATTTCTTTATTTTTGTTGTATCTTTCTCTTCCCCACCCCTCATTTCCCTCCTCTGCACCAGCTCCTCTAGAAGCCTCTCTCTGCGTATTTCAAACGTCATCATTTCTATTCCAATTTGTTTATCCTGGTCTCTCTTATTGTTGCTTCTACTTGAGGGCCTCTGGCTTTCTCTTTAAAACCTGTGCTTTCAGGGCCATTTTCTTGAGCACTTCCTCATATCCTTTCCTGACGTGCCCACCGCTGCCAGCTCGGGAAGATCAGAGGCTCGCCCTGCCCTTCATCTCACCTTCTTTGCTTTTAATCTCATCTTGTTCCATCAGGAGCTCACCCCCTTCTTTATATCTCCGCCACACTTCTGGTTTTTGAGGACTGAATGTTGGCTATTCCCTTCATAAATAAAAGTGGGAGCATCATTCATGTTACATGTCACAACCTGTATTCTGTTTGGTACGTGAATAATGTCGTCCCTCCCTTTGGGAAACCACGTAGCCAGCTGTTGGCCTGTGCGTTTAAATAAACATCTTTCAGCTCTATGCTCCCACAGCCTGGGTTGTTCGGTTTGCGAGGGCGCTTAGATCTCGCATTTCATTCTTTTCTGAAGAATCAGTGGAAGGCTTCCTTTCCTCTCCCCCACCCATTCCCTTCTTGTGGTGTTTAGGAAATTAGTCATATTTTTAAATATGGCTCTTCTTTTCACATTCTTCTAGGGGTTATAAGAATCTTTTTTGGGGGGGTATGAGAATTTGGGGGGGAATATGTGTATCCATGAAGTATTGCTTCTCTGTTTCATAAGCCTCATTTTGTCTCGTCAGATCCAGACCCCGTAAGTCCTCGGAAAGTTCCCATTATAAACTCTTTCAAAATTGTTTGCTAGGAAACCTATGGATCCAGTTCTTCTCCCTGTTCTTTGGAAATAATCTGCTCCTCACAGGAAATATCCAGACCGCTTCCTACACAATTTTATTACAGTTTATCTTTCCATGGAGTCCTGTAACTCTCGCTTTCCTTTTAGTGGCTAATTTATGCTTTTATGTGGACTTATTCTTTATTCTTTTTGTGAATTTAATTAGTCTTTTAAGACTTCTTTTAAATTTCTCTCCCTTTGTCTGCTTTTTTCTGCCCATTGTTTTAGGACTTGGAATCTATCCACAATCAGTTGGCCAAGCCTCTCTCTCTGTCACTTTCTGTAGCTGTTCTTTCTTCTCTCGCCCCCCACCATGGACTTCACAGGACTCTCCATTTGGAGTTAGGCTTCTCCATCTCGGTGTGTTTTCTCCTGAGAAGCTGTCTTCTCAGGGCATTGATCACCACACTCTGGCTTCTTTGTGTTCCTTTTCCGTTCCCCACCACCAGCTGAAACCAATCATCTTTATCTCCCCTCCTCCCCTCTGAAGCTCTACAAACTCCATTTCCTTTCCTTATCAGTCCCAGGTAGCTCCGTTGAGTCCATTTGAGCAAGTATCCCAGCTCATCTCTCATTCTGTACCTTTGAAGCCAGCCCAGCTGGTCCTGCCTCCATGTTTTTTGACTTGCTCTTGGGCAGTCTGCTTATCTTTTTTCCAACAAACGCCTCACACCAGGTAGTTATGGCTTTGTTTTCAACAGCTGAAAGTTTGACTTCACATTGCACTCAACTGATTTCTTCATCTTTTGCAGGTCTTTGTGCTATACAAAGAACCTAGAAAAATATCTTCTGGTAATAGTTCGATTTCATATTTCCGCAGCCTATCCTGCATAGTGGTCAACCATGATCAGTTCTGCCAAGATGGTGAATACCCAACCAAGTGCCACTGACTGAGTCACAACGTATTTGTGAACAGGTCTTTAGATTTGACCTGCCCAGTGGAATCACCAGAAAGTTCCTATGGTATCCTGACCCCTTTTTACTGGTAAAGGGTCTAAAATAAATTTTCTCTGGTGGTATTAACTTCTAGGAAACTGCAAATCTGTACTTTGGGCTCATCCACAACGAATTGAAAATCAGGTCCTTTACCACAGGTCGCAGACTGCAGGGGACTTGAGAAGGTACCACGTGGTTGCTATTTCCACGGTCTGGCATTGGAGAACCTTTTACTATGTTCAGTTCTGTACAGTATTTGGGTGAAAGCCAAGACTTTGGCAGATAGTCATGTGCCTCCCACATTGTACAACTGCATCCGTGAATGCTGGTGATGGCCCCTTAGAGGACTGTTGGCTGGGTTGCTAGGCTCTGGTTTAATCCTGCTGTTAAAAAGCAAATATTCCTGAAGAATCTTATCAGATAATTTCTTAGAGAGAGCCCTTGTCTTGCCGGTGCTCTTGGAGTCTGACGGACAACATGGCTGCCCATTCTGGCTCCTCTACGTAACAGCTGAAGAATGCACAAAGTCTGTGTGCCTCAGTGTCTGCATCTGCAAAAGTGGGTGTACAATGCTCACTTCATTAGATCCTTCTCATAATTTAATGAGGGCTTTGGAAGGGTATTGTCACTGTGAAGTGCTGTGTAAGTGGAAGCAATTTGTGCTTCTTTTGCTCCTTTTTGCTTTATCCTGCTTGGAGGGAGGGCATGACTGGTACCCAGGACGTAGAGTTGACAATGGTGAAGAATGGTTATAACAATATAAGACTTGGGACAAGTGGAACAAGTCCACCCTGAGGCAGAGAGGGCAGCATAGGACAGAACACTGAAAACTGTGTGTACAGAAGTGAAGGAAATGTGTATGTCAGATGAGAGGAGTCCCTCTTTCTTCACCCTTTGGGTGGTGGATGGTGAGTATCAGCACTTGTGTTATTGCAGGAGGCTAAGGAATATAATTTACAGATTTTTGATTCATGTGTTTCTTTTGGAGGGGCCGGGGCAGCATTAAGATAACAAAGAATGTTAGAGTGCAAGAGAATGGGACATGGAAGAGTGGACAGGACAGGGAAGGCTCACTGAAGGTAAACGGTGCCTACTCACCAACCTTGTTTAGGACAGACCCCGATTTTCTCCTTGATGCTGAACATCTTCACCCTGCTTAGAAATGGGAATCAGTTTGACGGGTTAAACTGGCGAGCCAGAAGGACCTGAATGTTAACCAAGGGGCTGTCCTACCCAGAGGAAGAGCTGTGGGGCTCTGATGTGGAATCCCAGTTGTAGCCTTTGATTTCAGGGGTCTGCGAGGAGGGTTGGCCATCAGAGGAATGAGCTAAAATTCGGTTGGGTTACTTCTTGGCCATGTAACCTTAAATATGTTTCCCAGCCTCTCTCTCAGCCTCAGTTTCCTAATACCATCTAATATTACTACTTTTTTTTGTGGTTATTAAGTGACGGGTACTTTAAGACTCCCCCCAAGTCTTATTTTTCCATAAAATTGGTATGGAACCTTATTATTTTAAAGCCCAACCATATATGTGTAACAGATAAGGAAATTATCATCTAAACAGGTCACAAGAGGGTTAAGACCATGAGTGGCCGGGGTAAGAATGGAACCTGGGGCTCCTGTCTCCCAGAGAAGGGAGTGAAGGGAGCTTGGAGGATTGTGTGTGCGACTCTGGCCAGGTGAGTAGATTCTGAAAGACAAGGGACAGTAAAGCAGGCAGTAGGGTTCTCCATGTGTCTCCATGTGTTCTCCACCAGACACTGGTGAGGAGAGCAGAACATGGAATGAAGTATTTCGTGAGTGAGTTACTGCTTGGCCCTATTCCTAGAGTGCCTGGTAAGCCGAAACTGCCCAAAGGCCTTCGTTCATCCATCCATAAATCCTTAGACTCCCTTTTAATAGATGCGTTTGTGTGGACTTGAAGGAAACCTAAGGAGTTGAAGGAGGTGAGGTTTTCCTTCTCTAACCCAGAAGAAGGCTGTAGGACTTACCAGGAGAAGGCTGGGGAACAGGGCTAGGGGAGTTATGACAGTAGGGGCATCACAATTGCATCCCTGGTGCCACCTGGGCCTGGCAAGGTGGACAGAGTAGCCCTCTGTGTTCACGGGATAGATTCGTCGATGTCGGCCACCATCTCTTCTTCAGCATGTTCTAAAGTCAGGGCATCTCTTTTCAGGGCTATAGGATGGCTGCTTCTTAATGTCCTGTGGTAAGACTTTCCCTGGAACGTGAGGGACTGAGACAGGAGCACTCTCAGGAACTAGAAAGGGGATGTGGCTAAATTCCTCACATTTTTGTGATTTTTTTTTGGAGGACCACACAGCGGTTTGGTTCTTCTGCAGTTTCTGTCATTTAACTCCACTCCCTTATTCCTTCCTACCTGCATTGTCTGTGAGCATTTTAGGATCTCTGGTTAGCCAGCCTTTTTCCTCCTTTCCACCCCCACTGGGGTCCCTCAACTCTGATGTGCTTCACCGTGTTCATAGTTCATTTTGGTACCTGGGCAGACTGTTCAGGTTTCTGCTCTCTCTTTGGATTCCAAAGGGCTCAGGACAGTGGTGTACTGGACCAAAAACTTCCCGCTTGCGAGAGCCGAATGTAATTTTCAGGATTTTTGTGAACCAGTGGATAAACACGCTGGCAACTTGAAATTGGCCAGGTTGGGAATATATATACCATGGGAGTAAGCAAATGTTATAAATCAGGGCCTATTTTCCTACCTAGCAGGTTGATAAACTCTTATCAACCTGCTAGGTAGGATAAACTGGCTCACTGATATCTAAGGAGAATGTTGAGTTCAGTGTAGTGCTTAGGAGCAGCATCTGTTCAAGTCCCCACAGTGCCCTAGAGCAGCCTGAGAAGATCCAGTGACCTGACACCCTAATTCAAGGCGTCCAGCCCCTTTGGGCGCTAGATACCCAGGGAGAGAGTAGCAGAGGGAACTAATACTGAGAAATACTTCAGGCTGGTCAGTGACCAGGTTTCTCCTCCAGGCTCCTGGCCACCGTTGTCCTGGTGTGACTAGAGGGAACTGCTCTGAGGCAGAGTGGCCACATTCTTTAATGTGACATCCGGGACAGGCCCAGGGCTCCAAGCCTGCTTGGAACACCACGCCAAGACTCTCCCCTTTCCCTTCCTTATCTTTGGATGGCAATCACACAAGATGTCAAACTGTCGCTAATTTCCTAACCAAGGCATGTGATGTTTGGAGGGTGCCCAAGCACCTGACTCTATGACTTTGAACCACCTTGACCTTTGTATGATCAGACCCTGGAGGAGGCACTGTACATGGGCTCTGCCTTGCTCCCAGCCCCCCGCCCCCCAAACACCACTTTCCCTCCTGATCCTCCATTTCCAACTCCACCTTAGAACAAACAACAACACAACAAAATGAAAACACCCACCAAACATCAGTAAAAACCAGATCAAAGCCCTGTTAAAAGAGGAAACCCCAAACAGCAGTCGCACCCTTCAGCCCAGGAGAAAGCTAGCTTGCTGCCTTCCACAAAATGGTAAACATGCCATCCAGGAAGCATGGATCCTGTGTCCTCCCCCGACTTCATCTGCACAAAAATAGACACTTCATCTGCTTCCATTTCGAGTTTTCCTGTCCAGAAGCCATTCTCATTTGGTGACATTAGAACTCGTTGCTACAAGGGATGGTTTCTGGTGAGGGCAGCAGGCAGTGCCAGCTGGTTGGGTGCCAGGACGTGCCAGGACTGAAAGGTGCCAGGAGAGGGACAGGCTGAGAGCTGAGCTAGGATGTGGGAAGGGAGAACTCGTGACAGAGGACACACTCTCAGGGGTGACCAAGTTGAGTGCCTATGTTCATACTTCCTGTTAGGGTGCAGAGAGGGCCATCGACCTGCCCCAAGTCGTCCCATGGATGGGTATAGAAGTGGGGCAGATGAAGGATGTGTCGGGTCCCAAAGTTCTACACCAGCCGTGACGAGCGGCAGGGTTGGAGCCAGCTGATGCCCTCGCAGGAGAGGCACTTGGTGCAGAGGGAAGAGCCCAACAGGGGATCCCATGTGTGGATTCCCATCCCACACTGTCCTGCATCCTGTCTCAGCAAGCACTTGGGTTAGATCAGGGACTGACCAACTACGGCCCGCTGGCTACCTCCAGTCTGCTGCCTGTTTTGGTACAGCCAATGAATTAAAAATGGCTTTTACATTTTTAAATGATTTGAAAAAAACCATTTTGATGACATGTTCTGTTTCTTTTAGATTCCACATGTAAGTTAAACCATACAGTATTTGTCTTTCTCTGACTTAGTTCACTTAGCACCTGTGGGCTCATCCATGCTTTTGCAACGGCAAGATCTCATTCATTTTTATTGTCGTGTGATATTCTATAGTCCATACACACGTCTTCTTTGTCCATTCATCTACTGATGGACAACAATCTTCTTTCAACGCAGCCTCATGTTCGCTTGTGTTGTTGCTGAAAGAGCAGTAGGAGGTTGGGTGTCAAGACATTTGGGTTCTTTCCAGTTCTTTAATTTATTGTCCAACAAATGTTCACTGAGCCCCTCCCACGTACCAGGCACCAGGGTACGCTGGGGAGCACAGCAGACAACAGTGCTCCGGTGACAGAGCAGATGATGTACAGTCAAATGTCCAATACAGTGCCAGGGAGGGACACAAATAATAAAACCAAACCCAAACCAAACCAACATGACGCTTGCTAAGGGACTGAAGGAGTTCTGACACTAGCCAGCTGTGTAGACTTGGTAGAGCAGAGAGACTGACTCTAATCCGCTGTGTTCAAACAACTCTCAGAGGAGCCCCTGGGGTCTGGGAAGGTGCCTTAGGGGTCTTCATAGGTGGGAGTGAGAGGCAAATTGCAGGGACCCTTTGTCTCTACGGCTCAGAGTGTATCTTAACAAACTTCTTTTTTTTTTTTTTTTAAGTAGGTCTCTGTGTGAATTCTAATTGATGAAAATGTCCTACTGTTTTAAAAAAGTTTGAGGCCCTCCCAATGGATAGTCTCTGGGTTTTCTTTTAGCAGAAAGATGGTGAAAATTGCTAGAAATTTTTCACCTGAAATGCTGCTAAGCCAGACCTCCCTCACTAGTGCCTAGTGCAACTATGAGTGTAGCATTTACACTCATTAGTGTGAATTTTTATCTTCTTAGTTTGGTCTGTGGACCTGGTAGGCAACACTAATTCTAACATCTTACATATTAGTGATACCTCCCAGCTTTGGTCTTTCTGCAAATCTGTTTTATGTGCTTTTTATATCTTCATCCAAGATGTTTATAAAAATGTTGGTTAGGATGGGGCCCAGGGTGGAGACCTTTGGTTCTTCAGTAAAGACGATCGGTTGTTCTAACCAGAATCAATAGCCTTTGACTTTCATGAGTTCCAATGGCTGTAGACCATTGAAGCTCCCAACCAGTAACTGCCCGTTTTACGTCCATACCACCACATTTTCTACACTTATTTAATGGCTACTACCTATCAAGATCTGGGAGCAACTCTGGGGAAATAAGGTAAATAAGACACAGAGTACACTGCTGATAGGCAAGACGGAAATACAAGCCACTAATCACAGCAGTGTGCGGAGGGCTAAAGAGAGAGATGAACCAGGACACCGGCAGCTTTGCCTGCAAATGTCAAGGGGGTTTTCTCAGTCAAGAAGACATTGCAGATGGTATTAGTCAAAAAGGTACCATGAGAAATGTCCAAAGTCGTATAACATCTAGATTAGTGACATCAGTGGCATCCCTCTGATTTAGGCACTCAATAACTGGTTCCTGATTTTAATTTATAAAGGTCAGGAAGCAGATGCAATCTTGGTCAGGCAGGATGCGGGGGTCAGCTGAGGCACGTGGAAGCTGGGCTCAGGTGGTGGGTGGGTCGCAGGGGTGGGGCAGAGGAGAGACACTAGCTGGCAGGGAGATCAGAAATGGTTGAAAAACAAAGTGGGACCAAGGGAGAGCAAGAAGTGACTCAGCCCTCTACAGTCTGCACCCCGGACACCGCGGGGTGGCGCTGGCAGTGCTATTAACAAGGACTGGGAGGGGGGAATAGGTTTGCTTCATAGACGTATTAGAAATTTGGTGGAATGTATTTTTCCCCGCAATCTTTTCCCTTTCAGTTCTGAGTTTGATTTCAGGTTTCCACCAGTAACTGCTGAGACAGGCGAGGACGCCTTCTGGGTGATTTCCATTCTCTCCAAGGAACGCTGACCCCGCGACGTGCCCTCTTTAGTGTGACTTGGTTGGACCTAAAGGTTTGGCTTCCCTTTTCTGTAGAACGTGTGTTTGCCTGTCACGCACTTTTCTGTTAGGGTAACCAACTCATTCGGGGTTGCCAGGGACTTTCCCAGTTTCCGGACTGAAAGTCCAACCTCCTACAAATAAATCCCTTCAGTCCCAGGGAAATCGGGACTGTTGGCCACGCTAGACGTATGTGAGGTGCTGTGCGTGCCTGGCATGCACACTGGCGAGGAGACACAATTGCTGAAACAGAGTGTAGCTCCCAAGTCTTACCTGCCCGGACTGAGAGGTGCACGGGGCTGGGGCGGTAGCAGGGGGGCCAAGGTGGCTTTGCTACTGTTGCTCCCTGTCCCCATCCCCTGCCCTCAAAGGTCACCCCAGAAAGTGCGCCGCAGAGGAGAGGGGCTCGGAGCAAAGCTGTGGGTGGGTTGCCGTCGGTCGGGCCACTCTTCAGGGCTGAGCCAGGCCCCTCTCCAGTTACTTTCTCGAGCACTTAGATAATTGAATGGAGAAGTTCAAGAAGACACAACAAAGAATCGCCCTGGGCCATTCATCCCGAAGGCGCAGCTGCTCAGATGGGGACGATTCGGGAGAACTGCTTTTTCCTAGATGCACCTTGTCACTGGAGGGCATTTGCCGCTCCAGGAAGCTGGGCACACACGGCAGCCAGAGCCACAGTCCTCTGTGCACACGCTGTCTCAACAAAACCCAAGAGCGTGGCTATCGGGAGCCAGCAGCAGGCACACAAGGCGTGTGGAAGGGTTTCCGTTCCTGCCTCCTCCTGCCTCCCGGGGCAGGGATGCAGCACTGGCAACTTACGTCTCTCTCCCCTGCACTGAAAAGCATGAGACTCTGGCAAATCTAATCCTAAATTTATTGCCGAGGCTAAATCCAGCAACTCCCTCATGCCTTCCCACTCCTCCAAAAGGTTAAATAGTTCCCACCGGGTGCTAGAAAGGGTTATTGAAAACAGCCGGGTTTTTTTTTTTTTTTCTTTCCTTAACTTCAGCACTTCTGGTAAATCTCTGATCCAGCATCTAGTGGTTAACCACTGATACAGGAAATGACATTTAACGTTTTTATCACTCAGCCAGAAATGGAAGAACAAGGCAAGTCTGTGTTTAGGGAAGATGGATGGTTGCCCACCACCTTCATCTTAAAGGCACACCACCTTTTTTCCCAGTTCTGCTTGGGGGTTGGTGGTTCACCTCCCCTCCGCTTCACTGAGAAGAAGAAAGCAGGGATGGCAGGGAAACACTCCCAGCCTTGCTGCTCAAAGGGGAACCCAAGTGTTGTCAGCTGCTGAGAGGACTCGAATGGCACGGCTTCCCCTTTCTCAGCAGCCGTTGCCTGTGGGGACAGGCAGGCAGGAAATGAGTGTGGATGCCCGTGGTCCCAGGCACTTGGAACCACAGCATCAGCTCTGGGTGGCTGAACGCAGGGCCCCCTATTTGGGGTGGACTTTGAACAGAATCCCTGTCCTAAGTGGGGGACAGTCCACAGGGGCCCTTAACCCCCTCCCAGACAATCAGCAAAGCAAGAGCGTTAACCCCGCAAACCACAGCGAGAGAAATGACATTTGGTTTCACTTGCAGTTTCCCTTGCTGCTGAGTTCTTCTGTGTTCTTTTTTTGTTTTTGTTGTTGTTTTTGTCCTTTGTGGGCGAGGTGTTTTCAGTGCAGCTGTGAAGTGAAATCCTTGTACGAACAACAATAAGCAGCAACAACAGTAGTAATACGCACTAACATGGTTGAGTGGTAAATGGCCTAGACTGATGATCTTTACGTGCTCAAGGTCTAGAGCTGGTCAGGGCTATGGCCAATCAGGATTTGAACCCAGGTCTGCCTGTTGCCAAGTCATCCTGCCTTACAGTCGTCTAATACCAAGCACAGCCCCACCTCCTTGCCCACCCTCTGCCCCACCCACTGAGCAGGGAATCTGGGGCCTGGGGATCCCAACAGTGGACACGCTGGGGGAGTGGGTAGGCAAGAACAATCAATGCATTACTGGCAAAGATGTTGTTCTTCCCATGCTCAGTAGGGCCCAGATTAGCTGATAAAATTCTCCGGGTCCCTCCTTTGTTTTAGTAGGAACTATCATGATCCCATTTTTATGAAAAGAGATGCTGAGGGGCTGAATTGTCCTTCTCCTCCACCTCTGAGCATTTCCCACACTGAGTCCTCCCTGCAAATGCCTCTCCATCCGCACCAGGAGGCAGGGGTACAGTGGCCCAGCTCTGCTGTAGGAGGCAGGATCGGGAAGCTGACTGCTCTTCAAGAGTCACCTGTTGATATCTGCTCTGCCCTGTTCTAGAGAGGACTGATGTGATGGCCACTCACAGCCTCTTGGAGCCTCAGTTTACCCACCTGTGTACTGGCTCTGAAGTATGAAGTCTAAAGAGCTCTGAAAAGTAAATTTGTCTTTCCAAATTTCTACCCCCCTCCGTGCAGAGAAATAAGTTGCTGTTTGACATCAAAGACTTACTAAGAGGGCAGAGTTCTTGTATATGGCTGTTGTCGCCCAAGGGTATAAGCTGAAGAGACTGATTTCCAGCCACGCTTACTGAGGGGTGAGAGGCGGGTCCTCCCCAGGGCAAGGCTCTTCTCCAAGACCCATCTCTTCTGCTCCATGCCTTCTCTGCAGAGCTTCTCCCTGGAAGGCCAACGTAGAGGCAGCAGAGATCTGTCCAGGTGACAAATGCTAGGCATTGTTTCCTGTGCAGGGCGCTGGGGAGCAAACACCAATCTGGCAGTTTCTCTGAGCTGAAGAAATTACAGTCTACTCAGTGATGTCCATCTCTGGTCACGCACTAGAGTTATTGGGGGAACATACAGAACACCCATGTCAGGCCCACCTTAGGAATTTCTTTAATTGGCCTTCGTGTGTTTTTTTAAAGGTCCTCAGGTGTGTGTAGTCAGAGTAGAGAACTAGTGATCTAGATGGAGAGACAGGTAAGTTAAAAAGAGAAACAAACATCAAAACTCACTGGTTATTATATGGTCTGGCAACGGGAGCACAGAGTTAGGGCCACTTACCCCGCCTAGAAAACTTGGGGAGATTTTGTGATGTAGGAAACATCCCAGCTGAGATTTCAAGAGCAGGAATTAACCAGGTGAGTTAGGACAGAGGGGGCTGGGGTCGGGGGAGGTGAGGTTACAGGATTTCCAGGGAAAGCAAGAAGTATTTGGCTGGAAAGAGCCGGGTGGGAAGCCCTACGTACGGTACAGCTGGGGAAGGACCAGGAGGCGGCTCACAGAAGACACTTAAGGCAATGGTCGCAACTTTGGATTTTATCCCGAGGGTGACAGAGAGCAAATGATGAGTGGTAATCCGAGGAGGGACTGTGATCGGTTGTGCCGCATGGGAACCAGATCGGAAGGGAGCCGACAGAGGTGGGGAGGAAGTTAGAACACACTTCGGTGGCGGTTTCCTGAATCATGTTAGTGGTTATAGGATAGCAAGAGGTGTGTGGATGTCAGAGATACTAGAACATAGATTCAGTTCAACGTGGGGAGTGAAGTGAGAGAAAAGTCAAGGATGGCTTCCAGGTGTCTGTCACGGGCACAGGGGTGGACGGAGGTGCTGTTCCCTGCGCCGGCCCTGCAGTGCAGGAGGCTCTCTGTGCCAGCGAGGAGGGTTGCCTACCGGAGCTCCTGCAGAGCACTAGAGGCCAGGAGGGCATCTCCTGGCAGCTGTCTTCCACCGTGGTGGCTCAGAGCTCCTGGGAGCACCGGGGAGGACTGTACCTCAGCGATCCGATTAGGGCATTTACTCCACTCTTTGCCGCTTGTCGGCCTATTCAGATTCTTTCTTGTGTATCCTGTTCCCCTCCTCCCCTCCCCACCCACACACACTCAAGATGCGTATTTCTTCAGTTAGACCAACCCTCAGATTCTGATGGAATCTCAAACACAAGCAATAATAACTAATTTGCATTTTCTGTGGCCTATAGGCTAATTTCCATTTTCCTCCTCTAAGTAAAACTTTTCAACCCCCATCTACCCGCATAGGAAAGCTTTTGATGATTCCTAAAAGTATCCTTTATGTTCCTGTTGACAAGTTCAGCTCCCAACAGGCTCCCTGTGGCTCTGTCTTCTCTCCCCCAGGTACCTGCCCCCTCTGCAGACTCCCCCTCATTTCTCATCCCACACAGTTAAGTGTATCCACTCCTTACAACCACCGGTGCCGACTTCGAAGATCGCCGTGCTCTTCCCTGCTCTGTGGGCTGTCTCAGTCAGTCAGGCTGCGCTAACACATTACCATAGACTGGGGGGTTGAGCAATGAACCTTTGTTTCCCACAGTCTGGAGGCTGGAAGTCCAAGATCAGGTGCCAGCAGGGCGGGTTCTGGTGAGGACCCTCTCCAGGTTACTGACTGCCTGTTGACGTCTTGCTGTGTTGTCATGGCAAAAAGATGGCAAGAGAGCCCTCTGGGGTCCCTTTTATTAGGCTACTGATCCCATTAATAGCTCCACCGTCATGACTGAATTACCTTCCAAAAGTGTGGATAGAGACCAGAATGCTCTGGAGCTTGTTAAGTCTATTTAACAACATACCACCCCTATTTTCTTCTGGGCATGTGGTGGCCTTGAACTTTCCACCAGGCTGGAGTTTAGATGTGGCCCGTGAAAATAAGCAGAGAGGATGTCTGTTACTTTCAGGTGGAAGATTTAAAAGCTGGGGCCTGCTTTGTCATATTCTCTTTTCCTTCGTCCTGGAATGAGGCCAGTGCTGCTTGGAAGCAGAGCCATCAGCTAATCTACAAAGGACACAAGGATGAGCAAGAAACAGACCTCTGGTGAAAGCCACTGGGACTGGGGCGTGCCTGCTACTGCAGCATAACTTAGTTTACCCTGGCTGATGCAAGGGTCTGTCAAGAACTGTGAAAAATATAAAACTGAGATTTTGCATTGCATGGAAGCTCACAGCTAAGTTGCCAGAGTCACATGGATGCTGGCAGAGGACAAGACATTCAAGGCAGAGATCAAGGATTCTGCCCCTCGCAGCACAGAGAGAATCATGAGCTTCACTGTTACATTAGTTTCCCTTGTCCCCAAGCTCCCCACCTCGCCCCCCGCGCCGTGACATTGTAGACTGGCCCAGATCAATGCCGCACCCAGTGGGTCTGTGTTACAGTGGAGGAAGCCCAAACTTAGGAAACCCCAATTTTTTATAATGGACTGCAAGCCAACCTGTCCCCCTTTTTCCTGGAGAGAAATATTTTCTTTACCATACTGGAAAGCTAACAAAGTTTCCCTCCACTCTGGAGGCAGTTAGTATCTCTATTCTCTAAACCTTCACACATTCTTGAAAAGATATTCTGTAACCAAATGTCTCAGCGCCTCTGTGTGCAAGAAGTGCAGAAATGTGAGAGGCCCATGGAGAATTGTCTTCCCACAATCTCTTTGGGTAAGTGGAGGAAAACGAATGGTGAAAGGAGTTTGGAGCCTGATTAGGGAGGATTTGGGAGACTGTTTCAAGAAGATTGGACTTCATCTAGCATCAATGGGGAGCCATCCACTATTCTCATAGGTGGTATGGAAAACGGGGGGTGGCTTGAAGAAGGAGAATACTAGAGTTAGGAGAAAGGTAGGGTGAAACATGTCAGTCGGGGAATTTGACCATCTGAAGGGAGCCAAAAGCACGGGGTTGATCTCAACTTGGATAAATCCTATAACCTTCAACGTTCAAATCAAAGGGCATCTTGTTTGGTAGTTTAAAAAAAATATTTTTCAAAAGCAGAAGCTTTTTGTCAAAGAAAGATAATGCAGACTTGCAACCAGTAAGACAGACGGAAGGAGACAGACTGGTTGAGACAGTAATCGGAATCGGAACCCTGGAGCCCTGGCGCTTAGCTCCCCGGTCTTAGCAGACACCCAGACGTCTCCCCGGAAGCCTTGGGAGCCACAGACCACACTTGGAATCCGCTTTTCTTTTCCCCATTGGCCCAGGCAGAACTGACTGCTCCTTCCTCTCTGTTCTCTCAACAGTTTGGGCTCATCACCAGAGCCTCATTTATCACCTTGACACGTTGGAGGTGAGCATGTTTAATCTCCCTCTCTGTTTCCCAGGGCCCAGCACAGGGCCTTCCTTCCCGGAAGACTCCCAGCCGAAGTTTGCTGAACTGAACAGCTGTGAAAAACACATCGATGAAACAACGATAGAATTATATTTTTTGGTCAAGCTTTGCATTTTTAAATTTGGTGGAATATAACACAATTCCTGAGACCTAAACCTGAGTAAATAAGAATCAAGAAAATAATGAAATGAAAAGATAGCTCTTTCTATAGTGAAATAGGTTTAGTTTTAGGTTGTCTTAGTTTGCCTAATGTACTAACAAATGCTTTTTCAAGACGACAAAGAACTTTTTCTTGGAAAGGAAACCACAGTCCAAATAAATAACACCCTCCAAATTAAAGTGAGAAAATTGCCAGACCGTCCTCAGGTACTCAAATCCCTTCAGTCACCTGTGTTTCCGTCAGGCGGGGGAGGCAAGCCCTGTGTTGACACTGCTAACTGATGCCAGCAGGATATTTCCTTGAGAAGAAACTAAAAAATGAGAAAGAGGCCGCACGTGTTCTATCGCGCTGTTAGTTCCCAGTGTCTCGGAGCGCTCTGCATCTTCACAGGGCGTCATACTTGTTAGTGTATGAATGCGGGAATGAAGTCTGTGTGGGCAGAATTTCGATTCACCTTGCTCTGGTTTTGCCCTGGCCACCATCTGTCTGTCTGTCTGTCTGTCTGAAACAGGGTCAACCCTGAATCAGAGTGAGGAAGGAGGGAGCGAGGGACAAACCCAAATCCCACTGTGAGGATGGACCCAGGCTTTGTAGGGCTGAAACTTAGACAAGTTTTAGATCGCTAAGTGGAAGAATGCAAAATTAGGTATGAAAAGTGAATTTAGAATGAGAATGAGAGCAGAAGTCATAGTAATAATATTTTTATTAACTAACTACAGGACAAACCTTTATGGTATTATTTTAAAAGTTGTTTTAACCATATACTCTGTGGTTTTATATGACAGCAATTTTGTGGTATTTTTCTATAGAGTATAAAAGATTATTCAGTCTTTCATCTAGTGTAGTACATGGAAAAATTATTTATTTTCATTACAGATAGCTTAGAAAAATTTCTTTCAGTTTCACAACTAGGGATTGATAACACCAAGAAAATGTTTAGAATTGTCAGATTTGGGCAAACTACCACCACGTTTCTGTCACATAAGAGCTGTGAGATTTCAGGGCATCTGAGACTTTTCTTGTGAGTTTCTGTCTCGAACACTCTTTGTGTTGATGATGCCCGTATCCTTAGTTTCCTGGTATACGATGACTTTTATGTTATCTCTTGATCCATGCCAGTATTTTGTGTCAAATCAGCAAGAAATTAAAATCTTTTCTCAGTGAATTCCTATGATTCATGTCTCCTCATAAATTGGATTATAAACCTACCCAAGAACTTATTACTTGTCACTTTTTCTATTTTAAAGGTATCTCTTTTCTTAATGTTAATGAATTTACTACCTGTGGTAAGATCTCATTTTACTTATTTTTGTTATAATTTGCTTTTTGATGTTAAGATATTTATTGATTTTATTACTCATCTTTATTGTTTTTATTTTGTATGTTATTATTGTTTTGACTTGAATTTTCTCATAGTTCTTTAACAGATACATTTATTGAACTTTAATCAGAAGCCTGCAATTTCTCATTTGTTTCATTAAAACATTTCAAATCTTTGTGTGTGTGTGTTCAAAGGAGGGAGGAAACAAGTTGGATTCTGACCTTAATTTAGCACCCAGACTGAGCCAGGGTTTGGTAGGTGTTGCTTGTAAATGGGAAGACTTGGTGGGGGTGGGGAGAGTTAATTTGGGTTTGAATTACTGATATCTTGTCAATCTCAGCCAAGGAAAGGGGGTATCAGGACAGGAAGCCCAAGGTAAGAATCACCAAGCCAGGACAGATACAAGATAGATTCTCCTTAGAGAGTAACAAGAATGCTTTGGAGAAGAGGCAGGTACCATGGAAAAGGCCTGGGGGTCAGCAAGTCAGGAGGGAACGCTGGAGGCTGCAGGAGGATGTTGAGGTTGGAGTGCATTCAGGGTGAGGGCAGCGGCTGCCAGCGGGGCTCATAGCTCTGCAGCCAGTGTGGTTGGTGAGGTTCTCCTTGGGGAGCCCCAGGCAGGACAAGACTCCTTCTCCAAGACACCAGGAATAGTGGGGAACCCTAGATTCTTCTCTCAGGCCCTAACGGGCTGGATTTTTCTGAGCAGGCTGAAGTGTTTTGAAGAATGCAATGTTGTATGATACACCATAAGTTTTGGAGTCAGAAAGATCTGGGTTTGAATCCTAGCCATGAAATTTCTTATCATCTCATTTCCCCCTTTGCAAAAGTGGATATAATAGTATACATCTTTGGGGTAGATAATATATCCACCTCTTAAAATAGTGTGATAAGAGTAAATTTCATAGTATAATAGTATATATAATATATACATAGTACAATCCAGAGTATATAGAGTTGTTTAAAATGTCATGGTTAAAAACATGCCAGATATGTTTTCATACTTTCGTTATATTTTTATCAATTTACTTACTATTTTTTCAAATAAAAAAATGACATTAGATTGACTTACCTCAGACAGGTCTCAGAATTCTCAATTTTTACCTTGGCCTGTTTGCTCATACTGCCAATGCTGGATGTGTTACACACACACCACACACCACACACATGCACACACACATTTGCTCACCCACTTTTATGGACATCATGCAGAAATATAGCCAGAGTCCTAGAATTAATTCTAGAGTTTAAAAACATACCTGAGCTTCCTGGACTTGCATATCTATTTCCTTCACCAAATTAGGGAAGTTTTCTTCCACTATTTTTTCAAACAAGATGGATGTAAAGAGGTCTTCTCCAAGACACATCATAATTAAATTGCCAAAGTTTAAAGATAAAGAGAGAATCTTAAAACCAGCAAGAGAAAATAACTTAGTTACCTACAGGGGAGTACTCATAAGACTGTCAGCTGACTTCTCTAAAGAAACTTTGCAGGCTAGAAAGGATTGGCAAGAAATATTCAAAGTCATGAAAAGCAGGGACCTATAGCCAAGAAGGCTCCACCCAGCAAAGCTATCATTTAGAATGAAGGGCAGATAAAGAGCTTCCCAGACAAGAGAAAACTAAAGAAGTTCATCATCACCAAACCATTATTATATGAAATGTTAAAGGGACGTATTTAAGAAAAAGAAGAAGATCAAAACTATGAACAATAAAATGGAAAAAAAAATACATATCTATCAACAATTGAATCTAAAAAACAAACTAAACAAATAAGAAGAACAGAGACAGATTCGTGGATACAGAGAGCATGTTGATGGTTGCCAGATGGGAGGAGGATGTGTAGGAATGGGTGAACAGATGAGGGGATTAAGAAGTACAAATAGGTAGTTACAGAGTAGCCATGGAGATATAAAGTACAGTATAGGAAAGGGAGTAGCCAAAGAACTTATATCCATGACCCCTGGACATGAGCAATGGTTGCCTGAGGGAGTGGGGGGTGCTGGGTGGAGGGGGGCAAAGGGGGGAAATCAAGACAACTGTAATAGCACAATCAATAAAATGTAATTTAAAACAAAACAAAACATATCTGAGTTCTGATTCCCTCAACTTTTGTTTTTTAACATGTAGATGCTTTTACTGATACAAGATTCCTGATTTTGGAAAGGAATCTGTTTTAGTTCTCTGCCCATTGATGTTCACTGGCTATAATTTCTTGAATTGTTTTGTTATTATTTCTTTAATTACTTCCCTTTACATCATCATTTGGGTTTATTCTTTTTGATGTGCTCTCCATCAAATGTAATATATTCGCAAGTTCAGCTGCAAGACACCAGGCGCTCACCCTCTCACAAGAAAGAGGTGAGTTGGACCCACTGAGAACTCAGAGCACGTTCCTGGGTTCGAGGGGGTAAGATGCTCTGGGGCCCGGTGGGAAAGAACCTCACATCTGTTTCCTTTGTCCCACTGGGCCCTCTCACCCTCCACCTTGCCATTGTGTGTGTGAGTCCTTTAAGCTCTGTGTGTGATCATCGCACCTTGAGAAAGTAAGGAAAGGGGAACAAAAGTGTCGTTGGGGAGGATGTAGTTAGATTAGAGCAGGAATTTTCCACAGAATATTGTGGTTGTACTTTCGCCCTTGGAGAAAAGTGAAGGAAAAAGTCACCTTGATTATGTTTGGTGTCAACATGAAGTATGATTTGGTTTTGAAATTAACGATGACTTACTTAGCAGTTATTTTGTCCTACTCACTGAGACCCAGCTTCTCCCAAAATTTTCTTCCTGAAGGTACAGGGACCTCAGTAAAGAAGCTAGTGCAGCCAGTGACAATTAGTTCTTAATTCCTGTGACTGGGTCTTAAGGAGAGACCGGCCGATGGAAGGCCAGCAGGTTCTGATGTCATGGTCATGGAGAGATGAACTCTCCAAAGCCAGCCGTGTCCTAACCGGCAGGATGGATGGGGCGGGAGCACCTGGAAGTTGTGAGCTCTGGTGCGGGTGAAGGCTTTCGTGTACATCTTGCTTGGTTGGTTGACAGTATAAGACCCAACCTGGTATCTACTACTTCCTCCATAAAAAGAAGGCAAGCAAATAATAAAGAAATAAAAAGAGAAGCCTGTCAACGGCCAAGTCATAATTGGAGAGGTGACATTAACATCTCCCTGCCTCCTTTATCTTCAGTGAGGAATACAAGAGTAGAAAAGTACCCTTCTCTGGGGCCTGGAGTGGAAGACTATGGCAATACCTATTCTAGAATTTCCTTTTTATTTACAACCCTCAACACCCTATCTTTTAAATTTTAAGTAGCTAGTGTATATCTTTTAAAAGCAGCTGGTGTAGAGTGGCCAATTTAACTAACCCACAGGAGGATTTGGATGAAACATTGTGCACGAAAGTGCCATTGTCACCAGATGAGAATGTGGATAACTCAGCGAAACTCTCCTTGACAATGGAAAGAAGGAACCTCCTGTCATTGTTGGATCAACTCAGTGATCTTTGAATATTGATTGGCAGATGCATTGCAATTACTAGACGTGAGAATAAAATGAAAATGACAGCAAACAACACATTTGATGTCCCATCAGGATTTCTTTCTCAGGAAAATAACAGTCTCCGGTAGAAGGCCTGACCAGACTGGAAGGAGCCCCTCACCAGATGAGAGGGCAGCACCTTGCTCAGGCACGTGACTGGTGAGCACCATGCGTGGAAATTCTGAATGGGAAAAAGGGACACGTGGTGGTCTTCATGCAGACCCCTGGCTCTTGGTTGTCTCACATCTTATCAGCCTGGATGCTCCTATTGCAGGTGATAAAAACAATCCTACCCCAAAGGGCTTAAGCAAGAAGAGAATTTAGTATTAGTGAACAGTGATAGTCCCAGGCTGCAGGGGCTACTTGTCGAAACGCTGTCATCAGACGCTCTTTCTCTTGATGCACCCGGACCCTGACCCTTCACCTGCATTACCCGCCATCTCAGAGGCTCTCCCTTCAGGGTTATAACGGCTGCACAGCTTCAGGCTTCACCTTTTCTCACCTTCCAATCTAAGGGGAAAATACATTATGTCACTTTTCCAGAAGCCCCAGCAGAAGTCCCACTTAACCTCATTGGTGCTTTTGTGGTCAAAGAATGCAATGCTTTGTGAAAGTGAAGGGAGGTGCGTCCCTAAAGAAAATTTGGGTCTGTTGGCAGAAGAAGGGGGAGTGATTGTTAAGGAGGCAAATGACAGTTGTGTACTCTATACGTGAACCCAGTGGCCACCAGTTCTAGGACCTGCTTCTCTGGCATCCTCCGCCTTTCTAGTCTGGGATAAGTTCAGAACCCGTGGGGTCCAAAGACACACAGGGCTCTTTCCCGAAGGCTGGTTCGCAGCTGGACTATCTCCAGACTCTGTTCCTGTCTTCGGTAGACACTGTCTCAAGGGGGAGGTTGGTATAAACAGCAGTCTCATACGTGCTGCTGAAGTGTGGAGAAACAGGGGTGCAAGGATCATCCTGAACTATCAGGCGTCTAAAAAAAATTAGTGTTGGGATGGTCGTTGCCTCCCAGCAGGTGCTTGGAGGTCCATGAGAGGCCCCCATTTTAGCATCTGACCATTTCCAGGCCAGTAAAGGTCTGTGCCTTTTCTTTCTTTCCAGTCTCTGTACCCAGATGAAAGGCATAGGGTGTCTGGTGAATGACTGGTGAATGAATTTGGCAGTGGTTCCACTTCCTGGTTGGCTAATAAGAAAGCTTCAGGCCATTTGCTTTGGTAATTACTGAAAAGCAGAGAAAAGTGATTTTTGCTCCCTATTGCTAGGAAAGGAATACATAATGAATATTACTGCTTTTCTACAGGATTCCATAGTTTCCAGACAAGTTTGACCACAGGTAGGCCCACAAATTTTTTCACATATAGATTGAGCGATTTTAACTAGAGTTTCTCTTGATTGATTATCTCTTAATCAGGTTCTTTATGCCAGGCTGCACTGAATGACTATGGCAGCTGTAAGGGCCTTTCTCACTAATGGGCATATGCACTATTCACATCTTCAGTAAGCACAGTAAGCACTAGTGACTTACTTATTTATTTCTCACCCGAGGATATGTTTTTTGATTTTTTTAAATTTTAGAGACAGCTCTGGCTAGTGTAGCTCAATGGATTGAGCTCGGGGTGCAAAGTAAAGGGTCGCAGGTTTGATCCCCAGTCAGGGCACATGCCTGAATTGCAGGCCAGGTCCCCAGTAGGAGGTGTGTGAGAGGCAACCACACATTGATGTTTCTCTCCCTCTCTTTCTCTTCCCCTTCCCCTCTCTCTAAAAATAAATAAATAAAATCTTTTACAAAATTTTAGAGACAGAGGAAAGGGATGGGTCAGGGGAGAGAGAGAGAGATAGAGAGACAGAGAGAGAAACATCGCTTGGTGATTTGTTGCCTCCTGTTTTCACACTGACCAGGGATCTAACCCACACCCCAGGTATTTGCCTTGATTGGAAATTGAACCTACAGTCTTTTGGTGTACAGGATGATGGTCCAACCAACTGAGCCACCAGGGGCCAGGGCACTAGTGACACTTTAAATCCTTATCAATTGTACAGTTATTTGACTGAACTGAAATACCGTGGTGGCTAATGAAAACAAGGGAATGGTGCCAGAATGGGAAGAACCAAACACTTATTTGAATGGGTCTCAAATCTTCATCCCATGTTTCCTATTTGGAACATCCCCCACATCTTGCTCAGGATTGACAATTCCTCTTCCTGGAACCATAATACACCCTTCCTGGAATTAATTGGATGCATGCGACACATGCCAGAATCTAGACAGAGATGCTATGTCCAGTTAGTCTCATGAAGGAATGACTACACTAGTCACTTGTTCCAGAAATAAAAGTGTAAACATACTGATACGTCAGAAGACCAGCTGGAGAATCAGACTACCTGAGGAATTAATCGCTGTAAATCATCCCACAGAGGACGAATTCATTCCATCATCAGGAGAGAGACCCAATCTTGAGTTTGTGTCCTTCCAGGGAGATAAGAATGCACGGTGCACAGCCTTCCATTTTTAAAATCTATTAAATTCCATGTAAAATTATAGAATTCACATGTTCACATGTTCCGTGTAACTAGTCAAATAGCATAAATGAAGAAAATTAAGCATCTTTCTCATCACCTTTTCATTTCTACCTCTGCTCCTCTATAGTAACCAATGATAATGATCTATTGTCTATCTTTTCACATCTTTCCCAATTAATACAAATATGTATTATTTTGACTTTTAAAAATTGAGATCACACTGTATACAGTTTTATGATACTGTTTTACATAACAATCTGCTATGAATATCCCTTCAGATCAAAATGGCTAAGACATTCTTTTCAATAGCTTTAAGCAATCCATGGTATAGATGTACCGAAATTTATTTAATCTCTACTCAATGAATATTCAGAAAGTTTCCTTTGGAAATAATACTGCAATAAGTATTCTTTTAAATAGATCATTATAAACTAGTACTTTCCCTCCCCATAGGACCTATTAATAGGGGTAGGATTGCTGGGACAAAGGTTATTGTATTTGAATTTTTAGTAGCTCTGCCAGCTTGCTTTCCAAAAAAGCATAGCAGTTTCCATTTCAATAGCAATGTATGAGGGCGCTTGCTAGTACCAAATTCTACAGGTTTTTAGTTTTAAAAGTTAATTTTTTTTTGTCAATTTGAAGGGCAGGAAAAAGGGCATCTGCTTATTACTTATTTTATATTTCTCTACTGACCAGTAAAGATGAGCATTTTTTCCATATGTTTAATGGCCATTTGGATTTCCTCTTGTGTGAATTGCCTGTTTTATTGTACTGAGTTGGATATTATTCATTACACAGGGTCTGGCACAAAGAAAGCCCTTTTCTTATTACAAAATCTTAAGCATGTAATTCTGTAACATAACAATATCACACTCAAGCACACCATGTGACATTTTAGGTGAAATGTTCAAATTAAAACTATAAATTATTACACCCATGTTATCACCCCACCAACCACACTCAAGCAGGCGTTACTTCTGCCGGACCTTGTATTTTGCTGACATTTTTTCCCAGCTATCATTTGATTTTGATTTTATTAGCCTTTGTCTTTTGTTAAATGATGTTTTAAAAATTATATTTATCTCTTATAAATATTTAAAAATTTCTCAAGTAATGTTAGTTTTTTTATACAAAATCATTAAACATAATTAAGAGAAAAAAGTAAATAATAATCATCCATGAACATACCATTCATAGATAACCACCCACAGATAACTACTTATATTTGGGGGGATATACCTCCTGTCTTCTTCACGCATTTCACCCCTTGTTTCAAAACATCACCATTGTTCAATCAGTTTTTAAAAAGACAAAAAGAATGTCACCAATGAAGGAGAGAACTGTGAATGGGTATGCTGGGAAGTGCAAATGTGGGATCCTTTTCACAGCTATGTAAGACATTTGGAAAGATACAGAAAACAGATGATGAGTGATGGGTAGAAATGATGAGGAGGGAAATGTATTGTTCATATCATAACAATTCTGAAGAGCACTTTTTTTTTTGCTCACCTTAATCTCTGTGAAATCAGGAAGTGTCTTCTAAGCAGAGGCGTTTCGCAAACACTGTGGGCCAGGCAGCAGTCAGAATGTAGTCATTGTTGTCCGCTCATGTGTGGACTTGTTCATAGCTTTCACAGCGTCTACACTTCACTTCAGTTCTGCTCCCTGTTTGTAGTATAAATGTTGAATTTAACTGCTATTTGAAATGTCTTCAGAAAGCTCACACTATGATTGCATCATTATGCACTAAACAATACAACCTAAGGCGGGAAAAATAGGCAAATCCTAGATTTTAAGACAACAAAAGTGTGACTAGTTTATGCATTGCACATGACTATCCTTAATACATTATCTGTAAAGAGTGGTACTAAAATAATGGTGCAACTTATAATTGATGGTGACTTAAATTTAATATATATAGTAATAAATTGTTTGGTTAAGTCATCTATATGGGACATGTATTTTTCAAGAGATTCTACAATGTGGTTATGCTCATCTAGGAATATTTCATATATTACATTTTTGGAACAAATAAGATATAATGAGTGAAATTAGAAAAACATGACCTGATCAATAATAACATCCAACAAGAGGCCTGGAGTGGCAGAGGTGATACAGAAGGAAAAGACTGCACAGTCTTAGGTTGTGGATAAGGGGAGATGTTGCATTGATCCTGTGAACTCAAGAGCTCCTTGGACACGGTGTATGTGGTTATTTCTCCTGTTAATGTGGATGAAGCGGCATAAATAATCCGTAAATTCACGTTGCTCCACCGTCCTGCCTGTCAGCACGGCAGCATGGCGGCAATCCTGGGCTAGGAGATAGCAGTAATCATTCTCCTAGGGGTTTGGGTCACTCAGCAGCTTTGGTGAGTGGAAACCTGTTGCTTTTCTTGCTCTTTCTGTCCCTCAGTTCAACCAAAGAGGATCAAACCTGCCCAGATTAGATGGAAGTGGTTGGGTAGTGGGAAAATAGATAGTACAGGGAGTCAGTATGAACAACCAGACTTTGGAACCTGACTTAACAGCTAACAGCACAGCTCACGACCATCTAATGGGACTTGGATCCTTCCTTGAGAAAAACAGGACCCGAGCAGGAGTAGACTAATGTGAAAATTCGCAAAGTTTATGTCCACTCTTAACCTCTGCCTCTAGTTTCTTATTAAGACTCTTGTTTTTTCTGGCTTCAGCAGGAACTTGCCAGGACAAATTTTCCTAAAGCAGCTGAGTTAGGGCTTAGTACTTTTCTCAGCTTCAACTTGCCAGAAAAAAAAACATGGAGACAAAGCGTTTAGAAACATTTCCTTTCTGGTAAACCCACATAGTTTTGTGCAGTGTTGCCCTAGCTGTATACTCCTTCGCATTCAGATGATCCTGGGAATATTTTTAAGCCCACCAAATACATTTTTAATTTCATATATTATATATTTATTTCCAGCATTTTTGACATGGTTCCTTGTTAAAAATTCTATCTCCCCAGCTATTCACTCTTGTCCAACTTTTCTGCAGTATCTTTTTATGTGTTTATAATAGTTATTATTTAACAATTATTTGTTACATTACAACATAATATGACATAATTTTTTGAGGTCTATATCTGTCAATTCCAATATATGGCCCAGATACTGGAATCAACAGATCTCTGGGACTGTTTCTATTGCTATTTCCTCTCTTGACCATGGGTCACATTTTCTTGCTTTTTCATAGCAAGATGCACAGAGTCTTTTTCAAGGGCAAGGCAGCATCCTGCCAACGGCTGAGAGCATGACTGGCCAACTGAGAGAGCGCATCCCAGGTGCCCTCAGACTGGACAAGAGCTCTGAGGGCAGCGACTCGTCTAAGGTTGCAGGTGGGGATGGAGAGTTGAAAGAAATGCCTCCCGAGGTTGGTTGAAGACAGAGCAATGAACGATCAGCTAGGATTAGCTTTGGCTGTATGTGATTAACCGTGGTTTAAACATGATAACAATTCATTTCTCTTTGAGACATAAGTCCTTAGTCCAGGACACTCCTTGATACCAGGGACCTGGAACATCTTTACCTTATTTTTCCCCCATGTGTGACTTTGGGCGTGTGGTTTAAGATGGTGGCGCTTATATTCTAGGAAAAAGAGTAGAAGAAATATGAAGAGGCTGGGCAAAGGGTGCAGGCATCCTGTCATTTAGGGAAGGTTCTCAAAGACTGTCCTAAGTACATTCCACTCACGAGGACTTTTCACACAGCAACATTTAGCTGAGAAACGTAGCCTTTGCTGTAGGCAGGTTTTGTCCAGTTAAAAATCAGGGGTCTACCGCCATAGAGGAAGAAATGAATGTGTCATGGGAGCAACTAACAGTCTTGGTCACCAATCAGCTTTCTCGGGAAGAACATTAGAGAGTTCCGGCTTCGTCCTGAACCTTGAAACCATTTTGAGGGAGAGAGCACTGAATATTGGAACATCTATTCCAATAACTGCTGTGTGGGTCTGTAGAACCAGATCAGTGATACGTTCGGAGAAGAGCATCCAAAGCAACAAAGGAACTAAGAAATCATGCCACATACGAAACAGCTGAAGACACTGAAGATCTTTAGCTTAGATTGTTCTACCTGCAGCCCACAGGCCGTGTGCGGCTCAGGGAGGCTATGAATTCGGCCCACCACAAAATCATAACTTTACTTAAAATGTTATGAGATTTTTTTGTGTGTGTGATTAAGTGTTGCAATGTATCTAATGTGTGGTCCAAGACAACTCTTCTTCCAGGGTGGCCCAGAAACGCCAAAAGGTTGGACGCCCCTGGTTTAGAGGAAAGAAGAGTCCGCGATGACACCGTGTTTTTACATAGTTGAAGGGCTACGTAATGAAAGGTCTGGGTGAACCACAAGGGCAGAATCCAGCCAGTGAGTAGCGTTCAATATACAGAGGGAAATTCTAATAAGAAGAACTGTCTCAGAAGGTAGTGAGTACACATTTATTTCTATCTTCTTATCACTGATAAGTGCTGAAGACAAAATAGTAAGCAAAGAAAGTTTGGTTCCTGCCCTGATGGCACCTACAAGCTGGTGAGGAAGATAGAAAGTGGTCAGGTAATCACACACGCACACACACACACGTAAATCACAAAGTATAGCAAGTAGGTCTGAGACCGTGAGGGAGAAGAAGCAGGGGACGGTGAACCATCTGTACACCTCATACAGAGAGGATTGGTGCTCACATAGGGTCTCAGCTAAACGACTTATGGTCTTTCCTGGTTCATTGCTAGAACTGAGCTCCAGGTTGGCTACTGTGAGGAGAGGAGAGGAGGTTTGCCTTGGAGGGCAAAGCAAGTCTCAGATTTGTGGAGCTTCCGAAAGGGACTTTCTAAAGTCCCACAACAGGTCAGCACAGGTGACCAGATTGTGCTAATTAATCTTTTGCCTGGATGAGGGAGCTTTTGGTTGAACTCACATGAATTCATAGACTTGAGAACTCGAAGACTGGAAATAATTGATTTGGGAGAAGTAAAGGATCTCTCAAATCTGTACATTTTCTAAAAAGTTTCTGAAAATTCCAAAAAGTTTTTTCACTGAGGACTTAAAAAAAAACAACACAAAAACTCCCTTTTGCGCAAGAAAACCACCAGGAAAGAAATCATAAAAACTCTCTTTTTCAGTTCTTCCAATGTCTAAATATATCAATATACAAAACATGGTAATTTTATGGTGAAATAAGTTATACATAATGCATTCCTGTGTTACTAAACGAACAGCATGACTTTATATCTGTAAAGGGCACTAAAAATAAGTTTTGCATGTATTTGAATCCCTGGCCCCCAAATTTTCTTTGCCGAAATTTTTTTTTGTTCTTCTGTAGCTTAGAATTTCTGAAAAATCTAGTCTGTTCCTTTGTTCCTGCTGTCTTTTAGCTCGTGTTCTATTCCTGCAAAGTTTATGGGGATGACATCAGCTGTTCTTTTAGCCCAACTGACATACAAGGTTTAACCCTACATAACGCCTCACATTTGCCTGCTAAGTGTCTGGAGAGCCAAAGATTGGGGATCAGCATCCTGTCAGTGGTTTTAACCAAGGTGAGCTGCTTCTTTTCTTCCCAGCTTTAGTTTCCATGGGGGCCTGCCAGGCACACTGATATGCAGTAAGTTTATCCAAAGGACTCGAGAACCATACAGCTAGAGAGTAATTTGTCTTCATGACATCCCCGGGAGGCATTCAGGCAAGAAGGCTGTAACCACTGTGGGGCATTGGCAGGAGGATCGGCTTGGAGTCTGGACAGAGTGGTTGGAGGCCAAGAGTCTTGGGTCTGCCACAAACTCTGTGAGACCACGGGCAGGTCACTCACCCTCTCTGACCTCCCTTTTCTCACTGAAGATTGAGAGTATTGGAGAAAATCTCCACGGTCTTCATAGGCTCTAACATTCTATAAATCTGTTATCCTGACCCTACATATAAAATTAAGTAGGTTAGAGGATTGATGGAAGGTTATAACATGGACAAATGGGAAGGTTGAGCTTTTTTATTTCTGAATGGCACTTCAATCTTTTGATAAATATGTTTATCTATGTAAACACACAGGACAATCTTGGTTTACCATGGGAAGGAGTGAAAATTAATCTGGGGGAAGGCAGGGTTGAGGGAAGAGAATAAGTTCTTTGGTGCCAAAACGACTGTGTCATAGCACCAATAATTTCAATACCTACTTCAAGCTGTGTCTCCTTGATAGGTCTTGGGGAGTAGAATTGGAGAAGGAATGGTCCCTTAGTTTCTGGTGCTGTTTTGTTGGCTTATAGCCTTTAAAAGCTTTCCCTTGAATGCCTGGTTTAGTTTCTACTCACCCAGCTTGATGCTTAGTTTGAGTTATTCCTGACCAATGTGATAACGATTGGGTTACTCTCTCCTACTAAGGTGATGGAGTTGGGCTGAGGATCAGGGTGACACGTCTGTCCTAGTGGCACAGGAGTCCTTGGGACAACTTTGCCCTTCCAAAAACGACTCTGAGGACAGGATTGCCAAGAGCCTGCCAGGGAGTCTGGCCTTATTTTGTCTCCAGACTGGTTGGCAGACTCGAGAGGCTGAGATGAACATCTGAATTTAGGAATGCTTAATGCTGATTCAAAACTTAAGCTGTGTTCTGGAACTACCCTGCATTTGTAAACTTTTGAGTGGATTGCAATCGATATGTAAAATGTGCCTATCTGCTCTTTCAAAAATGACTAATCTCCACCCAACCACACTATTTCCTTTCTTGCTGCCCACATTCTAACCCCACAAGGGTGGTTCTAGTCATTGTCAATAATAGCACTTCTTAGATTTCTTAGATCTGAAAATAAAAATAAATGCCTCGGTTTGTATATGAAGTGACATGGGTTATTGTGCACGTAGAAAGTAATTCTGAAAAATTGGAAATAACCTAAACTTCCATCAGTATAGCATTGGTTACATAACTTACAGTAATTTATAAATGAAATACAATGCAGATTTTAAAATGAATATACATGTGCTTATATATTTGTTGATAAGGAAATATATTCTTATATGTGAAACAAGTAGGTTGAAACCAAATGTAATAGGTTATCCTATTTTTGCAAAAAAAATACATGTGCATATACTATAAACACTGAAAAAAGTCTGTAAGAGAGGACTTACATAAGCATCTATTGTGAGATGAGGAGAAGTGAGGACAAGAAGAATTTCTGGTGTCCAGATGAATTTCTGGCCTGGACCTAGAACTTCAATATTTTTACTATATTGTTTAGATATTATCACCTTGATTTCCGAGGCTTTGTAGTTGCCCATGCATAAAATATTGAACAGTGGCTAACTATGGGTGATGGGATTATGGGTAATTGTGTTTTCTGCTCACCAGATTGAGTTTTCTGCATAATGAACATTCATTACCTTTGTGATAAGAAAGTAGACATAAGAAAAAGGAATTCAAGAGAATATTCTTTGCTTGGGATTTTTGTTTTGAAATTAATTTGAACTTTATTTCTAGTTCCAACAGTTGTATCTACTTCTTCTCCCAATTTCTTTTTGGCTCTAAGTTCTTTATACTCCATTATTTTGCATTAATTATGTCCCTTCCCACATGATGGTGAGGTCTTGATGTGTGGTAGATGGGGCAAGACCTTCCAAAAGAAAAGTGATTCATTTTCCATTTGGGTGGCTAATACTGACCTCTTGGCAATTTGGCTCACCTGTGGGGGAGCAAACATTGTCTGGGAAGTCAGAGGAGAAAAGCAGAAGTTGCCAGAGGAGGAAGAATGGGTTGATGTGTGGAGATTTAGTCATCAGTGTGGAAAATTGAATTACTGTTCTCAATTCTTCATAACATTCAAAGAGAATTATTCATCATCACCCTTGCTATGGCTACATGGTGGGTGGGACATACCATATTTCTCTGTGTATAACGCACACCCATGATTTGTGTGCGTCATACACAGGATTATTATGCCCATTTTTATACCCATGTTATGTAATCATTATGCCCATGTATAATGCACATCCTTATTTTCCCCCAAAAAATCTGGGCAAAAAAGTGCACATTATGCATGACAAAATATAATACTTCTTACCCCTTAACTTTGAGTTTGGCTAAAGACAGTATTAGTGGGTGGCCCATGACAGAGGCTTAAAAAAGCCTGTCATTCAGGCTGCTCTTTTTTGTGCATTAGTGATTCACCATGAGAACTTTCTCCTCCTGCTCATTCAGTTGCCCATTCAGTCTGAGCCCCAGAATAAACATTCATGCCTATAGCCCAATGTACGGTTTGGAGCCAAGCATAGCTGACCTGCAGCCCGAACCAGAGAGGTCTGGCTTAGCCCACCTGGCCAGCCAAACCCCAATCCATCTTGCAAGTTCATGAGTATGAGACTAAATCCTTGTTTTAAGCCTCGAAGTCTTGGGGTGGTTTGTTGTGTAGCCTTATGGAGGCAATAGCTACCTGGTACACTGGTCTAACACTGCTAAACAGACCCTTCTGAGTCCCTCCTGGGTAAAAAGAGATTTCTGGCTGCACAAAAGGTGTGGAGAACCTCTCCAGAGATGTTATGGTGATAACATGGGAAGGAAAAGAATAAGGTCAACCTGACTTCCCATCTTTGCTAACCAGCTGCCACTAATTTTTCATTTGGGACAAATATAGCTTTCCCTTCCTGCTTATACATTCATTCCAGCCTCACTGGAGCTCTTTAAGTAAAGGACCCCATTGCCACGATTCTAGCTCTAGGTCCACAAAACTCAGTTTGCTGTCAGTTCCTCCCCCAAATCAGGGGCTTGTGAACAGTTAACAAGCCAGAAAGCCCAGATTATCTACTGACTTTGGATTTTCTGTCAGCCCCATTGTTTCTCACGAGACCTCTTTCCTTCCATTTTAGCTTAGCTCTTGGTGTGAATGCCACCAGGCTGCTGGACAAGTCAGAGGTCTTGGAAACTCATAGATATGTGGCAGGGTTATTGCATGCATTTTGTTGTCTGTCCAGGAAGTTTGCAATCTGGGGGGTTTCCTTGAAGCCAGGATTGTGTTCAGATTCCCAAGTGCAAGCATATCCAGGTTCACCTTCTTCTGTGCTTGGCAAGAAATGGAGAACGTTCTTGGATGCCTGCCTCATGTGCAATCAATTGTTAATGCTCATTAGACGGCTGCAGCAGGGGTGCAGACGGGGGTGCTCTCGAGGAACAGAGAGAATCAGCGGCCTCAGTGCACAGAGGTCATCTGGCAGCTTCCTGTAACAGTGAGGAACTGAAGTCCAGTCCAGGCCTCCACACAGAGCCCACCTAGAACTGGTAGGACTGGAGCTAGAAGCCCAAGCAGGAGACATCCCTCCCACTGTCTCTCAGTGGTACCTGCAGATTCCCACCTTTCCTACCTTTTCAATGCAGGATACTCACTGAGACTGAATTTACTTATGGGGCTAATTTTAAAAGTCAATGCAATTTTAAATATCATGCAGGCAATACATTGTATGTGTAAGTGGTTTGAAAAATGTAAAAATGTACAAACAAGAAAACAAAATCACCTGTGACTCCACAACCCAGATATCATCACTGCTGGTGTGTTTTTTTTTTTATTATCTTGAATCACATTACACAGGCAATTTGGTGTTTGGCATATAGGTCATTACATTTAAGACTTTTGTAGAAATTATTTTTCTTTCTCGTTTCACATTCTTTAAAAACGCCCAAATTTAATTACTGAAAATTAATCCATCATGATCTATTTAACTTTTCCATGACTCATGGGTGGCTAGTTTTCCCCGATTTTTGCTATCGCAAATACTGCTATGATGAGATTTTTTTCTTAGAGCTCTTCTAGAAGGGAAGTGGGACATACTTGTAAAAGTCCTCTTATTGTCTAGTGAGACGTCAAGCGCTGCTGTTAGCAGATAAAGGAATATTAAATTTTTACAAGCACTGATGATTCAATGGTTTACACCTTTTGACTGTAAAATTATTTACATCTCAGGGAAATAATTTGAAGTATCACCACAAATCTGTGCTCAAAATTTTCTTTGCAACATGTTATTTTTAATAATAGTAAAAGATTGAAAGGAGAAATTCCCTGTATCAGGAAATTAAATAAATGACAGAATATATTTTGTGAAAATAATACTTATGAGAGTTTTAAATAACAAAAATGTCGATCACAAATGTAAAACAAGGCCACCAAATGTTATGTATTATATGAGCTTGACGGTGAAAAAATGCACTCTACTAAATATCAGTGCAAGATTGAGTGATTTTTCCCCTTCTCTGTACGTTTCGTATTAAGTTAAATATAATACTTTTTTTAATTAAACATTTTTTTATTGTTGTTCAATTACAGTTGTCTGCATTTTTCCCCACCCCTCCACCCCACCCCAGAAATATAATACTTTTGTAATCAGGAAAAAGAGTGTGCTGTTGTTCTTTACACTCACATGTTAGACATGAGGTCACTTCCAGGGAAGGAAGGGATGACTGGCATGTGTGGGCTCCACTTCCTTCCTAACCAGGGCCACTGGGAGCCTGGCTAGGGCTGGGCCGTGTGCTCACCCCTTTGAACCAGAGAAATGCCGTGTTTTGCTTGGCTTTGTATCGCCTGCCTCTGGTTTCATTTTCCTGAGTATATAGGCCCCAAAGTCAGTTTTTCTAGCTTTCAAACATTTTGATACCTTCTTCAAAATGAATAAAAGGCTTTATGTTGGATCTAACCCTCCAATTTTCTTCTCAGTGTTGTTTTCAAATGTCAAGTAAAGTAATTTTTCGAGTTGGGTATATATGTTTATACAGACACACATATCAACTTTGTTAAGATATAATTTACATATCATACAATGAATTCATTTAAAATGTACAATTCAATGGTTTTTTAGTATATTCTCAGAGCTGTGCAACCATCACGACATTCAATTTTAGAACATTTTCATCACCTCGACAAGAAACCCTGTGCTTTTTGGTGGTCACTCCCCGTTTTCCCCAATACACTCACTCCACCCCACCTTCGGCAAATCACTGATCGATTTTCTGTCTACAGATTTGCTTATTCTGGACATTTCCTATAAATGAAGTCCTGCAATATACAGCTTTTGTGACTGGCTTCCTTGACTCAGTATGTTTTCGAGTTTCATCCATGTTGTAGCATGAATCAGTACTTCATTCCTTTTTATGGCCAAATAATATTCTATTGTACAGATTTACCACAGTTTATTTATTTATTCATCAGTTGACAAACATTTAGACTATTTCCACTTTTTCGCTACTGTGAGTAATACTGCTATGAATATTGTGTACTAGTTCTTATATGAATGTATGTTTTTATTTCTGTTGAGTCTATTCCTAGGAATGAAATTGCTGGTTCATATGACAATTCTATGTTTAAACTTTCAAGGAACTGCTGGACTGTTTTCCAAACTAAATGCACCATTTTATACTCCTACCAGTAATGTATGAACATTCTGATCTCTCCAAATTATTGCCAATACTTATTATCTATCTTTTGATTATAGCCATCCTAGTGGGTGTGCAATGGTATCTCATTGTGATTTTGACTTGCATTGTCTAATGCAGAACAATAACAATGAACTTTTTCATGTGCGTATTGGCCACTTTTATATATTCTTTGGAAAAATGTTTGTCGAGGTCCTTTGTCTATGCTTCAATTGGATTATTTGTCTTCATTTTTGCATTGTAAGAGTTCTTTATATTTCCAGATACAAATCTTTATAGAGTATATGGTTTTAACACATTTTCTGTCATTCTGTGGGTTATCTTTTCACTTTCTTAATTGTGTCCACCGCACAAAAGTTTTAAATTTTGATTAAGTCCAATTAATTTGTGTTTTCCCTTTTGTCACATGCTTGTAGCGTCATTTCTAAGAAGGTTTTACCTTACCCAAGATCGTGAAAATTTACTCATATTTTCTTCTGAAAGCTTTATAGTTTTGCTCATATAGTTAGCTCTCTGCTCCATTTTGAGTTCATCGTTGTGTGGGGTGTGAGGAAGGGGTTGCCATCAACTGAACTGTGAGCCAAAGTTCACATGCTGAAGCCCTAGTCCCTAATGGAACTATCTCTGGAGGTAACGTGTTTAGGAGGTAATTAAGAGTAAATGAGGTCATAAGAGTGGGTTCCTGATCTGAAAGGACTGTGGCCTTCTAGAAGAAAAGAGAGATGTCTTCCTTCATCGTGTGAGGATACAGTGAGAAGGCAGCTGTCTGCCAATCAGGATGAGAGATCTTACCAGAGTCTGCCTGCTAACATCCAGATCTTGAACTTCTAGCCTCTAGAACAGAAAATAGATGCATATTGTTTAAGCCATCTACTCTATGGCATTTCGTTACGGTGGCCCCAGCTGACTAATATGGGGGTCTGGCCTCATTCTTTTGCATGTGGACATCCAGTTATCCCAGTACCATTTGGTCAAAGGACTCTTCTTCCACACTAGATTGTCTTGGTTCAAGTTACTTTTAAACTACCTCAGGACTAAGACTCGAATCTATCTAAATCATTTGTGAGCAGAGGAGAAACAGTGAAATAAATAAAACCTTTCTATTCCTCAATTCCTAAGTAAATCATAACATTCTAGAATTTTGATCTGAAGGTTTGTCCATGCTAAGGAAGGACTTTTGAATCGTCCCTTCTTTGCCAGAGTTTGATAGCACTTCAGTAACCTTGCATCCGTTTCTGTTGGCAAGATAATCAGGCAATGCCCGGCACATAAGACTTCAGCACTGTAATAAAGGCTGTTCCAGTGTTCTGGAGCTCAGCTGGTGCTACCGCAAGGAATAAGTAGAGGGAAACAGGAAGGAGAATCGGATGAGTACATGTGTATAAGGGATCACATATTTAGTAATAATTTTAGTTATAAACCTGTAGATTTTTACAAAAATATAAACTCATCCAAAGAAAGAAAAGCTTTGTCTATCTAATTCTTTTTCCTCATAGTCCATGGCCAAATTTAATTCCTGCTCCAAACCAACATTGAAAGAAAAAAAAAACAACAATAAAAACCCTATTGCTCCCCAAAGCACACAATGAATTCATTGATCTGAGAACAAGTTAGTTCAATTGCTTGCTTTACCTTGCTGCTGGGAAAAAAAAACAAAAAACAAAAAACAAAAACCTCCTATAAAAACATGGCTTGTGGGAAAAGGTGGGATTACTCCAAACAGCTTTTCTTTGTTTCTGTGGACACGCTACCCTACAGAGCTCGGGCTGTGCAGCGAACAGGACTTGGGCTGAGATTCAGGCGTTGCAGATTGATCTCGGCTAAGCTGCCAGTCCAGCCTGTGGTTCGGGCATAGCCAGCAGTCTTCTCAAATTACCCGTAAAAGAAATGGAGATGAGCTCAGTGATTCTTCTGTAAGGACTCACTCTTGGGTTTCTACCTTTTGGTTTTCAAGGGTACCAACCTGCCCCCCGTGGAGACACAGAAGAGGAGTCTATCCTGTACCCGATTCTCAACTCTTTGGATTGGCTAAAGAACCGAAAAGCAGACATAGTGAGGCTGACCTTCTGTGCATGCCTCCTGTAGCAACGTGGCCAGATGTCCCTGGTCAGAAGGGTGATTCCAGGGCAGGTTTTCTGTTCACATATTCAAAGCCGCGATGAAGTGTGCGCAGACCTTTTCCAGGGTATAAAATGCCATGGGCATGTTGCAGACTTTCAGATTCAACATGCATTTTTATCTGTAAGACTGGATGCAGGGAAAGTGACTGAAGCAGCCCTGGTGGAATAGGTCCCCTCTTCCTGGTGAGTGGCGGGGCGTGGCAATCCTGGCTGCAGTGGCACTTGCTCAGCTCCTTCCCCCATGTTGGGTCACAGCTACAAGAAGTATCTTTTAGAAGGAGTTAGTAGACCTGGGTGGGTTGGTTCCTTTTTCTTTTTCTTTATTAAATTATGCATAACTAGATGTTAAATTAAACTCTTCTTGTTGCTTAGGAGATGAGCACCGTTTCTAAAGTCTGAGAATATTACAACAGGTGCTAAGTAACTCCTCTTTGTTGCCACATTGCAAAAGAATATAAAGTTGGACACATGCTAAGAAATGGTAAAACGAGATCTGTTAGCATTATAGTCACCACCTACAACCTTTAAAAAGAGTTGAAATGAAGAGCCAGAGGGTGAGGATTCCTTTGGAGGCAGCTGTGAGAATGCTTGTCCACTCCACCCGCAGGGGAAAGGATTGAGGGGACTTCCGGCTCACTTTAAGCCAGTTGAGAGGAGCTTCAGGGTAGTTTCCATAAACTCTCTGGAGTGGGAGGAGTGTAAGGACTGATAGGGAAGGAGATAGTGAGGCTCAAGGCAGGAGAGACGTGAGAAAAGGGAGAGAAAGGGAGACTGAACTTTCTTAGGCAATGGTGAAGAAAGGGGTTCATTTCCATGAACACCGGATGTGAGCCACATGGGAGGTGAGCCAGCCTGGAGCTTAATTGAAAGAATTTGGTCCACAAGGACTCCCTGGAAGGGTGAAGTGACCAGCAGGCGTGGGTTAGTTAATAGGAACCTGCAGGTCTGGGGGAAGTTGAAGCTCAGTCATCCAGAGCAGGTCTCACCTGTGTTTGGTAGGATATGACTTGTCATCAGAATGAAGACACTTTTGAGAAAGAAAAGGGTGCAATTAACAAGTATATTGGGTCAAGAGGCTTACACTGGAACTGTCCCTATCAACAGGACTTAGGGTCACCCCCATGTTAGTAACTGACCATAGCCTCCTGCAACTGCTTCCCCAAAAAGGTCAGCTTTGCGTATGTGCCAGGCCCCACAGGCACCAACACCAGGTGGTCGTCGTCCCAGCATAGGACGCACATGCTCTTTTCCTCTCACCCCCTCTGCCCCTGAGTCTGACCTGGAGGGGGTGGGAAGAAGAAGCTGGTCAGTGTAATAGACTTCCATGGGGGAGAACGGCAGAAAGATGGCCATGCAACCGTCCCTGACTATGGGCAAACCCTCACAGTCTGAAGAAGAGACTCTAATTTAGACAAACATTCAGAACTTCGATTGTGACGATGGCCGGGATACCTAACATACCGAGATGAGGCTGTTTTGTGACTAGAAATGACCCATGTGCCTAGCAATGACCAGAAAAGCTACTAGGCCTGCCTGAAATCTCAACTAATGCCAGAGAAAGAGCCCGCTTACAGAATGGATTTGAAGATAAAGTTGCTTGATGATTGCAACCTATCGAATCTATTTCATTCATTAAAGTTGTGGTTGAAAGAGGATATGAAAAGCTTAGCAATCTCCCACTCAAGAAGTGATTACACAAATCTAGTGTGAGGATGTGAGAAGTTCTCCAAGATGCTGAGCTCACCATTCCTCATGCCCTGGAATGCAGCAGGAGTATAAAATTGCTCTTCTGAATTCAATTCAGGAGATGAGTAGCTAGGGCCCAGCACCTGTCTAACAACTGAGAAACATCCATGAAAATGAATTCCCACTGCCCCTATCTGTGTGCAGCTTTTAAGTCTAGGTTCTTTCCAGTGTATTTTATCCCCGAGATTCAATCTGCGTCTGTGGCGACCATCTTTTGTCTCATTGCTTCTCTTCTTTTCCATGTTATGTGCTTTCATTTCTTTTTCCTTTTTTAAGTATATTTTATTGATTATGCTATTATAGTTTTTCCCAATTTTTTTCTCCCCTTTATCTCCCCTCTGCCCTGTACACCCCTACCTTCCAGCGTCCCCCCACCTTAGATCATGTCCATGGGTCGTAAATATAAGTTCTTTGGCTTCTCTGTTTCCTATACTATTCTTAACCTCCCCCCATTTATTTTATGCCTACCAATTATGCTTGACATTCCCTGTATCTTTCCTCCCCATTGTGCTCCCCCCCCCACTGAAAACCTTCTATGTGATCTCCATTTCTCTGGTTCTGTTCCTATTCTAGTTGTTTGCTTAGTTTTTGTTTTTTAAATTCAGTTGTTAATAGTTATGAGTTTGTTGTCATTTTACTGTTTATAGTTTTTGATCTTCTTCTATTTCTTAGATAAGTCCCTTTAACATTTCATATAATAAGGGCTTGGTAATGATGAACTCCTTTAACTTGACCTTATCTGGGAATCACTTTATCTGCCCTTCCATTCTAAATGGTAGCTTTGCTGGATAGAGTAATCTTGGATGTAGGCCCTCGCCCTTCATGACTTTGAATACTTCTTTACAGGCCCTTCTTGCCTGCAAGGTTTCTTTTGAGAAATCAGCTGACAGTCTTATGGGAAGTCCTTTGTAGGTAACTGTCTCCTTTCCTCTTGCTGCTTTGAAGATTCTCTCTTTATCTTTAATCTTGGGTAACTTAATGATGATGTGCCTTGGTGTGTTCCTCTTTGGGTCCAATGTCTTTGGGACTGTCTGGGCTTCCTGGACATTCTGGAAGTCTATTTCCTTTGCCAGATTGGAGAAGTTTTCCTTCATTATTTGTTCAAATAAGTTTTCAATTTCTTGCTCTTGTTCTTTTCCTTCTGGCACCCCTATGAGTTGGTGTTAGAGCTCTTAAAGTTATCCTGGAGGTTCCTGAGCCTCTCCTCATTTTTCTGAACTCTTGTTTCTTCATTCTGTTCCAGTTGGATGTTTATTTCTTCCTTTTGTTCCAAACTATTGATTTGAGTCACAGTTTCCTTCCCTTCACTGTTGGTTCCCTGTATATTTTGCTTTATTTCACTTTAGGTAACCTTCATTTCTTCCTTCATTTTGTGACGGAACTCAATCAGTTCTGTGAGCATCCTGATTACCAGCATTTTGAACTCTGCATCAAATAGGTTGTCTATCTCCTCATTGCTTAATTCTTATTCTGGAGTTTTGATCAATTCTTTCATTAGGGCTATATTTCTTTGTCTCAGCGCACCTGTTATGTTGTAAGGGGGCAGAGCCTTAGGTATTCCCAGGGCGGGGCAACCCTCTTTGCCTCATCTTGGTGCTCTATGTGGGGGAGGGGGTCTGAGAGGGAACAATGCCAGTCACTTGCTCCACTCTGGCCCCACTTTCCAAAAAACTCTCCTGTTTCTCCCACCATGGCAACACCCGCAGTAGTTTACAGCTAGCTTTGAGTCTTTAGTTTCCTGTTCAGCCAGCCCTGCCTCGCCCGACACCTTGCTGCAGGTCCTCCTCACTTGGCTGCCTGTCTCCCGTCTCTGTCCCTCCTACCAATCTGGGTGAATGTTTCTTTAACTCCTTGGTTTTCAGAGTTCCATGCAGTTTGGTTTTCTGGCACTTCTGGTTGTTTATTGTTTGTAAATTCGTTGTTATCCTTCCTTTGGTTGTTTGAGAAAGTGAAGTATTTCTACCTATGCCTCCATCTTGGTCAGAACCTCTTATGTGCTTTTCTTAACAAAGGAAACTTACAACTTCAGTTCAAATTTCCATTAGCAAAAATTTTCCCAAAGATAAAGTTCTCAGAAGGCTACTTGGAACAGGAATCTGGGATCTTCCTTTTTCCTTTTGTTTGTGGGCAAAGTTTCCTGTTGGCCTGCAAGATTGAGGCTGGCCTATCCCCCAATCATTCTGGGAGGAAAGAACCCTCCAGGAGGTCTCCTCCCACCATTTTTTTAGAGATGCCTTCAAGGAACTCTGATTAGCCAAGCCTGAGAAGCTGCATTCACTTCTCACCCTACAGTCCTCATTTTTGCATTTTCACTTTCTATCACCAGACTCAGCATTGGCTCCACCACTGGGCTAGAAATCACAAGCCAAGAAATAGCCTCCTCCCTTATTCTCAGCTACCTCCTCAGTGTTCCCTACTCTGTGGTAGACAAAGTCTATATTAAGGGTGCTAAATGTGAAAGTGGCTTCAAGAGAGCTGGCTTCAAAATGGGCCAAGAGTTCCTCATTTGACTGCCAGACTACAGGCGACGATGTTTGAAGTTGTACCAAGTGTCTGGTCAAAGCAGAGATGGTAAGATTAAAAAAAACCAAAAAATGCCTTAGACACTGGGAATGGGCAGACAGACGCTAGAATTTATTCCGTGCTGAGCGGCACACAGAGGAGATTCAGCTGGTCTGAAGGAAGGAGAAGTGACTAGAGGGCAAGAGGCCAGCCAGTAGGAAGCTGTTCCAGGTGGAGTGTAGCCAGGTGGTGCAGGCGATGGAAGACAGCATGGGAAGTGGCACCACAGAAGATTCTGGAAGAGCAGGAAACTGCATCCACTTGGCTGCACAGAAGTCTCTCGGCATGAAACACAGAGGTTGGTCCTGAAGTATACCAAGAAAGCGGACTTGTTCAAGAAAGGCCTGTACCAGGCAGTAAGGCATGTGCAATGCCCCCGTAACAGTGGCCCAAGCTGCGTTCTCCAGTCAGACTTTATGAGAAATTCCAGTCTTTTGAGCTTTTTAGCTACTTGACTACTTTATTTATTTATTTTTTGCACTGTGGAATTCCTTTATTTTCTGCATATTAATGCCTTACCAACACTACCACCATTAAGAAGTCATTTCTAGTTATTGTACTTTTAGTTTGGGGAAACCAGTCTACAGATTCATTGCCTATATTAGGCAAGATTAACCTCATTCACAACTTACTTGGCTACTTTATTTATTTATTTATGAAGTGAATTTTATTTTATTTTTTTAAAGATTCTATTCATTTATTTTTAGAGAGGGGAAGGGAAGGAGAAGGAGAGGGAGAGAAACATCAATGTTTGCCTCTCATTGAGAGGGGGTTGCCTCTCATACACCCCCTACTGGGGACCTGGCCTGCAACCCAGGCATGTGCCCTAGACTGGGAATTGAACTGGAAGTCCTTTGGTTTGCAGGCCGGCACCCAATCCACACCAGCCAGGGCGACTACTCTATTTTAAATTGCACCCCAGCCCCCACCCTTTCCCATCTTCTTTACTCTGCCCCTTTTCTCTTCCCCGTGGCACTTTCCTCTTCTAACATTTCTCCAGTTCATCTGTAAGGGTTTTTAGTGCACTTTCAAATGGCTTTTGGAAAAAAGATATTAACTGAAGGTCTGAATGTTATTCTATTGAGATAGGTCAGGGCATATTAAGCTTAGGGAAAATGGTTTTTAGGCACAGTGGGGAGAGTATGCTAACTACTACCAAATATCTAAAACATGATTTGCGGGCACAGGTATGACAAACAGTCTCTGCAACTTTAGCTCATGGAAGCTATGTAGGAAAATGATGGTGGAGAACATTTATTCAATCCTTCGATGTTAAGTGATTGACATGCATTCCTCTTCTCCATGTGAAGTAGCTAAGGCCATTCATTCCATTTTACAAACGGAAACTGAGGCCCAGTGAGGTTACGTGACTGGTCCTGGAGTTTAATTCAGGTCTGCCTCATTCCAGGGCCTATGCGCATTTTGCTGAGTTTAAGAAAAGAGTACTCTGACAATTGGAGCTGGCCAGGGACGGAATGGCAAGGATACCACGTGGTCCCTGCTTTGAGCCCAATCCAGGAGAGACTGGGTGACCATCTGCTAGGACGGCTGCAGAAGGGAGATGGATTTAGACAACTTCTGAGTCTCTTTCCAACTCTAAGATCTTATGAAAACTCAAGCGGCAGTCCTGTGGGAAAGGAATTAAATTAGTTCTTTGTAGCTCTGTTCAATAGAGTAGCATTTCTCAGGCTTTTCCAGCTAAAACTCCCCAATGTCAAAGGCAAGTGAATAGATACTCCTGGGAAGTCTGGGGTAGATCTGCCAGAAGCAAAATTTTGTGTCAAATCTAAAAAAGGATTTATTTGAACTTTATATTATACATGAAAATATGCTTATTTTAATGAAAATTATTTTAAGTTAGAAAATTTTTTCAAAAGCAACGACTTTCGAAGCAAAACTTAAAAATTCCCTTTCAATTTGGTTCATCAGGAAAGCATGCCATATTTATTTTATGGGTTTATACACTCCAACGCCAAATCTCCCAGAGGAAACATGTATCTTAGTACGAGAAGTAAAGCAGTTGTGTTAAGAGCGATAGTAAGAAGTCCTAGGGAGGTAGATCAGATTTTATTCCAAAGCAAGAGGGACCTGTCCTAGAGTTGCAGTTGCCTAGCAGTGGAGGGACCTCTAAAAACTAGTAAGTGAGCAGCCACGGCAAAGTTTCCAAGCAGAAGTGGGGCATGGGCCCGGGGAAGTTAACAGAGGATTCTGCTTCAGGAGTGTGAGTGCCAGAGCAAATTCACAGCCATCATGCCAGGCAGAGGTGAAACCCATGCTCTCCACCCTGCAGAGAAGGCTTGTAGAGGAGCCTTATGAGAGTAGGAACAATGAACACAGCCCTTAATAGGTGCCAGGCTTTAGTGTATCATTTAGTCCTTAGCGAGACCCATATCCTCACTAACCCCATTTTCCAGATAAGGAAAGAGAGGCACAGGGAAATTAAGTGAACCTGACATCTCACAGCTGCTGAGAAGCAGGGCCGGGTTTTGCACGCAGACTGTGGGAGTTAGGACTGGAACTGGCCCTCTTGGGCACTCCTGGCCCTTTCTGCCTGCCCCCCACCACACAAAGCCATCTCCTTAGTTCCCAGCTCTGACCTGGAAGGGATCTTGTCCAGGGGATGGAGGACTGGTGCTGAGTGATTGGACATCTGGACTGTGGTCCACCCTCTGCCACTAACCAGATGACCTTGAGAAGGTCACTTACCTTTTCTGTTTTTCACATGATGATGCATTACTTCTGAGTCTGCCACGGAGGCCGTAGTGTCTTCACATGTCTTTTACGGAAACTCAGGGAAATTGTGCCACATCACGTAGGAGTTCCATCCTGCAGAAATGAACGGCAGTAAAACAAAATAAAGCAAAGCAAACAATGAAAAGAGAAAAGCCTACCAGGAACTGCCTCTCTCTCCTTGGATTTACTTTTCTAGCAGGTGGAGTCTGGTCCCCCGGGGGCTCTAGACTCTGCAGGGAGTGTGTCTTTCACTAGATGAGGGAATTTCTACTGAAGGATGTTTTCATGGTTCCCAGCTCCAGCATTACCACAGGGCTTTACTGGATTTGTCTTATGCACTGTGTATTTACATCTTCACAAAAATATGGGTAGATTGTGTCCAGATGGCGTCTGGTTTCCAGGTTTAATGGCCACGTGATGTACTGATGTGGGACAGCGGTTCAGCTGCGAATCCTTCCTGGGTTCCCTCCTACTACAGCGAGAGGATGAAGAATCTTCAGGGTCTCCCAAGAAACCTCTGCTCTAATGTCGTCCCCTGCACCGATGGGCACAGGAGGGGTACCCGCTACAGAGCCACACGGATTACTGAGAGCTTTGTGAAGACATTTTAATAATACTATTAGCTAACACGTATTGAATACTACATTCTGTGTGCCAGGCGCTTCACATTAAATACGCATAACCACCCCGGGAGAGGGGTGCTGTCGTCGTGTTTTATTTTACAGCTAAGAAAACCGAGGCCCACGGGGGTAAAGTAAATTGCCCAAATCACAGGTAGTAAGTGAGAGAGCTGAGATTCAAACCCTGGCTGTCATATCCCAGACAGAAAAACTCAAATGTAAAGAAAGGAGAAGAAAGCCAACGTATTTGTCTTAGTAGTTATTTCTCGATCTAATTATACTGCACCCATTTACGTTTTTTATTTGTCCTAGATGACTCTTCTTTCCAAAATCTTTAGTAAAACCTTTCTCTTTGCCTGTAGCTTTCATTAATCCCTTCTCTCCGCAATCGTTGTGAAACCTGTTTAGAATGCAGTTGTATGAAAAGCGTAGTGCAAAATGAAAATTAGCCTATAAAACAGGCCAACAGGGTAAGCAGCATCTACTGGCGGGTTTCCCCACACAGGTCATCTGTGTCTCAGCACTGGGGCTGTGGGGAGGATAGCCACAGTGCCCGTTCTTTTTTCCACAGCATTTCCTCAGCAGGACACTGGGACTTTTGGAACTTGTGCCTGTCCACCCATATCTCAGTATAAACTGAGAGGCAAAGTAATAAAAAAAGAAAAAAGAAAAAAGAATGAACTGCCTGGTGACCACCATGAGTCTGCCCTGTGCATCTGAGAGACTTACCAGTGGAGTTAGGCTTCTGAGTGTATGAGTCCATCTTTCTCCATGAGTGGGGTGGGCAGAGAAGTTGTGGTAGCATCTGCCTGGATGATAAAGGTGTCCTTTCACAAGTGAGATGACCTGGGGATAGTGTATCCTTGCTCCTTCATGAGCTGGAAGTCCTCTCCCTAATGGGGATCTGAGCACTCATTCATAAACCCTTACTGCAAACTCCAACAAGGTATGTTTTCAGGAGTGGGAGGGGTGGGCTGAAAAGCTATCCTTGGCCCACATTGTGGTGCCTCTACCCGACAAGCAGTTGGGACTTCTGCTTGTTTCCTGAGTGGAAGCCAAGAGCCATGGAGGGGCGAGGGTCTTGGAGAGAGGCTCTTTGCCCTGCTGGTGAATGGCAGTGTTCACAAGGAAGGGAAAGGTTCACTGGTGTTCGTGCAAATCCTGAGAAGTGTCAGAAAGGACTTCTAAATTGGGCATCTCTACACGTGCAGTGTCTGAAGATGACCACACACACAGTAGCAGAGGTGGCCACATTGCCATCACTATGGAGGTGGGTTGGTCTGTGAGGGCGCTTGGCTCCAGACCCTATAGTTCAGGACGGATAAGCTGAGGAAGGTGCTCTAAAGTGGCAGGGGCACCGCGGAAACTACCGCCAAGAACTGAGAGATGAGGCTTCTTCTTGGCCTTCCAGGAAGCGGCGCAGGGACTCTGGAGAGGCAGCGTTTTTAGCTCTCGCACCCAAGTCTCCTGCTTGTGAAGTAGAGGGACCCTTCCGGGGGTGAGTTGAGTTTGGGAGAAACTTAGGGACAGTGAGCATAGACAGCACTTTCAGGGAATTTTATTGCCAAAAATGGTGAAGAGAGCAAAGGAGAGGGAGGTGAGTAACTGGTGAAGTCAATGGAAGTTTTATTTTAAGATCGGAGAAGTAATAGCAGCTGGGAGGCATGACGCAGAGTTGCCTGTGTCATCATGGATGCATTTCAAAAGCATGTTGTTGAGTAAAAAAGGCAAGTGCAGAATAAAACATTCAGCGTGACTGTTTTATTATAAAATGTAAAATACAAAATAATCTCATTATTTCTTTATGAGCATATATGTAGTAAATATTTTTTCATTTCTTCTTAACAATTGTTTTCTTTATTTTTATGGTTGACTATCTTACAAATGTCCCCATTCTCCTCCCCCTTGTGTAGTAAATATTTTTAAGAAGACTTCATGGGACTGACCCTTTAGCCTCGGGCCAGGGGTTACCTGTGGGAACGGAGGCCGGTGAATGGGGTCAGGGAGGAGCACGGACACAGCATTACGTGACCCTAGCTGCTTGTGATTTTTATTAAAATCTTAACAAAACATGGCACAGTGTGATTCATGTTAACATCAGATGTGGGTACACACATACTTGTTTTTTTAATTATTATCTATACTTCTTTCTTTACATCAAAACACTTTATAAGGTAAAACAAGCAAACACAAACTTATCATTGGCATCCTGAGCCATCAACAACAGGAAAGGCATTCTCTCCCACCTGGAGGATTCCAGATACAGACCTGCCAGAATATATCAAGTCAGGGTATGATTATGACCTGTAAGGGTGTTTTTCTAGCCCCTAATGCTGTGAAAACTAGACGTTTATTCACTGCACACGTGTTGAGTGAAAGGCTGGGTTAACAAGCTGATGCTCTGCTCCCCACGGTCTCCCTTCCCACCAGAGGGGAGTGGTCCAGGGGTGATGGTGAGAAGAAGGTGGGGAGATTTTCTGATGACGGTTCGTGCAGGTACAGTTACCTGTACCTTTTAATTAGAGCAATGTTGCCATGTTGGCACAAGTAATTTTGGAGAGGAGTTAAAGCTATGGGCCGATGCCTGGGTTGAGACACCACTGGAAAATATAATCATTGTGGGTTTTACACTGTCCCTCATAAGCATTGAGAAGTAGCCACAATTGTCTTTTTTTTTTATGTTCACAATTACTTACGTTGGCCTTTGCCTTGAATTTCTGTAGTATGGGCGTGCTGGGATACTGCGGTGCTCGCGGGGTTTGCTGGTATCTGGGGTAGACGAGGAGCGCAGGAACGAGGTCCACTAGAGAGAGCCTTTTATAATTGATCAAGAGATGAGTCTGAGTGCCTGCCTTTTAAAAAAGGGTCTGGAAACGAGCTAACATACCTCTGTGGGGATAGATTAGGAGAGGGATCTAGAAGGAAGATCAGAGGCACCTGTTCCTCCTTTGGCCTCTCATAATTTCTGAAGGTGCGATACCAATGTGGTATAGTAACACATCAATGAAAGAACGTTCTAGAGAAGCTGGTTTCATTTCAATATAAGTTTTTTTCAAGTAATTGAATGGGTCTCAGGGCACAGGGCTGCCTCCTACAATGGACTCCAAGGAGGTGCAGGCAGATCGAGCTGGGAGGCTCCAGTTGGTGACGTCCTGGGTGGTTTCAGGTTGACCCTTGGGAGGAAGGTAGTATGAGGAGGTCCAGCTCCAAGGGTGGGCTGAGTCTCTGAAAGGTAGGGCCTCTGTCTCTCCCTTATTATCACGGAACTGTTGCCTCTCCCTACAATCTCATGGGCACCAGGATGGGAGGGTGGAGAGCGTGAATACCACAGTCTCCCCAGCGTGATACTGTTGGGACACTGTGCTTCTGCAGATGAGCCAGCCACATGCGTTCTTGAATTTTAAGGGAAGACAGAAGATTTAGTGAAATGTTATTGGATATTCCTCCCTGGACACCAGTGGGCAAACTGCCCATAGTCCTCCTATAAGCAACTTGAGATCGCTAAGAGGTAAAGGACAAATCACAGTGAAGACATTGTTTGTACAACACCCCACGCTGACCTTTCAGGGTTTGGCTCTGTTTCTTTCTGATGGGTACCAGAGTCTAGAGCTGGGCAAATGCACTGGACTGCTCATCCATCTGGCTGTCAGAGGGACTGAGATACCAGCCAACAATTCATGACTTGTCTCATCAGGAGCTCAGCAGCTGGCTGCTGACAGTCAAGCACACAGTCCTGGCCCGAGTCCACAGTGGAAGGTTGGACTATTTTGCTTGAGGATTGCTCAGGATGGAGCCCCTTGGAAGGACACCAGCCAGATGTCCAAGCCCATTCAGATGGTGAGACAGCAGCTGCTTTGTTATTCTGAGATGAGGCAGCGTTCCCGACCTGTGGAGCTCAGTGGTCAGGGCACAGTCATTCAGACGTGGAGCCAGGGCAGAGTCACGACGGGAAGGATGGCAGCAACCCTGGTGTCAGGGGAGCTCCCGTGCAGCTAACTGCTTTAGCATTTCTAGAAAAAGTGTCAGAAATTCCTCATCTTCCCACCGGGCTCTTTGTTCAGTGAAGCCACCCATACTCTTAGCATGTACTAGAGAGACCTATGCCCCGGAAGAGATGGAAGGAAGGAAGCGGAAAGATGCCCTGCACCCATTTTCCCTTGCAGCCCTTCATCTTCTGCAACACCTCTTTCCATCACGGCCAGAACCTTCATGTGACAGGGGAGCAGCCTGAAATATTCAGAGGTCCTCGTGTTTGATGGAGCCTCACAGAGTGATGGGGACACAAATTTTCCTGGGCTAAATAAAAACTAACTTTATCTAATATTATTTTAAAGGCACTTTTAGACAAAGTCTCACCTCTCAACTCACAACATTCCCATTTGCAAACAAAGAAACTGACTTGATGGGTGAGGGGTTCACTAGACAGTCACAGGTTTAGGTGGGGTGAAGCCAGCACTGGACCCAGAATCGCTCCTTTAAATCCCTGTTCTGTCCATTTCGATGCCAGCCTGCCTGCCGTCTCCAGTGTCTGTATGCTCATGTGTGGTGGGGATGCTTGGGTAGTGGCTGCGCCCATGGACCTCGAATGGCAAGAACCTAAGGGGGTTCACTACCAAGAGTTAGTGAGGGGTGCGGCAAGGCCTCCAGCACTGGGTCTACACCACTACATGGTCATTTCCAAGAACAAGTTTTCATCTCTGTTGTGTGTCTATGACCCCCCAGCACCTTGAACAAAGGTACCCAACAAATACTGGGTTAGTTTTTGCAGTATTATCTCTTGCAGTAGATTATAAGGGGAAGGGATATTATTATAGTCAATGTCGTATCCCCATATAAACTATGAAAAGGAATAGTATAGTGAATGTTTCTGTGGCTTTTGAGAGATAAATAAGCTTCAAATTCTGGCTTATGCATTAGTAACCTTGGGACCTGGGGTTAGTTTTTATACCTCTCACATCCTCAGATTCATTCTAAGTAAAATGGGAACCACAGGAGTACTGTGATGATTAATGGAGATGATGTAAGATGGACACTCAGCCTTTACACATTTAAGATTTTTAGTTTTCATTGTGAACTTGAATCAAATGGACTTCCAGGCTGGGGCGTCAGGGCAATCCTGGGATTCAGGCCTCAGGCAGGTTTCATTGAGCATCACATGCTCTCAAAAATAGACCCTCCTGCCTACCCATTGTGCCAGTATTTACTGGGGGATGTGTGAGTTCTACAGGCGCCCTCTCATTAAAATGATCAGCACTTAGTGGCCCCCTTTTAAGTGGGCTGCCCTGTTGACAAACCAGAGAAAGATAAAACTCTATTTAATAACTAAACAGCTATTTATTTACCTCATACAATGTGAGGTAACAAATTAAGTTGAACCCTATAAAATTCCATTGCTGATTTTACTTCCAACCCAAATACCACAGGGGGGGGCATTATTTCTGAATTAGCACTGAATCCCAATATACTCACCCTGTCCCAAGGCATAGGCTGTCAGGACAGACTCCCTTTCATTCTGATTTTGGGTTATAATTACTTGCATTTTCTGTTTGGCTTTGTAATCACCAAATTCTTTCATTAACACCATCTTGTTTCACCCTCAGGGCGACACATGATTAAGTAGTTTTATCCCCGTTTTACAGATGCCAAAGGGAGCTTTGTGGAGGTTTGGTGAAGTAGCCGAGCCATCGAACCACGGGTGTTCTGACTCCCGAGAGTAGCGCTTTTCCCATCAGACTGCAGCTGTCTCCTCCCCATCGGCATAGTCATCATCGCTGGTGTGGTGTAAGGATGTTTGCATGGCTGAGTTGTCACCTCTTTCTCTTTATCTGTTGCCTCCTGGTTTTCATTTCTGGTTTTCCTTAGCTGTTTCAGGCATGTGTACGCCCAAGTCCTGCTCCTGTGATTTATTTTATTAAATCCTGAGAAGGAGTGTCAAGGAAAAGACCTGGGTGTTCAGGTCTGCCTCACTGTACCTTTTCCAAAGATTCCCAGCTTTCTGCCCAGTCATCGTAGCCATAATAATGACGATGGCTTCAGAACTTGGAAGGTATTCTTTTGTTACCTGCATTTCCCTGGCACAGCTGACAGACCATTCATGTAGGTAGAGTGCTTTTTGCCTTACTTGTAATAAAAATTTCAATTATTCATCAGTACAGTAGCTTAGACAGATGCCCAAATTATTCTTCACCCATAGCTAAGTAACCTCCTGCTAATTTTTTTTTTTTTTTTTTTGAGCTGCGACAAACACAGCTCTTCCAGAACTGGCAGAGGGCTCGATCAAAGAGTGCTTTGTGTCTTGCTTTCACCAGGAAAGGAAGGGAAAGCCAGTGCTCCCAGCTTGTGCCTGGGCCTCCTCCCTCACCTGTCCCCCAGGGCAACTTTGGCCCAAGAGCCTGGAGTTAGGAAAGCTGGGAGTGAGGAGACTTCCAGTCCTGCAGCCCTCAGACAGGCAGTCGGGAGGCATCTTCTTCAGCCCCCTGGTTTACCTGGCAAAGGCTCTCTGGGCCCAACGGCTGCACAGCTGCACGGGGCCTTTTGCCAAAGAAGCAAATGAATTGCAAATGCAAATCGCAAAATGGAGAGTGGTTCTTGATTAGATCTATTTTGTGGCTTATTCTCTTTTACACTCCATGGCCTCCTCCTTGCATGTCTCCTGCAGGCCCAGGTCACCAGGAGGGCGAAGCCAGGAAGGAGGAAGTATCCCAGGCTGCAGCCCTTTCACTTCCTCCTTTTCCCAGATCCCAGGTTCGCGGGGGCTTTTCCCTGGGCTGGATAGCTTGCCAGGTCTTGTCTTGTCTTGTCTTTTCTTCTCTTCTCTTCTCTTCTCTTCTCTTTTCTTTTCTCTTCTTTTTCTTTTCTTTTCCTCTCTTCTCTTCTCTTCTTTTCTTTTTTTTCCCTTTCCTTTGCCTTTATTTCTTCCCTCCCCTTCCCTTCCTTCCTCTTCCTTCCATCCTTCCTTTCCTTCTTTCTTTCACCTTTTCCCCTCAAAATTTACCACAAGACAGATCTTGGCCAGAAAGTCTTTTGTACTCTGCCTGATACCCAGGGTGCCATTCTGCACATTTGAGACATGCCCCAGCTTCTCCATGTCTCCCCCAACCTCCAATACCCTGAAGCCTACAGGACTTCTGCGGTCATTCCCATGATACCACCTCTGTAGACCCTGGTAGTTCTCTCCAATGCTCTGGCACCTGACATCCTCCTGCCTCAGAGCATCTTGGTCCAATGCCACTTTTCACTCCTTTGATCTCGGATCTCCAAGTCATCTTCCCACCCTGTCCTTTCTCTTGCTGTATCATGCCCTGGCTTCGTTGCCTTCTTCTCCCTCGCCCTCCCCACCTAACTCATTCCACTGTGCCCTGTGAATCCGAACCTCTTGGTGTTCAGCCTCCTCAAACACTCTTCCCCCACCCCCTTCCTCCCTGTAGGTCGCCTTTCCTCTAAGGAACACCATGTATGACTTTCTCCACCAAAGGTTTTCTATTCTCCCATTTCTGGATCATGTCATTTCCCTCTCTATGAACTCATAGTGGCTTTCTGCCTCACTAAGAGTAAAATCTGAAGTCCTCACAATGTCCCTGTGTGATCTGCCCCCTGTTATACTCCAATGACAACAAAGCCTACCACGTTCCTCCTTTTCCCTCGGCTGTCTCCAGTTTCTTAGCAGAGTGGGAAGGTCAAACCTGATCCTGCCTCAGCACCTTTGCACCTGATGCTCTCTCAGGCTATAACATTCTCCCACCAGATATTTGATGTCTTGGTCTGATGCAGTCACTGGCCTGCAGTGTCCACGGTGTTGTGGCTGAGACAAGACAAATTCACATGGACTACCGAGTCCTGGGGAGGAAAAGGGACAGCACGGCCACTCTCTCAAGGGGAGAGAGTCCCGACCCTTGCCTAGACAGACTTTTATTGCTTTTCTGGGCACATTACATTGAGGATGGTCCTCATTTACTATGCACAGGTTTGCTTTAGGTGGTTACTTTTTATAGAAAACAAAGGAGAGGATGTTGCTAATTACATCAAAAAGGAAGGATATTTGCAAATGTAAAGGGAAAAGTGGTTGAACTGGTTACACTCATCCTTGGAAGGTTTAGCACAGATTTAGGAATTACTTTAAAGATATGCAGTAAACTGTTTGCTGCCTCAAGTCAGGGTGAGGGAGTTTTAGCAAAAAGCATGTCTCAAAGTGATCTAGGTACAATGTAGGCCTGATTCCCCACGGGAGAACCTGTCTGTGGGTGTGGGTCCTGTGTGCCAGACATCGCTTTCCACTGGCCTTTCCGAGTGGGAGCTGGGCCCACGCCACGCAGAACGGTCTCCTATATTTGTTCTTCTTCTTCCATATCCATTCTGTACACAGTAATGCCCTGGCTCTCCCTCACCCCACCAACCTAGCTTTTTTTACAGTACTTATTGCCCTTAAATATTATTGTATATGCTTATTTTTTGTTTATTGTCTGCTTCCCTCCATTAGAATACAGACCCCATGAGAATAGAGCTTTTGTTTTGTTCACAAATAGTGGAGTGCTAAGGACTGAGTTGGGTTTCCCCACAAAGTCATATATTGAAGCCTTAACCCTGCTATGACGGTGTTCGGAGGTGGGCTCTTTGGGAGATGATCAGGGCTTAATGAGGTCCTGAGGGCGAGGCCCTTATGATGTGTTTAGTGCCTTTATAAGAGCAGACACCGGAGAGCTTGCCCGCTCTGTCTCTGCCATGTGAGGACGCAGGAAGAAGGAAGCCGTCCTCAAGTCAAGAAGAGGGCCCTCGCCAAGATCTGGTCATGCCGGCACCTTGGTCTTAGACTTCCAGCCTCCAGCCTGTGAGAAGTAAATTTCCATTGTTTAATAAGCCATGCAGTTTCTGGTATTTTGGTATTTCACTAACAATTTGCTTAAAAGTAGCCACCTATGTCCCACATAGCAAGGGGCCAGGAGAGGAAAACTGGGATTGTGTGCTTATTTACTTCTGGCTGCTCCCTCCTCTTGGTGTAAAGGTTATCGCCCCCTTCTTCTCCTCCTGGTGCACCCTGTAAGTCACACCGATTTTGGAATCTGGCTCCCTTCTTCCTCTCCCTCCAGCTTTATTTTTAATATCATGTAGATGATTTGTCTCTCACACTGCTTCCTCAATCTCCCAGCGCCCGTTAGCTCCCCTGCACTTGACCGCACCCCACCCCGGCACTTGTTATCGCCCCAGAGCCCTTAGACACCCTTGTCTCATGCTGTGGCCATAAAGCCTGTCCCTCTGGCTTCCCATGGTCTTCTTCCCACCACTCGTGCTCTCTGACTTGACGGAGAGTTTTTGGCCTTTGATGCCTTCACTTTTCCCCAGCCAGGAAGCTCCAAATTGTCACAATCAGTTGTGCCTCTTGTGTATTGCACAGATTCTGCCACCTGAGGGGGCAGGTGCGGCCTAAAACCCAGCCAACACTCGGCTTGGTTGGGTTTCTGTAAGCTGTACACCGGCCAAGATGGTGAGTTGGAAGAAGGAGCGCCTTTTTCTTCTTACAAAAGACAGACCATGTCCTGCTCTGGACCCACAGGATTGCGTGTGCCCAGCAGGGCATTTAAAAAAATGTTCCCCAAGGCAGTGTGTAGGCTCTAAAGTGGATGGCTGCTCGGAACTCTTGAACTCTTTCTGCACTTGTTAAACATTTTCTTCACAGTGAAAATACCAGCCTCGCTCACAACTGGGGGTGAGGAGAGGAAGGGAGACAAAACACGCACGAGGTTAAGTCCTCAACCTCGCTTGCTCCCTTGCTTCCAGGAGCAGATCCGTGATTTCTTGCAGATCCCACCAACTTGAGGCACCTATGAGAGACTCTGACTCAAAGCTGAGTTCTACAGAGAAGGCCGGGCAGGAGCATCTGCTTTCCTGGGAACATGGTGGCTGAGGGGGTTTGGTTCAATAGTTGGCAGCAGTGGGCTGGCCTCTGAGTTAAAACTTTGTGATTATGGCAGCGGCCTAGCTCCTCTTATGGGCCGGTTGTGCACCGTGTGTGTGTGTGTGTGTGTGTGTGTGTGTGTGTGTGTGTGTGTGTGTGTGTGTGTGTAGGGGGTAGAGGGTGGGGAGGGAGCCATTTCTGGACACTCAGCCAAAGTCTGTTGTTTCAAAAATAATTTTTTCAATTACAGTTTACATTTAATATTATTTTGTATTTGTTTCAGGTATATAGCATACCTGAAGGATAATGAAGGATAAAAGTCATGTGATTATATCAATAGAGGCAGAGAAAGCGTTTGACAAAATCTAGCACCCATTTATGATAAAACCGCTCAGCAAAGCGGGAACAGAAGGAACATAACATAAGAAAGAGCATACATGACCAGCCCACAGCTAACATCATACTTAATGGGCAAAAACTAAAAGCGTTCCCCTTAAGAGCAGAGTCTGTTTCTTTACAGCTCTCAGTGATGTTTTGAGCTTCCTGTATCTCCTTCTGCTTCAGTTAGCTGGGGTGGATTCCGTTCTAACTGGAACGCTGGCCACCATAACCACCCTCCTTGCCTTTCCTATGTCTCCGGCATCTGTCCTTCCTCTGCGCCCACCCAGCAGAACACCTACCGGCCTTCTGTTCCCCAGGCAGCTGAGCACTTTGTGGCCAGAGATCACAAAGCCAGTGCCGGTGGTCACCATTCGGGCCTCAGCCTCAGTTGTGCCATTGCAGGTAGCCAGGCGTCCTTTTCTTTCTCTTTTCGTGGTCATCTCCCATTCTCTCCAACAATGTAAACTTTCACCCTTTCCCCCATGCCTGGCCTGTTACCCTCAGCAGACCGCCCTTTAACTTTCCGTTCTATTTACCCCTCGCCCCTCCACACTTTATTCCACCCCCTTCCCTGCCGATCTTACGCACCTTCCCTTTATTTCCTACTTGAGGGCTACATCACCACAGCACCTCTGGCCCTCTCTCCTCCCACTTCTTTGGACATTGCTTACTCCTGCAGCTTCTCCCTTTCTTCTTATTATCAAAAAAATAACTGAAAAACATAGAGTTAGTTAGCATGCTAATTATTCTGTATGCAAGTTGTTTCTTCATATGTGAGGGAATCTGTTAAGCTGAGGTGAGGATTTATGCATGAAAGCGGGGGACTAGGAAGCACTGCGGACACTGTACACAGTAAGTCTTGTCTGCATTTTTTTAGCGGGTGAACTGATTAGCTGGCAGCCAGAGAAGATGGTCAGTCTGGGCCTCCTGTGCTTGAATATGGCACAAAGGGAAATCAGTGAGAACAATTTCTGTTGTTTACGGACTCTCCAGAAAACCACATTTTCCTCCTCTCTCTCCAATGTCTCCTCATGTCCTTCCATTAGCTTCCCACACCCTTAGGCCTTCTCACTCCCCACTGGATCTTTCTCATGAACCCTCTCTTCACACTCAAATAATTTCCATCTTGAAAAACATTAATCTTCCTTGAACTTCCCCTGCTAGCGTGTTCACACTTGTCTGAAAACTCACCTCTCCTCTTGGTCTCTACTTTCCTCACCTCCTTTTGCTTCTTATTCCATTTGAGTTGGTCTTTGTAACACCACTTTGCCAAAACTTGCTCAGTACCTACGTACTAAACACAGGGGACCGTTTTCAGTTGTCTTCTTACTGGATTTTACAGCTGTTTCTGACCCTTTGGGACTCCCAGGACACCTCTCAGTCCTGCTTTTTCATTTTTAACTATATTTATTTACTTTTTTAGAGAGAGAGGAAGGGAGGGAGAAGGGGAGGGAGAGGAACATTGGTGGTTGCCTCTCATATATGCCCCAACCAGGGACTGAGCCTGCATCCAGGCAGGTGCCCTAACCAGAAGTTGAACCAGTGGCCTTTTGCTTTTCAGGTAAATGCCCAACCAACCGAGCCACACCAGCCAGGGCTCAGTCCTGGTTCTTTATGTCCATCCATGCTCACCTAGCATTCATGGGCTATTCTTCACATCACAGCCTTAGGTGTTGGCACCCCAGGGCCTGTCTTAGTCAGTTCCCTTCCTTCCGGACTCCATGTCTCATGTGCTGTCATTCTTTTACAGCTCGTAACTATGCGCTGGTGAGTGCCAAAGCTGACAATGACTGCTAGAAAATTATAAAGAAGGAAATTACAGTCAGAGGAAAGAGGAGAATTTGTTTATCCCAAGACAAAAATGCTACCATTTCACTGAACTCTTGCCATTGTATGACGACCCACCTTTCACTGGGGAGTCACTCAAATGTTTAAGGAGAGGCGACAAAGTTTGCCAAGGTGCATGCGAGCAGAGCACCACTTCCCCGAATTGCTCCTCCCTTCCTGCAGCAGAGACCTCAAAATGAAGACTAGGAAGTGGCTGCCTTTTGGTTCACTCCATCCATCTGTTTTCCCTTGAGTTCCTTTGTAAATATTGACACTAGTTAGGTCCAGGCACGGGGAATATTCTCTGCCATCACCCAGATGGGTGGCTGGGCCTCGGGAGTGGCAGCTGCCCTTAGGTCCACAATCCACCGGCCGGGTCAGGTCACCCACAGGTCATTTGTGTGCTATGGAAGTGTAATCCGGGTGCCCCATTGTGCTGCATTAGATAAAGAGGCTCTCCTTGAGGGGCTGTTGTTGCTCTTTACAATTTTTGCACCAGAATTTGTTGATGCAGCTAGAGTGACCTGATGCTTTAAGAAGGGCTTCCTCTCCCCACGGCTCTTCTCCCGCCCCCTCCACCGAAACTTTCCTCTCCTAGCACAGACGGTCTCTACCATACATTCGGGCACTCGACCACCCTTTGGTTTGATATTTTCTTGTCCCCCACACCTTGAAGGCAGAGACCATGGAGCTCATACGTGATGTATATGACATGTTTCCAGTGTGGAAAGAGACAGAATGAGCCTAGACTACGAAGCAGGAAGAGGATGAACTCTGAGTTGTACAAACCCATGTGTGAGTTCTGCTTGGTTGTTTACAGGTGGTGTGACCTTGGGTAATTATTTATCTGGGACTGCAGTTGAATAACTATAATATAGGGGTAATAATGTACTTTATGACATGTGGTTATAACAATGAAATGAGGAAGTACAAGTAAACCATGGCATGTATTAAATGTCCCCAAATGACGGCTGTTAGTAGTATCATTAGTAGATTCTGAATAGATATTTTTTGCTCCTATGGCTTCTCTTTTCCCCCTGGAGAATTCGCTCAGTCTTGTAATTCATCCATCACTTCTTAGTGGATAATTCCTCTTCTCTACTTTCTGTGGGCTGCATCGCACACCTGGGCATTTGTCACTGCTGATGAATATTGATGTATATGTTTTTATGTTTATGATTTGTACCATAAACTCTAGTGTAGGTTCCTGAACTATGGATCCTACTTAGTAGCTTTGAAATCCCACTGGCTTGCATAGTGTCCCAATAGATGCTCAGTAAATATTTGGTGATACAGATGACAACCACTTCACCTTACAATGTAACTGGATACGTGCTGAGGTGAAAATCCTCCCTTACCCTTCAGTCTATATTCTGCTCCCAGCCCTACTCTCTCCCCCTCCACATTCCCTTAAACAGCCCTGTCCCCACCCAAGTTAGGGCCCACTGTGCTGGCCTCGGCTGGAACAGATTGCTGTGCAAGTACTTGGCAGAGTAATAATCTATTTGTGGATAAGCAGAGATTGGCTGTATGCTCAGCAGAGTTATGAACTGTCACTATTAACACCCGTGAGTCACTAGCATCATGGTGGGCTGAGTGATTTTCCTGCAGGCTTATAGTACATGTGGTACTAAAAATGTCACTGCCCATCTGTCTAATCAGCTTCTGTTCCATTGATGTCACAGATATTTAAATGAGCTACTCTTTTCATGCCCAAATACACAGGGACTTTATGTAACCCTCAGACCCCTCACGTGGGTACGGTATGGTAAGAGAAGTTAAGAAGGAAAATAAGCAAACGAGTGAATTCTGTGCTGCCGTTCCTGAGGCCAGATCACTGGCCTCGCAGCCCGGAAATGGAAGGGTGAGGACTAGCGTAGGAGCAGATGGGTTGCATGGCCCTCAACCCAGTAGAATTTCAGCCCCAGAAAACTATACTTTATTGACTCTGCTGCTTCATGTCCACCTTCTAAATTGCTCAGAACTTCTTCTGTGACCAGCCCGACTCCAGGCCATTAGGGAAGGGAATTCTGGGAAATGTGGTTTCAGCTTAGCTAACTTGATACAGTAGGAGCCCACCACAGATAGTACCTTGGTTGGCATCCTAGAAAAAGAAAGCCTTAGAAAAAGAGACAATATTAATCATATTTCTCAATTATAAAAGTAACTTACTCTGTAATTAGTGAGCAATCTGTGGATAATACTTTGAGGTGGTGTGAATATCCTGATGCCCAACGAAGTTTACCCAGTGGTTTCAGGACCTACTGATGATCCCCGTCCGAGTCAACTTTTAGTGTCGGTGGGAGCTCCTTCTGGCCAGGCCTTGAGACCTTTTATTAATCTTTATTCACTTTTTATCCTTACCCGAGGACATGCGTATTGGTTTTAGAGACAGGGAAGGAGAGGGAGAGAGAGAGGGAGAGAAATGTCGATATGAGAGAGAAACATTGATCAGTTGCCTCTCTGTATGCGCTCTGATCGGGGGCTGAACCTGCAACCTAGGCATGTGCCCTGCCAGGGAATCGAACCTGTGACCTATAGAGTTTATGGGATGACCCTCCAATCAACTGAGCCACACCTAACAGGGCCTGAGACCTTTTAACATGACTCTCGGCTTTTGTGTACTTTCTTGTTTTGGGCACAACAAGAGATCCAATGCTCAACTTGTATTTTTCTGGCCCCAGACCAGGGACTAGATAGTTTCTTTAAGGAATCAGGGTCTTTTCAGTAGAGAATATATTGAGACACCAAGAACTGGTTGCTAGGTGTGCTCATCGCCATTGATGTGTTACCGCACCTAGGCCCTTCCAATGGGAGTGACAGAAAAAGTATTTGTAAAAATCTTCAGTTTACTGATATTTACAATTCAAATTTGTTCTCACCTTTTATATTTTAATCTCTTTTCTCTCACAATCAGATTTTCTAATAATATTAATATATTTATTTGTTTTATTCTATTATATACACAAAATATTTTGGGTACATAATACCATTATTACCACTACCAATAAATCCACTAAGTAAAATTTAAGATTTATATTCAGTTCTTTTGTCCTTAGAATATATATCCCACTAAGGATATAGAGACTAGAGAATTCAGTCTTTAAAAATCATTTGGATTAACTATTTGTTTGGTCATACTATTGAATTTATGTAAAGTTGGGTTAGGTGTTTTTAATTAATAAAATGTACCTTTCACAGCAGTTTTGAATTGAGTAGAAAGCACAGAGAGTTTCCATATACCCCCTAGCCCCACGCATGCGCACCCTCTCCCACTGTCAACATTCTGCAGCACAGTGGTACATACGTCACAATCCATGAACCTACACGGACATATCAGCACGCAAAGCTCATAGTTTTCCTTAGGGTCCACTTTTGGTGTTGTACACCCTATGGGTTTGGGCAGATGTGTAAATGACATGTATTCACCATATGGAGATCAACCGTCTGCACAGATTTACCTTCTTTAGAATGCCATCTAATTGGAATCAGATGGTAGGCAGCCTTTGCAGATTGGCTTCTTTCATTTGGTAATAGGCATTTAAGTTTCTTTTATGTGTTTTCATGGCATGATAGCCCATTTTTTTCTAGTGCTGAATAATATTTCATTGTCTGTATGTACCACAGTTTATCCATTCACCTACCGAAGAGCATCTCATGGCTTCTAAGTTTTGGCAATTATAAATTAAGCAATTTCAAATTTCAAATGTTTATAGCAATAAACATCCATGTGCAGGTTTCTCTGTGGACATATTTTCAGTTCATTTGGATAAATACCAAAGAGTGCTATTGCTAGACCTTAAGACTATGTTTAGTTTTGTAAGAAACTGCAAAACTGTCTTTCAAAGTAACTATACCATTTTGCATTCCCACTATCAATGAATGAATCTTCCTATTGCTTTCATTCTTGCCAACATTTGGTGCTGTCAGATTTTTGGATTTTGGCTATTTTAATAAATATATAGTGGTATTTCTTTGCTGTTTAATGAACAATTCCCCAGTGATAAATGATGTTGAACATCTTTTCATATGTTTACTTGCCATGTGTATATCTTCTTTGGTGAGGTGTCTATTCAGGTCTTTTGCCCATTTTAATTAATTAATTAATTAATTTGTAAACTTATTTTTAATTATAGTAACAAGTGTGCCAAGACAACAGATTTGTCACAAATGAAAGAACAGATCAAAGGTCCAAAAATAAAACTAAGCAATGAAGAGAGAGCCAACCTATCCGATGCAGAGTTCAAAACACTGGTAATCAGGATGCTCACAGAAATGGTTGAGTATGATTGCAAAATAGAGGAAGAACTGAAGGCTATGCAAAGTGAAATAAAGGAAAATGTACAGGAAACCAACAGTGACTGGAAAGAAACCAGGACTCAAATCAACAGTTTGGACCAGAAGGAAGAAAATAAATATTCAATCATGATAGAATGAAGATATAAGAATTTGAAAAAATGAGGAGAAGCTTAGGAACATTAAACATTCCAACATCTGAATCATAAGGGTGCCAGAAGGAGAAGATGAGGAGTAAGAAATTGAAAACTCATTTGAAAAAATAGTGAAGGAGAACTTCCCCAATCTGGCAGAGGAAATAGACCTCCAGGAAGTCCAGGAAGCTCAGAGAGACCCCAAAAAGTTGGATTTAAGGAAGCCACACCAAGGCACATCATAACTACATTATCCAAGATTGAAGATAAACAGCAAGAGAAAAGGAGACAGGTACCTACAAAGGAGTTCCCATAAGACTGTCAGCTGATTCCTCAAAAGAAATTTACAGGCCAGAAGGAGCTGGAAAGAAGTATTCAAAGTAATGAAAGGCAAGGACCTACATCCAAGATTACTCTATCCAGCCAAGCTACCATTTAGAATGGAAGGGCAGATAAAGTGCTTCCCACATAAGGTCAAGTTAAAGGAGTTCATCATCACCAAGCCCTTATTATATAAAATGTTAAAGGGACTTACCTAAGAAAAAAAAATGATAATAAATATGAACAGTAAAATGACAACAGACTCACAACTATCAACAGCTGAACCTAAAACAAAACAAAAACAAACTAAGCCAACAACTAGAACAGGAACAGAACCAGAGAAATGGAGATCACATCACATAGAGGGTTATCAGTGGGGAGGGGGAGAAGGAAGAATGGGGAAAAGGTCCTGGGAATAAGAAGCATAAATGGTAGGTACAAAATAGACAGGGGGAGGTTAAGAATAGTATGGGAAATGGAGAAGCCAAAGAACTTATATGTACGACCCATGGACATGAACTAAGGGGGTGGGGAATGCTGGTGGGAGGGGAGTGCAGGGTAGAGGTGAATAAAGAGTAGAAAAACATGGGGTAACTGCAATAGCATAATCAATAAAATATATTTTAAAAACTACAAACAATAAAATCAAATTGTTTCCTTATTGTTGAATTTTAAAAGGTTTTTTTGGCATATTTTGGGTAACAATGTTTTATTAGATGTGACTTTGGCAAATATTTTTTCTCTAGTCTGTGACTTGTCTTCCCATTCGCCTGACAGTATTTTTCACAGAACAGAATTTTGCAACTGTAATGAAGTCTAGCCTATCGATTCTTCCTCCCATGGGTTGTACCTTTGGTGACAGATCTAAAAACTCATCACCACTCCCAAGGTCATCCAGGTTTTCTCCTGTTATCCTCTGAGACCTTTATAGTTTTGCATTGTACAGGTTGATCTGTGATTTATTTTGAGTTACTTTTTATGAAGGTTGTAAGGTTTGTGTCTGCATTCATTTATTTTCATGTGGGTGTCTTGTTGGTTCAGCACCATTTGTTGTGAAGACTATTGTTGCTCCATTGTATCGCCTTTGCTCTTTTGTAAAGATCAGTTGACACTATTACGTTGGTCTATTTCTGGGCTGTGTATTTTGTTCCATTGAGTTACCCAATAATTTCATTTTGGGGGGATGCCATTATGGCATCCAACACATTACCCCAAATGGTCATGTGTTTTTAACTTCAAATTCCACTTATTTATTGTTTTTATATAAAAAATGATTGATTTTTTCATGTTAAGCTTGTATTCTACAACCTTGCTATAATCACTGATTAGTTTCAGAAGCTTTTTGTTGATTCTTTTGGATTTTCTACATAGATGATTGTGTCATTAATGAACAAAGAGAGTTTTATTTCATCCTTTCAAATACATATACCTTTTATTTATTTATTTTTGGTCTTACTGCATTAGTTAGAATTTCCAGTATGATGTTGAAAAGCAGTGGTGAGAAGAGATGACTTTTCCTTCTCCCAAAGATTAATTTTCGATGTTTGCATTCAGTTTTAGGCTTCACATAAGAAATATTTATGGCTAATTACTCTTATCCTTTTTCTTTATACCCCATCTCATCCACTCTTTTTTGTTCTTTCAATTTGCATTTATTTCTGATTTTTTCAAAAATAAACAAATATATATACTCATTTTAATTATTCCTTCATACCTAACAGAAGGTGACATACTAGGGATGCTCTTCTGAGCCTCGCTTTATTCACTTCACGATATATTCTGAAAATCGTTACTGTCCAGCCACAGAGTTCTTCCACAGTCTCTTCCGTCGCTGCGTAACATTCTGTTGTGTGCCTTCACCATAATTTATTGAACTAGATGCCTCTGAAAAAGCATTTGGGCGATTTCTAGTATTTTGTTATTATGAGTAATGCTACAGTTAAAAACGATGCATATATGATTTTGTATTTGTAGAAGTATATCTTCAGGGTAAATGCCTAAAAGTGTGATTGTTAGGTCAAAGAATAAAGGCACATATTGTTTTACGGGAAATTGCCAAACTCCCCTCCGTGTCGGTTGTACCCTTTTTCACTCCTACTACCAGCAAGTACGAGGACCGATTTTCCCATGGCCTCACTAACCTGAGTGTATTCTGAAGAATTTGAATTTTTGCCATCTTCAGAGGTGAAAAGTGGTACCCAGTGTGAGTTTAGTTTGAATTTCTCTCATTATACTGAAGCTGAGCATATTTTCACCTGCTAAGACAGGCCCTTATTTCTTGACTAGACAATTACAGTGGCCACCTGACTGGTTTCCTTGACTTTGTTCTCTTTTAATTTTCTAAAATCCCACTAGGGAATTCTTTCTAACAAAAGAAATCAGATCATGAAGTACTCTTAGAAAAAGCCATTCAATCAGGTAATTGTTCACAGGAAAAACTGAAGCTGTTAGCATGTCACACAGAATCCTTAATGATCGGTTCCCCGTCTGTCTTGATTCTAGTCTCTCAACCCTGTGCACCCTGCTTCCGCACATTCGAAACATTCTTTTTTTCTTTCCCTGCTCTGCTCTTTCATGTCTCCGCACCTTTATGCTTTCCATTCCACCCCCTTGGGATCCCCTTCCCCATCTTCACCAGAAAACTTCTGCTTAACCTTCAAAGCCCAGTTCAAATATCATCTCCTTATAAGGTCTTTCTTAACTCCTTTCTTAACTCAGCAGAGCTACTCATTTCTCTCTGTCCCTGTAGAATTTTGCAGCACTGACCCCAAAAATAGAATTCATCAGATTGTGCTATTACTGTTTATTTTTGAGTTTATCTCCACTGCTCTTTGAGCAGAGGGGTTTCTGTTGTGTATCTGCCTCCCAGGTCGAGCACCATGCGTAAATGGTTATGTAGTGAGCGCTATATAAATGAATGTGTGCTTAATGAGTGAATAAATGATGAGAGGACCTCATCCCTCCTGGCTTCTGCTAATATGAAATTTAACATTTTCCCTTTCTCTCCTCGGGCTTTTCTTTTTGTAGGATGTTAATGTATAGATTTAGCAGCTCAGTAAGCATGACCCAGTTTATGGGAGTTTCACAGCTTACTGCCACCCAGTCTTCTAATCTAATTTCCTTTGGCCAACGATGAGCCATCCAATTATTAAATCTTAGAACTGGAATGGATGTTGAAGAATCATTTCATTCTTCTTTCTCTTCGGCTTCTGCTCCACGGTACATAGGAGAGAGGATTGTGTAATTACAGACTTTACCATCAACAGAGGGTACGCCGCTCCTTTCCAATATGTGTCTAGTAGTGCTTCAAATAAGTCGCCATGATTTTGGACGGGATGGGTTATAGGTGTGACATGGATTGAATTTTAAGGTAACAAAGTAAGTCGATGTTTTTTTCCAGGTCAGACAAACTGCAAACACCTTATTACCTATCTTAATTACCTATAGATCTTTTTGATGAAGATACACACACACACACACACACACACACACACATCTATCTATATCTATATCTATATCTACATATATAACTTAAATGCCTACAGAACAAAGTTGAGGATATTTTACCTGCTTATTCCTTTCCATCATCAGTTTCCTGCTCCTGTATTATTACTATTTTAATAGTCATCATACTACTAAGTATTAAGTTATTACATAACCCATACTAATGTGATTCAAAAGAAAATTGGCATTTGACTCCCACTTCCCAAAGCCCACAGAGACAGGTGCTGCTTCCTATTACCTAAGGAGGGTTTACAGAGCCATTGAAAAATAACACTCCTACCCCAGTCAACGTGTGTGTGTGTGTTTTTCCTGTTCTCCGCTCCCTCCGATATAAATAGATAAACTGTTACACAAGGCCCATCAGGGAGATGTCCTTGCCGTCTGGAATGGGGCTGGGGCTGTGTCACATGTTAGGGAGCTTCTGTGGTGATACGTCTTTAATCTTTAACTAAGTTGGTCATACTTACCGTGAAGAAGAGCACAACCCAGAAAAGAGCCCAGAGAGGTGCACACTGAGATTTGCATTCAGTTTAGAATGCAATGTTTTCAAACAGGTGCTGTGCTGGGTACTAGGGAGAGGGATGGTCCTTGCCTTCGTGGACCTAATTTTCTACTGCGGGAGCAGAGAAATAAAACAAATGAATAAATAAAAAATAAAACAATTTAGGCATGTTATAAAGGAAGCTGGTGAAAGGATGCATTAGAAAATAATAGGGTGACCTACTGTTATGACTTGAAGGACAGGAAGGGACCAGCCAGATGAAGAGCAGGACAAAACCTTGCCATGGACGTGAAAGAGCATACATAAGGGCCTGCAGCAGCTAAGATGCTGCCTTTTTCAAAAGAATTAAAGCAAAGGAAAACAGTGAGGCTGGAGCTTAATGAGCAAGGGGGAGTGGACCAGCAAAGCGAGATGTGGTTGAAGGGGCGGTCAAGGGTCAGATCAAGCAGGATTACTGTTGAAGTTTGTATCCCATTCTGAGGGTAAAAGGACGGCACTGTAGGGCTTTACATGACCTGATTGGCCTTTTAAGAAGATCATTTTTAGTCCCTTAGGAGAGTACCTTGGAGGGTTGGGAAGACCAGTTAAGGGGCTGTGTGTTTCTGAGAAGAGGTGTGAGTGCCTGGTTTGAGAAGGGTAGCAGCAAAGATGGAAGGAAATGGATGGATCCAGAACTATTTTGGAGGTGAAGCTGATGGGTCCTAGCGATAGATGAGATACTGTGGGATGAAAACCAGGGAGCAGTCAGAGAAAATTTCTAGATTTCTCCAGTCTTGAACAGCTAGTAGATGGTGGTACTCACGTTTTCTTTTTTTAATATAAAAAATTAAGAATAGAACTACCACATGATCCAGCAACTGCTCTTCCAGGTATCTACTCAAAACATGAAAACACTAATTCATAAAGATGTATGCACCCCATGCTCATTTAGAATAGCCAAGACAGGAAAACAATTCAAGTGTCCATTGACAGACAATGGGATAAAGAAGATGTGAGATATACACCTATATGTAAAACGGAATACTACTCAGCCATGAAAATGACAAAATATTGCCATGTGGCATCATGGATGGATCTGGAGGGTATTTTGCTAAATGAAGTAAATCAGATGGAAAAGGACAAAAACTGTATGATTTTACTCATATGTGAAACATGAAACAAAAAAGTAAACTCAGAAAACAAATAAAAACAAACTGATAGATACAGACGACACCAGAATGCGGTTATTGGAGGGCATGAGGGGGCTGAATTGGTGAAGGGGGTCAAATATACTACGGTAATGGAATGAACTCTTGCTTTCGGTGGTCAGTACTCAATAGAGTATACAGAAATTAAATTACAATGTGATACACCTGAAATTTAAATAACACTATTAAACAACGTTCTCTCAAAATTAACCCTGAAGACTCAACCAGTACTAAAATGATACATAACTGAAAATATCAGCCGCTTCCTATCCCACAGTTTTGCTCCCTAGCAGCAACCATTTCTTCAGCTATTTTCTTGGTACTTATCTCTAAGTTTCTAGATAATACGGGTATATTGCTATTTTCCTTAAATGCCTGTGATCCTTGATTGTTTATTTACATTTAAGAGAGATACCCTAGTGCATGGCTTAAAGCTTCATGCACAGGGCTGGCGTTGTTCTCGGTGGCTAGGAGGCCTCTCTGGAGGCCTCTCTGAAAAGGAAACAGGTGGTGAGCTGGCCTAGTATCAGTGTCTGAAGGTCATTTCCATGGGCCCACTCAGTTTCTCCAGGGAAGAGAATTCCAGTCTCTTGCCCGGGGACTTGCCTTTGACTCCTCATGTTCTAGGAGCCTGGCAGAGGAAGGGGGCTGGGTCTGCTTTCTCAATGAATTGCCCCCTTTTCATCTCAGTGTCTCACACTCACCCTCTGTGGCTGGTGTTCAGAGGTGGAGCAGCAAGCCGCAGTTTCTCTGAATACTAACCCTCTGGTAGTTTCTCTGAACACTAACTTTCTGGTCTCCTGTTTAGGGAAGGGGTCTAGTTGCTTTTATTCTGAGGTTGGGGAGGGTGTGGAAAAACCAAGAAATCTGGTTTTGGACATATTATCAGGTGCTCATGAGTAAAGCTGTGAAGAGTGTAAGTGGGAGTAAGGTTTGGGGCTCTGAGGAGATTTCTTATTTGGAGCGATCAGCACAGGAGGGTCTTTAAGGCTGTGGGAGTGGAGGCTGTCATTCGGGACAGAGGTGAGGTCAGGGCACAGGACCCAGTGTGAGGAGCTCTGGAGAGCAGGAAGCCTCAGGCCAGCAGTGAAGGAGTTGGGGGAGAGGAGGGTATGCTTTCTCTGAGGTGAGGAGAGGGAAAAGGCCTACCTCACGCTGAAGAGGACTGGTAGCCGCGGCCCCAGGTGTCCATTGGCAGATGAGTGGATACACCAAATGTGGTATGTGTGAACATGGAGTATTATTTAGCCTTGGAGAAGAAAGAAATTCTGACATATGCTACAGCATGGATGAACTTGAAGGTATTATGCTAAACAAAATAATCAGACACAAGAAAGCCACTCGTACCTAGTGGAATACCCAGCGTACTCAAACTTATGGACAGTAAACTGGAAATGGAAGTTGCCAGGGGCTGGCAGTGGAGAATGTGGAGCTGGTGTTTAATGGGCTCAGAGTTTTAGTGGGAAAAGAAGAAAAGGTTCTGGAGGTGAATGGTGGTGGGTTGTCCAACAATGTGAATGTATTTAATTACCATTAAACTGGACACTTCCAAATGCATAAAATGGTAAATTTCATATTTTGCCACAATAAAAAAAAAGGAAATTAGAAAGTTCTAGCTAATACTAAGACCACTGATGAAAGCAAAACAAAACAAAGGGGTATGAAAAAAAACCCAACAACCCAAAACTAGTAGGTGAGAAAAGATAACAGTGTCCTATAAACCTGTTTGGTTGATTTAAGCTGGTTCCCCCTTTGCCCTCCCCTGCCTCACCTGCCCTTACATGGTGTTTCTGTGTCATCCTTATGGAGGTGAGTCTGCTGCCGGGAGAAAAGGAGAGAGTGGAGAGAGCTGGAGAGGAAGTAAGTTAAAGAATAAATATCTGGGGAGGGAGATGGTGTGGGGAGAGAAGAAAAATAATGGTTGAAGAAGGGACAAAGACAGAGGGAAAAGCTTCTTCCAAATGTGTGACAGCCAGGCAAGAAGACAAAGGCAGGCCAGCCCCTCACTGTCTGGGGCTTGCTTCACAACCGTGGGACGTGGGACGAGGACTCAGGATGCAGGTCCCACGTTGCTATGACACACAGCTGGATAAGGTCCAGCTAAGTCAGTCAAAGCCTTGTCTCTCTGTCCTTGCAGAATCTGATTCTGCCAAGGAAACATGCTACAAATGAATAAGGCATACTTTTCTTCTTGTATGTTGTGTGTGTCTGGGGAGATCTACGAAAAATACTGGTGGGTGTATCTCTGGATGCTGTCACTACTTCAAGCTCACAAGGTAAGTGAATGGGGAACATGGTTTTGCTGTACTCCACAGAAGAGAATCTTAAGAGGGATCCATGATTTTTCTCAAACATGCATTTTATAGCACAGGTAGCACTTGCTTAGTTAGAGAAATTAGAAAATAAAGGAAAGATAAAAGAGGAAAATTAAATCTTCCCCAACTCACTGTCCTAGAGACAACTACTGCTATCCAATGGGTATACTATAATTTCTCCTTGAGTATGAGCAGTCTTGTCCGCTTCAGCCAACGGAGGACGGCGAGAGTGAGGGCATGAGAGTTTGGAGGCTGGTCATAAAGGCCTGAAGTGCCTGCCTTGCTGTCGGAACACTTGCTCTTAGAGCCCTGAGTTGCCACGTAGGAGATCTGACTACTCTGAGGTGGCCCTGCTCTGAGGAAGACCCAGTCACGTGGAAACACCGCTGTAGGCACCCTGGTGAACGCTGAGTCACCGCAGCCCTGGTGCCAGGCAGCAGAGTGAAGAAGCCTTCAGGTGCTCCCCGCTCCAGATCACATGCTGCCAATCAGTGCTTCACAGTGGAGTCCCAGACATGGATGAGCAGAGATAGGTCATCCCACCCTGGGCCCTGGCCAGATTCCTGACCCACAGGACCAGTGAGCACAAAAAAATGGGTGTGGTTTTATGCCACCGAGCTTTGAGGTGGTTCGTCATGCAGTTAGAGATAACTGGAACACCCAGCTATTCAGTTCCCCTCTCAGAGGGAATCGCCATTACCAGTTCCATATTTCCCTTCTAATGTATTTTAAAAATAAATGGTTGCATACTCTGCGTGTTGTGCTGCGCTTTGGTTTTTTTCATTTTACACCATCTCTTGATGATTCTTCAACCACACATGTAGAGCTTTTTTACTCTTTTTTAATAGATGCATAATATTTCTTACACAGTCATGCTCAGCTAAATGACAGGGGTACATTCTGAGAGATGCATCATTAGGCGATTTTGTCAGCTTGCAAATATCACAGAATGCACTTACAGAAAACTGGATATTATATTACAGCCCACTACACACCTTGGCCATGTGGTCTAGCCTGTTGCTCCTAGGCTACAAGCCTGTACAGCATGTCACTATACTGAATACCGTAAGCAATGTAACACAGTGGTAATTACTTGTGTATCTACATGTATCTAAACAAAGAAAAGGTGCAGCAAAGATACACTATTAAGAAAAAAAATGATGCATCTGTACGTGTAGGGCACTTGCTATGAATGAGGCCTGCAGGACTGGAAGTGGCTCTGGGTGAGGCCCTGAGTGAGCGGTGAGTGAACGGAGGCTCAGGAAGTTACTGCACACTGCTGTGGACTTTACAGATACGAGACACTTAGGCTGCACTGTGCAAAACAACCAGATATTAAGTCAAACACAAGAGAAAATGATAAAATCAAGAGACGTGAAATGTATGAGGCAGCTGCCTGCATAACACAGCATATTTTACGGCAAACTTTTAATAAGTAAAAATAGAACACTCTGAAATAACAATAGAATGTATAGGATAGTAAAGACATAAACAAGACACAGAGTTGTTTATTACCGTTATCAAGTATTACGCACTGTACGTAGTTGTGTGCGCTCTGCTTTTATATGGCTGGCAGCAGAGAGGGCGTGGTCAACCCAGCATCACCACAGACACGTGAGCAAGGGGCCGCTGCGATGTCTGCACCATTGCTAGGATTTCCCAGCTCGACTATAATTTTATGGGACCACCGTTGTATATATGGTCTGTCACTGATTTCAAACGTCATTATGTGGCATAGCTGTATAAATATTTCAAATTTAAATAGCCCTATATCGATGAAGATTTAGACTTTTTTCACATAACTGCAAGAAGCCAAAAGTCTAAACACGGTGGCTCAAGTAAGTAGGGTTTTTTGTCTCAGTGAGCGGTCTAAGGGTAGGTGATTGCTAGCACTGATTCAACTCTTCAGTAATGTCAGGACTAATCTCTCTTAGCCTACTCTCATGGCCTGTGTGTGTGTGTGTTTGTTTTAGTCCCAAGATGATTTCTACAGGACTAGTTTTTCAAAGAAAATAGGGTGTCAGTGTGTTTGTACATTTTTTCTAGGAAAGCAAGAAATTTTCCCAGTGGATTTTCACTTAAGTCTTGTTGACCAAAACCAAGTCACATAACAACCATAGCTGCAAGGGAGGCTGGGAAAGTGGAGAACAAGACAGCCATCGTGACCCTTGTTTCGGGGTTCAACCTATTGCCACCCTGAAGAGAATTGGGTTTTATTTATCTGGGAAAAAGTGGAAAGAGGAAAATGGATATAATGGACCGAAAAGTCACAGTGTTTGGCACATTAAAAGGTCTTTCCCTGCTATAAGATTATAAAACAACTTCCTCATGTTTTCTTCTGATATTTTAATGGCTTAATTTTTCACATTTCAATTTTTATTCACTTGGTTTCTATATTATTAATTTTTGAATACAGGTAGAACTTTTTCTGAGATGATAATCCTGTTGTCTTCACAGTATGTATTAAATAATCCACTTTGTCCTCACTGATTTAAAACTCCACCTTTATCTTGTACAAAATTCCTGTATAAATTTGTGTCATTTTTTAATTTTTCTTGATTATTCTATTGATACAGTCATGAACCAGTACCGTATGTTTTAATTAGCTATGATGTGGTAGAATAGACTTCTTTTTAATTTTTCCCCCCAGAATTATCCTGGCAATTCTCCAAATAAGCTTTAGAACCACTTTGTCAAGTTAAAAAAAATTCTGTTGATATTTTATGAGGATGACATAAATGTTAATTTAGAAAGAATTAACATCTTGCCCTGGCTGGTGTGGCTCAGTGGGTCAGGCATCACCCCACAGACTAAAATGTTACAGATTCAATTCCTGGTCAGGGTACATGCCTGGGTTGTGGGCCAGGTCCCCAGTTGGGGGTGTGCAAGAGGCTACGAATTGATGTTTCTCTCACACATTGATGTTTCTCTCCCTCTTTCTCTCCCTTCCTTCCCCTACTTAAAAAATAAAATAAAATCTTAATTAAAAAGACAAAAATAACATCTTTATGATGTTCAGTCTTCCTGTCTAAGAACACACACTATTTTTTATTTATTTAAGATTTTAGGGGATTCCATCTGTAGCATTTTACAGTTTTCTTGCACATTTTTTTGAGTTACAACTATGTGTTTTATCTCCTGTTCTATTATAAATGGATATTTTCTACCATTATAAGTTCTAAGCAAATGTTGTTCATATACATGAAGACTGTTGATTTTTAAATATTAGTTTTAATCTAGACAACTTCCATTTCTTATTATTTATAATAATTTTAGTGGGTTTTTGTGGGTTCTCAAAGCAAGTATATTACCACCAAATGCTACACTTTTCATTTTTTCTTGTCTAATTGATTTGAATAATACAGAATAATGTTAAACAGAAGTAGAAATGGTGGCAGTTGACAGTCTTGTGTTATTTTTTACGATTTAGCAGAGAATATATAGATATATACATATTTCTTGGTTTATTTTATATATATTCATATGTAATGTTCTCAAAAAACTATTTATCTATGCCCCTTATAAGAGTTTTTCACTGATGCCTTTTTAGAAACCTTGTTTTGAAAAATAAAGTTAAGATGTAAGCCCTTGCAGTTTGGACTTATTGACCAGACAGGAGATTCCAAGCAGTACAGAGGTGAGGTTAGTGAGGGAAAGATGATCTTATCCAGACGGTAGTGTGATTATTAAGTTTATAAGAGGGTCAAGGGGAAGGTTTCAGAATGGAGCATATTGCAGTAAACACATTTTTATTTACTGGCAAATGGGATCCATTTCTGTATTGCCCACATACTGACTTGTCAGACTGAATTTTTGCTCATAATTGAAGGTTAAATCCAACACAGTATATTTTGAAATGACTTCATGTTCTTCTATATACCTCCATTGCTCAGATCTTCTTGGAATGAAGTACATTTTTTTTAAAAATGTTTCCATTTATGTTTTTGTTATTTTAACGTCCTTAAAATCTGTAGAACATTTTGTTCAACTTCTTTTTTGATGTAAGAAATAATGAAACTCCTGGTTTCGAGTTAAAGAAGAAGGAGAATATGGAGGAAAAAATGAGTGTTTGCCTTCTGGGGAAGGTTAATGTGGGTACGGTAACGACCAAACCGCTTTTTGAAGGCTCTAAGTTGCAGAATCGATGTGCACTGTCATTACTTCGGGATTTGCAAAGAGGCTGAGTTCATTCTAAACCCCCACGTTGTGCTTTGACGCTTAGAAGCCTGACACAGGTTTTCATGTTATTTTCCACTTCCTGGAGTGAGCTTTTAATGGACTTGAAGCAAACAGCAGCAGGAAAGTATGAAGAAGGACTGAACCAGATCGAGTGACTGTGCACAGGTGACAAAGATGGGAGAGGAGGACCCAGGAGAGCTAGTGCTGATAAGGATCCCACAAGCCTTACTGACACTGAAGCTCTCCAGGGAGTTCAAAGGATGTTACAGTGTGGTCTGATTACCTCTCCCAGCAACTCTGGACCATAGGTAATAAGTAGAAAGGAAGCTCTCATCTGTGGTAGCTAAATGCTGGATGGGGAACAATGAGGCCCTGTTCGTCTAGCATTCCCCAGGCCCTGTACAATGGAAACCCCAGTCTTCTCTGCATTCCCTCTCCAGGTGAGGTGACACTGGCCAGGACTCCTCTTGCCCTCCTCTTAGTTGAGTCAGCTTCAGTTTCTCCCTTGTGTTAGAGAAAGTGAATCCCACACTCCTTTTAATCACAATCGACAATACTGGCTTTGTGGGTTCAGTTGTCTCTCCAGTGCCTGCTCCTGAAGGGCGAAAAGTGATAAGTTAAAAAGTGGACCCATAGAGCTGGCTTGGCTGCAAATCAATGACCCCAGGCAAACAAGTCTTATCAACTTTCATTCGATCAATTCTAATCCTTGAGCTGTGTAATTCTTCCCGAACTGCAGCCCTTCCCATATCTCCAGATGCACAGAAACATTGAAAAGTAACCGCAGGTGTCTGAAGGGGGAATTTGGGGAGGAATGTGTCACTGATGGATGCAGGTTTTGGTGGTTACTAAGAGTGACATCTATTATAGCATTTTAAAGGTTCTGAAAGAGCTCAAGTTACTTATTTTTGTAAAAACGAAGTGAGGGGAAGAAAAGAAAGGAAGAGGAAAAATCTCCAGAAATTGAATTTTTGAAGAAGAAAGATACGGTTAATATTTACCTGCCAATTACAATAATTATTATTGTAGTTGTATCAGAACAAGTGACTCACATCGGAGACAGAATTGCGGGCAGTGTGGCTGCCCAGACCCTGCCTCTGAGTTTCTGAGAGCCAGTAATTCACTCACAGAGGAAACATATGAAGTCCCTCTTAGTAACTCTTAGACCATTGATCTTAAAACTGAGTGTAAAACATAGGTCCTCTGGAACCCGCAGCTTGTTCCCACTTAATTTGTCTAATTAAATGCATATGAAGAAGACAGGCTGGAAGGGAACTGAAGGGATGAGGAACAGAGAGGAGGGGTTATAGAAGCAGTGGAAGCCCCGAAGTCTAATGCATTCTGGAGTCTTCTTGTATAGGGGTAAGCAATAATACACGTGATTTTGAGTTCAGCAAAAAATTCAGATATGTAAATATTTTATGTTTAATAAGCCAAGGAATTATGACAGTGGTAAAGCTGCTATTTAAAAAGATTTTAATAAATTAAAGAAGTCATTTCAGTCGACACAACGTTGAAGAAGAACAGAGCTGAAGCACCGACACTATCCAACTTCAAGACTTCCTATAAAGCAGCAATAAGCGCGATATTGACAGAAGAATAAACAAATAGAGCAATGGAACAGAATAGAACCCAGAAGTAGTCCCACCTGTTATAGTCAACAGCGCTTTACACAGGAGAAAAGGCAACATAATGGAGCAAAAATAATCTTTTGAACAAATGGTGTTGGAACAACTGGACATCCATATGCAAAAAAAAAAAAAAATCTAGACACAGACAAGCTTCACAAAAAGTAACTCAAAATGGGTCACAGACCTAAGTGTAAAATGTAAAACTATAAAACTTTTAGAAGATAACACCGGAGGAAATCTAACACAGGATGATCCTTGGTTTGGATACAACACCAAAGGCACAATCCTAGACGAAAGAATTGATAAGCTGGACTTCATCCAAATGAAAAATAGCTGCTCTGTGAAAGACACTGCCAACAGACCACAGAGACGAGCCACACACTCGGCAAAATATTTGCAAAGAGATATATCTGGTAGAGGCTTGTCCTGCAAAATACACAAAGAACTCTGGAAACTCAACAGGAAGAAAACAAACAACTCAATTTAAAAAGTAGCCAAAGTCCTTAGTAGACACCTCACCAAAGTAGATATACAGATGGCAAATAAGCACATGAAAAGATGCTTCACATCATATGTCACCAGGGAAATGCAAATTGAAACATAGTGAGCTATCGCCACACACATAGCAGAATGGCTAAAATCTAGAACACTAACACCGCCAATTGCTGGTGAAGCTGGGAAGTAACAGGAACTGTCGTTCATTGCTGAAGGGAAGGCAGAAGGGCACTTTGTATAATAATAACCTGTCAGCTTATTACAAAACTAAACATAGTCACCATGTGATCCAGCAATCATGCTTGATGGTATTTACCTGATGGAACTGGAAACAATGTTTACACAAAAACCTGCATACACGTGTTTATAGCAGCTTTGTTTGTCTGCCGAACCTGCAAGCAGTCAAGATGTTTTTCAGTAAGTGGATGGGTAAATGCACTGTGGTACATCCAGACAACTGAATTTTGTCCAGCACTGAAAACAAATGTCCTATTAAGCCATGAAAAGACATGGGGAAACCTTAAATGCACATTACTCAGTGAGAGAGACCAATCTGAAAAGGGTTACACACTGTGTGGTTTCAACTATGTGACGTTCTGGCATAACTATGGAGTCAGTGAAAAGATCAGTGGTTGCCAGGGACTAGGGGTGGCTGAGCACAGAGGTTTTTAGGGCAGCGGAACTGCTCTGTGTGCTACTGTAATGGTGGACACATACATACCATTGCGTGTTTGCCCCAGCCCGTAGGATATACGGCAGCAAGAGTGAGCGTAAACTGCACTACGTCCGTGACGTAAACTGCAGACTCCGGGTGATAAGGAAGTGTCCACGTAGATTCATCAGTTGCAACAAATGTACCACTCTGGTGGGGGATGTTGCCGATGGGGGAGGCCGAGCATGTGTGAGGGCAGGGGAGGTGTGGGAAATCTCGGTACACTCTGTCCCACTTCACTGTGAACATACAACTGCTGTTTAAAACGAAAGTATAGTAAAACAAAACCCAGTAAAGTCATTCAGGACTTAAAATATGAAAGTATGTTTTGAAAATTTTATTTACATTTTATATCACCTATATGCATAATAAATGAATTATTTCTTCATTAAACAGAATTGTTAATTCTAAATATATTCAAAATATAAATTTGGGAATTTTGTTAAATATTCTAGTTTTGATTTCACTGGGGCTGCAGAGAATTCAGTAGAGAATCTTGGAAATATGAGTTAAAGAAGAGAGTAAGAATATTCTCCTTATTTCTCTATTTGACCTATGGAATATATATGTCTTCCTTTTTAGAAGAAAGAAGCATTCTCTGGCTGTCTACTTCCTAGGTTCTCCTGTGTTACAGATAAATATTTAGCAAGAGTGAGAAGGGGCTGTCCGCCCTTGAAACTGAGCTTTGATTGGTGATTGGTGTGGAGGAGCCCAGTCTCCGCAAGACTGTCGGGAAATAGAGCGCTGCGAGAAACTCCATAGGGGCTGCGTTTCCATAGAACCCTTTTTTTTTTTTTTTTTAAATTGTCTGGGAAGTGTCTCAGCTGAGGACTTGCGTGGAATCTGGACTGAATCGACGCGTAGTTGGGGCTAGGAATGCTGGCTCACTGGTAAGGGTTGAGCTTGGCAGAGGTTAAATGTCAACCCAGAAGAAGATTGGTCATAATGATTCAGAGCTGAGGAGCAAGTAGAGACGCAGTGTGGAGTTTGAAAGAAAACACCAATAGAAGACCCACATTAAAAACCACAGGTGGGTTTCAGAGACAGAGACTGACCATAGCATGCATAGATATTGCTTCTGCAAAACTGGACGGATTATGACCGTTCGAGCTGGACTTCCTTTATGGCCCTTGTATTTGTTACCCTAGCTCCGTTTCTTAATGGACGGGGAGGGGAAGAATACAGTTTCTGGCGGGGACAAACAAAGATGTCTGTGGAGATAACAGTCTACCTAGATAGTAGGATTGACTCTAGCTGTTGTTGAGTCAGTCTAACCAGTAGCTGGACAGTGTGATAGGGTACAACCTGTAAGAGGCCAAAATTGTTTCAAATGCTTTGTCACCTCTGACTTCTCTTAGGTGTCCTACAGGGGAATCTTGCCACTAGAAACTCTTTGATGGATCAAGAAATGACAAAAGTGCACTTTTTTCCCCCCTGAATTATTAATTTATTTTATTTTATTTTAAAATATTCTATTGTTTACGCTATTACAGTTGTCCCACTTTTCCCCCCTTTGCCCTCTCTACCCAGCCTGTACCCCTCTTCCATAATCAGTCCCCTCCCTGCTGTCCATGTCCATGGGTCCTTCATATATGTTTTTTGACTAATCCCTTCACCTTCCTTCAATCAATCCCCATCTCTCCCAGCCCCTCTTACAGCTGTCAGTCTGTTCCATGAGTCCATGCTTCTGGTTCTATTTTGCTCTTTAGTTTATTTTGTTCATTAGATTTCTCTTATAAGTGAGATCATATAGTATTTGTCTTTCACCAGCTGTTTTATTTTCCTTAGCATAATAGTCTCCAGTTTCATCCATGGTGTTGCAAAAGGTAAAAATTCCTTCTTTCTTTCTGCTGCATACTATTCCATTGTGTAAATGTACCACAGTTTTTTTATCCACTCATCTTCTTATGGGCATTTAGGCTGTTTCCAAATCTTGGGTATTGTAAATAGTGCTGCTATGAACATGGGAATTCATAAATTCTTTGAATTGGTGTTTTGGGATTCTTTGGGTATATTCCCAGCAGTGGAATTGTGGGGTCAAAAGGCAGTTCCATTTTTAGATTTTGAGGAAATTCCACACTGTTTTCCACAGTGGCTGCACCAGTCTGCATTCCCACCAACAGTGTACTAGGGTTCCCTTTTCTCCACAACCTCTCCAACACTTGTTGTTTGTTGATTTATTAATGATGGCCATTCTGACAGGTGTGAGGTGATATTTCATTGTGGTTTTAATTTGCTTCTTTCTAATGGCTAGTGATGCTGAGCATTTTTTCATATGTCTATGAGCTATCTATATGTCCTCCTTGGAGAATTGTCTATTTAGGTCCTTTGTCTCTTTATTAATTGGATTATTTGTCTTCCTGGTGTTGAGTCATATAAGTTCTTTATATATTTTGGGGATTTAAACCCTTGCCTGATATATCATTGGTAATTATGCTCTCCCATACAGTCGGTTCCCTTTTCATTGAAAAAAGTGTACTTTACAAGCAATGTGTTTATATTTGATCTATTCAATCTATTGAATATATATTGATTCGTTAACGAAAGGTCTTGGGTCTAATGGGATCTCTTCGCTTTGTTGGGGCTGATTTTGTTTTTCTATTTCTTGAAGCTACTGGAAAACCTGTAAGGCTGTCTTGTTCCTTCAACCAGACACGACTGCCTGAGAAACAGGACCTCAGCAATCATTTTTTGGTGATGTGGAGGAACAAATAAAATTAAGTTCTTGATGGATACTCTCCCTTAAAATATGCTTCAGAATCTGGTTAACTTACTCTCTACGTGTAACTCATTGTGTCAGGGGCTCTAATTGCCACCACTTCTCTCTGTGCTGCTGGAGCACCAGCAGTCTTAGAACACAGAGCAAAACCTCTCATTCTACAAGCAGAAACAAATGATGGCATTGCTGTTATTTTCCGACTGTTGCAGCAGATCCCTACTGTACAGACATCTTCATAATTGGGCATCACCACCATTTTATAGAGAGGTTACCCTAACCCCACAGCCTTTTTCCAAAGGGAAATGTAGGACCATTCAAGTTGAGATTGTGGGATGAGGTAGGAAAATAAGCAGACTAGGTTTCAGAGGCAGAATTTACCTATTTACAAATTTGCATGGGGCCAGTTCTCTCCTGCAATATAAAATCTGAAAGCTGAGTGTCTCTCCGATCATAAGTGATGCCTACTGTACATTTGTTTACATCTCAGTCAGGTGCAAATTTTCCAGCATTATGGAAAGCAAGAATAAATTGTTTTGTTTTCAAAATGTGATGCTTTGGGCTATGTTGTAATACCTGCCAAGGCCTGCGTGAAGTGTTCTTATTCTGTTACTTGCTGGATTTGAGATTTTTATATCTACTTGATGAGTGAGATTGTCCCACAAGTTCCACTTTTGTATTGCCCTTATATGGTTTTGGTATCAAGCTAATGTTGGTCTTTTGAGTTAGGAAATTTACTTCTTTTTCAAAAAGCTTTTTGGACAATTTTACATAAGATTGGATTTTATGTTCCTTGAAGGTTTGGTAGAACTGTCTCAAGATTTAGTCTCTGTCTTCCTTTCTCTGAGCTCCAACCACTCTGACTTAGTTCCTTAAAAACTCTGAACACCTCTCTTCCTGGAGGGCCTTTGGACACACCATTACCCTGACCTCCCCAGGCCCTTTCCCTGAATACCACCTCCTCGGGTCATCCTGTCTCAGGCAGGTTTCCGCTCTCCTTTGTTATTCTTTTTCCCAGCATCACGAGTATTTTCTTGATAATAATTATCATGATTCATAGCTGGTTTGGTGACTCGTTGGTTTGTTTATTTGTCTTATATATGAGGGCAGGGGACATGTTTACATTATTCATCCAGTGCTTTGCCTAGTGCCTGGCACGTGCTGAAAACTCAATCCATACTTGTTAAACACATTCCCCATTCATTTAAATTAAACAGAAAGCTGGGGAGTCCACATAGCTCAGTATTCCCAAGTGCTTCTCCTACTTGAAGAATCTATTCTCTTTTAAAAATTCACTGTTTATGTCTCCTAGTTAGAACTCAGAAAGCTAAGTGTTCTTGAACCAAGTGGTCTTAAATTGTCTTCAAGATAAACCAGAGGGAATTTGGAGAAATGGCTTTAAAACTTCATGTTGTCCTCCCTTTGACTTTGCCGACTCTTTGGTTCTATAATTGGCAAACTAATGCCTGTTACCAGAGACACGCATTTTGTTTATCTCCAGCAGCACTTTCTGCCTTGAAGCCTACTTCGTCTAGTATTAATGTAGGTGCTCTAGACTTCTTATCCTTGCCGTGTGCATGGCCTATGTTTCAACTCACTCATTGTTAACCCATCTTTGTCCTTATATTTAAAAGGTGTCTCCTGTAGACAGCATATACCTGGGTCTTGCTGTTTTATCCATTCTGACAATCTATATCTTTAATTTGGAGTGCATAGTACTTTTATAGTTAATGTAATTATTTTGATGGCATTTAGGGTCTACATTTTATATTTTGTTTCCCATTTGTCCCAGCTGTTCCTTTTCTCTGTTACTCCTTTTCTGGTTTCTTTTGGGTTAATTGAATATTTTTCAAGATGTCATTTAAATTTATCTATTAGCCTTTTTGCATGTTAAAGTTATTCTGTAGACATTACTATGTATGTGCCTAACTTCTCAGAGTCTTGGAGCTAATATTGTACCAGTTCATGTACAATGTCAGAAGACTCTGGAAACCATATAGGTCCGTTTACTGCCTTTCCCATGGCCATGTAGGCCTCAGTTGTCATGTGTGTTACATGTCTGCATGTCAGACACCCATGCTACAGTGCTAGAACTTTTGCTCTAATCTCATTTCTTTTGGAGTTTTGTGATTTTTTAGTTACCAGTCTACCTAATAGTTTCTGGGAAAAGAGTGAAAACCAAAGCTTAGTTTACAACCTCAGTGTACTCCTTGTTTCTGAAACTGTCCATGTGTATTTATAAATTGCTTAGAAGCCCACAGGAGGCCACTTTGTGGGAACACCCCATTGCAGGCTTTCACTTAATAAACTAGGCTTATTCATCCCCTTTGAAAATTTAAATTGCAGTGAGCATCCAAGCCTTCCTCCTCTCATACAAACCAACTCCTTGTATTTCTTCATGCAAAATCAAGCATTTATGGCATGCACTTTATTATAACCCTTTGGCATCAAGCTGCCCATAAAATTAAAATTATTCATGTCTGTGTGTGTGTGTGTGTTTGCATGTACTTCTGAGACAGTATCTTAGGCCATTTCTGCTTTCAGGATCAGTTTTTCTTAAGGTTAAATTGTCTTCTTATATGTGGTACTTTTAATATCTCAAGTTGTGCTTTCCAGCATATTTTCCTCTCTTCTTACTTTCATGTTTAGCTGTTAGTTGGTAGCTTTGGAGGACTGTTTTTTATTCTTTGACTCTGATTCTTTCCTGGGGTGTTTCCCTGACTCCTGGCACCAAAGCCAACGACCCATACGGAAGCAGGCTCACTCTGCCACCGTGTAGTTGTGTGACTTTAGGTCAGTCACTCAATTGCTTTGAGCTCCAGTTTGCAAGAAGTCGTCTGAAATTCCTTCTGGTTCTAGTAGTCTGTGACTCCATGACTTGAGCCGCGCTTCCGTGATGCACACACACTGCCCAGCAGGGGGTGGGGTTGGAGCTGTATTAGCAATGCTACCACTTTTTCACACGTGTGCACATGCACACACGCAAAAGCACACACAAGTACATACAAACACACACACAGCTCTCCTTTCTCATTAACCTGGGACACTTGAGGTTTTGATCATCCTCACTCTTAGAGCTGCCTCTGTATATCTCCTGATTCTTACCCCATATCTGGCTGCTTGTACCTTGTTCTGCAAATGCCCCCCGTGTTTATAGTCTTGAGTCTGGCATTCACCCATTTCAGCTACCCGGTAACCTGCACAGCTCTGCTCCTGGGTTTGTACTCCACCTCTGCCGGCTGAGTTCCACAGAGTTCTGCCCCTTAATCCCTTCACCAGACCCTCTCCTTCCAGATGGCTCACGTGGGACGGGGACTTCCATTTTGCCTTGTCCACAGCCCTTCCTGGTATATGAATGACTGGACTACATTCTTGTGGGTGACCGGATCCTGAGAAAAGGCGTGGAAAAAGTTGAAGTTTATGAAGTCAGTACAGTGAAGAAGAGAGGTGGGAGTGGCCTGAGGTGAAGTGATGATTTGAAGAGAGTTTATTTTCAGTATTCTCTCGTATCTTTTTCAGACACATTCTCTTTCTCTGGCACCCCACATTTCCAGTGCTCTCATACTACTCCTTAGTGTGAGAACAGACGAGCCACACCCCCACCTAGTTCTCAGGCCTCCAGCGTGTAGATTACGGTCACGTTCAACTCTTCCCTCTAGCCAGACTCCTTTGTCCTGTGTTCACTCCTTAAGAGCCCTGTGCTCTACTAGCCAGATGAAGAAACATTTGTTCCAAAGGCTGACAGTGGTGTGAAGAGTGTCTCTTTCTGGATAACATGACAGAACATGAAAAAAGGAATCAGAAGATCTTGGTTTGAAACCAAGCTCTCCTGTTTTCTATTCATGTGAACTTGACCAAGTAACTTACCCTCTCTTGAATCTGTTTCCTTTTCATTAAAATGAGAGAAAAAAATCTTTTTCATGGGGTTGTTAAAAGATTTTTTTAGATGTAATGCATGTAAGCACTCATTGTAAGTACTGTGCAAGTATAAAGATTTTTACTCAGGGTTTTAAAATGCTTCTCAGCCTCACCATGTACATTATTAATTGGGAAAGAGGTCGGTTCATTTGGAAAAAGATAAATCCAGAATAGTTCCTTTAGTGAAGTTGCTTCTTTTGAATTTTTTCCCTTTGAAAAAAGAAGAGGAAAATTGAGCAAAATACAAAGAGAGCAGCTAGGTAAGATTTGGTGAGTGAAAGATAAAATTTGGGGGCAGAAGATTCTGTATCTACCTATTCATCTACTTTCTGCAGAAAGGACCCACCCAGTTGAATAATAATAGGTACTATTGAACATCTACAATTGCCATGCACTTTTGTATTATCTTGTATTATCTCTACTTTTCTTATTTATAAAGATTTTATTTATTTGTTTTTAGAGAGAGGGGAAGGGAGGGAGACAGAGAGGAAGAGAAACATCGTTGTGTGAGAGATTGATTACCTCTCACACACCCCTAACCCTGGACCTGGCCCACAACCCAGGCATGTGTCCTGACTGGGAATTGAACCAGCAACTTTTAAGTTCTCAGGCCTGCACTCAGTCCACTGAGCTACCCCAGCCAGGGCAGTGATCTCTACTTTTCAAAGAAACCCTTCCAAACAGTGGAGAAGGGAACAGCTCCTCAAAGAAGATGAGTAATTTTTATGAGTTTGCATTGCTGCCGTGGGTACATACAGGCTTCAAACTCAGTTCTGTCTGATCCCAAAGCCTGTGCTCTTAACCGGATGACCACCCCAATCTCACTTCTCTGAGGAAGCTTACTGAGCCCTCTCAGAAGGTACGCAGCACCTGTGGCACCTGGATCTCCTTCAAAATAGGTTCAGAAAACAAAGAGCAGACATATTTCAAAATAATTTGAAGTTGACTGGCCTGAAGGCCCATGGGCTAGACGTGTTAGGACTGCGCTGTGGCCTGGGCAGCCTCCCCAGAACAGGGTCCTCTATGGTGCAGCCAGTAGGGAACGTGCTGTGTCAAGCGTGAGCCCGTCCAAAGGTTGGCATTCAAAAATTATAAAGTGAGGGAGACTAAAGGAAAACTACATCATGACACTGTGTAATTATTTTACATTGGTGTAATTCCTGCGTGACTGCTGGGTAACCCACAGTACGTGTCTGAAATGGAAGAAGCTTTTGTAGGTAAGCATAGACCTGAATGGGGTATTCTTCAGGGCAGTGCTCAGCTGAGTGGCCTGTTCCAGGTGTCCCTGAAGTCACCACCTCTTCCGCTACTCATGTTGAATTGTAGTCTGAGTCCACACCCTTGATGAGAAAGGGCTCCGTGGTCCTCAACAGTGGCTTTCCCTTGCATGTGGCCAAGTGCCACCCCGTCCCTGGCACTAAGGCAATATTTGAAGATGTCCACGGTGGTGAGTGCTGGGAGCAGAGCAAGAAAATGAAGTGTCCACTAGCAGCGGAGCTATATTTGAGTGTCTAAAACCCTGATTATACTTCAGCAGGCTAAACAAATACCCAAGTTTTCCTTTCAATAGAAAGTCTTTGGTTTGGGGAAAAAGCCATCTCTGGAGTTTTGCATGTTCTCCTGGGTTTTCCTCGGGGGGAACCAATGTTGGGGGCTGTCATGGAAAGGTAAGGAAAGAGCTCTGAACTTAATTGCCCTCCTCAGATTTCCAATTCCTTGGAGAATTTGCATTCATCTACTGATTTGACTAACTAGCTCCAAGCTGATGCAAATGACATCCGGGCTTTTACGAAGAGGAAGAGGCTGGTGGAGGGGAAGAGCTTGCAGACTTCTAATCTGGAGGGAGGCCCGTCCCATGGGAGGCTGGCAGAGAGTAGTTGTTCTGACTTCCTAGGTTGTGTTGAAAGGCATTCTGCCTTCTTTTGGTCAAGGTCTTGACAAAGGGCCACAGGTGTATTGAGGAAGTAAAGTGGCAATTCAGTTGATTAGAAACAGAAGGTCTGCTATCCCTCGGCATTTGCCATTGGATGCTTTTCCCACTTGGGATTCTATGGAATCAGAATTATAGAAGTTTAGTGCTGGAAGAGCAGTGTGTATGTGGGGTGAGGGGAGGGTTTGGCAGGCAGGAAAGAGGGAAGGGAACTAACTTGTATGTGCTAGGATTGTTACATGTTTTCTTTTTTGAATCATTTCAAATGTACTTTGAGGAAAGGAATTCTCCAAGAAACGGAGGCCCAAACCTACAGTGAATTGTTGGAGATAGTGGTTAGATGGGACTAGAACTCTGTATGGCTGCTGTGCCTCCTATTGTTCCATATGAAGATCCATCTCTACTGGAAAAAGGAGACTCTCAACCTGATCATGTGCACTTTTCTCTTTTCTAAAAGGAAAGTAGGAGTCCAGCGTGAGCAAGATGGTCAGGAGTGTGTCGTGGCTGACACTTCTGGTTTCCCAGATGGTCACCCTTCTTGGGCTTCATGACACAGCTCCCTCAAAAGTAACGTTCTAATTTCCCAGTCCCCAAACTGAACCCAAATCCCATTGTTTTGTGCACATGTGAGCTGAGCCAGGACTTCCTCAACAAGAAGGCGAAACCAAAAATCAAGGAACTTTGCAAACCAATTTGAAATAGAACAAAACCTACACATTTCCTAAAGCCACTGAACTGAAACAAAACCAGAATAAAATATTCTTGGTAAACCTGAATCAAACCAGTATTTCCCTTGGGTTGAGTCCATTGCCACAAATAAATGTCACTGAGTGCTCGGCTGGGGGCCCTGGCTCAGGCAGCCGTGGAGTGCAGGAGGGCTCAGGTAGCCCTCGCCTGGCCTGGCCTCTGACTCCTTATCTGTAACCTAATGGGGTTGCACTCTCGCCACGGTGTTTGAACAAAAACAACATAAATCAGAAGCAGTGGAAACTTTAAAGACAGTTTCTTTTGGGGGAACTGATAAAGCAGAGCATCTCTGGATGAAGCAGCTGGTCGTGGCTCAGCACCTACAGAGTGAAGTATAAAAATAATAAAGGTGCTAATTACTGTGCCATGTACTTTTCTAAGCCCTTTCTCTGTAATAACTCATTAATCCTCACAAACATGCTTCTGAAGTAGGAACTATTATCATTATCCCAATTTTACGTTTAAGGAAGTTGAGGCACAGAGAGGATAAGTAAATTGCCTGCAGTCGTATGATTAGTGCGGGGAAGTGTGGGATTCGCAGCCAGGCACTCTGCCTAGGATCGCACTGGCTTAACCACTCTGCTCTGTTAGGCCGCCCAGCCAGGTGTGTTGGGCCCCAGTCCACATAGGGGACATGAAATCAGAATGGAATAAATCAGAAGCTCGGTACCAGTGAACCCAGGTCTCTATCAGGGATTCCTGATGTGACCTGCAAAATGAAAGGTGGATGCTGAAGCTCAGGCAGGCAGAGTCCTCAGGTGGACAAAACCAACACCCTCCCTGGTACTGCCCTACCTCTGATGACAGTTTTGCTCCTGATACGGCAGGTCACACCTTGACATTGCAGGCTGTTGCCCCAGCCCGGAAGCCTGCTGTCTAAAAATGTTGCTTTGCCTGTAGTTGCAATAGGCCGAAGTTCTGAGGCCAAATGGTTCTGCATGTATGTTTATCAGAAATAAGTGATTTACTTAATTGTCTAATTTGAAAACCCTTTAACATGCCTCCCAAGAGGCTGTCTACTTCAGAAATTCATAAAAGGAAAGGAAAGAGGAAATATGAACTACAGAATAGTGGAAAGTGTTTTGCTAACACGACAGACAGAAGAAACGATTTTAAAACACATTTCTGAAGACGGTTTTATTATGGGAGATGTATATTATACCTGTGTCTTTTATGTGTGAGTGACTAACACTACCCAGTCATGAATGGAAAGATAACTGCCTTTCAAGACAGTTTCAGATAAAGTAAAACTGTGAAGACATGTTCAGTGCATGCAATAAATTTCTTATTTTATACATAAAACAGCCCAGTCTGTGGCTTGTCTTTTCATTTTCCTACTGGTATCATTTGAAGAGCAATTTTTAATTTTGATGAAGTCCAATTTGTCAAATTTTTTCTTTTATGGGTTGTATTTTTAGTGTCATATCTAAGAATTTTTTGTGTGATGCAATGTCACAAAGATTTTCTTTGACTTCACCCCCTCATTCAAAACACTTCTTAAGAAAGGCTTGTGCCAGGCACCCTGCAAGGGGCTGTTCATGTAAAAGTGCATAAAACACTCGCCTCCCCTCTGTAGGGGACAGAGACACATGAGCAATCCATCGTAAGATGGCATTTGGTTGCTTTTGCAGAAGCACTTGCAGATGGGACACCAAGGAAGGAAGGAGTGCCCAGCGCTGCCAGAGCCATTGGAGGAAGTGAGGGGTGGCTCAGGTTGTCGGATACAGGATCTTGGGAGAGAAACCCTGGCTGAGGAGAATGTCACAGAGCCCTCAGAGGACTGCCGAAGAGTGTTTCTAAGACGGCTTGGGAGGAAGAGAATAGTCTTCTACTGCCTCGGAAGAGAGCAGGCAGGACTTAGTTGGTGATTTTTGCTAGCAGAGAATACCTCTCCAATCTAGCAGGGGTGACTGCAGTCCTTAATTTACCCCCCCCCCCAAAAAAAACCCCTGAAATCTATAGGTACTGACAGTGAAGATACTGTCCTCAAGACTGTCCCCATCTAAGGTCGACATCTCAGGCAGTTTGGATGGAAGAGCTGCTCATCTATCCTCTTGCCTTTCGGAAAGACAAGAATGGTATCGTCCGCTTTCTGTCTCCCTACAGTGATCAAGACTGGTCTTTCTTGAAGTTGAAGGAGAGGCAGTGAGACCAGTTTTCACTCCCGTGAGGCCTCTGGTTATGAGCACTGGTATTAAGGGCTAGTTCATGAACAGCTGTTCTTTCACTCGGCAAAGAGGCTTTTGATCGTGATGTTTATTCTTGTTGCTGCCCTAATAGGAGAACAAGCAAGCTTCTCGCAGAGCAGGGTTGGCCCCGGGGACTATTCTAGGAGGAACTGGCAAAGAACGACAGCAGAGAAGAGAGGCTAGCTCAGCTCTGCCTTAGGGTCAGAATCTCAGGGCTTAAGGGGAGAGCACTGGCCTCCTGCTACTCAAAGTGCGGCCCGAGGACCAGGAGTATTAAGTCACTCGTTAGAAACGCTGAATCTCAAGCTTCACCCTGAGGAGGGTGGAAGAGCAGATCTTTTCCCCATATTTCCCAAGATGCTCACATTACTGGCAACATCTGCTTTTTATCAAGATCCCCAAGTGATCTGCAAGCACTTTTCAGGTTTGAGAAGCACTAGCTTAGTCCAGTGGTTCTGGAGTCCCCTGAAAATATCCTTGCTAGGTGGTCACCTTAGTCATTCCAGGGTCGGATAGCCGAGGTCAGTCTGCAGATGAGAATGATCCTTTTACTTTTCTTTTTAGATTAGGCTGGTTAGGCAGGTAGGTGGATATAAGTGAATAAATGACTATACCCTAATTTGCAAGGGTAGATCAGCTGTTAAGCGTTACCCTTTAAAACAGCTAACATTTATAGCAAACGTTGCTTAAAAGGTTTGAAGGAAGCAAGAAGGGGACGTTGCTATGTGATTCAGTGTCCACTCAGCTAATTCTGCAGGTGTCCTGTATCAGGAGAATGCAGCACTGCACGAGCTGTTACTGCCAATTAGCTGCTGTCCCTGATTCTGTGTGCTGCTTAAATGGGCACACATGGCTTTTCATTCTAAGACGAGCAAACCGACGCAAGCAGTGTTCCCAAACTTTGGTGTGTATCAGATTCGCCACGAGAGCTTGTTAAAACAGATTGCTAAGCCCTACCACCTAAGTTTTTGGTTTAGCTTCTGGGGTAGGAACTGATCCTTTACATGTCTAGCAATTCCCAGGTGATGTTAATGCTGGGTTGTAGAAAAAGTAGCCTCCATAGGAAATACCTAGACCCTTATTATTTGATGCTGAGCTCTGACAACATAGCACCTAGGGCCGACTTCCAGCAATCAATCCAAGGTCATGGGAGTCAGCCTGTGGGACAATTTAAATATAGGAATCATCTGACAACATTCTCCCAGACCATTGATTTCAAACTTCTGCTTTCCACACCGACATCTGAGTTGCTAAAAAAATGTAATTCGCTTCATTTTCCATTCTTCTCTTAGTTCCTACCCACCGCTGATGGCAAATAGAGTGTCCTGGTCGTTTGATGTTGAAATCACAAGTGCCTACTGGTGGGCAGGTGGCTCCACTGGCCCGTGTTGCTGAGATATTCTGAGCGTGGGGCCAGCTCTGAGCTGTGTGAGAACCATCCGGCCATTGTGGTCCTGCATGTAGATTTGAGTTCAACCCACATTTGTGCCCTCGGCACCTACCTACAGGCTCACATCCACGACTTCAACAGAAGTGAGGAGTAGTTATCTTGTGAAAAGACCTGGGATCCTTTAACTCTTGGAACTAGTCCTCAGTGTGTGCTGTGATGTCTTTGGCACAGCTCAGGCCTGAGCCTGTCTGATCAGGGCTCCTCCGGGCTAGTTCCCCCCTGTGGCAGCGGCTCAGATTTGAGCTGTTTGCTCCGGCTTTCCTGGTGCTGCCCTTGTGAGGCCTGCCTGCAGACGGCTCTGTAGCGCAGGCCTCCTGCCAGGGAAAAACCAAGACTGACTGCACTTCATACCACAACGGAGTGGAGACAGGACTGACCTCACGGAGCACCTTGCCTGTCTGACTCCATTCCGTCTTAGTAAAAACAGAGACTTGAGAGTATTCCTTTTTTTTAATAAAAAATTTATTGAGATGATGCAATTATAGGCTTTTCTTTAAAAATTATTTGCAACTCACTGGCCCTGAGAAAAGGCATTTTTTTCTTTTTGTTACATTCATTTGATTCAGTCCCTTATAAACCCCACACCTCATAAACAATAAGAGTTTAGAAATTAAAAAAAGAGAGAGAGGAGAGAAAACAAAGAAATTCTAGATTCGTTCTGGTTTGCAGGTGGTTGCAGTCACAAAGAGAAATCTTCAAGAATGTTCCCTTGGCACGTGTGAAAAGTCCGGAAGTCCACAGTTGTTTAGTGTTGATGCTGACGGGCCCAGAGTATCAAGTTCGCCTTCTGCGGTTTCAGACGGGCAGGGATCGCTGTGTCCCCTCCCGCCCCCTGCCCTGGCTTCCTTGTGTCACTCCCTTCATTCCAGGTTTCTGTCCAGAAGAGAGGCAGACTGAGTGGGAGAAAACTAACTAGCACCGAATGCTTGGGCAAAGAAAACTGCCCTTTGTTCTTTGTGTATTTTCCCGGGGCCTTTTATCTTCCACTTCCTGGGTGAGAATGGGTCAGATGGGGGTGCAATCAGGCCAGACCCCAAACCTAGCTCTCTCCCCCGCACACTGTCTGCTCTGAGGGCAAATCCTGTTACCTCCCTGATACTCAGGTTTCCCTTCTGCAAAAGGGAGTCAATATCTGAAAAATGTATTTGGAGTTGGAGCCTAGGTAGGGAAAGGTGGAACTGGTGGTTAAGTCACGCAGGTAAATCCTGCCCTCGCCTTGCAGTTTCAGCTACATCTATGTTCTCAGTGTAAAAAGACAATGGGTTAGAGGCTTCCAAAGGTATTGCTGGAAGGAGCAAATCCTTCAGTCCGTTATTCCTCTTTTCCTGTGAGGACCACACCCCTCTCCCGCTGCCCCCCAAAGATCTGGAACACCGGTGAGGCTGCCTTAGTCCAGACCAAGTTGCCTTGGGATGGAAAGACCTTAGAGACTGTGTTCCTGCCCACACAGACACTCCCACTGCTGTCTTCCGATGGACAGGAGGTGGCCCGGCTAACTCAAGGTGCAGGGCGAAGACACTAGAGAATCTCAAGAAGCAGTGACAGCATCCATCCCAGACACAGCTGGACAGAGCACTCCTCCCCCGCGTGTTCTTCTGCGCTTTCCTTTCCCGATTTCTGACCTTGCGAGCCAAGAATATGCATGATGGCAGCAAGGGAAGACCAACTATTTAGGTCGTAGATGTGCTTTTAACTGGGACCCAGGCGAAACTTTCATCACCCCCGGGACGCAGTGCTGAAGTGAGGACTGTCATGCGGGATGGACTCCGCAGGTAGAACGTAAGCTCTCGGAGGCCAGGATTGTGCCCGATTCATTTTTGAATTCCTCAGTGTCTAACAGGTGCTTTTCAAGGTCCGCTAAATTCGATCTGAAATCTTTGGGGTCTGCAGTGGGTGAGTCCCGTGTCCCTGGTGTCAGCACTGCCTAGGTGTTCTCTCAGAGAACAAACGGGAAGGTCTTTTGCTGGTAAGGGAATCAATAGAAAATTATTGGTAATACCTGGATGGGAAATCAACACTATACTAGAGTTAGCACCTTCTATTTCTTCTTTAAGTGGCGAAAGGTGTCATCCTAAGTCTTACATATTCTTATAGAATATTGCTTTACATACAGAAGTCCCTGGGGCCAAAGGGGGTTTTCCTCCATAATTCAACCTTTAGATTCTTGGAATGGAAAGGGCCTGAGTCCTCGTGCCTGGGTGAAGGGAATGGAATGAGATGTCCTTCTCTTAGGGAAGAGCGTCCTGCCCTGGTATCTGATTTCACAGTCACACAAAGGGCCCCAGTAAGAGTCATCCTCTCTCTCCAGCCCTTAAAGTCAATGGCTTTCACAACACACCAGGTATCTGGCTTCATCTCTCCCCTTGAGATACAACATCAGTCACCTTAGAGGCTGGAAGGTGTATCAAGGGGTGCTGCTGAACACTCTTGAAAGAAATCTGTGGCATGCTGAGATGCAGCTGCATCCAAGCTGGTTCAGACCAAACCCTTCATAAAGGGAGGCTCGAGCCTCACACAGAAGGTCCCTGGCCTCACTGCAAGCCCGATATTCTGGACGTGGGAGCGAGCTGGCCACCTCCACATGTGCATGTGTGGTCTGATACGGGGTGGGAACAGAGCTGGACTGAAGAGCCCTGATCAGCTCCTTCATTCCAGTGTCCTTAAACCACACTCCATCTAGTTGTGTTCCAGGCTGGTGTCCTCGTCAGCGGGCTGGTGGAGAGGCAGGCTGGGGGTTGTCTGATTTAACTCCGAGATGCCTGAAGAAGGGGCTGGGGCCTGGCAGCTTTTCCTGCGACTGGCTGCTGCGGAGGGGTGCTTTGTAAGGCAGATCTAATCTTTTGAATTAAAAAAACACCATACTCCTAATATTGGATTCTGAACCTGTATTGGAAGAGTCAATTTAGATGGCTAGAAAAGGAAAGCAAATCTAAACAGCTCTCTAAAAATGTTATCATCCAAATTACTAAGGGGTGGTGCTTATCTCACTCTCCAAGATTACTGACCTTATTTTGAGGTGAAAAAGAGCCACGAATGGGTCCATTCTGAAACACAGCAATGCAAGGAGGAAAGAAGGAAATGGTAATGTATTAATGCATTGTATCTTAGGAATTTCCTTTCTGCCCACACTGGGTAAACACCGGCGGCAACTAAGAGTGCACACTCCAAGGTCCTCCCCATGTGGATAAGGAAGCTTCTAAAAAGCCTAGGAATTGAAAAGATACTTAAGTGAGGGCATGGAACTGACCACATGACGACCTTTGGGATGGAGAAGAAAAGACAAGACCCTTCCTGCCTCACTAGCCTCTGTAACCTGCAGACTTGTTACGCAGTTTCTGGACCATCAGGCGTGTGTGGTCTTTTTGGATTTCCCGCTCTGCAGCACCTGCAAGCTGATCCCAAGGTGACAGGGCCTTCCAAGTAACTTGGACAGCCTGCCATCCTGATCGACGCTCTGTGGAGCCACGGAGCTGCCTGCCTCTCGCGGCCGTGTCCAGGGTGGTCTGCTGGGCTAACACTCACGTCCCTGCAGGACGGCAGCAGATCTGATGATTTGGGCCTCCCTCCGACGGCGGCCACGTGCTGGGATGTGTGTTTGATTTAGCGGTGCCGACCCCAAAGCACCCAGGCCACTGATTCTGTTAGGTGCCAATTGCTCCCCAGACTCTCCAAGAGGCTGAACTCTTGGGAGCGGATGCAGGGAAGGAAAGAGAGCAGGAGAGAGAAAAAGAGAGCTCTCCTTTTCACTTTATCTATTTTGAAAGCATCCTTTTCTCTCTTATTTTCCCCTCCAGCCAAGATCTCACAGCCACAAGAACAGACCTGATCCACGTGTCAGGAGAGAGAGGGACCTGAACCTTTTCGCAAGTATTCTCTTTCCTGACCAACTGGGTTTGCCACACTTTATGAGATTTGAGGGGAAAAAAAGGATATATATAACAGATATATATTTCCATAGGAAAACAACCTCAGATGTCTTCCCCTAGGTGAATGATGAAAAGTCAAACTGCATGGTCTTAAAAAAAACAAAAACAAAAACACCATGGAACTAACAGGAGGCAGAAGGGTGAGGGTGAGGAATTACAGACAGACAGATTCCAAATGAGTAGGGAACGTGAAACGTGAGTCCCAGGCTTGTGCCCTCGGCCAGAGTTCCAGCCCCGCCGTTGCTGGGTGGTTTGTCTAAGGAGCTCTGGGGTCCCTCCTGGTGTGCAAGACAAGTGTCACTCCCATTCCCGGGTCTCTTCCTTTTCTACTCTCCTCAGCCCGCCTGCTCCGTCCCGTCTCCAGCAGTCCTGGTGGGCAGGGCTTCCCTCAGCTGTGGCCCGCTGAGATGGGGGTTGGTGCCTTCAGCATTCATCTTCTTGGTATATTTGTTCATCCAGCTCCTGGGACTCGAGGTGCTCCAGACGGTCTGTTCGGCCACTCATGATTTCATCTGGGGTTTTCATAAACCTTTGGGAGAAGAAATGGAGGAGTAAAGTGATCAGATTTTCCTAAAAAAATCTGTCTTCACTCTGAACTTGAAATGAAAAAGAAAGGCCCTATTACTTTGTAGAGCTGGAGAGCTACTGAGCCCAGCTATGAACACTAACTTAGTGCCAATTAGGAAAAGGCGCCGCTTCCCCTGACTGCCTGAACAATGGCGAAATAACTGCAGAAGAGGGCTAGGATGGCTGGAAGGTAGTGAGCGCCCACTGGAGCGGTGCAGTGTATTCCCGCCTGACTGACCATTGGAGGGAACCCCGGTGCAGCGCACTAGTCTGCCGTTCTTATTTTCAGAGAGTTACATTTACAAGGACCCACGAGAGCTACAGATCCATTTCCATCCCGGACTGTGAGTCCAGGGAATGGTATTCAACACTTGAATTTAACTCAACAGATCCAATTAGGCACCGAGTGGAAAATTTTGGTAATTGGGCCAGTGAGTAGTGGTGCCTTTGGAAGTCAGAAAACAAAAGGAAAACCTTTTTCAGTGTCATCACAGATGCTCCCTAAGTGTTAGCAGTGAATCCCCTTTGGTCTATCTTCCTGTGCAGCGGGGTGCACACAGCAAGCCTTACCTTCTTGTTCACTGAGTTTGCTTGGAAGCCACTCCAGTGACATGTTCTGACCACGATTCCCACCGTTCAGGAAGGCGGCCTAGACGCCAGCGTTCTGCCCTTACTGTGGAGCGGGTGCCACAGCCCTGCCCTGCGCGGGCACGCCGTTTCCTTCCCAGACGCTCTGTCCTGCTCCAGGTGAACTGTCTTAACACCTGTTGTACACTTTCTCTCATCCCTCCAACTTCAAAAGCCTATGAGGACCACTTACCAAGTCACGGATAGGCTCACTGGCCTGCTCACGGGGGCCCTTTGTCATCCCACCCTGGAAACTCCTGATGTCCACTATTTACTAGCACGGACCCTCCAGTCCAGCCTGGCCAGTCTTTTTCCTAAATAATTATGGCTCACGCCATCCTCCAGACCTCTAGAGCGGCCCATATTCAGAGCCCTCTTTACTCTCCCCCTATGTGAGCCCTGCTCATTCACTGAGCTCCGCCTCCTCATGAAAGAGCTGCTGACGGCACGGTTCTACACCGAAACCTTCCTTCCCTCAGGCCCTGTCCGCCTTGCAGAGCACCCACAGTCCAGCGCTTCACTTACTACACTGTGGGTTTGACACCAGGAAGCCTTCCCTTTGTGGCAAGCCTGGCTTGCAACCCATTTTCTCAAAAATGACTACCCCCCCTCACTAATAGCACCGTTCTTTCATCTGGTTGAAAATCACTCCTGGAAACCTATGAACCTTCCACGGCTTTTCTTCTCTGCCCATATTACTGAACTTCTCAAGCGGTATGACCTGTGGGGCCTGCAATCTGTCTTCTACACTTTCTCCCCTAGCTACAGCTTCTCCCTCAACATCTGAAGTCACTAATGATTTCCTCTAGGCCAAGTCCACGGATGTGCTATATTTGGCCCTTTGGACTAACCCTTAGTCTTTTGATTGTTTTTCCACATTAAGCTTTCTGGTATTCCATGCTACGCTTGTCAAGAAATATTTATCGAAAGCCTCTATAAGCTATACAACAGAATTATACAAAATATAATCAATCCTTTACCTTCTAGGAGTGTATGATCTAGTTCCGGGGAGAAGGATGTCACTATTAAAAATGTGATCATGATTGGTTTAGGGCCAAGGGAACCTAAGATGATAGAAGAAGATATCTGTGCGTGTCTGAGCATTTGGAGAAGGCCTCATAAAGGCAGTGGACTTGAGATGGACCTACAGAGTATATATATTAAAAAAGCCAGCGTTAACGGCTATATGTTTCTGGCACAGGGAATCATATTTGTGTTGTGGGGCAGCTGGCGGTGTGTATTATGAATTTCGGAGGCAGGAGAGTGGACCAGAGGTAGAAAGAGAATGTTGAATGAATCTGCGTGTGAATACAAGGTCTAGATACCAGTACCCACTGCTTGGGAAGCCATAATAATAATGCCTTCTCCTTTCTTTAGTCTTCCAAACCTCAGGAAAGGGCTTGTCATTGGAAGACTTCAGCCTGGAACCTGCTGGTAAGAAACCTTGGGACATGAGGTTCCCAGGTTTCTAGTCCCTGCAACAAAGAATGAGCCAATGGACAATTCAGCACAATGACTGACTGGGATATAGGAAGAGTCAAAGATAACTGTGGTGCCAAGTTTGGTTGCTTAAAACAATGATGATGCCACAGGTGAGAAACAAGAATTCCGGGGAGCGGATATTTCTAGTAAGCAAATGAAGGTCTGTCTGGAATGTTTCATGTCTGAGATACTAACGTAAAACTTGAAAAGATATTTCCTATAAGAAGCTCTTGGAAGTTCAGATTTGAAATTTTAGGGAGATTTTAGAGGAGAATTTAGAGGATACAGAGATTTTAAGAGTATAACCACTGAGGTGAGAGAATTCAGCTGTGTGACAGGATCAATTCATTCAGGGAAAAAGGATAGAGTGAGAAGAATACAGCCAAGAGCTAAGCTTGGAGAGAGGGACGAAGGGAAGGCACCGCAGAGCCAGAAGGAGGGTTCTTCTTTACTTCACTCCCTTCTGCTTCCATCTCTTCAACAGCCTTTTCCATTTGATTGCAAGATCTCCACTTGTCTTTACACCCCCTTCCCAACGCTAAAGCCCGGGTTCTTTGTTCTGTCCAGGGAGCTCCTCTGCTCACAGACAGTGTCATTTTCTACCTGTATGTAAATAATTCCAAATCCACACCTCAAGCCCCATCTACGAATCTTGTCTGTCCCACCTGCCGAAACCCATGACCTCAGGTTGCTGACCCCATTTTCTCCCAACTTTCACTTGGTCTCACCACGCCAGTCACCACCCACGAACACCAGTGTACTCCTTCCCCTGACTGGCCCCTTAGGTCCCTTCTTCCTCTTCTAATTCTTTCTCCTCTCTGACACTGTATTTGGAATCACAGTCTATGGGGTAGTTTAAATGGCTGGAACTCATCAGCTGTGAGGAATTCTGGGAAGAGGAACGTCTAGTGCAACAGCTTTCAGGCTTTTCTGACTTCTGACCACAATGCACTGCAACAAACACATTTTAGTCCTGACTCCACACACACAAACACACACAAAAATGTTCAGGAATCAACAGTCCCTGTTAATTTCACGGGACATGGTCAGATACTTCCGATTCTATCTTACTGTAATTAATTCCATTCTGTTTTATTAAAAAAAGAGTTGTGACTGACTCATTAAACCTATTTCACGATTCACGCGTCGGTCACGACGGCAGCCTGACAAACAGCTGACAGGGACTGGCTCGTGGTGCTGGGGCGCTGCGGGTGCAGGTTTAATTCCTTGCTCTGCCATGGACAATGCTACTCGGGCTGCTCCCTCTAACTGCAATGGCTGTTAATGCCAGATAAACACTATTTGATCATCCCATTACTTTAAAGGTGAGTCAGGCTGTGTTTACTTAGTTTTGGTTTTACTATAGGACAGACATAAGTAGAAAAAAACATTTTTTTTAAAAACAAACTCTAACAGACCAGAACCTGGTATCCGATTTGTAGCCAATGATGGCTTTGAGCATCAGATTGTCAGGTAGAGATCTGAACAATCTCCCTTCTCCCACTTATTTAAAGAAAACAATATCCTCCCAAAAGAAGGAAAGGAGAAAAAGGAAGTGCTACCTGAACAAAAGCCTTTGTCCCGGCTCCTTCCTGATAATGTTTAGTTTGTAGTAGTGGCGCAGGGCTCTGGACATTTTCTCATAGGTCATGTTTGTTCTGTTCTGTTTGTTCAGAGGAGGAAGAGAGAAAAAAAGCACAAAGACACAATGAAATGAACCTCAGAAAAGGCTCTGGGGGAGCTGTTGAAATAAAAGCTCGTGAGCTGCTCCTGTGGCCCAGCTAGTTTGGGAAAGCCACCTGCTACTCTGCTGCCTTCCAGGCGCATAGTTCCCACCCCTTAGCTTTTACACAGGTAGCTGCTAGATTTCTCCTGGTGAACCACCCTTTGTCAGAAGGCCCGGAGCTCTGGCTAATAAGGCATATCCCACAGCAGCCTCCCTTGTTGACTTTCCCAAGACTGGCTCTGCTCTGCCCAGGGAATTTCCTGCAGGCTCCCACTATCTGGGGGTCATCCTTCACCTTCTGACCCGCAGAGCACTTCTTTTTTGATTTTTTGTCGCAGTGACCTTTCTCAAACTGTGTTTCTGGTTTGTCATCCTAAGGAAGAGTTTTTTGTTGTTGTTTAAATTCCTGTTGTGGAAGCAAGAATACAGTGGTTCCGAGCCCTGGGGTTATGGCACCGCGTAGGCGTTGCCGAGGGAGTTTTCCCAGCGGCTCACATGCAGTGTCTGGCAGTGGGCCTGGCCACATTTGCTCATGGCCTGTGTTAGGTCCTCCAAGGCTGCAGCCAGGGCACGGCTCAGTCCCTGTGGCCCTCAGGGGTCTCATTCGGCTGACTTGGCGTTGTGCCACCACTGCACCTTGCTGGCTTTGCACCACATCCCCCAGTCTGTGCTCGGGTCTGGATCGTGGTTACCGTTTTTTTTTTTTTTAAGTAGGAATACAGACTTATTTATTCAGTTTTTTTTTCTTTGCAGGGAGGGGGAGGGTAGCCCTTGGCTCTATTTATTTTATTTTGTGTTGATAAGAACACTTCACATGAGATCTACCCTCTTAACAAATTTCTAGTGTATAATACACTAGTGTCAGCTATAGGTCCGATGTGGTAGACCAGATCTCTGGAACTTACTCATTTTGCTTAAAGGAAACGTCATGCCCGTTGACTACTAACTCCTCATTTCCCCCTTCCCCCAACCCCTAGCAATACCACTCCAGCCTCTGATTCAGTGAATTTGTTTATTTGAGATACTTCCTGTAAGTGGAGTCAGGCACTATTTGTCTTTCTGTTACCTGCTTGTTGCACTTAGCGTACTGTCCTCAAGGTTCATCCAGGTGGTTGTGTACTGAAGTCGTTCCTTCTTTTTTAAGGCTGGATAATATTCTCTTGTATGAATAGACCACAGCTGCTTTATCCATTCACTCATGGATGGACATTTTTGGTTGTTTACCCACTTTTTTACATCTACACACTTTTCCTAACTCTAACAGACCTTATCTTTTATATTCCATTCCCTCTTCTCAGTGTGGAAAATCATGGGGCAATTCTACTTCTTGCACTGTCTGCTTTTAAAGGGGGATGTTTTAAAGCTGTGGTGTAAGTATTTTCCATGTAGAAATGGGCTTACGGGAACTTGGGAGTTTCTAGCTGAGCAGAACAGAAGCCGCACTTCCCAAAGCTCTCCGTGAGTCAGGGAGCCCCACAGCGCTTCGCTGTTACCCTTCCTAATGCCGGCTGGGTAACAGGGCCGGGGCAAGGTCAAGGGCATGGGAGTGAGGGTTTTTCAGACCTCAGCCCTAACAGACCAGGCAGGATATGCTGAGTTACCTGGCACTTAGCCTAAGGAACAAACAGAAAGGGGCATCTTTAATTATCTCCTTCCCTTTGCAACTGTCTAATTGTTTGCCTTGTTTGCCCAGTAAGGAAGAAACTAAATAATTACGGGCAGGCTTAGGAAGCAGAAGACAATTATCCTCCAACCCCGGGATAAAGGCTTTATCTTGGCACTAGTTTACAGAACAAATATCTGGTGCCCTTTTACCTTATGGTTTCCCCACAGTCGAGCCAGTCCATTGGGATCCACTATCCGGAATATTTTGGATTCTTTGTCCTCCCATCGGATGAAGTTTTCGTACCGGCTGTCAGAAAGCAACTGATAGACGTAATCCCAAAGCAGTCTACAGTCTACAGAGGAAAAGGGCAAGAAAACACTGTTGAAAATGTTTCTTGTTGAGGCTAAGGACAAGAATCAGAAAACAGTCAAGTAAGGAACTGCTTTTGCCTAGTTTGGATGGAACACCTTCCTTCCTCGCCTGACAGGGAGAAGGAGATCTCTGTCCAGAGAGGCATGTGGGCTTGTGCTGGGGAGGGCGACCTTTGTCCTGTGCAGGCCTCAGAGACCATCTGAGCCAAGTGCTTCCTTCCACAGATGGGGTCACAGTTACCTGCAGAGAGGAAGCGACTTGTCCATGGTCATGACCAATGACTTGAATTTAAGCAGAGCCCACAGGAGGGGGGGGGAGAGGGGAGAGGGAGAGGGAGAGAGAGAGAGAGAGAGAGAGAGAGAGAGAGAGAGAGGAGAGAGAGAGGAGAGAGAGAATGAACCAGCTTGAACTGCAAGTGTGTTGGCTATGAACGTGGGCTGGCAGGGTGACAGGGCAGAAGTGTCCCAGTGTTCCAGAGAGTGCTGGTGGTATAAGCGGTGGTGCTAAGATTACGTTGGTGTTGGAGGGAGATACTGAAGGATAAAGATGAGAAGACTGGGGTCGGCTAAAAAAATGGCAGAAAAAGAAGCGTGATGCGTGAAGGGCTGTGGGAAAAGAAGAGCTATGTGACTTGGTGACTGTGACCACGGGAACTGTGACTAGCATGTTTTTTTTTTTTAAGAATATGGCTATTCTCACTTCAGCATACTTTGGAAGTCTTTAAAACTGTTTTATTGTAACGAAAGCAGGGTGGAAAAAAACTCAGTGCAAAATATCCCCCTTCTCTACTTGTATGGTAACAACTGATGCTCGAACATTAGGTTAGCCAACGAGTACTTATTGAGTTAGTATAGGCCAGGCCCAGCGCCAGGCCTCGCCTTTTAGCTGTGGGTTGGCGAAGAGACATACCGCATGCCATTCCCTTGTCCTAGTGCTTTCTGAGTTTGTGCTATAATGGTATGTGGTTTACCCTCTAGCAGAGCCTTGGCAGGTGGGTGGGGACAGATGGGTACTTTTGAGGTCTAGTTGATGTTGGACTGGCCTCCAGGTGAGGAAAAAGAGGCCCAATTTCGAAGTGTTCACAGGTGATTCTAGGAGCTTTGCTAGGCACTAGCCAGAATGACCGGCACTAAATAATTAATTACAGGATGCCACGTATGTGCTCAGCATTTTAAATTCATTATTTTTACTCCTCTCACCCCCGCCCCCTCCGCCTCAGGTCTTGGGATTTGAACTCCGAGGCTCCCGCACTACAGTGTGCTGACTTCCTCTGTTGGGTGAGGCCTGGCAGACCTGGGAGGGAGCGTCTGGGTTAGACTTGGGGTATCTCTGAGCCAGCACATTCACCTCCAGGAGAAACAACACTCCCTTCTCTGGTATATTTTAGCAAGAGGAATTGAGTCAGTTCACCTTGGGCGAGATCCTGGACTCTCCCCAGGTTCTGATTCCTCATTTATGAAAAGGGACTAACAACACTTAATTTACAGGATTACTGGATGAGTGATAACAGGAATGAAGACAAAGTAATGAAAAAAACAACAGTATATTTGGTGCTGTTTGCAGACACTGTGCTGTGTGTTCTGCAAGCGTGGCTGCACGTGGCCATCCCGACACCTGATGAGGCACCGTTGTTGCTATTCCTATTTCACGGACAAGGGAGCTGGGGCTCCGAGGGTTTCGTAATTGACTCAATGGGACAGCTCGTGAGGGACGCACACAGAGTTCCAGGCTCTACGTGGCTCTGAGGCCAGGCTATGCCACACTTCCCAATGTGATTTCGATCCTCAGAGAAGCTGGGGCGCAGGTACACAGTTGTAAAATTGTAGGACTTTTCCAGAGCGAGGTCTAACATAACTCTGTTTGGTGCACCCATTATGAAATCCAGCCTTTTCTTTGAATAGAAGGAACTGGCATAAAATACAGCTTTTCCCAGGAGTCTTAGTCTTTCTAGGAACTACCATGAAACTTAAAATGACCATAAATCTTTAGTATCTCTTACTGTATCCTCCCCCGCCACCTCCCACCGATTACTTGCATCTAAAAATCACTGTGATGTGTGATTGACTGTGTTTTGGAAAAGGCCAAGTGATGTTAAAACAATGACATGGCTGCTGGAGTCCGAACCCCATTGTAACAGAAGATGCCGGCCACTTCCATCACCACCCCTACCTGCCATTGCATTCCTGCAGCCAGAGAGTGGGCTGAGGTGGGGGAGGGGCAGGGGAACAAATCTGAGCACCATCAAGTGCCTTGAGAAGTCAGGGCCACGCTACTGCAGACAGAATAGTCTAGCTCTAGTAAGAGGACTACTCTAGTTTCTCGGCAAAGCAGCGGCATCGGGCAAAGTGTCGAATGCCCTCTCCCACCCTCGCCGCCTCCACCTCACATTTTTATTGCAAATGGAAAACGGAGAACTGAGCTGTGGTTTGATTGTGCAGTGTTGGTCCTGCTATCAAATGGCAGATACCTTTTGATTTCCCACCACCTCGTCCAACTTGAAAACATGTGACAAAACCAAGTATTATTTCATCAAATGCTGGTCAACAGGAGAAACGAGGAGTGTATGTGGCGGGGTGGAGGGGCGGGTTGGGCGTCCTGTAACTGCTGTCTCCTGCAGGGTGTAACTGCTGTCTCCTGCAGGGTTACAATCATTTTCACTACAAAGAGGCTTGGTGACACCTTTGGGTTCACCTGGACTGGGGATGAGATTCTCGCAGGGGTGTCCAACCTGCGGCTGGCTGCACGCAGCTCAGGATGGCTGTGGATGCAGCCCAACAAAAAATCGTGAATTTACTTAGAACATTTTTTGTGTGTGAGTATGTGTCTCAGTGTATTTAATGTGTAGCACAAGACAACTCTTCTTCCGGTGTGGCACAGAGACGCCAAAAGGTTGGACACCCCTGCTAGAGCGTTCCTTTGAATAAAACTTAGTAATAAAAGGTGACCTGGTTATCTTCTGTAGTTTGGTAGAGAGACACTTCGCCCTTGTGACAGTGAGCGATGTAATGGCACTCCCCCCTCGAGTAGCCGGTTCTCCCCTCATCCCCACATGCACAAGGGTTTCCACTTTATTGTCTCCGTTGCTTCTCTTTTTCTGCCTTGGTAGCATCCACTTCTCACAAAACAGTAAAATGTAACCACGTTCTCAAGTAAGGGCTTACCCAGCACGGGGGGGCGGGGAACCACGCTGGTTTCTCATCAACTGGGATGTTTCCACAAACCATTTACTACAAAAAGATCTAGAAGGTTATCTGCTCTTTGGTTGGTAAATGAAGGGTGGGCTTACCAGAGAACAGCCTTTACCTGTGAGATTCGAAAACATTTGTAGCTTGCAAACTTCTCCCTTTCATAAATGTGAAAACAACCCAAACAGGCTGCCATTTAATCATTTTAAATGGCATTTAATCCAGCACAGCCAGCTTTAGTTGCGTAATAAAAATATGTGGACACCGAAGACATACTGAATTACTCAGTCACTAATGGAGGCAGCGACCGGACTTCTTTGGCATAAAGCAGTTGTTTCAAGCTCAGAGTATAAGTGGCTTTTATGACACTATTGATTGTTTGGTTTCTTTAGTTAAAAATTATGCAAGAGGATAAAAATAACTGCCTGACCACACAAGTTTTTCTTCGTTTTGTACAACTGAAGTTCAAGCCATATGAGTTATTTTTGTTTTTAAGGTTTCAATTAAATAAAAGGCAGATCCTTCTTACTTCCCTAGGTGCTTTGGAGACTGCTTTGCAGTTCTGTCGAAACCCATGTCTGCACAGATCCAATGTTCTTTCTCTTTACACAATTCAGGCATGACAGACATGTAACATTGCAGTGTTAGCTTCAGGAGTACAACATCACATAACGACTGGACATTTTTATCTACAGGGACACGATCACCACCATAACTCTAGTTACCCTCTGTCGCAGACAAACTTACAACTTTTTTTTCTTGTGATGGGAGCTTTTAAGATTTACTCTCTTGGCAACTTTCCAATATGTGCTACAACACTACCGACCCCAGTCGCCACGCTGCACACTGCATCCGCACGGCCCATTTACTTTATAACTGCAAGTCTCCAAACCCCTCCCCTCTGGTAACCATCACTGCGTTCTTGGAGAGACAATGTTCTTCAATACTATGCAATAAAACTCATCAAACTCTACAAACAAAGGTTCGTATCATTGTAAAATACTTGAACAGGCATGTAAACAATTTTATATCAGAAGGAATTCATTCATTCATTTTAAGGGCATTTCTCCTCAACTATAAAGGGCCTTCTATGTCCAGGGATGGATATTTTAAACAAACGTCTGTTATTTGGATTGTCTCTTCCAGGAGAGGAAGTTTATGAAAGGCTTTAGCTAGAGTACAATGTCATCATGAAGAGTCATTTTCCAACGGCAGGAGGAGAGCGCTCTTCCTGCTGCGTGAGGTGCCCTGGGTGTCTACAGCTAAAAGACATTGTAAAAAAATCCCTTCCTGTGGTGAGGAAGAAATATTTTCACTCCCACGTCTGTCTCTTACCAGAAACTCATTGTATAAGTTTATTGAGCAGAGATTGTAAAAAATGGGCGACTCACCCATAACTGACATGGTTTCCAACGGAAAAAAACCATGCTAGACAAAACTGATGTTTATAAAATCTGAGTGGGAAGTCCAAGTGATTGACAAAGGGGATGTTTAATGATGGTGGTTAATTTAAATTTCGGTAAAGCTTCTAAGAGAGTAATTTTATGTAGTTTTTATTGCCTAGATGGAATTTTAAATGAAGGCCTAGAAACTGGAGACCTGTGGGTATAATCTTCAACAAGAAGAGGCTGAGTGTCCCTGTTTAATTTCTTTACATTTTTTATGAAAAAATAAATAAATGTATTTCAGATTCAGCAACAAAACAGGTTAAGGAATATGCAAAATAAAAATTGTTGCTCTGCATTATAAAAGTAACCACAGTTTCTAAACTCTTGCTCCCTATGGGGTCTTTGGCAATATTTGGAGACGATTTCGGTTGCCACAGCTGGGGTGGAGACTGCTACTGGCCTCTAGTGGGTAGAGGCCAGTGATGCTGCTAAGTATCTTACAATGCACAGGACAACCCCGCACATCAGAGAATTATTTGGCCCTAATGTCAAGAGTAGTAGCAAACTTGAGAAATCCTGCTTATAGAAACATGGAGTTTATAACGTGCAGGGGGTGGCCTGCAGCTGTCTCCCCCCTCTCCCCCTATTCTAGATATGCCATTACCTAGAAGCAGAAACTTTCTGCTTCTAAATCCAGTGCAGCCAACCCTGTGCTGATACGCAGAGGTGTGTTTACAAAGGAGAATTGCTCGTGCTTTGCTGTGGCTTAGGAAAACAGAAACCACATGTGCACAGTGGCAAGCTGTGGGAGGGAGGAGCCGAGGAAAAGAAGACATCTATGCTTCCTGGCTTCGTGGGGCAGAGGGACTGCAGCTACAAACAGGGCTGGACCTTTACACCTCTGGTTGTCGAAGGTGTGGAGCACGGCTGGGAAATGCTGGTATCTGCCACTCAGGCTTTACAGCTCAGCTTGAGCCACAGCTGGAACACAGCACCGCCCGTCCCTGCTGTGCTCAGGTGTGGGACAGTCTGGGGATTCCTATCCAGGGACTGCCGGGAGGTAGGGATGCTGTCTTGCAGAAATGTGCACTCTTGAGCAAACTGCAATTTCCAGTCTCCTCGAGCCCCTTCTATTATTTTCCATGCAGCCACTGTTGCGGTTGTCCTGAAACTTCCTTGTCTTTCAGGGCGCTTTGATCTCGCAGTAGTTCACGGCGAAAACAAAGTGCAGTGACTCAGCCCGTGTGCCAGAGGCCAGAGCCACTGGGACTGCGCTGCTGTTGAAGGACCCTCCCCTCCACCCCAGGGCACTTCTCTATCTCCTCCAAATAGTGCGCAAAGCCCAGAGGAGGCAGGAGGGAGAAGGAAACCAGGGGGCCTTGAAGGGTACACTTTGCAGGCCAGCATCACTGGAAACAAATGCCCCAGACAGAGGTCAATGCCCTGAGCCAGCTCTGGCGGGCAGTGGTGCTGGCTGTCCCCCCTGGTCTCTGCTTTCCTCGGCCCTGCAGTAGAGCAAAGAAAAATGGAGCAGAGGAGGGGCACTAATACTTAGTAATTAACCTACTTGTGCTATATATTTATCTGTTATCTCTTTAGTACTCAAAAGAGCCCAGAAATACGTATTCATCTTCTCATTTTCATGGAAAAGGCAACTAGGCCTCAGGCACATGAAGCACGTTTCCCTGGGAGACCAGGACTGACATTTAATCCTGCTGACTCCAGAACCCACACTGCCCAGAGGCCCACCCCGCTGCCTTACACTCCTGGCTGGCTGTGCATTAGGACCTGGGCCGGGAGCCCTAGGGGGCTCTGGGCTGCAGGCATCTGCTGAGGGATTATCTGCCTGAGATGGTCAGTACGTGTGTGTGGTGGGGAGATGTGGTTCTTTCAACTGCTGCTAAAATTCTATGCCCGCCCTGGCTCATGGAGACATCCCACAGGCCGGTCCTTTCTTTCCTCCAAGCACATTTATACACGTAAGGGTGCGTGCAAAGGCATACACATGCCTGCACACCACATACCTGTTGTCACTTTTATACTAATCCCTTTAGGCTTCCTTTAGTGATACCTTTTCCCCCCTTCAAGGTGGCTCCTGAGGCTCATTTGTAAAACAAATATCCAAGAGCCTCATTAGAAACAATTTCACCAGCACTCAATGCTGGGGAGGAAGCCAGAGGGAACAGTGTGGTGTGGCTTTCCCGCCCTTGAAGCCCCCGAGGATGAGCCTCCAACTGCTTACCCTGGGGTCTCAAGCTCCTTTTGCTTCATCTGATTTAAGGTTAGAGGCTTCCAGGATCGACTTTCTGTGCATAAAAAACTCAGCCAGTCAATACAACCGAATCAAGAAAGTACATCGTCCTAGTTTAGAGACACATAAACAATAAAGGAGACTCGATGTCTCCACAATTAGAGTTTTATTTCTGTTAAAAATGTAGTCCTGGTCGGGTGGTTCAGTTGGTTGGAGCATCTTCCTGTGCACCAGGGGGCTGTGGGTTTGATCCCTAGTCAGGGCACGTACCTAGGGTGCAATGTTTCTCTCTCTCTCCCTCCCTCCCTCTCTCTCTAAAATTAATAAATATATCCTGTGGTGAGGATTAAATTCTTTTTTTTAAAGGAAGCTTGACAGATAGTTAACATGTTTTTTACAAGGACCTGAAAGGTTGCCATGAAGTATGTTAGATGAGGGCTGGGAAAGGAGAGAACACGGTCTGGGGTGGGTCGGGGGACCTCTCTATTTTATCTGCTGTAGGATCAACTGACCAACGAAATCCTTACAAACCATGAAGAAGTTTACATTTGCAAAGCAAAACAGGAGACTTAAACAGAAGCTGTGAGACAAGCCCAAGACAAGAACTATGCTCCATTTGGATGCGTTATGGACTTGGAACAACCAGATCTGTACAGGCCTCCAAAGTCCCCACCTCTGTGTAGCAGATGCGGGGCTGTGAATGGATTCCAAAGCAGTGAGCGCACCAACGAATCCTCTTCCTCCAGCAGATTCGTGGGTCAAGGCCAAGGAAGGAAGAAGCAGACAGGAAGTCTGATCACTCAGGTGGTTAATGGAATTGAAAAATTTTAAGAGAAAGCCAAACTGACGTAAAATTTTTAAGACTTAGCTGTCTATCAATAAAAACAAAGCAGGAGCTTCGTTCCTTTGATGGCGTGATGTAAGAGGGACACTGCGTACGTAGGTCAGAAAAGAGGCAAAACTTGGCATTTAGAGACACTCTGCCCATCACCTAGAAAAATGTCTGGAACCTAGGGATACATGACAAGTTTGGAATAAATGAATGGATGATTTAACTATACAATTCAAATAAATTGTATGCAAAGAAAAAATTTCTTTTACTTAGCGGTCTTTTATTTATGTTGACGATGTTATTGTAACCACTCTGGACTGCTCTGCAAACTGCCCGCAGTCTAGAACTGGTGTCTCCTTCTTACATCACTTGTTATTGTTCCTCCCACATGTCTTAGGTGTGCCCCATCCTTTAAGGTGCAGGGAACTCCTTGCGAAGATGGGCAGTGTTTTCTACTTCCACATGCTCCCTCATGCCTAGGATTCCAAGCACACCGACTGACCAGACAAGTAAGCAATGCTGTAGAACAGGGGGCAACAGACGTTTTCTGTGCAAGGCCAATCAGTAAGCAGTTTAGGCTTTGCTGGCCATACCATCTCTGCTGCAACTACTCACGGCTGCACAAAAGCAGCCAGAGACAGTCCTGAGTGACTGGGTGTGGCCTTGTGCCCATAAAACTCAATTTACAAAAACAGGCAGTGGCTGATTTGGCCCACGGGCCCCAGTTTCCAATCCCCGCTCTGAAGTCCCAGGTCAGAAGGAGACAAGGGTGTTGGAGAGAACGCTAAACGGACGCTCGGGGCTGGCCTCTGGATGTGTCTGAATGCCCTTTTCTTCACCTGTAAAAGGCCTTTCTAGCTTTGAAATCATGGAGTTGTAAGAATGAATTTCAATATACACTGAAAACATGACTCCTGCCATCACCAGAGCTACACTTCGTCAACTGGCGGTGCTCACTGCCAACAGACTCTGCTTACAAAACACATCGGTGAGACGCAGGCCAGTGAGACTTCTGGGGGCTGAGCAAAATGTTAGAAGGTCGACGGATGCTGCCCCTACTCCCCTGCCCCACCAAGCAATCTCTTCCTAGGGATAAATAAATAGAAAATAAGCACAAAAAGAAGTAACTCGTTCACGGTTACAGATACCATTAACTATTCAATAAAAAACAGAAGCCAGGATCTTGTCTCACTCTGGCCGATGTTAAACTCTCTCCCAGAACGCCAGCCATTCCAACCTGTTCAGCCCAATAAGAGTCCATCTTATCCTTTGAAAAACAAACAACACCTTTAAAAATAAGCTACAGGTTATATTTAAATAGATCTAATTAGCACTTTGTATTGAAACTGTCAAGTACATACTGCATTTCCTTTATTGCTTATTTTACCTTTGCCACAAGATAAATACCTAAGTAAACTACAGTAAGTTTGTGTGTAGTCTCTTAATTATATGATGTACCTCAACATTAAAAAGTGAAAAAATAATTGATGAAGGGGGAGGGGTTTTTAATAGACATGGATTCTTGGATTTACATTTTTACTTGAAGTAGAAAAAAATATACTCCATCTAATCTTGTTGATGTTTTCCACATCTGGAATAACTGCTTTCCCTCTAATTTCCACCTGTCCATATTCGAAGCATTCATCTAAACCCAGCTAAAAGCCACCCCCTCCACGAAGCCTTCCCTGATATGCCCACTCCAACCTCCTGTAGTACTTAATAGGGGTCCTCTGAAGAAATCACATACTGCACTTACAGCTGTGTTCAGCTCTTCATGCTGAAGATTCTATCTGCGCTTCCTAGAACACCCCATGCCACGAATGCAGTACAGTGCCAGAAGTGCAGAAGGTATCCAAGGGCATGAACACTACTGCACCTGAGCAAACTCTATCCGAATGCATAAGAACCTGACTCTACTATTTGATCCACACTCAGAAGTAGTGTTTCTATCCATACCCTCCAGCTATGGAACTCATCAGTGACATTCAACGGCATCTTCATTTCTTTCTGCGCTTGCTCACTCAAAATGCCAAAGAAGCTAAGTCTTCTCATCTAACAACGGCTTTATAGAGATCTGAAGGATGATTATGGCTGTTTAGTAATGACAGAACTTTACACTGTACACAGAAATCACCCAGTGAATTTGACCTTCAATAAATAGAATCAATTTTGTAAGGATCAGAGTAATTCAAAAGGACACCAGGAGAACTGGGGTGGAGACATAGCGCTCTCCCAAATGAAACAGAGGAGCCTCATTCACAATTAGGATTGTGATGAGTCTCTTCAGTGGGTTACAAAATCAAGACTAAGTCCTAGATCGTAGACCAGGGTGTCAAACTCATTTTCACCAGGGGCCACATCAGCCTCATAGTTGCTTTCAAAGGGCTGAATGTGATTTTCGGACTGTATAAATGTAACTACTCCTTAACTAGGGGCAAGGAGCTCAGCGCTGCCACCAGGTAGAAACAAGGTGCCGGGCGGATAAAACCAGGTGGAGGGCCGGATTCGGCCTCGGGCCCTGTGTGTGCCACATGTGCCACAGACTTTTGGAGTTAGAGTTAGACTGTAGACTTTCAACCCTCTCATTTCACTCTTGAGAAAAACAGTGACTTATAAAATTAAATGAGCTAATCCTGCATTGGGTTATACTAGTTAATATATACACCTGGAGATGTTTATACTTTTGAATATCCCATTAGAGCACTAATAATAATTTTAGGGGATTCTATCCTACTGCAGGAATAACTCATTCCACCAAAGGATCTGGGTTACTTAACATGAATATTCTGATTTCGTAGAATCGTCATGACAAGCACAGATTCTCCTTTTCTGTGTGTTGTTAAGAGAGAGGGCACCCACAGGGACCAAGGTTCCCCACTCGTTTAGTACAATATTCCATGGAGCATCTTACTGATGAGAGCACATCCGTCACCCAACAATTCTGACATTTGGGAGTAAGATTTTTAAAAAGAGTAGCACAATTTTTAAGGATCTAATATTTTAAAATTTACAAACCTAGTCAACAAGGGAAAAATAACCCCACGAGCCTAAAAGACTTAACTTTCTTTATGTCATGGAGGAGGCGGACAAAACAGACGTCAGGAAGGCAGGCCTCCGCGGGCAGCAAGGCTGTCCTGCAGCCACCCAACCCCTGTCTGACCTCTGCTGCTCTGGGGCTCAGTTTCCTCTGTGGTTTCCCCTGTCCGAATGATCCGCATAGAATGAATATGGCAGTAATAAGCTACTTCAAAGTGCTGTTCTGAGAACTGTAAACAAGCAGGAAGTATCTGCAAAATGCCCAGTACTGCTGTGCAGTCCACGCGAGAAACAACACAAGAAGGGTCTTGCAGGAAAGCACGAAATGGGTCGTTTGTAGTATTCACTGTAATACACTGACCCACCCTCTTTCTCCAACTGTCTGGGGAAATTCTTGTGTCTGTTCTAAGCTCTGCTTCCTTTTTCCCGTTCTTCTTTACACAGTTTCTTTTTTCCTTTTTATTATTAAAGAAATACTTATGTATAGGTAAAGACAGAGCGAACAATCACACGCCCCCCCTCCATGCACCCACCACCCAACCTTAGAGCCATCAGCTCAGGGCCCCCTTATTTTAGGTAGTACCACCTGTTCTTCACGCCCCACCCCGCAGGATCCTTTTGAATCAAAGGATCATTACATTTTTCATAGTTTTTAAAACACAGGGTCATATTTCTTTGCCATCTTATTTTCTTCATTCAACATTCTCGATGTAAATTATAACAATAAAATTGAGGCAACACTGGAGGTCTACTTGGGGCCAGAGAAGAGTATGGAAACCAACGATTTAAGTTAAAAAGGGTCAAGGAGTTGAGGCAGGTGTGGTTGAAGGAGCCTGCTGGACTCCGTGCTGACCTGGTGTGAACGTGGTAAGGAGCACTGCTCCACCCTGCTTCAGCGGGGGCTTTGTCCTGGGGCGGGGGCTCCTGGGAGACAGGCATCATTTCTCACCTTTCCCTGAAGAGGTCTGACCCCCCCCCATGCATTCCTCTCACTATTGAACACAAATCATCTTCAGCATCCCTGCAAAGCCTTCCTCAATTCCTCCAAGTCGAAATGCGCCTTCTCTCTGCTTTCCTCCCGTAGTACTTAATTATCCTAGCGCACAGTAAGTGAGTAATAAATAAGTGAATAAATGCTCGTGCACTGAATGAATGGGACATAGGACTTATTTCATTCTGCCTTATATCTTAGTTATTGGTGTTCACATCTGTCTTTCCCAGTAAATTTTGAATTCCTTGAGGAAACAATTGTGTTAAATCAGCGCTGTGTCCCCTGCTTCCTAATGCATTTGTGCGTAGTCGGTGCTCAACAACTGTCTCACGAGTGGAGTGCCGCACCAGGAAAACAGCTAACCTTGCCAAGCGATTGGAGGATTCAGCTTCTGGAGAATGACTTCATGTAAATTATGGGAAGACAAACAACAATACAATGTAGATTTCCACTGGTTTCTTGTCCTTGGGAAGCAAATTTGGGCTTGTCATCATCAAAATAAAAGAATTCGAGAGTGGCTTCCTCTGTCCAACGACCCAATGCCACCTACCTCCAAAACCGTAATTCTGTTTTTCTCTCCTACCCAACTCCCAAGGTGAAGGCTGCATTTCAGTTACTGCCCATAGGATGGAACCGCAGGCCTGAATCTGAGACAAAGGCTCTGTGTGCTGTGTCTGGTTATTAATTAGCGACTGGAAACTTCAGGACAGGGCCATTAACATGCTCATAAACCCTTTATTTTAAATGCTTTCGCTTAGGCCTGACTCTGGTGGGATTCTCCTTATAAGCTGGATGTTGGACATTTGTTTCTTAACACTTCTGAGGCTCATTAACTGCTTCGTCCAGGGGCTCATTAACTAGGGATTTCGCCTCATCCAGGCAGAAGCCTCCGCTCACCACATAACCTTTGGGGGCACCGAACTGGGAATGGTGTGAGGCTAGCTGCGAGGTTCTAAGGAGAGAGCGGGGCTTGGTTAGGTCTCCCCCGAGGCTGACGCGGTGGCGAAGGGGAGCGCCCACTTACCTGCTATCCTCCCAATGGGCATGGCGTGCTCCTCGGGCGGGGAGACAGAGACCATGATGTGGTTCATGTACGTCAGGTCTTCCCGATGCGACAGGTTGATGGGTTTCCCTTCCCGATGCAGCCCGTCCTCGGACAGCCTGGACTGTTTGAAATCCACGGAGTGCCGGGGGTTCAAGATCAAAGGGTGCATGATGGGGCTGGGCATCAACTGGATCACGCGTGTGCTCTCCTGCCGGGGGCTGGACGGCTTCTGGTGGGACTCGGAGGATGGTGGGCAGTGATTATTCTCTATGGGAGACACTGACAGGGGGTAGGACTCCTGGTGGTTGTTCTCCTGGTGGAGCCTCGGTCCCTGGGCCCTCTCGGCTGGGGAAAGGCGGCGGATCATGTTGTCCAGGGGGGACCGGAGGGGCCGCGGCTCGGGGTCGGGAGACGGCCGGTGATTTGTCGTGATGGGTGATCTAGAGCGGTGCAACAGTTCAATGGTGGGAGGGTTGTGGTGCACAGTCTCCACTGATGGCCGTGGGGTCCTCTGGACACAACTATCTGTGGAGCAGAGGGAGAGACAATCACAGCCCCCAGTGAATGCCAGGCCAGGGACCTCGCTGAGGCTCTGCAGCAGTTAACAGTGGAGCGTGTGCAGGGTAGCACTTCCTTCCCAGGATGCAGTGTCATTTTCACCGCTTGAAAAATAATTAAAGTGCACATACTTACAATTCTTTTCCTGCCACTAGACAAGCTAAGAATGTCTACAAACATTCCATTAATCACCTGCTAGTGGCTCGCAAACACAAGGAAGCCAAACTTTCATTCTTTATGTTTGACTCTTCGATGTGGCTTTCAGGGTCTTTAAGGGTTTCTCTCCAGAGGCTTTCACTGACTTCCCTTTTCATAAGCAACTTTCACACTCTCTACCTCCAGGAGTTGTTGGCATTTAATAATAGGAATAGTAATAAAGCAATTACTATATTCTAAGTCCTGGATTGCACTGTTTTAAATGTATAACACTCCCAAGTAGGAGATATTAACTACATTAATTCTATTTCACAGGTGAGAAAATGGAGGCATAAAGGAGTTAAGCAACCTACCCAAGGTCACACAGCCAGTTTGGGGATTAGAACCAGACTGCAATCAGATTCCAGAACCTATGTACCTATCACAATATTTACCACTTTGCTATGTACACACTGAGTGGGGGGAGGTCCTATCAAAACCTGCTCTAAGCACGAACAGCAGCCCAACGTACAGAATGCTAATCTAATTGTACCTGAAAGGACAGTTAGGATCACCTTGTGTCTGAGTGCGCAGACCTGTCCACACGTGCTTAGAGACGGGCCCAGGTAAGTAAGAAGGAGGGATGGGCACCCCTAACAGACCTCCACCCCATCCCACTTGAACTTTCAAGCTGGTGACCTTTGAGCAAGGACAACGTCAGAAGTATCCACAGCTCAGCCACAGAATAGTTCTGCAGGCTGGGTTGAGGGAGGAGCCAGCACACATGTGACTTTAAGAATCCCTCCTAAGGACAGGAAGGAGATAAGTCTGCCTCTGAAAGTGGGGCTTCCCACAGGGCCCCACACTCATCTCAATGAGGTTTTAATGGCCATATCTGTTCCCAGAGCTGCCCTGCCAAAAGGAGGGGCATGCTTGCGGGTCCCTGTTCTGCTGAAAGACTTGTCCATGGTTCTAAGTAAAGCAGGCCAAAGGTGTCTCCTTTGCCCGTGATGACGATATCCACGTGATGAACATATAAAGGCAGTCTGGGAATCTGACAGGGGTGGTACACAGAGACAGAGGAGGTGTTTTCTTACACAGTTTTACACAAGGTCGACAGGAAAACAGGGACTCCTGTCAATTGCACCTACAATATGAGACAGGGAACAAAAAAACATTGTTCATGATCATTAGTAGATCATCTGCTTGAAGGCAAAGGGTTTTGTGACTACTGTGTAACCTGCTTCCATGAATTCAAAAGTGCTTAATCATTGGCATAGCTACTGGTAGCTATAGTACTGGTATAGCTACTGGTACGAGACTGGTTTAAAAAGGTATAGTATACCTCTAAACAATGGAGAACTATGCAGCTACAAAATGGAATGAGGAGTATCTCAATATTCTGCCAAGGAGTGGTCTATAGGGTCTATGGTTAGATGAGCAAGAGAAGATGAAGTATTTATGGTACGCTACCATTCTTCTAATAAAGAAGAAGGGGCTTCCAGTTTCAGTAATGGTGGAATGGACTAACCTTCCTACAGACAGAAATAATAGGATCTGGATAAAATACATTTGTAAAAGTTATTTGAAGGTAATACAGAAAACTAAAGGGGGTTTTACTCTTGAAAGAACAGAAGTGCACAGAGTAAGATCCAAATTTACACAGCTTTTGCCCTGATGATCCTCCTAATTCTACATAATATGGGGCAACTAGAAAGTGAGTAGAAACTTGCTTGAGGTATCAGGGATTAGAGAATGAAGCTGCCAGAAAGGCAAAAAAAAAAAAAAAAAAAAAAAAAAGAGTGGGAGAGCAGGTCTCATTAAGAAGAGAGCCTGAAAGGGAACAGCCACTAAATTTGCACATGAAGCTTCCTCAGACCCTTAACATGTGTCCTGAACAGAACACGTGCAGGGGAAGTGCTGAGGAGCTCAGTGAAAAGCAATAGCTGGACGACAGAAAGATATGAGCAGAAATCTCAGGTACTGGCCACTGTATTGGAGACAGAGTTTGGAGCTTAAGTCCCATCAACAAAACTCTGTAACCACCTCAGGCTGTTTATTAACCCAGGAGTTTATTCACCTTAGGAGTAAGAAAAATGTTCTAGGACAAAGGGATTTACCTGAGGGCTAAAGGCAAAACTGAAATACATCTATCCTAACTAAATGTAAGGCCAAGCATCCACAAATTCAAAGTGACTAGCTAGTCACTGAACTGCCTGCTAGAATAAAAACCAACACCCTTCAGAGGAATAAAACATAACAGAGTCTCTACAATGTGCTATCTACTTTTATTGGATCTGCAGCATCCACTAGAGCTTTTCTAGACATGCAAAGAAGCAGAAAAACGTGATCCATAATCAAGAGCAAAGGCAACCAACAAAAACAGATTGAGATAATCCAGATGTTGAAATTAGCAAAAACAAACAAACAAACAAACAAAACCCAAAACCAAACCCCAAACTTTAAAAGTAGCTGTAAGTTCAAGCACTTAAAAGAAACGATGGCCATAATGAGCAATAACAGATGGAGACTGTCAGAAGAGAAATGGAAACTGTAGAAGAAAAAAAAAGAGGAGGATTCAAGGACTGAAAAACTATAATATCTGAAATAGAAAACTGGACTGGATGGACTTGATAGCAGGCTGGAGATTATAGAAGATAGAGTTAGGAAACCTGAAGACAGATTAGTAACAATTAAAAACAAACAGATCCCCAGTGACCTTTGAAACAGTATTAAATGGCCTAACAGACAGATAACTGGCATCTAAGGAGAGAACCAAAAAAAATGGGGTAAAAATTTTTTGAAGAAATAATGGCCCAATTGTCCCTAAATTTGGTGACAATGACAAACTTAAAGTTCCAAGAAACTTGGCAAATCCCAAGCAAAATAAATACAACGAAAGGTACACCCGGGCACATCATAGTCAAACTGCTGAAAAACAAAGATAAAGAGAAAATCTTGAAAGTAACCAGAGGAAAAAAGACACACTATGTACAGGGGAAAAGTTATGCTACTTTTGAATAACTCTTTAAATACCTAGAGAGGGAGACAGGTGTGTGTGTGTGTAAGACAGAGAGAGAGAGAGAGAGAGAGAGAGAGAGAGAGAGAGAGAGAGAGAGAGAAAACATGAGCACCAGAAAGATATGGATGGAGACCTACAGACTGAAAGAGACTTAAGAGACACGTCGAGCATTCCCAACGTAGAGACGCTTGGTTGGACTCTGATTTAAATTGGACCGGGTGGATGTAATAGCAGTTGGCAGAAGACAGGGTTAGTAAACTGGTGATATTGAGGAATTATCAGTTTTTAGGTGATATGATACCTCTGTGATTATGATTTGATAAAGGGTCCTTATCTTTTCAGTCCTGCACTGACATATTTAGATGAAATTATATGCCTGGGATTTGCTTTACAGAAACCTGAATGGTGAATCAGAGAGTAGGTGAGGCACAGAGGAAACAAGAGTGGCCATAATTCAGCATTAAAGCTGGGGATGGTTCCATTTTGGTTCATTATATAATTCTCTCTACTTTTGTATCAATTTGATATTTTCTACTGTAAAAAGTTTTTTTAAGTGCTTAATCAATCTTGCAATGACACAGGTTGGGGTAACAAGTACTAACCTCATCACTTGAACCCAAATGCAAATAAATGTTTATAGGGTACTGATTGGACCCACGGAGTTAGCTTTAATGGCTGGAATTACTAGTACAATGGAAACGATCTGCAATCTTTTCACGGTTTATATGGATCTCAGTTCTGCTATCCATGAAAATGAACTCATCTCTCGTCCATGGCTTGCTCCTCATTTGTCACAGAGTACGGCCATCGTGACAACTATTTTAAGATACTTGCATTTTGAAGTTTCAGACATTTTCTTCCAAATGGCATTGGCAGAATCGCTCCCTTTCCTTAAAAGCTTATTAAGGTTTAAAAATACTTAAGGATGATGAAGACCATGTATTGAAAAATCCTATTTCCTGAATCCATTTCCCGCCTTACAAATTTCAAAATGGACATGGGCGTTGGCCAGTGGTCTGGTTACCTGCAGCCTTCCTTTGATGTCCCGGGTGGTGAGGCTCAGCGTGTGGGTGTGTACTCACGGCCGGCCTTAGGAAGTCTGGGAGGACGATGGGAGGAGAAACTTTCCTGCCAAGGGTAAAGAGGAACTGACGCAATGTCCTGGGGAGATTTCACTCTCTGTTCCTGCCCAGCTCTTTGGGAACAATAAAGGAGGGAGACAGTGCTCTGGATAATCAACTCAGATTTTACTTTTGACTCGGGATCCGGACAGGAACAGGACTTGGAGGAGCTTGATTTATTTCTTTGTCTGCAGACACCACTCAAAGAGGAAGTACTTGATGAAGCTGATAACATTAATGGTAGAGAACTGGATCCGAGAGTATTAATTCCAGGCAACTGGTGGTCTGGGCACAACCAATGTCAAGGCTGAAAGGCCTGCAATGAGGTCTTCCAAGCTTTTGTTTCAGTTTGCAAAGCACGCGCCCACGGATGGAGAGGGCTATGCCGTTCCTACCCTGCTGCCTGACGCTTCTGTTATTGTAAGTTGGCAGCAGGGTATGGAAACTTACGAGACCAGAGCCGGCAGGCAGAGAAGCTCCGGACACAGGAAATGCACTGAGCGGACAGTGGGTGCATTAAATCCCTCAGATGTAGGAGTCTTCTGTCTAAAACAAGAAGATTTTTTTGGTCTGGCCTTGATGTCTGGGTTTGTTCTTGGTGGATTGCCCAGCTGGAAAACTGGGAAATTATCCACATTGCCCTCGGTCTGAAGGTCTTGATATGGGAGGGAAATGCTTAAGGAAGAGGGAGGGAAAGCCACACATAATTAGTGTGGGTGTGGCAGGAAGAGGGAAAGGAAGAAAAAGACCAAGGACTGGTAGGGAACCCATCCTTGTTGAAAGTGTTTTCTGCTCCCAAACCTTTCTTTTTGTGCGTCTCTTTTAGACACAAATAGTCCCTTCTCACTACCAACTGGCCCCAAATAAATTAGGTAGTTAAATGCAATGATTACAAAAAAAAGCCTGATTTCTTTTCTTTCCTTTTATTTACTAGACAAGCTTCTCTATTTAAAATTTACCAAAATTTGACACAATTTAATAATTTATAAATACTGAATACTAGTAAATCTCAAAGAAAACCAAAACCCCAAAATCCCTGCCTTTGGTTAAAGTCATGGGTATTGACTAGAAAATTTCCAGGGTAGGGCAAAGGCAAAGATCAAGTTTGTAGCCCACACACCAGGACCGCGTGTTCACCAGCACGCTTTCTGGAAGGACAGGGATGACGATAAGAGAAGTCAGCGAGATGCAAATCAACAGGTCCAGCAGGTATGTCTCATGCATCAGCCTCTGTCCATCTTATTCCACATTCTTCCAGAAGGGACCGTTTCCCAGAACAATTTTGTAAAAGATGAGTGGGAGCGATGAATGATATAAAGAGCTATATGGAGATCAAAGGGTCTAGGTCTTGAGGTGGAATTCAAGACAGATTTCATATATACACCTAATTTGTCACCCCCTGTGATGCCTTGAATTGTGCTTCCCCCAGCTCAAAAAAAAATTCATATGCTGAAGTCTCAGCCACCAGTACCTCAGAATGTGACCTTCCTGGAAAAAGGGTCACTGTAGATGTGATTAGTTAAGATAAGGTCCCTATGAGAGCTGGGTGGGCCCCTAATCCCATATGACTGGGTCCTTAGGAAAAGAGGAATTTGGACCCATAGACATACACACGCTGCATGACTGACTGGTTTGCCTCACAGTGATTACAAAATTGATGCTGAATCGCAGAACCTTGAGTGACACCTATATTCCAAGCAGTGTCTTGGATGCAAAGAGTAAGGAAATGTGGTCCTTGCTCTGAAAAATGTCATAATTTAATGGAGAAAACAGACACAATAAAAAAAAATATCAAAAGGTTCCAGGGCTGAAAAAGTCAGCGCACACAGGGAGCATCCATGTGAAGAGGAAGGCAAGCAATCCAGGAGCACCCGAGACTGCAGCACACCTCCAGAAGCCGGAGGGGCGCACAGAGCTGATTCTCTCTCACAGTCCTCGGCAGGAACCCGTCCTGCCCATGCCTTGATCTTGGACTTCCAGCCTCCAGAACTGTGAGATGATAAATTTCTGTTGTTTAAGCCAACTATTTGTGCTACTTTGTATGGCGGCCCTAGAAAACGAATGCACCCCTTGTCCCCTACTCCCTTTCCCAGAGTTTCAGGTAAGACTCTCCACTGACCCTTGGCCTGCCTGTTTCAGTCTATTCGTCTCAATAAGTTGCCAATGCTACTGAATTCACCTGTAGGGCCTGAGAATAAAACTGCCCAAGATTGCAGGGTATGATTTACAGGTGTTTGAGTTCATACACTATAAAGCCTAAGTAAGCTCTTCGAATTTTATAAGCATTTGGAGAAAGGAACTGAAAGCAGCTACGTAGTTCACTTGCAGGGTTCTGAGGTTTCATCTTCATTACTGTGGGTGGAAGGCCTCCAAACAGGTTACCTCTGCCAGTGGCTCAAGGCCTATGTGAGCTGTACGCTGTCTTTGCCTTTTGCAGGTAGGCAGTGTTGAGGAAGGAATCTCCTTCAGTCACAATAAAGAAGCACAGAAGAAGTAAATGAAATCAAGGCATCAGATTTCAAATGAGCCTACGAGACCCGTGGGTGTAAACCCTGTAAATCATTTGCAGGCATGGGGTCAGGGCGGCACAAAGATAAGGCAGAGGAGAAAGGGGAAAGAGCAAGACAGCGGCAGCTGAGGGCCTCCTAGTCTGGAAGGGAACCTGTGTGGCTCCCAGTGTCCTTATCTCAAAAAAATCAGAAGACATTTCCTTCAGGGGAGGAGGAAGTTTCTTGAAGACTTCCTGCCTACCTTGGGACAGGTATTCATGCATATCAGGGATCCCTAAAACTTGTGGCTTAATAGAGCCAGCTAGCTCTTGGGCTAAGAGCAACCTCTACCATTGGAGGAAGCCAGCGGAGGCAGGGAAGGTGAGCAGGTCCTCCCTGAAGCAGGCTGACCGCCCACGCCATTGAGAAGAGGCTCTGTGCTCCATCCAGTGGCTCCACACTGACCCATCACAATCCAATATTGCATCAGAGGACCAAGGTCAGAGCGTAAAAGGTCATGCTGACCTAGACCATGAAATACAGTAAGCAAAACAGGGGAAAGGAGTTAGGAAACAGTGGAATGAGGCCTGATAATGGGAAAAGGCATTGTTAGCTGGTTCCGTGGAGGACGACAAGAAGTCAAGTTCTGGGCCTGTTCTTCCTCGGGTGGAACCTCATGACCTGTCAGATCCAAGAGGTACAGAATTGAAAGGCGCACACAAAGGTTAATCTCATAGTTCTTAAATGTGTGAGGGGATACCCCCCAGAAGATTAATAGGTTCCACAGGGGTCACGGAGGACCTACCACATGTCAGACACTGCGAGGTTACATTACAAAGTACACACAGTGCTCATTTTCACATCAGGCTGTGTCCTGAAAGTAATGAAGGCTGGGACTTCAAACGTATTTTACCACAGAAATAATGCTACTTATTGTGCCTGGTTAACCAATGAAGGAATTCTAGAATAACAGCGTGGGTAGGCAAAGGCCCTTTCTACGTCTGGATTACGCAAATGTGGTGTTTACAGGAAGTGCATGCAGTTGCAATAATGGGATTAGTTAGGAAAACTGAAATTGAAGGTAAATAAACCAACCAACCATTGCATAACAATGTGAATATATTTAACACCCCTGAACACTTCAACATGGTTAAGGTGATAAATGCTATGTATATTTTATCACAACTACATTTTTGAGTTTAAAAGAGAAAAAACCCAATCAAATAGTGGCAAAAAAATCAAATAAGGATAATGAATAGCATTTATTGAGTGTTTGCTATGTGATTGATGCTGTTAAGGGCATTTTCCATATTAACTCTATCCTTTCTCAAACCAATCATACTCGGTAGGTCTATTTTCCTTATTTTACAGATGGAAACTGAGACACAAGGAAGTTTAGTAATTTGGCTAAAGTCACCCAGCTGGTAAACTGGGGAGCTGGGATTTGAACAGCTGGGCTGGACCCAGAGTGTAGACACACGCCATTATACTCTCTGGCTCCATCATGCGCCACACAGTGAACACGGGTTACAAAGATGTCAGACCCCAGCCCGCGGCCTCCTTGACAGACATCAACATGATTCCAGCAAGACTGGAGAATCGGGGGTGTTTTCGAACAACAGCCAGTAATAGGATATGGCCTAAGCAGCCAAAAGCTTCACGTCCCCTGCTGCCCACTCAGCAGCTGTCCTGAGGGGCTGGCTCGGTGCCTGACTCAGAGCCCACACTTCTCACAGGCTGGGTGTGTTTGTCGCACTAAGTCCAGTCATCCTGAGGCAGTCCGTGATGGGTGTGGGTTATTTCAGTCCAAGTTAGTACGAGCTTTTCATATCATGAACTGAAGGCACACACCGGTGTCTCAGAGGTTATCTCTCACTTATTATTTAGATTCGGCGGTTTCAAGTACTATGAAGCAGAAAAAATTTAAGTAGGTGTGCTGGGACCTGCCACACTGTACCCCAGTCAGGAGACCTGACTTGGCATCCTGATCTTTATTAATTCTACTCATCATCCATTCATTTGTTCCATTTTTAGGGTGCTTGCAAAAAAAATGAATGAAAATGTTACTCTGGTTGGCTCATTCATGCGCAGGCATTGGAGTCACATGGACTGGGGTTACGGCTTAGCTCTGCTACTTGGTAGCTGTGTGATTTCTGGCGTGTTACTTCACTGCTCTAGCCCCAGTTTCCTCACGTATAAAGTGGAAATAATATCACCTTCTTTAAAGGCTGGCTGTGAAGACGGAATGACTGAAATACGTAAGAGCTTAGAACAGGCCCTGATGTGCGGAGAGGGCCCAAGAAATGTCAGCTCTTATTCTGATATTATAAAGCAGATCCATATACCTCATCTTCTTTAATTCTTTCATTAAGTTTGTGCACAGTTTCCTTCCTCCCAAACAGTCTTTGGACACTTGGGTTGGGAGGCTGGGTGGGTGGGGAGAGGTAATGCTTCCCTTCATAAAGCAATCATATACATAAAAATTCTGTGGGCCACCCCAGAATGCAGGCCACTGATCCTGACCCCCATCAAAGATGTGATTTCTTTCTACTCTCTTTTCCTGTGCTGAGAAAAAACTGTATTCCGACACTTGAAATGTCTCATCTTCACTTCCACTTTCCATGTCCACCTGGTAACAAAGAGTTGCCCCAGAGCACAACTTTTACCTTAAAACTGTGTCTACTGTTGCAGAAATAATCAGAGCACCGCATGTGTAAATATTTTTAAGTGAAAGTGACTAAAAATCACCTCCCAGTCTCTTAGATGGGGCATAGGAGAGGGAGGAACCGAAGCTGAAATTATAGGAGGGTCCTCCAAAGAGGGGGTGGGATTAAGAACATTTACCAAATGTAGCTTTTATCTCTTCTCTAGACGCTTGTGCATGTCTGGGCCGGAACGGTTAACTCTGCCATTCCCAGACTAGCCCAGACTGAAAGCGCGTTTTACATCGCTCAGTGAGCATGTAGGGAATCCCTGTTCAAGTATTCCAACACCAAAGGACCAGTGGCAATCTAATTCATCCTTTGGGACAGACCCCTTCTTTTATATATTCCATGGGAGCTAAAAGCAAGTAACTTTGGAACCTAAGGCATTAAAGGAAGTTGATATTACAACTGTGTGGTGAAATAAATTTATTTTAAAATGATCTGCTGGTCTGAAATTTCTAAAGATTTTTATTTTGCCTCCTGGCTTTAGTAAAAGTAGCATCATTGTTCATTTTGTCTTCTTCCAACAAAACTATCTAATTCATAATATGCAGATAAAATGGGTCACGACAATCAAAGAAAAGGAACCCAGGAGAGATGTTCAGCTGTTTTTGAACACCACCAGGAGGACACTGTTAGGGTTTTCCAGATTTTAGTTGTCCGTGACCCTGAAGGTAGAGAATGTGTCTCATTCATCTTCATTATCACCCAGGGAGGCTCAGACTGTGGAAAAAACGTGAGGATTGAGAGCTGTAAGATCTGAGTGAGAGCATTTAGTCTAATCCCCTATCTTACAACTGGGGAAGCCGAGGGCCGGAGAAACGAGAAATTTAGCCCTTAGGATTGTTCTGGTAGAATGGTAGGTTAGAACCTGGTTTCCTGACTTCCGACACCATTCTTCAGAAAAATTTTATCTAAGCTGACCAGGTATCCCAGTTCGCCAGAGATGGTTCTGATTTATGCCTATTGCCCTAGCTTGCTTTTTAGAGTCCTGTTTCAACGTCAAAAATGTCTCAGTATGGATGAACAATTGCAAAGTTACCTTACTTATATAATATTGTACTCTCTTCCCATAAGTAAATAAGGAAAAAGAGTGGAAATGCTGGTTTTCCTAGACTTAGGTGGTAATCTGATGACTGCTTTGCCCAAGGCATGACAAATTCAGAACAGATATGGAGATGGTGAGTGTTTACCAAAAAAGGGGTGTGAATTAGTAGGATCACCCTCCTCCCCTGTCAGAGCCTTGGAGGGGGCCTCTGACCTAACACCAGCTTCCTAGCTTACGGGACTGCCCTGTGGCTGCTAGCAAGCGAAGCATGGTTTCGGTGCAATGTACTCAGAGGCGGGATTTGCAGGGAGTGTTGCTAGATTAAACAAGACACCTTTGTACTGTGAGATACATTCCCATTGTGGAGTTACGACGGTCCAAACTGGTTAAGTGGGTGGCAGTGATGAGGTGAAGTCACAGGGGGGTGAATGAAGCTCTGTGTGGCACTTCACTCCGCACGCCTCGCTGTGCCAGCCTCCTCGGGGGTGAGCAGGGCCCTGTATGAAATGCCTCTGTTCTCCTTCCATTCTGTCACAGTTCTCTGTGCCAAGTCACGAGCAACGCACTCTGACGTGGCACTGTGTCCCCAGTTATGTAAAATAAATCACTGGGGATATAATATTTAATATTCATAATTTCGCTGTACAGACCTTTTTTTTTTTTCCAGGACCAGTTCTTTCTGTATGTTAACATATGTCCATATTAATGTGTTACCAGCCACAAGTAAATATCACAGTATTGATTCCAGAGACAGTTCATGCCAAGCTGCATATTTCTTCTGGTCGGTGGTGAAGAAAGGGCAGAGGTGGCTTAGGGAACTCGCACTGGTCCATTCACCTTCCTAGTCAGTTCCTTTGTCGCCAAGGGCACCAATACATCTGGAAGTCTTGGGGCAGGCAGCCTCTTCAGATCACCTCTGCGCCTTGTACAGCTCTTCTCATTTGCTACCACCTGAGAGAGACCTACGCTTCCTTTCTTGTGTGTCCACCTGTTCATCCGAAAGCAGGCCCTGCTTCTGAACAGGCGAAGGAGAGCGCACGCGTTCTCAGATCGTTTCCCGGCTGTCAGCTCTAAGGAATGGTCTCTGAGAACAGAGTACTTTTAAGAGCTGGGTCTGAAGCAGAGCTAACTGGTTCACAGGGCGATGAAACCCTTGACCTTGGCCTCATTAGCTCCATTCTTTTACCTGCTGAGCTCATCACCACCACCATCATAACACTTTTGAGAGCACAGCTCATTACCGCGTAGGCTGTGGCACATCTGTATTTACTCGGTTTGAGAGTAGCTCTGAGAGTAAGCCAGCTTTCTCTATTGATTAGCTCCTGCAAATGAGAACAACGGCAAACACGCCTGCTTATGAGTCAAATCAGGCCGTGGGGAAAGGAGGAAGGATTTGTGATGAGGTGAGACCATCAATCTCCAACCACATTTGGGAATAAAAAGAGAAATTCCAAATGGATTTCTTTTAAAGTAATGAGGGGTGGGGGTAGGGAGAGAGAGAGAGACCCATCACACGCCCTTTTTATCTGAAGAGGCAGGCAAGGTAGTACGATTCTCGCCTTAGTGTCAAGCTTCAGTAAACCCACCTCCTCTCCTCTGGAGTAGCTGCTGGTTATTATGCAAGCAGGAAATGTACGTTCAGGAAGAGCAGAAGAATGAAGAAACCCAACTAGGGGTGGGGTCAGCTGCTAAATTTAGCAAGGGTAAAACTAGAAGAAAGGATGAGAGAAACAGGCAGGGAGCAGGCAAGAAACACCCCTCTTGTCCCCATCACGAAAGCGAGGGGCCTTGCTGTGAAACACTCAGCACAAGGAAGACATGCCAATCGATTGCCTGGAGTCAGGCTCTTTTGTGAAGTGTTAATTAAGTAAACTTCTCATTTAAAAAAACAATTATCAACAGCAAAACAAAAATATTAGCCCTGCTCCTGGGTGTGATCTATCAACTTCAGGAAGTGCCCCAAGGGGCCAGGGTTTCAACCCCCTAGTCATCTGGTCCTAAGAGAAAATACACGTCGAACAGTATTGCTGAGTGCCCACATCTGCCGTCTAACCAGTCCCGGCTGGAGCACGAGGACGGATGCTCCCCAGAGGCACCACTATTCAATGGAATGATGCGCAGAGTAAGATTTTCATACCCCATTTCCATACCCGTACGCCTGCTTTGGAACTACGTCCAGGGCCACAATTCAAGTACGGTTTTTTGTTCTGTTTTCTCCCAATGACTTTAATGATGAGTGTGAGGCACAGGAGCAGAGCAGCACCCGGGACAGCTGAAGTCAGCACTCACAGTGAGTGCACTGTAAGAAACTGCCTTTGGTGCAAGGAGAGGAAACCTCTGGGCCCCCCACGGAGTTCTCAGGGTTTGGGTCCTTTTTTCTTCCTCCAGCTTTTATTACCCTCTGCTTACAGATCTTCAGTGACTCCCCATTAATTTCCTCCATCAAAGTCCCCCACATTCTACTTCCAAAGGAACCTCCTTGGAGTAAGTGGCTCTGCGGAGTCAAAGTGTTGATCGTCGCTGAAGCACAGCGATGGCTCCCAGGGGTGTATTTAGTCTAGTGTCTCTATTTGGGGTATGTTTGAAATTTCTCTTAGCAAAAGACTGCTGGGGTGGGGAGTGGGGAGCAGGCAGGGTTGGGGAGAAGATAAGCTCTACAACCCAAGTCATCTGACTGCTTTCTATTCCAAGGACTTACTCCATCCTACGTCATTCTCTCTGCTTGGGATGTTCTCTACTTGATCCCTGCTTGTCCGAATCCTGCTGGGCCATCAAGGAATCCTCCAGAGCCACCTCATCCATGAAGTTGATCCTGCTGCTTGCACCTGATGTACTTCCCCTTCCACCACCTCTTTAGGATGCCTACTATTATATGTGTGTATCTTTCTCATTGCTTCCACCTAGACTGTGAGCTGCACAGAGCCAAGAGTGTACCTTATTCACCTTGGCATTTCCTCAGGGTCTTATACAAAGTGAGCACTCAATAATTTGTTTGTTGACCGGAAAATGAATCACATTAAAAAAAAAAAGAACAACTTATCGAATTAGCGATAAACCTCCTCGGGTACCTTCTTCGTGGTTCTGATGCAGTATGACTTCCGGCTGTGTGTGGATTGAGTTTCCAGGGTGGAAGAATGGTGAAAAAAGGATCCGAGGTTTCCTCTGCTTCAGAATATGCTGAAGGAGTTCATAGAGTACATCACCTAGAAAGAAGGAGAGAGAAATAAAGAAATGGGAATATTTTACTCAACTATTTACTGAGCTTCGACTCTACGCGTGTCACGTGAGTAAGACAGGCGTGCTACCTACTCTCACAGAGCTTACAGGGGACACACAAGATGTGCCACTTGGAGCTCAGAAGGTCAGAGCCATGGCATTTTTTCAACAGAACTTTTCGATGGTGAAATATACAAAAAGCTTTATAAAACGCCAAAAACCAGAAAGAAAACAAAAGTCACCTATGACTGTATCACTAAGAAGAAAGAAGCCCTGCTCATCCTTCTCTCTAGTTACATACCTAGAATCGAGCTTATCATAGTTCAGTGTCCCTCTTTGTCCTTTCGCATAACGGAACTGTTCCAGGAGCTGTGTAGTGATAGTGCTTCGTGGGGGTGTAGTAGATGTTTTTGAAATTTGAGTTGTCCTGACTTATTGCTTTTACTTTTGTGAAAATATCCTTTCCACATCTATCTCTGCTTGCATTACAGATAATTCAAAGCATTATGAAATCATTAAGTGTGAAGAGTTTTAACGTTCCAATGACAACTCATAGGTTCTTCATAGAAATCATTCCAAAAAACCCCCCAAACAAAACCATGCTTTTCTACCCACCCAATCCCATCAGGGGGTGCTAACTACTCAAGCGACCGTATAGGGAACTGGCACATCCGGGATGCGTCCCTCCTTTAAAAATCCAACACAAGCATTGCTCCAAGGTCCCACAATTTCCAGAACATCATCTTTAGGTGTCAGCCCCCTTGCAGAGAACGGTGGGGGCTGTTTTGTCCTGATGTATTTGGTGTTTGAAGTGTCCACTGAGCAGTTTATTAGAGAAAGAAAACCTGTCATGGTCTTGTCCTACCCTTTTGGCTTAGACCCAAGTTCAAAATGCAGGTGGGTGCCTCAAAACCCCTTAGGGGTGGGTGATTAATCTTTAAAATACCACAGTCTTCTGACTGTCCCCCCACGCCCTCCACAGACAGATACACGGTCAACACCTGTAGCAGACAATGGGCTTTTATCTCTAATTTTAGCCATTTTAAACAGATTCTTTAATTAACAACTTAATTTAGCTGCACATTTGGGGCTGTAGTTATTGCTAAATTACTTTTTTTCTTTTAAACTGAGCCTGAACCTGAGAAATGCTCTGTGTTAAAGCTGGTCCAAACCTCTACTCCTTTTCCACTGATACCAAATAAAGTTCTGTAATCTATTCCAAGGGATCCTTGACGTCTCTTACGTCTTTGCTTTGGCTTGTTCCTTCCTCTGCCTTTGAATTTTGGTTGTTATTAATGTAACTTACTGCCACTATTTACTATTATGACTCAATAAAGCAAAAGACTAAAAAGAGCTGAAGACACCACGTCGATTGGGTATGTCCTATTAACGAAATGGGCGGGAAGGCGCAGAGGTGTTCTGAGTCAGACTTTTGCAAAGTGCTGTAGAAGGTGGAGCCGTGGCGCACACGACTGTGTCTGGAGCTGGGAGGCCTCAGAGGGAGCTCATCCAACCGCAGTTCAGTGGTCCTGTAATGTCGTCTCTGATGAGACGAGGCTCCAGAGCCTGAAATACAGCCCTATTTTAATGATTCATATTTTAATCACTCACAAAAATAAGTCCCCAATCAACACTTTGTTTCTTCTGGTTTAGTGTAATGTCTTCCTAAACTTCCCTTAATGGACATGGCCTCGCACTTGCAGGGTTTATCCCGTGGGCTTGAGCGGTGCTTTGTTTCGGCAGGGTGCAGACGAGAAAACGAACACACTGAAAAACGTGTTCCTGATGACGACTATTACTGAAAAAAAATGGTCAGTAATTAGTGCATCCATTTTGGAAGGGGAAGCCAGGAAACGCAAATTTCGTGTCTGTGAGGGTGCTCAACTTTGCTCGTTCAGAGAGGCATGCTGACGTGGGGGGAAGGCAGAGTGCTGGGCTGCAGCGCCTCAGCTCGTCCACCCAGGCGACCTGGAGCCAGTCCCTGCACTTCTCTGCAAAAGGCAACCACCACCCACCTCAGAAGTCTGCTGTGAGGTGCAAATGAGAGGAGCGTCTCAAAGCACCTAGAGCAGGGTCTGGGGCACTGTCTGCCCTAACCGTTCCCTGGAGGTCACTCCTGGGGCTGGAGAAGGTCTGCGGTGTGGCGGCTAAAGACTGGGCGGAGAGGGAGCAGGCCGCTTGCTTTGCAGTGCTGCCATTCCTCTGTGCGCGTGTAGAGTGGGACAGAGGGAGGGACACCAACGTGGAAGAGTCTAGGCGGTGGAGTCAGACTGGGCCTCAGGCTCATCCTTTAACACTTCTAGGCCTCACTCAGTTCCCTCCTCCATACGTGGCCTGTAAACAGCACCTACCTCACACAGTATTGTGAGGAGTCACCGGGGCGGGGGATGACCCACGGGACGAGCTCATCACAGTACCAAACAGTAAGAGCTCAGCAAACAATAGCTGTGGCTGTGACCTCCGCTGTCACCATCACCACCACCGTTACTATTGACATTACTAAAGTGGTTTCAGACCGACCTTGTAGGCCCCTATGCAGGTCTCCCACACTGAACAAAGGAGGGGTGTCTGGGTCATGGGCAGTGAATGCTATGTTTCCCTTCCAGAAAGGGCAAAGGTTAACTGAGGCCATTCACCCGTTCTTGGCCTCTCTGGACACCTCCCTTGGCTGGTGGGCTAAGCCCGCAGCAGGGCTGGCGTGTGCTCTGCCCCGTACTTTCCCAGGTCTTCTGCACCAGCTCTCTTCAGCTTCCTATCCCAAAGCTGGCGAGGGGAGCCAGGCAGCGAAGGTTCGTCTCTGAGTGGGCAGGAAAAAGCAGGGCAGTGGAGGGGAGGAGCAGCAGATCAAGCTGAACCTGGCCAGTGCCATACCTGAACTGTAAGCCGATTCTGGAAACTAGTAAGACAGCATTCATAAGCACCACCTGTGACAGCTGGCTAATGGGTGGGAACAAGGGCCAAGAAAAAACTTCATTCTAAGGCCGTGAAGTATGGCCATAGCTAGATCCATCCATTCACTGACACGTTTCCTCAGTAACCAGGGGCTCAGCTGGGGAATGTGTCAGGCTCAGCACAAACACGCCTCTGGGTGGGGGGAGCCCAACTAACTGTGAAACACTGTGTGTGTACATATTTGGCAGTAATAATAGTGTCTGTCTGATAATAGCTGGGAATCTGAGCCTGAGAGAGTATTCTAGAGGCTTCTTGTAATGACTCGAACTTGTGTCAGTAAAAGTCCCCCGCCGCCCCTTCCCCTGCCAAGAAGTGGCTTTGGAAGAGTACTTTCAGTGATGGGCAGCCGGCCACACAACATAAGCAAACCATTTTTGGACAGCTCGAGTTGGTAGTTCTTCAGCTGAGTTGGAATCTGGCCCCCTATGCAAACTCATGTACTTTGGTTCCTAGTTTTGGCTACTGGAGCCGCATGAACACGTGTCCCGTCTACAACTGTTTTCTAAATAAACAAAGACGGCCTCCCACCCTCCTCCACCTCTCCAGTCCCCTGACTCCTCCAACACCCGGCCTGTTCCCTTGATACCCTCTTAAAACGTTCCTATGGGCAGAAGATCCTATCTGAAAAGTAGTAGTAAAAAAAGATCTCTGGAGTGAAGAAGGTATTTTAAAATGCTATATTTATTTGCTGTTGAAAATAAAGAGCATGAGCCAAAGCACTCACATCTAACTTAGCTAATGATCACTGGCTTGAATTCAAAAGGCACTTTTCGGAAAATTCTTGGCCCATTCGATTCTTGATAAATCTTCTCTGTCTTCCCAGAAAAGAAATAACTAGTCCTAACCGTAAAAGGTGCCTCTAGCTTTTGTTAACGCCTCACAAACCTGCACGCGTACACACAGCGCTCTTGTACTCACACGCCCCGTGCAGAGGCGGGTCTGCCCCGAAGCTAGTGAGTGTCAGGGCCTTCACTTACAAAGTCTCTTGGGAGGAGGCCTAGAACTACTTGTGACCCCCAGATTATAAACTTTGGGCCCCATAAAACCTAGTACACTTTTAAGTGCATGCACACACATGACACATGCAGAACCTGCACGCCTGCACACATGTGAGTGCATGCGAACACACAGAGAAGCCCACACACTAAACACACACACAGTGCTGCACTGGTGATCCGGACCCGAAAAGCCAGGCATCCGCTTTGAGAATTCTAATTCCATTATTTCATTCGGACTTGTTTCAAATGGATAATAGTGAGACGGAATAAAACTGTTGCAAGTCGCTTATCAATTTTACTTCTAAGTCTAAAGACCAAGATCATACTGACGTTATTTATGGGGTCAAGTTTATCTGAGTTTCTTTACTTTTAGAGGAGAGAACTTGGGCTCCGGAGCAAGAAAGTCCCAAGTCTGAATCTTGGTTCCTCTATCTGTCAGCTGCATGCACTCAGGCAAACTATTTTTGAACCTCAGTTCAAGGCTTAGTTCAATATTCTTTGCCTCAAGTGAAAATAATGACACAGACACGGCAGGGCTGTTAGGACGATTAAATGAGTTGACGTGAACAAGCACCAGCCCATGTCTGTCTGCCACCACATGGGCTCAGTAGATGGGACCCCTTACGACTGTAATAATTATTAACAGATGTGTCTCAAAAAATCTAGAAAGGGTTCACTTTGCTTCAATACCTTTGTCCTTAAAGCACATACAAAAGTTTAACGAAGTCTCATTTATGTGTACGGAATTTCCTTCCAGTGGCCATCATTTCACACGGACGTTTCTAGTTCACAGTGTGTGTGTCTCTCTCTAGTTCACAGTTTTATCTTCAGCTTCTCTGTATGGGTTTCTTCCCGTTAGCATTTAAGCAGCTTCACGTTTTTCCCGTCCTAGACATGTGTGCGTGAGCACACACACCCCTGTGTCCTCACCTTCCCCTCCAGGTGTCCCTGTTTCTTTCTCGTTGCAGCCAAAAGTCTCTGAGGACCTGTCCTCTGCTATGGTGACTTTCCTCCCCTTCCACTGCTCAGGGCCCCTCATTCCAGTCTCTCCTCCAGTTCTTCTCCAAACTGCTCTTGCTCAGGCCACCTACCTGCTGTCACATCCAACGGGCAGTGGCTGGTACCTGGGGACTCGCCTGCCCTCTCAGCGGCATTAGCCACCAGGAATCACAACCTGTCCCATCGGGATACTCCATGGTTTCAGAGATTCTGATTTTTCCTGGCCTTCTCCCCACCTCTCTGCTCTTCCCCCTTCTCTAGGCTTTCCACAGTAAGGCTCCCCAGAACTCACTGGTCTTTCTGGGCCCTCTCATCTACTCCCATAGCTCCCACCAGCTTGTCTATGCCAAATCTACTCCTGCCACGCATTTCCTCTTCCAGAACATTCAGTTATCTGCAGACACTCCCTCCGGCATGTCATACAGATACCATGAAGTGAGTCCCGACAACCCACACGATATATCAGAGTTCAGTAAATGCCCATTTGATCAGGCCGGAAACCGAGAGTCATCCCTAACACCTCTCTCCCTCTCATCTAACATCCAATCAGGCACAGACTTGGTCTTCTAAATAGTCCTTGTACCACCCCCATCTCCCTGCTGGCCCTGTCTTAGCTGAAGTCATCACCAGCGCTCTCCGATGCCAGCCACACCGACTGCCCCACGTCGACTTTTCATCTCTGCCTGGTCCTGCCAGGCTCTGCTCAGGCCCTGAGTGGCTCCTACCCGACTTTAAAATAACACTGACAGTCCTGGATGTGATCTGCAAAGGCCTGTGCAATCTCCTGAAGAAATAAAAAGGGACTTCACGAATGGTTGCAAAGTCATAGTGTATTCCTTTGTATTTACATTCTCTGAGTTCGTTTAGCAAATTTCATATTGGGGTGGCTGGGGCACTTCCAATTTTTATGATTATAAATAGAATTGCTAAGGACAATTTTTTTAAAACTCCTACTGGATTGTCTTCTTAGGATTTTTTTTCTTAAAATGGTATTATCAGTGAAAGGGTATGATTAGTTTTAAAGTTCTTATTACACACTGCCTGTTCTCCAGAAGGCTGGGGCCAATGCGTAGTGCCATTGACAAGGGCATCCAGAGCCTTTCCTGGGGCTTCATAACGTCCAGCTTCTCACGTTTAATCCATTTAAAGTGGAATTTTCAGGTGATGATTGACTATGTACATACCCTCATAGAAGCTGGGACCTAAAAAACCCAGGAATTTCTTTATGAAAAATTGTGTATTTATTCTTAAATGATTAAACTTCAGGCACCTTCAAAGTACTGTCCATTTGATGCAATACATCTATCGAGATGTTTTTTCCACCGCTCGGAACAGTTCTTGAATGCATCTATTTTGATGCCTTTTTGTGCCTCTGCTGTTTTTTGTTTCACCTCTTCCACATGGGCAAAACGTTTTTCTTCGAGGACTTTTTTCCATCCAGGGAAACAAGGACAGTTGCTGGGGTGATTTCAGGTAAATAGTGAGGGTGGGGCACGGGGCTCATGCTGTTTGTGGACCGTCGGCGAGGTGTGGCCAGGTGCTCTCATAAGTCACCCATCATGAAATGGGCAAATGCACTGAGTCCTCCAAAAAATTTCACTGAAGCCTCCCGCAGCCTCTCGCAACAATGCCAGCTAGTACACTGATACAGATGGGTTTCTGGAACACTCACCTAGCGGGGGAAGCCTGTATTACAAGGGGCCCATCCTCCAGAAGACAACTGTGGTTTCTTTGGGGCCCACTCTTGTAGTTCCCTGCTTTACTCTAATGACTGAAAATGGAGGACCCCTGTCCTAGAAGTGGATGAGAAAACCATAGTTTGTTAGATTGGTTCAAGAATGTAGAGTTCACAGAGGCTACCATGTTTGGACCTAAGGTATATTAATATTTCGGGTAACTATAATGCACTGAGTTCTGTTCTCTCCTCTCTGCATTTGAAGGAGTTTGTTAAGGGATGTTACGTCCATATTTAGAGAGCAAAATGCTGGGTAAGGTCTGGCCGGAAACAAGGCCGGAAGGAAGCTACAAACATCCATTCACGGTGACAGGGTAGCCAGATACTAATTAGTCCAGCAGCTGCATGATTAGTGAGACACTGCTGCTGAGTCTTCTTAGGCAGCAAAAGAGATTCAAGGGAAAAATTGGACGAAGTGTAAGTTTTACAAGGTATATACCTTGTTGGAGGAGATCAAAGTATTTCCTCAGTGCTTATAGAGTGGGAAGTCCTACTGTTTACTGGAAGCTTAACTCTGTTTCAGTGGTTGAAGCTGGACCGAAGCGTTAAGAGTCGAAGGAAGTTCAGGAGCTACGAGGTGAAAATTCCATTTTATGGAGGAGAAAAATAAGGGCAAATGAGCTGGTGTGACCTGTGGAAGAGCCAGCCACACCACATGAGAAAAAAGCAAGCCCATGTCAGAAGCAGCTGTGGCAAATGCTACCCCTGAGAGAGAAAAAAAGATTTTTTCTCTATACCTTGTCTCTACCTATGGAGAACACGAGTAGGTATACCATGCCTTCATTACCTTGCTGGGCGACACTTCGCAAGAAGGATCTCCTTAACTCCCTGGTCCTGTCTTTCAAACCCTCTGACAATACTCCTTTCTTTTGTGGTAAGTTTTTTTTGTAGCCCCTACTAGCAGGTATCACCTTGAAATTCTATCCATGGCTTTCTGGCTGATACCTTAATTAATTTACCCATAGTGTAAATTTATCTTTATTCCCAGATGAAGGTAATGGGGATGATGCCTGCATGTACAATTCCCAGCTCTGGCCTGGCTCTTAGCTCACACTTCCATCTTCAGAACAGGACTCGTCTTCCTGGAAGTTCCGGCATCGCTGGGCCAGAACGAACTCCTGCTTCCAGGCCGGCTCCTGTCTTAGGTAACTGCCTGTGCCTGCGCACTGTCATTCTAACCAGCCTGCTTGCTTGCAGCGGCACCATGAATCTACCCTATGCACTGATGGTGAGTATCTGTTCCAAAGGGAGCGCTCCAGTCTTATCATTCTCCCAATCAAAACCTTTCAGTGGTTTCCTATCACCTGCAAATAAAACCCAAACATCTTAACCTGGGCTTTCAGGTCTTCTCATGTTGGGTAATTTTTCAGCCAGTATTTATTGAGTACCAACTGGATGCTGTACACTGTGCGAGATGCTGGAGACATGGTAGCTTAATAGGACACAACCTCGGCCCAAACTGAACTTTCCACTACAGGATGTGGCACAGCAAACAGTCACACATAACACAGTGTCTGTGTGTGTGTGTGTGTGTGTGTGTGTGTGTGTGTGTGTGTGTGTCAGGGGCCATGACAGAATTGGGGAAAGCTCAGGGGGAAAAGGGGAGCAGTATCTAACCGAGACGGACGTGGAGAGAGAGAGGAAAGGAAGGCAGGTTGGAATCAGGGAAGTAGGGCTGGCAGTCAGGGAAAGTTTCCTGGAGAAAACAGCAGAACTTGAAATATGAAGAGGCAATTAGACAAGTGAGGGAGGGGTGATGAGTGATGATGAACAGTGTTTCAAGTGGAGCATCTAGCACATGTGGCCTTATCTCTGAACTCTTCCTCCATGCAAACTGGCCTACGACTCCTTAACACATTTCCTTACCTCCACCCCTTGCTTACCCTTCAAAGGCCTTCCTCTCACCATACCCTTGAGCTTCATTTGACAATCGAGCAAGAAATCACCTCTCCTAACCCTCAACTTCCTGAGTCGGTACCACTGGCAGGGGCTACTCAGGGAGTATTCATGGAAGGAATTTCTGCTGCTCCCACTTACATCACCTCATGTCCGGATTGTGAATCAGCCTCAGCTGGCCTTCCTGCCTGCTGCCTTTTCCATTCATCAGGTGGAGTTTCTCATCGTCACCCAAATTTACTAGGTGAATGGTGTTCCAATTACCCAGAATGTTCTCCTTCTCCCACCCGCCCACTCAGTTCCACCCATCCTTCATGTTGTGAGCCAACTCCGTTCATTCTTTCTGAGACCCATCCTACTCTGCCCTCTCCCTTCTCCAGCCTCCTCTGCCTTCAGGTTTAGTGCAGTCCTACCTATCTAATTGGACAGCAGGATCCTGTCCAGTCTTCCCCATGGCCCATGCCAGCAAAGGCTTGACAAAGTAGAAAGGAACTCCTGACAGGCTTCTGCATATCTTTGCTTTCAGCTTTGAGCAGAGAAAACCTAGTTTCATAAGTAAAGTTGAGAGGTTACTGGAGAGAAAAATAAACCAGCAACAAAAAAAGAGCATCTGAGGTAGGATGAGAGGGGAATCTGCGAAGCTAGGAGAAGAATCTTGCCCAGGGTCTAAGTCAAATGAAGTCAAAACACATCACTATGTTTTCCTTCATTTGTCTTACATAGATGATTCGTCTGGAACATAAAAGAGTTAAGAGTTCTTTTCCTCCAGTTAAGTAACTTTGTCTCTTTGAGCACATCTTTGGGTTCCCACTGGAACAGGGAAGGGAAGTGTTTTTGCATTAAATTAAAAGGAACTATCTAAGGTTCCTTTTATGTTAGTTTTATTTATATGGTTGTTCTAGAGTTTTCTTATTCTGAGACTAAAAATCAAGGATAAAAATCAATGATTTGAGAAAAAATATATCAGGTATGTTTTATGTCCATTATAAAACCTTAAAAGATGATCTGTTTTTCAGAGATATAAGGCTTCAGGTTTCAGTACCATCTACACTTCTAGGGGAAACTTCCCCTTTGTCATTTCCTCATATAAACGGTCTGCTGAAATTGGGAAAAGCAGGGGAGATTCTGTTCTCTATCCTTATCTCACCCCTTGTGATAGGGACAGTTCTTCAAGACGGTTGGTTTATTAGCTGCTGGCAGGCTGCCGGGAGTAAATAAGGGTTGAATGGAGCTGCAGGCTACGCCAAGACCTTCTGCAGGACCTTTGCCCCTGGTCAAGGGAAAAAGGGTCTCTGCCAGACAAGTTAAATCAATGAGACGCAATAGAAGGAGGGCCTGTTGGTACTTGAATAACAGGCCCCTCGAGAGGCCAAAGATCCCCTTTGACATACGGAATTCCCAAATAGCTACCTTCTAAATATCCACAAAATTTAAGATGTGAAATTGGAAAGTACATTTGAAGTCTTATCGACATCGTTAGTGTCCTCTGCAGGTCCAGACATTCCTCACCGAACCAAATCTTCCCCCGTGCTCTTTGGGGCCCTCACTGTGACGAATGCCGCGAGCTCGGTGAGCCTAACTGGGGACTCGCACTTGGTGGCGCTCAGGATTTCCACACGCTACAAGGTGCGTTACTTCAAAAAAATTCAGTGCTTCCAGAGGACATCACCTGAGGCCCTTTGAGTTTATTTCTAAACTTGCCTTGGCTGCTAAGGAGGTCCACCTTGCCCAGTCCTTACCTCTTGGTTCCCTCCTTTTTTCTGGACTTTCTGGTCTAGCTACCTCAGCAGAGCTCACTCCCCGTCCCTTCCTGTGTTTGTTGTGATCTGAGCGGTTCACAACCTTCTCTCACTCTCCGCATCTCTCTTTAAGTCTTCAGACTCGGGAGCAAGGCAGAGATAAAGGGCTGGAATGCATTTTCTTCCTCCTGCAGGGGCACAACTAGATCGCTTAAATCTCAGCAACTGTAGGTCCGAACACGGTTGCTTCTCTGAACCTTACAAGTTTCTCTTGATCTGAAAGCTCTTCCTTCTCTCCTCTCAAACTGGCATATGTCAGCGGGATCTTTCCTCCACTGAGCTGAGCCCAGGGAGACCTACAGTCAAGATTTTTGGGGCAGGCTGAGCAGTGGCAAAGACCCGCCAGTGATGAGCAGATTCTCTAAGCTGAGCACGTGTCAGGAGGCCGGACTCTCACCTGAATGAGGAGATCGATAGCGAAAGTCCTCTTTGGTCAGCAGCAGCAGAGCTTTGCCATTCATTTCAAATGTGTTGCTGTCAATTGGCCTTAAAGAAAACTCATTTTCAGCCCACTTGAGCCACTGGGCTACGTCATCCCTGCTCCAGTAAATTGGCTGCAAGCCTGTTGGAGAGAGAGCAAGGCAGAAAGAAAGAGAGAAAGAGGTCTTGTCAGTTAGACAGTTGGAATAAAAGGGAAAGACTGCTGAATGGTTAACAAAATCGAGTCTCCGTATCTTGAGAGCCCTTATATTCAACTCAATCCAAGGTTAAAACTCAAGCTTTGGCACTTCGTAAGTGCCAAAGTGGGATATCAAATGAGCTTTATGTGTAGAGGCAAAACGAGAAAAAGAAATCCCTTTTTATGTCTTTATGGGACCGTCCATCTAGAGCCCGGCCCTTCCTTGCCCTGCTCGGCGCTCTCTTGATCCCGGTTTACTCTAAGGCACAGCTCTGCGGTGGCCTGAGGCACCCGTGGGGGCCCACGGTCCTGACCCACGTGCACGTACTCCGAAGGGGACCTTAAGATCAGAGCTGATCTGACTGTAGCCCAGTGTCCTCCTGAAGTGAGAATGTTCCAGAGCTGGGCTTGACCTCCCAGAGATGCCAAATAATGAAGTATTCCCTGAAACTTCTTCCAGGAAGAGCCATTTGCTCAGTCTCTGGGAAACTATCAGCCTAGCCTCTGGGAATTGGGAGGGCAAGGTGATGGGAAAAGGTCTTTTGCCTTTTTATTCTGCTTGTTGATGGGAGAAACTCTTGGTGGGGGTGGTACTTAGGTTCTGGGCAGCACCAGCCGTGGGTCAAAGGGCGGGCCACGGCTCAGGCCGGATCTCTGTCTGGGAGTCTACTTTTTTACTTTATTTTGCTACTGTGAGAAATCTTTGATATCATTCAAGTGGTTTAGAATAGGGGTTCTCAAAGTGTAATCTGGAAACCCTCTCAGGGCTCCCCAAACCTTTTCAGGGGTCTATGGAGTCAAAACTCTTTTCATAACAACATTAAGAGGTTATTTGTTTTTTTTTTTAAACTCTCATTCTTTCCTGAGTAGTATACAGTGGAATTTTCTAGAGGCTATACATCATGTGGTATCGCAGCAGAGATGAGAATCCAGCTATCTTACATGAAGCTAGACACTAAAGAGTCTTGCAAAAATGTAAAACAAATTGGAAAATATATTTATAAATATATATTTATGCTAATATATGCTTGGCTTATTATTTTTTCAGTAAGTTAACAAATATTTTTAAAAGTCTCAGTGTTAATTCCAATCTGGTAACTACAGACAGCTAAAACCCACATGAGTAAAAGCTCTTGGAGGTCTTTGATTAATTTTTAGATTTGAAAGGAGTCCTGAGACCAACATCTTTGAGAGTGGATGGGTTAGAAATGCCTAGATGCTCCACCAGGCTTCGTTCTCTAAAAGTGCATTGTGTGAATTAACAGCTCAAATACCAGAGACCAAGAGGAGCCTCAGTCTCTCTATTCAGTTACCTGAACTTGGTAAGGAGCCTCCACGAGTGTGCTACAAAAGTGTCCTTCAGTTTGACCCTGGAAAGAATCACCTTTCATGTTTAATTCAGACATGACAAAGAACTGTCTGTCTGGTCTACTTGGATGGGCCGCTCACCATCCCTGGGGAGTGAATGGCTCAGACCCCCTGGAGAAGGTACAGGGTCTTAAGGCGTGACTTCACCTCTGTGTTCCAGGTGGCTCCTCTGTAAAGTCTAGTTTGAAGAGTGGTAGCTGGTTTCCTTGAACTCTGTGGAAGTATCTTCAAAACTGGCCCATTGTGTAGGGCATCAGGAAAGCACTACAAAGGACTACAAGCACTGGAATAATAGAGATAGGCATGTAGGAGGGTTTTTTCTTTCGTTTTATTTTTAAGTTTTATAATTTTTTTCACACAGAAGAAAGTGACATTATAAAATAATGATGTGTAGTATGGTACTGCTCTATGATCTTTACAATAAAATGGCCACTAAAGAGGTAAACTGTTTTTTTTTTTAAGACTCTGGCTGGGCCAAGAAGCAATGCCAATTAAAAAATGGACCTTGGATATAGGGGGCGCCCCCACTCTTCCCAACGACCTTCGAAATGCATATCTGGAATCACACTGAGGTGGGAGTGGGTGTGAGGGTGGCTCAGCAAAATCTCAACTTTTGAACTGGTGAAAAACCTTAAAGTTTACTTCCTATTATTGTCAATGGTGTCAGTTATCTTTGAACAAGAACAGCATACTGGTTTGTCATCAGGGACTTTTCCCTTCCTCTCCCTCACACAAGGGAACAACTGCCAGGTTCCAAGGCTTGGCCTAAGAAAGCACCTGGTGTGAGAGGGCCACACGTTAGAAGATGCTGGGCCAGAAACAGGAAAAAGTAGGTGGGGGGAGCTGATTGGAAGCACAAGTGCCAAAGCAAATACAGAACTGAATCCCGCTTGGGAGGGGAAATGAGAGTAAAATGCTGAAGTTTCTGCAGAGGACACACGGAAACGGAGGGGGGCGGGTGAGAAGGGGGTGGGGGATGCAAGTAGTAATTTGAGGTTCTTTATATTCTATGGAAGAAAATAGTCATGAGTAATCTTTTCCCTAAATACAAGAAGAGTCACACACTCCGAACAGCCCTGTTGGTTAAGAACGACAGTTTCTCTTTTCACTTCCCATTAGTCTCTCCCACAGCCCAGCCCCTGCGGCAAGCAGAGCCACCAGGCGGAAACCCCCTCACTAGGAACCTGAGCGACTGAGCGAACGCTCTGGGCTTGTGTGCAAAAGGAACCCAGCCAGCGAGTCAGTGCAGAGAATACCACGGCAATCCTAGCAGTTTTACAAAGGTGACCCCGACAGAGCAGGCTACCTGCTTGAGGCCACTTAATAAATTTATCAGAGTCACTACTCTCCAATTAGCACGAAGAGATGGCAGACACATTCAATGAGCTGAAGAGAGGCTTAATAAATTTGGTGTTTGAAGTCAAGTTTCACTGCTATTGCCTTTTTAGTTCCACAGAATAAAAAGGTGGCTGTAGGATGTGCTTTGCAATTTTAGCTAAGGAGAAAGACGTCTCCTTACTCAAACCTAGGGCCCTAAGGCCTGGGTATTACAGTGTCTAATGGAATACAGCCTTGGACCCAGGGGCAACTCTGGTCTAATCAGGACCATTTACTCTAGTTTATTAAGCACTTCTATCACTATTCTAAGGACTTGATAAATATTCATTTAATTGCATGCTCACAGCAACCCTATGAGACAGTGTTTCAGATTAGGGAACTGAGGCCCCGTGCATTAAAGGGGTTTTGCCAAGTTCACAGGGCCATGGTAACAAGAGGAGTTGGATTTGAACCCGGGCAGTCCAGTTTCAGAGTCTGTGCTCACAGCCATCACACTATGCTTACCTATGCATTTCCCATCCAGATTCAAATTCAGATGGATTTTCAACACTTAAAGAATTCAGACAAGACAGAGTGAATTGAATTCTCCCCGCACAAGACTTTGATCCTTTGGAGGCTTTTTTCAAATTATCAATAAACTAGAAGGAAAACAACAACAAGAATCTGTAGATCCCTGAAGACATAGATTTATAAGCGGGAAAAGGAAGGAGGTGGAAGTGGTTTTAACACACCCAGGAATACAGTGCTGCCTTTCCTAGCTCAGAGGTTCTGCCCATAGGCATTGGTCCTGAGACTTCCATTGGCTCACAGGAGAGACAGGGGAAGACGAGGGAGGCACACGTAACAGAACTTGTTTTACAGTTACCCCTTGCAACTTTACAACTCTACAGAGTTGAAAAGCATAGCCTTTAATGATCATTGATAAAAAGAGAGACCGTTATTCTGCATCTGCGTTATGCTGCTCCCTATGCATACAACGAACCTGTGAGAGCCATTCGAAGACCTGGAGTTTTAATGCCAGTTCATTTCAGAGCACAGTTGAGATGAATTTTGTACAGAAGACATGAACTGCTATGATTAAGAAAATTACTAAGAATCCCACGGCACTTTTTTCCTCCAGCGGGTCAAGTCAAGTTCAAGGTGCCATACCCGTTAGTGACATACTCAGGCCCTTCCACTTCCTTCCAACATCTCTCTGATTCCATGTTCAGAGTTGCAGTCACATTCATCAACATATTCTCAGCCTCATTTCAGACCTTCTGAGTTTAAACATAACTGACCATAAAAAGAGCGCTGGGATCCAGGAGCCTGGATTTTACTCTCAGATTTGACATTAATGAAGATGTGATTCTGGGCAGACCACGCAGTTTCTCTGGCTCAGTGATTACATCTGTGAAACATGGGGCTTCAAGTAGGTGATCTGTTTCTTTCTGGGTTTAATACAGTCAATTTGCTGCCATTTAATTTGAAACTTAAAAACCTTTCTTCTACAGAACTACCTCATGCTCATGACAATGACCCTGAAGTTGTGTAACTTCCTCAAGGACCTCCTGAATCACAGAAAGCAGATTAAGTTACTTTAAATGAGTTCAGTGCTTAAGTGTGTTTTATTATATTCTAATTCTTGGAAAAGGGATAACCCGGCAATGGTGACAGTAAACATAACACTTTGACAGGGTGCTTTCACGTGCATTAGCTCCTGGACTTCTCACCAATGCCCTGGGAAATCCATCGTATTCTCATTTTAATTTATCAATGAGGAAATGGGGGGCTCAGGGTCATTAGGCGACTTTATTGGTTAGAACAATACTCAGTTCAAGTTTTTTAGCTACAGTATACATTAATCGAAAACACCGTTTAACTCAAACTTTCTGGATAAATAGGAATTTCCTACAGATTCTAGAATCATAAAAGGCAGAAGACAGCTCAGCGATGATCTAGTCCAACACCCCCGCATCTTACTCATTAGGTAACTGAAGCCAGAAGAGACTGAACCACGATGAAGCTGCCCCAGGTTCCCTGACTCTCTGACATCTCCTGTCATCTGGTAACTTGATTCAACGACGCAGAACAACTCCACAACTCTTGACATAGTGAGGAAAGTTATCACTGCCTTGCTTAGTCATCTTGCCTTCAGATGAAATGTTCTTAATTGGCCCAAGCATAAGTTCTGTACTGTGGATTTTACACCCTCACCGACCTGCCTACCTCCTCTGGAGATAATATTGGGTTGGCCAAAAAATCTGTGTTTCTTTTTTCAGTAAAATGGCTCTAGTAGTGCTTAGTTGTCTTTAACGTCATTCAAAACAATTTTTGTCAGATTGTATTGTGACAGCTGTCATATCAGTGTGCATTTAAAAAACACTTATCAAAATTGGTGGATTTTGTGTAGCCATTTTAATATTGAAGAAGGAAGAAAACAACATTTTCGGAATATTATGCTTTATTATTTCAAGAAGTCTAAAAATGCAACTGAAATGCAAAAAAAAGATGTGTGCAGTGTATGGAGAAAGTGCTGTGACTGACTGAATGTGTCAAAAGTGGTTTGCAAAGTTTTGTGCTCGAGGTTTCTGGCTGGACAATGCTTCAATGGTCAGGTAGACCTGTTGAAGCTGATAGTGATTAAATCGAGACATTAATTGAGAACAATCAACATTATACCATGTAGGAGATAGCCGACACACTCCAAATATCCCAGTCAATAAAATTACTGGTGAAAATGAAAAATGTGTCTTTTATTTCATGGAAAAAAACTAAATGGACTTTTCAGCCAACCCAATATTTGGCTCCCATTCCTAAGCAGAGCACCAGAAGCAGAAGGAGGGCCTTTCTTTCTCTGGACAATACACTTCTATTCATAGTAATAGCTAACAACCAATGAGCACTTACACTGAATCTTCATTACAATGGTTATTGTCTCCGTTTACAAATGAGAAGACTGCAGCACAGGAAAGATGGAACCAGCGCTGCTGGGACTGAAAACCCAGGTAGTCTGGCTCCACAGTCCTCACCTCACACCCCACCATATTGCTTCTCATGAAGCCCAATGCTAGCAGCAAACACTTGCAGGCATGCTCTAAATGCTTTCTGTACAGAGTTCGCTCAATCCCCCCAGCACTTCTGTATGATAAACAATCCCCATCCCCATTCGCAGGAAGTTGAGCGACTTGGCCAAAGTAACACGGCCAGGAAATGGAAGAGTCAACATTTGAACCCAGTTGGTCTGGTTCAAAGTCCATATTATTAACCACCCATCTCTCTAAGGTATTGGGTGTTTTGGCAGGACATCAAATTAAATTCATGACTAAAAAAGAGAAAGAAGGAGAAACGTTTCAGCGATGGTGTGACTTCCACAGCGCACACGCAAGCAGGCGCTGAGCAGCAGCACGGGGACTGTTTCCCAGCTGTGCGACCTCAGACAAGTTACTTACACTTTCTGTGTCTCACTTGCCCCCAGTGGAAAATGGGGACAGCTTTTACCCTGCAAAGTAGCAGTGAATCACAGATGATGTGCTTATCGAGTCTGCAGATGACAGAAAACTAGGACAGAGTAAGATTACGCAAACGATGATGATATAAACTGCACTGATAGCATCTGTCAGAGGGCACGCGTTTCCGAGTGTCAGCAATTGTTTTTCTACTACTGTTGTTACCATTATCGTTTTTACGATTGCCCTACCTCTCACATATATAGCTGGTGTTTGGAACCCAACTGTAAACATGTATGTTGATGGATATTGGGTTTCACCTTGCTATTTTTCACCATCATTCTAGTCTGCTGCAGTCTCTTTAGGTGTGGATCTGTTTCTAGTATCCTCTGTACTTTGTGGCTTCATGTCATCTGCAGCATCAGTAAGCATCTATCACCTCAACAGGTTACTGACACAGTACTGATTAGGTGAGGGCTAAGATAGAAGCACTCTGGTGACACACCAGCCACTTCCTTTCCAATGGGTACTGATCAAGTTATTGGTTCCTTTTGGGTACAGGTGTTCAGGTATCAATCCATCTAAATATTCGGCTATTTGCACTACATTTTCCAAGGTCAGCCATAAAGGCACTGCCTGAAATTCAATGACCTGCTTGCCTGAGGTCCAGGGATACAGTGACCACAAAACTTATAGCAACCCTTATTGAAGAGCAAGAGAAGCAGCAGCAGGCTGGCTATTAAGGGGCGACTTCTTTGTAAGTGCTAACAACATTCATGTTGGGAAATCTGTCCTGAATCTCAACTGGAAGTTAGATCGCGGTGGCTGTTTTCAGTCTGTACGTACACTTTTTTCCTTTTCTAAATGTCAGGTAAACAATGGTCCATATTCCTCCTTTCGGTACCTCTTCCATTGTCCATAACCCTTAGGGAGCACTGTCGGCGGCCTGTCTCTCACCCTTGTAGGCTCTCTATTCTGATCTGTCCTTTGTCTGGGCCGAGGGCCTTGAATTTATTTAGTACAACTTAGGTTCGCTTTTATAATCAATTCACCTCTCTGGGGCTTCAATTCCCTCCTGTCAATGTTTGTACTACCTGTTTCAGTCTGACAATCATCCTCCTAGATGGAAGCGAGGGGAGAGAGAGAAGTGGAACAGTTCTGTTCCATCTGCCATTGTCAATGTCACTGCATTCAACCCGATTTGCACGCTGACAGCATGCTTATCCTTATACCGCCCAACCAATGCCTACTGTTTTCTTTTTCTTAAGCATTTTCCATAGTTTTGGGGTCACTTAGTTTTAACATTCTAGATCTGAAAATATCTTTTATATTTTTCTTTTCAATAAGTTGCTCTGTCATCCACTACATACATCTTTTCTTAACTTTATTTTTATTGTTGACACTATTACAGATGCCCCCCTCCCATTTGCCCACTACATACAGCTTTTTAAAATCTGAGCTCCTCAGACTGGCATGCAGAACAGTGAAAGATACACTGGCATAATCTTTCTGCCTAACAAGTTGGCGATGCCCTGTAAACATTAACTTCTGAGACTCTACCGTAAAGAAAGAATTTAGGATGCAGAGAAAGCATTCGTGCACAAAGATGTTCACTGCTGTGTTATTTTTATTTTATTTTTTAATCCTCATCTGAGGATATGTTTATTGATTTTAGCGGCAAGAGGAAGGGAGGTGGGGGGAGGGAGGGAGGAAGGAAGTGCGGGGGGAGAAAGAGAGAGACAGACAGACATCAGTGTGAGAGAGAACATCAATTGGTTGCCTCTCATATGTGCCCAACCAGGGATCAAACCCTCAACCTAAGTATGTGCCCTGTCCGGGGATCGAACCTGCAGCCTGTTTGGTGTACAGGATGTTTCAACCAACTGAGCTACCTGGCCAGGGCCACTGCTATTTTTAATAGTGGAAAACTGGGAACACCAATAAAGGAATAGTTAAGTAAACTATGGACAACATCTCTGACAGAAAATTATGCAGGCAGTAATATTTAAAAAATCTATTTAGAAACTGACTTCATCAGAGAATATCTCCAATGCAGCCTTATCAGACTGTTCGGTTGTCTTTCTCCCTTCCCACTGTAAGTACCGTGTGCAGCGGATATGTCAGAATTTCATTTTCAAAAACACCCTGACTCTCTTGACTTGTGTTTTAGTATTTCAGGTCCTGGAACCATAGGTACTTTTTGTCTAAATTTTTAAAATTTGCCTTCTTCAAGCCAAGAAAACATATCCGATCATGCCTTTCATTTCCTTTCCCTACTTCTAAGGTGATGCGTTTATTCTCACCATAAGTTCCCATCATTTCTACTTTGCCAACGAATTCCTCCTTATTTGTTGGACTTACTCCAAATTAGCAGCACCACTCATGGCTTCTCCTACCTTCTGGGAAATAAAATTGCTGACCGTAGGTGCATGTAGAAGGGCACTGCTCAGTGATTGCCACGTCACGCTTGGCACACCCAGTAATGTCGGACCGCTCAGCCAAAGATCCCCAGTAACAGTCCATCTGTGGGGAGCCTGTGACTGCCACGCCTGCCCCACCCGACACCATCCACATCAGGTAGGACACTTCAGATTCATGCCCTTTGTTCTTCACCTCTACCACAGGCGTCCACAGTCATGTCATCCCAGCAACTGCTCTGTGATTGAGCTAAAGCTGCACAACCATATTTGCGGAAGAAACTAAAGCTCAGAGAGGTCGAGGGACTTTCCCAAGGTCACAATGGGCCTAAGTCCAGAACGCCAGGACCCGGTCTTCTGCATCAGTCCAGTGAACTTCCTCTGGGTCAAAGGAAATAAAAGATACAAAAGCCCCTTGTATTCTAAAATCCACTGTTAAAATGCCAGGGATTTAGGCTCTGGCCAGTGTGGCTCAGTTGGATTGGAGTATCATCTGTACACTAACTAAAAGGTTGTGGGTTCGATCCCTGGCCAGAGCACATACCTACGCTGTGGGTTTGATTCCTGGCTGGGGAGCCTAAGAGAGGCAACTAATCAATGTTTTTCTCCCCACCCCCCACCCTAAAAGCAGTGAAAATGTATCCTCAGGTGAGGATTAAGAAAATTAAAAAAGCAAGGGATTTAGGGATCACCAGAAACTCAACTCCTCATGGCAGGTCTTAGATTCAGAACTCTGAGTGGTGCCCCAGAGAGCCCGTGTGGACTTCTGCAAAGGGGCCGCGGCAGGCAGGGTTTACCTCGGAATAAACAAACCCTCCACAATAAAACAAGGAATCATCAGAGCCCTTTAAGCCTCTGCTTCCCAGAGCACCTTCCCGGGGCCCTTCTGACTCCTTTCCTTCCCACTGGCCAGGCTGCGTCCCCCGGGCTCCCACACTGGTCAGGGAGGCACTGGGACAAGTTCCGGCATTCTCATTCCACTGGGCCTGCCTCTGACTTTGGATGTGCTATTTGATCAAAACTGCTTTCGACAAACAAATTCGGTCACTGGGAATTGGCAATTCCAGAGCATTTCCTACTTTTGTCCCCAAGGTTATCCTGTATCTCAGCACTTGGTTTCCAAGTGGAGGTTGGGAGGTTATAAATTCATGTCTTTTGGACAAAACCCTAAGAGCAAGAATACTGTATGTTCATATTTACATCCAGCATCGTCATATTCAATTCCCTTGACTAATTTTTTTCTTATAAACTTTATTTGGTAGATTTTTTGGCTTTTACTCACTTGTATCCACAAAGGGATTTTTATCAGCAAAGCTGCTGACAGTAACACTGGCCTGGGGCCTGCCACTCACCCTCACGGACAGGACGTAAGATTTCTTCTCAGTTTTGCTTTTGAGCAGCAAGCCCAGTGTGCAGAGAGGAGTGTTAATATTTTAAATAAAAGCTTGGGTTTTGTACTCAGGTAGTCCTGAACTCAAATACTGGTCCTGTCACCTACTAGTTCAGTGCTGGGGGGGTAAGTTATATCTCTGAACTTAGTTTCCCCATCAGTAAAATGGGGCCAAGAATAGCACCTGCTTCCTAGAGCAAATTCAGGTATAAAATGAGATGAAGACCGCACTGTGCCCGGTACACAGGACGTGCTCAGTGCATTTTGGGGGGTTGGGCAGGGCAGCGACTGGATAGCAGATAATCATACTTTGTCACATGTCTCCTGGAGACTTAAATACTTTGTGAAGCTCACTTACAAGAACGCTTGCAAGTGTGTGAAGGCTCCTGGAGGCTGTGCGAGGCTAGCACAAGACTCTAAGGAGGGGACGGGCGTTATCAGTGTGCAGATGGGGACAGTGGTTCAGAAGGAGATGTAGAGAAAGGACTGGGGCGGGTGAGAGGCTGGAGGAGGGAAGGCTAGATTGGGAGCCCACGCAGGTCTGGGACGAGGGTGAGACAAGTGAGACCCTCAGCTCGGGTACAAAATTTAAGGTTGTGCCCCAAAACTCAGTAATCACAAAAATAATAGGCTAATGCATTATTTAAAAATCAAAATAAGTGCAAAAGAGCATGATGAACAAAACATCAACAGTGTAACTAAAGTTACATGAAAGAGAGAGATGATGGAGAAGGTGTAGTGATAGCAGGGAGGAGATATTAAAGTGGGACTTCTTAAGTTTGGGAGTTAATGGGCTCCGTTGGGACATCAGTGAGAGCTATTGACCCTTCTTTCTAAATTCATAGGCACATGTACACCAATATTTGGCTGCAATTGTGAAGTTTATGAATTAGCTCATGTTCATCTTTGGACCCTTGGAGAATCACTTTAGAATTTTTTAGTCTCATATATGCAAATGGATCTGATAATATGTGCTAGCGATATAATGCCAAAACCAAATTAGACTTGAGAAGAAAAACACACACACATCTATCCTGGTATTTTGGGGGAAGAGAAGAGAGGCAGGCAGGGTGCCCTCCTCACTCCAAGTGGGGGGAGGGGTGCAATGAAATGATAGCCAACTCTAGGTGTCATTTCCTTTAGAAATGCATACGCCTGACCCTAAATATGGAATGCCCCTTTCTCAGCTATTTTAGAAATCGTCGCTAACATATTACACATTTTTATTCATACCAGTATAGGTTAATCACTGCAAATTATCTTAATTTATGAACAGCAAGGCAACTGGGCTGTGCAAGGAGAGAGACTATCGAAAGACAAATTTCTAAAGCAAAGGGGCAATTAAGGGCAGAATTTCTCACATTGCAGGACAGAAACCTGCATTTATTTTAAAATGTACTGATATTTATGCACACTAAGAAGCCCATTTTTTAAGAAGGAAAAAATGTAGTAAGAACATAGATATTAAGAGTTGTAATGTTCTTCAAATAGATTTAGCGAGCAAATTGAAGCTACCAGGCAGAAGGCTGGTGCAGGAAGGCTTTTTAATCATCTGTGGAAACGGATGGGGTATGGAGAACATAAAGATTTTGTTGGATTTGCATGATCCACAAAACACAGATGACCTACCACAGGTGTCTGAAGAAGGAAGAATGAACATCCTTTCCTTCTCCTCTTGGTCCTTTAAACCACACAGGATTGTCTCTTGTGCCCACCACAATCCCCAGAACATTCCTTTGCAATGTGTACCAAGAGTAGAACTCATTCTCGTTCTGGACGGGGTCTGAGCTGCCCAGTCACTGGCATGGGAGATGCTTCCCTTTGTGTGGTTCAGTGATGCCTGGTCCCTTCCCTCGTGGTTTCTCTTTATTCCAAGGGAACTTTGAAAAGCAAGGCTGGCCCTTTTTTTCAGGATGGAGACAGTCCCCATTATCACCGATTCCTGTGAGATGAACAGGAGGCTGGGGATGGAGGAGCGTGTGTGCACGGTGGGGAGCAGCCAGGGAAAAGGGGGGCTGAAATAAGTGTTTTTATTTTTATATTGTTAATTCTGCAGGCCTCAAAAAACACAGACAGGGCTGAAAGGCAGATGTGGGGTTTGATCTAACTTATAAAGCAAGGCTCTTCTGGAAAATGTCTTCTTTTAAGGAGAATCCCACCTCTCCACCCCCTTCCTTCTCTTTGTCCCAGACGCTTTGGAGAGTGATTCCCCGTGTTTTCAAAGGCCCCGACGGTTGCCTTTGGGTGGAATCAACTGTGTTTTGTGGAGGCTGCCTGAGCGGTGCCGACTCAGCGTTCGGAGGAGCAGGCTGACGGTGGCAATGCGAGGCAGGATGAAATCACTTTACCAGCAGTGCGGATGCCTCATGACACGAGAAGAAAAATCAAACTTGAAGAAGCTACTTCTATTTAAAGATAAGTGTGTTGCGTCTGTGTGTGTGCATGTTTGCATGTACGTGTGTGCCACAGACTTCTCTGTGAGTGTCCCCCAGCCCCCTTGTTCCTTCCTCACTGAGAATATTCACAGGAAATGGTTTTCCTAGATTTACCCACGTACTACATCGTCACGTTTTTCTCACCAGTTATTTTCCCTGGTGTCAGGGTGGTCAAGTTGACTAATCCTCTGGTTTCAGGGCTTAAGATGGCCACTTGGAATCAGGAAAATTAAAAAACAAAACAACCCCAAGCCCCGTTCCAAGGCAGCAGACACGCAACCAGAAGCAGCAACACATGCTGCCTTGAGGTGACCGTTGGCCCTGTGCTGGTTTGAGACGCCAGACGCTGGGAGAGGGCAGCTGGGCCAGCTCAGTGGCCACAGGGGCACCGAGTGGCCCTCCCTTGACAATATTTTTCTCTTGGGCTCTGTCACCCTCTCTGAAGTTCTATGTTTCCACTCCTTTGGATGAAGGCATGAAGACCTCCATGGAAGGGGCAGCAGGTAAAGGGAACCCACCGAATCAAGAGAATCTTTTCACACCTTAGATGTCAGGCAGTCAGACGATAGGTTAGAAGGAATGAGTGAGAGGACCCTCAGGTTTTAAGGATGGGGGTGCAGCCCGGAGGCAGAATGGTAGAGGCGCCAAAAACAAGACTGGTCATCTTTGCCGACAGCTGTTTACGGCTACGACTCTTCAGAGGAGCTTTTAGTTCTGCGTTAGAAAGGTGAGTGCTGCAATATAGAGGCGATTGCTCTGAGTTCTGCGGAGGCCTATGTCTTTTTTAAAAACTTGGGCTTGAGAGTCTGAAAAACAGATGAACCAAATAAGTGACACGTGGCTGGTGGCACAAGCAATATTCATTCATGAAGTATACCAACGCTTCCCTGAGGCCGGGTGGACAGTGAAGGGGTGGGGCGAGGTCTCCACGTGGTCTGCAGGCTGCCCTCCAATCGTCCTGCTGGTCGTGAAAGCATGTTGCCTAGTTTCATTTCTCGGCAAGAACTGCTAATTTTCTGAAAGTATCAAATTTTTCCTTTAGTTCCTTTATTATAAAATAAAATTCAAATCCTGTTTCTGTCACCTATGAGCTCAGTGGTGGACCTCCCATAAATATGTATATATCTATATATATCTGTATCTGTCTATACCTGCATCTATATCTAGCTCCATGCCATAATCTCTGGAACCTTATTTGAGAAAAGTTTCTGCGGATGAAATTAGGAGCGAACACAGAGGACAGAGACTGAAGAAAAGGTCACGGGAAGACAGAGGCCGAGACCGCGGTGATGCAGACAAGGCTTTCTTCTTCACAGAGCTCTGTCATCCACATATTGGAATTCCTTTGCCTCTCTTCCATGCCGGTTACTTCCTCTTCAATTCATTAATTCAATTCATTGGGGTGATACTGGTTAACATAACATAAACTTCAGGTGTACAACTTTATAATATGACACCTGAGTACTGTGCTGTGTGCTCACCACCCAAAGGCTAATCTCTTTCTGTCACTTATATTTGACCTCCTTTACCCTCCTCCTCCTCTCCCCAACCTAATCTCTTCTTTTTTACTTTTAAAATGTTCCCACTTTCACCTTCTGTTTCTCTTAAAAATACCTTTTGTATATGTCCATCTTGTATTCTTACTAGTGCACTCTTCATTTCTTTCATTTTTAATTCTTTCCTGTCATCTCATTTCTAAATTTTCGTAATTCTGATTTTTTTTTTCCAGATTTTACATCATTTGCTAAATGTCTTTTAGCTCATGGGGACATAGGTAACGGTTCCGAACCGTTCCACACCGTGTCTTTTGGCGTGCTCCCTTGGGGAGTCCTGCTCCTTGGTTTCTTTTATCTGGTGAACACGGTGCACGGAGTTGACCTCACTGCTTTTCTATTACTCGTTTCCATGTGAAATTAGCTTTCCCGAACTTTTAAACCACAGCGTGGTTCTAAACTTTACGAAGTTCTCCTAGTGTGTTTAGGAAGTGTTCAAATATATGGCCGCTTGCTTGCTGAAATTTCCTGGTTCTGTTTGTTCCCTTTTGGGGACCTCTCACCTAAGTCTCCATTAGTCCTGTCCTGTTCCATTTGATTCCACTCCTGGCAGCTTCTCCATGTAGGGCCCTCCTGAAGGACCTGGACGGTTAGTTCCAGTGTTCATGGCAACTAGAGAGCTCTAGACCCCTCAGACCTCCGTGTAGGCCACGTGCACTTGCCCCCCTTGGAGTCGGCAAGAGGACTCCCACTTTCAGCTGCTGCTCTCAAAACAACGCCTGTGCTGCCCAGTGAAAATCTCTTGGCTCTTTGGGGCTTTTCCTCTTCTAAAGTCCATCAAAAGCCCCACTGTATCTTGGGGATATCTTGTCCCCTAGTTTTGTCATTTTCCTGGGGTTTTGGTGCTGCTATTAAAAATACCTTTTGTATTTTACCTGCTCTCACCTGGGGGTTCTAAGAGATTAAAAACGATGCTGCTGCCCATGCCACCTTCTCCGACTCTGTCCCAGAATACTACGTATCTTCGAGGCCAGCATCCCTCCGGTGTCTCATAAAAAAGCAGCACCAATTTTCTTATGTTTCTGGGTGAACTGTGGCTGGGTTTTGCAGCAGTAGGTGAAAGAAGTGTACTAATGAACCTGAGGGGCCTCTGACCACACCAAAAGGGGGTAACAGCCTGAAGTGCCAGAGGCAGAGACAGCACCCAGAGGGAAGACATGTGATAAAATGGCTGTGAGCCTCAGTGGGCACAGGACGTCAAGGGAGGGAACACCTGGCTTCTCTTATTTAAAGGACTTGGGGAATAATTCTAGTGAAGATAAAACTTCCAAATGGGAGGAATGTCTAGTGGGGTTAAAACAACAGCAACGACAACGACAACGGTAAAGAAAGAAACCTACCTGACCTTTGATTGTCTTTCCATACCTCCTACCACAAAAACTCAGGAGTGTCAGAAGTCAGAACTACAACATTTCCAAAAATTCACAAAAATTTGAGTGACAGACTGTGAGCTAGACATCTCAATAACCCCAGATCACGGAGAAGATCTCCCCAAGCGAGTCTTTCTCCTGCTTAGTGACAAACTGCAGCTCAAAGAAATACGGAGTTTCTGTGGGAGCCACTGATTTCCCACGTCAGCCCGGGAGGAGGGCGTCAGCTGCTCACCACACAGACAGCCCCACGGAGCAGCGAGTGCCATGCCAGAGGCGCTGCAGGTACGGCTGGCCTTGCTGTCAGCTCTAACTTGCCTTTCCTGCTTTTAAAAGCCTCCTTTCTCATTAGGGTTTTGTCTGTTTGGAAGACCCGACTCACCCCTGACACGCCAGTCTCATCAGAGGAGGCTGTCACATAATGATAATTTTTAAAAATGACTTTTTTAATGCAGCCCTTGGAAACTTTGCAAGAAACGTATTGATTTGAAATACTCAAGCTGAATTATGGAGCCTTGGCAAAGGGGAATGAATCTTCCCCATTCCCCATGCCTGTTGCCAAGTGTAGCTTCCAGGAAGCACTGATTGTTCTTTCTGGAAATGAGGCAAGACTCAACCATTCTATCACCTTCCCTTACTTTCACCCCTCCCTCTTCTCCTTGCTTTCAATCCACTGACAAAGGCACTTTACATTCATTGCTCATTTGCCTGAATAGGCACCCAAATTACTAATGCCCAAATTAGTAATGCCTGGCTGAGGCAGCTTCCTAAATAATGAGGCCTGATCTTTCTGGCAGACCCGGAGGCCCTTGGGAAGCAAGCTTGCAGCACGTCATTGGGTTAAGCAAGTCTTCCGGTTTTATAACAAAATTTCCCCCGCAGACCTGCATGTGTAAAGTAGAGGGTCTAAGTTCACTGATGCTAGAGATGAACAAGACCAGGGGCCAGACCTGGGGCAGGAAGGTGGGGTGTGTGTGCGGGAAAGGGGGACCTGTGCTGGGGTGCTCTCGCACTCATGTCAGGATTAACACAAAAATTTCCTGACATCTGCTGTTTCTTTCCTTTCAGTCTGGGGCAATCATCTCACCTGGCGACGGTCCAGGGGAATTCCCATCATTACCATCAAAACAGAGTTTGGTCTCACTGTGCTGAGAGCTCATCTCTCCATCCATTCGCCCACTCACCCATCCATCTAACTGATTAGGCATCCATTATGTGCTGGGTCTTATATTAGGTGCAGGGTACATCAAGGTGAATGGCACACAGATTTTAAAATCTGGGAGGGAGGAAAGGAAGGTACAGAGGGATTGACAGATCAGTACATTAGTGCAGGACCAGGGAAGACTTTCTGAACTGAAGGATGGGGCGACAGATTTCTTGGCAGAGAGAACAGTAGATACAAAGGCCTGGACACATGAAAGGGCAAAACCAGTTTGGGAAACGCTGAGTAGTTCAGCAGGACAAAAAGGAGATGCAAGTGAGCGTGTGTTTAAGTGAGGGAGGGAGCGATAAAAGCAGCTGCCTGTCAGACAGTCTGTCCCAAACTGCCCTCCTGCCACCCCCAGTCCTTCCTGTCTCAGGGAATGCCAACGCCATTCTTCCAGTTGCCAAGGCCACACATCTTGCAGTTTATCCAACCCAATGGTAAGTGCTGTTGGCTCTGCCTTCAAACTGTATCCAGAATCTAACCATCTTTGCCCCCTCTGCTGCTACTACTTCAGTCCCACCCTCCACCCTCTGTCACCGGGATTATTCTTGTTGGTCCCTAACTGGTCTCCCGGCTTCTACTGGTTTTGTTCCCATAGGGTCTATTCTCAACATACGGGCCAGAGGGCTCCATTTAAAACATGCCACTCCTCTGCTCACACTGTACACGGTGCTCACTCCTCTGCTGAAATCCCCAGTGGCTTCCCAGTTCACTCAACACTAATGTCAAAGTGCTAAAATTGACCTTCTGAGCCCCACGTGATCTGACCCCTTCCACCCTTCCTCTTCCTCATTCTGCCACACTGACCTATTTGCCGTTCCTCAAACACACCTGGCACGTTCCTACCTCGGCGGCTGTGTACTTGCTGCTATTCTCCGAAATGGCCTCACTTCCTGCCTGTCTTCCCTCAACATTCCATACAAAACTACAGATCTCTGTTTCTGACTCCCTTCTTGCTTTATGTTTTTCCTTAGTATGTATCACATCCAATCTACACATTTTACTCTTTCTCATATTTATTATTCATTTTCTTCACTAGAATATAAACAGATTTTTGTGTTTTTTTAACCTGCTTCTTTTATTTCTGTATGTATTTATTTGGTGTTCAGTGGATCAAAGGATAGGCGCATTAAAAATTTTTAAGGCAGTTTTACTCCTTGGAAAACTATCTACACGAAGCTACTACTACTATCGCTGAAGTTATTTTATCTTGACATCCAGTCTCTGAATAATACCCTCTCAAAAATCCTTTGCAGCCCCACAGGTAGACTCCAGATTAAATATATTTGATCTTTACTGTAATTAGTTACAAGAATCTGAGGCAGTAGTGAAGGAACTATTTTGATTACTGCTACATCCCTGATGCTTCAAGCAGTGTCCGGAACATTGTAGGGACTCGGTGACTAGGAGTGTGGCCTTACAGCCTGGTTTCCTGGGTTTTAATCTTGACTCCCCAAGTTATTTGCTGTGTAATCTTAGGCAAGGGACTTACCTTTCTAGGCCTTGGTCCTCAAAGTAAAGCTGGGATAGTGACAGAAGCTGCATCGTGAGCATTCAGTGTGGTGAGACGAGGGTCAGCACTTAGAACAGTGCCTGGCATAGAGGAAGCACTCGATAAATGGCAGCCATTGTTAGGAGGGGCCTTGTCTGCTGCACTAAGGACGGTTTAGACTTTGTCCTACGGACACTCAGAGTCACTGAAGGATTTCAAACATGACAGTAACATAATCAGATATTGTTTTTGAAGCTGCAGAGTGGAGGAATAATCAGAACAGGGCAAGACTGGTACGAGGAGATGGACAGAAAAGGAGATGATGGATATTGTTAGCCTGAACCGAACCAGGAGGAATGGGGAAAAGACGGGTTCAAGATATTACAAAGACAGAATGGACGGAACTAGAGATAAGCTCAATGTGGAGGAAGCAGTTGATGACAAAATCCAGGCTTCTGATCCCCGTAATTCGATGGTGGTGCCCAGCCATCCCCGCCCACAGGGGACTGTTAAAGAGAAGACATACTCAGTTTTGTTTAACACACAGTGAGTGTGGAGTAGGGAGGTGAAGAGGCCCCGGAGGCAGTCGCATACACGCATCTGGCCGTTAAGAGAAAGATCTAAGCTAGATACGAAAGACATTTGGGAGTCACCTGGTGATTGTTGAAGCCATTGGAGTAGATGAGATTTAAGGAAAACATTTAAGGAGCAAGCCAATTAAAAACAGCGTAGCCTCGAAGGACGGGGCAGCAGGAGACAAACCAGGGGACAGTAGTATCTTGCAAGCCAGGGCGGACAGGTCTCAGGAAGTAGTTAGACACATCACAAGCTGTCGTCAAGATAAGAGGAGCAAGGCATGCCCACTGGATTGAGCATCTGGTGATTCTAGCCAGCGCAGAAGTGTGATGAGGGTGGAAACCAGGTCACAGCAGATGAAGGCATTACTGGGAAGGAAATGAGGAGCTATGTGTGGGTAGCCCTCCCAAAGACTGGGCTGTGAAGGAAAAACCAGATGGGTGGTAGTGAACAGCGATGCAGAATCTAGGCAGGTTTCTTTTAAGATGGAAGGAACTAAATGCAAGTGAGAAGAAGTCTGAGTGTAGAGAAGGGAGGGGATAACCAATGGGGGAGGCTGGGGTAGAGGTGCCTGAGCTCACGGAAAGGGCTCTGTAAGCAGTGCGGGGAAGTCCTCCTGCACTCTTGTGAGCAGTGCGGGGAAGTCCTCCTGCACTGTGACTGAGAGAGCAGGGCTTTGGCAAAAATGCAGATAAGCTGAGGGTGCAGAGGGGAGGTGTGAGGAGTGCCGGCTGAGGCCCCAGAAGGAGGAGGGGGTGGGATGGGAAGTTGGGAAGCAACTGCAGCGAACAGAAGAGCACTGACCAGGGACTTGAAGGCTTGAAAAGCAGGGTCCAGCTGAGGGCTGTATTGTGAACAAAGCAACAGTGACCATTCTCTTCTGAAAATGCAGATTGTAGGCTCAGAGATACCAAGCTCCACATTGTAACTGATACAAAACCAAAACCGTAAAACCTATTCAGCGAGAATATACAGTGTTCCTGGAGAAATCAACCACTCCCATTGCTCCTTTGACTGATAACCTTAAAGGCTTCCCAGCAAGGCCATACAGAATAAAATTTCTCCCTTTAAAGAGTGACTACCATTCATTTAACCCCTCTGCCTGAGCCTGCATTTTCTCATCTGGAAAATGACACCTTAACCTGTCCCCCACACCATCCCCCCTGACACTCCCTAATGGCCGCTCTGGACCAGGCACTCCTCAGAACACTTTAGCTCACAGATTGGCTTCTTCTGACTAGACTACATCTTCCTCCATCTCTGCTGAAACTCATCCCTCCTTTAAGGCTTGGAACTAAAGTCACTCTTTCTATAAAGCCTTCTTCCCTCCTGCTTTTTAGCTTCCAGAGGACCCTGAAGCTGTATACAGAATTTCTAGCACCTGTGTTAAATTAGACTTATTTGTGCTTAAGCCATTTCCCCTACTAGGCAATGAGCTTTGTGTGCAAGCCTATCCGTGTTTGACTCCATGACCTGATAGAACCCACCCTGGTAAGTGTTCATGCTCTCTGGCTGGCATGAGGGTGGGTTGAGGGGGTGCTGTTTGCAGCTCCGGAAACAGCAAGAAAACGTTTTAACATGAAATAATGATTTGTGTATTAAAATTGAATACACCCTATAAGTGTTATCTTTCTGGTCTGAAAAGCATTGTATTGGTTGCTTAGGCACCGAGCTCATCAATGGACATTGGTCCTTGGAGTTGTATTAGGCCAGTGTATAAGACATTTCAACCCCTAATCAATTGACTGATTTATTGGCTCTTCTTCCTTCCTAAGTTTTCCTTGCTTGGCATCTCAGAGCCAATTTCTTTCCTGACATACTTCATCGTTAACTCTTATTTCTTCATCTTCCATAATGCAGGATAGCAGATGTACAAGAATACTTACTGAAAGAGAATTAACTTCTGCCATTTGAAGGAAAAACAAACTGAGATTTTACGATACAGGGTGGGGCATAAATTAGGTTATAGTTGTGAGTATGTGAAAGTTTATTCTTGTGTTATTTATTAATTATTGTATTACTTTGCATACACATAACTGTAAACCTACTTTGCCCCACCCTGCATACATGCTGCTTTGGAGATACTATCTGTTTGATCCTCACAAAAGCTCTGGCAAATGGAGACTGCAGTTCTCACTTTCCAGATGAGAAAATACGGACCCAGACAGAGGGGTTCAATGACTGATAGAGATCCTGAGTCCACAGTGGTGGAACCAGCACTCACAGCCCAGCCTGACTGACTTCAAAGGTCAGGTCCCTTGGCCTCCCAGTATCACAGCTCGTCACCAGATGGTTCTAAAGGCTGGAGAGGGCAGCCCCCCACCCACCTCAGGATAGTAATGGCACATGCTCCTGCTGGCTTTCGACTTTGAACATCTGAATTCTAAGTGGGCTGCAAGGCCCACGGAAGGATGGAAAGAAGTTGGCTTCTGGTCAAAGATTCCATTTGCTACATTGAAATATCAAAGGAAAAGCAGGAGACAGTTTAAGCTGAGTAACTTAGTGCTATCAAATTGTCAAAAGTAGTGCAGACCGGCTCTCGGCTCGATGTGCCCCACCACCTTCGTCTTAGGCAGGGGAAGATGGCTGACTGTGGGCTCGTGCAGGGAGACGCCACAGCAAATTCCGACTCTCTGCAGACCGGGAGATCTCTCCTCCATCCAGTAAGAACTAAGAGGGTCCGTTAGCTGAGCAGTGAGTTTGAGGCAGTGATCTTTTTACAACATGAAGCCAACTGTGTTACTGCTTTGCTTAAGCACTTCCAGAAGCCACCCAGGGCCTCCTAAGTTCCTGCTTAACTTGTCATATCGCCCTCTGACTGACCTGGCTCGGGCCACACGGATATACTTACAATTCCCAAGGGCACTATGTTCTCTGCCCTTTGCACTGGTCACCTCCTCTGCCTGGGATGGGCTGCTTCTGTTTTCTTCCCAGTGAACTATTCACGCTTCAAAATATACTATGATTCCTCAAGCATCACCTTGTCTGGGAAGTCTGTGAAGTCTTTTTTAATCTACGACTCCAGGAACGACTGGGCATGTTATCCTCAGAGGTGGTAAGTAGGAGAAAAAAGAAGAAGGAGAAGAAGAAAAGGCAGAAAGTGTAATGGAACTGCCCTTTGCATCAGTTTTGTGCTTCAGACTCTACAATGATTGCAGGTTCCAGGTGTTTCCACTACACCTAGCATGCTATTCTCTGCTCTCAGTCAAATGAATTTATTTGCTGTGTCCTGCTCACAAATATCCCCAAACATAAGTTATCACACCTATCAAGCCCTTCACCTGGATGTCCTTCTCCTCTGAGCCAAATCATGGAAAATGGAGATAGATGTGACCCAGTATCTAGCAACCAGGGCTTTCAAACACTTCATCTCAACAGCCAGGCTTCCCAACAGCCAGGTGGGTCAGTGGCGCAGACCTTACTGTTCTTATTCCCGCCTGAGCAACCAGAAGCGAAGGAGGCTAACTGGCTTGTCTCAAGATGCTCAACTAGTTAGAGGCAGGGCCAGGGTTAGAACTAAGGCTTTCTGGCACTCCGTCCAGGATTCATTTAATACACTGAATGCTGAAAGTAGAGTTAAGCCTTGTGGGTCAGTGACCTGTAAGGTCCTTTCCATAGTCATTCACCCTTTTACAACAGGGCCTTGCAGGGGCAGTCAGTCACCTTAAAGGGTGACCCTATTCCATCAGGGACTCATGGATCAGGAATGAGAAGCCTTGTACTTTAGTCCTGGCTTTGTCACTGCCTTGATTGGAGAGGACTTAGCTAAGACACACGGTCTTTGAGTCTTTTTTCATCTGTAAGGTGGGAGTAACTACTTCGATCATACTCATCTTGCAGGCCTGCTGTGAAATCAAACGCAGCAGTGGACAGGAAGGGTCTTCAATACTCCCACACAGCATCGTTAGCTGATAAGCAGATGTCCTGTTCGCGGAGGCTTTGACTTCTCCAGGTGGGTGTGTGATTCACCACAGAAGAGCAGGGTACATCCTTTTCTGTGGTTTAAGGCCCTGTTTCCTTCTCCTTTAGCTCTTTCTGGGCTCCAGCTCTTGGCTTTCTGAGCTTAACCTGCAGCAACAGCGCTGAGGTCTCTGCCTCTGGACGCTGGCTACCCGGGAAGGCAGCTCACATGGATGGCACTTCCCAGGGAAGAACCTGATGCAAGGCAGAGGCAGTGGGGGCGGGGGCATTCTGCTCGCATCTCTTCCCTTGGGTGCATTTTGTCTTAACCCCTTTCCAGGATGCTTGTAGAATTCTAATTTCTGGGTTAAAGTCTCCTCATTGTGTATTGTATTTGGTTTTCTATATAAGGTTTCCTTCAAGGAAAATGATACAAAGCACATCTCACAAAGCCGGAGAGAGAGCTGCAGAGCTTAAAAAGGAGGGCCATCGATCTGAGCTCTATCACGTGAATGCTAAACCACTGTGTGTCTCTGAATGATGGTGTCAAGCCCTGGCGTGTAGAGGTGGGCTAAGATCTGAGAGCTTAACAGTGGGAATGTTTGCGGTGATCTGCCCCGCATTTTGGTGATCATATTTAGGGTACTTCCTATCTGCCATACCAGCGCCCAAAAAGAAACTGTTTCCCTGTCAGGTTTGAGGCTTAATCATCTGTTGTTTGGACTTAAATATTGAAATTGGTTTTTTTTCAAGGTTTGGTTGACAATGTCAAGAAAAGAAAAAAATATTTTAAATTGGGACTACCCTGGAAAATCATGGTGACATACATTTGGACTTCTGTAAAAAAAGATTTGAATACTATAAAATAGACACAACATTTAAGAATTCTATTGAATACAATTTAATCTTTCTTTGATTCCTGAGTGGGTAGTTCAGGGCCCTACAGAAGTCCGAGGGCACCATTAAAAACAGAAGCTGTCATTGTACTGGTGAAATATAGAATGTGCCAGTTAATAATAGCTTTACAAATTCACAGAAAATCAGATAATAGGGGCTTTACTGTAACTGGGATCATGATGGTTAAAAGAATCAATGCATTTTCCAAGAGTCTAAGTCATTTCTAGGAAATAATTCATGCTCTGTGAGAATAGGACAGGATTTACAAGGAAGTGCTTTGTACTCTCTGGAAGAAAAATGCTATATAATCGTAAGTTGTTCTTCGTTAAGTTTTTATTTTGCAGGTGTATTTCTTTGCATACTGTTGTTAATCCTGTGTCTGAGGCCCTAACCGCTAACCATACATACAGGCTCTGCTTAAATGGAGTGAAAGGTTTCTCCAGCCTTTCCTAAAACATGCCACTCTGGACGGGCATATCCTAAGAAGAAATCTTTTCAAGGTCATGTTCAGAAGGACCCTTTGATTAAAGGAATGTGGGCTAGAATTACAGTTCTCAGCTCTGACTTGAAGAAAGAAAGAGGCAATGAAGGAGAGAGGGAGCAGGAGCAGGAGAGAGGGAGAGAGGGAGAGGCACACCACACACCCCTTAGCCACCAAGGACTGAGTTTTGGCCCTATTTCTTTAGAATGGGAAACTTCTTCTGTTGACTATGAGTCCACTGTGAACCGAAAAGAAGTTAGTTCACTTCCTTAGCATCTGGGGTCCCCTAATTCTGAGTCATGGCCACATTAACTCTGCTACTGAAAATGCAAGAGCTTGGCAGCACAGCCAGCCCTCGGTTCCCAGTGCCTGACACAGTGAGGCAGGAGGCAGGTCTCCGTCAAATGCAGGACAGCAGGATGGTGTGGTGTGCCCTTGGGGTTGGACTGCCCTGCCCCGGGGAGGGGAGATTATTTTCAATACTTACTTTCTCTTTATAATGCAATTCTCCCCAGTCGGGAAGGATGCAAAATTCTGACTTCCTTTACTTCTTCTAAAACAATGAACCCAACATCCCCGGGAGGGCAGGTTAGCTGTGGCTGTGGGCTCTGGCTGAGGAGCCAACTCAGCAAAGGGAAGCAGGTCACACTGGTGAACTCGGAGCCCAGTCCCCACTGGCTGGGGCTTCCTGGGGCCTCCTGAATGTCGGGAGCCCTGCAGCTCGCTGGTGGCAGGAAATCACTAAGCTATGAGGATAAAGACCCATCAGGGTCCCTGTGCAGCTTTAGGGCACATTTCTGTTTCCCCTTGTGGTGGGGAAGCAGATTCCAAACTGCATTCAAACACGATAAGGTCCCCAGCAAGGAAGAAATGAAACCCTTTAAATCTTCCGTCCCTCACGTTGCACCCTCCCCTGCTGCTTTTCGACTCACAGAAGCCTTTTGTTAGTCCTAGGAATGTGTACTTAACACAGAAAGGGGGTGTTGTGGTTGCTGTGAAAGAATACCGAGTGAGGGAGAAGAGACCGGCCTCCTGCGAGATCCTCTCCTGAAGTCTATCTACTTGATGGCGGCCTGTTTCAGGAAAACAGGGCAACTCACCCGAACACCATGTGCCCTCAATGTTCTTCCAAAAGTGCCAAAGCGAGAGGCAGGAAATAACCCCGGACAAGCATTCAGTGCGCTGCTCTGCTGCACTGGCTGCTGTGACGGGGGTGGGTAGTAACTGAGAATGAGTCCCGTGTCATTCCCTAAGGAGACCCGTGCAGAAAATGGATCTAGCGTAACAGCCCGCAGTCAAAATGCTGCAAGGTGGAAGGGCCCTCGGTGCTGGTCCTCACCAGCCTTCTGCTAATAATGCAAGATTTGTGCAAGATTCACACGAAGAGTGTGAACGCAGTCCATTTCTCCAAAAAGGGGAAACAGTCACAATGATAAATAATAAAATAATGAAAAGTATTCTGACCAAGTGGAGAACGTTTCCTTATAAACAAATACCTCATTGCAAGTAAAATATTTTACAGCATTACGCATATATTAAATGGGAGATTAAGCCAAGGCTTAAAAGTAGTTAACATTAGGACATTCTTATTGCCACACGCATGTGATTTCAAGGTGGTGCTCCCAGACAGGGTTAGCCGTTTGCAAAATTCTGAAGTAGGCAAATTTCCTCTCAGCTTTCCAGTTCTTTGTCTTTTCCCTTCGAGGACGGCATCATGAAACAGTAAGTGAGACCAGGCTTTGGAGTAGGCAGCTCTGGTTTAAATCTCAGCCCTGTCCCTGACTAGCATTACGACCCATTAAGATGGGACACTTAGTCTCCTATCTTCATTGACGCATTTATAAAAAGTGGATCTCAACTCACAGCTGTGAAAGTTAAATGTATGAAAGTACTGGATCCTCGGCAGGCACTCAGAAATGTTACCTTCCTTTTTCCTTTTCCTCCCTACCCACCCTTACCCTGAAACCTGCACCCTAGTGACGTACGTATCTGTGTCTCCTCCGCCTCCCCTCGCACCATGAAAACATGCTTCTAGGAAGGGATCTAAAAATGATGACGTCCACCCAGGTCTGTGTGTGTGTGTGTGTGTGTGTGTGTTAAAACCAAAATCCATGCTCAAGCAGTAAACTGCTAAGGGTAGAAACCCAGGCACCAACTAAGGGCCAGGAAGTATTCTGAAGGCAGCAAGTCCTTACTGGAAACTCTACAACCAGACAGATAAGCTGACAACTCCAGTGGCAGGGTGGCCATAGAATGTTCCAAAAGACACTGCTTCTTGCAAGTATCGCCAGCCTTTGCTAACCTACCTTTCTTTTCGTACCGATGACAAGCTTTACATTTACGGAAACAGAGATCTGTCATTTTTAGTTAGATTCTAAATAAGTCCCGTATTCTAGATACCACTAGAGCCTGAGGCAAAGGCAGAAAGCGTGGTGGAGATTGAGATCCTGTGACAAATAATATCGGGACAGTGGTCAGAGATGGAGAAGAAAAACACAGAGGATGGACGATTGTTGTTCCACGGCCACGAAAGCAGTACAAAGCTTTGTCTGAATACACGTTATGCCTCTAAGTATTTAAAGAACTTTCTGACAACTGGTGTTGTTTAGAAATGGCACGACTGCCTAGGATAGGAGACAGTAGGTCCCACCCACAGAGTGTCCAGGCTGAAAGTGGCCGGCCAGCGCTCAGTGTAGCCACAGGGGGAATGGTGGGCCAGGTGATCTGGAGTGTCTGCCTAACCCCAGGAGTCTTACCATACATCTGCAAAAGCAGCAGCAAAGAAAAAAGTAAACAATAATTTCAAGTCTTCCAGGAGGTTGTTACTAAAGACGAACCCAACCCAGCTTTCCAGGTCAATCCTGATCAGAAACAGACAAAAAAGTCTGACATGTGGATTTCGTTAATGGTTATACTCATACAGGTTTCAGACTGGATCTTGCCAACTGAAACCTCAACACACAAGGGGTATTGCTATTTTAGTGTGTCTTCTCTTCCACTAATTCACGCTTACGCTTTTCCCTGTCGTGACATTTAGAAACTGTGGGTGGGGGCACGCGGATGCTTGGCTCAGAGCCGCACAGCCGTGATAAAGACAAAGATGCGCACACGAGCGCCCTCCACACTTAGGCCATGCCCTGTGCTTTCTGGGTCTTTGAAAAAACGCATTTGAATCATTGGTCTTCAGTGCTCCTTCTGAAGTAAAGAAGAGTTGTTTTTCATGGATTTGCATTCAAGAATTTTCAGCTTGAGACGTGGTGCTAATTGAATCACTTTCAGCCCCTCTGTGAATTTTGGCTCTGGAACAGCCCCGTCCAGAGAGAATCAGGAGAAAAGGGAGTTGGGGTTTCCTTCCTACGCTCTGGGTCAGCTCACAGAAGGCTGTAAGCAAAAGCTGTAGTCCCTCCCCAGTTTCTAAGCAACCGCTGAGATTAGGGTTTTACAAAGGGTGGGTGGGAGATATGGCTTTATCACAGACTAAGGGACATCTAAAGATATTGACCCCTCCCAGCCCAAAGGAAGATGGAGAAAGGGACTAAACTAGGGGTAAAGAGCTGGTTCTACTCAAACAACTATGTATTCTGTGGCTTCTCTGTTTTATTAAAAATTTTATAAAAGTAATTTAAAACAACACTCACAAAGACAAATATATAGTTCAATATAACTATAAAAACATATCCTAAGTCAAAACATACAAATGGTTTGAAAATGATCCATTCTCTTGGGTCATCCATATCATTCTCCTCTTCATTAAAAGGGAGAATCAATTGTTGATTATATGCTTTTTCTATAGCTCTGGCTGAATGAATCTGAAACTTAATTCCTACTTTACTTTTTTATTTTCATTTCTCCCTTCTTACAGCTTCTTTACTCCTTTTTCCTTCATACCTCTCCCATTTCTTTCCTGCATTCATCTTGTGTCTTTCCTTCTCCTTCTCCAGTACTTCCCCTGCATCCTTTCCTTCCTCCTTGACCATGACACATTCAGTCATCCCTTTACCTATAGCTCCTCTTTCCCGAACCTCCTATCACGTTTAAATAGATCGTCCAGCTATAGGTGAGAATTCCCCGAAGTCATATTTCTCAACTCATCCTTCCTCTTCCAACAAGCACTCCCTTTCTTTGCCTAGGGACCCTACTCACTTCCATTATTTTCTATGAGCACATCACTGCCTCCATAATCCTCTTCCATGTAGCTTTATTTGTACCTTATCAGTTACTTTTTTCTTCTTATTGTCTCCTAATGGGGGAAATATGGTGGATGGGTGGAGGTGGTGTGGCTGGAATTGTGCAGAGAAATGCAAAATTCACATTAAAGTTGAAGTTACTCATATGGCACAATGGTTTGTGGGGCCCAATTCCATTCCCCTTGCATCTGTCAAAAAGCTGAGATTTTGGACCAAACTATGTACACCATCCTTGTTACAAATGTTTGAGAACAATTAACTGCTGACAGAAAAAAAGATTTATATTGAAAATTCTAGAATGCTTAATAGGCATTCTTTTTCAAGTGAAGTTTGCTCTTCTCTCTCATGACCCCGCCACTGGTTTACGAGCGGGCCCACTGCTGGCGACAGTCGGGGAAGGGAGCTGCAGGCCACTGAAGAGAAAGATGCGTGCTGCCGCCCCTTCAGAAGAATGTGCCAAGGCACAAAAAATGTAGGTTAGGCACTGATTTCTCAAGTTCAAAAAGTAATTCCTATTTTTGCCCAAGTTCTTGGGGCAAGTGAAAAGGTGATTTGAAACCCCTTACAATTATTTTTACAAAAAAGAAATAAAACGTTAGTTCCATCAAACATTCCTCGCTCTGGGAATAAAGACGCCTCTAGACAGGTGTCTCTGTTTTGTTGGGAAGGCAGTTAGTTTACATAGACAGATTTACGTGAAGCCTCCTTTCTTTAAATAGGATGTGTTCCTGCCTGCCAGTGAGTAAAACCTAAAGTGGGTTATTTGGTTAGTCTTTACATATTATTTTATTATGGGACTATCCTTTTCCTGTTGTCTACCTTTCAGCAGGCTCAGAAAGGAAAAAAAAACGTTCATTTCTGAGGTTTCACGGCACAGCTGTCAACTAATAGCCTTGGGCCCCACCTGCTCATGCCGAACGAGGCCTGCAAATGCAGAGGTCCCTGCCCAGGGCCACTGTTGCCTGGCTGGAAGCCTGACCATGCCCACGTTCATCGAAAGCCCACGAGCATCCGCCTGTACTTTTCTTCACTCTACCCATTTTCTCTACCACTGCACATTTCTGCAAGTGCTTAATAAAAAATGATGCTTGAAATATGCTATTAAAACCCACCTACTCTCTAGTGTGCATTTATTTTCTTTGAAATTCTCTAAGATCAAAATGAACTAGGCGCCTGCTTCTACTACAATTTACAACTGCCAAGCAATTTTTACTGAGCTATAAAAAGCAACACAATTACATCAATCGCGTGGGAATCACTGCCTCTTTATGGGTAACCTTATCATGGAGGGCTTTACAGCCTACACTTACCTGGCGATCTGAAATGGGCGGCCCTCAGAGTTTGCCTGCATCTTTAAAACCCGGAGTAGATTCCAGAAACCCAAGAACGTTTGTCAATGTGACAATTCTATGTATTAACTTGACTGGTGATGGGACATCATGAAGTGGCTGTTAGAAGTCACTGTTTGCCTTTAAGAAATGTTGAGCGTGTTCAGAAACGTCAGGTCACGGGTTAGGGCTAACTCCCAGGCTCAAAGGGTAAGCTCACAGAGTTGAGCTCATCTGCCTCCTCGGGGCCGGCTGGCAACAGGCAGGCGAACACCAAGCCCGTGTGCTAGAAAATCTCAGAGCCCTGGAACGGGCCCACTTCTCCCTGCAGCGAAGGTGCGACACTCTGGCCAATTCTTTAAAATAATAAATATACTTCAACTCAAACAAACAATAAGTTAAAGCTTATTGTTCCTTGAGGACAAGAGCCTGCTCTTTGATATTTTCTTGTCTACTGTCTACAGTGTCGAGCACACTGCCAAGCACACGCTGGGAAACACTGTTACATGGAAACCTAAGATGACTGCTTCATTGTCAACTTGCAGTGCCCAGGACACAGGTGTGCAGACTACATGCGTCTTTCTTCGGTGCCTGCTTCCTCTGTAGTTCCCTCCACCAGGCGGTAAGCTTCTCAGTTTTCATGCAGTACTCGTTCTGCGGTATAGCTAGAATGCTATCAAATTCGTATCCTTTCACCTCTGTGCCACCCTAGTCCAGGGTGTAGATAATTGAAACTTCCCTTTTATTAGACATTTGGTGTCCAGAACCCTGCCTCTAAATTGTTTACTTTACATCTTCCACTTTACTTGACTTCAAAGATCCCTCAACTGGACGTGCTGATTATACTGTTCTGAGGGGCAACAATACCTTGTCATGTTCCCAAAAGATCAAATTCAGCAAACAAGTGTGACCATTTAAAGTCTATGTATAATATATACATGATGTCATATGCTGGCAACCGCATGCGGTAGAGATTGCTGTGCTTGGTTTACAGAAGAAGAACCAGATTTTATGAGGTCCAAAGTTACACAGCGTAGTCACGGCTGCTCGCTGTCCTTAGAATAAGGACCAGAGTCCTGATTGTGACGCTGCCTCTCTCTACCTCACTATCTTCCCTCCCTGTAGTTCCATAACGTGTCACTCTGGTTTTCCATGGCAAATTCACCAGATTTCATCTGGCTGGCCTTTCCAGTCCTTGAAGGCCAAATCCTCTTCTAGTCTCAGGGCTTTCACATGCCTTATTTCCCTCCCCAGAAATAATCCCACCTCCTCTTTACTCGATTAACTCCTGCTAAGCTTTTAAGTCTCCTCTTAAATGTAGGCCATAGACTAACTTCATCGAATGTGCCACAGACACGTTCCCACACTTCATGCTTTCAAAGCATCGTGTAGCACCACACCAATTCGCTTACCCCCAGGTGTAACTAAATAGATGAGTCCTACCCGTGTCTATCCCTGCTCCTGTCCGAGCGCCTACTAAACCACAGCAGACAAATATAAAAGGTACAAACCCATAAAGAGAGTGAATGGGGGAAAAAAAAACCATGGCAGTTGAGAGGGGTAGACAAAAAAATGGAGGATGGAAAGCAGACAGGTATCTGACTTAGCAGAGTGGACAGCTGACCCCTGCCTGCCTGCAGGGAAATATCAACGAGAAACAAGCTGGTGTACCTGACCAGACCTCAAAAACCTCATAAACTAGAGGTACCAAGTATCTCTGAAGACAGAAGGGGGAGCAGAGGGGGCTACCAATAAAAGGACCTGTGGCATGTCTGTATTCCAGCCTCCCCTAGCCCAGCAACTGCTCCTCCTGGTAGACGACAGAACACCTGCGTGCTTGATGAGGTTGAGTCAGAAAGCAACCGGTCCAGGAAGGAGCAAGGATGAAAAGCACACAGGGGGATTCAGTGGAAACCTGCCTTATGAATGATAAAAGTTCAAGCCCATTCCTGGCTTGGCTCCTTACAAGCAGGAGACCACAGGATTTCTTAGGGGCACAGCCACTTGCCCAGAAGACTTTTGGAGCCTTTCATGAAATAGTCAGATGCCCAACTGAATCACCACAGTTGGACCCACCAGGCATCAAGCCTCACCCGTGCACACAAAACTACCGATTGCCATTTTTAATAGACGCCTGAGGGTCACCATCCAATTAAAAAATCACAAATCAGGTGGTAAAAAGTGCTATGAAGAAAAGAGTGCAGGGGAAAGGGGATGGGGCATGAAGGATGGTGCCATTTGGACAACGCTGTCAGGGAAGCTTCTCTAAGGAGGCGATACTTGAGAAGACACCAGGAGAAGGTGAGAGACGGGGCCACGGGGAAATCTACAGGAACAGCTTTATAGGCAGAAGGACAGCAAGTGCAAAGGCCCTGAGGCGGCAGTGTAGTTGTACTGTTCTAAGTCTAGCAATAAGAGCAATATGGCAAAAGGGGAATGAGCACAGCAAAAGGTGATAGATGATGAGTTGGAGACGTTTACAGTGCAAGGCCTGGTAGCTCACGCTGAGAGCTCAGAATGCTTCTACATGTAACTGGGAGCCAGTGGAGGTCCTGTGGCAGTAAATGACGTGACCTCACTTATATTTTACAGGGATCACCCTGATTTCTTTCTGTGTGGGACATGACCTAGTTATCTAGTGTGGATTAATTCCTCGGTAAGCATCTGTCTCCCCTACTACCCTGTAAGCAACAGGAAGGCAGGGGCCACATCTGTCTGGTCACTGATACACACCGGTTACCTCACAGTATACAGCAGTCACCCAGTAAATGATCTGTTGAAAGAATAAATACAGCAAGAGTAGAACTGAAAATTAGTTCTGAGAAATCAAAGCCTGCGGTGCTTCTAATACACTAACTAGATTTCCTAAAAAGATAAGAATATGTACCAGAGTCCTATAATACTTCATTATAATTTTGGTAAAGACTGTGAAATAACAATAATAAAAATATCACTTGGTTCATTCTATAGATATTATGACATCACTGTGATCTATTTTAAAATAAGAATGCATTAAAATGGCAGTTATTCTTACACAGACAAATGATGCTACTCAGTACCTACAATGACAGTATCTCTCTACAACATATTGCAGTTAATCCCACCCTACTGTATAATATAAAATCAAACATAAAACCAAAAGTAAATCATATTGCAAAACATTTAAACAAACCCTATGCTTCTTCTGAATGCCCCCAAACTAAATCACTGTTTTCATTTCCATATTTAATTAAAGTTTATCCCAAAGCATTTTCACAAAATCAACCCATCATTGATAATTCACTATGTCAAAGATCAATACTCAATAAACTGTAAGGTGAAAAAATTCACAACTTTCATACATCCTTGAAAGAAACTATGTCCAAGAACACGTTCCCTTGTGACTTTTAGGATTCATTCGTTCAACAAACACGCAGTGACACTACGTGCCAATAATTCATAAAATCTATTTACAAAGACGAACAACAGTGTCTGTCCTCCAGGAGTCTAACAGAAGACTTATCAGCCCGCAGATTTCCTCCTGGTTAATTGTAATTTCTTACATGTTTTCCTAATTTGCAATGTGGACCAAGAATATAACCACAAAACCCCACCTAAAAGTATATCCAGGTCAATAATTTTTTTTGGATGCTGGTATCATTTCCCATAAACAAAGCAAGAAAGAACACCAGCCTGTGGCAGATGTTCGGGGAGGTGGGAAGTAAAAGCTTCCATTAAATCTAATGCATTCCGGGGGTGGGGGAAGGGCCACATTAATCCTTAAACCAGGAAAATAGCATCTATTGAGAAACTTGTAGAGAAATGGACGTGGGTTGGGGCAAATCGAGTAATTAGGAAACATCATTCAGGTAACTGTCTAGCCATATGGCAAGAGGAAAAAGAGGGGGTCAATGATTTTTATTATATGACAAGGGCAGGACGAGCAGTAATGGGTCTATCGGTCACCAGGGAAAATTCAGGCTCATTAGGAGACCAAACTTTTAAACTGTGAGCTGGGCTGAGGGCTGCTAAAGAATCCTACAGCATTCCCAACACTGGAGATAGTCAAAGCGAAGTTCAACCCCAAAGGATGATTTAGCCTGATGACTTTGCCCAAATGCTAGCAAAGAAAATAATCCACTGGAGATCCAGAGTAGGTCAAACGAATGTAAAGCTGACTGAAGAATTTTGTGCGATGGCCCAAGACTGGTCGTCCTGCAGTCGATACTCGAGACGATTTACAGTTGGTGTTTAGTAAACCGCTTCCAGTACAGTCAACCATGTCTGCCAATGACAAGGACTAATTAAAATTCCCAGTCCATGACTGGCGGCTGAAAATAAATGTTTGTAGTATATGTAAACCCGTAATACTGAAGACTAATGGGAATGTGTGTTAAAATGATAAAAAAGAATCAGATCTGGACCCCTGAGACAGTTTCCAAGCCCTCGATGCTTCCAGACAAGAAGCCGTTGTGGCAGGAACCAGCCTCATTCGATACTGAGGCAGTCCTTTTAACCACGAGGGCTGGTCTTCTACACGAACTTGCCGATCTGTGGCTTTCAGCTTCTAGAAAATGCCACCCATGTGAGACTCTTGCTTCTGTACACTTGCACTTTCTTGCCCTCCCAGACTTTGAGAAAGCCAGCAAAAACCAGTCCACCCTCCTTGGCGGCTGAGGTTTAGAGATGTAAGTGGTTCATGTTATCAGCCCCCTGCAGTGCCCTAACCAACAGGAAGTTTCCCCAGAGTTTCCATCACAGGAAATTTCCTGTGAGGAAGCTCTTAACTGCACAAACAAAGAGCTCCTCAGCCCCTCACAGAAACTGCAGAGGCGGCTGCAGCAGTGCGGGCAGACGGGGGTGGGTGTGAGTAAGGGTGGAAGTTGGCAGAGGGTTGAGGGGTGAACAGCATGGGAAGAAATGGAGGGGAACAAAGAAGTTATTTTACTTCCCTTAGCCTTGGATCTGTCAGAAAATTGCTTACTAACTGGCACATGTGGGCTTTCACCTCCTGGGCAGCACCCTCACCCCAGGCCAAACTGAACTTGGAGAAAGAAGAGCTAACGGGAGTGCAGGTTCTGCTGGGAGGACTCACCCTTAACCTCTCTGAGCCTATTTTCCCATTTGTACAGCTAGGGGCACAGTGATGATTAAGTGAGAGAGACACACATATGTAGATACTAGGAAACTGTAAAGTACCATGTAAATATAAGGTAGTACTAGCCTAACCACAACAATATTCTCACTACAGCAAATGCCTGGATAACGAACGGTGTGTTGTACACAGAAGAGTGAGGCCTGTCCCCGGCAGGACCGGGCTATTTCCCGGTCTTTGTCAGGCGATCGGAATGAAACGGGGCACCAGCTGCAGAAACGAGGTATTGTCATTACCTAAATTTTTTTGGTTACATTGAGATTCATTAAACGAGCTTTTATTTTCCCAACTGTAAGAAGCATTTTCAAAATGTAGGAAATGGGCCTAATTGCTCTAAGCCATAACCAGAGAGCTGCCTCTTGAACTAAATCAGATAACTTAAAAAAAATTTTTTCCCCTTTTCTTCTAAAGGCCAAGGTCAGAGTTTTAAAAAGAAATGTCAGTGAAGAGGTCTATTTTGTTCTCTTCCAGTTAATTTATGTTTCTCTGTTTGCATATTTGCCATTCTGATGTGGGGAGTCTCCTCAGAATAATGTAAAACAAGGACGCCTGGGATGATGGAGGATGACTTTTCAATGAATACGGCTCCCTGTTTTTTTGGCTTTTCTTTTGAAAGCCATGATGTAATTGTACTACTTGAGGGGTAGACTAAACACTCAATGTTTGCTGTGAAATACCCTTGCTTTTTAATTCTTTCTGGAGAACACCTGGTCCCATACTCTTGAAAAACATTTTAAAATTGGAATCTCTTTTTGGGAAAATATTCTGGGGGCTCACTCTATCAAGGGGCAATAGCATTGCCTTTTTTTTTTTTTTTACAGCCCTGTTGCAAAAATAAACCTGTATTTCAAACTTATAGTGTAGGAAAGAGCCAAACCAAAAAAAAGAAAAAAAGAAGAAGAAAACAATTTCTGAAGAAATGGGGGCCGTGAAAATGGAAACTCAACAAGGCGACAATGGCGCATGTAGGCCGACTGACCAGGCAGAGTCAGCAGAGCAGACACACACACATTTTTAATAATCACAGAAGCCATTCAGCCTGGCTAGTGTGGCAGCACACAACACAATACGGCCTCCTTGAAACTCTTCCCCCCAAACCGAGAGGATTCAACTCAGTCTTAATATATTAAGCACACACCATGTGGCCGACATGGCCTCTGTCTGCAAGGAGTCACTCTCCAGCACGCGATGTAGACACACAAGTAAGAATAAAACAATGTAAATCATGTCTAGCGATCAGCCCTGTGCAGGAGCAGGGGCTGTGCGTGTTCGGGCAGAATGAGAGGGCCGGGCAATGAGGTGGAGGATGCACAGAGGGAAGGACACCTCTATGTGATCCAGAAGGGGTGAGGGCTACTTTTTGGTCCTTAGATGGTCACTCCTGTCCTCCACCCCGGCTGGAGTGTGACATAATCTGCCACCAAGGTGCAACTTTGATTCTGAAACGCAAACATAAGCCCTGCTCTCCGCAGAGGGGCGTCATAGAGTGGTGAGTGGAGGCTGTACAGAAATGAGTGGCTGGGATGAAAAGGAGATGCTCTAGAAAAACTTCCTTCAAAACAAACCCCAGAAGCTGAGGGTGAAAGAAGCCCAGCAGCCCCTCAGAGCCTTTACACTGACTCCAGCTGGAAACACACCCAAGCAATTTCCAGTTTGTAATGATAGACTCTAGGGAAAATATATCTACAACTCTTAGCATTTACCTTGGGTCAGGCATTTTCCTATACATTGTCTGATTAATTCCTCACACCAGTCCTGAAAAGGGAAAATATTTTTATTCCCCGGATGAGACAAAGAAGCGGAAATGCAGAGAGAGAAAGTGATTGCCCTTTACACAGCTGGGGGCTGCACAGCCAGTCACACTGCTGCCATCAGTCTCAGCTTCGAAGCTCCAAGTCCTGCCATCTCACCTCCCTCCCGGAGCCCCACGGACACCTCCCTGTGCAGCAGCATCCAGGTACACCATGCGCCCCACCCAGGGGCGCGGAGAAGTCGGGCTGTGAGGCATTAGTCTGGCCTTCCTACCCAAATGGCAATGCAGAACAGGAAAGCAGAGTTCTCCTGTTGGTTCTGATTATGCTCACACGTTGGATTTGTTCATCTAGTCTATTGTTACAATTCAGTAACATTTCTTTAATGTTTTCTGAGTCAAATAGAGGTGAGCCACGGAGCTAAGGTTTCTCTTCTTCTCTCATCTACACCTAACTCAGGATGGAAAGAGACCGGCAACTCCCAGGCCTGGGCACTGGGGGCCATGAGTGGTTCTGAGGCTAATCAGGAGATTCCAACTGGCTGGTGGGGCTCAAGAGGAGGGGACACTACCCGCAGGCTTACCGGCCCCTGGGGGGGCGGGTAGGAGGACACAGGTGGAGAATGGGACCGCGTGCTTGCGTTTAGGAACCCTAAGGTAGCATCTGGGATGCTGTGAAAGATGAGTGGCAAGAAAGGAGACTTGCTATACACACTAGCCATTTAAGTGCTCTTGGAAAATTCTGAACCTGTATTAGCCCATTCTCTGTCCTCAGGCTACATGGATAAAAATGGCTGTGGGTAGCTGTCTCCTCTTCTTCCTCTCCCTTCCCCCCTTGCCTTTAGTTAATTGCAGCTGTGGTCAAGGGCCTGCAGCCAACAGTCCCACAATGCACTCCTCCGCAGGAAGTTCCTAAGATCTCTTCCTGAACAGGAAATTTCCTGTGGTCCAACAGACATTCCTCCCAGCCTTTATCACTCACATACATTTGTTTTGGCAGATACTGGGTCTTGGGTAAGAACAACAAGAAACGGTTGAAGGGAAAGCTACCTCAAGGGGGAAAAAAATGCAGTTATTGTCAGAAGGACGTGTGACTAAATTAACTCCTACCTCGAAGGAAAACAAACACTAGCAAAATGGACCTGAGAGAGCTGAACTGTGAGAGAATGTAAATACTATCCAGTCATGCAACATTTAATTTTTTTTCTTTTTTTTTGTAACTCAAAGTGAAGGTAGGCAGGCCTTGGGAGGGGTGGCAACTTCAAAGCAATTTGTACATGTCACTGTTGTAAAAGTTGGGTTCTTACAAACAGCATGGCTAGGAAGTGACTTACATTTTAAACCTTTCTGCGATTCCCTTATGTATGGACCGAATAGAACTGATTGCCTTATTTACAGAGTCATTTCCATCGCGCCCACTTCTGGGCACCAGGGCCCTCTTTCCTGGAGGCTCACAAGCCAGCATGTCACACACTTGTGTGGCTTCCCGGCAGCTGAGCCTACACTCTCGGAAGCTCCAGCAGCAGGATGAGACGAGTGCGAGCCCTGGAGCTTCAGCAGCACGGGTTTCCCTCCCGGCCAGCCTCACTGACTCCGACCCGCAATCCACCCTTCACAGAGGTCCCAAAGTATTCTTCCTGAGCGCGGCGAGGGAGCTCCTCACGTCCCTGTCTGAAACCCTTCAACGGCACCCGTGGGTTTAGAGGGAAATTTTAATTGGTCAGCTTAGCACAGCCGGCCTTCAGCACTTTCTAGTTTCATTATTCACCGCTCCCCTTCACTCCGGTCACCAGCTTCGGCTAGCTCCTGGAACCAACCATGCACTGCACTTCGGCTTGCCTTCCTCTGTCTCTCACTTTTTCAGGCCCCAGGTGAAACACTCCTCCCTTCCTGGGCCAGTCGCGTCTCCTCTGTAGGCCAATGACATGAATCGTGTCCCCAGTCACCCTGTGTTCTAAGTTGTGGTTTTGTTCTCAGTCTTCCCTGAGAGATGACAAGTTTCTTGAGGGCAAGAACGACCTTATTTGTTTTTGGAACCCGAGAACTAATGACTGTGCCTGACACAAAACAGATAGTTGATAAGTATTTGCCAGAAAGATAATCTTCTGAAATCTTATCCTTGTGTGGTAATAAAAACTACAGAAATGCGCTCTTTTTCTACTATAAAATAAACAGATCACACAAAACTGTTTTGTATCGTAAGCAGTCTAGCAATCTTCTTGGTCTATAAGACCGTTGAACTAAAATCCTTTCCCTGAAACCATGCAGACTCGGAATGTCCATTTTCTCCTGCACATGAGATTTGTGCATAACATTAGTCTTATTTATTTTCCTTGGGTTTAACTGTAGTGAGATGCTTGGCTGTCTGCCCCTGTGGCCCTATAACCTTTCCAGCTGGGCTTACTTAACCCCCTCTCTATAAGTTCAGCTCCACCCAGACTGCAGCCCATCCCCTCCTCCCTCCTCCCCTTTATCAAGAGGAAGCTTGGGGCCAGTCATTCAGGGAATCAGTATTGAATCACCCCAACTGCTGGCTTTACTGGACCTCACTCTGTAACCCGGAAAAGGGCCTTTGCTGTAATGGGGCCCTTATCTTAGTTTCCAAGGCAGCTCTGTCTTCTGGTCCTTCTTCGTAACAGAGGGCCTATGATTGAATCCCAGTTTCTATGGCTGGGGTTCTGCTCCCTGCTCCCTGAGTTCTTGTTTCCAAACTTGATGTCAGACCCCAGCTCCCAGCTCCCAGCCACCCGCATCCCTACCACACTCCCCAATGACGGGCAGCCCTGGCCTTCCTCCCAGTATCTGACACTCAGACGTCCCTCATCCCTTGACTCTGGGGGCACAGCTGGAGTTTTGGAACTGTGAATGTCACATCTCTGTTCCCCGTGCCTAGACTAGTGCTAGGCACCTTGTACAAATAAAAATAATAATGTTTGGAAGACTGAATGGCCTGTCGAAAATTGAGCTTTATTTATAGCATGGTCTGGATTTGCTAGGAACATCATAGTGGAGGATGAGCCAACTATTTCTAGAGTCTTACGAGAGAGAGGATCCTTCATTGGAGAAAAGACATCTGAATGCCTCTCAAAAAGAAGGAGATAAAGCCCTACTTCAAGAAACAATCCCTCGGTGTTATTCCATTTCTTAAAAGAAAGAGAAGAAAGTTTGTAGAGAGAAAAACCTGTGGGTGTGCAGCCTCAGCCTCCTTGAAGGCTTCCAGGCATGACACGACACAGTCAGAGCTCTGATTTCAGTGGTAAGTGACCTAAGAATCAGTGCTGCCGTTAAGGCCATCGGTACCTTGAACACCTGTGGCCACTCTGGGAGGGTCGGGCAGTTGTTTCCACTGCTTTATTCCTACCTCATCGGCTGGGAATCAGGAGATCTGGGCTCAAATCCTCACTCTGCCACTTACTAGCTTGATGACCCTGGACAAGCCCTCTCCCTCGCTGAGTCTCGGTTTGCTCATCTGTGGGCTGTGGATTACACTGCCTGGGCTCTTGTGAGGGCTAAAGAACATGGTAACTGTCGCGGGGCCGGCACACACGGGGTGGAGATGAACGTGGCATGAACAGGTGAATGTGAACCCTGGCCAGGACGATTTGGTGCGACGTGCTTTTTCTCCTCTCCTCTGTGGCTTGTGCATAAGACCTAAATCTCCATCTGACCTCTGTCTCGGATGTGTCACTAACTAGTCCTTGTCATGTGACTTTCGCTCACAATGTACTTTCCTTCGTTACAGGCCAGTAGCTGAACCAGAGGCTGAGGTGTCCGCATTTTACCTGTGGAAAGTGGACTCCTCATTCAGGGGCAAAGGGAAAAACCTGAAGAATGTGGCTGAGGTCTTTTGGGTGTCATCCTTTAAAGGAATGGACTTGCTGTCGTCACTCTGATCAAATACATCATATTATTTTTCTAGGCTTTTTGAAGTTGAACTAACTGGTACAGGTGGGAGCCTCTTCACATCTTAGCTAACATTTATTGAGTCCCTACTACGGGCCAGGCACTGTACTAAGTGAGTGGACTTCAGGAAACCAACCCTTAAAGCTCTACCATCTGCAATGGCTCCTAACTGCAACTGAAGATGACAGCCACTTTGGCTCTCCAAGTTGCTCCATGCAGTGGCCTGCTTTCCTTGGAGGGTGCCCCTCCTCCCCGAGTCACTACCAAGGCCAGAACAGCCTGCTACCAGGCCTCGTGTGCCAAGGACAGGGAACTGGAGGCAGGATGTTTTGTGAGGAAGGCCCTCCAGCCACCAGTGGAAGGACAGAGCCCCTGCTCTTCAACTTCAGGGCCCTTTCTGATTTATCCATATTTAAATTTATAGTATAAATCTATTCGGCTTTAACTGCTCCTGTTTTTATTTTTTTTAAACAAATATTATACTCTGAGGTTCAATTTGAAGGAAGCAATCTTACAAATTAAAAAAAAAAGGCATAGATGCAGTTCATATCCAATGAAACTATTAAAAACACATATACACACTGATTACTCTTAGACTACCAGTGAACAGAGAACCTTAAACAGAGAAGCGTTAGGCATATAACGTAGTATTTAAGACATTTTCCAGAGGACTGCTGTGGATATGAAAGAAAGATTGTTTTGGTCAATTAAAGAGTCACAAAACACATTAAGATGTACATGAGGATTTATTAAGTCTTGTAGGCAGTTAAAATGAAAGTTGAGGACATGGCCTTTTATCTTTGAAGTATTTACCGCCAAATAGGGAAGGGATAACAAATAAATGTATTGCACCAGGAGCAAACACCACTGATGTCTGCATGGAAAGATAACTAGACACAATTTGTTTCTGGAACCACCACGTAATATAACAGCATCCTCCTGCCAAAATCCAGACTCCTAATGATATTGGTGCCTACAAATCTAAGACGACTGTTTTATCCTGCAAAGCCGTAAAAAAGTGGGCCGTGGTATAGCATAGAACTAAAGCAACCTCAAGAGACCGAACACTTAAGGGCAATGGAACGCTCCGGTATGAGTCAGGCGCCTTGAGTCAAGCTGACCTCTCTGCTCACTGGGAATCTCTCCTTCAGTTCCACAGCTAGCACGGGGAGGCTATATTTAATGCCCAGGCTTTAGACAGCGGAGTCTGGTTAGAATAAGATATCTGAGTCCGGGGCAGCAGTGAGGCGCCAATGCCTGGAATTCATAGTAGAAAACTTGCTTGTACCCAAGCAGCTGGGCTGAGAAAGAACATGTTCCCAGATCCCCAGACCAGAATGGTCAAAATAATCCTGGGTTTAAGGGGTCAGACAGGGGCTGGTTTTATAGGAAGCATCTCCCTGCCTTTGAGCTTAGCCAGCGTCCAGTTCCAATAGCTATTTTAAGTGCACTCTCAGAGCTGCCTCTATGCTCACACCCACACTGAGGTCCAGGATGGAGAGAGAAAGAGAGAGAGGGAGGGAGGGAGAGAGGGCGGCAGGCTGACTGACTGACTGGGCTTTACTGCTCCTTCCCTGGCTTCCGTGGGTTCCCACTGTGCTTCTAAGAAAGCAGGATTCAGTGCGCGTCAGGGCTGCAGGCTATATTTATACCCATCCAGCTGCCCAGTTGCTGAGCTCTTCACAATTACAAACAGCAGGAGAACAAGATGCCTTCCAGAGGGACCATTTTCTCATGGTATTTATTCTAGATTTCTCTGAGATGATCTCAGCATTTCTATCTTTTTGATAAAGGAAAAAAGTAAAAGGGAGAAGAGAGAAACAAAAAAAACCCAACCAACACCAGAACTGGTGGGCACAGTTCTCTGATGCCAAAGCAAAAGCCCATCCTTTCTTCTAGGCACAAAAGGGGCGCTGCCTTCCTCCCTGGGCTGTGTTTGTCATGCAGCCCAGCTTATGCCTGGGACACAGACATGAGAGTCACACAGCTCCACACATAACTGCGTAGAGGCACCTGCTCACCCCGGCTTTCTCCCCCGCCTCCTAAGAGGCAAAAGAGAGCAAAAGGTAGTATGTACTAAGAAAAAAAGGGAGGCTTCGGAATGGGACTCGGCTTGACTCCCGGCTGCCACCATCCATCTGTGAGACCCTGAGTAATGAAGCAGAGTTCTCTGAGCCTCACCTGTGCTACAGCCCCCCAGGAGAGTTACTGTTGGTGTTAGGTGAGTCAGCACACGGAAGGAGGAGTAGGCACACCATGGGTTCCTTTAGCTTATGGCTGAAACACCTGCAGCTCTGCCAGCCCGGTCCAGCATGTAACATCCTTTGGGCCCGGCACCTGTGGTGAGTTCCCCAAAACAGTCCAGCAGTGTGGTTAGGCAATAGAGGAGCTCCACTCCTTACTAGGAAGAGCGTCCCCTGTGCCTCAGTTTCCTCATCTTAAGAGAACCCTCTGAAAGGGCCGTGGTGAGGATTAAATGAGTTCGCTGATGTAAAGTGCTTACACAGTGCCTGCACACAGTCAGCCCACAGTAAGTGTTCGCTATTGTAATTCACCCACGGAGAGCTCTGGTATTGTTCTCCATCGTCCCAACACCAGGGAGAGAATTTGAAGGTCATTTTTTTATAAGGAAGTATTCCTTAGAATCAAGCATTTACATTTTTGTGACGTAAAAACGTTAGTGGATGTGAATTTGGTCATTCTGCAATTCTGCATTTTGTACCGCCCACCCCTCCCCCCAGGGTGGGCAACTGTGACTTTTATTAATTATTCTATAATTACAGAATTCTGTTAATTATGCTAACCAATGCCATTTTACTTAAATAAAATGTTGCTATGAATTCTCAAATAAAATAACCATTGAGAGCCTTCTGAGTCACTTATATGGAAATAAAATAAAATGCTTTTTTATTTCCTCCATTTTCTCTCCCTTGCTTCGGCTGCAGCTAAGGGTTATTTGGTTTTACAGTAGATGAGTGAAAATTGAACCCCATTAGCAGATGAGACCTGAATCTGAACAGGACGAATTGAAATGTAATCCATCAGAATCATGGGGGTCCCATTCAGAACTGTGGATTTTGTCTAAAGTAAATGCTCAGCTGCCTCTGGCCAATGCTCCACAGACGTTTGCCACTAGGCGGGCAGGAAGAAATGCATATCCGTGCACATGAACCTCTCTGCTAATTGTCTCCAGGTAAAATCTGATTTAAACACAGGGCAGAACAGAAAGACAGGGCACCGCACTGCCAAAATGTTCTGTACAGACGGAGCGCCAGGCACAATGCCTTGTGTGTCTGTGTGTGTTGCATGCATGTCTGTGTGTATTTACTGTAAAGAATATATTTGTTTGTTTTGTGCATTTATTTATTGGTTGTGCCTATTCACTTTGCTTTTAGTCTCAGCTCCCAGAGCTGGCTCCTTTGCTTCATCTTGCTGTCTTCTTAAACTGCCATCCACGCACATCTCCCACCAGTGACGAGAGGACCCCCAGGACAGGGATTCTCTAAATGTCTTGCTTATCTAAATGTCTTGTTAATGGACTTGGAACCCACCCCTGAAGGTTCTGATCAGGTAGGTCTGAGGTGGGCAACTGAATCTTTCTCAAAGAGCATCAGGACAATCTGTTGTGCAGCTGGGTTTGAGAACCACTGGATACAAGTCTTGGAAAATTTAGAAGTAATATAAAAACAATATATACCAAAAATAGTAGTGATTAACACATAATGCTATGGGCCAGTCATGACCCTAAGAGCTTTACATAGATTAGCTAGTTTATTATTAATACATATATTGATTTCTTTACTGAATTAATGGCTGTTGGTGGAAAAGCAAAACAAAAATCTAACTAACCGGGTTTTAGCCAGATTCTTCCATTGATTTCTTATAACAAAGGAGATCTAATACTTTGTTTCCCTCAATAGGACATAGGAATACAAAGATATGACTCCCTCTCCCTCAAATAGCACCGTGCAGGAATTCTACACAGGCAGTAGTCATGACAAAGGTTGTACTTGTAGAGGGATTAAAATATATATATATATATAAACAATAATAATGTTTTCAATTGGCCAAGAATTCTCTTCCTGGGAAGCTCAAGTGCAATGCACATATAAGAACACATATATTTTAGACAATCTCCCTATGGCGGAGATTGTCAAAATTCGTCAGAGTTTGAGAAAGGTCATTTTAGCTCTGCTCTATTTCCCCAAACTCCTCTAAAGTAACGGCAAGATTTTTAGAAGGCACAAGGACAAATACACCAGAAGAGGAGATAAAAACGAAAAGGAGGAGGAGAGAAGGGGAAGAAAAAGAGAAAAGAACAACAAACAAGAAATTTGAAAACAGATGAACCAGTGGTAATTCACTTACCAGACCCAAGAAAGTGGAATTCAAAACTCACAGTAAGGAAAGCTGTGAAATCACCAGATTTACAGGCCAGAACCTCCAAGGCTTGGGGACACTAGTTACACCTGAAAAACGGGGCAATCAAGCCCCTGTTCCTCCTCTACCGTGGCAGAAGGTTAGCGGTTTACGCGCTGGAGACAGCAGAACTACGGTGACGGTGACCGCTGAGAGAGTTGACACCAACATGACTGGGTAGAATGAGTTGAAGATATGAATATGGGGGATTAACAGAATGTATATACGGTGACCGCTGAGACCTCCCCCCCACCCTTTCTCCCACCGCATTCCAGGAGTTTGGCAGCTGGACTTAAACCCTCCGGGATGAACACCAGAAGAGGCATTCACCTCTGGGGAACGTGGGTAATCAGAGACAACATTCCGGGAGATACTGGCAGCTCCTAAGGAAGTGCCCAGACCAGCAATCCTCTTGGTCAAAGTCTTCCGATCAGCGCTTTAGTGTTCCACCAACTCTCACTGTGAGCAGACGGGCGAGATCGCCAGACCTTTGAGTATAAAACGCAGAGAGCAAAACAAAACCAAACCCAAAAATCAAAAGGAAAGAGGCCACACGGAGACAACAAAGACAATGCAGCAAAAAGAAAATGTAAGAACCATCATCGCCACCCTTTGATGACGAAGAGAGGGTACTGCATGTGTGAACCAAGGTCAAGATGCCAAGGCAGGATCACATCCAGAACAGCAACAAAAACCTACTTGAATATTACAGGTATGACGTCAGGAGTGAAACCTCACAGAAGTATTGGAAAATAAAGTGGCGGCATCTCCCAAAGAGGGGCTCACACTATAAGCAGATGGAAAATAAAAGAGAAAAGAAAATCATAAAATCAACATCCTAATAATGGGCACTCCAGAAAAAGAAGTGAGAAAACGGGAGAAAACTTCCCAGAACTCAAGGAAAGAAAGGTACAGATTGAAACGCAGACACACACTGAGGCACGTGACAATGAAATTTTGAAACTGGAGGATAAAAATGTTTTCGGAGGATAAACAACCGAACAAAAAGAGTTACACATCAAAGATTATGAATCAGAACAGCATGTTCTTCTCAACAGTAGTAGCACTGAAAGACAACGAAATGGAACAATGCCTTCAAAATTCTGGGGAAAAATTATTTCCTGCCTAAAATTATACACTCAGTCAAATTATCAAGTGTGAAGACAGAATAGATATTTCCAGACATGCAAGGTCTCAAAAATGTACTTCGCCGCTAGCGCCCCAAACTGCCAAGGGAAGCTGGAAATTGTCCTCCATTAAAACCAGGGTATAAACTACAACAGAAAAAAGAAAAAAAGCATAGAATTCAGGAAATGGAGTCCAACTCAAAGAAGAGGTAAAGAAAAGAAAGGTCCAGATGGCAAGTGGGCACCAAGCTAAAGCCAAACCTGGAGCAGGTGGAAGACAGACAGGCTTCGCTTCAGGACTCGTAACATCTACTGCATCTGAACTGCAGAGAGAAAGGTGAGGACGAGTTCGAATGAGCCAGAAGTACGTAAAAACATTGTAACAGTAAGCGTGCAGGGAAACTAAAAGTCATAGGAAAGGAAAAGTAATCTTAATAGAGTACACAAGTCAGATGCAAATAGCACTCACTTAATCATAATATGCAAACACTACACATTGATCTATCCAAAATTAAGACTTCTGGGTTGCTTCCATGGTAGGGGATGGGGTCAGGGGCAAAAAGATAAACAATTTATTCGTGGTCATCTGCCAGAGTGAGGTAACCACAGGTAATGTCCAGAACTGACAAATAACGACAAAGCAACATGAACGTGTGATTTAAGAATCGGAGGTAAGTAACAAAAGATTCAGTTAGAAGATCTGAAAGTGACTGCCTCTGGTGAGCTGAGCCGGAAATCTTGAGTGGGGACAGCAGAGTGGGGGGCATGGAAGGTTTTTGTAACAGACCCTGTAGAATTGTTAGCTGTACAGAACAAAATTGGTAACCATAAAGACTGTAAAAGGTTATCGGAGGAGAAATGATGGGTCAGAGGGAAAGGGACGAAGGGCAAGTGCACTGGACACTGTCTCCTTTCTACTCGACCACACAAGTCCTCGAGCGCTCGTGACAGAGGTTGTACTTCACAGACTACTTCTTACAATTTGTTAAGTGCGTCTGGTTACACACTGTGGAGAGGAAAGAAAGACCCCATGTGTGGGCAAGTATTACTATGATTATTCATAACATTAAAGCTCTATTAGTTCAATATTCAAAAAATATTTTTTTTAACTTTTTAGAGCATTACTATGTAGTATTAACACAGCTCCATGCTAAACACATATCATTTGGGTCCCTAATCCTGAGGAAATTATGTTAAGTGAACTGCCTGCCTGGGGACCAAGAAACAATTTATTATTCTTGGTCAGCCTTAATCTCTTAATGGGTATTTGTTGAAGGGACTCTTGCTGTGTTGAAGAGAAAAGCATGATGAATGGGGGCTGGACTCCCTGTAAATGTTTTCTTATTGTGGTTTTCTTCAGCAATTAATGTCCCAGGCCAGGTTCTGCTCAAGAATGAAAATTGGGACTTCTCCCTGGATCCTACAAAGAAGGACTTTTATTTTTCTTTTCTTCCTTCTTTTCTCCTTAATTTGGTTGGATTTGATATTGAAGTTACACAATTTGGGGCTCGTGCTCGGAAAACCACTAGTAATCTATATTAGAGCCTTGGCTTTTTACACAAAGCAGCGATTTTACAGACACCAGGTAAAACAAATTGCTGTGATCCCTCCAGCATTTTTGGTCATAGAAAACCTACTGGCTTCATCCTGGTCCAGCAACCAACTTGCTGTGTGATCTTGAACAAACGGCCCAACCTCTCTGATCTCACTTTGAGCATCTGTAAAATACCGAGCCCCAGCCTTGTCACCGCCCAGAAATCTCTGGCCAGCATTCCCAATAGAAATACAATGTGAGCCATGTAATTTAAAGTGTTGTAGTCCTCGTAGTAAAAAATAACAAAAAATTACTTTCAATAAAGTATTTTATTTACCCCAATATTATCATTTCAACATGTTACCAACATAGAAATTTATGAGACAGTTCACATTTTTTACAGCAGGTTTTGACACTTGCAGTGTCGGTCACTAAGGGTTAGCACGCTTCAAGTGCTCGATAACAACACGTGGCTAGTGGCTAATTGTACTCAACAACACAGCTATAGAGAGCCTTTGAAAGATTTTGCTTACCCACGGGCAGTTACTAGGAATAAGTGATTTATTCTCACATTTATAACTCCAGCCAAGAGCACAGCAACCTCACGCATCCATTGCCTGATTAACCTTACAATATTGTCCTCAAATGCAGCATTACCGTGGGGCACTGGGAAGGCTAAAACTGGCTGGTGGACCCACCCCCATTGCTCTTTTCAGACTCTTAGGGACCTGGGGGCGGTAATTGGACCAGCTAATACCGCAGGGTCTCCTCCAGCTCTATCATTTGGTAATTTCAGCATCTGAGCCTGGCAACAGCGCAGGCACTTTTCAGGGTTTTAAATAGGGAGTGGGTCATCTGCTCAGGAAGAGGACTAGAGGGACTGGCATCTGCTCTCTTGATGTGAGCCATTTCCCTCTGAGGTCAGAGTGCTCCAGATAGCTCTCATTAACCCTGAAAGCTGGGAAGAGCCAGTAGGCAGGGGCGTGTGCAGAGAGCTACTGTACTTTCATGCTGTTAAGAGTCATCCGCTTCAACACTGTCCAGGCATCTTTCTTCTCCAAGTCGCTTGCCAAAATGACATCTGTTTAGGGATAGAACTGCTGTCCTGACTCTTGATGAAGTGTTTTTTTTCCACTGGCAACTTAAATCCCCCACATTCAAACAAAACAAACAACCCTAAAATTTCTCCTCTAGAAATGACCCGAGGCTTTCTCAAGAGGCATCGTATCTGTACATTCAAAAACATCAGAAATCCTATTATTGACCCACAACGAAGGTGCGAGGACTAAATCTATAAATTCTTTGTATTTAGGAATTACATCAATTAAATGTGCTATTTTCAGTTATTTCATACCTATCAGAAGTTCTGAACAGCAGTCTATATGTGTACGTCTTTAACAAGGGAAAAGTGGAAAAACATATTAAGTTTTACTTCATTGATAGAGATTCTGTAGGAGAGAAAATAGTGCAAAATACGGGGACTCTGACACGAAAACTCTAATCAAATGGAAACCTGGTTTAAAGCACCACAAACAGAAGAAGCATCAAACCATGTTCCCCAAAGGAAGTAACAGTCACTGATGGTCGATGCGTAAGGCCTGAAAAAATCCCAAGAGTACTGGAAATGCAGGTATATTTTTAAAAACAAGAACCTTAGCGCACCCTCCGAATCCTACAACGGCTTCCATTTTGTACCTCCAAATCCTCCTCCCCCCCCCCACCCCCGGGATATGTGGTCACTTTCTGTAGCCAATGGCTGACTTATGCAGTCAAATCTGCTAAAGCACGTGCCAAAATTAGATGCCAAGCACAGAAGGCATGTTGTTGGCAGGATCCCTCATCTGGTTCTCAAGTTCCCCGCTAACTCCAGTGTCCAGAGTTACTCAAGAATTTAAGCTAGAGGATTCTGAAGAGTGTGAGCGACGTGACTAAAAAAACACGCAGAGACTGACACAGACCAAACGCAGGGCTGCTTGCTACGCGAGGAACCAAGAAATCAGCTTCATGGCTTAGTGACACTCTTCTCCTCTAGGGAGGACAGCACGCGCAGCCTGATGCATCCCGTTTTCCCAAAAAGGGACCCGTGGCGAGGAAAGAATAATATCAGCGCTGCCACATTCTCACTAACTATAATGGTGGAGGGGGAACTGGCGGTGATGGAGAAGGAAGCACTCCATTCCCCAACTGGTCCGACATATATTTATCGAGCACTCCTCCGTGCAAGCGTCGTTCTAGGTGGCAGGCCCACAGCAGTGAACAAAACAGAGAGAAATCCCTGTTCTTAAGGAGCTTATATTCTAGTGAGGAGAGACAGACAGTAAGCAAACAAGTAAGTAAAATGTATACTGTGTCAAGTGATGGTGTGACGGACAGAGGAAGCGTGTCACGGACAGGGAATGCTGGCGAGGGGCTGAGGGCTACCATGAAGGACTCGCGTGTAAGCCGCCATCTGGTGGGCAGGGCGTGAGCCGTGGGAAGAGCTGGGAGAAGCACATCCCAGAAGGAGAGAAGAGACAATGCAATGGCCTGAAGGGAGGAACGTGCTTGGTCTAACCTTCCAGCGTGTCCTACCAGGCTTGTTAACAGGCTTCTTACAGGCTCTAGGCCTTCACACTCCTTCCCTCCTCACACTCTGTCTCCTCTTATCCCCGCAGCAGCTAGAATGACCCTTGAACAATCACTCAGACTACGCCAGACCTCTGCTTAAACTTCTCATTGGCAAATTGAAAGAGAAACTCTTTACAATGGCCTACAGGGTCACCCCAAGTACTCTGCGGCCACTCCGTCTTACCAGCCCAATTGTCCCTCCTCAGCCACACATCACACTAGACACATTTGCTTCCTCGCTGTCCCTTTAAATACACCAAACATATTTCTTCCTCAAGGCCTTTATTGCCCTCCGTGCTTGAAACACATTTCATCGAGACAGCCACGTGGCTCACTTCCTCACTTCTCTATACTGTTAACTGCTGTCTGGCAACGGTGTGGAACATAGCACGTACCTAATATTTACTGAAAGAATGAGTCTCACCACCTCCTTGCTCCCTACTACATCATCGTGTTGAACAGCCCGGGGGAGAAACACACGGAGAGACAGACATGTGCGAACACTGACTCACGGTCTCCCACTTGGAGGCAAGGCCGGGTCTCCCACTTGCCAAGCCGTTCCTTGGGCTCAGTCAGCCCCTCTCTCATTTTTCGCCACTGCCACCCTGTCTATCTGTGGCTTGTCAGGGAAAAAAAAAAAAAAAAAGACTTCTGTGGGGAATTCCCCTCAGTTATTAAGCCTGCCCTTATAACAAACAATTATCTTGTACGCACACTTGCCTTTCTTCTAGTTTCAGTGGAGTGAACCTATGCCCCTGTCGAAAACTAAAGACTACATCTGCTTTTACTTTGCATCTCCTTTTGTCCACTTCTGCAAGACCCAGTTCCACAAATCACCCTTATTTCTCCAAAATGTTCAACTCTCAACTATTACCAGCAACCCTTCATGGCCAAATAATTTCCATTAAACAAACAAACAAAACACCAAACTAGAAACCTCCCTTTCCCCACCGTCGCCCTCCGGCTCCTCTCCTCTGCCTACTCCAATCCATGGCCAATTAGAGAGACGCTGATAATCACTTTCTTCCACGTTTCTAGGCACTGCCATCAGGTTTTCACCCGCCTCTCCCATCTCACAAATTGTTTTGCCTCGGCCAGTGATGGCTTCCTTACTTGCAAAAGCCGAAGACAGCCGCAGCCCGCATCTCACCCGACTCCTCTGCAGCCTTCGGTGGTGTGGGATCAACATTTCCTCCCTGACGTCTCTTTCCTTGGCCTCTCCATGATTCCCCTCCCACCTCACTGTGCCCATTCTCAGCCCTTCCTTTTCACCTGGCAGCCCTAGACAATGGGATCCACAGAGACCCATCTTTTCGGCTTCTGTCCCTTCTCCTCCTCATCTGATCCATCACAAAACCTTGCCCACTGAATCCACTTAGTATTTCCCACTCACTCCCCCTCCGGCGATCTGATCAATGCACCAGCTTTTCACCTCGTCCCATCCTCTGTGTTGTGACCAACGAAAGTTCTTAAACATAAATCTGATCATTTCTCTCCCCTGTGTAAATTCCCTGAGTGGTACCCATTCAACTTTCAGGGTAAAAATCTAAACACCTTAGCATGGCACAGCCTAGGCCACTCCAAAACCAGCTCCTACATCCGTCTTCAGCCAGGCAACAGACTTGTAGTTGAGGTTTTATACATGGGGCGGGGCCAAAGTAGGTTTACAGTTGTGAGCATGCCAAACACAGTTTACCCTTGTATTATTATTTATTACTGTACTATTTTCCATAGGAATGGGAAACCTACTTTTGCTCCACCATGCATATGTAAAACTCCCATATGTTTCTTATCTTTTGAGAATTTTCTGAAAAGATATTTAGATATAGCAAATAAGCAAGAAAAGCCATCCCGTCCTGAACTTGTTACTATGAATATCGATGTGATGGTTGATTCCAAGCATTTCCCAGTGATCCCGAAATCCCTCTGTCTTTCCATTACATTCACGCACATTCCACGGAGCCCACTGAAAAGTGAAAAATGAAATACACAAACCATTATCCTAACTGTCAACTGCAGAAATACAAATATACACGTACACACAGTGTCATGAGTGAAAAGAACAAAACACATTCTAAGTACATGTAAAAGTATATTTTAGCTGTCTTGCTAAGAAGGATGTTAAAAACTCCTCTTAGACAAAACTACAATTCTTCTTTTTCTCTCTTGAAAGCACTGAGAATAAATTGATTAACCATCTATTATTACCTCTGGCCAAGAAGACTTCTTCCACAAGCCTAACTATAAGGTTTTACATTCACCCTGAGCAGATTAGCGAAGTGAAAAGAAGGTACTTGGTACAGATTTTTAGGACAGCCCAGGAGTCCATCTTAATTTCAGTAAATCACTTGACAGTCTACCTTAACATTTACTTACAGGTTAAATTGAAACGTAGAATATTGCACGTATTTGCAGAAGGGATGGTGTGCCATTCATGGCATATAAAAAGAGATTCATACGCCATAAAACACAACACAACCACAACGTACTGGTTAATTTTAAAGACCAGTGCGTGCCCACCTGGAAGGCAGCGCCTAGGGGCGCACCACAAGCTCTGCCAGTGACCCTGCCCCAGCCAGTCTTTTCTCCTCCCGGATAATTAACATAAAGGCATATGGGGAATACTCGTCCAAACTGAGCGACATAAAGTAGAAAAAAAGAGATTCTAGGGAGGGATGAAGACATAAGATCAAAATTACCTCAGCCAACTTAAGTGAAATTTAACAGAATTAAATGTAAAGGCATATATATAAATTTTTTAAAAGACCCACAAAAGCCTAAGGGAGGAGAACTCTGATTTTGGCTACAGTCCAAGTAAAAATGCTCAGCATGAGTGTAACAGATATCACGATGCCAACATAACCTTATGTCACCGATAAGGTAACTATTTTTCACTCAACAACTAGTTTGCACCTACTGGAAGAAAACGACCCATGCAGGAAGTAACAGTCCCCCAGTGCCTTTAGCCCCGTCAGTGTGCGGACCCCATTTCCACATAAGCACTAATGGAAGTGGAAGGAGAGACAGAGGAGAGCTCTAGAGGATTCGTCTCTTGTAAGAGGAGGTTTAACATGGAAAAGGGACGGCTGAAGGGACAGTCATCTTCAAATGTATGATTAACAATAATGTGGATACTTAGCATTTATTAAGGTTTACGATGGGCCACGCACAGTGTAAGGGACTCTCTAGTATCCTTTAATCTCTACAAAGTAGGTACCACTTTTCTCATTTTGCCAATGAGGAAACCACATTTCAAAAAAGATTACGTGACTTGCCTAAAATTCACCCAGCTGGCAAATGGCAAAGGTGGGAGTTAAATCCATATCTATTTCCCAAGTTTCGTCTGTCGCTACAATTACTGCAGAAGGAACATGCCCCATTGGGTCCCACATGATCAGATTAGAACCAAAGAGCAAAGTGACAGTGAGGGGAATTTCAGCAAGGCCTCATCACATCTGGAGATATCCAAGAATGGGATGGAAAAGGGGCGGCAACGCCCTCCTCACGGAACCTATTCAAGCAGAAGCCGAATGTCCTGCGTAGCCTGGGATGCTGTAGAGACACATTCATGACCTGGGTGACAAGTTGAAAAATATCATCTGTGAGGTCCTTTACAGCTCTCAGACTCAATGATATGTATCAGAAATTATTAAAAGCCAGCTTTTAAAAAAGTAAATACATACTTCCAAACAGTTAGACGCTTTCACTCGTTAAAAAGCCAGGCCTCTCCTCTTCGTGAAGTAGGGCTTTGCCACTGCTCCATGGTTTGGCCAGGCTCGTTAGCATGCTAACAGAATTTGGAAAATAAGAGTCATTGAGATTTGCATGATTTTCTAAAGCCTCACACACGAAAGGGGAGCAAAGATGGCAACGATGACAACCCGCAGATGCGCTCTGCGTGCTGACCTGGGGAATGCAGATGAGGAGCCGCTTAGCTTTTTCATGAATAAAGCTTCCACACGCCCTCAAAACAAGACGAGACACAGGGCCGCGCAGTGATCTATAGCCTCACGCTAGATATCTGCATTTCTGTCTGCTCAGCATCCACACCCCCCTTCTGCTTGGGGGAATCCCAAGGCTGGCAGGGCTTTCTGACCTGTTCCCTGGAACGTAAGCTGGGCCACTCATGTGCACCTGCCCCAGTTTTTGAATCTTTAGGGAGTGACCAATTCCCCAGGGACGGTGAGATATTATTCACGGCAGTGATGTCAGCCTCATAAATTCTAATGGCAGCCATGCCGTGGTGGCATCCGCAGAGGACTTTCCCTTGGCTGCTGAAAACTTTTCTGATTAAGTCAAACATAACTTTCTCGTTTTTGTTATTTGCAAGTAAGAACTGGCACCCTTCTACCGCCAGTGTTACATCACAGAATGAGTTTGGCTGAGCAGTTGCTCTTGTCCCAGTGTACGGTAGTAATATATATATTACTGAAGCTAAAAACTACTTCTAATGTAAACCCAAGATGTCTTGTAAAAAGCTAGCATCCCGGTGACAGGGAAAATCCCAGCTTAAAAAAATATCAGCTACATCTACTAAACCTGAGAAGCCAATTATACCTCCATTAATTAACTGTGTGATACATTATGATTCTCAGGCTGCTTTATTCATTCAGTGCTTTTATTGAAAGCCTTCTCCATGCAAGAAGAGAGAGAAAAGAGGAATGATTTCTAACTAGTGCTTTTGGGTTTTTGGCAACTATGTAAGTAAAAGGAGAGAGGGCCAACAACAGAACATCTGTAATGTTATAGATACAAAAAAAAATATTACAGACAGAATGTTTTTTAGAAGTCGTGTAATTTACGTGATATTGCATAATAGCTTATTTCATACAGACTTTAGCTACTCATTTAATTATCCTGCACAGTAGGCAAACACAGAAAGGAATAATGGGTCACTCCTTGACAATTGTCTTTACATATTTTGCCTCTATGAAGGATTCTCATAATGTACTGAACTGTAACAGCAGGAACGGCTATCCCAAGCAATCTGGGAGTTAAAAACCTGGCTATCTGGAAAACCTTAGAAATGAACCATTCTAATGATCCAAGTTTTCAGGGTAGCATACTAAGCACCAAAGGTTAAGTTGGTGATTATTGTAACAACCCTGAGGACATTTTTTTCCTATATGACATTATATATTTTCTTTCTGGCAGAAAAGAAAAAAAAAGCTAACAGGCAGTCAAATGTGTACATCGCTTGGACTATGTCATTTCCAGCCTGGAAATGTTTCTGTCTTGATTCCCTAGGTAGAAAAGTAAGTGGGCCTTGACGGTACAGAAGCTATTTTTAGCACCTGACTTCTTTTTTGAGAAATTCATTCCTCTCTCGATGTGAATCACTACTAAGATTTCCAACTACAGTTTTCGATCAGAAATGAACACATCACAGGAAAAGTCAATAGATTCAATTTCCGAAGACGAGAACTCAGCAAATTTGGAACCAAGTTCGAAGGGCTGTGTGCTTTCTACCAAAAGTGTATTTGCTGCAGTGATCTCCCAAGAACCACAGAAAGTACAAGCTGTGAAACAGTACGGCTGCGTTTTGAATGGGGGCTTCTCCAGGAAAGCCTGCCTGTGCAAACACAGAAATTGCAGGTGCGCCTACACCGAGGGAAGCCAGTGGGCCCAATTTTCACATGTGCCTGAAGCCCAAGTCTGCAAAAATATACAGCAAATTAATGAATACAGTTCTGAACTGTTCCCAGATTTAGGAAGCAAAAGAGCCACACTAGTGTCTACTTCCAACATAAATCTGGTTCTGGCTGTTGGGAAGGTAAAATAACCACCCCGCATCTGACAGTTTGACAATGTTCAAGAAGCTACAATAAGGAGACAGCCCTGGGGCTGCAGTGCTTGAATGATCAGTTCTATAAAAGAACAATCTGTCCGAGCCTCTAAGGCCTTTTGCCTGAAGTCATCCACATAGAGGGCTCTAATGTCAAAGAAAGAACTTGGCTTTTACGCCATGCCATCCAAGCTAGTTTAATGGTGTTTGAAAGAACAGTGATTTTTTTTTTTTTTTTAAAGAAAGAAAAAACTCAAGAGCTCTTTGGCCCATTAGGGGAATTATCTTTCTCTCCTTCCAATCAGGTGTCAGTTTCAGGCAGCGCTCGGAATGATCTGCACCCACGAGGAGAAGGCAGCAGATGGACACAGACGTGCCACCCAGAGCCGCAGTCTGGTTCTGGTCCAACCCAACACACATGCACCGAGGGCACTGGGCCGGGCCCCGGGCCCCTGAGACGGCGGGGGCAACACACTGCCTGACCAGACTTCATTTCCTGGAAAATTACTTCTTCTTCAAGTGACTTACAACAGACAAGGTCATATCAAAAATAGGTGTGTGCCAGGCCTGGCCTTGGGCTGAGCACTGGGGGTGCCCAGGGTGACACTATCATTCACTGAGTACCTGCCATGCGCCAGGCACTACCAGGCACTGGGAAAGCAACAACTCATGTAAGCTCACAACAGCAGCAGGCCTCGTGATGCTCCTTTAAGGAATGAGGAGAATGGGACCCTGATACTCAGGTCTGCAGGGCTCCAAAGCCTGTGCATTTTCTACTGTCGAGCCATGAGAACAGGAGTTGCAGTCTGCTTTGTTGAGATTGACCCTTTCATCCATTCCTCAGAACCATCTGCAGTGAGCTGAACCCCGGGCTGCGTTCTGGGGGCTGCAGTGCTCACGGAGGGGGCACAGGCCCAGCCCATGCGGAGCGTGCAGTTCAGCGGTGAGGACAGGCGGGAACCCGTGCCGCAGAAGGGAAGCTGAGAGCATGTTAAAAGCACATTGGGTGCTGCTGAGTCCTTAGGGAGGCCCAACGTAAGTGACTCAAACTGAGGCCTAAAAGAATGAATTGGAATTGTATTGAATTTATCTTAAGTTAAGGGTGTGTGGTGGGGCCTTGGGGAAGGGCCCAGCAGAGAGATGAGTGCTATAGCCAGAAGGAAGACGACGGAGAACGTGATCCATATGGGACTCTGAGAAAGGACCCGTAAATATATACACGGCTGAGGGACAGAGAGCAAAGAGGCGAGTGTACAGAATGAAGCTGAGAGGTGGGCGGGACCCGGAGCAGGCCGCTGCGTTTGTCCTACACTCAGTGGGAAGGTCCTGGACAGTACTGGGGGGGGTGAGGGGACAATGGAAAACACATGCCAGGATCTGTGTTTTGACACAATAAATCCAGGTGCACAGTGGCCAGCTGGGGACAGAAGTGACCACTCTTTCATAGGCCCCCATGCACAAAAATAATCCTAAACAATGCTGGGGGAAAAAAAGTACAGCAATGAAAGACAAAAAAACTCTAGCCACAATCCTTTCATCTAGAGACAACCACAATAATTATTTTTCTTGCATTTCCTTCTGGTCTGTTTCTTGGGATTAAAAAACATGGGGTTATTTTGAGGAAGAGAGATTTGAATCCTGCCTTTTCAGTGACATGAGATGAGCATTTCAAAGCCATGATTTTTAATTGCTGAATAATATTTCCAGGATAATGACCTGCCCTAATGTATTTAACCAATTCCTGCTGTTGGCTCCTGCTGCTCGGCACACCCATGTGCAAGAGTCTTTGTAGGCATCTGAGACTGTTCCCTAGTAATGGATTATTAGAAAAAGAATTACTGATCTAAAGAGTAAAACTGTTTTAAGGTTCTTTACCTATATTGCCAAAGTGTTTCAATAAAGATTATGCTCACTGAATTGAGTATTTTTGTCCTTAGGTTGTTGCTGGTGTTTTTTGTTGTTTGTTTTTTGTTTTTTATTTCACTTACTCGCGAGTGACTCTTGTGTGAGTTGCTGGGAGATGGGAGTGACCAGCTGTGTCAGGTGCAAATAAATGTGCCCATCTCCCCACGACTCCATCTAAATTGAGAATTGACATCAAACATTTTTGCCAGTTAAAAATACCAAAAAAAATCATATTTTATTATTGCTAGTATATATTGCTATTTATTCTTTGGCAAGTTATTAATTTAATGCTCAAAGGTAGACAGTGTCTTCTGTATCCATCTGGTGGGGTGGGTGTCTCCCCTCCAGCCTATAAATTCCATGAATTAACAGGGAAAATGCCTGTTCCTGTTCAGCAAGGTTTCTACAGCGCATAGCATCTACCTGGCACGTGACAGGTGCTTGGTTATTAGCGCTGAAGAAGAGAACACAAACTTACATAAAAACATTTGAGTAAGTAATAAAGACAGCAGTGTCTCCCTCTTGTTCCTGGGATAACCCCAGCACTCCTCACAGGGCCTGCCACAGGGCTAGTTTGCTAAGTGTTTGTCATGAATGGATACACTTTCTTCTTCAGCTACCGTTCCAGGGTTAGAACCTGAGTGCAGGAGGCTGCTGGACACTGTCAGCCGCCCTGCCTCTAGCTTCTGTTCTGCAGCCGCCACCCACGATGCAGCCCTTAGTTCTGGGAACACTGGCTTTACTCTTCCAGATCCCAACATTTTCCTTCACTCTCAATCCTTAACGGCCAAACTCTCGCCCACAGATTTGATGAGAGAAAACCAACAGCCTTCTGGCACAAGGCCATCGTGCAAGGTGGAGACCATGTACAGCACACCGCGAAGGCGGCTAGCCCTGCTCAGGCATGCAGACGTCGTGTTTTTATACGTGGAGTTCCTGATCGGAAACACTCAGTAGTGACCTACACACAGGAAGAGGAAGCTCCCCGTGGGGTCATTGCCCTCTGTTGGGTGTCTAAAGCAGCACCCTCCTCATTCAGAGGCTTTTAAACAAGTTCCTAGTTCATTTTCTCCCAAGTTCTTACAGAGGGCAGGGTGGTGGTGATAAAATGCTCCTTGGTGTACTATGGTCGGAATCTGGGCATGTATTTTGCCAGATGAATTCTGCTAGAAAAGGCGGTTAGTTGAAACAAGTCTACCAGAACTATACTTCGGAGAGCTGATGAGTTACGCAGGCTTCTGTGAGGGAATGGACATCTGAACACCATTTACTGACATTATTTATTTAGCGGGAAGGGGGCGTGCTCCAGGTATCAACCAAGTTTTGGGACACATGTTCTGAGATGTGGATTAACCCTGCAATTTCATATCCCCACAGGGCCTAGGACAAGAAAGGGTGCAGGACACTTGGATGATAGGAAGGTAGTCTGAGTGTGCCCAAATCCAGCCCTTGACTTTCTGAGTTCTGTCTGTACAAGTCCCATGTTCTAATCTAAACCCTCTTGGGTGATTAAAATGCAGGGTCTCCATGTAGTTCCCCAAGAGGGTGGGCCACACTTCAAATCCAGTGAAATCCAGGCAGTTGCCAGGCTAGGGGAACATCTCCCAGCCCTGGACATGAAACTGGTGCCTTTTTAAGTCCCCTCCTTTCTCATTTAACGCCCAACTTTCATTAAAAGCAAAAGCAAAACAAACAAAACACCTCTCCTTTTCTTCCCCTTTCTGAGATCTGCCAACTTCTTCTTCCACTGACCTTGCAGCTGGGTCCTGCTCTCCCCACAAGGGGCACCTCAGCCTTCTGGGCTTTGGGTCTGCCCCTCATTTGTGTGACAGCGTCTGCACGTCCCTGCTCTCTTCACACTCTCTCGCATTTCTCTGGCAGCGCCAGGAGATGGAGGAGGGCACACGCCAGCGCAGCAGCAGGTCAAATAGATGCTGGGCCCCCAGAAATAGTGCACCCCCCGAAGTCATGGGGGAAGGTGCTCCAGAAAAACTTTACAAGGATGGGATTTCCTTCCCAGACCTGGGAAGCAGAGTCTGAGAGTTTGGATTTTGGTTTCTGTGTTTTGAAGGGAATGAAGTATGCTCGCCTTATAAATGCACAGTTTTCCTCCACTGCCCTCCTCTAGAACCTTGTGTCTGAAAGCCCTACCAGCCAGAGCTTAAAGAAAGTGCTTCAAATATCAGCCTCTCTGGGCTGATCCATGCATTGAAGTCTCATTCAAAAGGGCCCATAACTACCACTTACCTCTTTATTACAAGCAGAACCAAACTGGAACTTAGTAGGTAACAACAGAATAACGCATATTTCCATGTGGACAAAGACGATGCTGATGCTCTGGAACTGGAACTGCACAGTAACAACGCCAGGCTCTCGAATTCCAACTCTCACCCTGACCATTCAGTGACAAGGGGAATAAGATAAGATCAAGACTTTCATACTTAAGTCCTGATCATGGACCTTTCCAAAACTAATCTTACAAGCAGTGTTATGATGTGGGCAATCTAAAGATCTTCCAACATTTTGATTGTAAAATAAACATTTTAAGACTTCTGCTGGTTAAAGATAGACCAGAGAAAATCACGAGAGAAGATCACCATTACTGGTTGGAGATATTCTGCTGGGCCTCGGGGTGGCTGGGGGTCTGGGGGGAGGGGGCATGGGGGCACCGTTAGAAAGGAACTGCTGGTTTGCTTTAGTCAATAGCACGTCCAAAGTTGCCTTTTACAGGAAATATGCAATCGGCTACTTCCCTGTTTCACACTGGGTTTAACTCTCCCACAGCGCAAGGAAAAAATTCCTTAGAAAAGACGTTTTCCTTGGGAAGAAAAACTGGTCACCTTTAAATGTAAACAAGAGAAACCATCTCCCAGTTCTCACATCACCCAATCGCTGAGGTTTTGGCCACAGAGAACCCCACTTCGGAGTGCACCGACCCGACCACGGCAAACCATCTTCGCTGCTCTGACACCTTTGGCTACTGAGTAGACGGTTCCCCAGGGAAGAGGCTCCTGAGATTAACAAATACATGAACTGTTCTTCTGAATTCACAAATGTTCTCTTGTGGTTTAAACTAAACAAATGACTACTGGTTCTTTCTTCAAACTAATAGACTTTTGTAACCAAGGCTCCAGAAAAATGCAATCTTCTGTTGGCTTCCCAGCCTCCAGATTTTGGTTGTTACATCCAGAAATTAATCTTTAATAGAGATAAATCCCCCCTTCCCCTTTGAGTGTGTCTGAAGGTTTGCATTTACACAATCACATCATTCATCCCTTTGATGGTGGTGAGGACGGCACACTGCTAGATTGAATCAGCTACCTTTCTACTGCTAATGTGTAATACCAGAGGCTTTCAGTATAACTGCGTGATTGACTTGTAGAGCCTGTGGGAGTTTGAGAACATGGAAAGTAAGGACCTGCAAGGTAGTAACAAAGCTAGGGATGGCTGTCTGATTCTAAATCACATTCTCCTTCCACTGCAATGTAGTTAGTTCTTTGCTGTGAAAGCCTGTTTAAACCTTGCATGAGTTTAGCTGACACTCAAGAGAACACCATGCATTCCCTGAAGAATCTCGGTGTACTCAGACGAACACAGGTGGTTTAATGGGACCTGTCTGTCATTGGTTATACGAACTGAAATTTCATGACCAGAACTCTGCAAGGAAGGGGAGCGTGCACCCCTAGTCCTTGATTTCTTCCCCTCTATTTGCTGTGAAAATCTCTTTTCTCAGGGGAACCTAAAGCTGTGAGTGCCGAGCTGTCACTGGCGCCATGTTGATCTGTTACCATGGAGATCACTCTGGTAACATCCAAACCTGCCACCAGTCCAGATACACAGTATCTCATTCTGACTCTAAGAAAGACTGCTGTACCTCCAACTCCCACCGGTTTAAAGTTCACCTCTATGAGGATTTAGCTCTAAAGTGTTTGAAGATTAACTTTTAAATGCCATTATAAATATAAATCCTCCGGAGACAAGGGGGGAAGTAAGGAAAGCATGTCTCGACCTTTTAAAGCAACAAAGTGCACATACAGCAATTGTCCCTAGGTTAGAGTTATGAACTTGGTTATTATATTACGTGGCAAAGAACCAAAAGTAATATCAGAATGGGGACACCACTGAAATTACTACCTAACACTTATTGATTGCCTGCAATGCACTATTTACACAGCGCCTAGCTCATTATTGTGAGTTATATGCAAGGTTAAAGTATCACTCGGTGTGAATCCCTATAAAGTCTACTACCTTTCCAGACACTGGCGTTCCTATATCTGACAGGTCAGTAGCAATGCTGTCAGAATCAGTCTCTAATGTGGGAAACAAATAGACATGATGTTGGTCATCCATCAAAGCATGTCAGAGTCACTCTGGGGCTTAGGCAAGTCCGCCGGATCATCCAGGAGGGCGCAGCATAGCCAGTCCTTATTCCTCATTCACACAAGCCAAAGGCTTTCTTTCTCTAAAGTCAACAAAGCTACATTTGTGCACGAGAACTTGATACCTTTCTAGAAGAAGGTCTACTTTAATTTTAAGGCCATTAGAAGACAGGAAGAGAGAGGGAGGAGAGACTACGGTGTATCCTCAGGTTGACAGTGGCGAGATAGGACTGACCCTCCCTGTTAGGAATTCCCAGGAGTTGTGGAAGGGAGGCTGGAACCACCATGCTCAGGTTCAGATACCTCGGACTTTGTGATGGGTCTGGACCACATAGACACAAAATTCTGTTTGTTGTTATTTTTTCAGATGGGCAGAGGCCAACTCCAGCATCCAACAAGAGTGAGGTGAGCAGAGGGGGAGGAACTTCCTTTCTCTGCATACCCAGAGTTAAACCTGGGCTACTACCTCAGCCTCACGGGGTCTCGGTGGCACAGGGAAACTGTCAGGCACAGGGAAGACACCGTCAACTCCCAACATCCAAGGGCTGGCGATCTACTCGAGGGATTTCAAGGCCCAGTGGGGGTTTTTTTCACCTGTGTCTGAAGAGCAGGGGATATTGAAAAGAAGATATAATGCAAACGTAATTAATTAGCGACTTTCCTTTTTTTTAAAAAAAAAGCTGAACAGAGAGGATATTGAATATCATCCACCTGTCAGTCATTTTGCTCCGTTTGGCACCTCTTCAGCTCCTGCAACATCTCTGTTAATATTCTCCTCCTAATGTATTCTCCCCTGGCAGTGCTGCCAGAGAGTGGCAGGCAGAAAGACACCCAAGGAATCACAGGACTGAGATGTAGGTGAGGGCACACCAGCCTCCACATCCCTCCTTCTCTCTTCCAACCAAAGTAAACAATAAATCAGTCAGTCTCTTCCACATCCCCTCACTTCCTCACAGAGGAACCAAAGAGCACATTAAAGTTTAGCCTTGGCCACAGCATTTCAATGGCACCTTCCTTTTTTACACCATAAGCCCAAATAGGGAATACAAAATAATGAAGAAAATGATTTTTTTTAAAGACCACCCCCTGGCTGCTAGAGGGCAATGAAAAATTAAAAGAAGAGATTACATTTCTCCACAGGAGAAATGACACCATTTCTCCCCTTACTATGAACTCAAAATGGCACCTACGCAGTGTTTTGCTGCATGCCAAAGAGTAAGTTAGTACTGCTGAGTCTTCTATAATTAGGTACCGTCAAAGTGGTGTTTTTTTCCTCAGAAATTTTCCTGGATCTTATCTGTGTTTTAAATATAAGTGAACTAAAAAAACAACAACTTGGTTTTTATTGAAAAATAGTTTTGAAAGTCTATATTCTTTGGAGAAGGTAAATGAGGTTAATGAAAGGAATGAAAGGTAGAAATTAATTCCAGAGCTATTTACACTATAGTCAAATAAGTGGGAAAAAAAGAAAAACTTTGGACTTGATGGGTTGCACACGGAAAGCTTACTTGGACAGAGGAAAGTTGATATAATCAAACACAGAATCAAGAAAAAATGTACCCTCTGTGGAGATATAAAGCACGTCCTTGTAAGTTTTATATATTTACCTCCCATAATTACCGTTCAACTGGGCAAGCGGCTGCTCAGTAGATGCTGGCTTATTAATACAGTATTACCCGAGTTTTTGCTTTCTCAGACTGGGCTCCTACCTGACTCATCTCTGTCTTCCCGCCTTGGGCATAGTGGCTCTTTCATCAATGCGTCTTGAATAGACCAGGATTTGAGTTTTCTTCAGAATAAGCCCAGGCAGCCACAGATGATATTTCCAAGGAACTTCACGTGGAAAAAAGAATGCTATATGACGCTGGTCACTGTCCTTACCTGTCTGAAACATGGCCAGCAGACTTGGGTCCTAATCTGCAAAGTGTGGCCGGAGCTGGCCAGTGGGTTGCCTAGAATGCACCAGAACAAGCTCTCTTCTAGACACGAGGCACAGGGTTATGTTTGCTCAGTTTATCAGCCAGGTATGTTATTTTCCATAATGGAGCCATTACAGAACATGTTGACTATGAGGTTAGCTTTGCTTCTTTTCAGGGGCCTGGTATAGAGCTGCTTCCCTTCTAAACACTGAGGCCCGTCTAATTACAGTCAACGATTAGACGGGATGCACTGAAGGGACAAGAACACGAATCCCAGTGCACACAGACCTGGGTACAAATTCTGGCTCTACCACCAGCCCATTCCGCGGCTTCAAGCAAGGGCACTGGACATCTCAGAGCCCGAGTTTCTGTACCTGTAAAGCGAAGGTAGTATCGCTGACTCCCAGACTTGGAACACATGGTACACACCCAATAAGTGACAGCTGTTTCTCCTCACTGCTCGGGATGTCACCATTTTACAATTGTGATTTTATACGTGGTCTCTAATGTTTCCAGTACCTTGGTTTTCTCTAATCAAAAATGAATACTGAGATGGCTATGGTGAGGCAAAATTACTAATAGTCCTTTACTCATACAAACTGAGGAACAGAGGAAAAATAATGTGGCCGTTAAAATTCCACATCAGCATATAATAAAGCCAAACTGGCAGGACCCGTCAACACTGTGGCCTCTCCCCTGGATGACTGTTTGGAGAAGGGTCTCTGTGATGGGAATGGCTTAAATGCACGACCATTCAGAACTATCCCGAGTGTCCCCTGGAGCAGCTAGGAGAAGGTGGGCCAGAGCCCCAAGAGAAGTTGTCTCAAGGAAACTGCCAGGCTCAACCCATGATCCTACTTTTTTTTGAGTCAGCATTCACTCAGAAACACCCAAACCAAATTGCTAGAGCTGACACATCTGGCAAGCACCAATGTTTCCTGTTTATACCAGGAAATATCTAGCTTTCTGACATAAGTTTCTTTACTACACAGGCCATTTATAATAAATCCTATAAACAACTGTAAAAGGCAGGGACCTCTTAATTGATTATACAATGTCAGAGTTAGAACCTGTTCAAGTCCTAGAGTTTGAGGTCCCCAGTTTTACAGATGAGCAGATGAGACTCATAAGGGTTAAAAGTTCACCACAAGCCATAGAGCTATTGAGTGACAGCTGGGATTGAACCCTGGCCTCTCAATTCCTAGTCCAAGATTCTTTCTACTATACCACGTGGCCGCTCCAAACATCTCATTTTGTTTATTTCCCCCCACAGAACGGAAGCATATTGTACATATAGGAAACTTCTAATAAGTATTTGCCAAATCAATCTACAAATTCTATAATTTTGATACTTTAATTTAATATTATATTTCAATCCCAAAAGATCCCAATAACAGCTAATTAACAAGCACTATTTAACGAAGGCTTTAGTTTACAAAGTGTTTTTGACATCATAATCTAACTATAATCCTCATTCTAATGTGAAATCGTAATCTAAGTATAATCCCCACAGTCATGTGAAAAGGGTAGTGCTATATCCATTTTAGAGATGAAAAGGCCGAGAAGTTGAAAGACTTGTCCAAGGTTATACTGCTAGCTGTGTACTGCTAGAGCTGGCACTTGAAACTAAACAGCTGATTCTAAAACCTGTGCTGTTTCTACTTCGTTAGGCTAAAGCTAATTAATAACTGGCCCCAAATGATACTGCCATCATTCTTTCTCCTACTCTCTTCCATTGAAAAAATAATCTTCACGTCAATTTTTAACAAGGCAGGCTGCCTCAGCCGTAGAAAGTGCTCTACGTTCAGTGTTCAGGTGTACGAACATCCTCTGCCCAACACAGACCCTTATTTCCTTTAACAAAGCAAAGACTTCAGCCTCAGCTCCCAACACCAGAACAGCACTTAAATTTACTGCCTACAAGATTTTAAAGGCCAGCCTGAGGAAATGGCTGCGTTTTTTTTGTGTGGGTTTTTTTTTGCCCCATTGCTGAAGACATCTTCAATCATTGCTTTGTGTCGAAGGGGGAAGGAAGGAGGTCATTTCTGTGAGTCTTGGCAGCATGTGGCTGTTAACAAAACCTGTAAGGCCTCGGTGTAGGTCAGGGATGGGTGAAGCCACAAAGAAAGGCAGCAAGAGAGATGCTCCAAACCTCCTTGCTGGCTGCTCCCCAAGGGCTGTTAAAGATAGAGATGGTGGCAGCTAATGGTGGGGGCGGGAGGAAGGGGGGTGAAGGCTGTGAGGGAAGGTGCGGGGGGACGGATATAATCCAGCATACAGAAACCTGTCAGGATGGGATTTATTTTTGTTCTGTGAGGGAGTATAATAGGGCTTTGCCTGCGCTCTCAATAGCTGTTTTGAAGTGAACCCGGCTGGTATGTCTTTAATTTGTCATTTCATTATGAAACTGTTTCCCTTCCAAGAAGCCTTCAAGTCAGGAAGCTCTGTCTGCCCACACAGGAAATTCCTTTGCTTCAACTTCCCCAAAAAGGAAATTTCCCTTAGAAGTGAGCCCAGCATATGCCTTTGAGCAGAGCTGTTTCAAGAAACTTTGGCAGCTGAGTCCTGAAAACACCCCTGGTTTTCTGCGGCTGCTGGGATGTCCGGATAAACAGTTGGGCTCTGACCTAGGGGATGAGGACCCCACTGACACTGACCCTGGCCTAGCTCTTCCTCCTCCCTCCTCTTCATTCTCTTGTGCCCTTGCCCCTTTCACATCCTGTGTAACAGCAAGAGCTTTAACTCTCCAAGAGGGAATCACTACCTGCAACTTTCATCAAGAAACAGGTGCAAGTAGGCTCTGGCTGGGGCGTCCGGTTGGTTAGAGCGTCATCCCAATACACCAAGGTTGTGCGTTCAGTCTCTGGTCAGGGCACACACAAGAAGCAACCCGTGAGTGTGTAAGTGGAACAACAGATCAGTGTCTCTCTCTCTCTCTCTCTTTCTCCCTCTCTCCTCTCTTCCTGTCTCTAAAGTCAGTAAAAAAAGAAACAGGTACACATGTACACTTCCCTGCCTCACGTGTGCGCACGCACACACACACACACACACACACAAACAGGCACCCCACAGCCATCACACGGCACTTCAGACACCAGGCGGCGGTTCTAGTCCCCTCTCCACCCCTGCCACACACTTGAGATTTCTGGTAGAAAGACTGCAGTATGTCAAATGAAGAGGGTGCAGAAAAATGAAATAGCCAATTATAGGTTCCTGAAGCACATATATTACCAAATTACTTTGTCTCAGAAGTGGTGGATTTTCTCAAAACAAACTTCCCCAGTGGGGGGTTTTAAGTAAAATTTGGAAGGGGAAAACATCTCCAACCACAGCCTTATAAAATTAATCTCTCAGACACATTGTGAATGACGAAGCGGTGAGATCCCAAAGCAGCTGCGCTGAAGTGAATAATAATGTATAGTATTTTATGAAGCTTCTTAGCAGAGAGGCATTAGCAAGGAAACTGCCAAACACGCAGCTAAGTTTTTAATTTTCCATTTCTAATCACTTCATTTAAGGGAAAAAAAAAAGTTGTGAAAAGGAAACAACGTAGAGACCTAAAACACAAAAGAGGGGAGTGGCATTGAACTTCAAACTGTGCAGCAAGAGAAGGACAAAGAGAGACACAGACAGATGAGGAACTAAGATGGCCCTGGATATCCCCCCCCCCCCCCCCCCCCCGCGATTAGATTGCACTAGAATGGCAGAGTGATAGGAGCTGATCTTATTACACCGTTCCCGAGCCAGGACTCTGGAAGGGGTATTATTGACCAGGAAACAGAGCGATATTTAAGGGACTAATGAGAATCCTATAGCTCACTGAAATCTGAATATATTAACTCTGAGGTTTCGGATTATGGTAGATGTTTTCTGTGGAGTGGGTTTATAATTTTAATAAGTTATTCTATTTTTCTAAAATTTATGAGGCTCTAACCACAGCTGGATCTCAGAGGGGGATCCAACACTATTTTTCAAGTTCTTGAAGAGAATGGTCTGGGAGGGAATAGGTCTTTGGCTTATACTGGGAGGAAAGGTGGAGAATCTAAAGGACCTGTTCTGCCACCTACCAGCTCGGTGGCTTTGGCCCAGCTCCTTAACCTCTTTAAACCTGACTTTTCATTGGCCAAGTAAGGATAATAAGACTCAGTTCATAGGACTATCATGAGGACTAAATGATATAATGCATGTGAAAAGTGCCTACCGTAAGCACTCAATAACGGGAAGTTATTACTCCACATGGGGAGCACGAGGAATCTTTCTCCTCAATTCCACACACCCACTCCTCATACAAGCCACATGCCTCCAGCGGGCTCCTTCAAGTTCCGCACGAGGCAAGCTTTTCCTGACCACGTCAGCTTGCGATTTGGATCAAAAGGCCCCTTATACGCCTGCGTGGTCTTGGCATCATGATCACAAGTTTAGTCACCCCAGAGAATGGCGGAGAGGCTTAATTTAAGAATCCAGATCTACACCCCCAAATTCAATACTCTCTCAAGGAAATACAGATGACTTGCACATTCTCAGGTTGCCAGTGTGCTGGAGGAGATCCGACTTTATCAGGGTGATGCTGTGCTAGGAATATCTTCAGACCAATAGCCAGGCATGGTAAGTGCGAGATTACTTATCTTGGTCTCAGGGGTCCAGGTTCACAAAGTTTTGTCCAAATCAAGGGGCCAGGATTTTCCATCTAATCTCATGTCTGTCTCTTCCACGGAGAAAGCCAGCCCCAAGCAAAATTATGAAGTTTATTTCCAACCCTACCGCCCCCTCACGTGACCTTCCCTGCTGGTCGTGGTTCTTCCACTTTAAAAGATTCAAGAGATTTGGTAAAATAATTTTCAATAAGATATCAGGGACTTAACGGTATTAATAATCTTTATCCAAGGTACTAGAGGCTATCGTAATTTTTTACTCTTTAAAGTAAAGCTAGGTAGAAGTAATGTCTGGTCCAAAAGGAATGGATTTTAGTAAACTCTGAACAGTGAAATTTCAGGTACCACAAGTTCACTGTGGGAAATAGTTAAGTTCAGGGCAGTCGTGCAACCGAGGGACCACACACCCTGCTGAAGCTTTTCATGGGCCCTGTTCACAGACAACTACAAGCTCGGTGTCCTGGATCCACAGTAGTACCGTCTGGACAATAAAAATTTAGAAACCAGCCACTTCCTGAATCTCAGTACTCCTTCAGCAAACACAGTACCGGCCATGAGCCTGCTACGCAGCTGGATGTACGATGTCAATGCTATAATACCCAGTTGTAGGTCTTCGGTTTCTTTCCCTGGATCACTTTGGGTGGTAGGAATCATCATCACAGAAGCTCCACGAAGCAGATATCTGGAGTAATAGCTAAGGGACAACCCCAAACTCACTCCCCCCGCTCCTCATTTGGATTCATCTGAAGTAAACTTTTTCTTTGCCTAAGAATCAAAAGGAAAAAAAATTTCCTGCTACAAGGGCCAAACAAATTTTACATCTGTTTAGATTTTTGTAGGTCTCTGAAGTTCCTCCCAGAATGATCAGAGAATTACAGTTTCTAACCCCTGACTTTCAAGTGAGAAATCTCTCTCTAAGGGAATTTCTACTTTCGTGTTCCTAAAAGACCTTTAAATAAAACCCAAAATATCTGGGTGAATATTTGAATCATGGCCAAATTTTAAGGTCAGCGAGAGCCTCACACAAAATGCTCCACGGAGTTACCGATAAGGGAACAAGAACTATCTGTGCAGGGCGGGGATTTTGCGAGGTGGCTTCTGCACCACCTCGCATGAGAAGTGAGAAGAGTCAGGGTGGGAGGGCGTTCAGTGCTATGAGAAGAACTGTGTGGAAGGGATCAGAATGAAGAAGAAAGAGTTTTCTCTCCCACTTTGTTCACATCTAGTAGGAAAACATGCCCAAGAAGTCGAAGCTTCCAACCCATCAGAATAACAGATGTGTGAACTTGAAGTTATTAGGGCGACTTCCTGATGTAAGGTGTACAAGGAGGAAGGAGGAGCAATTTCATTTCCTCAGGAGGGTTGGCACTAAATCATCTGCTCGTATTTGTTTCTCTAGAAAAGAGGTTCTGACATTGGTGACCCAAGGGCTACTTAAGGAGGCAAAATAAAAGCCCTCCTCAGCTTTGTTCATGAATTGCTGCTGCTTCGGGCATTTCCTTTCTCCCTAACCCTATCCCCCCTTTTCCCAGCCCGTGGCAAGGAGTAGATGATTCAAGTAACTAGTTCAGGGCCTCTATTTAGCAATAGTTTCCTGGGTGCGAGTTTTCATGCCCAGGGGATGGTGTAAGTGTCACAGATTCTCTCTGCTGGCTGGGCAGATGAAATATACTTTAAAGCTCAGCATCAAAGCCTTCACTTTAGAAGCTGAGAGCCTTCATTCCTTGCCAGTTGTGTGCTCCCCCCACCCCCCATAATTAATTAATGCAGCATTAACTGTGCATGTGCTATGGTGCCAACTGAAGGAGCACAGTGTGGCCTGTCCGTGCAGATCAGCTGGCTCTGCAAAGCCCCAAGCCCCGCGGACACCATCTAGAGAGAAAGAGCGAAGTGCAGATTGTCATTTTTACAAGTTGCAGGAAAGACTTGTAAACATGCCTCAAGTTGCAGAGGGGGTTCCCACAAATCATAGACTTGGAGTCAAGAAGGTAGCTGCCAGAAGCCACACCTGTGTGTAATACACTACACCAGGGGTGTCTGACTCGCAGCCCGGGATGGCTATGAATGCGGCCCAACACAAAACTAAATTTACTTAATGCCTTTTTTTTTTGCTCATCAGTTTTCATTAGTGTTTGTGTATTTATGTGTGGCCCAACACAACTACTCTTCTTCTGTTGTGGCCCAGAGACACCAAAAGGTGGGATACCCCTGAAAGCAAAGGGCCAACTCACAGACAAGTGTCAGACTGGAAGGGGGGCTTTGAGAACAGAGGAGCAGGCCTGGGATTCGGCTGTAAGGTCCTGGGAACCATCGTAAGCTGTGAATGGCCATGGCTGACTTCAGAAGACGCCTAAGGCCCAGGAGCTGACTCTGTATCCGATCACAATCACAGGCAGCAAAGGGAAGCATCCAACAGTGTCAAGTGTTGACTTTCCATATTTCTTTGCAGGGGGGCATCCTTGAACCACAATCACAGCTAACGTAGAGGTCAATTTCCTGCATCACTGAAATACCACCATCTGTGCTGAAACCTGGTGTTGAGTGCTTGAACTCAAGTGAACGATCGTGATTCTTAGCATTTACAGACAATGCTCCACTGCTAATATCCCTTGGATGTCTCTTCTGGAATCAGAGAACAATAAAATGGTTGAGCTGCAAAGAACCTGAAGAATCATGTATGTATTCAGGCTACTTGGCTTTAGAAAGGCGCATACTACAGGCCAAGGAGAAAGAATGGATTATTCGGGGTGACCCGATAGTAAGCATGCTGGGCCAGCACTCAGAGGATGGACACCCAGGCAAGTGCACTCCCTGCTCTGTCGCCCTGGGGTGGCGTTTCCCAGCATATATGCCAAGTGGGTGAACTTAGGCACCACAATATCAGACAATCTTTCTGAAGCACGTCAGATTAACAAAGAGTATTAGAGACTGAAATGCTTTAATTTGTGAGCTCAGTAATATGACCTCTATTCCAGCACATCATCTTTCTTACTGTATTAAAAATAATCTGGGTGGTAGGTCATCTCTTTTCAAAAGACGGAAAATTGTGGAAACAGGAGCCTCCTTTTCCTTCATTTAATTTTGTTTCTCACACTTCAGAATTGACATGAATACCTGAAAATACATTGCAGGTAACAGTTGGCATAGAGGACTGAATTTTAAAATTTATCTTCCTCTAAGTTCAAAAGGTAACTTAGTTTACGTCTCTGATTTTATCCCTTTGGGCTTTCTTGTCCTTAGTTTACATAAATTTTGCTTAAATTAAAAAAAAAATCAACCTGTTGCAGCGGCTCTTCTCCTGCTACCTGTTTTTTCCAACAGCTTGAAAGAAATAACTTGCATCTGTTCCTAATACTTTCAAGAAGCAACATGGTGAAGTGAAGAGAAAAAAACCAAACCAAACCAAACCCGGGTTTGGGATGTAGACCTGGGTTCCAAGAGTGGCTGCTCCACTTGCCGTGTGTCTCTGGCAAGGGACTGATCACTCCGATCCTCAGACATAAAACAGATATAATATCCACCTTGCAGCGTAAGTGATTATTCAGAATAATACATGTAAAGCTCCTGGCACTACAAGGTGCTCAATAAATAGTAGTGACATGATTACTCATTCCACACATTACTGTAACAGAGATTCTCTAGAGTGGCATCTTACACACAGTTGGCCTCGGAACGGCTCCTAAGGAGGAGCAAGCTCCTGTAAACTGGCAGGTGGGGTATGATGAAGGGGGAAAAAAAGGAACTTGTGCAAAGATAAGCCACTCCTGCAAAACAAATACGCAATTAAATCCTAACATTGATACTGCTAAAATAAAGCTACATAAACTGCTTGATATACTTATGGTACTGTTATTCCATACCCTTCAACACTCATCTAAGTACTTTCTCCTTTTTTAAAAAAATGGTTGTGACATCTCTCCTTACAAAGCTTTGCCCTCCTCAGTGAACCATGCTGGTTAATGCCCCACCCCCAGAGTAGAGAATTCAGCCCCAGCTTAACGGGTGAAATAAAATGTTCCCTGCACAGCCCTGCACGGCTGGACTCTCCCTTCCAGGCACCCAGTCTGCACCCACCACACATCCACAGCTCTTTATCCAGTATCATATCTGCCATCTGCATTTCTCTCACTGAAATCTTAGAGTCCCATTTGAGGCTATTTCTAGCCATGATCTAGAGGAAACAGAAATAGAGTCTAATTTCAAAAGAATGGGGTTTAGTCCACCTACTCACGATTGAAGCACTAAGTATCAGGGGAGGGTGACTAATTATTCTTGGGAATTTACAGTCAGCCTGTGGCCAGAGACAGGGACAGCTTAAATCCCTCAAATCATGCTCCATCTTGCTTCACAAGAGACCAGAGAAAACCCCCAAAACACACACGATGGCCCAGGCAACTGAGCCAGAACCCCTCTGTGGTAACAGTGAAATCAGTGACACTGACCTCTGGAAAAGCATAAAGACAAAGTGGTCAACGTCATTCCCTTCAGAAACTCCAGGAGTCTGGGCCACTGATGAGGTTTAACTCAGGCATGAGGCAAAAATGGGAGAAAATGTCTCTGTTATTTGAGAATGGAAACTTTATCATGTTGGTATAGACTCGGTCCAGTCAATGCTTTGAGGTAATAAAGAGGAGGTGGGAGTAACCTAGGAAAGCAGAGGCCGAGCCAGCGTCACACTGAGTCTGTATCATGGATTACGTAGACATACATGAGGCCGGCCGTGGAACTTACAGGCAGGCACCTCTCATTCTGCAGAACCCTGATATGCCAGTAGAAAAGACCCCAGAGGTACTGATGGTCGGAAAAATCCAAGGGGAGATGGTTGAGAGGAGACAGAACAAATGAAAATGTCATTTCTTACTTCCTGGTGTTCAAGTCTCTACTCATAGAATGAAGGGGTTCTCACGGCTTTCTTAAATGGCTCTCTTGCTGAGTCTGCTGTAAACTCTCAATACTGGGTCTGGAATAGAGCTGGGCATCTCTGAATTCACATCAATAACCCACCGCACCAGGAGGAAACAATCCATTGCCAACAGTTTCCAAACGTCTACTGCAGAACTCTAAGGAAACGGAGAGCCCCCCTGCCCCTCCCCAGAGGATCAGAGCCCCTTCGTCAGAGCTTATGCCCGAGGAACTGCCTTAAATGTGCACGGAGCGCAAGGCATGAAATGCGAAGTGAAAGAAAAGGTCAATAGGCCTCTGGTTATATATTTTTTTTCAAAAAAAGGCATCTAAAAATAGCTGCATTTATTGAAGCTGCTTCCTTATCAGGAAGCATGGAGCTAGGAATTAACGTCTGCCTGCATCGGAAATTCTTTCAGACAGCAAACCCAAAAAGGAAATTTCCCTTCCAAAGTCTCCTGGCTGGTCTGCTGTGGGCTGTTTTTTCTCTCCAGGCTGTTTCAAACAGCGAACCTGGGCCCTAGTACTCCCACAGGGGCTGCTGGAACAGTAGAAAAGCCTTTAGCATTTGAATGTAAAAAGTGAAGGCACTCAAAGAAAGGCTGAAGGGGAACAAAACATAAAGTGCTGGTGGCTGGCTGTCTTTGTGAGAAGTCATTATTGCTTTGTCAAGATTCTGAGCATTAAATCTTCTTGCCCGTGTCCTTGCCTCAACTCTGCTGGTGATGTCACGGCACGTCACAGGCAGCTGTGTGAGGAGAGGCCATTTTTGGAACACTGATAATGGCAAAGGACGGGAGGGCTTGCTAGGTCTTCCAAGAGGCTGGGGAAGGCTGGGGAAGGAGACTTACGAATCAGGCAAGGCCCGTGAAGCAAATAGTTCCAGACAGAGGTGCAGATATGGTGCAGGTGGAAAAGACCCTGGGACGGAGGGCCCAGGAGCAGAAATTGACTCCTAGAAATCATAGGGACTGGTTAGAAAAGGAAGCTGATTTTCATGGTGACTTCAGGAAATCTATCTCAGGGATATGAGAACCTGTAGACAGAACTCTAGGCCCTTTCTACAATGAAACAAGCAAGGATATACCGTATTTTTCAGACTATAAGACATACCTGGGTTTTAGAGGAGGAAAATAGGGAAAAAAAAAACCCGCTCCACTGCCACTCCCCACCGCCCCCAGAGAGCCAGGTAAGCTACATTCGGACTATAAGACACCCCCCCATTTTCCTCCCAAATTGGGGGGCGGGGGGTGTGTGTCTTATAGTCTGAAAAATATGGTACATGCTTCTCTTGGCCCTTGAAAATGGGAGAAAGCCACCTCCTAAAGAGGCTATTCACCATCTTGGGAAAATGAAAGTGAGCTCTAGTGAGTTACCGGCCGCTGTGTCCAGGCACTGTGCTGGGTGTCACACATTCACTAGCCCTGACACTTGTAAGAAACCCTCATGAGTAGCTGATTAGCAATCTGACTCTCAGCGAGGTTAAATCACCTCTGGTACAGAGAGGCGGCCCTGGAATCAAGCCCACGTGGGTCTGTCTGAACCTGAGTCCTTCATATCGCCATGCTTTTTCATTTGGCAAGAATGAAAGGAAAGTGGGGCCAGCTCCCAGAAGGCCATCCCTGATGAAATGCCAGGGAATGGGGTATTTGGATGAACCCCACTCCCAGTACTGGCCCTCTGAGGCCTTCATGCCTAGCTATGTGCTTTGGTGGCAAAGATTAATTTAACTTCAACCTGAGCTCACAAGAAAGTCAAGAGGGAGGAGCAGCAGAAATGGGTGAGCAAAATCAGAGATGAATTACCCATGATGAAAACAGGCTCACGTCCTGATGAAAGCCAGAGGTCCTGCACAAATTAATGGTCAAGTGCATCGCCAGGGCCCTAGCTAGCTGCTCCTGTTCCTCTACCCATGGCTACCTCGACCCCCATACTTGGCGGTACTTTCAAGTCCATGAGACTCTGCCATTATGTTTTCCCCTAAGAAAGCCAAATGGTGATTTCGGAAACAGAAATCTCATTAGATTCCTCATGTGCTGTGTGAATCTGGACGATTCAGTGGACCTATTGGAACCACAGTCATCTCATCAATAAAACAGAATTAATAACACCTACTTCAAGGTGCATGGTTAAATAGAGATGAACGGGATTTGTTACTTATAACAATATAAACATTAGCTATAAGAAACTCCCATTTCTGTGTCTTCTTTGAGAACAAAAATAACTTGAAAGTGTATAAAATTGTTGATTGCTCCAGCTAATGAGAAATGAGAGACGCTCTATCTCTTTTTACCACCCTGGCTCTGATACAGCTTTGCCCCTCACATGAATGTCTTAAACTCAGTTACTCTGCTGAGACTGCAGAATCGCCAAGTAGGGGAGCGGCGGGGAGGTACCGTTTCCAGAGGAAGGCATTGATTTAAATTATTAAACACACGCAAGGAGGAGTAGTAATGTTAGAATTCTGAAAGATTCACAAGGAAAGGCAGCAGAGCCAAGGGACTATTTCTGGTGTTCTGACTCTAGAAAGCACCAAGTGGTTACCATGGCTATTTATTAACCTGCAACATCATAAACCGTAACCCTATTAAATATGATGAATGAGTCCTAGGTTGCGATTTTTAAATACCATTTCATAGGGATTTGAGAAGACCAAACGGGTATTGCGGACTGCAAAGTCTATGGGCAAATGGCAGCTATGTGATTTGATGCAATTACAGCAAAAACGTGAAATGATGATGGAAAAAGGAATTTAGAACAAAGAAAACACATTTACTTATTTAAATTCTGCCCCATCAATCTGAAATAGACTTATGGTTATCAGATGGCAGCCCTGAATCACGGTGTCAGGCCAAGTGTTCCACGGGGCTGGCACCGCCTCACAGGCACCTTTTGCTGGGCCCTCAGCATTAGGAAAAGTCTCTCCCTCAGGTCATGAGAGCCCCAGTGAGAATTAGAAAAAGGCATCTTTTGCTCCAAGCCATTGCCCTTCACTGCTTGGAGAATCAAGAGTGATTTTGTCAAGGGACTCTGGGGGCGGGGTGTGTGGGGGGGTGGTCTTTGGTCCTTCCAAGTGTTTTTAAGGTTTGGTAAAAGGCTTATGTGCTCTTTAAAGAATGGAACTTTTGGCCCTGGCTGGTGTGGCTCAGTGGATTGAGCAGCGGCCTGCGAACCAAGAATGGAACTTTTTGTTTTTGTCTACTCGCTATAATTGTTATACTTCAGCTCATGCTATCCTCGAGTTTAAAAAAAGAATTCAGCACGGTTTACGGAAGAAGAAAACAGAAGCTCTTCCTACCTTCTCGGTAAACACACTTGTGTTTGCTCTCCTGGTGAGACAGGGGAGTTCCAGGAACCTGCCGCAGGGCTGTTGCAGGGCGCCGGCCTGCTCTTTCAGGGAGTGAGGGAGGCAGACCAGGATGGCAGGGGGCTGGCCCTTGTCCGGAGTCCTTTCCTAGGCCCAGACTGGCCCTGGCTGTCTCCTTCAAGTCCTCTATAATCACTACTTAACACTTTGCTCCATTTATCACTTTGTTTTTATCACAGGCAAATAAAAAGAAAAGGCTTTACTTTCTACTTCTCGGGAGCTTGCTAATCTGTCACACTGCCTTCAGTTTGTGTCCAACCTTGTGTTTGTTCTGCAAACATGGTGAGAAACCCTCAGGAAGAGAATCTTAACTACTACGATCCCTGCCCTCCCTCCAACAAGGGAAGGATATATTTTAGTTTAACAACAAAAGGAGAAATAGAAAGTTAAGAAAGAGGGTTTAGCTGGAAATCAATGAGGATAAATGGTAAAAAGAAGCCACTCTGAGGCACACCAGTCTGGTGAGTATCGCTTTAAAACAAGCAGCAAGAGATGCTTTCAGCCTAGCAATACCATAAATGTCCTGCTGCTGTGTTGGCTTTCACATTCTTCCCCGTACTTTCCACGAGCGTTCCACTGGGAATTGTCTGGAATCCCAGATTGAAACAGCAATAACCCAACTCCCTTGTTAGAATATTCAGTTTCTTTTAGGTCTGGAAACTCAGCTGGGATGCATCTGTAAGTACACGGCAGGGCCTCAGCCATCCTCGGGGTTACATGAGATGTTTCTCGGACAGGTTGGTGGGCAGCCGAGTGGGCAGCTGAAACGGGACAGGGTGGAGGGCATTTTGGCCTCATGTGGAAAGCCCCAGCTGCCAACAAACAAGAGCCTGGGAACCTCCACTTTCAAAGGGTTCATTCCAGATGTCAGAACTAATGGTGTCAACACGGGGCTCATGCAGATTATCAAGGAGGTCCCTAAAGTCAGGCTGCCAGAGATTAGGCATTCCGGCAAAATCATCACCCTGACCTGAATCCATAATCTAACAATATGTTCTAAGATATAGGATATAGTCCTATATCTCATAATTATCTATGTGGGGGATCCATTCATCTATCCATCCATCCATCCAACCACCTAATGGAGCAAACCATTCAATAAGTGATTGACTATGAGAATACTGAATCAGTTAGAACAGACTTTAGAACAGATTCTAAGAACATCTGACTCTAAGAACAGATTCCAGCCATAAACCAATGCTATGGCCACATCGAATAGTGGCCACAGTGAATAATGACTAAGTGAATAATAGCTAAGCGTCAACTCTGAATTCATCCCTCCATTCAAAAAATATTTATTGAACACACATCATGGAATAATAGATAAGAACCTCAGCTTTGGAATCAGATAGAATTGACTTTGAATCCTGACTTTTTCTCTTCCTATGTGTGACCCTGGCAAGTTGCTTAAATTCTCGAAGCCCTAAATTCCTTATGTGTTTCATGGATATAAAAAGAGCATCAACCTTACAAATACTGCTGTGAGAATTAAACAACTTACATAAAGCACTTCACACAGTGCCTGGTACAGAGTGACCCACAATAAATATTAGCTATTATGATTGTGTGCTAGGCCCACAGTAGGTCCTGGCAAAACAGTGGTAAGCCGCACAGCTGTGGCTCAACGAGAAAACTGTCTACTCCTGGAAACAATGAAGTTTTGGTATGGAAGAAACACTTCCAAGTAGGGAGAATGATTCCTTGGGTGAGAATCGTAACATCTGGAAGAGGGCTGGTCAGCGTCCTCTTGACTAGTCAGTGTTGTATGGTAGGAAAACTGGGTGTTATAATGACTGACTCACAGTCCAACAGTTGGTTTAACAGCGGTAAGAATGAAGATCTCCTGGCTGCCGTCTGGTATGTAGGTTAGCTGTTTGGCCACGATAACTTCTCATGGAGAGGCAGGCAGTTCTATGGTCAGAGCGCTGACATACGCAAAGGCATCCAGAAGCAAACCAGGAATTAGGGCTTCCTTGGAGGAGCATAGGAATAAAAAGCTATGAAAGAAGCAGCAGCCTATTTGGGACAAGTGTTTGCAATTATTTTCTCTCTGTACCCGGCAAGGAGTTTGGTGCTCTGTTCATTTCTGTATCCCCAGCACTCAGAAGAGTCTCTGGTAGAGGTAATCAATAACTATTTGTGGAATGAAGAAATGAATGAGGTTAGGGAGTAGGAGCGTTTTGCTTGTATGGCACAAATGTGTTCCATCCTCAAGTGAATATACTAGTAGTAGGACAGCTTCTGGAGGTAAAGATGCTATTACTTGGCTGTGCTTTCTTTTGCAATCCTGTCTGCTACAGTGGTACCAAAACACTCCAGTTTGCTGAGGACAACAGTGCCTGCAGCCATGACCTTGGCACCTTTACAGTCCCAATCTCGTCTTTAAAAGTTCCTTGTGGAGAAGATGGTAGAGTGGAGCGATGATGCCCTTTACCTCCTGGCCTAAGTGAAGCTGGAATGTGCTGACCCTAATATGTAGCAACTCTGTAACTAGTGATGGATTCAGTAAGCTGGAGGAGGGGAAGAATCCTCACGGTACCCCACTCCTTGCCAAAAGCTCAGCGATCATCTAACTGTTGGGGAGAAGGGGTCACCTGCAATGCTCCCCCACCGCCTCCCAGCATCAGTCACCTGATTCCCTGAATTATCACAGAAAGAGAAAAGAGAAGTCTGCGTCCTCTGTCTCCTATTGTTCTCCACTTTCAGCAAGCAGCCTTCTGGCTCCTGCGGAGGGATGGAACAAGAGGAGGGTAACCTGGGGAGCATCACCTTGCCAGAAAGGGATGGCAAGCACAATTGTGCCGCTATTTAAGTTATTAGAAATCAAAAGGGGAGGGCCAAGGTGACCCCCAGTGTCCTCCACAACCTGGACTTGTGTTCTCAGGATAATACTCAAGCCAGAGAACCTGGCATTTTCTTGGACGCTGTGATCAGGGTGGGAATCAGGTGATTCACTCTCCCCAGCTGCCCCCATCACAATGTATCATCTGGGCTGGGTGGCGATACAGGAAAGACAAAAAAGGAAATGACAGGTGTTGACTGCTTTGGAGCCTGGCCCCAGAAGCACAAGTGTGTTGGCCCCGATGCCCTGCCAAGTTGCAGCTGAAGATTCAGACGGGGGAGGTGGTAGCAAAGAGGGGCAGACAGGACTTGGGAGTGGAAATACCATAGAATGACTGAAGCTACGGAGGTAATGCAGGCACAAGAGAAGGAAGACAGGGGAGCATAAGAAGGGAGGGGGAGAGGAAGGCCATATGCATGCATACGAAATCTCGGAAAGAAAAGCAGCTGGCAGGGAAAAGGCAGGACAGAGAAGGCCCTGTAAGGACAGCAAGAGCACACAGCTTAACAGGCAAAGCGAGGGAGTGAGTCTGACTCAGAAGCTGAGCAAAATTTAAGGCCTAAGAAAATATTAAAGGGGAGTTAGTGTGAGTTTAGGCAGACGAACTGTCCCCCCAAATTTACCCCGCCTCTTAGGTGTAGTTGACTCTGCCATATATATCGCCCATTCCCAGATTTGGGGGCAACACATCAGAGAGCTGAAACAAATACTCAGAAAAACAAGGGGCAGGAATCTCAAGGCTTTCAAAGCCGTTCTGGTGAGGGGGTGAAGTCGTGTGAAAACGCTCTCAGAGCTTGCCCCTCTAGCCCCATGCAGTCAATCATTCTGACCCTGCGGTCCCCTCTGGACACCTGTCCGTCTGTCCATCTGTCTGTCCCTGCCCCCGGCGCGCATACACTCACGCAGGTGTGCGGGCAGGCGGATCGAGTCTTCCTCCATCCTGAGCGCTCGAGGCACTGGAACATGAAGTGGAGTCGAGGAAGCGTAACTCGGCACTGGGCTCTCCGGAGGTGTATATGAAATTCGCTCCTGCTGTTAAAAACAAGGGCAGGAAGAGAGGAGGGGGGAGAAGACAATGAACGCTTGGAACTGAGGTGTGAAATCAGGGAGAGGGGTGGGAGGCAACTGGGACCGGGGTGAGGGGACATCTGAGCACTGGCCAGGCAATCCTGTCTGCCCCTCTCTAGACACTATGAGGCTGCATTTCAGACCTCCAGCTTTGGGATTCACAACACAACTCTGGAAGGGTTGAAAATGGGGCTTTTCCTTTGGACTCGAATCAATAGATGTCCATTTTTTTCTCTCTCTGTACTAGTGGTTTTGCTAAAGTAAAGGGGGGAAATAAGATGAAGGAAATGAGAAAGTATGTCCAAGAGAATGGCTTCAAAGGCTATGCTCAAAGATGACTACCAAGTCACATAATTCATGTCACCAACACATTAAAACCACGTGTCCTCTTCTCCGGCCACATCCCCAGCTTCTGATCCAAGTGCGGTCCTGTACTCAGCTCCAATGAGGTGAGCTCAAGGTGCTGGGTTATAAATTCCAGACTTACTTAATCTACGAGCGAGACTTTTCTATTATCTACCAATCTCATTACACAAAAACCACCTCAAATATCTAATATTTATTTTTTTTTCTTCATACCAAGGATTTATCTGTAACATTATGGATATCCCCCTCCGTCCTCTAACTCAGAATCAATTATTTCCTTTCCTTCTGAACTATTTCAGTGATTCAAACAATCACCTCCATTTAAGAAAAGTACTATTTAAATGAAAATTCTTACTCAACTGACAAGAAGGGTGGGTGCAGGGAGGGCTTCAGCAGAGCCGCTGTTTAAATTCAAACAGGCAGTGTGTGTTAGGTCAGTTAAAACAACTGGCTGGGATGGGAAGGACTATTATTTATTTGAAGTTAAAACATGGCAAGGAACTAACTATTGTGTTGGAGCAGAAGAGCAGCGCTATTTGCATCTCAGATCTGCATACCCACTAGTTTGATAACTTCCGTTAGTTTCTGTGGTTTCACTGGGTAAAGTAAAGTGGGACACATCGGGTCTAAAAATAGGTTGGGGGGAAAGATCAGTCAGATGCCACTATGAAAACAGAAATCGGGAGCCAAAGAAAAATCACGGATTAAAATAAAGCAAAGGGGGTGTTTATGTTTCAGAAAGACAATTCTCTAAACGTTATATATTTCATCAAGTGTGCAAAGGGAAGCAGGGGAGTCCCCTGGCCCTATAACCAAAGTAAAGCTTTTCTTCTGCTCATACCCTGGGAAGTTTGGTGGTTGTGGTGGGAAGTTTCGATTTTAAATGAACATATACATATTTTTTGTAGTTTCCGAATAGAATCGCTATACCTTCCCTGAGGCATCCTCTATCAGCAAACAGGGCATTTGGAATACATCTGTTTAAACATACAACCTAAAGTTTCCTGGTGAATTTGTTAATTAAGGCCAGTCACATCCATCCTAAATTTCATTTCTGTACAAATCAAGATGTCCTCTGAAAGGTCACCCAGAGGCGAAACCTTCAACTTCACTTTTCTTGAACTTTATCAAACATCACACACATATTGTGAACAACTCTAAAGTAAGAATGAGTTATATTTTTGGGGTTTGGTTTGGGGCTTTGGGAGTGAAAAGAAGCAAAGATATAAACACACATATGAGAAATGTACAAAATCTGTTTAGAGGTTTTTTGAGGTGAAATAGGCTTTTAAAGCATTTTCAACAGCCTGTTTTTCTAGTGTAACAACTTTTCCACATGCTTCAACCCTCGAATAAACCTCGCCCCCTCCCCCCGCCCCGTCCCGATATATATCTAGATATCTTATCTACCGTTAACTTCATTCCCAGAAATAGCTTTCTGTTTTGTTAGGGTTTTTTTGCAGAAGTGAAACTGTTGATGAAGAAAATACGGTACAGCCAAAGAGTTTTCAAATGGCTTGGCATGAGCGCGAGAAAAAAAGAAGACAGCGTTTTGTAACACGATGACTTTCTCTTTAACGCGAGGAAAAACACCCAAGATCCAGTAACCAGTCCCTATGAGTGGCAGGCCGCCCCGTCCCAGCTCCCTCATCCCTTGCCAGATCAACCAAGGACAAGATGGGCGAAACCCAGTCCTCAGAGAGGATTTTATTTTATTTTTTGGAAAAGCCACCTCTGGCCTACTTACAAAAGAGTCAAGGTAGGTACCACCTTTAAAAAGTGTATGTTCTGACTTGCGAAACCACCACTGTGCTGTACGTTCGTATCAGCACTTGCTCTGCAGGCAGCCCGTGTTCAGGCTTCAGCATGGCCCTGTCCTTCCTGCCACACGGAATGCCACACTCCAGCACTTGCCTGGGGATGCTGCGCCCCACTTCCCCCACACGTCCAAGCAATTCTAGATGGCCACAACTGTGTTATTTTATGATGAAACCTACAAAAAGAAGGCCAGTGACTGAGTGATTGTGGACCCTGAATTCCTCTCATTCCTAATGATGGTTTGAACTCACCAATATTTCAACACCCTAAACTTGGGATGAGAAGCCCTTTTTAAAAGGTTCGATGAGGAGACTACTCAGTAACAAAAGATAGGACACTTTGATCAAGAAGACGAAAGCAAAATGCACTTCTAGGGCCTCTAGTGATTTGCTGACAGTCATTACAAACCTATTGTGACCCTGGGCTCAGTGGCCAGCAGAGTATTCAGGGGACCCCAGAAAGGACGTAGCCCTGTGCCTGAGTTCCTTTCCAAAAAGAACAAAACATAAATCTGGGAATCTTTTGTCCTTCTTTTTGCTAATCTCTAGGGTGACTCACGTGTTCCTGATTTGTTAATGTATTACTGTAACCATGCACTTAACATTCAACACGCTGCACTATCTCAGATGGAGACATCTAGACAGAGAGACTTAAGGAGACTAACACCCAGTTTCCCAAATAAAGGAAACCTCCTTATTCTCACCAGCACTTCCCTGGTTTGACCCCAACAAGGGGACATACCAGCTCACAGCTCCTTCGCCTCTGGGACAGACTGTCAGTGGAGTGAAAACCAAAGGTGCTTCACTTTAACATTACAGAGGAGATAACAACTTTCCCAAGAGGATTATAAGCACTGGTCTAATTAAATTAAAATGCTACAGACAGTGATATTGGTGCATTCAAGTGTTGTAGGGGAATACACTGCCAGTGGAGGTCAATGGAGTGACTAGAACTGCCGTGATGTGCTTACATTATTGTTTAGATGCTGAAAAAGAAAAGAAAAACAAAACAGAAAACCAGGCTGCTCTCAAATTTGCAGGCACAACCTATCAAACCAACCCGCAGATCCCAAAGGAAGCACTGCCAGTCCCAGGCCGACTGCAATACCTGTGACAAGAGAGGGGGGCGCAGGAAGAGCAGCACGGAGCTCGGGGAAGAGAAAATAAGGCTAAAAATAGTTTTAGGCAAGGAATGAAGTGTAAATTTTACTAATCAGTATAGAAATCTTCTCGCAAAAAAATTTAATGGAACACGGAGCCGGGTTGCCATAAGCACAACTCCTGAAACCAGAATAAGTTCTAGCCCCTCTTCATCCCTCCCCCACTACGAAGGGCCGATGGAGGGCGCCTGTCCAGTGCCCCTCATTTCAAACCAGGCGGTTTAGACTCCGTGACCAACCACATGCAACAAGCTTGTATGTTACGTGCTGAGTGGAAACATGGCATTTATTCCCCACCCCCCACCCCCAACGGCTGTATATAATAAAGAGTCAAAAAATATTCTTATTACCAAAAAAAAGTCTTTCCTGTTCAAAAGTGTTCAATACACAGCTTCCTATTCAAAATAAACCAAATCCTGGGGACCCCACTAGGGTATTTATGCATTTGTTTTTACACCATCAACTCACTGAAGAGGCTGAAAGGTTAAGAAACTTAGAGCCTCTTGCTAATCAAATGTTAACTTTCTGGAAATAAAGACCAAGCATTTCTGGAACTGAGAAAAACAAAAAGGAAGTTTGGCTGTGCTTGTAAAAGATGGTGTGCAGGTAATTTCAAAGATTCCTCCACTGCAGAGGCTGTCCTTGGTTTAGGGTCTCTTTCCAGAAACAGTGCCACCTCCATCACAAAGAGCGTCATGGAAACAGAGTGGTGACTGCGACCATTTCCTGGGGCACTTTAGTAAAAATGCCACAGGTACCCTTTGCATCCTGCAGCTCTCTGGTGTCCCATCATGGGGCTGAAATTCGGTGACCCAGACAAGACGGACCACAGCAGTCACATGGGTAACATTCGGCATTTTGAGAGAAGGGCTCTTTCCCACCCTGAAGGTTTTTAGGAAAGCTGATACTTGTACTACAGTTGTTTTCTGTACACTGAACAGAAGAAATCTCTCCTATGGGAAACTATTTATTGAGATTTGCTAAGCTGAAGTTTGAATACACATTTATTTTAACTATGCTCTTCTAGCTGCAAAATGATTTAAGGTGGTGGCTTTGGCTTTCTTTAATTAAGCTTTCATTAACAAGCAAAAGAGATACATCACACAAAAAAATGGCAAGACTGAAATTTGAGCTGCACAGTTTTCTAGGTTTTTGGCGTCATGGATACAAACAGACATACATAGGAGCCTGAACTCCTGAATGTCGATTTCATTCACTTGAAAAGTTACATCGAATATTTTGTTTACCTCAAAATTTAGCGAGACGAACTTAAAGAACTTGAGAAAGATGCAATCATTGGTCTTCTTTTCATAATATACATTGTATAGACAGCCGCAGACCACGGCATTTTTGGCATCTCCCCAGAAACAGTACACCTTAGGATTTGGGATATACCTTAGGGTCTGAGGTATTCAAAGATGACTTCTGAAGTAGAAAACCAGTTCCGTGAAATCACAACAGAGAAGTTGCAATGCTGTCTTCCCATCCCACAGAGGCTCCCGGAGACATCTGCACCAGCAGCCCGAGGCGGCTGTCCCCTAGGTGTCCAGCCCCTCTCCTAAGAGAAACGGCCCTCTGGGTGCTCAGGCATTAGCTTTTTACAACATCTGGCTTTTAACATGCTTGAAATGATTTCAGGGGGAAAAAATCACATGGGTAGGGACTGTACTCTTGGTCTCTAGAGCTTCCTCCCTTGGTTACCTAGATGCCCATTCAGTCCTGGGGAGCAGGGTGGGCAGGGTGCCCAAGAAACCACGCTCACTCTGATGTGGGGGTCTTCCTAGGCACCCAGCTTCACCAGTTTAATGAGTGCTCTTGCTTTGGACATTGAAGAAGATTTGTTCGGGACCTGAAATATGCAGATTCTTGCATATTTATATTTGTAACTCAAACAGTCCCTTTCCTCAGCTTCCTGGCCTATTATATTCTGAAATCAGAAGACAGGGTAGTATGTTTGTCAGATACAAATAAGTCAAAACACCTTAAGTATTCCTTTTACCTGGAACAATGTTATCTATGCAGAAGAAGGGGAATAAAAAGATGAGTTAGCAACAGACCCTACAATCAAGCATTTCTATAAAAAGGTCATAAGGTTTTTGTTCCTCCTATGATTGTTATGAAATATTTCAGCACTCATCAGGCATCCACTAGGAGCCCACACATGGGACTTAGGCACTACAAATTCTGCCACCGTAATTCCTAGAATTGCCCAGATGGCCCAAATATTAAAAATTCTGTGTCATTTTACCCATTGATACACATGGGTACTCATGCATAATACTCAGAACATGTGTCCCAATCTTAGCTGGGAAACACAGTCACTGCAGGAAGGGAGCTACTAGCATTAAGAGAGCCCTTGCAATGTGCTTCCCATGAAGCCTTCATTTGAGGCTCATAATAACCCTGCAAGGAAAGCATCATTACCTCCATTCCACACAATGAACCTGATCTGGGGATCGCAGGGTTTGAGCAATCTGTCCAAGTCACCGCTTGGGAAATGGGATAGTTGGTATAAAGAGGAAAAATAAGAAATGACACTTAGGTAGCACCAGCCAGCCCACAGTGGCTTCACAACTTATGGGAAATCCCAAGAGATAAATTCAAGCTTGTAAGAATTGTCACAGTTTGGGTTTATTTCATTGCTTTGTGCCCTCAGCATTCCAGTAGGGTTTTGGAGGGTCATCAAACAGAGCTGCCTAATCAGGCTGCCGACTTTCTTAAGCCTGTTGCTTACTCTGTGGGGAGCAGAGATGCAGGGTGTCAATGCATTTAGCTGGAAGAAGGGGACCAAATACAATGTACCGGAGAAGTTCTCCTGACACGACCTCCGAGCAGGTGCAGCCGTTAAAATCCATCCAGGGATGTGTACTGCCCGTGGACATGACCTGCGGGGCCAACAGGGCATGTACAGATTTCCTGTGCATGTGATGACTTCACCTGGTATAGAGATCTCCTCTTGGGTAATTTTTCAGTAGAATGTGTTACTTTTGTCTCTAACACTTTCTTTAACAACAACAAAACACATTTCCCTTACTCAATTCCTTTCCATTTATTCCAAGAGCAGCAAATGTAAATGTAAACAGGCGAGACAGCAGGCGCAGTGAGGGGGCAAGTGGGGAGGAAAGGCCCCGTCAACATTCATTCAGAGCCTGAGGAGCGCAGTCTGCTCCACAGAGGAGCAGAGGCTGCCTCCAGGAATCACCGTGGCCGCAGTCCAACTCGGCTTCTCCAATGGCCTGCGAAGGGAAAAGATTGAAAAGCTCCTTGGAGATGTCTTCAAACAGGAGGAGGACTAGTGTAAGGAAGAGTTAGGGCTGACCTGTAGCATCTCAGAGGGCGAGGCTGGCAACACAGACCTGTGCACTAGAAACAGGTATGACCTATTGTTCCCCAAAAGCCGATTTAAGTTGAGACTAGAAGGGGACTCGATACGGGGTTCCTGCAGTGAGAAGGCACTGAGGTGGACCTTGAAGGTGCCTTACAACTCCAAGATGCTGCTTCTCTACAATCCTAGGTCTCCTGGCAAGTCGAAGGTTATTAATTACAGTGTGGGCGGAGCAGATCCAAACAAAACATGAACACCACAACCGCCTTCCCTATCAGTGTAGGCCCCCAAGTCCCCGCACAGGCTCTGAGGGCTCTCCCGAACACCATTAGAAAAAGCAATGTGTCTGGAACTAGGAGAAACCCCTTTAAAGACAAGACCCCAAAGCAAAAAAACTCAAGTACATTTCTCTATTGTTCTAATTTTGAAACATTTTAATCAAGATCCTTTCCAACCTTGAGACACTATGGTTTTGTTTTGGTTTTTTTCCCTGAACTTCTTAAATATTTCTGACATGAATAGTAGGCAGAATTCAAGCTGTGATTCCAGGTTGTGGTTTCCAGGGATGTTTTTTGCTTGAAGGGTGTTCAGCTCCCTTGGCTGGATCCCAGTGCTGATGCAGACAAGGTCACAGCAGAGGCTCTGGACCTGGGTCGGACAAGTCACCACCGTGTGCCCCTCCGTGTCGCAGACTACAGCCCGAATCCCTGCCACGATGTAGGCGATTGCTGCCACTCCAAGTGGAGACTGCGTGAGCTCAGCAGCACACAGCACCACTCCTGGAAACCCTGGGAGACAGCATATCCTGCTGGGAGTGGGTCACCTCAGTAGAAGAAAGGTGGTGTGGCTTTATTTATACAGAACCAGCAGGCACTACTTCTGGGAAAAATTAAGTCTTGCTGTTGTATTTATCCACAAATGCCCCCAAGCCTTTGATCAGCCTTTTGAAAGAGGGTCACTAAATCCTTTCTTCCTAATTTTAATAGCAGAAGAAACAGGTACTTAAATTAACAGCAGCTTATATCCTGGGCTCAACCAAGTGGCCAAGTACAGCTCTTTATTACCCACTTTCTCCTCCACAGCCGCTATTCCCTTTAACAAGTTGGCTATGACAATTAGCCAGTCTGCAGTGTCCCTGCCTGAGGCTAATGAGTAATGAACTAAGAGAGCTGTTATTTAGTTGCATCAAGGGCGCCATTAGAGAGGCTTCTCACTTTCTTCCCCAAAGGAGAGATACCTTGCAGGCATGTTCCACCTGCCATGTGACTGCCCTCCTATAGAACTTAAGGTGTCCCCACTCCCGGGAATCATGGGACTGTAAAACCTGGGCAGAGGAAAGGACGGGGGTCAGGCTTCTGCACAGCCCACAGGCAGAAGGAGCCCAAAGGGTTGCTTTGAAACTGTGCATTAACCATTAATTTCTCCTTCCCTTTCTAGCTTCCCACCTGCCCTCTTGTGCTTCATAAATCCTTCGAGCCCTCCCCAAGCAGCCTTCTGCTTTCTGTTACAGCGTCACTCTGGGCGTTGCTCATCTTCATCTCTTGAATGGCTGTATCTCGAAGTCTTATAAAAGGAAGACAGATGAAGAGAAGGTATGGCTCAAACCCACAACCCCTGCTGGTTGCTGGGGGGTGTTTGGAGGACAGACAAGTCAGACTTCCTTTCAAACTCAAAAGACTTTATGCCCTGTGATATGTCATTACAAGACACCTATAGCTTTAAATGGACCGCATGCCTGATAAGAAGGTTTTACTTGATACAAGAACATCTACATTCTAATTCATGTAAAGGTAATCCCTGGAAATGCTGAATAAAATCTTTAGAATGGCAGCGCCAATGAAGCGGTTTGTATGAAGTCCTACAAGGTACTATCAGAATCCAGCCCATTTCCAATGACCCAGGAGACACGGCCACCCCACATGCCTCCGTCAGCGAGGGAGAAGGCTGGTTACAACCGCTGCCAGGCTCAACGGGAAGGACGCCCCTGCTCTACATACATCAGATAATGTCTGGGTTGCCGCAGGCTGAGGAATAAATACACATAGAAAAGGCCTTGTAAGCTATACCTAGAGTAACAAGCGCAAATTAGATCTGGAAAAGATTTATATCTCTGCAAAATGTTTACTACCAGAATAATTTTCAATAAAACCACAAAAGAGCACTATGCTTAAAAAGCCAAGTAAAAGAAGTAACTCAGCATCTCCTCAGTGTTGCTGTCTGAGAAAATGGCATAACAGTTCCCAACATTTACTGCCACGTAATGTTATTTTAAGGATAAGTAAGATGAAGCTTATAAAATATTATGAGTTTCTTGAAACAAAGGCTCTCTATAAATGCAAGGCCTTGTTATGATGAGGAATTTTGAGAAGTCTCAGATAAAGTATTACTTTTTATGTATGCTTTAACAATTAAATCTGTCTTTGTGCTGTAAAATGAGAAATGAACTTAACCGAAAGAAAGACCGAAGATGACGATGACCTCACTATACGACTGACTGAGGAATAAGGGCTGAATGTATCTTGTTTCCCCTCCCAACCTCTATAACTCTACAAAGTAACATGTACTCAACACCAGACTCTGACTGACAGTGTCACACATCTGCGCCTCCTCCTTTAGAAAAGCCGTCTTGGCAAGTACCTGCCACCTCTACTTGTCAAAACCCATAGAAATTCCCTGGTTCTTAGACATAAGACTCCTTCTAATGGCTCGGGCATCTTCCCCTTCCCTGTGGTCACAGTTAGAAAGACCTGGGAGTTTTGTTTTTGACAACCGTTTACTGAAAATAAGTTCTGCTGGCAAGGTGACTATTATTATGAAAAATGCTGTCAACATCGGTACCGTTCTGATATTTAATGACAGTAATGAGAATGAGATGTAAAAGTATGTGCGTGCACATGATGATACAGTGATTAACAGAATATTAAGCAGCTTGAAATAATAAGGAAACTGATGTGTTGCACTCTTGTAGCTCTGCTGTTGGGACTAATGAATAGTTTATGTTATGTAAGATCCTTGCCTTCATTAAAATGATTAGTGCTCAGGACATGAAAAATAGGCTTAATATACTTCAGAAACTCAGGATCAGCTAACGATTTAGGAAACACACATTTTAAATCAGGTATTCTGAGTCTTGGCTGCACACCAGAGTCATCTGGAGAAGCTTTAAGGGGGAAAAAAACCCCAGCATCCAAGTAAATCAGCCAGGCATCAATATTTCTAAAGCTCCCCCTGTGATTCCAATACGCAGAGGAGTAAGGCTGAGAATCACTGCCCTAAATCAAGACAGAAATAATAGAGTAAGTCAAGATACACGTCAGATGATTATCTTTCACAATAGGTTTTTAAAAACCGTATTAATCAACTTGCCAATTGTCCTTCCCTCATGAGTAAACTGCTACTGTTCTGCTTTTAACCCTCAAATGGAGATTATCAGGGTAATACAGGCAGTTCCTGAATAGTGACTACCTGACCTATACAGAACGACTGCCCAGACAGGTGTGTCTTCAGCGGTTCCTCTTCTCTCCCAACTGCCTCTGGAGTTCCCCCATCCCCATCCCCGGGAAGGCCGATCAGCTCCACTTTCTGCAGCTCCTCGTGGAGCCCGTGTTCCCAGCACTGGCTGCACTTGAAGTGAGCAGCAGGAGCAAGACAAGGCTAATGAAGAAGCAAGAAGGAATGGAAACCCATTCCACTTCTGGCCTGCCCTCCCTTCCCCTTCTCTGGCCCAGAAGGCTGTGTGTCTGTCCGTCCTCACATGCTCAAGCCCCAGACCCCTTCTCCTCAAGAATGAACCCACATCCAGGCACAGGGAAACTGAAGAGCCCCTCCCCCCAGGTGAGGTGCATCGTCCTTGTGCAGGCTCTGAGGGCTGCGTTTGTGCCACGCTAAAGTGGTGAGTGGGACATTTTTTCCCCTCAAAGTAACCTTGGGTACTAGTGGTTAGGTCTTTGTTTTTGCATAATGAACTATCAACTGATTATAACTGGAAGAGATGCCTTGAACTCTGAGCAGCTAACTTAATAAAATCTTAGAACCCTAAAGTAGTAGAGGTGAAGAGCCTGCTAAGATTCTTCATAAAGACAGTTTACAGTCCTTCAAGGACGTGCTACTATATCCTCCCGACACTCCTAGAGTCCTGTCACTAGAACGAGCACAGAACCCCCTGACGATGTAAGAACGGAGGTGGAAGGGTTAACAAGATGACAGCTAGTGGGGGGGGCGGAGGGATGGAGCAAAAGGAAAAAGGACTCATGGACATGGACAACAATGTGTGGGAGCTGGGGGGAGGGAGGTATAAGGGGACTAAATGGTAATGGAAAAACTACGATAAAGAATACCTCCCCCCCCCCCACACACAAGATTCTTGAACGAATCACCTTCTCTGGATAGAGCTAGCAGTCCTTACCCAAAGTTGTCATCTATCTCCAGCTACCTTCTGCCTATAATGTTTCTAAAAACTGTTGGTTATCAGGGTAAAGTCTATGTATAAAATGGCTCTGATGGGGAAGGAGAGCTTGCTTAAGAACTTAGTTGACTTATTTATTCATTCCTTGGTTTAAAAAAAAATATCTAAAAAAACCCCCCATTGGAACTTAAAGAACTCAAGTTCTTCCTATAAAAAATTTCTTCCAAGGTTCTGAAGCATTTTTGATGTCATTAGTATTTTTTCCTCTCCTTTTAAGCAACACACCATTCTAAAACAGTGATAGAAGTGTCCCACGAATTTGGGTTTATCATCTGAAATTCACTCGGGTGTTGAAACTACTTGACTGGAGAGCGCCGGCAATTCTCTTCGCACCCGTAGAAAGCAGCCTGCCAGCAACGCTGGGAAAGCACGCTGCAGTACCGCCAGTCAACCCCACCAACGGCTTCAACAACAGTTCTAACGTGGGGACTGGAAAATAAAGCAGTGCAATTTTCAAAAGCTAGCCTTGAGTGTGTCACCTCTAGATGACAGAACAAATACTAGTAAGACGGAAATCTCTGCATGGCCCTGAATGTCCTAAGACCTGAATAAAAATCCCACTCATTTCAAACCACTGTTAATAAACACTTTCTAGTTAAATAAAGGCGTTTAGAAAACTTCTTAGACTTGATTGTGGGGTTCTAACTCTCACCACCCTGACTCACCGCTGTGAGCTGTTCCCTCCCCCTCCATGGACTCAGCTGCAGGTATCTCATTCGAGTCCCAGGCCAGGTCTCCCCAGTCTGTGCTTGCCTGACCTCCCTGGTGGACCCTGACCTTGAGTTAGCATCTAGGTCTCCACTTCACAGTTCCTAGTTTCTGGGCTGACGGTTTGCTGGAGCCTGGACTTTGTCCTGTGTCCACATCCACAGCAGGGGGCCTACCTCGCCTGCCCCTGCCTCTCAGACCCCAAGACCCCACCGGAGTCCCAGGCCCTCCTACTCACCCAGGGGCGAGGGCTGTCCTTAGCAGAAAACTCCGCCGGGGCAGGGCCCGTGGCTGCCCCGTTCACCACCACATCCCTTGCCCAGTGAGTGCTGCCTGTTGACTCACAGCAGCACTTGTGAAGTGTTTACTGAATGAATGAATGAGCCTCCTTAGACAATCTCCCAGCATTCCCTAAGGGCAATACAAACTCTGCTTTTGTCCTGTGTTTCCCCCTAGGGCCATCTAGTGACTTACGACAAAGTTTTAAGTCCAACAGTCTACATAAAAACTCCGCTGCAAGCGGCCAGCACCGCCCATCTCCTACCTCTCTCCAGGAGACACACTCCATTCTTTGACATGCTTTTAGGCCTTATTCCAGGCGGTTCCAAATTCCTGGAATACCTAACCTGCTGTGAGCTCATCCCAGCCACTCTGCTGCCGTGCAAGATAGAGACCCTATAGCATACTTATACCTAGTCCACTCCGGCCGCCCTTCCTCTGCAGTACTTTTACAACAGCTCTTTCAGGACTTTCAGAGCCAGTTCTAGACAATGGTTTACTGCTATTTCTTGTATCCGACCAAAAACCTTACTCATCACATGTAATAGACGCCAAACGATTTTAGCTGTTTTCAAAATTTAAGACCCACGTCAAGGACCACAAGTTGCTCATTACTCTAATTATCTACATAGTATCTCTCTCCCTTGGTGGCTCCTCTCCCCCCCCACCCCCCACAGCACCTGATACACTATAGATACACAACCAGTAATCGGTGAGTGAAGGAAAGAATGATCTGAAGACCTTTCTAAAGATTCTTGGATTCAACAAATACCTGCCTGGCACCGCTAGGCGCTGAGAATATAGAGATACATAAGAAAACAAAATCTCTATCTTCTTTAAGGAGCTTAAAGTCTAGATGGGAGGGGACTTAGAAAGAAAAACAAACTATTATTTATCATCAGCTCTTCTGTAACAGGCACATATATCATTTCATTTAAATTTCCCAACAATCAAATTATCATGACATTTTAATCCCCATTTTTAAAGACTAAAAGACTGAAGACTAAGGGTTCCGCAACGTTACATAACTTGCATAATGTTAATAAGAGGCAGACCAGTCTCTGAACCCAGAACCTATGGACAGCAAAACCTGGGCCTTCCTTCCAAGCAAGGTGTGTCCCACTGTCTGGTAAGTGAGTACTTTTGAAACTCTGAAGGAGACCAGACTCACGTGGATATTTCAGCGCTGCTATGGGTACACCGGTTTTTAGCCTTACACCACACCACTCTAGAAATCACGTTAGGTGACTACGCACCTACGGTCATCTCGCTCAGGAGTCCTCCAAAGACCAGCTCGCTTGCCCGAATCCCTACACACACCACGAAGCAAGGCTTGACTTATCAGAGGTCCGTGACCCCCATTCGGTGCCGATGTTGGGGTGAAGGTATTTTAGTGTAGCAGCTGCCAAGTGCACAATGGTGGCCTACAGACGCCTTCAGAGGGGAGAGTAGACTACGCAGAAGACAAACAGTGGTACACGGGGAACCAGTGTCACTACAGTGGCCACTTTGGGACACATGCCATAAATTACCAAGACATTTTGCCCATTTTTACTAAGGAGAAGAAGATGAAGAATGAGGCCTTTCAAGTTTCATTTCCATGACATTTTAAAGAGACAAAAGTTTCGTATTATCAAACACACACACACATAAAACACAAAAACTAGAATCTAGGGACCGTGTTCTCCTTTCCCTTCGAGTTCTTCGTTCAGTTCTAAATATATTTGAGCGGTGCAGAGTGGTGGTTATCAGAGCTATAGCTTCATCTATAAAATCGAAAACAACACTGGCTCTACCTTAAAAGGTTGCCAGGACCGAAGCAGATAAACTTAGCACAGGGCCTGGCACATAAAATGTTCGTGACTAGCAAAGACACGTACACGCGCCAGCACTGTGGCAAACCTTAAGGACAGGCCCATACAGACACACGGACATGGTCATTTCTGAGAGGGCTCCCTGGCTCCATCCGCGGCACCGTCAGGATATCACATAGTTACATAGAAGACTATGTGATGAAAGACATGATCTACTACAGAGTTTAAATCCCTTCCAAGTGCCTTTGTAAATCATGTTTTTCAGCAGGGGGAAAAAAATGAGAAAATGGAAATCAAAGATTCGATTCCTCTAAAGAGGCTGCCAAGAGGAGAAGTCGCCACTGCCGGGACGATCGGACAACCCATCTCTCTGGGCTGGGGAGGTACTCACTGAGAGATATTCCAAGGTGATTTCTCTAACACTGAGGCCCACGCTCTGCCCAAAGAGAGAACACGCATTTTCTTCTTTCGATTAACCTGCTAGTGAGCACATGGAACACCCAGTGGCTCTCCCGCTGCTGCCACAACAGTCAGTACAGCGGGACAGCTTCCCACGTCAGTTCCACCTCGATTACAGATCAACTCTTCCTCACCATCGAGCCAGGGTGGGGCCGGGCTGTGAAATGTACCTGTCTTGCTCTACTGAGGAACACATTTCATTTCTTGCATTGAGGGAACTGGTTCTTTGCTAATGACACCTCTTTCCTGGTTGGTTCCACAAGCATTCAGGGGCAGTGTGGTCTCATATGAGTTGTCAGGAAGAGAGATAATTATCCTCTGGTATAGTTATTCAGTCAGTACCCACTCACTGTGCACTGACTCTCCTTTGCTTGTAACCTTGTCTGTAACCTCTCAACTTAAGTCAGAGGGGAAGACTGAGAACCAGGTGACAGGTCAGGGAGCACGGTGTAGGCAGAAGGGCTAAGGGAAAACGAAGAGGTAAATAAAATATAGCCAGTGCCTTCTGTGTGCTAGACACTGAAGCTATGATACCTTTCTGTTTCAAAAATGAACAAAACAAGTCTCAGCAAGCTTGAAGAACTTTGTTTCAATCCAGGGTATGTCAGATTCCAGGGCCACGATCCTTCTGTTTACTGTCCAAAGTGAGAAGTATGGATCTTTGGCAAAATGAAGGTGGCGTTCCCACAGAATCATGGAAGATAGTAAAAAAGTGTATTAGAAAGTGTGTGAAAGTCTGAGTGTTTCACAAGATGATGAAAAACCTGGAGTGGGGCAGTCTGAGTATCTGACATCCAGGGTAGCGTATTTAGGCCTTGTCAGGCGCACCCGGAGACCCGCGGCCACGCCCACTCCTTCTAACACTGACAACACGGCCGTTCCAACCGCACAGTGGGAGGCAGCAGAAAACAACAGGGTGCGATGTCATGGGTGGAAATGCCCCAAGTACATGGGCAGATTTATGCGTAAAGGAAATGTCCTCCTTGTGAGTAAAGTTTATTAAAGGAGATGGAATCCATTTTCTTTTCGATCTCTCCTGCTTCCTGCTTCTTTCCTCCTAGTAAGTTTGAACTGAAAGGGGCCCTAGGAATTGAGACCAGCATCCTCATTTCTCAGGTGAAAAATCTGAGACCAACAGAAGTATCTGAAATCACACTTCTTGTTTCAGAAGTCAGGTAGGTATGAGTTCTTGTTTTCGTTTTTCACCATATACTGTGGTAGAGAGAGACAGGGCAGATAAAACAACAACAAAAAAAACACAAGAAATCAAAAATTTACTTTGTAGAACTACTTATCTCAAGTTTTCCTAGCTCCAGGACTGTGTGCTTTGAATCTGCTTCTAACAAGCGGCACTAAAGATTTGCACTGCGCCATGCACAAGCTACTGCCTAGGTCATGGCTAAAGCACCTGGTCGGGTGGAAGGTAAGGACTGTGGGACGGAACTCTCTTTATGCAGGGCTCCCTGCACTGGTTGCCTTTTTGGCCACGACCAACCATCCTGGTTTCCTGGGACTGAGGGGGTTCCTGAGATGTGGGATTTGGGGGCTAAAACCGGAAAGTCCCAGGGAAACTGGGACACGTTGGTCCCCCAGAGGGGCTACATTCTCAACTGAGCTATAGGACCCAGACGGATAAAATGTATTTAGCTGAAAGTTTTAGCTGGTCTGACACCAGCTAAATGGCAGTCAACAGTTCAAGTTTTTAAGAAGCAGGATGAAGGTTAATGACTATAAAGGGCTTTGAACCCTTGGGGAGGAAGGTATTCTCAAAGTAGGAAGTGTTAAGTCCATAAAAGAAACAATATGAGAATGCAGTGGGGCTTTTTCATACCTAACAAGTATGACTAAACCTCTAAGCACTTCCTGTTCCGTCCCATGTTTTTCTGAAATTTGCTTTTCCTTATAGGCCAAGAAGGTAGGGAAAAAAATTGTTCTCTCTTCTCTTCTTACGAATAACAGTAGGGAATTTCACAACCCCTGAAGCCTTCTAAAGTTTAGTAAGCTCTTGCTTTCACACAGAAATATTATTGGAAAACAAACAGCACTCATTTTTCTTCATAAGCACCCTAAACTCTGGCTATACATCAGTTGGGGCCAGTATAAAACCACCTGATTAGGAAAGCACCCATTCATTCGTATTTTGTATCAAAAATCTTTTTTTGTTGTGAAACACTGTGCTAGATGCTGGCAATACAACACTAAATAAGGAGAAAATGTTTTTATTTCATAAAGACCAAAATTGGCCTTTTTAGATTTATTCATGAGTCTTCTTATTGCTGTGGAGGAAGAGAGCCACTCCTAACACAAAACTTCACCATGAAGTGTTTTCTCCCCAGCAGCACTTCCCATTCAAAAAGAGCAGTGCCACAAAAAGTGGCTTCGCTTTCACCATTTCTGGGTCACCAAATACACTGGAGGCTCTCGGCCTAGAATGGGGGAGAAAGGATGGGAGCCAAGGAGGGGGTTACACCAGGACACATGTAAATGGGTTCCCTCACTCACAAGAACACCTTAAAGCCGCCCTGTATACATACAAATTTGTGAAAGACATTCTTTCACTTTTTCTGATTTTCTGGAAGTATGAGTTCAGCAATATAAAGTAATATTCTAGGGAACGGCAAATGGCAGCCCACTGAGGGGCCATGGGAAAGGCTTTCTCTCTTTATACCTCTCCCCTAATGGGTTGACTATGTACCCTCAACAAAAAAGGAAAATCAAAAGCAAGCTCACAAATCCACCCGCATTCTGCAGTGGACAGAGCTGCCAACACCATTCTCTGCACCTGCAGGATGAAGCCTAGAGGACTGAGATGACAGGGTGATAGGACAGCAAGGCAGGAACAATTGTCAGATGTCCACCCAGCAACATGGCCAGTTCAGGTAACAGCGCCACCTCACCAAAGCATCCACAGTCACTGAACTCAGCTCGCCTCCTGGGCTGCCATGGACCTTCCGTCCTTGGTTGGAACTCTGGGTCCTGCCTGCATTCAGGCCTCCTGGGAGCTCCCTGGGCTTCAGTGACTCTCACCTTTGTGCACATTACAATTGGCTTCTTTGAGCTTGGCAACCCCAGGCGGGGAGCCTTATTGGCCTTCCTCTGTTGATACAAGACTTGTCAAGCAGGTTATGCTGCTTTTCTGCACTTTTATTTCCAACACTTCTAAAATCCCAAGATATCAGGAAGCAAATGAAGAATAGGGTTTTCTTACCACAATCCCAAAATTGTACAAAGGCTTGCATAGACCACAGGCTTTGCTGAAGACTTGTTGCTGTTCTCTTAAACGGCGGAGTGTGTTTTTAAAGATTGTAAGGGAAGAGCTGTCAAAGGTAAGGTCAAAGTCAAATGCACTGTGTTTCTATCATTACTGCTGGCCTCTTTCCAGAGAGAGTAAAATGCACCCCTTGAAGCTGGCAGCAAATCCTATGGTTGTATCAATCATAATTTTCACTTGCACAGAAAAATCCCTCAGTCGCACACAGATGTTCAGAAACTTTCCTCTCTGTTTTACAGATCTAGAAAAAGTGGTGGAAAGAAATTAAATGCCTTCGTGAGTCAGCAAAAAAAAGAAAGAAAGAAAGAAAACCTAGGATAGAACCCAGGACAGGTAGTCTTCCTGCTTTAACCCACATATTTGGCACACCACAGAGAAAATGATTACTTTTTCACTACAAAAGAGATGACCTTCAACTTTAGACATGTAAGTTAAAAAAATAAAATAAAACCACCAGTTGTTTTGTGGAGAGAAGAAGTCACAAAACAGTAGGCCCTGGGCACAGTTCTTTCCAGAGGTCAAGATGGTATCTAACCAAGGTCAAGCCTGTCTGAAACCAAGAGTTCAAAGGCCGGTATCTTCCCCATGGTATGAGTCAATCGTACTGAGACGGCCTCAGGGTTAAGGAGGGAATCTTTGAACTGCCAGCAGTAACACCAGCAGGACTGGGACACTGGCTACTCCTGTCACATCTCCTTCTCCGCTCACAGTACAGTGGGTGGCCCAAGGAGCAACCCCCTCGAAGCCCCCGAGAGGCCATCGTGAGGCATGAACCCGCACCTACCCCTGCACGTGCAACGCGACTCCCTGTTCCAAGATGGCTGCTCACAGCTCTAGGGACCTTGAGAAAGATTCTTCAGTTAGAGGCACGAGGCCTTTGAACAGCTCTCCGATCCTGATGCTCCCACACACAGGAGTATACTCACACGAACACCAGAGATCAGATAAAATCCTGAAAACACGGGCAAAGTTCAACTGACAGCTGCCCCTTCTAGGTCATGAATTGGCACACCTGGCCGCTTGGCAACCGTTCCTTCCTTTAGTAGATCTTACCTGCCTGAGCAGGAAACAGTGACAAGGCCAACGCTGCCATGGTTTCTCACACTTCGGCGGACTCAGTTTAGAAACAGAGCCTTCAGCTGCTGCACGTCCGTTCAGTGGCGAGCCACGGAGCCACCAAAGATGAGAGAATGTATGCCACAGAGTTTTGTAAACTCCACAGCCCTACATACACTATGACATGCTATTACTTTCATATTAAACAATGCTGCAAGTAGAACATTAAATGGTAAGCACACATCGACAACAACTGTGGAACAACTCTGTGGGCATATGGATAGACCTGAAGAAGTCAGGTACAGGTAGTTGGTTACTATGTAAAAAAGTTTCAAGTTTAAAAATGTGTTTAAGTGGCTTAAACATTTAATAAACAATAAATAAGTCTAAATGGTACCCTTTAACTCTAAATGTCTATGATCCAACTTGAGAGTGAAACTAGTGTTATAATTAACCTTGAAGGGGATCTCCAGTTAGCCTCAAGGCCATCCCCATCTCCTCCAGCACCCATAGCGAAGTAAAACAATCTGATTTTTTAAAGGTGTATGTGGACTTTTCTCCTGTGAGACACTAGTGCTTGATCATGTATAATCTACCTTTAATTTACTCCTCTGTGCTAAACAAATTCCAGTTTGAAAGATGAACAGACAGGCAACAAAAGCCTTTACATAAGCCCCATGTACTGAATTACAGATCACCAAATCTTAGACCTGGAAACAGAGCCACTTTCTCCTGCCAGGGTCCGCTCCTGCGGAGCAGTCAAAGGGGCACTTGGGCCCTGGCTGGCGTGGTTCAGTGGATTGAGCGCTGGCCTGTGAACCAAAGGGTTGCTGATTCCATTCCCGGTCAGGGCACATGCCTGGGCTGCAGGCCAGGTCCCTGGTAGGCGGCATGTGAGAGGCAACCACACACATTGACATTTCTCTCCTTCTCTTTCTCCCTCCCTTCCCCTGTCCAAAAATAAGTAAATCTTAAAAAAAAAAAGAGGGGGGCAGGCACTTGGTTGTGGCACCCTGCACACACCTGTGGACCACAAAGCCCTTAAGTTTCTTCCCCACATGTGTGATGCAGCCTTTACAGAACCTGTGCTGTTAACGCTTTCTTCATTCTTCATAACAGCGTAAATCAGGTTCATTCAACACACTTTTATTCAAACCTCTTAACTGGAAAATCAACTCCAAGTACACCTGAGGCTGTATTTTCTCAGCTCCTCTTATTTCTTATTTTCTGAGTCCTTCTTTAGGATCAGTATTCCTCCCAAGTGACCTCAGAGTGACACAGATGGAGGAGACGAGGACCGAGGCGATGGAAAATGATCGAAGGGAACATGAACACTGCCATGGGGCAGGAAGCCCCCAGGTACACTGCCACGGTGAGGGAGAGGGCCCTAGAAGATGGTTTTTACATGGGGTCCACGTCACAAAAGCTAGTTCTGTTCAGGATGCAGTTGGCCTGTGCGTGAGTACAGCCTCCATAGCCTACGGGGTCTATAAGGTTCCTTCTGTGCCGCTTTCTCCACTGGGGGAGTCGGACTAACTCCACATTCAACAGCTTGTCGTCTGCGATGGTGTTGAGATATATACACAAGGGCAGGCTACCTCCTCAAAGCTGCAAGGCAGGGACTCTGTGTATTGGTGTCCTTCTCCCTCACCCACCCACAGTTTACCTGCCCTTCACAATACAATAATGTCTCTTCCGTGACCACAAGTTCGAATATTGGCATTGACATTTACTAGCTGTGTAATTTTGCACAAGTGATCTGGTCCCTGCATTTCAGTTTCCTCGTCTGGAAACGGGAGATAAAGACACCTACCTTGAAAGGCTGTGCAGATTAAATGAAGTCGTGTGTGTGTGCATGTGTGTGTGTGTCTAAGACTCCTACTGCTGTATTAAACATGGTGTTTCTTCCTCTCTGACGTAAGTACTCATATACATAATCCTGAACTGATTTGTACCTTTTAATCATTTTGTTTTTATATGGCATCTAGATTGTGAAGAATCATGTCACTTTAATGTTTTCTGTCCGCTGCATGAGCCCTGCACAAAGTGGGTACCCAATATGACAACCGCGGTCTAGAACAGTGAACAAGGGCATCATTTCCTCCACATCCAATAATATCTGGTGATGCTTCCTGAGGAAATGACTGTGAGTTCTGGATATAGCTCATCTCCCCTCTGTCCCTTTGCCTCTTCATGTCCCTTCTTCCAAACAAATCCCTCCATTTGGAATGCTCTGAAGAACTCCCATAAGCCAAGTTGTCCATGCATCTGATCACTTCTTGAGTACACAAGCATTTCCTGAGTACACACTATGTATCAACAAGAGGAACTGGGGACCCACAGTTGGCCACAGAAATGGTATGACATGACTCTTGTTAACCCTTGCAGCACCCGGAGGGAGTCAGATATAAAGGCAATAAATTCTGAAAATAATACAGCAAATCAGATGCTAAGAGAAGATACTTCTATCAGTCCTGGGGGACAAAATGTAAGAAATCTTAATTCAGCCTGAGAACACTCTTCTGAAATTTTAAATATATATTGCCTTTGAGATAGACCTTTAATACACTTACTTTGTTGAAATAGTAGGTCAAAGAGAAACCCCATCCTGGTCTGTTACAAAATAGGTCAACACTTAAGTCAAATGCCATTCAAAAGACACTCTCAGGACTGCCAAGTCCTTGTCAGTACCTTTTCTCATTTAAGCCATGCACATTGCAATACAAAAGAATTTTCTTGCAACTCCAACTTGCAATTCTGACCAATCTATTCACACATATTCATAGCATGACATGTAAGTGTTTAGCACCAGGCTAGGTGTTGAGTGGAAAAAAGAAAAAAAGAAATATAAGTCTTAAAATCTCCTTGCCAATTCCTGGCAGAGAATGAATGGGTCCTGGAGAAAAGATGTGCCCGGACCCAAGGTGAACCTGACAAGGAAAATGGGCGGAGAAGTGGGGTGGTAGCCATTTCATGACAGAAGAAATACATGGTCATAGAACTCCAGTCTTCCCAAGTGGGAAGCGGGAGAACCTAAGGGCAGGAGGCTAGGACCTATCCGTGTGGACACCAGAGTAGCCCTAGCCCAGACCTTGGAGTCATGCCGTAAGGAAGGCCTCCCTACGCAGCTCCACGCTAACGCAGAGCCTCCGGTCAGGAGTGGTTTGGGAAGCCTGCAAGGGTCTCATGGGCGAGCCACACAGCCAGACGCACCCCATCTGGTACACATTTACCACGAACACCCGAAAGAACAGTCTTAACATTTTTCCAGGTTAACACTTTATTCCAAAGGCTTATCATTATCTCCTAAGTCCCCCCTCTCCCCAAATCTTTCTTCTTGTCACCAGCTCAACCCTCTCCACTGAAACAGAGTAGAAATAAAAGCTTCCTGAAGGCTAGGTCTGGTCTATATTTATATCTTACTCCTCATGTCACTAGAACCAAAAGAGTACCTGGAACATAGCAGACCCTTGATCGATTTATATGTAAGACTCAGTCATGGGGAACGCCGAGAAATAATGCAAAAATGGACCCTTGAAACGGATCACAGAGTTTACAGACTTGCCCCCGAGTATAAATTCTCCTGGTCTGATGGGTTCAAATCCAGTCCTCATGACTGGCTCCAAATACTAACGATCCAGGAACATGCCTTTCATGGGAGGAAACTTCCTCTGCAACTCTCGGGACATACTCCCTCTCTAGGGCTGCGAAGAAGGCTCTACACAGAAACCTTAAACCTTGACGTAAGCCCTGGCCACATCGACTGTGCAAAACCAGCTCCTATCAGGACCTGTCCGAGAGAAACCCAAGCTGCAAGAGTAACTTGAGACTCAGGCAGCTGACCTGCTTGCTATCTGGAGGCAGTTAGAGTTTAGTTGTGAATTTAAACCAACTGTAACTGGGCCATACCTGACAACCAACTTCCCTGTAAAGACCAAGAGTCAGGTGCACTGCCACGCAGCATCCCTTTAGTTGGGGGTGAGGAGGGAGGGAACCAACCCTACTGGATCAGGGAGCACAGGCTGGCTGCAGATGGCTTGCTCTCCCTCCAAGGAGCCCTCAGGGGTACAGGTTCTACCCTCCCCAACCAGGGGTCCCACACGCTTCCTGGAGGCTCGAAAGGCGACCTGGACTTATCCCTAGAGTACAAAACATTCTGACAGGTAGTCCATGTAGCACCCAGTGAAACAAAAGCTTTCTACATGGCTGGTGATCTCACTTTTGTTTTGGTGTGTGTGTGGCACAGTTGGGGGAAGAAAGAACAGAGGTTAAACTCACCAATGTGTCAGTCAAGGAGAAGCCAGAACAGGATGAAGAACCAGAGGGAATCCTGATGGATGGATCCAGTTTGATGTGACAAACTTTAAGGATGACAGGACTCGTGTACTAAACATTCACCAAACTCCTACTACATGCCTGGTCCCACACCGGGATATGGGCTTCAAGAAGACAAAGGGACAGTCCTTAAAGAGCTCATGCTCTTGAAGGTCACACTGTATGACAGCACATGTGTACTTTCTTTTTTATTTAGAATTTGATTCATTTTGTTACAATATAGTTTACGAAGAGCAAGACAAATGGAAGGTAGGTAGAAGGGAAAGGGATAATAGAAGAAAGTGGAAGGAAGAAGGCAGGAAGCTAGAGAGGAGGGAGAGAAGGCTGTGGTCTTAAATGTGGTAATCCTGATAGTGCTTAGTTACGTCCTCCGGCACACAGTGCTCAGTCAATACCAGTCATTATATTCGTCATTGTAGGGAGCCTACAACTGTGTCGTGCTAGTCTCTACTGAAGACTCACGATACAGCAGGCAATATTCTAAGGGCTTATCATGTATTCATTCGTTTAATGCTCACAACCCTATGAGATATTTGTATTCCCATTTTACAAAAGGGAAAACGTGGACGTTAAGAGATTACCTAAGATGTAACCACCCAGTCACACAACTATCAGGTGAGAGATCTGGGATTCAGACTCAGGTTGTCTGATTTCAGAGCTCATCTTCTTATCTATTACACCTGTGGTTCTCAAGGTGTGGCTACTGGAACCTGGGAACTTTTGAGGTTTGCAAATTCTTGGTCCCAATCCAGGCCTACTGAATCAGAAACTCTAGGGGGAAGGGCCCAGCACACTGCTTGTGAAAAGCCTTCTAGGTGATTCTGAGGAACACTAAAACCTCGCCCTCAATGTGACTGGCCCGCTTGGCAATGGGTCGTCCACGTCTCTCAGTTCAGGGGATGGCCTCGGATTGAGGCATGGGAGAGCAAACTCATTCTCTGGACTTTCAGAGAAGTCGATTTGGCTTCTCTGACTTGATATTCTGGCATAAGAATGCTAGAAGGGGGTGAGAATCCTTGTGTATTCTTAGAATGGTTTAACTCCTTCATAGCTTCCAACTCAATAAAATGCGGAGTCCTAAAATACCTACCACTAGATCAAAAATGAAACTTGAAAAGGAAAGCTTTACTTCTGACGTGTTCATTTAGCTTCTGACAAGGCACTGCAGGAGAAGCTGCCTGTTTTTTCTACTGGAGTTAATCATTCACACCGATTACCCAGTTTGCGAATTTTCTAAACCTTTTGCTTCTCCCCTTTTGGCCACTTCACTGTTCATTAGCACCTCGACTGAGGATAAGCAGGGGAGAAGAAAGGGTGAGGAAACTCAAACCAGTCAATCTTTCTCCTTGTTAGCGGTTCTGGTAGACTTGGTGGGAGAAGAATTGTTATTGGCTAATGAAGACACTGGGATTATCTATGATTTTCAATTCTCGATGCTCTCCCTGCCCCTAATTATCACATACAGTCAAGCCAGCCTAACTTTCCAGTGTCAGCCCAGTCTACAAGTGAACACAGCATGACGTTCATATTCAAGACTCTCTACAGAGGTAACCTATGATACTTCTTATGTTAAACCTCTTACAAATGCCAAGGTCGGCGACCATTCTAATCACAGGTGAAGACTCAGGGAAGTGATCACATCTCCATGGAACCCATTTTAACAGATGACTTTTCCCACCACTCCAACTTTCTGTGACCTGAATATGTGTATCTTTACTTACTCTCATAAGAAAAATAAGAAACCTAACATTAATTAGGTACAGACTCCCTGCTGGATATCTTATAAACAGTATCTTGCTTAGTTCTAAAACACCTTGGCAATAAATTTTTATCCTGATTTTAAAGGGAAACTGAGGTTTAGAGAATTTAAGTCCCAGAGTTAGTAAGTACCAGAGCTAAGATTTGAACACAGAGCTGTCTCCACCCCCCTGTCCCCGCCACCTCACTCCCCAAAACCTATGCTCTTTCCACTCCACCACTCAGCCTCGCTGCTAGGATTTCTTACTTCCAGCTAGAACTCCAACTGTCACAGAGCTCTCAAGGATGATTTGGGAGATGACTGTGCTAATTACCTTCTATGACATTTAAATATGCAGCCTGTACCTGAACATGCTAATAGCATCCTCAGAAGCCACCCGTAATACCTTCAGATGTCTACTCTTTCACCTGCTATCAGCACTATTAAAAATAACCACCAGCTTCTATCCCTTTTCCTTAATCTGTACAAACTGCAACTAGTGGTGTCCAAAGCTTCTGATGAGCGGGAGATCAGATGCGGTGGGAGAGGAGTCTTCACTTCCCCTTGACTCAGAGCCAGCGAGCCTACCGGGAAGCGTACGCAGCAGAAGCCCGTGTCCTCAGTGTCGCCACACGACCACTTCCTACTTCAGTGAGGGAAGTAGCCGAACGGTCTAGTGTGAAGGCGGAAGGAAGAAAGGAGGAAGTGATTCTGTTGACAGTCTTAGTCTCCATATTCCATTCCCCCATTTCTGCTCCTGCCCCTTTCCCGAGCCCCACCCTTGCTGGGTTTTAGTGCCTGGACTTGCCTATCTCCTTCCCAAGCCTCGCTGGCCACGTTGCTCCCTGAGACTCAGCCCCAGCTCCCCGAAGAAGCCACCCACAGCACCTCAAGTCTCTCACTGTGGGAAACACCAAGGCCTCTCGTGTTGGCCAGAGATAAACTCATGTTTATGCAGTGTCCCGTAAAATGACAAGCGGGCTGGCTTTGTTATTGGTCAGCCAGTCCCCCCCTGCCGTCCCCAGTGAGTGGAGATGGACTGGTGTGACTTAATCTCAGTGCAGGAAACACTCCCACAGCTTGTCCTTCGGGAAAGGTGATTTCTTCACTCTCCTGCCCACAGGACTTGCTGTCTCTACCACACTGCAGGCCTGGAAGACCTGTCTCTCACGGATTTAGGGCTTGTTGGCATTTTTAATGGGCATTACATTGATCGAAGGGATTATAAAATAATTTGGGGCAAGGACCATATTTCTAGACCAAAGAATGCCAATGTGATGCTAGATACTCACATGGGGCCTCCTAACTTGAGATGCAGGCCTCCTGCGGGGAGCAAACGGATCCCGGACTCCAGTAACCCGGCTGCCTGTGGACCAGGCTTCAGTTTCCTCTCCCCGTGGGCTCACTCACAGCGTGGCAGCTCAGCCAGTGCTTGGGTAACTCCAACACCCTTCCTTTAAATCTCATCTGCTTCCCGTTCAGGAGATGCCAGAGAAACCACACCGACTGCCCAACTGGACTGGATGGAACACTAACCAAATGCATTCTGCACGGCCTCAACAACTTCAAAAGAGAAAAGAGAAGCCCAGACTCTGGGCAGTTCCTGTCTGAATGGACCTTTCTGAATCACAGGTCAGGGATGTGTCAAAGGCCCTCACAGGGACTGGGCTGGAGAGTCACGGAGCCCTAAAACTGACTCCTATTTTTCCAAAATGCAATCCTGAGCATCAGACTGGCGTGTGTGACCTGTGCAATGGCCCTGAGCTTGTCTGTGCTTGTTTTAATGCTGTGCTGTGGCTATCTGGAAATTCTTCATAATTTTTCAATAAGGGGACCAGCATTTTCATTTTGCGCTGGGTCCCACCAATGATGTAGCAGGTCCTGCTGAGCACATTAAAACCTGTTGAAGAGTCACTTTAAAACACCGAGTAAGTCTGGGAAGCTGTGCCAATAGAAGCAGGGTGCAGTCAAGCTGGGTGTGAGGCTTTGGGCTGGCAGGAATGTGGGATGGAAGGTGAGGTATGAGGGATGATCACTCTAGAGAGGGGAAGGGAGCTGGTCCGGCGACAGGGAGCACGGGGTGCTGCGTACGGGGTGACAGGGGCACCAGAAAGAGCTTCTCAAATACACGTACCAAGTATTGCTCACTTTGGAGCAATATTTTTTTTTTTTTTAGAAACTCCTTAAATCTATCTCAAATCTTTGATTATGGGCCTCATTTCCTCTCTCTGATTTATACACAGTCTGATGACTTTTTCCCAAAGTTTTATAGAAGCTTGTGTTAAAAGCTGACATTCTATTTGTTCTTTTCTTTTCAGCTGGACAGAAATTTGTATGAGATACGGTTTGCTGAGATGGAGACAATCCACTTGCAGGCTGTTCACTTCTCTGATGAAAGTCCAGACTCCATCAGCTACAGCTGGGGTTGCTGCAGCAAGTCACAGGGGTCACACCCTACTGATCAGAACGACAGGTGGGAAGACTAGGGCCACTCACAGTCTAGGGGCCGACTAAACGCAAACCTCCCAATGATCGGCACCAACAGCAAATTACAGAACTGTCCCGAAGTGGCTTTAGGAAAGCTTTCCCCAGTGTTTTTGAAAGCAGCCAGAAGACAAAGACATTGGTTTTTTTGAATGCTTCAACAGCTGTCTTGTGATCACCTGCAGGTATATGAGGCTGAGGCTTTTATTAATGTTCTCCGACATGACAGTTAGAGATGGATGGGTGCTCCTCGCTCTTCCAAGCCCACGCGTACGCGTGCACACATCACAGCGTTGCAGCTGTGTTCCTTCAAAAGGAAATCTATTCTCTTCAGCATAAGCAAATAGTCCAAGCACCCCTGGCTTGGTACTCCGGTCTATCTCAATCCCCATGCACGGCCTCTCCTCCAGAACCATGAAGTCAGCAGGAAGCAGGTATGTTTTATGGGCTGTGTGCCCCTTAGCACTGCCTGCATGTTCTCATTGGTGATGAAATAAGGGAATTGAAGCCATTGCCACTATAGCTGAAAACGTGGCACCCTTGGCTCCAGGTCTGACCTCTCTTAGGAGGGCAGGGAGGACAAGCTGGTTCTGCTTCCTGGCAAAAAGGGAGACAACTGAGCTGAGCAGATGCTGCTGTATTTGAAGGAGAACACTAACATGCGTAGTGCAGGAAGCGCAACGCCAGGCAAAAGAAAGGTTTCCCGGAGGCTCTGAGGCCAGAAGGGCCCTGGCACCACCTTCTGAAACGCCTGCCTGCATGAAAGCTCGCTCCCCAGCACACTGGCCCTTTCACTCTCGGAACTGAAATCCACCTAGTTATTTTAGATCCAAGAGCTAAGGAATCTGCATCTACCCGTAAGCCTGCACATGTGGCTGAGCATATGAACTGTGGACACTGCTTCGAGGTCGCTGAGGTGGTCTGAGAATTGGACACCATGAACATGGACTTGCACCAGATCGATGTGTGAAGAAATAAACAAAACCTAACACAGCAGCTCTCATGGCTACTTCGCTCACTGTGTTAAAAAAAATCACGGAATTTTGGAGCTGGGAGGAGAAAGAGCGATCCTCTTGACTGGGTCCCTTATCTCACAGGTAGAGAAACGGAGATGTCTAAGGCAGTCGAGCTGCTGGTCTGTATAGTGACCTTTCTTGAGTCTCCTTCGGGCATGTCTAGAACAGAGGATGAAAGAGAGAAACCAGTTCTGCTCTGCCCACGTCCACAATTTCAGCCAAAAGTGGACTAACTTCCACCAAAATAATACAAATGACAGTCTAGAAACTGAGGCAGTCTGGATGGATTCCACTCATTCAGGTAAACTTACCTGGGTGACATAACTCAGTCCCAATTCACCAGATCACAGCCCAATCTCCACCTAGTTGGGTCCAAATGGTCTTAAACACAAGGGTAATAAGCAAGAGGTTGCTTTCCTCATCTTTTCTGTATCAGCAATTTGCTCAGCAAATTCCCTTTTACCAGGACGGTAGGCTTGATACAATTAGGTCAAGAGTCACTGTTCTTCCCTGGGCTCTCCCATTTACATGAAAGAAAGATTGCTGAATATTTATTATTATAATAAACCTAATATGGAAATCTGATAGAAATTTTCTGATTTGGGTTGGTTTTCCTCTATTTCCTCTTATAATTTAGATTTTTAAGGAACTCAAAGCCTCTACTTCCGAAAGGTCACAATGTATAAATGTGACCAAAGTTATAGACAAATCAGCTGTCATAAACCCCCAATTTAAAATAATCACAGAAAACTTTGTTCAAAAATAAGGAGAACAAATATGACCTTCCTTTATAAAGCTGAGTTACCATCAGCAGTGGTTCAGGAGGCAGCAGGGCATAGTAAAGAATAAAGCTTAGACAGGACAAACCCGAGTCCAAATCCCAGAGATCCCACTTACTAGTTTTGTGACCTTGGGTGGGTACTTAACCTCTGAGTCTTGGTTTTCTCATCTTTAAAGTGAAAATAACTCAGTGAAATAAATCAGAGAAAGACAAACACTGCAGAATCTCACTTACGCGTGGAGTCTGAAAGAACCCAGTGTGGTCAGATGGGAGTGGGTGAGGGGAGTCGAACCGTACGGATGCCCAGTTATAAGATAAGTAAGTCCTGGGGATATGATGTACGACATGGTAACAATAGTTAGCAACACTGCGTCGGGAAGTTGCTAAGAGAACAGATCTTAAAAGTTCTCATCACAGGAAAAAGAAAAAAGTTGGTAGCTATGTGTAGATACCAACGACACTTACTGTGGCAATCGCTTTACCATATATAGTACATATTTTAAATCATTATGTGGTACACATAAAACCAACACAACGTTACATATCAATTATATCTCAATAAAAGATAAACAATAAACCACGAATTAAATAAAAATAACACCACCTACTGCACAGGAGTGTTGGGAGTGTAAAAGGAGACTATGTACATGAGAACCGCTGACACTCCATCTATAGCCAGTAAAGGCGAGCAGGGGCTCCAGTCCTGGCCCTGACAGTCACTGTGTGTCTTGGTCTCGTTCTCTTCATCTTCAACATAAAACGGTCCCAATAAGTAATCACTAGATCTACCTCGACTGGAAGCGCTAAGTGAAGGACAGAGCACAGTTCTCTACTCCAGCCCAGCTGATGGACAGTGAGAGAGAAAACACCAGAATGTTGTCGAGTTTTCAAAGTATATGCTCAAAACATTACCAAATTTTGTCACTCCAAGAATTCCTACTCATTTATGTCTGTTAAGTAGCAGACATAATCTTCTACATTTGAATAAACGTCTCAAAACTCTCCCACATTTTAACATCCTACTGGCACTGCCCAGGATCAGGGGCCTGGTGTCTAACTCGTGTATATGTCATCCGTAATCACCTCTAAACTGGTCCTGACACACCCATCGTCTCCTTTCTCCAGTCACCTTCCACAGCCATCGGTCATCTTCGCAAAACAGAAATGACTCTGCCCAACAACTTCTCTGCCTTTGCTACCGCCCAAACCCCTGAGCACGCATCCGCCACTCACATCCCCGACTCAGGTGCCTCCTGCCCTCTCCACCAGGAAGCCTACTCTGACCCCCCAGTCTGAGACTGCCACTTACTCTTGACCTCCCGTAACACTCTGTCTACATTCTCTTACAGCGTTTGCCTCAAGTTCTGAATGACCGTCTCCTCCGCTGGACTGTTTGAGTTGTGTCTTTTCCATCTTTGGCTCTTAGCCTCTTGAGCCATGTTAAGCCATGCATGAAGTAAATAACTCATAAAGCCTCACTAAATTATTACTTAATTGGTTAATTGGTTTCAGTAGACCTCTAGTCAAATATATGCAAGAAGAGAAGCAGCAGGGCTGGGTAGTTAGGCAATTCATTATCACAGTATCTCTCGTTAGTCAGCTATAACCTTGAAAAGCACAGCAAGCTGGAGGCAGGCCCATGAGATGTTGGACACCAGGCTGGTTAAGTTTTTACTGGGAGCAGGGAAGAGGGCAGCCCTGTTCATACCTGTGCCCAAAGCACATGGACAGGGCAGAGCTTTTTTTCCCCTTTTCTTCCCTCTCTCTGTCCTCTCTCCCTTCCTCTTATCCCCAAATTTAAGTCATCATTCATCCAATAAATATTTAGTGAGTGCTTGCTATATGCTAGGCTAAGAATATAGCAACATGAAGCCACCAGCTTCCATTCTAGTGCAGTGCACCTCCAACTTCAAGGTCGTCTGAATCAGTGGGGATCTTGCCGAAGGGCAGAAGTAGACTCAGGGTGTCTGAGGTGGGGCCAAGCACCTGCACTTCTAATAAGCTCCCAAGTGATGCTGACACTGCCAGTTCACGTTCTCTGTAGTCAAGTTTCAGACCGGAGCACAGGTTCCCACCCTTGGCTGCACACAGGGATCACCTGGAGAGTTTTATGAAATAGTGACGCTTGGGCCTCCTCCCAGAGTTTCTGACTGAATTGTCTGGGAGTGCAGCAGGGCACTGGGGTTTTCAAAGCTCCCAGGGTGAACACAATGAACCTCCATGGTTCAGGACTACTGTTCCAGTGGGTGGTATAGATTTCAAATAAGTACTCAGGGAAAGAAAGCAAAGTAAGTGCAACAGAAAGTCAGAGAGTATATTGTTTTATAACTGTTGGTCAGGGAAGGCCCTTTGGGGAGGTGACATTTGAGCAAGTACCTGAAGGTGTGCAGGACTAAGGCACACAGTGACCTGAGGGAAGAGCTCCATGGGAAGGAAACAGCACGTGCCAAGGCCCTGAGGGGGAAGTGTGCTTGGCATGTTGGACAGACAGCAAAGGAGACTAACACGCGAGAACATTCACTAGGAGACTCTGTTAAAAACAAACAATGGTTCACAGTAATAGTAAAATAGCTAAGCTGATCTTAATAGGGAGTCTAGGCACCCAAGGCCTGAAAAAAGTTCAAAATGAGTAATGTTTTAAATCTAAAAAGCTCTTGGAGATGGGCAAACATTTGGAGGCAAGGGAAATCCATGTGGCTATGTTAGGTCATTTATCATCACAAGAGTTTTATCGGATAAATATCATTATCCTTGTTTTTAGAAATAAGCGACCAGAGGCTCAAAAAGGTACATTCACTTGCCCGTGATCATAAAAAGGTGAGGTTACCTTCAGTCTGAATGACTTCAAGGTCTATTCTCTTTACATGATAAATTAATCACACACTGGGTTGTTCTCCCTTATTCTCACTTCACAAATGTTCCCCATCTCAGGCAGAGTGCATGGGAGTAGGAGGGAAAGGGTAAAAGTGAGGGGAGAGAAGAAAAATTCAGGAGGCGAAGAACGCAGAAGGAGAGAAAAGACGAGAAGCACTGGAGCACAGTTGCCTCCTCCACACACGCCTTCAGCTCCTGGCTATTCAGAGCTGATGGTCCTCGAGCCCTGGAGGGTGGGGTGAGGGCTTATTTTACATGTCAACAGGGCAGGGCCACAGAACCCAGATATCTGGTCAAATACCAGTCTAGATGTTTCTGTGAAGGTAAGTTTTTTTTAGGTGAGTTTAACATGTAAATCAGTGGCTTTTGAATAAAGCTGATTCTCCACTATAATGTGGGTGGGTCTCATCTAATAAACCAGTTGAAGGTTTTAAGAGAAAACAATCTGAGGCCCCCCGAGGAAGAGGGAAGTCTGCCACTAGACTGACTGCCTTTGGACTTAAGCTGCAACATCGACTCTTCCCTGGGTCTCTGGTCGGCAAGCCTGCCCCACAGATTTTGGGCTCTCTCCATACTTCACACACACACACACACACACACACACACACACACACACTATTAGTTCTTAGTTCTGTTTTTCTGGAGAACCCTGACTGCTGCAGATGGGCGCAAGCACTAATGTCAGCCCCACCTATGATGAGGTGGTACATGTCTGAAAACTGCCACTTCTAGGAAGGGATGGGACTGAGACTGGCCTCCAGGTCCTCAACTCTAGTACAGCCGGCATTTCATCTTAAGTCTCCGACCAGGATAAAAGGCTGAAAAATCTGACCACACGTGGAATGTTTCCAATAGCATCTTTGTCCCACAAAACGGATTGGGTGGATGAAGTAGGGAATAGGGGCAAAGGCAAGGAGAAGAATGTACTTCAATTTGCCTAGGGTTGATGAGATCCTTCTGACTTCTGGGATTTCTAAAAAGTAAGACAGGAGGGTCCATGTGGACCAGGGTTCAGCTTCCACCTGAAGATTAAACACAACGCTTTGTTTTTATGAGGATGCCCTCGCGGGCTGGAAAATAATGACGGGAAAATAACACAGTCACAGATGCCGGGCTGAAACTTCAGGACTGAAAAACACACACAAAAAAGTCTGGAGTGTCCTGGAGCCTTGACAAAACAGGAGGCAGAAAGCGGAAAAAAAATAGAGAAAAGTGATTCAGTGATGCAATCCCACCCAGAGGGGAAGGTTGGGAAATACCATACAATTCTTCCTCAGAAAATGTTGGTCAAAATACTTACTGGTTTGAAAATAATGACGGTGAAGAAAGCAAAGAAATGACTTATAAGTAACAACATCAGATTGAGTATTCCTCTTTTATTCAGCTTTGAATAATTAAGACTGTGCCCCCCAAAGAACCCAGAAGCCATTGTTACCTTGTAGGACTGATACCTGAAAATGCTCGAGGGAGAAATACTTGGAAAGCAGAGAGAGCAGCGTGGGTCTCCCACAGAAAACAATGGCCGACACCAAAATATTCTCTTTCCTTCGCAAAAGGCATTGGGGGTCAGAAACAATCTCTCTACACAGGACTATCTACATCAGGACAGGGAGCCGTGATATATGAAGAAAAGGGAAAGGGTTTTATAAGAATTAAGTTTCTACCCTTACATGGAATAACTTCTGCTCCCTCTGCAACTGGGGTAGAGAAAACTAACCCTGCAGGTGGAGATACTCCCAGAGCCCAAGGTACTGCCGTTATTAAAAAAATGAGTAAGTCTTCCCCCAAAAGATGCAACTCATTCCTTCAGAATCAGTTTTGGAAACTGAGTAGTATGGTACCATTTCACCTTTTACCAGACAGGAAAAAAAATGAGTTAAAAACACTGAGGAAGCAGGACTAATGAGCAGGGTTAGCGTCCCAAACCTGGAGAAATACAGTTGGGAAAAGAAGGAGAGGGAAGACTAATCCAGGCCCAGTCCTCTGGGGGGACCCAGATCTCCGGAAGAATGGCTGAAGAAATGCCGGGCTCTTCGCCCAGCTCCATCAGCTAGCAATGGGTACTCCGAAGATAGCTGTCATTGTTTAACATTTGCCATGCTCCTGGAGGGAAAGGAAGTACCAAGTAATTGCCTTGCTTTGCTGAGGCTGCTGACCCTTCAAGCAAGGTGTCCTCAGCTGAGTCAAGTATGCAGTTTCTTGTTTCAGTGGGCTACACTCTAGCCTGCCGGACCCTTTAGACACAAAGTAGGGAGTGGCTGTCTTGGTGTGACCTGAGGGGAGGCTCAAGACCCAATCTGCCACTAACCACCAGGTCCTAAAGGCCCCTTACAGAACTTCTCCTTGGGGCTCAAGAACTGTGGCCACCAGAAGACTTCTGTCAAAGAACCAGAGCTTTCCAGGAAGGGCAATACGTTCCTACCAATGACCTCATTAGCCTGAATCAGCTCCTCAAACGTCTCAGCTATCAACTAGCAGAGAGCAGGGCCATAGGCTCATGCTAATAACAGCTGCATTTTACATTTGCAGAGCATGGTCCAGAATGTATTTAAAATACATTTAGAATGTATTTTAAAAGTGTAGGGGGGGCGACCTAAGGTCAGAAAGCATGGATTCATATCCCATGCCTATGATTTTACTGCCCTGTTCTCACTGCAAAGTGAACATGGTGACAGCAGCCACCAACTGGGAGTGCTGTCGTCGGGACAAAGTGGAACGAACAGGTAAAGCACCTCGATCAGTATCTGGCACGTGCAACACTCTAAATGCAGTTTGATGACTCTCTCCAGCCCTGGAGCAGAAGAGGAGATGCCACAAGCTCAGAGAAGCTAAACGTCTTTCTTGGTGACAAGCAGAATCAGGGTTCTACGTCATCAAACACACAAATGACTGTGCATGTGTGTTGGGAAGGGATGGTGTACACAGCGGGGATGGTAGGTATAGGAGTGACTAGAGAAAGCCACAGGACTACGGAAGGGAACAGAGTACTAAAGAAGAGGAAAGAGTACTCCAAGAGGAGACAATGGCTTTTGCTTCTACAGAAAAATCAAGGTTTCTCTTCTGTGGCCTAGACCAGAATCAGCCAAATGCTTTCCCAGCATGGGACAAATATACTGTTGATCTGCTAATATAAGAATATCCTACTGATGGCATGCAGAGAAGTGTGATATGCTGTATTAGGGTGTCCAGAAAAACAACCAATAGGATATATGTATATATATGAAAAGATTGGCTCATACATTTATGGAAGCTGGCAAGTCCTAAATCTGTAGGGTGGGCCTGCAGGCTGGAGACCCAGGCAAGAGCTGATGCTCCAGTAAAGTCTAAAGGCCATTTGTTGCTTATTCCCTCTTGCTCAGGGAAAGCTAGTCTTTTTGTTCTATTCAGTCCTTCAACTGATTGGATGAGGCCTACCCACATTACGGAGGGCAATCTGTTTTACTCAAAATCCACCACTTGTAATGTCAATCTCCTCCATAAACACCTACACAGAAACTTCCAGAATAATGTACCTGGGCACTGTGGCCCAGCCAGGTTACACATAAAATTAACCATCACATATGTCCTTGGTGTTTTGCCTTCAGAGATTCCATATCACAGAAATTATGGGATCTTTATAGAAAACATATGAGCTCTACAAAGACTTTAGAAAAGAAAAGCAATAAAACCGACAAAATGCAAGACAGGGGCTAACTCGGGTGGGGAGACAGAGTGGAATGGAAAGGACAAGGAGCACCCAGGAGGCCAGCAGTATTGGTAATATTCCAGTTCTTAAACTGGGTGGTAAATTCATAGGGGTTCATTTTATCATTACATTTTGTAATTCAAACATCTCCTTGTGTGTACATCAAATATCACATATCCATAAAGGGGAGAAAAATAAGCTTCCAGGCCATGTAGTGAGACCACCAGCTCAGTACAGCCTCCCCGAGGGTAATCTCTGATCGTACGTCTCATCTACTCTGCTCATGGGCTGATACTGCTGGATGCCTTTCCGTGTGCTCAGGCCTTCTCTTCTCAAATGAATTTTAAGTCCCTTATGTTCCGGGACAACTTCTTACAACATCTTTTTATTCCCCCACGGAGTCTGGCTGAATGTCTGAGTAACTCAATAAAAACTCATTGATGGCTGAAAAACAAGGTGGGTGGGGACAGGGATAACAAAAATAAACCAGCGGAAAAGCAGAGGTGCTTGGGCGGCGCTGGGTTTCAGGTTTATGGAAAGCATTAACAGCTAAAAAAGTTGGCCTGAGAGATCAGAAGCCAGGCAGGGTCACATGTATGATTTTTACGGGCCTAGAATAAAACAATGCCCATCCCGTGTGGTGGAGACTACAAATGGTACCCGTGTTAATAAGGATAACACAGCCAAGCTTGTAGAAAGGGATGCGCCCAAGACAGGTGAGAACCCGGATTATCTGTGATGTCCAGACTACGAGCAGCCAGCAGGAAGCACCTCCTGGGGATGTGACACATCTGTCCCAACTGTTCTTAAGAAAACAGAGAAGGCACCATGGTACTTCTAACCAAGTCCCCAAGCAAACTTCCAGTCTTATACAAGCTTCTTGCTCAGTCTCATCAATAGCTAGGAAGATAACAGGACTCCCCGCAAAGCCAACAGTGAGGAGTGCTCAATATATCTTCACATCCCTCGTTCACACTCAGTTCACTGTTCTCATCAGGACTCCTCAGCCCTACACTTGCGATGCTCCCATTTGTCCCATGAACCCCAGCTCTGACTCACTCCAATTTTGGTTAAAGGAGACCAGGCTGTGTGTGGTGGTGAGAGCTCGCTCCCATCAGAAACAAAGGTTCACCAGGGGAGAGAGTATAGCTTTTGAAATATGCTCACCACATGGAGAAGGCTAACCGAATGCTGGATGGAGTATTTCTCTACTCAATGAGCTCTGCGGGATCAGTCTTGGAGAATCATAAATACAACTGCTGAGAGAAAAATGGATAGACTTCCAACAGCTTATACATGCATCCTGTCTAAAAGGTCACTTCATACGCTGTAATACAGAAGGAGAGAAGGCTGAGATTCAAATTACTGGAGCCGTGTTTCCAGCCCAGTCTTGTCAATTAATGGGTGAATATGGCCCACTGAACTGACATGAGCAGCTCAGTGACATGTCAAAACACGGTCAGAACTAGAACTAGGTTCTCCCACTCCACGGCCAAGGCTCCTTCTACCATGATGCTCACGGATAGATCATTTTGGCCATGTGCCACATGAGTTGGAGTTTGTATAAACTGGAACTGAATCAAAGAAAGGTCCAGGGTAGAATACATAAATCTATATGAAGGAGGTTGAAGGGCAGAAACGAAGGGGGAATTCTCCACCTATAGTAAGAGGAGGAAAATTGGTAGAGGCTACACCAAACTGAGAACACTTCACGAACCCATTGCTCGGACCTATACGTTGGTTCCAACAGTTCCAGAAATGCTCACACTTAGAAGGAAATGCCTCTTCGTGGTGACAAAATTCTCAACACCAGCCTGCTGTTCGGAACGAGAGGGAACAAGCGAGAGCATGAAATGCACCACTGCACATGCCGAATAAAAGGCTGCATCCAGCTAACGTGCAGGGACCCTGCAGTTCCGAGAGGGCGTATTCCCACAGCCAGGCTCCAGCTCTGAGCCCAGGGGACCCCCTCCAACAGCCCAGGGCCACCAGCCACACCAGTCCTGGTCTCAGAAAAGGAACCCCCACCTCAGGATTTCATTATTTCTGGGACTACCCATCTGAGAAGCAGGGAATGAGAACTTTTTCCCTCACACATTTTTTTCATCTCCAGTCTCGTTTACACTACTGCTCTTCTTCTAGAATCTGAAATCGAGCGCTGTTGTTTACTTTCTTATGAGTTCCCTGAGGTTTGATTGTTGATGTCTGTGCAAGTCAGTGATTAGCATTCTGACTTCAATTCCTTCTTCAGAGTCGGCCAAGGAGCCCAAGAAGTTGGCCACAACCACTCCCTGGGAACAATAGGCCCTTTCTACAAAATACAGGTTTGTCTTCCTTTTCAAATACACAGGAGTCGGTCCTCTGGCGGAGAGGTCTACCTGACCGTACAAAACGTTCACTGTGAAGCTGAGGGCTCCCCAAACAACAGAAACCAATTTGCAGGTCACATGTCCAACGGAGTCAAGATGTTAACCCTCATTCCACTTTATAGCACTCAAAAGGTAAATGATATGCCCCATCAGAAAGCAAACAGATACAGCCACGGACACAACCATCCTGGAAATACCCGGCTCTTAGCAGCCCAGGCCAGGAGGAGAAGCAACATGCAGGAAGCAAGCCTTGCAGGGACTCTCCCACCCTCGCCACCTGCCAGTTTAAGAATTCCTTCAGTGCCCAGTTCACTTAAGACTTACTCTCTTATCTGTCCTGCTCACCAACGACAGTCCGGTTGGCCTTACTGTTTCTCTGGCACTTGAACTTGGTCATTAGAAACCTCAGTGTACATTTAGATGAGGCCTGGGTGGGTGAGGAGGTATGGAGGTCTCTCCACCAGAAGCTCAGGGCTCCCTGATTCACTATTGTACCAAGGGAAAAGGAGTACTAGCCTCCAAAAGCAGAGGTCGCATCAGGCCCTCTATGCTTCCCTCCCCCCCCCCCCCCCCCCCCGAGCGACGTGGAGTCCGGTCCCTGCTCTGCCCTTTCCTGAAGGGGCACCTTAACCTCTCTGTGCGCCAGTTTCTCCGCTTGTACAAGAACAGTAAGAACACCACCCTGCTTTTCGCACACAGTTATTATCAGGATGGGCCAGATAACCAAAGCAAATATTGTAAAACCTGCTTTACAAATCAAAGGCACTGTTATTTTCATTCCTTTTACCACCATGGACTCGGGGCCTGAGGACATGGAGAGCTCAGACACAGGCACATCAGAAGGAACATTTGTTTCTTATCATCCTTGTCTCAAAAAGGTCTTGGCAAGGGATCTCAGAGCCACTGAAGTCCACGGCACTCCAGAGATCTGTAAAGTCATGAAAGCTCAGGGGGTATCTCCAAAAGGTGGGACTCCCACCACTACCATAAGTCTCTCAAAATGATTCTGGGGAAGCCCATAGGTTCAAGGCTGTCACTTTCATTTCTCTGCGCTTCTGTGAAGGGTGTACAGGGGCACTGAGAGTTTGGGTGGTCTACTGGGAGTAGAGTTACCTTCACTGTCCTCTAATTTCCCCCCTGGAATATGAGGGAACCCTGTGGTTCAAAATCATTTCCCTGAAAAGCTCCATCAGCATGGGACGGTTGGGAATTATTTAATTTTAGGAAATACTTGTTTTGGAAGAAATGATTTTTTTTTCATTTTTGTTTAATATTTTTGCCCTTTTGTTAATCTGCTAATATTTTAAGTTAAGCATCCTAAGGTTTGGGACTTCGTGTCCTTTAGTCAGACTACAACAGACCAGACTAGACTAAATCAAGCTATTTTTTGGCTCCTTGGGCCGAGGAGAGTTGAACAGTCCAAAGCACAGAGGCAGTTTGCCACAAAATTGCTCCATTATCCCAGTGCAGATAATCTAATCTAAAGCTGCTCAGAGAAACATCTGAAGGCCAGGACAGAGAATACAAATAAAGGAGTCAGATGTCACACACTCACACACACACACACACACACACACACACACTAGCACTGAAACCTCCAAATGATTGACACACGAGGAAAACTTGGTTTTTATAGAGCTGTTGTCTGTTTTAGAAAAAAATGAACTTTACCCAGTGGCAAGTCGTCCAGAATTGCTTCCCAGAGCTGGTGTGTCTGGGCACTAGCCCATGTTGTCTCCTGTTCTTTGTATGACACTATGTGACTTCCATTTTTGGCACATTTTTACCTAATGTACTGGCAACAACAACAGGGAAAGAGGCCTTGTGAATTCACTCGCCTCTCTCACACACCCTCTCCCTTCTCTCTTTAACCCCCAGGCCAGTGCCCTCTCAGTTGGTCATTATCCACTGACTGGTCTTTGAGCTCTCTTCTCCCCTTGCCCCACTCGTTCATTCATTCAACCAGACTTCCTGAATACCTATGTGTCAACACATCGTTGACGCCAGAAAGAATACAGAACTAAACATCCCTGTTCTTATGATGCCTACCTTTTAATGGGGAGACAGACACAATAATGAGTAAATAAACGAAACACGTGCAAATTATAATACTTCTAAGAAAGAAGCAAACAAGAGTCCGAGATAAAAAGTACAGAAGGAGGGCCTGAAAATAGTTGGAAATGACCTAAATAGTTCTTCTTTTCTTTATTTTCAAAAGCTTAGAAATATATGTTGTTTTAGGTGTTGACTCTTACACTCACAGGGCAGTCAGTGACCTATCTTCCTAAAGACCCCGTCCAACCTGAAAATGGAAAGGAGTTACCCGACCGAGACCGCACATCCCGGACTCCTTCAGCCTGGCCCTCTCGGCCGCCAGGAAGGAAGCTCTTTGCTTCCCAAGGCACTCTGATAGCCTCTGTGGATCATTCAAAATATCTCCCAAAACTTAACATGCATTTCCTTTCTCTTAGTGCTCTTGGGAAACTTTAAAAAAAAAACACAAAAAACCCAAAATCTGATCAGTCACTTGTACAATGAAAACCTGGCCCTCGAAGCCCCATTAAGCTCGGGTGTGTGTTTCAAACTTCTGGGTGCACTCACACTGGCTGGCCCACAAATATTCTTTTAAATTTTTCTTTATTGAAGATCACTAAGTCTGCTTGTTTTAATCCCCAAATTTCTCTGACCTTTTCTTTTAAAACCCATGTTCTACATCTTAAATTATTTTTATCACACTTCTCTTGCTCTTCTATATTTATACATACTCTTTTAAAGTGTGACTAAAACAGGAAAAAAAAATACTCTAATAAGGAACTGACTAATGCAAAGGTTAGCAGAAGGGTTATTTTCCTTGAAACTCGTATTATTTTTAGTCTACTTCAGCACTTTTTCCTCAATCAGCTTTTAGTCAACTACCGACGCCTGGGTATTTTATTTCAATACTTGACTAAGTAGTGTTTTCCCTTTCTGTATGTGAATGTTTGGGGCCCTCCTCATACATCACCTTTTCAGAGTACTGATGGGTTTCAACTTTTTCTAATTTTCCAGAGTAATTTCTGACATTTTACCACGCGCATATAAACTGCATATGGGCAGGGACTTGTGTCTTCCTTCCACGCTTACCCTCAAAGCGCCTCGTGAAAAGCCGAGTGCTCCGTGGACCGTCAGATAGGCCCTGTGGATGGCTGCTGAGGCCAGCCCGGCTTTGTCCTTCAAAGTTTAAGTTCATTAACATTTATGAACATTTTGTCTGAGTTCTTTTGTTACCGAGAGATCACAGGGGAGGGGAGGTTGGTGCATTTTGAATATAGCTTGACTGAAGTGCTCCAATTACTGTTACATGTCAATTATTCTATTATTACATACAACCCTAACAATCATTTAGATACCACATCGCTTAGCACGTGCAAGACTATTGGAAACTACTCCAGAAAGTATTTGAGTGGAACGCCTGAAGGTAAAAACGTGTCCCACTGTCTTTTTATAAATCAATTTCTCCTTGCCACTATGGTTACAACAAGGGAAGACATGATGGAAAAATTGTACAAAAATGGAACTCTAGACTGGAGTTGAAATTATACGAACTTCTGTACATAAAAGGGCAGGCTAGGCGGGCGTAGTCCAATGAACTCTGTGGCCAACACACCTGACGATACTGACCACGAGCAAACTGGTCTGTGGCTGCCTTGGTTCAGGCCCTCGTCATCTACTGCTTAAAATGTTGCAACCACGCCGCCTGTGCACAACCCCCCACACACACACTCACACCTGTCTCTAGTCTCCAGCACTCCTACTCTGACCCGTCTACCACTGTCTCAATGCACAGATCAAATTGCGTCACTCTAAATCCATGACCCAAACTCCTCAGCACGAGTTCCAGCACCTATTGCTTCCCACCATTCCTCTGCCCCACCCTATGCTTCCTACACCCACAGCACTCTTCCTTGCTGTTCTTCCAACATCCACGTGTTGTTTTTTCACTTGCCTTAGTTCAGGCTATTCACAGAACGCCCTCCCTTTTTTCTCAGCCCATGTGAAATATGACCTGCTCTTTGAACCTTTCCTAAACTTCCCTCACAGGCCTCGGCAGACTGAGCACACCCCGCTGGCTCCCTGTACTTAGCGCACGGTACTGTAGTTACTAGCTGAGTATACAGTTCACTCCTTCAGAGGACTGTGTAATCTCTGTTCTTAGGCAGAGCCCCTGACACACACAGAAGGTGCTCGTTTGTTGCACTGACATCACCAGCCTCAGTTTTGCTACTCGGCTACTCCAAAGAAAACCACTCAGGAAGACTGGGCATGCCCTGGGAAATTTCATCCCAGAAAAAGGCCAAGGACAGGTCTGGAAGAAAAACCCACCTCTGGCTACAAAAACTAAAAACACTGAAACTCTGAACTCCTAAAAGAGAACGGCTTACTTAAAGAGGAATGAAATTCTCACATAAGCTATGGCATGGATGAACCTTGAAACATTAGGCTAAGTGAAATAAGCTGGTAACAAAAGGGCAGATATTATATAATTCCACTTATATAGGTACCTAAAATAGTGACATTTACAGAAACAGAAAGTAGAAGAGTGGTTACCAGGGACTGGGAGGAAGGGGAAGTGGGCGTTCTTTAATGCGCACAGAGTTTCAAAGGGGGGTGATGAAAAAGCTCCAGAGATGGACAGTGGCTATGGTCACACAGCAGTGTGAATGTGCCTGGGGACAGTAATTGTACAGATAAAAACGGTTAAAGTGGCTGGGTGGCTCAGTTCGTTGGAGCGTGGTCCCATACACTAAAAGGTTGTGGGTTCGATCCCTGGTCAAGGCACATACCTAGGTTGGGGGTTCAGTCCCCGGTCAGGGCGTATGTGGGGTGTAGCTGATCAATGTTTCTCTCCCACATGGATTTCTCTTTCTCTTTCTCTCTCTCTCTGCCCTGCCTCCTCCTCTCTAAAATCAATGAGCGTCCTTGGGTGAGGATTAAAAAAAGTTAATTTTGTTATATATTTTAACCACAATTTTTTAAAGTAGAAAAAAAGACAATAACTGAGAGCCTCTTCCCTCTCAAAAATTAAAGAACAAAACACAGGAGCATGAAAAACAGTGATTGATAGAGTGGATTTCAATTTACTCACTAACTCTGGGATTCCTGGAATGAGGGATCCCCTCAAAGCCTTACAATGGGAGTTTTAGAACTAATGGTCCCACTGTAGCATCAAGTATATAAAACGCATTCAAGGACCTTTCATTCAATTCAACCAATACAGTAGCCCTCCCGAATCCACAGAGGATATGTTCCAAGACCCCCTGTAAATGCCCAAAACCACAGATAGTACTGAACACTATGTATACTATGCTTTTTCCTACACACACTTATGCTAAAGTTTATGATAAAATTTAATTTATAAATTAGGCACAGTAAGAGACTGACAACAATAAAATAGAACAATTACAACAACATAATAAAGAGTTACGTGAATGTGGTCTCTCTCAAAACATCTGGAATTTTCCACTTACTAATTTTGGACTACAGTTGACCAGGAGTAACAGAAACCATGGAAAGTGAAAGGGCAGATAGGAGAGGGGCTACTGAATACACTGAACACCTCTGATGTGTCAGGCCTCATGCTAGGCACCGAAAGGAGATCAAAGTTGATTAAAAAGAGCCCACAGCATCCTAGGGCAAATGAGACACACACCCAAATAACTATAGTTCTGCGCTGACTTGGACTGAGGTTGAACAAAAGAAATACAAATGTAGCATGGGAGAAAGAACAATGGTAAGTTCAAGAAAGATTCCAACATGAGTTAAGGGAAGGCAAATTCATAAGCATTTTAATTAAGGAAGCTGGACAATGACCTTGGCCCACTTGTGCCTTTGATCCCCGCTAGCAAATAAAGAGGGACACTCGGCATGCCCGAGGGTCCTTCCAGCTGGAGGACGCTGCCACCCACCCTCCACATCCCCTACACGGAGGATGGCCGCCGCACTTTCAGATGTTTGGCTGGGTCCAACCCAGGATGGCATTCTTCTACCCTCTCGACCTCTGTCTGCAGCTGCTCTACCCCGCTCCTCATGAAAGAGCTCAATCATCAACAAGCCTGGTCTGTCTCCTATGTCTCCTCTGTATTTATAGATTTTAAAGTATTCTGCAAGATAACGAGGTTTCTGGCAATACAGAAGAAACACACACTACTAGATTACTTCACTCTCAAATTTCAGGTTCTAATTCTCAAATCCAGTCTTGTACACTCTCACTCAACAAGACCCACCTACAACAAACAGACCTGGTTTGCCCTTTCTAGATTATTTGTACTTTTATAGAATGATGAAATGCATAATGCCTAATCAAAGCAAACATTTTTTTTAAAGAAGTTAAAATAAACAAGCTGTATCATATCAACTTTGAGGAGTTTATAATTTTGACTTTTCTAGATGCATATGCAACAGAAGTGTTAATACATGCAAATCCCACCAAAATCTGGTTTCCTTCCACATGTCCCGCATGTCTCCAGGAAAATGAGAAGGCTTGGTTCAGGTAGAAAGCAAAGAACATTGCCCCTCCATTTTATTAACACATCTTAAGAAAAGCAGCCTATTACAATTATCCCTTTGGAACGCTTCACTGATTTAAGTGCCTGACAAAAGAGAGGAGGAATTCTGAACATGGGGTAGCATTATGTCCTAATGGCAGATTTTCGCAGTAGGATGATGGTGGCTTCTAGAATCTGCCTGCCTGTGTTCAAACCTGGGCACTTTCCGACTGCAAACCTTGGGCAGGTTACAGAACCACTCAATCCTCAACTTCCCCACCTGTTAAGTGGTTAATAATAGTAATACCTAAGAGTGTTGCACTGAGAATTGAATGAGCAGGTAGTGACTGACATAAAGCTCTCCACACAGCATCTGGTATATAATGAATACTGAGTAAATGTTACTGTTGGTTATGAATTAGCTTGCATCCTTATTCCAATGCAGCCACTGGCTGCTTTGCAACCTTACACGTTTCCCTGAGCTTTTTTGAAGCTTTTTGGTTCTCCCTAGTTCTATCTTACCTTACAAGGATAACAGGGGGAAAACTGAAGTCACATCTATAAAAAACCTTAAGCTACAGGAAAATATTAAACTTGCTTGCTAGTTTTGAAGGAGCAAGCTGCCACATATGGGCTGCTGTGTTAAGGGGCCCACATGGTAAGAAGCTGATGGCAGCCTCTTGCCAACAGCTAACAAGAAATTGAAATCCTCTGCCAACAAAAGTGGATTTTCCCCCCAGTCAAGCCTCAGATGCGACCACAGCCCTGGCTGACACATTACCTGCAGTCTTGTGAGATCCGAAGTGGATGACCCACATAAGCTCTTTCCAGAGTCGCAACCCACAGAAACTGTGAGATAGCAAATGTGTGTTGGTATAAGTGACTAAGTGTGCAGTAATTTTTTTATGCAGCAACAGAAAATAACATTAATGTGGAGTTTGAGAATATGGGCAGATACTCATGGCACAAAATACACACATATACACAGCATTGCTATGGTTCAATGTCACTGCTGTAGTGACTTAGTCTTATTGGAACACTATGGCAGGGAAGGACAGTAAACCAAGGACAGTCATTTAGAAGCAAATAGTAACAACCTTCTCCATAGCAATGAAGTATGGGGTTGGGGGGGGGATTAGAGTTTTCTGTGGCATTTCATCAAACAAGTAACAACCAAACGTTTTGTTTTCAATTTATTTTCAAATTAGGTAAGTCAGCCTTTCTGGAAACCAAATTGGGCAAGAGATTTTGTCAAGTTCCAAGTTCCTTTCCCAAACTGAATTACCTTATGTACATGATGGGAAATCTCCTGGGACTTAGTTATGGGAAAAGTTCACAAATCCGACGCCCAGATTGGACAGTGAACACGCAATTTAGTTCAAGTTAAATCAACTGATCCAAACCAGGAGGTCAAGATGGGTTCTGAGTTCATTTCCTATTTTTAAGCACTACAATTTTCCAGTTCCTCTCACAGACACTAGTGTGCTTGAGCCACTTGCTCAGGGCTCCCACAGCGACATCCCCTTCTAGTCTATCAGTAGCTCCACTTAAATCTCTGCCCTTACCTTCTTCATCAGTCTGGGGCCTTCTTAAACATTTTCCACAGAAGCAGGAAATTTAAAAAGTAAGATAGTTCCTTGGAAATCATCTAGTCCCATTGTCAAATTTTACCAGAAAAACTGGGAGGTCCGTAGAATTCAAATGACTGGCTCAAGTTTAAAAGCTGAATCTTTTTAGCACCTTTAACTCTTCTTGAGAACAGAGAGGAAGAATACGTTTCTCTCTTCATCTTTTCCTGCACCTGCCTGTTCAGATGCCTGCAGCTTCTGCTAAGCACCCCCTCTGCCAGGGGAGCATTTCTGTGAAGTACCAGCTATGAATGGAAGAGATCTCAAGTAACTGCTTGAGGTCATACAGGCTGGGGTGACATCCATCACCCACGAAGTTTCTGCCATGGCTGTCAATCCCCAGGAGATTTCAGCCAAGTCATGGCAACAAAAATAAATTATGGGCCCTAGTGCTTAAGTGATGAGCTGAGGCACAACAGAATCATACTATTCCATGCAGATTCACCAACTGCAGCTCAAGGGGAAAGACAGGAAGGAAACCTACTCATTCAAACTCAACAAATATTTACAGAGGTACTGCCTACATTTCTCTATGATTTGTTTTATTTATCTACTTAACAAACGCTGAATATCACTCATGTGATATCACTACCAGGAATGAAAAGACGATGTAAAACAGCCTCTGCCTTCAAGGAGTTTACAGTCTAGTGAGGTGGTCAAAATTTAGTAATTACTGTGGTAACAGGGAACTTTTACTGAGCACTTACTATGTGCCAGGCTGATTTTAAAGTGCTTTATATGGATGAACTCCCTCAGTTCTCAGGGCCACTTGATGAGGTGGGCTCTGATTTTAGTTCTTAGTTTACTCACAAGAAAAGCTGTTACTTGCCCTAAGTTTATGCAGTCATTGTTTCAACAAACATTCACCGACTGTGTTCCAGGCACTGCCCTGGGTGCTGGGGCGCATCGACGAACAAAAGACAAACATCCCTGTTCCCGCGGAGTTTACACAATGGTGGAAGAAGAGAAATATTAAGCAAAAAACAATTCGCATCCGACCCTGTCTTGTCAGAGAGTAATGAATCCTAGAAAGAAAAACGAAGCAGTGAAGGGACCACAAAAGGGTTGTTTGGAGGGGGTTGGGTAGTTTTTATTTCGAAAACAGTGGCCTGTGACGACCTCACGAATAAGGTGTCACTTCAGTAGAGACCAGATGTGGACCAGGAGCACCAGAGTGCGGGCTGCAGAACCCGGGTTCACACCCCTACACTCACTGGGTCTCTCCCAGAATGCCACACAAAAGAGCAAGGGAGTGGAACTCTGACTTTCCTTCTACTAACCTCTTTAAAATAACTTAATTTTCCCTTCTTAATATAAGACTAACATGTTCTTAATTTAAAAAATAGGTTTAAAATTGGGTTTTACAGAAACTTTATGGAGGTTCATCAGCTAAAAATGTCAGAGTGGTTCTTTAGGCCTGACACTGGAAAGCGGAAGAGAGCAAGGGCATCGTGCACAGGAAGGAGCCCTCAATGAGGGTTCCAGAAACTCGGGCTCTCGTCTTAGCTCTGCCGCCAACCAAAACGTGTTTCTGAAGGTCTATCGCCTCCTCTTCCCAGGCCTCGAACTACAAAGCCCTTCCCAACATTCCACGAGTCAATGCTTAGGAAGAAGAACGACGATCACAGCTACGTGGAAAAGGTCAACATGCTCAGGGGTGCTGTCCACAAGACCCCAAAGCTCCTCTGGCCAGGTCAGAGGTCAAAGGGAGCAGCCGAGGTTCCTCACAATCCTACAGATGCCCTGAGGCTGTAGCACTGAAGGAAGAGTGAAGAGGAGGAGGCGCCAGGAGGACACAAACACCCTCTACCCGGCTACTAGCTAAGGACGGCACGAAGGTGAGAGCTGGAAACCCCTCGAAATCTGACTGCGCATTTAGAAGGACTACTCGATGAGAACAGTAGTTGAGAGAAGACAGCTTTGCTGGTCTTGAGTCCCACCGACTGACTAGTCCCTCTCCCTCTAGCTTGCACTATTAGTATTCTCTCCATTTCAGTCCCCTGGACGGGACTGTCACACAACTGACTTCAATGGGGTTACCCAGAATCCAGTGAGAGCAGAGAGAACCCAGCGCAGACACCAGCCCCCGGCAGGAGGAATTCTAACCTCTGATCAAAGGATTCCAAGTGCTTCAAAGCAACGGCCTTGGTGGTTGTTGTTCCCTTCACTGCATCATCCCTCTCTCCAGCGTTCTCCACCTTCTATCCCCGTCTGCCCACACCCTCCACTTCATCATTTAACTCTCAAAACACTATTTACATAAGGTGGAGAAATCTCTAATTCGATTCATTAGAAATCTGTTCATAGTAACAGATGTGTTATAAATCTGTTCCCAGTAACTTTCTTAGCAGTTCTTTGAACTTGGGATTAGATTTGTTAATATCATAAAAAGGAAGGACAATATATTTCAGTTCATGACAGATCAGTCAGACATGTAAGAAAATGCCAGAAAATTAAATGTTTCCAATGGGCCTGTCTTGTAAGCATCCTTTCACAGATTTCAGGAAAAATCAGTACCCAGAAGTTACAGAGGATACATACTAAGGCACATACACCACCATTAATGACCACTGCCCCAATTAATCTTTTAAAATCATACGATGAACTAAGGGAAGAAAAGAATTGTAATAAAATGACGCATAATGAATGTCAAGCCAAATTCTCTCCTAGGCTTTTGAGTCCAGGAAAAATGACATGTCCAAGGAGAAAGAAACCTCTTATTCCACACACCAGTGGGGATATGTCTTTTAAAGAGAGAGATGGAACACACACACACGCAAAAGTACGTGGAGATCAATGATTACGACTCTGCAGAGCTAAATATATGAAAGCAGAGAGGAGGCTGTAACAAACACAGACACAGCAACCAGGTGGAAACAGGGTTTTCACCTGGCAAGTTTTGTGGGGAAGGAGATTGTTTAAAGCACCGTTTTGAAAGTGAAGGAGCCATGTTTTGTCAGAGAGGCGCCTGGTCTGTATGTGACCATCATCCTATTTAACATCTGGTATTAAAAATGTATTCAGCATTACAGAAGACAGCCCATTTGGCTTCAAGATGGTCAAGTTGACTCTATAAAAAGCTATTGTAAAATATTTTACATGCATTACACCTCATATAACCCTTACAATAACCCAGTATAAGAGGTAAGTATTAGTGGCCTGTTTTTCAGCTGAGGATACTCAGCCTTAGAGGTTAAATATGCCAAAAGTTGTAGAGCTAAAAAGTGGCAGAGTTCAAACACAGGCAGATCTATCAACCTTAAAGGCTGTGTTCTGAACCTCTGTGCAAGGTAGGTACAAGGATACAAAGAAATTAGACCTCTAGTAAGACAAACCTAAAATAAAGACTTGAAAAAGTCATCCAAAATGTAACACTATATCATTCTGTGGCATGATAAAATGTGTTTCTCTACCTCCATCCATTCCAAAAAAAAAATTTATTTGGTATAACTCCATCTGATCTTCCCAAGTGTGTGTGTTTGCGTGTGCGGAGCTGTGTAATCTCTCTAGTTAGAGGGAGAACTGGCCACAGAGGACTAGCAGTTTTCTCTGAAAAGAGAGATGCCTGCTGTCCACCAGCCCCCTCTGGTACTCTTCCCCAAAATCATGGCTCCCTCTGCCAGCCACAGAGTGTCTGAGAACAGATGGTCAGGGGTGGGTGCGGGTGACGCCATCATCCTTGTAGCTCTCCCAGTGCTTCATCACTAGAAAGCAGCTGGGGGGCAGAGACATGGCAGAGAGAGAGCACTATAGCTAAAAGACACCAGAGGTAGGAGGTGCACTTTTCCCAGCATGAACTTTTTCTGACCCTGCTGTGGAGTTAGCTTGGTCTAGTCCTTGGAGAGAAAAACACTACTCCGTGACCACAGGCTGAACTCTACTATCCAAGCAAACAGGCTGACAAGGACCAGAGGTTATCGGGATCTTCCTCCTGCTCTAGGTACCTGGTCAGGCCTGCCTTCTCAGCCACGTGGATATGCCACGAAGGCGACGGGTCAGACAGGTTTGCCACTAAGTACTATGGACCCATATGACCTAGTGGGATGGAGGTTTGGAGTAAGTGAAAATGACTTTGGTCTATCTGCAATCCTCCAGACAGAAGAGACTCACAAAAACACAAGTGCATTTGACTTCTCATCTGCCTCCACTTCATGGCACGCGTGGCATGTTCTAGTCAAAACCAACCACTTGCCAGGGCCTGAATGTGCCCTGCTCCTGTGTGCCTCTAACTTCCCTGAAAGAGTCTACCCCGTCCACCTCCCTAATCTATCTTGAGAACTCTTACTCATTCCCCAAATATCAGATCTACCATGTTGTCCCCCTCCAGCCCCGAGGAGTCTTCTCTCCCAGGGGAGGCAAGCACCCTTTCTCTATGACCTAAGTGTCACAGCGCGCAGCGTTACACATCATGATTCTCCGTTTGCACGGCCCTCTCCCCACTAGATAGGAAATTCTCTAAGGGCAAGCACTGTGCTGTGTTAAGATGAGATTCGCCTGGCTCATGGTAGGTCCTAGATAATCTAATTCAAAGAACTGACCCGATTAGACATAAGGAAGCACAGAAAAGACCAGTTTCGTAGGGAACATGGTCTTACCTTCAAAGAGTTCAAACTGAGATGAAGTCAACAGGCATTGACTACACTGAAGCCACGTATAAAGAGCGAGCTTCCCGTGTGCCCAGAATTGTTCCAAGCACTGGGTAGGACTGGGAAGGTGGTGGGAGGAACAAGCACTGTAAAAATAAGATGGTGTCTTGTCTCCTGTGAAGTTTATATGCTACTTCTTCGCACCCACTGAAATAAAAAGCACTGAGGATTTATCTTCATCGTGCTTCTCACCAATGTTCCTCTGGCTCAGGGCACTATACTGCTGGTTTCCAAAACATGAAGTCACACACACAAAACAATCTCCTGCGCAGGGACAACTGACAACATGTACAAGCATATTTGTAGCACACATCCTTGCTGTAGCCGGAATCCTAGCACCCACCGGCGTGCCCATTAACGGGAGGGTGAATGAATAAACTGAGTGTAATCGCACAATAGAACATTATACAGCAGATGGAGCAAGTAACTGCAATGACGACATGTAGCAATAGAGGTGAACAACAGCAGCAAAACATTAAGTAAAAAAGGAAGTCCCAAAAGATTATATATAGTCTGATACCTTTCTTATAAAGTTAAAAAAACCCCTACAATATACACCTGTATAGATGCATACCTTTTGCACGTATGTTTTATGTTTGTACGTAGTCCATCTCAGGACTACGTTTAGGTGAGAGCATACAGAACGGAAAGTAAGAGAACAATGGACACAGGACTCAGATGAGGGTCACCTTGGGAGGGGAAGGGGGCAGGATAAGATGTGGAGGACCATCACCTGGTCAGACGTAGGTTACTTTCAAGGTCTTAGCCTTCGTTTTAGGGAATGGATTTACGGTTGCTTACTCTGAATAAGTAAAAAAATATGAAGAAAATGTGTCATAAATTAAGGATTGTAATTAATCAAATTCTTTGCATATAAAGTCCAATATCAAAACAAAAAAAAGAAGTTCTAAGAATGTTATAACATGATGCCTGACTCTATGCAAAATGAACGGGCACCCTTTCAGGGAGTGAGGAGGGCGCGGAGAAGACCCTCATGCACATTCTGCCACTCACTGACTGCCACCAGCTGGCCTATGTCACCACTGCCAACGGCAAGGAGGCAAGAAATGGGCATCCACGCATCCCAGTGTCAATCCACAGAGCCCTCTTTTTCCTCCTGGCATTTGCTGGAGAAACTTGAGCTCTGGAGAACACCAGACACACTTTGGCTACCCCAGCACCACAAAGCACTCGTGGAACAGCACTAATCTCATCTTCCTCTATTCTGACCCTTTTCAAACTGCATCATAAATTCATGCTGTGACATTGAGTACACAGAGCTTCTGGCAAGAACATCACTGTATTTGCGAATGAAAATCAATCAATTCTATCTTCCTCTGGAAGTTATACCAAGCTTTCTCTGGATGGTCTGGACCATATGCCCCGGAGGAAGTGTGCCGCAGATGTCTGAGAGGTAGACGAAGGGGAGGGAGAGAAGAGTCTCCTGGTGGGAGACAAATGATTCTGGAGAGAATGCGCCCCGGGGGAAACATGGCCGGCCAGGACACTGAACCACGTCCAGTGTCCACAAAAGACATGGCAAAGAGCTCCCACTGCTCCAAACACCCTCAAACCAAGCCCCTGACCTGAAATTTCAGCCGACGACAGTTTATTTTTTCTTTTATAAAAAGCTACGGAATGAAACGTTGGAACCAGAAAGGGAAATTTTTTCTGCTCACCTAAGCCTGCCCGTTGGCATAACTGTGGACATTTTTATGCCAGCATGACTACAAACAACCAAGTTTTCTTCCTTGTGAAGACTGGTGAGGAGCTAGCCATGGTTTAAAATAAAATAAAATAAGACAAAGTCAAAGGACTGTGTCGTGTCTTTAAATGGTCAAATCATGACTAAGAGAAGAATTAAGGTTTGAGCTCTACCCCTCTTCACGACCCAAAGTCTGGTCTCTAAATTTCAAGCAGGCCGCTCCCTTTATTTATCTCAGCTTTTGCTGGGGTCCTTCAAAGCATACAACTATGTTATGTTACTCTCCCTGCCCCCAGAAGCCCCCCACTTTATTCTTCTTCCTCAACCCCAGCAAAACACGCCACATTTTCCTGCCTGACTGAGTCCTGGGCCTCCTTCCCAGTAAATAATCTTGGTGAGATCTTGCCAAAACATTTCTTAATCACATACTTTCTTTGTCTAAAAAGAGTTATAGATGTAGTAAGTAACCTTTGTTCCAGGTCCTTCCCACATTTTCAGGAGCCCCATGTCATTTATTGTTAAGCTTGGTTTGCCTCTTTCAGCTACCACTGCTTACACTTTATTTTGGAGCCTGTATTTAAACCCTAGATTAATCAGCATGGAGCAAAAAATTGTGGTTACTCCCCCTAACCACGTTTTCTAAACATAGGCAGTCTTAACCAGGTGATCACAGAGGATTCTTCTAATTAGCCCCTGGGGACCCAGTGCCAAGCCTCCAGGGACAGCTGGGGCTTTGGTTCTTCTGCAAGAGCCTCTTCAAACCACCATTCTCCTTCTGAGTTTCCAACGTTGCTTTGAAATGTGGTTTTGAATTCTTTGGCCCCAAGTCAAGAAAACAGTAAAAGGATCCCCGAGGGGGAATGACACCACGTGGATTTACCTTCTTCCATCTGAGAAGGCAGGTTATACACTAGCACTTAGGCCTAGTGTGAGTTTTGGGGAAGACCAGTGGGACAGTGAGCTCAATACTGTCTGATGACTAAGATTTTATAGTTTTTGATCCCACAAAGCTAAGGGAGAAAGGGCTAATGGAACATGAGACAAACTCCTGGACAGCCACAGGGTCGAAGCAAAAATGATTAGAAAGTCCATACTCGAACCATAGTGGTTGCCCTGCAACACCTTCCACGTTCCTCTGTGAGACCCATCCTCCCAGATTGTTGGGTACATGCCGCTTTCTCCATCAGCTCATTCACTGGTTCTCCACTGCCTTCCTGATGGAGTCCCAATGCGTTTAACCTGCACTGAAGGCCTTTTCAATGTGACCCTGAAACCTCACCTTTCACCTTTCCCTGTCCACACCAGCGGCCTCTGTGAGGTGGTATGGGTCTTTTGTCCAAAAGGTTGGGTCCCCTCCTTCACTCAGGCTTTCCTAGACCACCCTGGAATGGATGAGACTGTGGTTTTCAGTCCAACAGCCCAGAAGCTAATGGCGGCTCCACCATTTCCTTAGCATGTGACCCTGGGCAATTAGCAAACCCTGCCTCAGCTTCCTGGTTTTTAAAAGAAAAATAATAATAGAAATGCCTACCACATGGCTGACTTGAAGATTAAATGAGTGACTGTAAAATCTAGAACAGTACCTTGTACATGGTAAGCACTCAACACGTGGTTAGTCACTACTTGGCTGCTGTTATTATCATTATTCTAGTTGCAATGAACTCTCTCCCTCTTTTAAACCCCTTTAGCACACGTTTGCACTTGGTATTGATTACACACTGGTTTTTCCATACCACTTATCTTCTTATACATATATCTTATCTCAATTAGGCTACAAATTCCTTAAAGGTAAAGACTGTAGCTCATGTGCTTTCTTTCCCTACAATACTTGAAAGTATCTTAAATGCAGGGACACAATAAATGCTTGCTATTAACAACAACAAAATAATTCTTCCTGAGCTCTACTTTGTGCTAAGTCCTTCGCATGCATTAGCTCACTTAATGAATTCATTTCTCACACTCAGTGATCTTGACTAAATGGGTAATCTCCAAGGGGTGTTTCTACCCATTTTCTTATTGAAAAAAATCATTGCCAAGGAAACTTAAATTTTGAGAAAGCAGACACTATAGAGCGCTGACTGTACACTACAAACATATCCCAGACCTTTTCTGACAGTCAGGGTGTGCAGAACAGTCTCCGAGGAGCATAAAAAAGAAAACAGTGAATCCCTGACAGGTGTCAATGAGGACTCCCTAGTTCGCCTTGGACAGCTCCAGACCCTGAAGAGCGGGTGAGAAAAGAAAGACAAACTGCATCTACCATAAACTCTCGATCCCACCTCCTGGTATCCCACATACTAGGACGAAAAATATCAAAGTTAGGCCCTGGGGAACACAAGGGCATTGATATTTGACAAATGAAGAAGACAAAGGAGTAAGAGCAATAATTTCATAAAAATTGCAAAACTATCCATGGACTTTAATGTAGCTGATGGTTACGCCTAAAAGACCAGAACCTTTTTCAGAAGTGATGGTGACAGAACTTTCTAGGTTAATCAAAGATAACATTTTAAGCTGTTTACAACACAATGGAATTTTACTTTGGATTAAATCCAGTGAATAGGAACCTTGAAGATTTCCCTGAAAAAAGGAAACTATGTGAATCAACAAATACCCCCACCACGGACCAAATGAAATGTCTGCCGATGTTTAGTCTGACCGCGGCTGGCTGTGTTTGAAGATGGGCTGAGGAACTCCTTGCACATATGCAAGAACTGTTTCGTTCACATTCTTCTTCTCACGGCTGAGAAGAAAAAGGCTGAAATCATCCACTTTTATTCAATCGTATGAACATTATGCCCCATCTTATCTTCATTACAAAAAAGATTAGAACAAGAATGTACTCTAACGTGCTGTTACATTTAAGTCATATTTGATAGGCTATTTTCTCTAGGCAATCCTTCCTCCCTTCCTATCACCCACATATAGATATATCCATATATACATGAAAATACGTGTGTGTGTGTGTATTGCTGGTTTCTACACATTCACTTCCCACTTCCTGGTTTTTACTCAGAGAAGGAGAAGTATTAAAAAGTCATAAGGAAAAATAAAAGAAGTTGTCACTTTTATTTTACTCAGAAAAAATCAGGAAGTGCCCAAAATCTCAAGGGGGAACCTGCCCTACAGAAAGTAGAGCTGTATTATTACACAGACAAGGTTCTGTGCCCTTAGGAGTTTGCATATTTCTAAGGGTCTTTAAGTAGCCTAAATTTTCAGTGTCTTGTTTTTTTCTGGAATGTCCAGGGGCAATTAAGCAGAGCTGATAAACAAATCCTCACGAAGTTCAATATTAGTATATTTTTAATGGTTCTATTCACCCTGCTGAAAAGTTACATTCCAGATAACTGTACCTACACCCAACATTAACAGTAAATGAAAAAAAAAAATCTCCTTGTTTAGATGACTCTCCCCAAGCCCACGAAACTCTTAGTGCCCTGGCAAGTCCCTCCCAGCTCCTTCTCTTCCTCCGCTCTCAGCTCCCATGACCCGCCCTCCTCAGGACCTCCCCAACCACCCAGCCCAGAATAGCACCCCCTCACCTGGGTCATTCTCCTTTCTATCATTAGCAGAAATGATTTGGTTTTTATTTTATTTATTTTTTTTGCAGATCTCCTTGCATGAGAACACTGACAAGTGGGTATCAAAACCTTTTAGGCCTTTCTTTCAAAGGCGGTATCCTCAGTGCCTACACCACCAGATATCTTTGAATTCCAGATATTAATTAGATAGTATGAAGAAACTACTATTAGCTTTGTTAGGTGTGATAATGATATTTTGAGGTTTTTTCCAAGTCTGTTAAAGACATATACTTAGGTATTTATTGATGAAATTATGTGAGGGATTTATACTTCAAAATAGTAAGTGGGAAAGTAGTGAGAAGTGTGGTAAGTTATAGACAGAACAAGATTGATCACGTGTGGATGGAAATTGTTGACAGTTGGTGATGAATATGTATAGTTCATTACACTGTTCTCTTTACTTCTGAGTATGTGTGGAAACTTTTCTAATAAAATCCTAAAACCTAAATGAAAATGAAACAGGTAACATTCCACATATTTAACTGAGTATTTATTTGATTTTAGGAGACAGAATGTCTTTCTAAATAAAATTTCAAAAGAAAAAACAAAAAAAGATTTTTAAAAAGCTACATACATAAATCTGGATGGTCAGTCAGTTTATCAAATTAGTGATGACTCAAAGCATGCCACAGATTAGTAGCATCAGTAACACACAAATTTATCTACCACTAAGGAAAAAATACTTTATCATTTGCACTATTCTGCCCTTTTTGAAAGAACTTTTAGATGTACACATGATGTTTACTTTCATTGTGTGCAAATATCAAGAGAAAAAAAAGTGACGTGAATTGGCCATGGTGTCCCTAAAACTTCCTATATGCAGGGCCAACTCCCCTGAATCACTTGTGGCTCAGTTGTCAATGTCTGTGACAAATGACCATCCTTATCCTCTACCCACGTGGCAACACACATCTGTGGAACTAACTTTATAAGACAGTGTTTATGAAGGTCGGGCTTTTGTCTTTATGCGCATGCTCGTACAGTAATTAAAGGAATCCATCTTCCCTAAAAGGAGCCAAGTGGGGAAGTTTGGGAGGCAACTTTTTGAAGTACATATTATTATATGAAATCCCACAAGAAAACCGGTAACGTAAGAAAAAAGTAGCAATTCTTTAGGGGAATTTTTCACTGGGCAATTTGTTTTGAGTGTACATTCTGATGACATTCCCAGGAAGACAAACTTTAAATTCAGGCTCACAGTTTGCCCTCTGTTACTTGAGACGGGAGAGTTACAGAAAGCAATAGACTTACAAAGTAGTCCTAAGGAAGAGCTGAAGTCCCCTTTCCTCTTCCCATTCCTAGTACTCGGAACCTGTACATAAACTAGAAAGTAATGCAGCCTAGTGGTGTACACATCACGGCTAAAAGTAAATCAATGAATGCATTGATAAATGAATAAATAAATGTCTCAAGAAAAAATGAATAAATTAATTCATTAGAGTTCTTTTTACATGTTCAATTTATCTTAGTTGCATTATGATTTAAATATCTATAATGGAGGTATGAGTTTGAAAAGTCTGGCTACGTCTACGTGGTGCTTGTGAAATGTGAAACCAAAGCAGTCTTGCAGAAATTCAAACAAATTTTATGAGTTTATGTCTACTAGGAATGACTAAATCTAATCAAGGCAGAATCTTAAAATTAAAAATATTCACTTTGACAATCAAAGTGTAAAAAAACATGCCATATAGACACTCACTGAACTGTGGCCTTTAGCCAGGGATAAAAATGAGCATTATACTTACAGTCAGAAACTTTCATTCCTAACTTCAGTCTCACACCTGATTTTCTGCATTATTCCACACAAGTCTATGACCTTTGTGGTTTATAATAAAAAATACGAGAAACCCACTAGAAAGGAGCACAAAATTTCCTCAAGAATATTAATAGGTAACTTTAACTATGTTAATGACTGTATAAGGCCACAGAACCCAAATCCTTAGCATATTATGACAGAAAGAAAAAGTGGAGTTGTGTCTGCTACTCATTATATGAACCCAACAAATCCCAGTGGACTCGATGGTGCTTTCAGCCACTCTGGAACCCAGATGCATGTGGCTCACAGCTACCTTGGCATGACAAAGGTCATCCTTATCCTCTATCTGTGTGGCACGTATACCAGCCATATTAGGCAGAAATTAGGTCTAGGTTCAGTGGGATGCAGAGAAGAGAGGCTGGCCTAGTGGGCTTCCAGAGTAAGGTCAGCTTTGTTCCTGTGCTGCCAGAGAGTAGGGACCAGTCCTGGAGGGCCTTAAAGTTGCCCAACACCCTAATCTTGACACTAAAGACGATGCCATTTTCCTTGACCACTCTAGGACCCAGAAGGAAAGAAAATTTTGAAAAGCAGAAAGTAATGAGCACCATGAAGGATTAAAAAAAAAACCACCTTTTAAAATGACACCTGAAATAAGAGGTCCGAGGTTCACTTCACGGAACAAACCTTTCTTCCACTTGAGGGAGGCAGGCTAGAAAGATGGGGAGATGGACAGCTAGCTGCTTTACGGCCAGTCCCTGACACGTGGTGCGACTGGCTAAGAGACCACAGGAGCGTTCAAATTATAGCCAGGAGGAGAAGCAGATCATCAACACCATTGGGGAAATGCTCTAATTAATTTCCAAGCAGATCACTTTGCTGCTGGAAGGTGAAATAAGGACAGTCCAACATTTTCACAAACACTTTGCTATCTGTTCTCCCTCTCACATGAGTCTACAATGGAGGGAGTTCATCTCTGGCTGCAAGAAAATCAAAGTGTTCAGGTCAAGTCAAATTCTACCAGAGATGCTTGCCCTGATGCAGTCCCTGTCCCAGCTGGACAAGTAATATGGACCACTTGGGATGAAGTCAGCAACAGCACCACTATTATGGGGCAAAAGAGTTCTCAGCCACAGGAGACAAAGGGAGCATAATACTCCACCATCAAAAGTAGCTTAGAATTTTTTTTGTAAGTGTAAACATCGATGATATTAAATAATGTGCATGGGTCAGTTTTACAATTTGGTTTCTAGCTTATTGTCAATAGACTGAAATAAAGTGACTGCCCCCAACAACTGCAGGGTTTCTATTTCTAGCAGCTACCATGTGAAGCTGCCAGTGCAGTTCCCTTTGGTTCTCACGAAAACACAGGGGTTCTTGAATCATCACTCAGGTGGCTGCCCAAAATGCTCCCAGAAAGCATGAGATATAGACATTGAAATCCCACCTGTATCTTTTCAGCCTTCAGAGGTCAAAATGCCCTTACTGCCAGAGAACTATCAAGCTGGATGTCTCAACTTTTACAGAAGAGAAACCTACAAACCAGGAATGATGAGAGTCTTATCTAGGGGAACAGCTAGTCCTAATTCCCAGCCAAGGGCTGGTCCCACTACATCAGGATGCCAAACTAAAATGAAATCAGTAGGAAGAGATCTGTAAGCTTGAGAGGAGAAATATGATGGGAAGGTATGTGAAACCCAGAGGATGCCATAATGATGGATGCCAACAGGAGTGTGGTCAGTCTCCTTGAGTGCTCACGGACCCTAAACAAGCACATTGGAAAGTAAGAAACTGAATTTCTCTAGCTCTGATATCAGGAGAGAGACATGGTCTGTGAAAGACACAAATCATTGTATATTACCAATGAGGGAAAAGTCTTCCTAAATCCCTTTCCCTGTGAGAGGAGAGGAGAACGAGAGGGACAAGAATAAATATAGTCAAAGCCCATGATGGCCCCATTTTAAAGTATTTATTTATAGATTGGAGGGACAGCAAGATCATTGAACATGCCCTAAGTGAATCTGTGGCAGTCCCACAAGGAAGGAGGAAAAAAGATTACTCTATCACCCCAGTCTGCAGAAACTAGGGAGGGATGAAAGGGTATTCTGTGGGAAAAATTACCAGACTTCACTCAGAAATGTTTGCTCTGAAAAATGCAACAATCCATCCATTCATTCATTCATTCATTCATCAAGTACCAAGAACCTACTCTACCTAGAACACTGTACACGACTGCTACAAGTGGCTGTTTCTTTTCAAACGACAATCTGACCTTACTTTAAATTCAATGCTGAGAGCCAAAAGGTGGTAAAGGGGAAAAAATAATCCTTCAAGGCATGATCTCTTCCCAGAAGTGCTTACCCCTTATTTCCTACACGTTCAGACTGTGCTGAAGATTTTTACAGCTCCCCACAATGGACAGAACATTTCTTTTCAACCCAAGTGTCTTAATGCTCCACACTAATGATCTAATTTATGTAGATAACAACAACAAAAATGTCTGGTCAGAGCAGAAAAAAAGGCAATTTCAAGAAGAGGAGAAACATACTTCTTTTGGGGAGGGGAAGAAGGTACCGCCATGTGAAGTGTGGAGAACAAGGCATAAAGCCATCAGAATGAGCCTTTTATTGCCAATCACCTAGATCTGGTAGTTTTGTTAACTAATGACATATTTTCTTTTCTTTGTTTAGAAAAAAATTTATTTTATTTTATTTTATTTAAAATTTTATTGTTGTTCAGTTACAGTTGTCTGCATTTTCTCCCCACCCCTCTACCCCACCCCAGCCAAACCCACCTCCCTCCCCTGCTTCCACACTCCTCCTTGGTTTTGTCCATGTGTCCCTTTTTCTTTTTTTTTTAAAAAAAACAATATAAATTTATTTTCTCACAGTTCTGGCAGCAGGAGGTGCAAGATCAAGGTGTCATCAGAAATTATTTCATTCTGAGGCCTCTCTCCTTGGCTTGTTGATGGCCATCTTCTCCTTTTGTCTTTTTTTTTTTTTTGTATGGTTTCTGTTGTTACAGTTCTTCCCACTTTTTCTCCCTCTCCCCACCTCCACCCAGCCCCACTCCTTCCCCTTCCTAAGCCAATCCCCATATTATTGTCTGTGTCCATGGGCAGTGCATAAATGTTCTTTGGTTAATCCTTTCAACATATCTCTCTCCTTTTTAAAAAAATTTATTTATTTATTTTGATTCAGTTACAATTGTCTGCATTTTTTCCCCTTCCCTCCACCCCACCCCAGCCAGTCCCACCTCCCTCCCCCACCTCTACCCTCCCCCTTGGTTTTGTCCATGCGTCCCTTGTAGTAGTTCCTGAAAACCCTTCTCCCCACAATCCCCTCCCCACTCCCCTCTGGCTATTGTTAGATTGTTCTTAACTTCAATGTCTCTAGTTATATTTTGTTTGCTTTTTTCTTTTGTTGATTATGTTCCAATTAAAGATGAGATCATATGGTATTTGTCCCTCGCAGCCTGGCTTATTTCACTTAGCATAATGCTCTCCAGTTCCATCCATGCTGTAATGACACATTTTCTAACCTCCAGATTAAACACACAAGTAGACTTCCTCCCTGACCTCAAGAAGTCTCTTTACCTTCATGTCCGATCAAACAGACTTGGGTAGCTTCTCAGTATCCATGGTAAAACGCAGCACACATTTACAACCTTAAAATAGGAGTTAGTACGTCAGGGTCTCTTTCAACTTCCAGAGCCTCAAAGCACTCTCTTCTTGTTCTATTTTCTTGCCCAAAGTTCTAATAGCAATAAAATGATATGTGTGGTAGTTGGTCATTCATAAACCTTGTTCTTCAATTTATTCAGGAGCAAATATGTATCAAGTGTCACGGGCTGGGCGCTGGGATTACAGAGATGGGCACAATATGGCTCTTCAGCAAGCAGAGTCCTGCCCGGCAGAGGCGCCAAAGCAAACGATGCTTACAGTGGGGAGCGACGAGCCCAGCAGGCTGCACAAGGGGCTGTGGAGCACTGAGGGGAGCACCTCCTCTGCTACTGGGGGTCAGAAAGGGCTGGGTAACTGCACTGAGAGACGTCCAGAATGAACAGGTGTTTGTCAGGTGGAAATGGGCAAACATTAATACAGTAGATGCTCTTAGTCCTATAAAGCATGTGTTACCATCCTCACAGCAACCCTATGGAGGTGTCACTGTCCGGATTTTACAGTGAAGAAATGGGAAGTTTAAAGAGGTAAATGATTTGAACTTACAGAGTAAGTGGCTCTAGACTGGGCCCATTACACATCATAGGTGTTCAGTACTTGTTCAGTTAATCCAAGTGAGCAGACTCCATATCCCATGCACACTATGTTAGCTCCATCCCAGTAAACTAACCAAGAGAGATTCAGAGAAACTTCAGCCTAGCTGTCCCCTTCCTACGAAGAAGAAACAGGTCTTCGTGTAGGACCGTCATGTCAGGCTAAAGGCAGATGCATGCGTGTACGCATGTCCGTATGTGCCCATGCATACGGGGACAGGCAAAAGTAGGTTTCCAGGTGTAATACAGATAAATAATACAGGAATAAACAAATAAAACAAGAATAAACTCTGTTTCATGTATTTACAACTGTCAACTTTCCTTTTCCCACCCCTACATTTCCAAGTAGTCTAGATATATACGTTATGCTTTCTTACACAGAGCCAAGAAAGAACTTGGATTCTTAGTAGCACTTCAGTTCAGCTTTGTAATTACTGGCAGAGAAAGGGGCAGGGGGGAGAGAAAAGGTGCCTCACAAAGCCAGACCCATCTATCTTCCTCTTTTTTCAGAGGCAGCAACTAGAATTGATCTATGATCGCTTTTCCTGTCTTTCAGGAACACCCAAGCAAACCACATTGTCTTCACAGGGAGGAGAAAATGACAAGGAGATCTTCCCTTTGTTGATTTGGCTTACATTTAATAATAAGCAGAAACTCAATTTAAAAACCAAACCACTGCAGCTCATGTACGACTGAAGATTCTGAACTGACAACTACAAATAAAAACTCCGTGTTGTTCTCTGCAAAAGCAAACTTCTTAACAACCTGACTTCTTCATCTGACAATGCTGCAGATGCATGCTACCCTCAGCTAACAGTCGGTCTGGAGTATCAGACACTGAGCCAAACACGGAATTAATCAAAGACCACATTCAGTTTTCCATACGTTCCTCCATTCAACAAGTATTTACGGAGCAGCAACTCTATGTCCAGCACTCGGGTCCAGGCGGTAAAACCAAGGTGGGCCCTAACTTAATGGGCTTATTGTCAAGGGATGGATATTAACAGGCAATTACAAGATCACGTGGCAGAAGTTTCAAAAGGGGTTTTATGAGGGTACAGGAGAGGATTCAGAAGAGGGACATCTCATCCAGATTCAGGAAGAGGCTTCTGGGGGCCAGACCTGAGGACAAGTAGGAGAAGGAAGGTGGCTGGGAGAAGGAAGATGTGTTTCAGAAACAGGGAATGGCACACCCAACAACTGGGAGGTGAAAGGATGGTACCTTTGTAGAGTTCTGAGGCTTTGGTTTCGGTAAAGGGAGTCTGGGGGTAAGAGACGAGGGACAGGGTCAGAGAAGTAAGCAAGGCTGGATCACACAGGGCGTCACAGCCTTGTCAGCGTCAGCTGGGCGTTCACCTGAGAACAACAGGCAGTAGTTACTGGAGCAGTTTGGGAAAGTGTGATGACTGGGGGCAGGGAGAGGCAAACGGAGCTCCCACATTTCCAAGCTAAGAGTAGACTAAGAAAAAGGCAGAGAGCTCTTGTGCTCCATCCTATTGCTCTTTGTTGGACCTGAAGTCCCTACTGAGTGTCTGCAGTCACCTGCAAAGCCATCACCCAGCCTGGGCCCAGTGCAAACTAACAAGGAAAGCGACATGAACACGGCCTTAGACTATGGCAAGAAACACAGGGCAAGGAGCGAGATAGGAACCTTTAAGTTGCCTTCAAGGACTTTTTATTTACAGTATTATTTCATTTAACAATTTCTACATATGCATAGTTCTGCCCTACCTACTTTTTTCTAAAGAAGAAAGAAGTCCCATGTATTAGCTTCAAATTATCACTTCCTTTGAATGTGCAAGATGTGCTGACTTTAGAGGGCTGTACCATGACTTTGGGAGAGTGAGTCTGATGTACAGATGCCCCAGTTAGTGATTTACAATACTTTTCAAATATATATTACTATGACTACAGGACCTCCTTTCGTTTGTTTGTTTGCTTGCTTTATTTCTGCCCCTTAGAGCATAAGTACAAATGATGATCACTACAAAGTCCTCTCTGAATGCCTTCTGGGTAATTCTGAGATCAGTGTAAAAATACCTGGGAGCTGCAGGTGCTTTGGGGCCAAAACCACCCCGGTGGTAATGTATTTCTGCAGGTTGGAGAAGTAGGCTCACCACTGTGGCGACTGTTCTACTACTATGAATGAATATATGTGTGCTGCCCTGACCGGGTGGCTCAGTCGGTCGGAGAATCATCCTGTACAACAAAGGGTTGCGGGTTCAGTGCCGGTCGGGGCACCTACGGGAGATAATGGATTGATGTTTCTGTCTCACATCGATGTTTCTCGTGCTTGCTCTGTCTCCCCCTTCCTCTCTCTCTGAAACCAATAAACATGTCCTCAGGTGAGGATTAAAAATAAAAATAATAATAATAATAATAATAAAAATAATAATAATAATTAATAAATATGTGGAGAAAGGGGAACTCTTTTGCACTACTGGTGGGAATGCAGACTGGTGCAGCCACTTTGGAACACAGTATGAAGATACCTCAAAAAATGAAAAATAGATCTGTCTTTTGACCCAGTGATCCCACTTCTGGGAATATATCTGAAGGAACCCAAAACACTAGCATGAAAGAACATATGCATCCCTATGTTCATTGCAGTGTTATTTCCAATTGCCAAGATATGGAAGCAGCCCAAGTGTCCATCAGTAGATGAGTGGATAAAACAACTATGAGACACTTACACAATGGAATTCTACTCGGCCATAAAAAAGAAGAAAATTTTACCCTTTGCAACAGTATGGATGGACCTGGAGAACCTGATGCTAAGTGAGATAAGCCAGTCAGAGAAAGACAAACACCATATGACTTCACTCCTATGTGGAATATAATGAACAAACTGAACTAACAAGCAAAATAGAAACAGACTCATAGGTAGAGAACAGGATGACAGCTAAGTGGGGGAGGTTAGGGGGTGGAGGCACCAAGCAAAAAGGAAAAGGATTCATGGACATGGACAACAGTGTGGTGGTTGCTGGGTGAAGGTGGGTATAAAGGGACTAAACGATAATGGACAAAAAAATATATAAAAATTTATAAATAAATAAATAAGTAAATATGTGCGAAGAGGCAAGGCCTATCCTCACCTATCCTAGGGAACTGAATGAAGGCCCACCTGCACCTACACAGCCCATAATGCAATCAGTGCCTTCCGTAAGTGTTGACTGGGGGCTGCAGCTTCCCTCCGACATTAGGAGGGCTATGGCTCTCATCAGATTACCACCAGGTTCCCCACCATGCTTAGTGAAGCAGGGACACAGCCATCAGGACTCGGCTCCTGACTCCTGGAGGACACGGAGGCAATGACAGCCAAGCTGTCTCCTTCCCCACCCCCTCAAGTCCATCATCACTCCAGGAGGATGGACATTCACTCCCTCTTGGAAAAGAGGAGCAGGAAGCAGCTGGCTTCCAAATGCAGGGTTGCACAACCAGGTCATCGTGGGGAAAACATCAAAAACAAACCTAAAAAAATCCCCTAGGCCCTGAGCCACAGCACACACTTTAGCCGGGCTGCAGAAGGTGCCAAACCAAAGGGTGTCTCCCTTTTCTCCGGCTGTTTTCCGCACACCATTATTACATTAAAAACACTGTCTCCTCTTTGGATTGTAAGCCCTTGAGGGCAGGCACCTAGGACCACTTTTGGAACTCTCCAACTTGGAGCACTGGCATCACTTCATGAAAACCATGCATAAAAGATATTACTCTTTTTTCACTTTTAAAAGCCTGAGCATCCCTTCCTAGGTCACTGGCCAGCCATCTGCTCTCTGGCCCAGAATTCCTGCTTTCCCTCTTCCTCCACATGCACCTTTGAACATCCTCTGGCATTTTATACGGCTACGTCCTCTGGCCTATGGAACTAACAAGCAAGGACTTCCCAAATATCAGTCGAAAAAGGAAGGAAGCTAACAATCTGGCCACGCGCAAGCACATTCTTTATTGTTCGCTGGATTCTGAGCATCGTCCTTGCATGGCGCCCAAGGTAAACGACATCTAAATATGCATAAACGTTAACTTGTACCTTTTAGAGGAAGGGGGCATGGAGGCCATTCCACCTGGGTGCAGAAAAATTCTCTGAGATAGAGTTGCAATAGCAGAGGAACACACACGACACGTGCTTCAACCGAATCCCACAGAGTGGCCATTCCATCCCTGAGCTTTATTACTGAAGTGCGCTCACAACAGTAGGGAACCACTGCCAACTCCCCGTTTGGAGACCGTGGGACATCAGCTGACTGGGCTGGGAAAAAGGGAAAAGACCATTCTGACAATAGCCCCTGGAATAATCTGGCCAGAATAAAAAACGGGACCATGAAGCAAGAAAACAATTGAAAATGGTATGGTGATAAAATGAGACAAGCTCTCCTATGGAGGAGATACACTGATGTATTTGGGGTAACTACAACTGCAACATCTGAAGGGCTTGGGTGGAAAAAATACTGATTTTTGAAGGAATGCATTTATGTATCCAACATACTTTTTCTCTAATCATTACTCTTCAAACAACCCATATTTGAACTTTATATGACTAAAAAGTTCAAGGTTTAGACTTGATTTATCTGCCATTTCAAAATACGTTGAACTCTTCCAGGTCTCCCCTCAGCCACTTAGGCAGAGAAAGGTTTCAGACCCCGACAGCGGCTTCCGTTCATACTGAGACAGCCTTCCTTTTCTTCTGGCGGGCAGTTCTAGCTGCTCTCCTGCACGGGCCCAGGCTACAGCCACCCAGATTTCTCCCTCCCAGACCCCCCCCAGAGTGCGCCTCAGCACTGTAAACTCCCGTCACATCCTGCCCCGCCACAGCCCTCCTCACTCACCGCGCCCACCTGCTCGGAAAGCGCCCCTTCCGCAGTCAGGTCAACACCCTGTCCCGCGCACACCATCTCAACACCACAGCTTGGCCCCGTCAGAGCCACACGAATACCCGGCTCTCGCAGCTGAAACACTCCCTTTCCCTTCTGTCGCTGGATGTTCAAGTTCAAAGTTAGTGAGAAGTGCCAAATTTTAAAGTCTGAACGTCCTTCAGCCAGGGAAAAGGGGAAGGGAACGGAGAAGGGCTTCCACATCACACAGCCTTCCCACAGCAGCAACATGGCCGTCCCTTTCCCTACAGGCTAATTCGGGGTTGCCCCCAAAGCAACGGCTATGGACTCGACCAGGCTCCTGAGTGGATCTGCTCACCGCCTTCCGTCCCTCACCCCGAGGACATCTGACTTCCAATCTGACTCTCAATATTGCTGACTGGTCCCTTTCCTTAAGACTGGGCAACTCTGTAACAGCAAACACTGCACACGCAGGACGCCCACGGTCAACCTGTGCTGTGGGTCAGTGAGATTTCAATAAGGCGGCTGTCTGCCACGGGTGGCATGGCTTATGGGCTACTCTGCTGATTCCCTCTTAACTCTCCTTCACTCTGCATTTTGGTAAACAGCACTGTATATTATAGGCGAGCTTTGCTTCACCCCATTAACAGAGGACAATTGTATTAGCCATATGAATCTGAGTTCCCATGTTACTTAATTGCTACACTGCTGTGTTAACGAAGTTCGGAGGGGGTTTGGCAAGAGCGTAGATCACCTTCATGTACAGATATTTGTGGTTTTATTTTTCCTTTTGCCAGCTTGCCTCTCAGTTTCAATTGCCTACCATCTGCCTTTGAACAATCTAAGTGCGAGCAGATAGATTTTTTTTGGAGGATGAAATGCTTTGAGCTCCTCCTAGAAAAGCATTTTCATACACTGGTTTTCAGGGCATTCGCTGTTTAATAGGATCTCGGAGGCGATTCAGTTTGGGTTGGAAGTTGGTTCCTTTTCATAGTTCAAGTGCATTGCAAAATAAAAACTTTGCGATCCTAGTTTTTTACCAGAAGGAAAGAGAGTAGTCGGGGCCAGAACTAACCTCTTACCTTGACATGACCTCTGAAACACCCAAAGAGTGGGCAGGTGGTGGGACAGGGGAGCCAATGGCATGGCATGTGTATGGTCTATTTCCTACTCCACCATCCTTAACTCATTTTGAATTTTTTAAAAAATCCAAACATGAAGCATTCAAGACCTTCTGAACTTGTGGTTTTCTTTACATGACCAAAAACACCTGACTGAAAAGTACATGTGTTCACTCAGTTCACCTGGTTGATTAAAAAACAAAACAAAATTTTAAAAACATGAATCAGAAGGTTTTGACTTAAACTGATCTATTATTTTGAAAATACAGCCTAACATAAATAAAACCAACTACTGAGTCAAAAATCATCAAGTCAGCTGGGAATTAGAAGCCCTGGGTTCTAGTTGGGACCTTAGTCTGGAATTCCTTAGCTGCAAATGTCTAAATTGTATTATTCTAATGACTATCTCCTGAATCACAAGTGTTCAGCGGCCACACTGATTGGACAGACATCATGGGTGCTTCCTGTTCTGATCCTTTATCACTGTGACAGGAGACCCAGAGCCCCCGTACAGCACACCGAGCTTTAATGAAAGAGTCAAAGACACAAAGCTTCAGACCCGGGCCCCTCCTAAATAACTCTCAGACTACCGCAGTCTGGAGCTGGAATCCCAAAAACGCCACTGGACTCCCAAGCGGAGTTGATGAGTCCTCGTTGTTTTGGAATTGCTGTGGAGATTAACGCTGAGTTAAAAAAAGAAAAATCAACGGCTCTCTCCTCTCCTCCTCTGCAGAACCACAGGGATACAAGTCAGGGGTAGAGGATCCCTGTTCTGGGAAAGAGAGATGCACAATGACCTTTAAGGTTCTGGTTGTTCTCATCACTTCTTAAGAGCAAATACGTAAGGAAAGCAAGAACAAGCCGCAGACCCTGCTCCCTCCACCCATCCCACTCCAAAAAGTCTACAGGATTTTAATAAAATGTTAATGACTCTTTGTTTGATCACAAATGATTAAAATCCTGAAAAGAACATGTTTTGAACCCTACACGGCAAATTTCGAACTGTAACACTTACAGAAGTGTCGTGCTTTAGGTCGCATAAACTTTCACCATCTCTCCTGACCACGTTAAAGCAGTTAAAGCCTATTGGTCATTTACGAAGAGGGAATTAGTACGCATGTCTGGCCAGGTCGTACAACTGATCCCATGAGCCACCTCCCTAAATCTTCTCCCCATTATTTTTAGAAGAGTGGGAAGTTCTCAGCCTTCATTCCTAAATGATGTTGCTCTTTGGTGGGGTATGACTCAAACAGAATTCCCTCCATCTATTCCCAGAACATGGCATATCGTAAACAGGACGAAACTGCCCTTTTACAGAAAAGTCTTACACATGGGTAGTAATAAAGGGTCAAAGAATATGGCTATCTCAGTAAAAGTCTGAACAGGAAAGCCTATTTAAAGGGATGCAATTTTACTACTTAAATATAGCACAGCACATATTACAAACTCTGCTATAAAATGAGAAAATTATAATTGCCAATAGACTAATATTGCATAGTAACATATCATAGACATTAGAAGTCTTAACATACAGAAATTAAATTATTAGTTGTTGAAATTAAAACAATAATTATAAGTTCTAAGGCCACTGTCTGAAATAGTCAGACATTTAAACTGGGTTGCTTACCCAAGCTCAGCAGGACACATATAAATAACAAAGAAAACAGTAACTTTTAACCTTTTACACTATAATAATCTCATGGACATTTTTCAATTATTATAAATTGGAATTATTATATCAAAAGCTGCCAAAAATTTACTTTCCTTCCCCTATTTCTGATGGGTGTACTTGATGTAAGTACTGAATACTATAAAGTCCACTTAGCAAATTTTCATTACCAAATTTAGGTAATGAAAACTGCTATAATCTTGAATTAACAGGAATATCAGCATACCCCCAAGAACAAGAAAAACTTAAAGGCTGGAAGGAAACAATAAAGTACAAAATGAAAAGCAAGGTTAACTATTACATACTAAGTCATTTGGGGAAGGAATGTGATTGTAGCAGCATTATCAGCAAGCAGAGAGAAAGGCCAGAAATGGTGTGAAAACGAGCGTGTAGCGGCTGGGGTATCAGAGCCCACTGCCCTGCGGCCAGAGCACGGGTGTTTTTGGAGACTCACTTCAGCACATCTTACTTTAAAGGCTCAGCTAGACATTATGTGCTAAAGGGCGATGGTTTCTATTTGGGGACCATGAATGAGTACACGATGAATTGAAGGAGAAACAAGTTAATTTTATTTTAATAAAGAAGGAAAAGGTTCCCCCAAATATGGTTACACAGGAGAAAAGAAAAGAAAAATGAGGAGGAAACTAAGGAGAGGTCTGGAAGTGAACGGTAAAGCTAAGTAGGCTAATAATAGAGACAGAAGGAAGTGTGCACCACAGGAGATAGAGATACAAAGGAAGAAAAGCAGGCAGGTAAGCCTGGGAGTCACTGGTAATAGTCCTATCTGCACAAGAGGTGGCATAGGCAGAGCCTTGAGGGAGGGAGGGAAGGAGAGAGAGAGGGAGGGAAGGAGGGAGGGAGGGAGGAAGGAAGAAAGGAAGGAAGGAAGGAAGGAAAAGGAAAAGGAAAGGAAGAAAGAAAGAGAGAAAGCAAGAGAGAAAGAAAGCAAGGGGGGAAGCGGGGGAAGTGAGAAAGAGAGAGAGAGAAAGAAAAAGTCCATCAGCCCCCTTCCCACTTCTATTAGATCAGACTTCAAAGTCACTTACAACACGAAGTTGAGAGTGGCAGCTGCGAGCCTTCTGTTACCGAGTTCGACTATTTGTTGTGAACAGCATTTTGATGTTCTGGGAATGCATATGGGTTTGATGTAGTGTGGGAACTAAAGTAAAGCCCAGAAAACGGCAAGTGAGTTTATGAAAAATTCTTTAAAGATGTGTGTGCCTGCTTGTGTGGGTGCATATCCATGTAGACCCAGCGTCACATCTCCCACAAAGTGAGAACTGCAAAGAATTGTAGGGTTTGAAGACACAGCCCTGAGTTCAACACAGAGCACCTGGAGGAAAGCCAAGTGCAGGAGCTGCCTTCCATCTCAGAGCGCAGGACCTGCCAAAGGGATCAGGCTACTGGCCCAGGAGGCCTCACATCCTGCTCTGAAGATGGCCAGGGAGGAGGCGTGCACTGCCGTGTCTGTTTGTTTAACACGGGGAGCACACCTGGCTGGGCAGGTGTGCAATCTGACACCACAGGGGGAAAGTTTCTTCCCAACCTCAAATTGTGATCAGATTCTGCCCTGAAGCACAAGGCTTAAGTGTCCTTGCAACTTTTATCCAGAAGAAAGACAAATATACTAAGGAGTCCTTCTTCAACACCAGCCAGGAGTTGGAGAAATGGAGGAAGTTCCAAAAAAAACCCAGGGTCTGGTGTCTTTGGTCACTGGGTGCCACCTTCGCCACACTGAAGACCGGTTGGAGGCAAGGTTATTCCTCAACAGCCCTGATTTCATAGAATTTTATTTTCAATAAACGTAATTGCTAAAATATAACAGCACACTTTTTTTTTTTGTAATGCTTGCCACATAAAGAAAGAACAGTGAAAAGTCCTTTATCAGATCGCACATCACAATGTAGGGCTTGGAAAATATGGTAACTTCTGCACGGACACTTATTATTCCACTGCTATTTACATTTCAACAGCTCGTTAAGACATTTTCTCCTAGGCGGGTCAGTTTTTAAACAACTTCAAGTGAAAACAATGACTGATAGCCCTAATAGAGTCATCGAGGTTCAAATTTTGTTCTTAAGCAGGTTACTAGAACTAGGATCAGAATTCTTCCCAGAACTAAATGGGGGCAGTCCCAAGATTAGATTGCGATATACCAATTGTCAGGAACCTTAATTCCCATCAGTGCTAAGCCCCCATGTTCCCTGGACAGTCAGCTTATCGAGGGATCTGGCAAGAAGAAAGAGAGAGGAAGCGGACCGGGAAGGAAATGGCCTCTATATCAACAGCGCTGGCAGTGGACATGTCGGGCAAGGACAGCAACAGCGGGAGGAAATTTGACAACAGCACATTGTCCAAGTATGAGGTATATGAGCTGAGTTCACAAGAGGGCACACCCTTAGCGGCCACCCCCACCTTAGCAATTTCATCAATGTGTACTTTCATGGGGACCGCGTGGACCTATGCCTCGCTGTCCCCCTCGATGGCTTAGGTTAGCCTTCCTGTAACAGCTCCCAACTTGCTGCGCAACCCCTCTTGGATCCTATCTGAGAGGGGCGAGGGCAACCTTGGCCCCCTGAGAAGGCAGAAAGGACTACAGTAAGGCAGTGTGGGGACAACCCACCTGAAGCCAAGATGACATCAAGGCCAGAAGGGCTGCCAGGCAGCTGCAGTGTGGGTCTGGACAAGACAGCCCCTGGCAGATGGCCAGGAAAACCTGGCAGATGTCAGTTTAGGGAGAATTGTAAAAAATCCCTTGCTGGGGTCTGTTGGGTTCAGGAAGTTAAAGCTTCATATATCCGCGTGCTCCATATCCCTGCTCGACATCAACAGCAACAAGAGTAAGGCAAAAATGAGCCACTGGGGCTTACGTGGAAGGTCCAGGTATATCTGCTTCTATCTCCAAATACCTGACTTCTCCCAATTGGCCCATTTCACACTTATCAGATGGTTCGTAACCGCAATACACTCTTCCAAAAGTCTCCTCTTTAAGCAAAGAGCATTGAGTTGCCCAGTGTACACAGAAATGTAAAGGCAACCATACCGTCCACTAGACGTGCCTTTGAGTTGTGTTTCTAGTCCTGTGGTTGCTCATTCTCACTCCTTTAGTCCTCCAGGGCAAGACCCTGGGAGTGGAATAAGATCATCATCGCACATAAGGGCAGAAGAGAACATGGGGTTTGAGGGGAAGGCTGGAAAGAGATGACCCACATGAAAGGTAACCGCAGACTTGGAAAGGCCATTGCAGACATCAAAGGACGCTCAGAAAGCTGTGCTGCTCTTGCAGGTTATCTCTACCAATCGGCTAGCGGAGGAATGAGGTAGGGAACAACTGGTAGTCCCACACCGTGGTGACAGGCCACAGGTTCCCAGAGGCACCCAGCTAGCAATGTTCAAACTGCACACAGCTTAAACACACAACCATCAGCTCTCTCTCCCTCATGCAGGAGGCCTCTTGAGCCAAGCCAACAGAAAGATGGACATGTGATGAAGTTCATTCATTTTGGGCTGTCCATGCTTCTTATACATCTGGCCTAAAGGTTCTCAAGCCTTTTCTCCAGCTTTCTGTGTTCCTCTCTGCAAGGTGGGCAATCAAGCAGTACAGGATGAATGGGAGTTATGTGTACACATGTATATTCAGTGCTTGAGCCCACGGGAACACCTCAGTGCTGGGGGTGGCAGTGTGGTTAGCCCCAGCACGTCATCCTGACGTGGCAGCGACAATGAGGTGTTTCTTCCTTTGCCTTTCTTCCTTTCTCTAGCTTCCAAGGGCAACTGCCCAGGATTTCAACTGTGTGAGGTCTTCATCTTATACTTTTCTTTTTTATAAAAAAGATTTTATTTATTTATTTTTAGAGAGGGGAAGGGAGGGAGAAAGAAAGGGAGAGAAACATCAATGTGTGGTTGCCTCTCAAACACCCTGAACTGGGGAACTGGGCCACATCCCAGGTGTGGGCCCTGACTGGGAATCGAACTGGCGACCCTTTGGTTCACAGTCTGGCGCTCAATCCACTGAGCTACGCCAGCCAGGGCATGCTTTTCTTACATATCACAGAGTCTAGCACCTACTGATTCCATACTGGAAACTTAATGAATACTTGCTGATTCAAAAACTTCCATTCAACTAATATACATTGGACCTTCTCTGTGCCAGGCACTGTGCTGGACACTGAAAATATAAAAATAAATCCATCAGACTCCTGCTCTCAGTGGACGTTCAACTCTAGTTAGAGGATGATAAACAATTAAACTATACCAGGATCATTGCAAATAACAAAGGCATGTTCACCACTGTGCCTGTCAGCTACAAGGAAGGCTTCAGATGACAAATTGGCTACAGGGCAGAAAAAGGATCAGGCGAAGATTCCAGGCATAAAAGTTCATTATGCGGCTTGGGAGAATAGCAGGCTGTTGGCTGGAACATAATGTGGAGGGGGAGGTTGGAGATGATTCTAGAAAGGCAGGCTGTGCAGGGCTTTGCATGCCATGATAAAGAGCTGGGTTTTACCCTGAACTGCAGTGTCAGAAACTGGTGTGACAAAGTTTTATTTGCAAAGAATCATTCTGGGTTGGATTGAAAGTGCATGAGTGGAGCTAAGACAATTAGATGAGAGAGAGCTGAAGAGCCTGGAGTCAGAAAGAAGACAGTGCAAGTCAGGATGGAGAAGAAAGAGTAGCGTAAAAGATACCAGGTGTGGGTCCAAGAAGAGAGCACATCTGTCCTCAAGAAGCGTATGATCCGGTAGCCTAACAGAGCAATGGTGCCTGAGTCTGTCAGTGCGCTGTGGACCAGAGAATGGCCATCACTCACTCTCCTCAGTCCTGGATGGCTGCTGTGGCAGTGCTGGCTTTGAGCTGGCCTTTGAAGAATGACAGAGAGGTGACTTGGCAGAACTATTCATTTACTCTCCTTCTTTTGGCTATTCTCCCCTGAGATTCGTGTCCTGAACAGTTTTATTTAGCTCCGTCTTTATGGTATAAGATTCTTAGATGGATTCTCTTAACAGAAACCTCCACCAGAAATAGCTGCCATCTTCTCTCACCTTAATGCTGCTCATCGACACCTCTTGACAGTATCTGGCCTACGTGGGACAAAATAAGTAAATAAAAACGATACTAATATGGCTTTGCCAGGCTGGCAAATGATCCAGTCAGAGGATTATAAAAGACACCTGTTTTTATGGTTGTTTTTTTTTTTTTTTTAACACAGCAGCTGCGAACACAGTAGAAGCATGGCGTCCTAGTTACAAGAGAGTTCTCATTAAAATCCAATAGCGGCAGAAACTGATATGAACCAATTTTCAGCTACGTCACCTGAATGTAAAAAGAAGTTCAAATTAGATTAAACGCATAACCCTGCTTTGCTGAACTTGGGAACAGGAAGCTAGTTTGCTTATGGGGAGGTGATTATCTCTTCATCCAAGTATTCTAAATCCTTAAAGCATCTATTATATTCTTAGAGTACCCTCATAAACACACTGAAGCTTTTTGAAGCATGGCTGATTTGTGCCCTGTGGTTGACCAACACCTCTTCATTTAAGCCAGCTTAAAAAACAGACCAGGATATAGTCCAATGTAGAATGTGGATAGTACTAAAGGAGCAAATAAACACCACCTAAAATTATCTTTTCAGTTCATTGGCTACTGCAGATATATATATGCATAAGCTACCAACTTACAAACACCACAGGCAAACTATTTCACAGCTGCAAGGTCCACATTACCTTCCCAGACCAGACCAGGGAGATGCCCTTGGAAGCAGCTTGTTAATAGCCCCTCACATTGCTATTTAACAATCCACTTATAGCCCAGCAGAAAGCCAACCCTCCAAGGAGATGTATTTTATATCTCTATGCAAGATTTCTTTGCCGCAAGGCTGGGTTTTGTGCAATCTTCCAGTCTGCAGGCCAGAAATCACATTATAACGTGGTTTCTGTGACTTACAATCCTGTGAGCCTGCCATGTATGGGCACATATGCAAAGAGAGTCATGAAAACAAACCCCTGGAATAAAAGCAGAATGATGCCCAAGAAAGCACAAGTCATATCATACAGTCCTGACTAGGACTAAAAATAGCACATCAAGGCATGGTGTCAGCTACCCTCTCACTGTTCTCACTAGACATGCAGATTCTAACCTCCAGTGTTGATTCTTAAGCTTGAGCCTTCAATAGCTACCTAGGAACCTTACCCCAACCCAAAGAAGCGCCTTTCTAGGCTTTGGAGTGTGGAGCAATCTTCAATGCACTTCCAGTATGAGGCCAAGAATGCACATACATGCAAGCAGAGAGTGAACCTTAAATTGTGATTTTCCCCCCCAAAGCCTAACATTTGTGCCCTGGGGACACCAGGACCAGCAGAGAGACTGCCTTTCTGGAAAACGGTACACTAAAACCGCTGACACGCTAGGCATGGTCAACGGCCCAACATGCACCCAACATGGAGAAGTATGCGGCCAGACCTCCCCAAGCAGCAGAATCTTGTCAACGCAGGCCCCACTTGGAGTCCCAAAAAGATCAGAGAAGTAAACCCTAGGAATGCAAGACCCTAAGAAGAACCACAGACACCACCAATCTGTGGGCCAGAGCCGGGAGGTGAATTCTTTCCAATAACCCCTCTGGCACTTAGCCCGGCAGTCCACAAACATGTGCTTCGAGGCAGTCACTGAATTTGCCCCGGGTTCCACAGATCACCCTACACTGCATCCAAATAAGAAACAGGACAAGTTGTGAACTCGCTGTCACCTATAACCTAGATAGAAATGAACCGAGAGGCAAGAGGCCTACACTCTCATCTACCCACACCAACACCACGGTAGACCTTTAAATACCACAGCTGAAATGGAAATGTGCACAGAGCCGTCTTTCCCTTAAATCGGACAGCTCCACATGATGGCTAACCACAAAAGCACCCACAGGCCTTCCCCCTACCTGAGAGAACCACCACTTGGTCATTTTCCCAAAATTTTCGAGATACACAAATTCTCGGAAGAACCGGCTAATGTGAACAGTGACTGTGGCCCGGGTCCACCCTTTCTGTCTCTGCTAGAATCACAGGGCCTTTCAGTGGGCCCCACATGGCTCTGTACCCTTTTTCCTTCTTATGTTTTCAAGGGCCTTTTCCCTCAAGGCCTTTTCCCACCTATATCCGAGCCCTGCACGCTGCCTTGCACCCAGAATATAATGAAAAAATATCATGCAGCTGATGTCAGTGCCTCCTAGTTCATTTTCTAGGGTAGTCAGCTTGGAAAAGCCACAATGCCAAGGAAGGGTGGGAGCATGGGACACAGGTACACTAATAGGTGCCCTACTTGAGACGTAACCGAACACCTAGGTCCCTTTGCCTGTCGCCCTGCCTATCTGGGTGAAAGTTAGATACCTTTACCGCATACTGAAAACGATTAGAGGATCATCACTCCAGCCTTCCTGTGCTGGCCAACATTCCCCCTGGATTCCATCGTGTGCAAACGCTGTGTCTGACCTCCAGCTGACTTCTGCCTGCAGAGCAGTGCACACTCGCCATCTAAGTCACGCCCTGCCAAAAGCACAGAGCCTCACAGGCACAAAAAAACAGAATACAAAATTCAGAAAGTGACCCCTTGTTTTTCTGGTTCTCAGAGGGTAAAGACTCCTAGCCTTCTGAATGGTATGGTCTCTATTTTCACCCTAAAGTATTTGAGTCAGCAGATGAAGGGAAGCACTAAATGGCATGAAGTCAAGTAAGGAGTTGGCAACTTTCCAGGGGATCTGAGACACCATCAGCCAAATCGGGTCATGCAGGTCCGCGAGTCAGGAGAAGAGGAGACTGGCTCAGCCTTAGGGAATCTACAGTACTCAGACTTCATTCCCCAAATGACATCTCTCCCACCTGGCTTACCTCACTCGGAACATAGATGAGATCAAAGGGTGCAAGGTGAGAGTGCCTCCTGACCTGCTGTCCCCACCTATCACTGGCCACTACCTTCAGGACTCGTGAGTCAGGAGAGCCCTGAGTATCAACAATGCAAGGCACCAGTCAAGTGAACTCATGACGTGCATTTTTAAAATCTCTAAGATCTCAAGTCAAATGAAGGACACAGCAGCTACAAAACATACCAGGGGTACGATCCTTCAACTTCTCCATTTCCCAAAGCCAGGGCTGCCAACTCTGTGGCAGGAAGTTGGGCAGGGGCACACAAAGAAGCCCAAAGAGAACTCACTTCTGTCCCTTTAGGTGCTGGCCTTTGATCACAAAATCTACACACAAAAATATGTAGTTGGTCCATACGGCTGAGTGAGGAGACACTCCCTCCAGTCTGGTTTGTTCTGTCAGGAGTCTGACTGGATGGGTAAGCATAGTCTGGGAAAGACAAATGGTCCAGAAGCAACAATGAATAATAAAGGAACTAGTGTGGAGAAGTTTCCTTCCTTTGTTTGAACTCTTCAGAGCAGTCCAGAAGAGAGCTTGGCAAACTCCCACTCCCCTTTTATAAAGTCTGTATTACATTTCTTCTTGCTCACTCCAGTGTGGATCTATTCATCCGAGTATTCGAAATTAGGCTGGAACAGTCCTAATTCTAAATTGTCTCTTGGCCTGGGTTCTTTGTTAGAGACCCCAACACCCACACTGTTCCTAACCACACCCACAGCAAAGGGGCCACCTGAGCCCTCCCTCCCTCTCTCATCTCTCAGCAAGGCCACACTGGCCACACCTAGACCCACACTTCCGCTAGGGAACAAGGGGAAGTGCTGGGAAATGTGCGACTTGGGAGACAAACAGGCTGTTCTTCAGGGTTGGATTTTTTTTTTTTTTTAATTACAAGGCTGATTTCTATCTGTAGCTCATTTCTTCCAGGAAATACTTTACACTCAGCATCTCATCTTTGGTGTCTGCTCCCTCACGTATAGGGGATGTGAGTGAAGCAGGATTACTGACCTCATTCTACAGAAAGACAAAGTTACACGGCCTGTCCCAGCACACGGGAGAGGGGAAAAGGCAGCCAAGAAGAAATCACAAACTTCTGCTGTGTTTTCCAGGAGTGCAGAGGAACGATGTCTCTCTAAACCTAACAAGCTCTTTCTTCTCATCCACGCCTGCGTCCATGGGGTCAGCAGAAGAGGCAGCTAACATTCTCTCCACTATTTCTCAAAAAGGGTCATTCTCCGGTGTACATTTCACCTTCTCATTTAACTTGCATATACAAAGGAAAATTCAGGAATGCATTTTAGCTCCCTAGCAAAGAGATTATAGCTGCTCAAAACGGATACGTCAGTCCCTTAACATCTACTAAAAACAAAGGTCCCCACGTGCCCCAAAGTAAAAAATTTGGCTTTTTCCAGCTCTTCTGTATAAACTTTCACTAAGAACCATCTATTCCCTGCTCTTGAAACTGGAAATTCACCACCCACAGCAAACAGTGTCTGCTCTGTGGTCAGACAGACATGGGACTGACTGCCTGTTAAACAAAAGCAGACTAAAGAATTGATGCTCTCTTTCTAGACTCGCCCCAGTCGCAAATAATAAGCAACTGTATGAACAAGCAGATCCCTGAATAGGTTCGAATGCTTGAGTTCTGAGTAATAACACTAGTTAGAGTCACTGTGCAGTACTTCCAGGCTTAGGGTTTTTTTCCCTTTCTTTCATCTCTGGGAACTTATTCAGAACCATACCAGCTATTCCCCCCAAACTTTACTGTAAGATGCAAAAGGCATTTATTATCCTATAATTGCAGTTGGCTTGTCTCTACTGCTGTTGAGGCAAGTATTCAATTAAAGTTAGAATAAGAGCTTTTCTGAGCATCGACTGAGTGACCCCAGCCCTAGGAGAAATTCAATGCAATAGTGACAGGCTTACTTGCTGGGAGTCAGCCAATTTGAGAGGCCTAGGTTTTAGTTTAGGAAGGGCCATGAACCAGCCATGTGAACTTGAGCATAACCATTAATATCTCTGGCCTCCATATTATCAACTGTATAATGTAGGAAAAGGCCTAGAAAATCTCTAGGCCTAGGCCCTTCTAGATCTATATGATGTGTAGGGTTATAAAAAAAGAACTTTTTTTTTAATCCTCATCCAAGAACATTTTTTCATTGCTTTTAGAGAGAGAGAAAGAAAAACATCAATGTGAAAGAGAAACATTAATTGGTTGCCTTCTCGTGCCCTGACTGGGGATTGAACCCACAACCTGGGTATATTCCCTGACCAGGAATCAAATCCAAGAACAACACTCCAACCAACTGAGCCATACAGGCCAGGGCAGAACTAACTTTTTAAAAAAACATCATAAGACATTGGACTAGAGAATTTACATATCCCAACAGCCTTAAGAGATAAGCCTTTTTATTACCACTTCGGATGAGTTAACAGGTTCAAGATGAAGATGAACAAGTTCAAGTTCAAAAACCAGAACTCACACTCAGTTTTGTCTACTGCGGTGTCTGTGTTCTTCCCCTAGAAGCACTCTACACTATGGCAATGACCTGATGCCTCTTCTCAGCAACTCATAATCCCCATAAGGGAAATCGACTTCACAGATAAGAACTAAAGAACAACATCAAACAGAATAAAACGCAAACCAAAATCTTAAGTCAACGTGATTGACACTACACTGTGGCAACACACGTCACTGAGCACCCTCACCCACAGCACTCGCACCAGCAGGGCAATGAACGCGTCCTTTTCAGGTCACTCAGGAAATGAGGCTGTTTTCCGCACATCTGACTCCCACACACCGAGGGAAAACACCCCCGAGGAGAACGCAAGGTCTGGTGAGCCTGCAGATTTATTGAATACTTCTTTCCTGACTTCACCGGAGAGTGAAGTATTTTTCGTAAGGCATTTGTCCAGATAACTGAAGTGTAGCCTTTTCAAGCTTAACTTTATTGTATGCCAACCATTCTTTGTTGGGAGAGCTTTCCAAAATGCATTACATTATTTCCTCACTTCCTAAATCTTGTAACTTAAAGTTTGTCTTTAACTAGGGTGTCATAATTACGACCACGTATATCATCAGTCATTGTGTGGTGCCGTGCAGAGCGGTTACCTCTCTCTATGTGTGTCCTTCCGATGAAGCTATGCTTTCAGGGTTCTTGTCGTTTTTTATCAGTTTTCCCAGGCCACACCGTTAGAGAGGCATGGCCTGGGGACAGAGCACCTGATTGCGACTCTGGCTCCAAAACAATGAACAATGCGACCTCAGGCCCGCTATTTAAAAGCCTCGAGAAAGCCTTGATAAAAGTTTCATCATCTGTTCCACAAGAAGCTTGGGCTATTCTTTCTTAGTCCACTCTTTTTACCTCCATAGCACACCTGTCTCTCTGCTTCCTTCTCTGTGTCTGCTCTGAAAACATGCTTCATTATAGCTGTCCAAATCCAGAAATTTATGTAGTAAAGGCCAAAATTCTCTCTTCGGTCAAGTAAATGAAAACAACGCCAGTATGGTCACACTATCAGGTGAAAGGAAAAGAAGAAAGATTATTCCTTTGGTAGTGGCGGATAATCAGGGAGTACCTAAAAACACTTCAAATAGATTCTTAGAAATCACAGTTTTAAAGATGTACATGAAGGATGGTTTTTAAAAAGCCCCAACATTATGTTCATGGATTGTTTAAAAAGTTTTAAAGGAAACAAAAAGTTGTGGAAGGAGAAGAGACCAACCAAGGAGTGACACAGGTGAGGCGTGTACCCTGAGGTTGGACGGGATGAGAGGATATCGCCTCAGCCTGTCACCCACTTAACTAAGGAGTAATCAGGCACTAGAAGAAAGAAGAGAGGCAGAGAGGAGAAAGAAAGGTTTCTTAGAAAAACACGAAGGTCTCAAAACGAAGCCCACTGAAAGACAAAATACGACTAGAGAACATCAGGTTGGTATAAAAACGGAATATCTGAACATTCGTTCCAAGGCAGGTAGCATGGTGTGACCACCTGGCTGTCCCTACTATGACAGGAATGCCTAGAAACAACCTGGCTTCAGAGGAGACCAGAGAAGGAGCCGAAGTCAGAACTTCAGTAACATCTCTACCCGCTCCATTCCAGCCTCCCAGCTTGGCTTACCGGAAGCCCTACTATCTCCCCATCACTCTCAGTTTCCCAGTTTTCTTCACAGCAAGGGCTGCGCTTGAGAACAGCGTCGTGGGAAATGCCTTGGAACTGCAGCCCCACGATGTGGATTCTGGCCCTGCAGTTGCCAGGTGCAGCCTACAAGATCTCAGGCCAATACTTCACCTAGCCACTCTGGGCTTCAGGTTCCTCACTTGCAAAACAGGGAGAAAAATTGCATCCCCGAGAGAGTTGTTAAGAGTAAATGAGAGATAATGTAATAAAACACTTAACACAAGGACCATTCACTAAATGATGCGGGTGATGATGATGGAGGAGGAGGAAAAGGAGGAACTGTGGAAGCAACGACTGCTAAAACAGCACACAAACACCTTTGATTACATAGAATGGATAAAGCTCCCAAAATGCAAGTGTTCTACAGCTTTCCACAAGCATGGTCCTCAGGACTCGGTGAGCAGTTATGCACACCTGGAAGTCCACAGCGATCCAACGCAAGCTGATGTCTTCCTTAGCCAGCCCCCCTCCCCTGCCCATACTCTGAAAATTCCAACTCATTTAGACAAAGACCCGGCTGAACTGTGTATTTTCACAATCTAAGAAGGAAGGGTTATCACACAAGTAACATATTTGCCATCATATGTGTATTTTGACACTGTAGGGTCAGTTTCAAACACACAGTAGCACTCATTCCAACAGATGACGCACGTCATTCTCGCCTGTTCGCCGAGGTGCACCCTGAGATGCCCCAGGAGGCAACCTTTTATTAGTCTGGTTCCCATGTGTTCAAAAATCAATAAAAACGTGTTTGTTTTGGTAACAGGCTATAATTCCAACTTCTCACTAATTTAGTCTAGTGTTTTTCTCCGCAAATACTAGTTTTTTGAACAGTGTTTAAGCTGGGCCCCTTTGGCCGTGGGAACCCTGAGTACTCTCACACTCACTCTGTTCAACAAATCACACACAGAGAGTGGATTCTTAAACACATCTAAAAACAAATACAGCCGTGAAGGACTCTGCCAGGAAACAAACTCCAGTGTTCTTTCTAAAGTAGCATTCACAGAGAAAAATATGTCACTTGTATACGCCACACCCCAGGGGGCTACATTTGACACTGATGCACTCAGTTGGGAGATCCCATGCCAAAGGGCAACTCGGGAAAATCGGTAATAAAAGGCAACTGCCCTTCAGGGCAGTCCCAACAACCCCTTGCCCCCTCGCCCCCAACCTTCGTCGGTATAAACGTAGCTCAACTCTGATTTACAGAATTTGGTTTATTTCTACCTTTCTCTGATGCCCCTGTTGGGAGTATTTTTTACACTTGACTTGCCTGTGCTGAGGAGGAGGTAAGCTACTTCTCCAGGACCAGCTGCCATGTTTTTAGCTGCTACTGTTTGAAACAGAGAGCTTACCACACATAAACTGACGTACAAGCTTGGCTGCCCCTGGATAAAAGAGCCTATGGTCCACTCAAGGATTCCTCCAAAAAAGTCCTGATAACATGTCCGGTGCCCTCACTCAGCTCAGAGCAGAAGTACCAGTCCCTCACACACTGAAAAAAAAAAAAAAGCAGGGAGTGTTCAGATAGCTGGTCCTGCAGTCCCGAGGACCATCCTCCTGTCCTCAGTCATGGCTTGTGTGGGTCTGGTGGCCAACAACGTGAACCTCAGACCTGGGAGTGCATTCGAGTGCGGGGCAAGGTGGCCCCCCACGCCAAAGGCTTCATGCTGAACCTGGGCACAGATGGCAACAGTCGGTGCCTGTACTTCAATCCTCGCTTCAAGATACATGGGGACGTCAACAAAACTGCGTGTAACAGCAAGAACGCAGGGGTGGGGGGGAAGGAGCATCGAGAATCTGTCTTCCCCTTCCAGCCTGGAAGTGTCGCAGAGGTGTGCATCACCTTCGACAAGGCAGAGCTGATCATTATTAAGCTGCCAGATGGATACACATTCAAGTTCCCCAACCGCCTCAACCTGGAGACCAACAATTACACGGGAGCGGAAGGTGACTTCAAGGTCAAGTGTGTGACCTTTGAATGAAGCCAGCCAACAACCCATAACCCCCAATAAAAGCAGCTGCCTCTGAACCAGCAAAAAAAAAAAAAAAAAGGATTGTCGCTCCTACTCCTCCCATATTGGGGATACGAAGAGCGATTTGCACACTCATGTTCACCACAGCTTCATTCACAACAACCAGGAGATGGAAGTAAACCCAAGTCCATCGACAGACAAATAAAGGAAATGAGGCATCTACATTAAACGGAATATTGTGCAGACTTAAAAAAAAGAAGGAAACCCCGTCACGTGCTATAACATTGATGAGCCTCAAGGATATTATGCTAAGTGAAATAAAAATAATGTATGATTGCACTCATGTGAAGTATCTGAAGTAGTCAAAATCAAGGGCTGGGAAGAGAGGAGGGAAATTGTTTGGTGGGTACAGAATTTCCCGGTTGCAAGATGAAAAAGTTCTATGTATCTGTTGCACAACGATGTGAATATACTTAACACTACTGAACTGTACACTTAATAACAGTTAAGATGGCCCTGACCAGTGTGGTTTAGCTGGTTGGATACTGTGCCACAAAGCGAAAGGTTACTGGTTCAATTCCTGGTCAGGGCACGTGCCTAGGTTGCTGGTTCAGTCCCCAGTTGGGGTGCATGCAAGGGGCAACCAATCAATGTTTCCCTCTCACATCAATGTTTCTCTTCTTCTCTTTCTCACTCCCTTCCGCCCTCTCTAAAAATAAGTAAACTAAAAAAAATAAATAAATAAAAATGGCTAAGATGGTAAATTTAATGTTATGTGTTTTGTACCATAATAAAAAAATTACTGCTGTGAATGGTACAAATGTAAGTCCATCAAGCCCTTCTTTCCTCATCCCCCACTCCTACTCCTTCTCGTCTAACAATATACCCTGTCTGCCCCAGGTGCCCCCCACTCACCATCTTCCTTTGGCATGTACCTCCCTCCATGCCCTCATACCAGCTGGCTTGTGATTAAAATGGACCACGCTAGGAAGTGCCACAGAGTGCGACCTATTGTATCGAATTTCCTTGGCCTTTTATAGGGCTGAGAACCAAGAGGCCTGTCTGGCTCTAAACCTGGCTCGGTCACCAATCAGCTGAAGCAAACCATTTAGCTCTCTGGACCTCCTCTCTATAAAAATAGGACGTTGGCCCAGTGATCCCTTGAGATCTTTCAGCTCTGAGAGTCTCAAAGTTCCCTGATTGAACTGACAAGAAACTGAGGAAAACATAGAAGCCTGCTAATCTGAACCTTCTAAAGTGATTCCTGAACTCCCTCTGTTGTATCTTTAATTCAATTTCTTTTTTTCTTTCTTTGTCTTTGTGTAGACCCAAAGGCAGTTCTTGAAAATTTTATCAAAATAATACCAAAATTCTACTGATGATAATTTTGGGGCAGACCCAGGGAGTCCTTTAGGCCTCCCTGAGACAGCAGTGTAACCCCATTAAATACTTCATGCAAACTAGCGGATGAAGGTGTTAAGTCACCCTGAGGTACACGGGGACAGACAGAGGAAAGGGCTAACACCTCGTCCCGCGCCTCTCTTCAAATCAGCAAACATTACTGAAAAACATTTCTGTGCCATGTACCACGCTAGGTACTAGGACACAAAGTTAACCACCATTAACCTAAGGATCTCAGAGTCCAACAGGGGAAACCCAGAGAGTCTTCCAGTTAGTAGCAAAATAAAAAGAGATTTTTGTCTGCGAAGAAAGCCAACCAGGACAGAGGGCAGGGAAATGGGGCCGGGGAAGTTATACGACTAGGTTTTGTTTTCTGGATAGCCCTCCCCGACTACAGCGCCGTGCCAAGCCTCACGGAGCACTGTGTCTACTGGGCCATAACCACTTTCCGCTGCAACTTGGCTGAACTTAAAACTGAACAGGTGACTTGAAGGTGAAGGCTGATGATGGGAAAGCCAGCCTCTTCCTTCCTCCTTTGACCAGTACATTCAGCCACTAAATCCTCTGAAAAAACAAAAATCAGCAGGTCTTTTATGTAGTTAGCTGTCCCTGTCCTTAAATTTAAACAACCCCAAATGGTCACAAACAGAAGCATTTAACCTCTTCTGAGGACAGTGCCACTACTCATGGGGAAAGCCCAATGAAGAGATCCATGGGACTCGGTGATAGTTTACGTGACCTTGAGCTAGTCGACCTGACCTGTCGTCTGGAAAATGCGGGTCTGATATTAACTTCCCGAGATGAGGGGAACGTGCTTAGAAAGCACAAAAGGAAGATAAAAGCCACTATCACGCATACAATGGCAACCAGCACCATGTAAGTGATGCTTATAAAAGTGACACCGATTGACTCAGGAACTTTTACCTTGGAAATTCCACCTAAATGGTACCCTACTCGGAAGTAAACAAAGTCCTTCCTAAGGAACTGACTGCCCGCCCACCAGCTGCTCCTAAGGAAGGAGAGCAAGTGAGGAAAGTTTCAGGAGCAGAGAGGAGTGAGGGAAATCTCTTCCCATGCAGAGAGCCTTCCATGAGACACGTCTCCAGCACATCTGATTCATCAGCTCATCCTTGAAAGCTTCCGACATCCCTTCTCCCCTCCACAGAAAAGCGTACTGTTTGCTGGACTCCAGAAGCAATCCCAGCACTTGCTTGCGGGTTACCAGCACACATATTTGTTATGCACTGTACCACATCCCAAGGACTAAATGAAACACTGCACCCACCACCAGAACATTTTCAGATGACCTGGAATAATCCCACTCCTTGATCTCCAGTGCTTCTGATTGGAACATTATGAATTAAACAAACTCCCCGGAAAAAACACACTTCAGATACGTGCGCTGAAACGGCAAGTCTGTACGTCTGTCTACTTGTCCCATAAAGAACAATCCAAAATAAGATACTTCTACTACTAAGTGAAGAACACTAAATTTATTTTTGATTTACATAGACATACACAGTCATGAAAAGAGGCACCTAAAAAGAAGTCAGAGGCTAAGGAATGAGGAAAGAAATGACAGGAAAACTATGCCTTGCCTATCACTTTTTATGTCACACTTAAGAAAGTGTGTTTTCGGGGTTTGGGACTGGTTCTGCATGTGCAGGTACGGAAAGGGGCTGCTGCGCCCTTTTCCCACTAAAACACAGTGAAATGAGCCCCTTGGTAGCACTTCTGCCTGCAGCACACAAACATAAGCCTGTCAGAACAGTGGGGATAATAATAGTCTGTTTAGATGAGGCATCAAGAAAAGTCACAGAAAGATTTTTCTGTTGTTGTTTCACCCTAAAATTACCGCCCATCGTTGGCCCAGGTTTTCCTGGTGTCAGATTTACTGGCGAGCTAAATACAATTTACTGATTTAATACCCTATTATTTAGTTACCTCTGTTTGCGTTATGAACTGTCAAATAAATTAGATTTTACGTACATAGGATTTTCTGAACTTGTTGGAGTGTTTAATTTACACGGCAAAAGAAACTGGTTTGGGAAGTATCAAAGTACCCTAAGTTCTTTACTCTGACACCCCCTCGACCACAGAAGTGGTACAGACAGAAGTATTGCTACCCCCCCCCCCCCCGCCAGATATGTATGATCACAAAATCCCAAAAGTTCCATTGGGCATTTTTGTAAGGCAAAAACAAGGAAACCCAACCGACTTTTTCAGTTCACATCAAACCCATGAAAATCTTTCCTGGTAAGAAACTAAAATCTGGGTGTAAGTATGAAAACTTAGTAAGCCAACCTGATAAAAAAAAAAATACTGTGTTTCCTCTAAACAGATCCTAATGGAAAGGCAGTGTTCAAATCGGAATGGTTTCCCTAATTCCCCACAGATGAAGAAAACAGGTTATTTGTTCATTGTTTCTGCAGTGTCTACTCAATAAACACACACTAAACAGGCCAAACCAAAACCAAACAAACTTCAGCAGTTTCAGCCTCTCACAGAAGCGGAAGGTTTTTCCACCTGGCTACTAATGGAACAGCGAAATAAATAAAGTGCACAAGAAATGCAGCCATGGGAAAAATAATTGGGGGAGATGGACAAATCATTCTGCCTCCTCACGGTGGCAAACTTTACAACAACTTCTGAGAAGCAACAAACCGAACCACCGCCAGCCTAGATGAGAGAGAGATAGATAGAGATATGCACAAACAACTCTACTTGGAAGCCAAGCACGGTGTTTGCAAATATCCAGCACCTTGCATTTGCAATACTGCAAAACATGGCCAGAACGCCGGGAGATTTCTACTCTTAGATACCCTCCCTGCACTGTCAAACAGGGAAGGTCATTTTGCCTGCTCACTCAGATCATTCCTTCTCTCCCTGCATCAGTAGTTTTCTACTTTGAGATTGCTCAACTTTCACATGCTTCGGAGTAAAATAACCATTCAGCAACTTTATTCACCTTAGTTAAAAGGAAAAAGGAGACAGAGAGAAAGAGAAAGATATTCATTGTGCAATGCCCAGGAAAAGCTGACACCAGGACTGTCTCCGACAAGCGCTTGCAATTACCGACGCGGGGGGGCGGGGGGGGGGGAGGGAGATGGAATCCTGTCTGATCAGACCTAGGGAGTCCTTAAAAAAAGAAACGATTCCATCCCCAGTAGGGGCCGGAGAACTTTTTTTCTAAGGAGACCACCCCTCGGGAACAAAAGTTACATTTCAGTCACATGGTGGGAGTAGGAGTGAGGAGCAGTATTTTGTTTTTGTTTTTTAAGCGCACTAATTACGGGGGTGTTTTTACAGTTCTAGAGACCACTCGGGCTCCTCCTGGCCAACTGTGACGGGCATTTCATTGTCAAAAAGAAAGGGGGTGGCGGGGGGACGATGGAGCCGACAGGGGGCTCGGCCGGACGAGTAGCAAGGTTACACTAAAGGGTACAAACAGCCGCCGCGAGCTGCATCTCCTTCCCTGGCACCCCAAATAATTTACTGCGATGAGAACGACTGCAACAGCCCCCTCTGAAGAGCCCAGCACAACTACCCTGGCCGGCGCAGCTCAAGGTTTCCGATCACGGAAAAGGAGGGGGAGAAGATCTTTACCTTTATGCTACACTGAGCAGGAGTCTCAGACATGTCTCACAGCGAGAAAGATCAGGAAGTTCTCAGTTTTTTTCCACTTTCCTTTCCTCTCCCCAACCCAGAAACGCTCCACGGCCAGTCGGACGCGGTCATTTAAGAAGTTTCTTCAGCATCTCTCCTGGCAGCCGCCCCGGGGGTCTGCGAGCGCGCGGGGCGGGCGGGGCGGCCGGCGGAGTTGGGTGCGCTGGGCAGCGGGGGCGTGGGAGCCGAGCCCCAGCGCAGCTCGGGGTCTGCAGGTCGCGGCGCGGCGCGGCGACCGGGGGCGCAGCCCGGCCGGCCTCCCGCTCTCTCCTCCCACCCGCGGCCGGCGCCCCCGCCCCCCGCCCTCCCGCCGCTCTCCCTCGCTCGCTCTCTCGAATGTTTTCCTTCCTGGAAGAGAGAAACTGAAAGGCAGAACTGAGAAAGCTCTCTGCTCATTGATCTTGAGAGTTTCAGTGCAGAAACTGACGCGAATTCCCAGCACTGAGCTCTGTCTCTTAAAGGAGCCACCAGGAAATAAAAGCTCGGGTTACAGCCCGGCATCGGGGAAATAAAAGCTGGCCGGGGGGAGGGGCGCCGGCGGGGGTGCGGGCGGAGGAAACCCGGGAAGCGGGGCCGCGCGGGGCCGGGCCGGCTAGGCGGGCGGCACAGCCCACCCACCGCAGCACTGCCCAGGCGCGGGCGCCCGCCCTCCCCGCCGCGCCCCTCTGCCGGCCGGGGAGCTGGGTTTCGTAGGCTGAGCCAAACAATTGCCTCGATCAAGGAAGACACGGTTAAAAAACGTTAAACCCGGGCCCAGGAAACCACGAAACAGGTTTATTAAACGCCTCCCATCTTCCCCAGCTCCATCTCTTTGATGCACAAGGTTTTCCCCCACAAAGCACAGAAAATTATATAGGAAGGGTCATTCCGGTAAGGACGCAGAATCCAAAGGAGGAAATAAAACAATAGCCTTTGTTCTGCTTCTCGACTGCTGCCTCTTTAAGAGAATCCACCAGGAAATGGGAGATCGGATTACAGCCTGCACACCGGGTACTGTGGGGAGAGCGAGCGCCCGAGCGCGACGTCGGAGACAAAGCCCCGGCGGCCGCGCTGCAGCCGCCGCAGGGCGCCCGGTGGGGGGATTCCCCGCGAAGGTGGGCTCCCCGAAAAGAGGACGCACCGCGCGCGCCGATCTGGGGCTGCGGCCGCCGCAGGCGCTTCCCCAACCGAACACGCGTTCTAGGCAAGGGAAGGCTGCTGGGCAGTTATCAAAGACAGTTGAGTTCCTTTTCCTGACCACCCCCCCTCTTCCTCCCCGTTTCGGAATACTCTGTCCATTTAAAGAAATAGCGGTCGCTACCAACCGAAATAGGTGACTCGACTGCAAAGTTGACAGGACGTGTTCCTGAAAATAAAAGCCCTCCCAGGACCACTGCTCTGAAACCGTCCTCAGCCGATTGAAGGACTTTGCGACCCTGCCAGGGGAGCAATAAGTGATCGGAAAAACAATTGAGGGGGAAGTGAAAGCTGTGGGGCTGAGGGTTCTAGCCTAGGGTATGTATAAGTGGTCTGATTACTCTGTTTTTTATAATTATTTATTGTTTTTCTAAACGCTGTTAAGTATCCACTTTTGAAGATGAAAACATAATTATATTTAAATCCCAAACTCTGCGAATACATACATAGAAATTTAACGTGTGGAATGTGTTATGTTACAGATATACAGATACATATATAAAAATAAAGTGTGTGTGTTTATACTTAGAGACCAGGACAGATTTCCCAGATTCTCCCCATCCTACCTGCTGTTCTTCACTTCTCCAGAAGTTCAGGCTTTTTCACGTGCTCATCAGAACACTGTGAACCAGAATTTATTAAAGGGATTGGGGTGGAAGGGTCCTGTTGCTGGGAAGGTGGGAATAACGAGTTATCTGTAAGCGTCCAGGGACCTCAGCAGTCTTTGTCACCTGGTAGTCCTGTCCTCCCCAAGAGAGCCCATGTCCACAACAACTCTTCTTGGATCACCTGCTGCCTCCCCACCCCAGCAATTACCTATCTGCCTTTGATCCCTGGGCTGATGTTGCAAACGTTGGTTCCGATGTCCTATTGCCGAATTAAATCCTAGAAACCTCGGTTTCACATACTTATCAATTTAATAGTTGGCGATTCACTCTCAGCTTCTATAAGTAGGGGTGCGGAATAGTATCTATCTAAGATTCTTATGAGTATTAAATGAGCAAATATACGCGAAGTGTTCAATTACCTGAATGCTTGTTACATACCGTATGTGCTCACCTAATGTTAGCTTCAATTATTTCACCTTATGACTGAAACAACTCTCAGCCTCCCTTTCTATCTCATCTTCCAAGTGACTCACCGAAGTAGCCGTTTGCATTAGAATGTATTGTATGTAGTGCCAAAGCAAAATACGCAGTAGCAACTGTGGCAAAAATTGCTCTTAAACTAGGGATCCGCAATCTCTTTTTGTGAAGGGGCCAATAATAAATATTTTAGGCTTTGGGCACAGAGGTAAAATTGAAGACATTGAGTAGATACTTATATAACAGGAGAGACAACAAATATCCACAACTTTTTATTGACAAAAATGTAAAGTCCGATAGTAATAACAATTGTAATACAGGTCTAATGATGAGAGGAATGGAACCTGTTTTGGGGGACGGGGAGTAGCATTTCACTTAAACCCCAATTCAAAGTGTTCTCTGTCATCCAAACTAATTGTAAATACTTATCTGTTAATACTGATTATAATGAGATTTTTACAGATTTCATTTTAAAAAATAACCTTTTCACCCAGGTAGGTACTGTCAAATATATCAGTCCATCAGCATATGATATTTTGACCATATTCATTGCTTAGAAGGCATTTATACAATCTATTAGAATTCTGTAAATTTTCCTGATATTTCCCCTTTAGCATGCCATTCATTACATTGCAGATTAATCACTTCCAATTGAAGGTTAGGCGGAAGCACCAAAGTTGCATGGTTACATGGTTTTTAAATATGAAAATTTCCTTTTCACATATGTCAAAATCCACAAACCACTGTTAGAACTGTAGTTTGAGTTGAAAAACAATTAAATGCTCCAAGTTTGTGTTGGACTGGAAATCTTGGTTCTTGTTTTAACTTTGACAGCATGGGAAGTGTATAAAGCAGATTAATATTATTTGTGATTCAAACAATGTGAGTTCTGTCAAAGTGACTTAATTGCAACATAAGCTTCACACACAGCTCTTTTGCCTCGTAGTTTTACGCTGAATTCATGAAAACCATTACCGCGTCTATAGCAAAAGCTAATTTCCAAAGCCATTCAGGGTTCAGTAATAGTGGTCGAGGGAAGTTCTTTCCATTAATTCATTCGCATTTGTCAGTTGTTTCCTCTATGCCTTGTTTCCTGACTTCTTTGGGGTAAATTGGGTGTCTTTTTCATATTTTGTTTAAATTCCTAGGTTGTCTTTGTAGCTTTTCTTCTTTATATTAAATATAGTGGTTGTTGTCGGGATTACAACGTGCATCTTTAATGATCACAGTTTATCTTCAAATAATGTTATTTTATTTTATGACTATAAGAAACTTACCCCAGCATGTATTCATTCGTCCCTCTCCCACCCTTTGTATCGTCTTTCATTTTATTTCCATGTGTTGTACATTGTCGGGGGGTTTGACATTTAAAAATTGTGAATACATGTATTTAATGAAGATAATAAAATATATGTCTCTTGTTAATTTGCCCCGATATTTGTCCTTTCTGGTACTTTTTTATTCCTTCTTGCAGACCAGCTATCCTTTGTCTTTGGCCTGAAGAACTTTTTACACCATTCCTTGTAGTGTAGTTTGTTGAACATGAAGTCTCTCAGCTTTTGTCGGTATGGGGATGTCTTTATTTCACACTCATTTTTGAAGGATAATTCTCACTGTATATAACATTTTAGGTTGACAGATTCCCCCCCACCCTTTTGGCACTTTAAACATGTCGTTCTATTTCTGTCTCCATTGTTTTCTTACTACAGTCATTTGTAGTTCACATTTTAGGTCCATGTGTGCCATGGGTTCTCTTTCCTGGGTACTTTTCACATCTGCTCTCTAAATGTGGTTTGCAGAGTTCTGGCTGTGATGTGTCTAGGCATACGTTTCTTTCTGTTTACTCCACTTGATGTTGGCTGCCGTTTTTGGAACTGTAAGTTGATCATTTTCACTATATTTGGAAAATGCTCATCCGTTATCTCTTTGAATATTGTTTCTTCCCATTCTCTCTCTTCTCTCCTTTTATTACTCTAATAATACAGATGTTAGACCACGTGACATTGTTCCATAGGTCTCAAATATTCTGTTTTTAAAATAATTTTTTCTTTTTGTGCTTCAGTTTGGATGCTTTCTATTTATCTCTTCTCAAATTTCTTTCCTCTCTATTGTCTATCTTACTATTAGGCGCAGTTTTCTAATATTTTACTTCTAATATTATTTCTAGCATCTCCATTTTTTATATTCTCCACCACTTTTCTAAAGTTGCCTATATCTTCATACTTGGTTTCCACTTTTTCTTTTAAGTCCTTTAGCATTTTTGTCATGTTATAATTTTAACATCTGGAGCTACTTCTTGATTGACTTCTGCTGATGGCTAACTTTCTACACAATGGGTTACATTTTCCTGCTTTCGTGTGTCTTAATTTTAATTTTTAATTTATGTAAAAATATAGTAGACAATGAATTAAATTATATTTTTCTCTAAAAAGGCCACTTTATAAGGCCACTAGAATTGAGGCTGAGTAACTAATAATCCGGATTATATTTATTCTATATTTATATTATAGTTGAGCTGGATTTGGGCTATGTTGTAATTTTTTAGTTTGATTTAATTCACCCCTGGCCTCACATACTTTCAAGTCAGGATCAGGACTTTTCCTACAAGCAAATATCATTTTACAGCTGTTATTCTCCGCTTGTCTGCTCTTCTTGATACCTCCCTTAGTTTCTAGGTTTGGGAGAAGAACTTGCTTCTCTCCTGCTCCCAGCCCCTGTCTTTCTTATCTGAAGGGCTGAAGAGCCAGGGGTTTTCTCTCAGCCCCTCTATCCTGCAAGTCTCTCTTAGCTTGAAAGTCCAATATATCTCTGAGAGTTTCTTCTAGCTCTTCTTCATTGCCCTTGTTTTTGGGGTCCTACCCCAGCAGTAAGTGAATATCAGTAGAAAAGAATTGTGAAGTAGTACGGTTTTGCTCTGTGCCTGTGCCTCCTCTGGATTCTAACCTGTCACATCAGCCCACACACTGCCATTCAGATTTGTTCACAGTTAGGCTGACTTCTCCTTACCGTTGTCTGTGGTGGATTCCTCTTCTCTACACTTTAGTCGGGGCTGAGAACCACTGTGGATCTTTTCTCTCATATGAAGGATTGTCATTTTCTGAAATTTAGTTTACTTAGTTTTCTCTGTGCTCTCATCTCTCTGATGGTTTTTTTAAAAACTATAATTATGTAGATTATCTGGTTTGTTTTTGGTGTTAGGGAGTGAATTATGGTCTCTTGTGACTTTCTACATACAAACTGAAAGGGGAACTTAAATGTCTAATCTTTATCATCCAAAAGAGTGATGGGGAGGGGCAAAGAGTGGGGAAGAAGGAACAGTTAAGAATATGTGGAAGTGGATGTGTTTAATTGAAAAACCTATAGCTATTACCATAATATAATGTTATATTTTAAAAATCAAAAGATAACATTTTAAACAATATAAATTACAATATAAGAAATGGCATCCATATATTTCTATTGAACCATAGTTCCTTAACCTAATGGGCATGCTTCTTTAAGAGGGGTCTGTCATAACTGAGAGTGGGAAAGAAGCAGAGAAATGCTTAACCAAATACGACATGGATTTTGAAATATTGAGAAACACTGTCCTAAACTATGTATTTTCTTTATTATATCAGGGTACAGTAAGAGAAGCAGAAGTGTGTGTGTGTGTGTGTGTGTACATAGTGATTTTGCTTCTCTGAATCCATGCTGACTGATATAGGAAAGAAAATGTATATATACAGCAGGCAGTTGAAAAGAGCAGATGGATGTAAAGTGGATAACATCAAGAATAAGCTACAACTCAAAAGCGTGAGCTGGAATCAGTGAGGATACACTGAAATACATGTCAGTTCTCATTGCATCTGACCTTGATGGCCTGGGTGTCCTACACAAGCTGGGACCCTTTGTCATAGAACTAAACAAACACACACTCCTGACTGAGGAGTTGCAGGAGCTCTATTAGTATCTGGGAGAAAGAGAATGAGTCACCAGCTCACACACCACACACAAGGTAAAGCAACAGATAAATGACAATACATGCAAACTATAAAATAACTGCTGTTTCATTTTTTTACCAACTCACACAAGTCTCTCGTGGCCCACTCTGACTGGAAACACAAAGAGGAGAATTCTGGGAATGTAGTTTAACCTAGCCAAGTTGTCAAATTACAAAGTCATTACATATAATCAATTTAAAAAATTTTTTTTCGATTTACTCTTTATTGTATTTTTTCCATTATCATTTAGTTCCCTTATACCCCTTTCCCTCCTGCAATCCTCACACTGTTGTCCATGTCCATGAGTCCTTTTTCATTTTTGATCAATCTTTCCACTCCCTCAACTCCCCCTCCTTAGCTGTCATCCTGCTCTCCATCTATGAGTCTGTCCCCATTTTCCTTGTTAGTTCAGTTTGTTCATTAGATTCCACATGTGAGTGAAATCATATGGTATTTGTCTTTCTCCGACTGGCTTATTTCACTTAGCATAATGTTCTCCACGTCCATCCACACTGTTGCAGGTGTAAAATTTTCTTTTTTACGGCCAAGTAGTATTCCACTGTGTAAATGTGCCATCGTTGTTTTATCCACTCATCTACTGATGGACACTTGACTGCTTCCATATCTTGGCCATTGTAAATAACGCTCCAATGAACATAGGGGTGCTTATGTTCAAATTGGTGTTTTGGGTTCCTTCGGATATATTCCCAGAAGTGGGATTGCTGGGTCAAAAGGCAGATTCATTTTTCATTTTTTGAGGTATCTTCATACTTCTTTCCACAGTGGCTGCACCGATCTGCATTCCCACCAACAGTGCAAAGGGTTCCCCTCTCTCCGCATCCTTGCTGGCACTTGTTGTTTATTGATTTACTGGTGATAGCCACTCTGACAGATATAAGGTGATATGTCATTGTGGTTTTAATTTGCACTTCTCTGATGACTAGTGACATTGAGCATCTTTTCATGTCTGTTGGCCATCTGTATGTCCTCTTTGGAAAGTGTCTATTCAGGTCTTTTGCTCATCTTTTAAATTGGATTGTTTGGTTTTTTGGTGTTCATTTTTATAAGCTCTTTATAAATTTTGAATATTAACCCCTTATCAGATGTATCATCAAATATGTTCTCCCATTTTGTGGGTTGTCTTTTTATTTTGTTGATGATTTCCTTTGCTGTGCAAAAACTTTTTAGTTTGATGTAATCCCATTTGTTTATTTTTTTCATTTGTTTCCTTTGCCTGGGGAGATATATCCAATAAGATATTGCTATGAGCAATGTCTGAGATTTTGCTGCCTATGTTTTCTTCTATGACTTTTATAGTTCTGGGTCTAACATTTAAGTCTTTGATTCATTTTGAATTTATTCTTGTGTGGTGTAAGAAGGTAGTCTAGTTTCATTTTTCTGCATGTATCTGTCCAGTTTTCCCAACACCATTTATTGAATAGACTATCTTTAATCCATTGTATGTGCTTGCTTCCTTTGTCAAATATTAATTGACTAGAAAGGTGTGGCTTTATTTCTGGGCTCTCTGTTTTGTTCCATTGATCTGTGTATCTGTTTTTATGCCAGTACCAGCTGTTTTAATTACTGTGGACTTACGTTATAGTTTCATATTAGATAGTGTGATTCCTCCAACTTTGTTCTTCTTTCTCAGGATCGCTGTTGCTATGTGAGGCCTTTTGTGGTTCCATATAAAATTTTGAAATATTTGTTCTAGTTCTGCTAAATACATCATTGGGATCTTGATAGGAATTGCTTTGAATCTATAGATTGCTTTGGGTAGTATGGACATTTTCATGATGTTAATTCTTCCTATCCATGAACACAGTGCTTCCACTTATTTGTGTCTTCGTCTATTTCTTTCTTCAGTGTCTTATAATTTTCCAAGTACAGGTCTTTTACATCTTTGGTTAGGTTTATTCCTAAGTATTTTATTCTTTTTGAAGCAATTGTAAATGACATTTTTTAAAATTTCCCTTTCTGTCAGTTGGTTATTGGCATATAAAAATGTAACTGATTTCTGAATATTAACTTTGTATCCTGCTACTTTGCTGAATTCATTTATCAGTTCTAGGAGTTTCTTAGTGGAATCTTTGGGGTTCTCTATATACAGTATCATGTCATCTGCAAATAATGACATTTTTACTTCTTCCTTTCCAATGTGGATGCCTTTTATTTCTTCTTCTTGTGTGATTGCTGTGGCTAGGACTTCCAGTACTATGTTGAAAAAGAGAATGAAAGTGGACATCCCTGTCTTATTCGCTATCTGAAGGGGAAGGCTTGCAGTTTTTCCTCTTGAGTATGATGCTGGCAGTGGGTTTGTCATATATGGTCTTTATTATGTTTAGATATGTTCCCTCTATTCCCACTTTGCTGAGAGTTTTTATCATAAATGGGTGCTGGATTTTATCAAATGCTTTCTCTGTATCTATTGTTATGATTATGTGGATTTTATCCTTCATTTTGTTTATGTGGTATATTACAATTATCGATTTGAGAATATTGTACCAACCTTGCATTCCCAGAGTAAATCCCACTTGATCATGGTGGGATCTTTTTAATGCATTTCAGGATTTGATTTGCTAATATCTTGTTGAGGATTTTAGTATCTGTGTTCATTAGGGTTATTAGCCTATAATTTTCTTTCTTTGTAGTATCTTTATCTGATTTTGGAATTAGGATAATGCTGGCCTTATAAAATAAGTTTGGGAGCCTTCCCTCCTCTTGAATTTTATGAAGTAGTTTGAGAAGGAGAGGAGTTGGTTCTCTTAGAATGTTTGGTAAAATTCACCTGTGAAGCTGGCTGGTCCAGAGCTTTTGTTTGTTGGGAGTTTTTTTTTTATTACTGCTTCAGTTTCACTAGGTGTAATCTGTCTATTCGGTTTCTCTTATTCTTTCTGATTTAGTTTTGGAAGATTGTATGTTTATAGGAGTTTATCCATTTCATCCAGGTTGTCCCGTTTGTTGGCATATAGTTGTTCATAATATTTTCATACAATCCTTTGTATTTCTTTGGTGTGAGTTGTTATTTCTCCTCTTTCATTTTTGATTTTATTTACTTGGGTCCTCTCTCTTTCTTCTTGATGAGTCTGGTTAAAGATTTGTCAGTCTTGTTTATCTTTTCAAAGAACCAGCTCTTGGATTCATTGATCTTTTGTATCATTTTTTTAAAACTCTATTTTGTTTATTTCTTCTCTGGTCATTATTATTTCCTTCCTTCTACTCACTTTAGGCTTTATTTGTTGTTCTTTTTCCAAGTTCCTTTAACTGTGAACTTAGACTGTTTATTTGAGCTTTTTCTTGTTTTTTGAGATAGGCCTGTAATGCTATGAATTCCCCTCTCAGGATTGCTTTCCCAGTGTCCCACAGATTTTGGATTGTTGTGCCCTCATTTTCATTTGTTTCAAGGTATCTTTTGATTTCTTCCTTGTTCTCAATGTTGACCCATTCATTGTTTAATAACATGTTATTTAGCTTCCATGTCTTTGCATGTTTTTCAGTGTTCTTTTGATTGATTTCTAGTTTCATAGCATTGTGGTTGGAGAAGATGCTTGATATGATTTCAATCATCTTAAATTTATTGAAACTTTTTTGTGTCCTAACATGTGGTCTGTCCTAGAAAACCTTCCATGTGCACTTGAAAAGCGGGTATATTCTGCTGCTTTGGGGTGAAAGGCTCTGAAGGTATCAACTAAATGCATTTGATCTAGTGTGTCATTTATGCCACTGTCCCCTTATTGATTTTCTATCTGGAAGATCTATCCATTGAAGTCCATGGTGTGTTAACATCCCAAACTATGACTGTATTTCTGTCGATCTCTCCCTTCATGTCCATCAAGATTTGCTTCACATACTTAGGTGCTCCCATGTTGGGTGCATAAATGTTTACTAGGGTTATATCCTCTTATTGGATTGTTCCCTTTATCATTACACAGTGTCTTTCTTTGTCTCTTACTATAGCCTTGGTTGTAAAGTCTATTTTGTGGAATATAAGTGCTGCTACCCCAGCTTTTTTTTCCTTTCCATTTGCATGAAATATCTTTTTCCATTATTTTACTTTTAGTCTGTGTGGATCTTTTGATCTGAGATGGGTGTCTTGGAGGCAGCATATATGTGGGTCTTGTTTTCTTATCCACTGAACTAGTCTATGTCTTTTGGTTGGAGCAGTTAAGCCATTTACATTTAAGGTGATTATTGATAGATACGTATTTAGTGCCATTTTATTATTAGACTATTTTAGTCTCTTTTTTTTCTTTTTCTTTTCCTTTTTCTTCTTCTTAAAGTGAGCTCTTTAACATTTGTTGCAGTACTGGTTTGGGGTCAACAAGCACCTTTAGCTTTTTCTTGTCTGGGAAGCTCCTTCCTTATTTCTCCTTCGATTTTAAATGATAGCCTCGCTGGGTAAAGTAGCCAATAATCAGCTTTTGATAAGTCCCCTCTGACAGTTACAAACTTAGAATTTTTCAGTACTCTATCACATCTTTTCCCATCTGGCCTGCAAACTACTGTATTCCATATGCCTTCTCCCTATGGCTTCCCCACCTTTCTTACTAATACCACCATACTATCAATTTCCAACCTAATGAACCCCCAAATAATTTTTGACATGCTGCTTTCTTTCATGCCATGTATATTGCCTATTCCCAAATGTTTCTGTTTTGTCTACAGATTCTCCTCTATCTTCCCAGAAGTCACAACTCCATTTCAGATTATTGCCACTTCCCTTTTTCCACCACCAAACTTCTATAGTTCATCTCTGATCACTACCGGATCTTTCTTCTCTGCTCAAATCTCTTCCTTCATTGCTCCCATTTCTTTTCAAGACCTTGTCCCATATTACTCAAAACTCTACCCACACTCACAAACTATGAAACTATTTGTTTTCTGTCAGGTCGTACCTGAAAACCACCTCTTTTATAAATCCACCTCACACTATATAAATGGAAATTGTCTGAAAGCTAAGGAGTTGGAAAGCTGGCATGGACTTATTATCTAAGAACCGGGAGGGTTCAGAAGACACTCCCTTCATCAAGGCTTTAAGAAATGCAAGCATCAGCATCCCTGTCGAGTTCTGCAGTAACCATTCTCCGTAAGCCAGTAATGCTATCATGAAACTGGGGGTGTGGGATACTGGAGTGACAGGTGCCAAGTGACATCAGTTAACTATCTGAACTACCAGAGAAAAGGAAGCCATGGTTCTCCTAATGGACAGAGCTCAAGTGATGGTCAGAATGGTTTCATCTTTGCTGTTGCCTGATTTATTGTGATCTCCTTGGGATTCAAATGTATGTACACCCTACTGATGTGTTACTTGATTTTTATACATAAAAGAGCCCTAGGTCTAGAGTAAAGAATTCTGACTTGAATCTCAGAACAGATGTCCCTGGACCCTCAACTGATTCTCAGTCTTGATTCTGTCCAGATCAAGGGGGTGCAGAGCTTCTTAATTTAAGGGGAAGCAGATCTCTTTGAGAAAGAATCCTGATATGGAGCCAAAATGTATACTGTAAATCTTCTATCTACCCTCCCCTAAAGGCACTTACCAGTGTGAATGTGCGTTGCTGGAGGAAAAATAACTAAAATTTGGTGGGGGACAATAATTGCACACTAGCTCTGAATTAACACTGATTCCTAGAAATCCAACATGTCACTTTGGTTTGCTAATCCGAGTAGGGCCTAAGAAGTCAGGGAATAAGTGCAGTTCTGGCTTTAGCCCAACTCACTGTGGGCCTGGTGGATACCCAAACCCACCCCATGGTTATTTTCCTAGTTCTGAATGCAGAATTGGAATTTACATATTCAGCAAATGGCAGAATCCCCACATTGCTCCCAAAATTATGGAGGAGGACTTTACAATAGAAAAGGCAGGGAGAAGTTCCTAGAACTATGTTTACTTGCTAAAATAATAAACCATAGGCCATTTGGCATTCTTGGAGAGATTACTAAGAACAGTGCCACAATAAAGGCCTTATAGGATGGGGAAATGGTGATTTTTACTACATTCTCATTTATTTTACCAGTTTGGCCCGTGAAGAAGAGAGAGAGATCTTGGAGAATGTTGATAAATTATGGTGAACTTAATCCAGTCATGATTCCAGTTGCAACTGGTATTCCAAATGAGGTTTCTTTCCTGGGCAAACAAATACAATCCTTGGTACCTAGCATGCAGCTCTTGATCTGGTTAATACCTTTATCTCTGGTAGTAAAGACTACAAAAAACAGTTTCCTTTCAACTGGTAGGATTAGCAATATACTTCACTATCTTATCTCAAGCCTCTATCAACTCTATAGCCCTCTAGCATAATCTAGTTCACAACCTTGATTGCCTCTGCATTCCACAATATCATTCCGGTCCATTACAATAGCATGTTGACGGGATCTCAGGAGCAGAAAGGAGCAAATATCCAGAGGTTAAGAAATAGATTTCACAAAAGCTTATGGGTCTTCCACGTTAATGACTGCCTCTTCTGATCTGGGACATGGTCAAGATTTCTCTTCTAAGTTGCTGCATCTAGCCCTTTCTTCCTCCAAAGAAAGACATGTAACATCTAGTGGGCTTCCAGTTTTCAGTGGAGTCCATGTAAGTGAAGTTTCTGCAACAGGTCTGAGCTGTGTGCCAGCTCTTCTGCCCCTTGAGTCTTTTGATCCAGAAACCCCACTGATATTTGGAATGTCTATGATAAGAAACTTTTATGGGGCCCTTGCCAGGATCCTATAGGTGAATTACAGTGGAGACCTTTAGGATTTAGGAGCAAAGCTATGCCATATTCTAATCATAAGCATTCTCCTTTTAAGAAATAGCTTCTTGTTTGTTTCTGGGCCCTACACGAGACCAAATGCTTGACTTTGAACTACCGAGTTATCATGGAACCTGAACTGCCTGATATGAGCTAGGCATTGTTTGACCCACTAAGCCATTATGTTGGGCGTGCACAGTGCCACTCCAGCATGAGTGGAAGTACAGCATACGGGGTTGGGCTTAAGCAGCTCCTGAAGGCACAAGTAAGTTGCATGAGCCACTGGCTCAGATTCCTGTGGCACTTATTTTGAAATTTTGTCCTCTCTCTCAAACCATACCTGTGGCCTCATGGGAAGTTTTCTGTGTGAACTATACTAAGGAAGAATAAATTCAGGTCTGAGTACAGATGGTTTGGGGGGCCTATGCCAGTATCACCCTAAAGTGGAATACTACAGCTACCACCCTACTCGGGAGTTGACCTAAAAAAACAAACCCAATGGCTATAGAAAATCTTTCCAGTGGTCAGAACTGGATATGGATTTGCCTCTTTTGTCTGCCAAATTTCTGGAAAAACTATCTTTGTGGACTTAAAAATACCTTTTTCTTCCTTGTAGTATTCCACACAGCTTTGCTTCTGAGCAGGAAACTGATTTTATATCAAGTAAATCATAGCAATGGGCTCACACTCATGGAATGCACTAAGCTGATCATGCTGCCCATCATTCTGAAGCAGTTGACCTGATAGGATAATGGGATGGTCCTTTGCAGACTCAGATGTGGGGCCAGCTGGATGACAACACTTTGCAGAGCCAGAGTAAATTCTTCCAGAATGCAGTATATGAACTGAGTAAGCAACTGCCGTAGGGTACCTTTTCTCTCAGTTCCAAGAATTAAGGGGTGGAGATGGGATTGGCTCCTTGTATTACTAATGGTCCACTAGCAAAAATGGCGCTTCCTGTCCTTTCAACTGCGTGCTCGGTTGGTTTAGAGGTCTTAGCTCCCAAAGGAAGAATGTTTTCACTGGGGGCGCAATGGCTCCATCGAACTGGAAGCTGAGACTACACCCTGGCCATCTGGAGTTTCTCATCCCACTGAAACAACTGGCAAATAAAGTAGCTTACTGTATTAGCTGGTGTGACTGGTCCTGATCCTCAAGGGGAGATTGGGCTGTCACTACACAGTGGGCCAAGGAGGAACATCTCTGCAATTCAGCAGATCCTCTGGGGGTCCCTCTTCACACTCCTACATCACAGGTGGCAAACACAAGGCCCCTGGGCCGAATCCAGCCCTCCACCTTGTTTTATCCGGCCTGGCACCTTGTTTCTACCTGGCGGCAGCGCCGAGTTCTCGCTTCGCTGTTAAGGAGTAGTTACATTTACACAGTCCTAAAATTACATTCAGCCCTTTGAAGGCAACTGCGAGGCTGATGTGGCCCCTGGTGAAAATGAGTTTGATACCCCAGTCCTATGTACTGTGGAAAAAGTTGATAGGAAACTATAATACAACAACCCAAGACAGCAGGATTGCAAGGGTACAGATCCTTCAGGAATGAAGGTTTGGGCCACCCTCCAGGAAACCTGTGGAGCTTGATGAGAGCAAAGAATAATGACTGGATAGTGGGGAAGGGAGGTTATAAATATGAGTATTTTTTTTCTTTAAAATGAATATGTTCATACATGTGTATATGTGTGTATGTGTATACACACACACACATCATTTCCCCCCTCCCCCAGTCCTCTACTATCTAACCTAAGACATCAATCAACCTTATACATTGGTATCTAAGTTGCAGGATATCAGAGGAGCGAGATCCAGCTGTAACACAGATGGACATCATCTAGTGGTGAATCTCATTGGTGTGTCCTTTGAGGGAGAAAATCAGTGCCTTTTTGGTTGTGTGAAGGGTAGTTACATTTTCTCAAGTGGAAAATGATCTCACTATTATTTTTATTTGGAAGTGGTTAAAAGAAGGTGTACAGCTGCCAAACTGAACAACAGCAAACTACTCTAAATTATGCTGTTTTTTTCCAGAATTCCCTTTCCCTTATCGTTCTGAGTTAGAATTGGCCAAAAGAACAAAAAAGCCTACATAAGCTCTGAAAGGCAGACGTAAAGTAGTGGCCTCTGCTTTTCAAAGTTTGTTGCATCAGATATAGTGAGCTCCCCGTTGGACCCAAGCTTGATTTGTTTTCCATAAATTCCATGATCGGCCCACAGAGACAATAGCTTCCCCCATTTGGGCATCTGGATACGATTGGCCTCTTGGGTTTCCCTGCAAGTTTCCACTTGTCCACCTGTGCCAGTGTCTCCTCTTGACAGATTATTGACTGCTCATTGGTACAGTCTATGTAGGAAAGACATAACAAATACTTCATTGTTGTCTCTCTATTTACCTGTTCTCAACATAATGTATGATTCTTGATCATCTTCCCAAGGTGACCTACTAGCTTTTGCCCAAGTATTTAAACTTATGGATTTAAACATATTTGATCTGTTTTAATGCATTGTATTAGTGATGTTCAAATTGTCTATCCTTGACCATCTGTCAAGTTCTAATATAATAGTTTCATTATAATTTACTATATAGAATTCTAAAATTCCCATTATTTTTCTTCTTTCATCCACGCAATGTAAAATCCTTTAAAATTTGCAAGAGCATAGAATTTTTAAATTTTAATTTATTTTTTATTGACACCTTAATTGCAGTGTGATTCAGACTGTTATCATTTGACACTGATATCCTGAAATTTGCCGAGATTTCTCATGTCCATGTACACAGGTCTACAAACTTTTTCTGTAAAAGCACAGATAGTAAATACTGTAAGCTTTTGAGCATATTCTCCCTTCATTTTATCAATTTTTACTTCATATTATTGGATCCTATTTTATTAGGTGTATATAAGTTTAGAATTTTTCTTTCTTCTTGGTGAATTGGGATTTTTAAAAATTAGTATGAGTTTCTCCCTTTTTACTTAATTTTGTAGTCTTAATATCTATTATTTTAATAAAATATAGCTATATCAGCTTTATTTTGGTTAATATTTGCCTGTTATATCATTTTTTGTCCTTTTATTTTAAAGCTTTGTTTGTTTTTAACACTTTTGGTGGACCTCTTCTGAACATAATATACCTAGATTTCAATAACCCTTTCCGACATGACCTGCTTTTTTACTTATGAGTATATTCCAGTTGTGTATTGTGCTTATAGATTTATCTGGACTTTTTTATGCTATGTCACTTAAAATTGCTATTTGTCTTACTTTTTCAATGTTTCTTTAGTCTCCTTTTATGGCAGAGATAGCCAATCGGCAAATATTCCATGTGCTACCCTAATTTAGGAGAAACAACAGGAGTAATTCTGAGCAATATGAATGAATGAAACTGACGTGCCACTTCTGGTCCAGAGCTGGAAAAGGTAGGTTTGAGTTCTCCCTGTGCTCTCTTACCGTGTTGCAACAACTTACTACAAGCCAATGGCAAAGCCTTCATCAATCAAGCCCTTCCATGACTACAGCGCAGTCTCCTACCAATCTGCATGGGTGCGCAGCAAGAGTGAGAAGCAAACTGTGTTTATGTTATGTCAGCAAGATATTGAAGTTAATTTATTTTCATAGCATCAAGTAGCCTATGATGACTAATAAGTTATATTGAAATGGTTGGAATGATTGTTTTAATTTTCTTCCCTTTCCCTGTTTTTTTCCTTTGGTTTGGAATGTTTGGTGTATTTCTATTTATTTCGTATTTAGATTGTGCTCGTTTATGAGGAAGATTTCCATTGCTGCTTTGGAATGTAGCATGGCCTTAAAAGTGTGTTTTATTCAAGATCTAACTGTTTTTATTTGTATTTGTATTTGTCCCTTCATAATGTCTGGAGCACCATCCTCTTACAGGTGGAGTCACTTTTTTTCTTGCAAATACGCAGACGCCCTCCGCAAGTCTCCTCCCACACATCGCAGGTTTGTAGTCTCTAGGCCAAGAGTCTTTGTCCAGATGTGTTGCTGAATTTAGGTATCTTGGTTTTAGAAAGGTAATAGGGTGCACCTCCAAATCAAAGATTAAAATAACTCAGCAGCCAAATATGTGAATGTTCAGAAAAATGAGATAAACACAGAAAATCAAATGGCCGCCTGCAGTTCATATCAGAGCCTGCTCCCAAATTAGTTATGAAAAAAAATGTTTTTCAAGTTTTGGGGACTTATTAATAAGGTATTCTTGACCTGTATGTCTTTATTAGACTACAAAGTGAATGATTAACTTATTGATTTATTAGCGACATTCTAGTTCTAAGGATAAATTCCGACCAATTTAGTGAAATTAGTGTTTTCCAAGGCTCTTCAGCAACAATGCTTTTCATGGTGGTTTTTACAGGCAATATCTACATTACCAAGTGGAGGTTATTTCATGGTGACTCCATAAATTGTAATTGTGAATAAAAAATTTTAAGGTTATTTATCTCGTCAACATGCTTTCATAGAAGGTCAAGTAAAATAGTGAAAAGTTCTGGAAACTATAGCATATGAAGGATATTGGAATAAACCAAGTATGTTATGGAGTAGAAAGCCAAGGACAATATCAAGTAGACAACATTTCAGAAGGAAGTTTAGAGGCTTCGTATTCTGACTTTCTAGCCAACATAAGAGCCCTATCCTAAAGACTTCCGAGTAGGTAATCACGGCTCTCTTTCGAGCAAGTGAGTGTACTGCTGTTTAAGGCAAGTCTCCACATTATTTAATTGCTAAACTAATAGGCAGTTTTTTCTTATACTGAGAAGTTTATTGCTCTTACCCATAATCCATCTAGGACACATGCACACATTTTGTTTTCTCCGAGATAAATTCACTCAGTTCCCTCAAAATATACAAGAACAAAAATGTTCAAATTGCAAATTTCAAAATAAATATCCAAAAGTAGAGGTGACAAAATGACAAGAACAAGACTCACAATAAGATAGAATTTTCTGCCCTGACTGGCGTGGTTCAGTGAGTTGGGTGTTGTCCTGCAAACCATAAAGTTGCCAATTAGATTTCTGGTCAGGGCACACGCCTGGGTTGCAGGCCAGATCCCTGGCTGGAGGTGCAGGACAGGCAACCAATGGACATTTCTCTCACACCTGATGTTTCTCTCTGTCTCTTTCTCCCTCCCTTCCCTTTTCTCTAAAAATAAATAAATAGAATCTTAAAATTTTTTTTTTCTGATTCTGCTGGTCTGGAATAAGAAAGAAACATCTGTGTTGTGAACTGTCCATGGGGAGGAGCGACCTGCGGTAGCTGATGGCCTCAGTCTTACAATCACAGAGAACTGAATTCTGCCAGCATCCAGCAGAGTCTGGGAGGAAGTCTCTGAGGCTCAGATGAGATCTCAGCCACAGCTCACGCTGTGGTTACTGCCTATGAGACCCACAGTTTTGCCCAGACTCACAGAGGACACAGACCCACGCAAACTGTCAGAAATAAATTGATGTGCTTTTCAGATGCTCAATTTTAGTAATTTGTTACACTTTAAAGAAAGAAAGAATTTTCTAAATTGAGCCTTTCAATATTGAAGCATACTCTGTCCAGCATGGGGACATCTCGTTTCAGATGGTAATAAAACACAGTGGCGGTCCATTTGATCTTAACCAGAAATTTCTGCCATGAAAGAAAAGGCATAACCTGTGTGCCTCTAAGCTTCTCCCCAGTTCCAAAACCGCACATGATTCTTTGATTCCAGATGGATGGGAAATGATGAAATAAAACCTCTTTTCCAGTCTTCTTCCTTCCTACCTTAATGAATAATTAACCTTACATTGAATCACCCTTCCTAAGAGAAGTTCTGAGTTTGTTATACCCAATTGTCTTGTAGTCACTTTGAACTTAAAAGGCATTTTTTACAAAATTCCCAGAAGTGCCAAATACTGATTTATGGTTGCCGGGTGGAATGCGTGACCTGTTCTAGTCTGTAATGTATTTCATAAAGTTAAATTGGATTCAAAAAGACATTTAAAAATATTTTGCATTGGTATAGATATGATTATATGGTTCTTTCTGAGAATGACTCTTGTCAAATAATGTGAGACATTATTTGTTTGTTGTCAAAACACTGTTAGCCATTTTTTAAAAGGACCTAAAAACCAAAAATACTTTTAGCGGAGGCAGATATATTCTATAGCAGGGGTCCCCAACCCCCGAGGTCCACCGCCTGTTGGGAACCGGGCGCCAGCGAAGCTCGCCTGAGCTCCGCCTCCGGTGCCACCCCCCACCCCTCGCTTCCTCAGAACCGGTCCCTGTGCCAGAAAGGTTGGGGGTTGGGGACCGCTGTCCTTTGGCTTACGTAAAATGGCATGGACAGGCACCACGAAGGGTAAGCAGCTACTGCCCACAAGTCTCATGAGGCTTGAGTAAAATTCTGTAGACACGATACAAGGCAACATCTGTACTGCATATTCATTGACAGTTGATTAATTGAAAAAAATGGATTAAAATACTGATAAAAATTGATTAAAAGTCATTTCTTAAGCATGTGCTTTACCTTAAAACATATAAATATGTATTTCAAAATTTCTGCCAGAGCTTTTTTGAAAAAGATTTTAGATTATTTTCTGTTTTTAACATGGGTCTGTAGGCGCATCTTTCTTTTGTAAATTACACCCATAATTCATGGCCTGTGATTTCCAGATTGAATCTCCGCAGTGTGCATCGAGGACTTGAAATCACATAGAAAGTGACTGAGTGGAGAATCTTAGATTTTGCATTTTTTTTGTTGCCAATCTTTATTGGCTGTCTCCCCACAAGTAACTCAGCAGCTATTCCTAGTACTTACCCCTTTCCAATCTTTGCAAAGGGTCAAACTTAGTTTTCACAGCAACCACAGCCCTCTCTCTTTTTATGCCATGTCATCGGGTTATTCAATGTCTAACTAATCTGGACCATTACAACAGCAAGCACAACTGGTAGAAACCATTCAGGGCACCAGCCGGGGTGACCGACACACAGAGAATGTAACTGGATGGAGGGAGTAGATGTGCCCAGGGCTGCTAGAGAGCAGCCACCGGCTGCTGGCCTGGTGTGGCACCGCCCTTGTCAGTGTGCTTTGCAGAGGGAATGGGAAGCGTAGGTTAATCTAGAGAGTATGATAGGAGAAATTTCTTTGAAAACACTACTGTAAAGTCAGATGTGCCCAAAAATACAATGCAGAGGTTACTGACATGGTTGTGACGAGCTTGTAGGGTCCTTCATGTGAATTTAAAGAGGCACTCCCCTATCACAGGGTTTGGTGAGAAAAGCACGGACTAGATTTTAGTCTCCATCTGCCTCCTTGGCACGGCGCCACTTTGGTGGGCCCTTTTGTGTAAGGCTTCAGCCTACACAGCCAACACAGCAGCCCTGGCTCCTGGGACAGAAGATGGATTATGATTAGGGGGAGGGGTCAGGAGCTGATCTGTACTCATGCACAAAAAGATGGGTAAACAAGCAGGGAGGATGGGAAAGATCTGACCTGTGGAACAGGAAGACTTGGGTCCTGAAAAAGACTCCATACAGATTTTGTGACGACTGATGCAGACCGCCTTGACTAGCCCACCTGCAGACTGCCCATCTGTGGAAGAACGTTCTTTAGCAAAGAAGACCGTATAGTCACTATTCATTTTACCACAGGCTCCTGGACTGCTCCTCCCCTCCCCACCCCTCCTGCTACTCCACCTCCCATTGATACTCTACTTCCCCTTGCTACTCTACTTCCCCTGACATCACTGCTCCCAATTCACTAAAAAGATGACTAAGATCGACTTTCGGAGCTCTCCTTACTGACCTTGGAGGCTTTTCTTCTCGACTCAGAAATGTTCTTACCTGTGGGTGATACCTGTTGCTCCTTTTACCAATGACAGGACCTTTCATTGGAGAATTCATTATGAAAAAGAAAATGAAAAGGCATGGTTGACATAGCACAACATGAGGCTCATTCATACTAAAGTGTTAAGAGTCAACGAAATAACAAACATAAATAGCTGACAAGGAAAGAAATTAAAGCGCTTGTCCCCAAAAACTGAAGGGGGAAGACCCCTAGGGGGGTTGCTATGGAAGGCAAACTAAAATCTCAGTTTTGCAGCCTTATTCATCTGTAAGGCCTGGAAAGCAAGTAGTTGGTTTTTCTTCTTTAATTTGCTTCTTTGCTTGTGTTTTGCTTTTGGTATTAGAGCTCAACCTTTGAGCTTTTTGATTCTGCAGAATGTCCAATGAGCCTTGAAGATTTTATTTTTGTGCACATAAGCAGCACTACTATAAAATAGCTAATTATAAAGTAGTTCATTAACTGAGTTATAAGTGTATTTTTTAAATTATAGAATTTAAACACTAAAAGGGAGGGATTCTTTCTTTTCTTTTCTTTTCTTTTTTTTTTTTTGCTGTCTGCACACTGAACTCATCCTGACATGTATGTGTCCTAATAGGGAGATTACTGCCAATGACTGTCCTTGTCTTCCCACCTCTATTGTCTTAAACTTTGCTTCATTTCATTGTTGGAATGCTCCTTGCCTGTTGGTTGTTCTCACACCTCATAAAATCAAATGGTTGACCAAACATTTGTGTAATTCAAAACAAATAATCATGTCTTGTCCTATTGAATATCTTTTAAAAAATCTTTTATGCTAGTTACTGGGGTAACCCAGACTCTTTAATTTTTCAACTTAGAATTAGCGTGTTTGCAGCTCTAAGGAATACAGAGATCCTCTCCACGTTGGCTGACTCAGCGCCTTTCTCACCCACAGGTCTTATCAATCACAAAGGAGACTGCAGAGTCTTACCCCGTTTCTGACTCAGTAGGTCTGGGATGGGGACTAAGAATTTGTATTTCTAAGAAGTTCTCCTGAGGGGTTGGTTGATGCTGCTGATCTGGGGATAATGCTTGGAGAGTCCATTCAAGCCCCTCATTTCACAGCTGAAGAAACTGAGTCTTAGAAAATTGAAGTGTTTGGCCCAAAGTGATACCACCCACCTGAGGCAGAGACAAGACCAGTGCCCAGGCCTCTGACTTTCACGTGCTAATTATCTGTGGTTTCTTTTAGGGCTCAATCAGCTGTCTCCATTACCCATCCCCTTCTGCTTTGGCACCAGCCAGAGTCTCAAATGTCATTCTGCTACTTCTCTCTATCCAGCTTTACAGTGAATTCACACAACAGTATCTGGTATGAATTCTGTCCTCTTCCAGCAGAACCAGTCCCGAGACCCTTCCTCTCTCTAAGAAAACAGTCCTGTGCCACAGTCTTGGTTCATTTTTCTTTCCAGAAAAACTTCTGCTGAACCTTAAACAGCAAATTCTTGGTAAAATCCCCCACTTTGCATTTTGGCTTAGGAGGATTCTTTTTCTTTTTCTTTCTATTCTCTCCTTGCCTGCCTTCCTTCCTTCCTTCCTTCCCTCCTTCCTTCCTTCTGCAGAGACTTACTCTTTTAGATCGTTGTCTTGACCTCTTTCTGTTAATAACTTCTCAGGCAATCCTGAGAAGCTTTCTCTTCTTTTCTCCACAGATCTTTATTTTTTCAAAATAAATAAACCTGAAGAAGAAATCTTGTATAATTTCTAACTATTTTTCTGATCAGTTTTGATTTTATAGTCTCTTTGGCAGCCCCTTCTTTCTGTCAACTGCCGCTCTCCGTCAGGGCTGACATCTCCACAGGAGCAGACCACTTCAGTGCCCCCATGGCTCCTTCTCTTCACCGTATCTTAGCTCCTCACACGTGCTTCTCTCATTTGTTATTATTTTACACGTAATCTCGCTTCTCCTTCCACTTCCTCCCATTAATAACTTCCTATCCAGGTCTCTTGGGTTCCAGTTAGTGAGCCTCTAACTTTTCTCTGGTTGACATCATCTTTGCCTCTTCCTGCTTTGAACATGATTTCCTCAGGCTGTGTGCTTACTTTCCACATCTCTTAGGATGGAGAAAGGAATGTATGGAAAGAGCGCCAACGTGTGCATTCTAATAGAAAAAGCAGTATGGATGGACTAGTCACTTGGCCTCTTCAGGCCTTACTTCCTTAACCGTAAAACACAAACAGGTTGGTCTAGCAAGGGTTGCAAACTCAAAACCTGCCCACAGAGTCCAGGCAGGTTATGCAAACAGATTGAAACAGGGACTGTGGGAAACTGGGGAATGCATGCCCGTCCAAGGGACGTAATTGCTGAGAGCTCTAGTTACAACTGTGGGGAAAGATTTGTCAGATCTTCTGATTTTTCAAGTCATCAGGAATCCAGATTTTTTTTTTAATGTGAACTATTCTTGTTTTAAATGTGAACAACTAATTCAAATTTTGAACCAGACAATGAACATCCAGCCTGTGGGCCAAATTTGGCTGAGGCTGCCAGTTTGTGACCTTTAGATGAGATGGGACCTTTAAGTTCCTTGCAAATCTAAAATTTCATAACTCTAGGGAGATAGAAGAAAGTAAAGAGGGGATAAATGGTGATGGATGGAGATTTGACTTGGGGTCGTGAACACACAGCACAATATATGATGATGTGTTATAGAATTGTATACCTGAAACCTATATAATTTCCTTAACCAATGTCCTCCCAATAAATTCAATAAAAGAGTTAAAAAATAAAATAAAATTTCATGACTCTTCAGTAATGTGTTTTAAAACTAACGAGCTCTCCTTGGGTACATTCCTTTGATTGGTTCCTTGTCCTTCGTAGCTTATTTGGCTGTCAGTCTCCTATGTGCACACTCAAGTTTGTTGTAAGGGGAAGGTACAACTCTTCCCCCTGCCTCTAACGTAAAGTAACTAAGCGTTTTGCTACCAGACTCTCAGCATCAGGACCAGCCGAGCACGCAGGCTCTCCTGTGACAGCTGACGCTGATGTGTGTGGATTGGTCCTGGGGTAGGCAGCCCCTTTGCAGGGTAAAGTTTGCTCCTCTCTTCCTTTGCCTGGAGGCCAAATTTAGTCTTTCCATGCACTCTATGTAGGGTTAATTTATAGGCTAGTCTAACTAGGAGGAAACTCCACAATCAAAGGAAGGCTTGAGGTCCAGAAGCCCAAGGAAAGGAATGGATGCTATAGAGTAAGAAAGTGGAGGAAGTGCCATAAAAGGACAGCAGAGCCAAACACCATTCACAAGACCCTACCTTATCCCATTTCACATCTTTCTTAGAAACTTCCTGCACAGGAGAGCCTTTGGCCATTCGCCTCAGGCCTGTCTTCCCTGGACCAGCACTCCTCTGTCAGCTTCCTCTCTGTCTTCCCTCTAGGAACTGTCACAATTTTTTCTGCTTAAACCTTGGCTGGCTGGCTGGCTGGCTGGCTGGCATTCTTTCTCTTGTTACCCTAGGTCACTCATGGGTAGGACCTATCATTTCCTCCCTGTAACTGGACCTGGAGAATCTTCACCTTTCAGTGTTTCACTGGAAATAACTATGATGCTTTAAATTAACAATGATACTTTAGAAAGAAATAAGGATCAAGGACCAATAATATTAACAGAGAGGAAAAAGTCCTCCAGCAAGTTAGAGTGTCTGTGAGATAGCAGCAGAAAGTGTTACTGATCAAGTTAGGCATCCACACGTTATGGAACTGGGAAATATTTCTCAAACTGTGAGTTCTCTATGAGAATCTTCAACTTTAACATTTTTGATGACATAAAATGCATCTATACATTTTTACACTTGAGCTCTGAGTCACTTGATAACCTTTTAACCAGGGACTGGCATGTCCATAGTTTCAGGTAATGTATTTATGTTTATGTTATGATGCATCATCATTAACTTCTAATTCAGCACTTCTCAAATATTTTTTCCAGAAATCCTAGGAGTTTATACATTTTTAAGTTGGAAAAATAACTGATGCGTGATAGAAACTAAGTCGTGGGATGAGGCACTTCTAGGTGTTATTTATCTCAGCGGGTTATTTAACCCAAGCTTCTAGGTCCATAAAATTGAGTGAACGTTAGTGAGCTTTAAATAAAATCATACTTGAAAAGAGTAAAACACAGTGTCTGGTATATATAAACCACTAAAAAAATTAAAAAGCCAGCTGCTTTTTACTATATGGTTATTATTACCACTGTTGGCTACTTTAAAAATTATATCATCTATTCTTGCTTTTGATTCCATTTTTGTCATAGATATTTTATCAACTATTTCAAAATAACACACAGGCACACACTCGGAAGACAGAGTTGGTGGTTATGATATGTAAGGATCTGGGGCACCCTACGAAGACCTTCCTAATCATCTTATTTAAACTTCTTCCTTGCAACTAAACTTATTTCATTCAAGATTGAATCTTCATCTTCTTGTATCAGCAACAGCTAGCTAGCTGCTGAAACCCATGCTTCTCCTTCAGAGACTTGAGCTGTCCCTGGGGGCTACCTCCCCGATGAGGACTGCCATGTGAACTGGTGGAATGTGAGAAGAAGTACTGTGTGGCAATTTCTGGTCGAGATATAAGAAGCAGGTGTATGTTCTCCACCATCTTTCTGCTGCCAGAAGCTGGATTCATTTGAAGAGGAGGCCCTAGGGGAAGATGGAAGAAGCCTGGATCCTTGAACTAGAGCATGGAGGAAAGCCACCTGTTAACTGGGAACACTTGCCATAGGTGGTTAAATGAATGAGAAATAAAACTCTATTATGTTTGTGCCATATATGTGTGTGCGCACATATGTACACACATATACATGTGTATGCATGTATATACACATATGTGTTGATGCATGTGCACACACATATATTTGTACACACATACATCTATGCATAAAATGCATACACACGTGTGTATGTATATATAGTCTGTCCAGAAAAAGTCCAACTACTGTCAATATAAAAAGAACAGTTTTGTGACATTGATGTAACCTGGCAGACAAGGAGAGTGGACCGGAATGCACATGTGTGAACAGTGGTAACTTCGCTGTACCAGTCATTGGGGGCAGTAAACACCTTGAGTGATTATATGTACTGTGTGGCTGTCACATTCAAAATGATTGAGCTAGTAGAGCAACAACAAATCTGCATCAAGTTTTGCATTCAGCTTGAACATTCCTCCATGGAAACTATTCAGATGATTCAGAAGGCCACAGCTATGGGTAACTGGTGACTGGCAGCTTCAACACGACAACATGCTTGCTCATGCATCATATCTTGTGCAGAGTTTTTTGGCAAAACATCAAATCACCCAGGTGACTCAGCCCCACCTCACAGCCCAGATTTGGCACCCTACCACTTCTGGCTTTTCCCAAAACTAAAATCACCTTTGAAAGGGAAGAGATTTCAAACCATTGATGAGATTCAGGAAAATAGGACAGGGCAGCTGAAGGTGATTGGGAGAACTGTGTGAGGTCTCAAGGTGCCTGAGGGAACTTTGAAGGGAACTGAGGTGTCATTGTCCTATGTACAATGTTTCTTGTATCTTTTTCAATGAGTCAGTCTCTCTCTCCCTCTCTCTCTCACTCTCTCTCTTTCTCTCTCCTCTCTCTCTCTATATATATACAAACACACACATACAGAAACACACTGGGGGCTATTGGGGGGGGGAGGGGAACTATTATTTACTGCCCCTAACATTATGCTAGTTAATATAGAAATTGATACTCTGAAGGAAATGTTGCTATAATAAAAACCTAAAGTAAATGTATTTGGCTGAACATTTGGGCAGCAGGTGGCAAAGAAACAGATGTTGGATACTAGAAAGATGGAGGCACTACACATTGGCAAAGCATTTAAAAAACTATGTCTATGATAACTTAAGAAGCTGAGTTCATTACTACAGTGGACCAGTGACTGTTACATTTTCCCAGTTCTTCTCTTTCTTAATAGGAGTTTTTATTATGATTATCTTGTCTCTATTTTAACATCCTATAATGAGAGAGCAGATAACTTCTCTATATATTGGTGTATCATAATACTGAGATGAGCTGTAGACGAGAAGACTTCAGATCACCCAATGATGTCGGGCTTGGAGCCATGTGCTTGAACTGGATCGGACTATAAGGTGCATCTCTGGAGTGAGAAAAGTAAAAGGATGTGCATGAATATTTGGTCCCATGAATGCAGACTGAGAGTCAACATTTTGTTCCCTTTTCCATATTGTACACCAAATTTTATCAATGCTAGGATTTCAGTGGTTTTCAAACCCACAACTTTATGGACTACTAAGATAGAAAAATGCTGCCAAATAAATATGAATTTACGTTGAATATTTGTTCTTGATGGAACAGTGCATTCTTATCAAAGAGACGTTAAATGATAAAAAAACTGTGTAGATTAGGAGTAATGAAAAATTTTTTTTTTCTGATGACTAACCCATCTGAGACAATATTTCTTTATCTCTTTTACATCCAGCTGTTGCCTTGAGACTAGTTCTTACCAATGAAGTATGAGTGGAAGTGAGGCGTGTCCCTTCTGGCCAGAATCTTCACCATGTGAGTGCCTTGTCTGTAGTCTCTTTTTTCTTCTGTGGCTAAAGGCAGATGACGGAGATCTAGGAGATGGCAGAGCCTCAAAGGAAAAAGAAAAACCTGGTTTCTTGAGTCATCAAATGGAAGAAAGCCACCCACAGACCAGGGATATCCTTACTGGCTTGTGATGTGAGGGAGAAATCAACTTCAACTTGGTTTAATGTATGTATTTTCAGCATTTATTCATTACCATAGTTAATATGACCCTAATTAATAGCTCTCTACATAGGTTGTTGCAAGGATTAAAAAAATTATTATATGTAAAGCCCTTAGAAAACTGGAATATAAGAAGCACTAAATGGATGTTAACTGTTATTTTTTAGAATACTCTTTAAAAGTGCAAATAGCTTCAACTTTTATTTTTTGAAGTGAGAAAGTGACACTAGAAAATAACTTAGGAGTCAATTAATCCAAGCTCTGTCACTTTAGAGATAAGTAAATAAAGTCACTGGAAGGATGAATGGCTTGCTGTGAAGTCACTTTATCAGTCATAAGCACTTTAGTATAAACTGGTTGTTCTGTTTCAGCCAGGAAAGAGCAAGCTGCTATGGCAATGTGACTGCGGATGGAGAGAAGAAATGCAGATGCTTTTGGAGTTGGGTTACTACCTGTGAGGGAAAGCCTGGGATTGGGGCTCTTGGCAGCTAAAGCAAAAAACAACAGGATATTGTGAGAGGCAAGGAGAACTACACAATAGCATTTTCATCCCATTACTAAGCCTAACAATATGTCCAAAGTTGCTTAGTAGGATAATCCATATATTTTGGATACTTGTTAGTACAAAGTCCCTCTCTCTGGAATGTCTCTGTAGAAGAGGTGAGCGTGGGTGCCCATGTGGATACAATGCATCCTGGGTCCTCTACCATGGCAGCCTGGACCAGGGATGTTGGCCTCACCCAAGCTGAGGCATCGGCGGCTTCTCTTGGAACCAATGTGGAATTGGCTCTCTGGGAATTAGATGTGTTAGCTGTGGGAGTCTATCTGTTATGCGTAACATTGGGCCTGAAGTCATTTTTATGGCCTAGAAAAAGCCATGTGCAGGCCAAAATAATAGAAAAACAGAAATTATGTATAAGTGAAAGGGTCTGGTCTGTGGAGATAAGAATGGGGCAGATATTCAGAAAATAGCAAAGAAGAGAGGCCATGTGCTTCTGGTATTTATGGCACATGACCTCCAGCCCGACAGCTTCCCCGTTCCCATCTTCTGCTCCCACAAGTCTGGACTGAATAGTGTTTTCATGAGTTCCCTCTGTCCTTAAAAATAAAACCACTCAAATAAAATCTGCACTGAGTTACTGTCTATTCTTTCAATCAAGAAATTGGTAACAACATAGTGAATGACTAAATCAATTAAAATTAAAATTAAAATCTTCTGACTATATTCAATTACAAGTTTTCCGGTAACAACAATAACAGTTGACCCCTGCCCAGAGCAAGGGGAGTATTAAAGCCACCAGAACCACTAGAACTACGTCCTGGAGGTTCCAGTTCTAAGAGTCTGACTTTGATGCTCTTCTGAAGAGTCTAATATCTTAGAGATCATCTTAGTAATGTTTTGGGTTGGTGGGATCACATGTTTCATAGTTATGCCACAACAGATTGAATAAACCAAATTTTTAGATGATATTTGGAGGAGGAAGAGGGATGGAGAGGAAATTTTTATTCATTACAATAGTAATACATGTTTATTGTAAAAACTTTTTTCAATTTTCTTTTTTAAATCCTCACCCAAAGACATGCTTATTGATTTTTAGAGAGAGGGGAAGGAAGGGAGAGAGAGAGGGAAAGAAACATTATGTGAGAGAGAAACATTGATTGGTTGCTTCCTGTACGTGCCCTGACTGGGGACCTAGCCCGCATGTGCCTTGACCAAGAATCTAACTATGATCTTTCAGTTTATGGGATGACGCTCTAACCAACTGAACCACACCAGCCAAGGCCATTGTAGAAACTTTTCATAATACAAATAAGTAAAAGAAAAATTCTAAAATCACAGTTTTATCATTAACCACTAGTAATTTTTAGGACAAAACCCCCAACAATAATGAAAATGTAATAACATCGGTATAGTAAATCTTGAAAGAAGAATTGACACTTAGTAAGAAGGGCTCCTGGTGGCTAACTGGGCTCAAATAAAATATCTGATCTTAGAAAATGAATAGGTGCCTCTCACGCAAACTGCACTTCCCTAGAGAGGCCTGGGTGCTTCTAACCCGCCAGCCTGCACTGTGTTTCTGATACCTGAGCCAGCCCTTATAAAGGAGTTCCTGGGGTCCTATTTCAACCAATAGAACTGAGGCTTTCTCCATCCAATCACAGCTGTGCAGCTCTGACCAATCAGAGCAGCTCTATTCTGACCAATGAGGACAGTGCCTTGGAACCAATCAAATTGTGTGGGTTCAGAGTGCTTGTGGAACCGGGGGTGGGAACTTCTGCACATATAAGCCAGATCTCCTGCAGCTCCAGAGTGCACTCTCCAGGGAAGGCTGATTTTCCCTGGCTGAGCTGAAACACCGGAACTCTTGCCAGAACAGAGTGAAGCAGACCATCACAGAGTGGACTAGACCAGCCCAGTGCAAAACACAGAGCAGGGCTGTCCAGCCTCCTGGCCCCAGAGCTATTCTACAGCTGTGCTGTATCACAATTAAGCTCTTTTGCATTAAATAAAGTTTTCTTCTTCACTGCACCCCCAGTTTGGGATTCTTGTGGGTGTTGAACATCAATGACCATTGGTTGATAGTATCTGGAATTGTCCTCAAGAATACATGTAATTTTACTGGTTATATTTCTTCATCTGCTCATAGGTATTTATTTTTTTTCAGAGTTCACTAAAGACTAGAATTTGAATCACTGGGAAACAGTTTGGGAAATCAGACTTTCTTATGTTTTTTGTGAACAATAAATTCATTTACTTCCTTCAGTTCATGTGTTCTCTAGGAAATGAAAATAAATCATTATCTAATTGAGATATCCTGTATGTCATAGAGACAAGGAGATTTAAACCATGTTTTGAATTCTTTATATTCCCTCACCTGCTTTTTATCAGCAATTTAATGGAAGCATATTTTTTACTAGCTAGCTGTCCACTTGTGTTTCCTGTGCAGGCACCGAATCTAAAATGACTTCAATTCCAGAAGGGTCTGCTTGGCCACTCTAGAATTGCGATCTATTTTACCCCCTTCTTATTTTGAGCTTTCACTGGGTTTGTCTCTGTTCATTTTCTAACATCAGATATTTCATTCTTTTTCCATGTGATGCTAACTAACATTTATGATCTTTGTTTCTCTTATCATTTTCTCTTGTTTGATTTAATTGACCCTCCTGTTTTGTTTATCATATTTTGAAAATGAATTTTCCTAATTCCATGTTACTTTCTCCTAACATCAAGGGTTTATTGCCTTCGTGAAATACTACTCTTCTAATAACCAAAGTGGACATAAAAGTTTCATAGATGCTTTGTTTTCTTTCACACATAGGATTTTTGCTATTGGCTATACTTATCTCTGTTTTCCACTAGTAAAGGAGATACAATTAAAATGCCAAATTTTCTAAAATCTGGTAACTCCCCACTGGTTTTCTGAGTTCTTTTTATTTTTATATTTAAAGTTTTAGGAGGACAATATTCTCTTGATTGACTGCCCGGGGCTTCTGTCCCCATTCTGCTGGATCATGATCTTTTTAACCGAGAAAGATTCACACTTTACTTCTTGTGTGAAGATTTAGCTACAGTTTTGTTGAAGGAGTGGAAGATTATATACTTACACATGACTGGCAAGCATGATTGAATAAAGAGAGTTAACAAATATTTATGGAATTTCTAGTACGTCCTAAGCACTGTTCACCTATGAATAGGAGAGACGTGACCCCTGCTTACAAAGGAAGTAATGGTCTAGTGAGAAAGATGAATAGATACCTGTTGCAATAGTATCTGTGATTAGAGTAAGCGCAGTGTTAGAGCAGAATAGAGGAGGCTACAGAGAGATCTGATCAGATAACTGGGGAGGTGTAGGAAGGGCCAGAGGAGGAGGTTGCCTGAGGCAATGGTACAAAGCCTAGGATGGGATTGTCTGAGAAGCTATCCACTTCTGGAGTGGATGGAGTTTTGGGCCAGAAGATTTAAAATAAAAGAAGGGCAGAGACTGGCTTTTAGGCTCTCTTCTTCAAGGATATCTGGATGATGGTGTTGCAGCTGCCTGCATTTCCCAAAGGACAGTATTTTGGGTGGGAGAGGAAGCTCTGGGAGCAGCCTAGGAGTGGGCTAGCCTGGCAGAGGGTGGCAGGGTTATTCTTCCTTGGCTGTTCTAGAGAGGACAAGCTCAGAACCCTGCCATTCTTCCAAAATTGTGCAGCTGTTGTATCATACGTTGTTGTAGTTTGTAAACTAATCCTATGGATATAAGATAATTAAAAACTAACAGCAGGAATGATAGGGGAACTCAGGAATTTAAGATTTTAGCTTTAATTGATAGGCTTAAGCGACTAATGTATGTGGAAAGCTGTTATTCCAAAATTGTGTAGCTCTTGGATAAAGACTCCTTTCTTTTATCATCAAACCATTGCTTCTGGAATTTTGCCCAGAGGGTGGCAGCAGGCAGGACCCCACTTGCTGTTTGGTAGCAATAGGATGAATGCACTGAGCTTCAGGGACTGGAAGAGGTAAGGAGTGGGGAGAGTATTCTAGAATAATAAGAGAGCTGAAAAAAAAAATTAGAGTCCTGAGAAGGGAGTCTGGAGAACTCCGAGGACTTGATGTAATTGATGATGTTGTGTGAGCATTGGGAGAATGAACATTGTTGGGAAAACAGAGGAAGATGTGACGAGATTATGAATGGTTTGTGTGTTGTGCTGAAAAATTTGCACATAATCCTGAAGATGCCGAGAAGTCCTTGAAAAATTTTAAGCAGACATGTAGTGATCAGATTTGTAATTTAGAATGGGTGCTTTAGCAGAGAAGGATGCTGGTACGGTGCAGAAGTTCCTTTTTTAGATGTGTAGAGGGTATTTCTCATATAAAGAGCCTAGAACCAGTGGAGGTCAGAGGGATCAGGACCACCCACCAACCCCTGAACATTTACCTTTTTTTCTCCTTTTCCTTCACCTTTCTTCTTTTTCTTCGTACTGCCTCAGCCTCCTCCTTCTCTCCAAAATTCTCTGAAGAAGCTCTTGAAACTTGAACAGTTTATGGGCAGTTAAAAAAATTGGCAGTGAATACTTCCCAATTTAGTTGTGAACGTCTTCAGTCCTTTTCTTTATAGTCAATGTTAAATTACTTGCTGGCTGAATTTCCTTTTGCGCATGCTCAAAGCTCCTACTTCCCCTTTTGCTACCTGTAATTCTTTATCACTATCATTATCACCTTCAACACACGAAGGGGAAAAGTAGAAATTTAAGTAAATTGATTTTACTGTTGACTCGTGGTTCTAAATATTTAGAGTTTATTAGTAGAATGTGAAAACTTCAAGTGACCCGTGTGTAAGTCATAAAATCAATATAATGGGCCATAACTTGCTTTAAAAAAGAAAGAAGGCATTATCTATTAGAATAAAATACCAGAATGTGTGGAATTGATGGTATCAATATTGTTTTATGAAGCTTTTGTTTCATTTATGGGCATATGTTTATTCATGCAGATAATATAAAATATATATCTCACTATGGAAGGTAATCAAAAAATTAAAATTAGAAAGTAAAAAACAAATTTTTATAAGTTTGAAAAACCCTGCTCAAGATCAACATTTTAAAATTGTTTTAGTTTGAATAAAAAAATAGCTTTTTAAAAAAACTATAGCTTATTTTGAAAAATTCTGAGTGGGTCAGGCACTGTGTTTCGTGTTGAGGATATAACGGTGAATAAGACAGACATTGCCCTTTCCTCAAGAGGCTTCTATTCTAACTGACAAAAAGAAATTACCAAAAAAAAATTAATAAAATAACTTTAAACTGTGGTAAGTATTATGAAAGAAATACTCATGGTTTGGAGAATTACAGGGAAAAAATCTTTTTTATGGAGATTAGTCAGGAAGACTTCTCTGGAAATGTGACACTTTAGCTGTGACTAAAAAATAAAATGTTTGCAGGTAAAAAAGGAAGAAAAGGTGTTTGTGCGCTAAGGTTTCATGGCCGTAAAGGATGATACATGGTTTAGACACTGAAAGAACAGTTTGATGCAAGAATGTCCAAATTTATAGAAAATTTTATGAGTTTATTTGAGCAAAACTGAAGACATGCACAAAAGCAAGATCTTAAAATGTTCCAGAGAATGGCAGTTTTGCAGTTCTTTGTAAATAGCTGGAATCAAAGGAGGGACCATAAGGAAGATTCCATGAAATCCATTGGTGGCAGATTAAGGAGATGGAGAAAGCAAGGCAGGGAACTCCCCGTTTGGATTAAAAGTACAGTGGAGAGGTACTTCTTTTACATTGGTGGGTGCAAGCTAGTTAATATTTAACATTTATAGCGAATAAGTGTGGTATACAGGCAAAAGATCATGTATTCTCTTGAGGGTGGTTATGCCTCTGAGGGGTCTGAAAAAGAGGATTATTCTGGCTTTTCACAGGTGTGCTAACCTAGATGCAGAAGAACAATGGATAGGTCTTGCCTAAGGCAAAGATAAACCTTTTTCTAAAGAAGTTATAGTCCTACATACCATGACCTGCCCAGTTAGGAATTTATGATCAGATTTCCCCATGTGGTTACTTTTGGTCACTGACCTTGACTGATTTATTACATAACTCCTTTTTGTTCACAGCTATGTGCCTGGAACTTAGTAAGTGAGAAAGGGAATGATGCAAAATGGAGTGGACTGGTGGTGGGGGCCAATTTTGTAGGGCATTGTAGGGCATTTTAGGACAAGATATGGGATTTGGGTTTTGTTCTGCAAGCCTGGCCTCAAAGTCCATACGTTTCCTTCAATCTATTTATTACTTTCTATCACTATGTACTGGCCACTTTTGTGCACTATTTCAGATCCCCTGGCCTCATTCATCTCCTGAGACTTTGGCTATGAAGGGAAGAAAGAGCCTTTTCCCTCTACCTTCCCAGGTTCACTGGCTGGGCCCTCCAATTAAACTGATAAAAAAAACCAAATTAGCAAGAGAGAGAGAGAAAAAAAAAAACAGATTTAGGTATATATACACCCTGGGGGTGGAGGGTTCACAAAGAAATAAAAGCCCAAGGAGGTGGCCAGATGATTGAAGTTTGTATATCATTTAGGCTAGACAAAGGAAAAGGGGTTTTGAGTTTCTAGGTAGAAGAGGCAAATTATGGAATGGCCAGGGGAGGGACTGTCCAATAAAGAAGGGTTATCTTGCTATGCAGATAAGAGCTTTTCAGGTGACAACAGTTGCCTCTGGGTGTAGCTTTCTCCCAGGTAAGAGACACCTTTACAAACGAATATTTCCTTTTCAAATGTAAATTTATTTTCCAAAAGAGGAAATTTATACTCTATTTTTAGGCAGATGAAGGTAAAGAGCTTTTCCTTCATTCGCTGGTTCTCAATTGCCTTTAGCTCAAAATAGCCCTCATGACAAATAGGCATATTTTGGGGTGACATATCCTGCTATCCTTTATTCTACTCTTTGAAGCTTCTTTTTTCTTTTTCAAAAAGAGGAATTTCCATGGGAACAAAAGGAAAACAAAGGTTAATGGATGAAATAAACTGTAAACCCAGTTTTGGAGACCAGAAGGAAGTCGGCCTGAAAAAACTTGTAGATGTGGGGCTCCAGGCATTTTTGGATGTCGGAGTGAGAATGGCAGTGACAACCCAACTTTTAATTTCCCCATTTCTGGTTTGAATGTCTTTGGTCATGGCATATACACCGGCGTCACAGTCATGGTTCAGAGAAAAGAGAAAAAATGTTCTTTAATCTGGAAAGTACCACTGTAAAGAACAAGCAATGTTTCAAACAAACAAAAAAAAAAAAAAAGAAAAATTGTAATTACTCTCGTGAGTTCATTCAGTCCCAGGAAAATAATTATTGTTTTGCTTGATATTGGTTTAGCAGTTTTATGAACCCATCCGTTTCTGCATTTAGAGTTTTGGAAATCTTTACCCACTCAGGTGGCACGATCTTAAAGTTATTAGAAACCTGTACTCCAGAGTACTACCAGAGTCTTTTCTATGAACTTGCCCCAAGATGAAAACATTTTTCACTTGCAATTGATTGCAAAATCTTTCAGGAAAAAATCAGAGTAAAGCATTAGCTGTGTGAATGACGAAAGACTTAAAAGTGGCCATGGTTAAAGATCTGGTGAGAGTTCATTCTAGCACAATTAACAAGTAAATTAGGTTATTTCTGCAACATACAACATTTTATAGTAAGTAGAATTCTGACTGATAAAATGTTACGACATATTATGAGTAACAAAGATGTTGACAAACTTCTAGGAACTTCATGCAATGTCTGAAACACATAATAATAACACATATCCATGAAAGTGTAACTTGAAGAAGGTTAAGCATCACTTTTTACATGACAATGCTTCCCATATAATTTAATACGTCAAATAAACTGAATTAGTTTAACATCTTTCTTTTACAAAGTGATAGAACAAATTTATTTTGAGAGAAAAATAAAAGACCCTATTTAGAATCTGATTTTCAGAAATTTGTCATAAAGTCAAAAATTTTGGACACCTTGCCCTGGCTAGTGTGGCTTAGTTGGTTGGAGTGTAGTTCCATAAACCGAAAGGTGGTGGGTTCGATTCCTGGCCAGGGCACATGCCTAGGTTGTGGGTTCAGTCCCCAGTTGGAGCATGTATGAGAGGCAACCCCTTGATGTCTCTTTCTTGCACTGGTGTTTCTCTCCCTCTCTCTCTCCCTCCCTTGCCCTCTCTCTAAAACCAATAAGCATGTTCTTGGGTGAAGATGAAAAAAGTTTGAACACTGATTAAATAGGATCACAGGTCTGTATGAAATAATACTTAGTAATCTATTTAACCAAAATGACAATAAAAGATTTTATGACTGTAAAAAATAAACTTAGCAGTTTTCATAGTAAAAAGACTCAGTTTTCTTAAGTAATCAAAGACATAATAAAGACAATACAAAACACAAGAAATTATTTTGATAAGACACAGAATCTTTGTTTCCTAGGTGGATTACTCAACAGGTAAAGAAAAACCTTCTACAGTCTCTCATTAAAAACAGAGCAGTAATCAAAACTCCAGTTTTGTGTCAATATGTTACCAGCATGGGGTTCTTGTGTTCCCCAAGATAGCAATCAAGAGTAAACCCCAGAGAAAGTTCCAGACAGATTTTATTTACCTTATGCTTGAGCACAAGGGAGACAGCACAGAGGAAAGGAAGGTCCTCTGAATAAGCTTAGGGGCTGGCTCTGCCTGGCTGCTTTTATAAGCTAGGGACTAAGGTAGGCTTTTTGGAAAAGGTGGGTTTTTTGAGAAAGGCAGGTTTGCAAAATTTTCCATCTAATTGCTGAGTGACTTTTTTCCAGCTGCGTGCGTGGTAACTATGTCCATGCCTACACCATGGGGGCAAGATGGCAGAGTGCTCATTACTGCCACCCTAGGACGGCTGCATAGCAGTCAGGCCTTGGTCCGCTGTGCATGTAGGTCAGTAGTTTAAGCAGGTATTTAGAAAGGAGATGAAATTAGCTACCTCTCTGTTTTTGAGGAGAGATTGAAGGGGTAGTGATATTTTTTTTCGGTCAGTTTATCCCTAGTTCCTTCTAACCACTTGGTCTTAACTTGGTTTCTTGGCCACCAGGTATTCTTCATTCCCCAGGACTGTATGCTGTCTCAAGTACTCTATTAATATTAAAGTTCATTTAACACCCTTAGGATAAATTTAATTTTAGCCAACTTGACTACATGAGACAACCTTTTTTTTCTTCTTTTACAATTTCCTATATCCATCTTGGGTTTTGTCCTTAATTTTCCTCTTTTGCATCTGAAATTACCTTTAAATAACCTTAAACTGCTTTAGGACAAAATTACTCTTCTTTTCTTAACAATAACACATCCTTCATATCTTATACCTTGCCTTACAAAAATACATTTTATTTTCTTTGCATACTTTTCATAAAGAATTTCCTCTTCACCCTTATTATTCTTAGTGATTTATTTACATATATTGAGTAGAATTCATAACCCTTAGTAGCCTTAATCTACAGTGAAAACAAGGCAGTAGGCAACTGTGAACTGTGTTATAGATATCGGCATTCTGTAGTAGATAAGAAAATTTATGAACATACTAATACTATTTTTAGAGGCATGTTTCTGCATAGTACAAATTTCAATGTGGTAAAAGAATGTTTACTAGCACACTCAAATTTTTTAGTCTCTCTGCAATAACAGTCCAAAAGTAGATAAATTTATGTTTAGCAATTAATATTTAAGTATTTTCTCGTATTTGGAAATGCTCTAGAGAGTCAATGAATATCCATCATTTAACTTAACTAAGTATAACTTTGAAGTTTTGTAACCAAAAAAAAATTGGAAGCTTTTTAAGTGGAAAGGATCGTATAAGCTTTTATCCCATTTGATCCCATTTGCATCCATGTACTTCATGTGTTCTTAACCATTGTGCTGGGATTGTTCATAAAAATTTCATGAGACTTTATTTTTATTTTTTTAGTATTTTTAATTGATTATGCTATTACAGTTTTTCCAATTTTTCCCCCTTTATACCCTCTCCACCCTGCACCCCAACCCTCCGGCATTCTTCCCCACCCTTAGTTCATGTCCATCGCCTGTACATATAAGTTCTTTGAGTCCTCTGTTTCCTATACCATTTTTTATCTCTCCCTGTCTATTTTATGCCTACTAATTATGCTTCTTCTTCCCTGTACCTTCCCTCCCATTCCTCCTTTCCCCTCCCCACTGAAATCCCTCTGTGTGATGTCCATTTCTGATTCTGTTCCTGTTCTGGTTGTTTGCTTAGTTTTTGTTTTTGTTGTTTTTCTTTTATTTTAGGTTCATTTGTTGATAGTTGTGAGTTTGTTGTCATTTTATTGTTCATATTTTTGATCTTCTTTTTCTTAGATAAGTCCCTTTAATGTTTCATATAATAATGGCTTGGTGATGATGAACTCCTTTAATTGACCTTATCTGAGAAGCACTTTATCTGCCCTTCCATTTTAAATGAAAGCTTTGCTGGCTAGAGTAATCTTGGATGTAGGTCTTTGCCTTTCATGACTTCAAATACTTCTTTCCAGCCCCTTCTTGCCTGCAAGGTTTCTTTTGAGAAATCAGCTGATAGCCTATGGGAACTCCTTTGGAGATAACTGTCTCCTTTTCTCTGGCTTCTTTTAGGATTCTCTCCTTATCGTTAATCTTGGGTAACTTAATAATGGTGTGCCTTGGTGTGTTCCTCTTTGGGTCCAACTTCTTTGGGACTCTCTGGGATTCCTGGACTTCCTGGAAGTCTATTTCCTTTGCCAGATTGGGGAAGTTTTCCTTCATTATTTGTTCAAATAAGTTTTCAATTTCTTGCTGTTGTTCTTCTCCTTCTGGCACCCCTATAATTCGGATATTGGAACATTTCAATTTGTCCTAGAGGTTCCTAAGTCTCTCTTCATTTTTTTGAATTCTTGTTTCTTCCTTTTCTTCTGGATAGATGTTTATTTCTTTCTTTTGCTCCAAATCGTTGCTTTGAGTCCTGGTTTCCTTCCTATCACTGTTGGTTCCCTGAATATTTTGCTTTATTTCACTTATGTATCCCTCATTTGTTTTTTCATTTTTCAACCAAGCTTAGTTAGTTTTGATTACCAGAGCTTTAAATTCTCCACCAGATAGGTTGGTGATCTGTTTCTCACTTAGTTCTTTTTCTGGAGTTTTGCTCTGTTCTTTCATTTGGGCCATATTTCTTGGTTTGGGGGCCCCTGATAAGTTGTAAGGGCTGGGGCCTTAGGTATTCACCAGGGTGGGGCAACCCTCTTTGCTGTTGCCTGTGGGGAGGGGGTGCAGAGAGGGAATAATGCAGCTGGCCTGCTCATCTCTGGCCCACTTTTCAACGGACACTCCTGTGAGACTGGGAGTTTCTCCCACCCTAGCAACCCCAGCCATAGCCCAGAGTCAGCTCTGAGTCTCAGTTTTCCCCTTCAGTAAACCCCTCCTGCACAGCCTACCATGCTAGGCAGCCAGCCCCACTCCCAAGCCTGCAGCTTCACCGTGCTTTTTCTGATTCGGCCATGCGGTCTGCCGCCTTATGGTCTGGTTGTTCTCGTTGATTTTTCCTTTAATTCCTTGGTTGTCGGAGTTCCATGCAGTTTGATTTTCTGGCACTTTTGGTTGTTTATTGATTTTAGATTGGTCGTTATGCTCCTTTTGATTGTTTGAGGAAGCAAAGGGTTTCTATCTATGCCTCCATTTGGCCGGAACTCTGAGACTTTAAACAAAGCTTGCCATCATTTAAAGTAACTTTCTTGGTAACAAATTTTGTAACATCATATATTTAGCCAACATTAAACATAACAGAAATAAAGAACCTAAAAGTTAAACATATGACTTAGGTTGAATTTATAATTTTAATCTTAAACAGCTGGTAGAGATAACATTAACCTATTTGACTAATTAACTAAAGTAGAATGAAATTGTGTCTGTATTATATGTAATGTTGACAACTCTGAAGACATATCTAGTTTCACTTAACCAAGAATATTAAGGAAGTATTATTACCAAAGATTATCCTAGATCATGTAGATTTGAAAAAAAAATATTTGGGTTAGTTTCTATTTTTCTGACAGATTTAGGAATACTTTACATATAAGTGCTAATTCTTTCTAAACTAATTACAGCAGAGTTCTTTTGGCAATACCATCTGAAGGTAGAAAAATGCCACATATACAAATCTTATATATATAGACATACATAAGCATACAGACAGACACAAATAAGAGATCTTAGAACTTTCATTTAAAAATTTTACTCATGAGTCACATACTTCCAGTCATGATGGAGATATAGGTAAACATGCCTTGCCTCCTTGCACAACTACATCAAAAATCACAACAAGACTACAAAACAAATATCACCCCGAATCATCGGACAAGTGGAGCTGTATGGAAGTCCAACAACCAGGGATTTAAAGAAGCCACATTCATCCAGACTGGTAGGAGGAGCAGAGATGCAGAGACATGTAGAGAGCTGTGGAGAGGTAGAGAGGTGCAAAGAGGCTCAGAGACATGGAACGGGTGGTCCCACATCCATGGGTGGTGGAAAAAATCAGGACGGATACCTAGGGAGTGAGGGATCCCAGCCCCAGTCCAGACTACCTAGCCTAGGGTTCCAGTACCAGGAAGATAAGTCCCCACAACTTCTGGCTATGAAAACCAGTAGAGGTTGGGATGGTGGAAGAAACTGTGGGATTCTCAGGAGACTCTTTTAAAGGGCCCACAACAGATTTAGAACTTATGCAGACTCACTCCCTCTGGGATTCAGCACCAGGGCAATAGCTGGAAGGGCACCAGTGGCATATAGGGAGAAACTGAAGTGACTGGCAACAGGGCAAGTGCCAGGAGACAGCTTCTTCCTGGGCAAAACTCCAGAGGCCAGGCAGTGGCATTATCCCTTCTCCAAGCCCTCCCTCCCACAGAGCCACAGAGCCACAGAGCCACACAGTAGTGACATGGGTTGCCCTACCCTGGTGATTACTTAAGGCCCCTCCCCATATAACTTACAGGTATACTTTTCTACAATAGACCATGCTACCAAGACAGGGAATCAAAGCAGCTCTATGTGAGACAGGGAATTAAAGCAACTCTATGTGATAGACAGCAACAAACACAGGGAGACTGCCAAATTGAGGAGACAAAGAAATATGGCACAAATGAGAGAACAGAACAAAACTCCAGGAAAAAAACCTAAACAAAATGGTAATAAGCAATGTATCAGATGCAGAATTCAAAACACTGGTTATCAGGATGCTCAAGGAACTTGTTGGGTACTTCAACAGCATAAAAAAAGACCCAGGCAAAAAATTAAGGTTATATTAAGTGAACAAAGAAAAACCTACAAAGAACCAACAGTGGAGGGGATGAAGTTGAGAATCAAGTCAATGATTTGGAACACAAGGAAGGAAAAAGCATTCAATCAGAACCACAGGAAGAAAAAAAAAACCCTAAAAACGAAGATAGGCTTAGGAACCTTTGGGACATCTCAAACATACCAACATCCAAATCATAGGGGGGCCAGAAGGAAGAGGAAGAGCAAGAAATTGAAAACTTATTTGGATAAATAATGAAAGAAAACTTCTCTAATTTTGGTGAATGAGATAGACATACAAGTCCAGGAAGCAGAGAGAGTCCTAAACAAGATTGATCTAAAGAAGACCACACCAAGACACATTATAATTAAAATGCCAAAGATCAAGCATAAAGAGAGTATCTTAAAAGCAGAAAGAAAAAAGCAGATAGTAACCTACAAAAGAGTTCCCATATGACTGTCAGCTGATTTCTCAAAAGAAACTTGCTAGAAGGGACTGGCAAGAAGTATTCAAAGTGATGAAAAGCAAGGACCTACAACCAAGATTACTTTATCCAGCAAAGCTGGCATTTAGAATGGAAGGGTAGATAAAGTGCTTCCCAGATAAGCTAAAGCTAAAGGAGTTCATTATCACCAAGACGTTACTATATGAAATGTTAAAGGGAATTATGTAAGAAAAAGAAGATCAAAATATGAACATTAAAGTGGCAATAAATCCACCACCATCAACAACTGAATCAAAAAACAAACTAAGCAAAAAGGCAGAACAGGAACAGGATTGTAGACATGGAGATCATTTGGAGGTTTATCAGTTGGGAGGAGGAAGGGGGAGAACGGAGGAAAAGGTACAGGGATTAAGAAGTACAAATTGGTAGGTACAAAGTAGACACGGGGGATGTTAAGAACAGTATAGGAACGGGAGTAGCCAAAGAACTTATATGCATGACCCATGGACATGAACTAAGTTCGGGGATTGCTGGAGGGAATGGGGGTACCAGGTGAAGGGGGCAAAGGGGGAAATTGGGACAACTATAATAGCATAATCAATAAAATATATTTAAAAAATTTTAATCATGAATTGAGCATAATAACACAAAACTCACTAGTTTATATATTAAATTGTGTTTCTGGCAGATAGAACAAGTGAAGGTTACCTACTCAATAGGTGGCTACAACTTTTTATGAATATTTCTGGAGAAGACTTTTAAGATTTTTACTTGCTCTTGATAAGTAATCTTATGAGGACTGTACACTAAATTTTGGATGAAGGATTCTTTGCAAATATCTAGCAGTTTGTTTCCAAAAGCTTCTTTTATTTTGTTCAGTCTCAGGCAGTTGTAGGTGGTTGCTGTAGCTGAAAGTTATCTTTTGGATGTTTACATTTTAAGGGAATGATAAGATTTATACCTTCAAGGCACAGACAAAGAATCTAAGTTTTCTCTAAGAAGGAGTTCAGAGGCATATTTGCTTAAATCTAGGGCAATTACTACTTAAGGCTTCTTTTTTAAAAAATTTAGTGTAGGGCAGACCAAGAATTATTTATGGCAGAAGTCCAAAATACTTTCACAAAGGTCTTTGCTTGGAAAGTCCTAGAGCTGATGGGATCTGATTACACAGTAAGGAACAGTAAGTATATCAGCCTTGCTGTGTGTTCTCAGGACCTTTGTTAAGGCTATTTCCTGGCTATCAGTATTTATATAAGTCTCACAAAAACTGTCTTTGCAATCCTTAACATTTTTTTAAGTCTGATCTCTATCTCCTAATCTTTCTAATAGAGGTTTGTTTTTTTTTTTAATAGGTCAGCCAAAGCACTCTCCAGTTCTTTTCAATTCGTTTTTTCCCATAGGTACTAATAGGATATTTGTTTAAGGTGAGAGCTTTCTTTAAAAAAAACCCTAAAGGCCATATTTGACAAGCCCATGGCTAACATCATACTCAATAATGGCAAACTGAGAGCTTTTCACCATAGATCAGGAACAGGACAATAATGACAGATTTCACCACTTCTATTCGACATACTACTAGAAGTCCTAGCAAGAGCAATTAGGCAAGAAAAATAAACAAAAGACATCCAAACCATAAAAGGAAGAAAATGGTCTCTATTTGCAGATGACATGATATTACATATGGAAAACCCAAAACCATTAGAACTAATAAACAGATTCAATAAAGTTGCAGGATACAAAATCAATGTAAAAAAGTTGGCTGCATTTCTATGCAGTAATAAAAAACTATCAGAAAGAGAATTAAGAAAATAATCCCATTTAAGTTTTAAATTTTTTAAAAAAGGTTTTATTTATTTATTTTCAGAGAGAGGGGAAGGGAAGGGGAAAGAGAGGGAGAGAAACATCAATGTGATTGGCTGCCTCTTGCACACCCCCAACTAGGGACCTGGCCCACAACCCAGGCATGTGCCCTGATTGGGAATCAAACCGGTGACCCCTCAGTTTGTAGGCCAGTGCTCAATCTACTGAGCCACACTGACCAGGGTAAAAATAATCCCATTTAAAACTACAACAAAAAGAACAGAATCTTAGGAATAAATTTAACCAAGCAGATGAAAGACCTGTACATTGAAAACTATAAGACATTGGTGAAAGAAATTGAAGAAGACACAAATAAAAGATACTCTGTGTTCATGGACTGGAAGAACTAATACTATTAAAATGTCCAGACTATCCAGAGAGTCAATGTGATCCCGATTAAAGTTCCAATACATTGGAACTTCAGGAATAGAAATAGGACAATCTTAAAACTTGTATCACACCACAAAAGACCCTAAATAGTCCAAGCAATCCTGAGAAGAACAAAGCTGTAGACATCACACTTTCTGATTTCAAACTGTATTAAGAAGTTACAACAATCAAAATACTTGAACCCCTTACTCTCTCAAGCACACTAGGCATGCTCCCAACTCAGGACCTTCCATTTATTGTACCAGTAGACAGACATGTGATGGTCCCAGGTCTCCATGTGGGTGGCTCCTTCCCCTGCCTCAGGCCTTTGCTCAGATGCTACATTCTCTGTGACATCTCCCTGACCTCTCTCCATCCATGCCAACTATAGCCCATGATCCTTCCCTTTCCAATGTTACTTTTCTCTAGGACACATCCTATTATTCTGGAAGAAGTAAGGGTTGCTTGAGTGTGATAATAATATGGGTGTAATAATTTGTAGTTTTAATTTGAATATTTTACCTAAAACATCACATGGTGTGTTTGAGTGTGATATTGTTATGTTACAGAATTACATGCTTAGGATTTTGTAATAAAAGATTTTATAATAAGGTGTATTATTTGTGCTAGATCCTGTATTACGTACATTAGCCCCAGATATAAGGCACCGGGCTCTCAGCCTCTGCCCAGGCCCCTGTTCTCAGCTCATCACCAGCTCAAGATGCCAAAATTTCACAAGATGCCAAATCTGAGAGAAATAGTGTTTTTGTTCAAGGTCACAGGAAGCTGAACCATGGAGAAACTGAGTGATTTGCTCAAAGTCCACACAACACAACTGAGATTCAAATTCATGTTGTCCTGACCACAGATTTGATGCGATTTCTACTCTAATATTCCAAGTCTGTAATTCTGTCCTGGATCAATTGCTTACATATTCCTTAATTCTGTAGCAGTAGTTCCTGCCTCTTCTCCTTGGCCAGCCAGGCTCAGGACTCATAAGCCAGTTGTTCAGGTTTGCTTCAGTCCTTTCTGACTGTGCTAACCTAGCAAAACTGGGGCTCACTGAATGGCTCTGCCTGGTTGTAAAACCAGGATTAGGGAGTCTAAAAATGCATGTCCTCAATACAGCTCATCTGCAAAAATATAGATAAAGACTCAGGCTGTAAATACCCAGAACCAAAGACTTAGCTTATATAGAATTAAATGCAGCTAAGAACTTAAAACCAAGTTTCAGTCAAACCATTTAAATATGTCATCCTATAGCTTTAAAAATACCATGTCCCTTTCAAAGATACACATTTTTTCTTATTACTTCTTACTTCTAAGAAAGAAAGCCTATCTTTTAAGCACTGTCCAAAATCCTTATATAACTGCTTATTAAATACCTTCTATGTATGTAAGAAGTATAATGCTATTTCTTCCCTTCCTGTCCATTCATAAGCTAATATTTAGCTTTCTTTATAAACTTTCATCGCTCTTAGTCATTCATCTTCATTCTTCTTCCCTCCCATCTTTCACAACCTACTCCCACTCACAGAAAACTCATTATTACTAGGGGTCCACTCTGCCTTTTCTTTCCTTGTGGCTTCCCCACTTCAACTACAGTCAGCAGAGAGTTTGAAATTCATTTCTTTGTACTACCACAGATTGTAGATGTTCAAAAGCTGGTGACTAAGATAAGGTAGAGAAGCCCCATTCATGGTTTGAACCAGAGAAGGGGAACATATTATCAGATGCCCCATTTTAATGGCATACAAATAACATGACTCAAACTGGTTTGGGTGCAGTCTGCATACATCAGAGAGGAGGAGATGGACTGCTGACTTGGCAAACAGTTGTAAATAAAAGCTGACTCTGGTTTGGCACCTCTAATTACACCCAAGCCATAGCTTGAATTTTGATTGTCTCTCAGAAAGAAAAAAATGAAGGGAGGAAGGAAAGAAGGAAACAGGAAGATGAAATTTTATTTTTTACTAATGGGATAGACTCAGACTTTCAGTGTTTTTATAGAATTGATTTTAAACTGGGATTTCTATTACAGAAGACACCCATGAAAATATCTGGCAGAATAAAAAACAATATAATCATCTAGACTTCCACAACTGTCTCACAGATTCCATAGGAAGCCTTAATTCCAAGGCTGAATTAAAATTTGCAATCATTAGAACAGAAACAATCCTTCTTCCCAAATCTACATGTCATAGCTAGATCAATTTAACAGGTGTTTGATGAAAACTTACTAGGTAGAAAATACTATGTTCAGTATAGCAGAGGAGGAAAACCTTTTTTTCTTCTACCTTTTTAGGTTCACGGCCTGCTCCTACCCCCAATCAAATAGATAAGAAACAGATTCACAAGAGAAAGTTTTAAATTAGGATTGTGTAGATGACAGAAGCCCAAGTTGATTCATCTAAAAAGGAAAAAGTGGGAATTTATTTGCAAAATTAGGTTACTGACCCACCTTTGGGAAGAACAGAGATAAAGTCAGGTGGGCAAGATTGAATTCGGGCCTCAGATATCATTCTTCCTCCATATCCTGTGTTTGGGGGTAGCCTTTATAATTTCTTATTATACAAAAACTCTCTCCAAGCTTGAGGGTCATTGCCATAGCCAGTTCTTCTGATGTCCACCTCTGGAAAAGCTAGAACTTGTCCAGAGATGGACCATGGATGAACATGGGTCACATGTCTATCTGTTGGATCAGTCACTACACCTGATATATATGAGGTGTGGTTTTTGGCAGCTCCCACCAGAAACTCCTGGCTGGGTGGGGGTAAGGGAAGGTGTGACAGCGTGGCCGAAGGGGAACTCCTGTGGGTCGTGGAGCCGTGTCAGCTTTCCCAATGGCGGCACAGTAAAGAGGACAGAAGACTACACAGTGTGACTGGGATTCTGGGCTACTGTATTTGAGAGGATGGTGACGCCTTTAACAAATAGAGAAATGGGTGGGTAAAGTGATGAATTTTATTTTAGGCATCTTATTTTAAGGTTTATCCAACTTTATATGTAGCATTATGTCAGAGGATCTTTGAAATTGGGGTCTTTAATTTTTGGGAGAAGTTGCTTTTAAAACCATGACCTGGGATTCCTTAGCATATAGATTACGATGAAATGAAATGGACGAGGCTGTTCAAGGAGGACATGTTCAGAGAAGAGTGTAGAGGGCAGGATCCGCGAAACTGCTACAATCTGAATGGTAAGCCTAAAAGGGTAAAATGGAAAAGCAGACAGAAGAAGCTGTCAAATAACGACATTCAAGAGAGGAGGATGGGTGAGAAAGTGTAAAAGAGTCACTGAGTGCTTTGTAGGTTCCTTTCTACTTTCTTTAGCGAGTCCACAAGCCCTCTCTGGAGTACCTATGATGATCACTGCACTTCGATAGGGCACTAGGGGAGCTAGAAAAGAAAAAGAAGACTCCAATCCTTCCCTGAAGTGAAGACAAATTGCCGGGTCTCAAGGATGGGGTGAGGCGGCGGTGGGCTGTTTGAGATTATGCTGAGGTAGGGACCAACTCAGTCCTGGCTGGCCAGCACACTGATAATATTTGGCCCATTTGACACCTTTGGCATATGTGCCGGAAACGGCAATAAGAGAATTAGGGGAGAAGTGAACGTGATAACCCATGGAGGGATTTGCTTGTTAGTTTGTCGTAATAGAAAATTACACGTGCGACACAGTGCCTGATGAAGAAGTGGGAGATTTCAAAGTGCTCTCCTGGCCCAGAACAGGGCCAGGCTTAAAAATAGCATGTAATAATTGTCACTGTTTTAAAGAAAGTAATCCCCTTAGTTTGGGCTATTATTATTATTACTATTATTATTTTGGTTTATATATTTTTCCAGTCGTGTTTCTTTAGTAAACAATAATAGACTAGTAAGAGTGGCATCATTGGTGGAAAGGTCGCTGTGTGTGAAGGCAGGGACCCAGGATTGCAGTTATGACCATCACGCTCTCCCCTCCCCACCACACATACAAACTGTATGCTCCCGTTTTGCATCCTGAAATCAGCCACTTAATCTCTACGTTTCAGTTGCCTCAACTAATAAAAAGAGAATGCGAATACTCCACTGGCCTCAGGGCCAAAACCACTGTATGGGTGGTTTTCATGAGTTTCCTTCTGCTTTGATTTTGATCATACATCCATGTGACATGGGTGCCGGGGCTATGGAGCTCAGAAGATTGGTTCCTGCCTTCAGTCTGCGCTTGGAAACAGGAAACGTGCGATTTAGGACTTAAGTGCGGTGGTGGAGGCCGATGAGACAGACAGAGGGCATACAAAGACCGGGGGTCTCGCATCAGCCCAGGGAATTTCAGGGACTTCCTCAGGGGAAGTAACACTTGAGCTGAGCCTGAAAGGAGTTTCCATAGCAATAAAGAGAACAGAGGTTCCAGGCAAAGAGAATAGCACATGTTTTAAAAAGGAGACACATTTTGAGGAAGAACAAAAAGTAGTTCACATTAATGGCATGTAAAGAACAAAGTATGACGTTGTGAAAATTTGGGGCTGGACAGATGGTCAGGTATCACTCAGAAGAGTTATGGAGCGCTCCCTGGTTGAAGGACAGTGTGCTAGAGGCTGGGCTGAGGAGGAAGGACGGGATCCTGGAGAATGACTTGGAATGGCTTCAAACTAGAATTACAAAGGCTAGAAATGTCTTTTCCCACGATCTGGACAGATAGTATATGTGCAAATACACTGGAAAGAACAGAGGTGTAAGTCAACTGGAGTCCACACAGATCCTTTTGCCTCAGTCTGATCCATTCTGAAATCTGGTGGATACCCTGACTGGCAACCTCCCTGGTGATTTTTCTAGCACCTGACCCTGCAAACTGCCAGGCACTCCAGGTCCTGTTGACACCTTGGAGGCCAGCCATGACTCCGGGCTGTCTGAATGAACACACAAAGGAAAAGAAACAGAAAAAGAAAAAAAGAAATGAGGCTGTTGAGAGAATTCAGGGAAGACATAATAAAAGACAGTGGCGGTGGGGAAGGAGAGATATTTACGAGGTTGAATCAGCCCTTAGTTTATTGGATGAGGCAGAAACGGAAGGGAACAATGAAGGATCACTTCCAACTTCCTGGCTTGGGAAACTGGGTGGATGATGGTGGCATTCACTGAGATAAGAGGCGGCAGGTTGGTGGAGATATGTGACATGTTGGCATTCACAGATTTTATCCTGCCTTTGTTTTATGGGCACAATACCATTCCTAATCTTTCTGAAGATACTAAAGCACTTTGCTTTCTCAGGCTCTTGACTTCTGTAGAATTTGGAGTCTGCAAATTGAGGGAGTCTCTGGGTTCATTCTGGGCAGCATGACTCCTTCACTGGCTGTGTCTCATTTTCATGTGTTCTAAGGTGTAGATCAGTGGTCCCCAACCTTTTTGGCACCAGGGACCCACTGACAGGAGTGGGGGTGCGGGGCAGGAGGCGGAGCTCAGGTGGGCTTCCCTCTCTGCCAGGTCCTACCAGGCCACTGACCTGTACGGGTCTGCGGCCCTGGGGTTGGGGACCCCAGGTGTAGATTATTTCCCTCTGATCATCAGTTACCCCTCCTCATCCATCTCTTGACTTCTTCGTTGGAATCTCTACTCCTCTCCATTGTCGTTGCTGGGTGCGGTTGGTCATGCCCACACCTCTTTGTTGCCTTACCCTGATTTTAATATGGTTTTTGAAAAAAAAAGATAAATCGATTTGCTCAATCTGCCGGCTCCCAGTTTTGATTTTTGATGTGATATATTTAAAGTAGCTATGGAATGTCTAGGCTGATATGTGTAGCAGGCAATTAGCTGTATGTATGGACTTGGAATCAGGAGACCGATCTACATTACAGGTTAAGATCTGGAGTTACTGGTATAGACATGATGGGTGGGGATGAGATTACCTAGGGAGAGCAGGCAAAATGAGAAGAGACTAGGAATTAAGCCTGACGCCAGGGACCATCTCTAATTCAGGTCATTGTTTGTAGGATCCAATATTCCTCTAGCATTAGGGAGACTAATAATAACTCAGAAGTTTCCCCTTATGGGTAGAAAGGACTCAAATGGACTCTTTGAGTTCAGGAAAGTTGCATTTAATATACAGGGTGGGGTAAATGTAAGTTTACAGATTTTTTGGCATGGAAAATAATACAGTGATTCATAAAGAAGAATAAACTTTGTGTTTCATGTACTCACAACTGTAAGCCTAGTTTTGCTCCACCTGCAGAAAAAAGCTGGGAAAGCAGTCGTACAATGATTAGGTGTAACAACGTCGAACAGAGTGGGGGTAGGAGTTCCGAAGATGAGATAATTGAGGGCGTCATTATTTCCAGGTGATGCTATCTGATTTTTTTTTTTTTTGGTTCTGAGCCCATTTTTATGAGTCTGCGGAATACTGGCTCTCATAATCTGCTCTCCTATTTTCTACACTGAGACGTGGCTCTGATTCAAGGACCATTGTTCAGTGAGATGTGTTCTGATAGTCTCCACACATTCAGTAAATATTATTGAGGCTCTGAAATGTGTCAGACTCTGGGTAAGGTGCCAGGGATATGAAAATATATAAGATAACATTCTTGCCTTCAAAAAACCCAGACATATGCATCAACGCCCCCCACCCCCATGCTCAACTCAGGGGTGCTCACTGTCATTTTAGTAGCAAAGTTCTTGTCATTAGCTTTCAGCGACTTTGGCTATCCCTCATTCTGATAGGTAAATACGAAGGTCTTATTTTGGGGCCCAACGTGTCCATTTTGCGCTCCTTGTTAAGCAAAAGGTGAGGATTTTTTTTGAACACTGTCTTAAGAGTGATAGTTGTCACCCTGCCCTGATATAGTACAATGCCTGGTGCATGGTAAACTACATATTAGATTATTTAGTCTTTTTATTTTTATTACCTCAAATTATTATTATTAAGCAAGGATTCTTTCTAAGAAGGCACAAGCCACAGCACAATAGCATATTTTAAAGAAGGCCAATGAAAGCAAAGCTTTTTTAAAGAGTAAATTTAAAATAATTACAGTTGGCCAACAAGTCATTGGTTAAAAAAATATACAGCTGATCAAATAATGACTGTCTATCACCTTTCTTAAAAACATGAACATCCAGACATAGATGAATTATTTTAAACGTGGAATTTTAGCTGTTGTGTCTCTAATCTCGGGCTTTTAAAAAACCCCATGATTTTTTAAAGTCTCCAAAAGAGATAGGGAAATTTTAATTAAGTAAAGAATAAGGATGTAGGCTGCCACAGGGGTGAGGAGAGAATTAATCTAGTATAGTGTGTTCTTGTTGTTACTAAAACTAATTAAATTTGTAATTAACATGACAATAGAGATGGGATAAGAAGTAGGGAACAGGACCGCTTCAAATGATGGCTTTTTCTAGTTTAGGTAATTTTCAAAATGTCTTCATTCATTCATTTATTCATTCATTCAATTTAATTGATCCACTCACTCAACAAACATACCCAGCATGTGCCAGGCACTGTGCTAGGTACTGAGAATGTGGAGATGAGCTCAAGGCCTCTTCCTCCTTATGAAGGTGGCTTAATCGCTGAATGAGATCCCACCCAAGAAAGTCAAAGTGCAGCTGGAATACTCAAGATAAACCGGAGAGTGGCCTGCAGCCTGATTTTACTCAGGTGATCTGGTGCTGCCACCTGCCGGGTACTTTCTTTTTCACAGCATTTAACCATAGGCTTGGACGGAGAAATCCGAATTTCCTCGGTGGGCAAGGCTCCCATTTCCAGCTTTGCATGCAGGACCATGCACTTTTCCTTCACGAGCACACCTTTCCTCTTCCTCTCCACCAGCACCACATGGCACCACCCCTAACTCCTCCAGACTTGCAACCTCCTTTCTTGAAGGTGTGTTGAGTCACCTGTGCAGTGTGCCCAGGGCAATGGCCTCATTTCTCTCCCTCCCACAGAGTTTTGCCTGTGAGTCTCTGTTTGAAGGCTTTGGTCTTCGGTTTTCTTCCCGCTCTTGGGAGAGTTAGAGTTTCTTGCCAGGACGCTGGTAGTGTGTGCCGGAGTAGCTTAACACGGGCAGGAAGAGGCTGAAGGCCTTTGCCGCAAATGCTTCTGTACAGGGGAGCGGTGTTGTGAGTGGGGGTAGTTTACTTCCATCCTCTGGGCTGCTTCAGAATGCTGAGCAGAAGTCAGGGCTCAGGAGATTAAGCATTAAATAGGTCATTGGCTTTGCATCATCAGTTCCTGAAGTGAGTCAAATGGCTTCAGGGAGGGTGTCATCCCTGAAGAGGAGCCCAATAGTCCCAGGTCCACCAGGGATCGCGTGACTTCCTGCTTCATTTGGCCCTGCTTCCAGCCCAGGGCTTCCCATGAATTGCTAATGTTTGGCCTGGAAAACATTAACCTACTTGGTTAGTAGACTACTTGGACACAAAAATCATAGAAACCATGATTATTCTGGATTTTAGTAGATAAGAATGATTGTTGAAATATTAAAATATATTTTTTAATGCAATGCTTTATGGGTTTTTTTTAATCCTAAATTAAATCATGAAGTGGAAATATACTAAAGCATGTATACATTTATTTCTATCTGGTGGTCTGCCCCCGCCCCAAAAGTTCTTTAGGAAAACCAGGTTTATTCTTCTTGACTGTGAACCTTTAAAAACATATCCTCCGCTCAGTGCCCTGTGTTGAACCATGGGGAAGGCCAGAGTGGACACAGTATTAAATTAATTGCCGGATCTCTTTTCTGACACTATTCCTTGGTTCTTTTCCTTTCCTCGTTTAGCTTGACAAACCATCCCATCAACTCCTTTAGCTCTCTCTCTCCTCATTCCGATCTTTTCTCAGGCTCTAATTTGTGTGCTTCTATCTCCCTCCTCCTTGCTAAAATTAGTGGCCGTACGGCCCGCCTTCCACACAGCCTGCAACACTCCATACCTATATTGCTCTTGGATACAGCGCAGCTCAGCCAGCCGTGGCCCGTTGCTTCATCCCACTTCTGAGAGTAAAGGGATTTTTGTGAAACAGTAGTGTGGAACTTGGTATGGACTCTGCATGTCCTCGGTGCTCTAACAGACTAATGCGCCCCACAGTGAGTATGATGTCCAGCGTGTCCTTGAGGACAAAGGAAGCCCCAGAGGAGGGGGAATGAGGAAATGGGGAGGGGGCAGCAATAAGAAATAGGTCAGAGACGAAGAGCCCTGAGGATGCAAATGTGGGTAATATAAGAAAGAAGAAGGCAGGAGATGGGGTGAAGAGGGAGGGTGAGATTGTGGGGAAGTAGAGTCTCGAAGGTGAAGGGATATTATCAGAGGAAAAAGGAATCCGCTCCCCCAGCTGACAGTGGCCCTTGAAAGATTAGGACTCAGAAACAGTCAAGATCAAATGCTAATTCTTCAATATATTCCATAATGTGAACGGTTGATTTTAACCGCCCCGCCCCATTTCACATTTCATCACTTTCAGGGAGGTGCAGAGTTAAGACAGGCAGGAGGAAAGTGAAAGTTTAATCTTTCAAAATCATTTTTTTATGGATGCTTTTGAGAGTATCATTTGAAACTTATCGCTAAACTGACATCCATTTTTTCTTTTCACATTTTTATTTTATTTCTTAAAATATTACAACATTTGAACAGGTTCTTGGTTTCAAGTCAAACATATTGAAATACATAAGCAAAAAAAGATGGTCTCTCCTTCTTCCAAAACCACCCATTAAAGAGCTCGTGTTAACAGTTTGATGAGTCTTTTTATGTCGTTATGAAACGTATAAGGATCCTCTTCTTTTTTTTTTTTTTACAAAAAAAGAGATCATATATACACTTGCACTGTAACTTACTTTTTCATTTAATAAAATATATCAACATATTAATAGCTATATAATACTTCAAGCAATGGATATACAGTTCTTTATTCATCCCACTTCTACTGGTAGATATTAAAGATAGTCAAGCACTTTTGGAACCATAAATATTATCAAAACAAAAATATTTATACACATCTCCTTGCATCCCAGCTCATTTAAAAGATAGGTTCTTAAAATTGAGATTGCTGGGTCAAAGGGTTTGTGCATTTTTAATTTTAGTAGCTACTGCCAGGTAACTCTCCCAAAAGATTTGGGAGTGCAAACTTTGCATTATCACAAGAGGGCAAATAAAAAACTTTAGTAATTTCTCTATAACTGAACTCAGCTTAGCACACAAGCCTCTATTTTCACTTGTTTCCTGATAACTTAATTTACTCTCAGTCTTTTATGAGGAACTCAAATTCAATGTCCAGCCCTACTGTTCTAGTTCTTTTGCTCCCAGAAGGCCTGAGTGTGAGGGAGGCTCATCTGATGTGGTGGCATTAGGGTCGGGCGTGTGAGTTTGGGTCAAGGATGTCTCTGTCTGTGCTGACTTGTGTAACTCCTTCCTTCCGGCCTGGAGCACTGCTCTCTGTTCCTGCTGAAAGCTGCCATGGCCCCCATTGTCAAGGCAGAAAGCTGTACCTCCCGTGTCCTCATCCCAAAGGCGCATCTGGTGTGCTCACCTAGTCCAACGCCCACTCGGGGAGCCTGGCAATTCCAGCTCCTTCCCCTGCACCAGGCTGGGGTGTAAGAGCCTCTGTAAGAACCGGAGGATCTCTGCCCACCCGCAGCCCCGATCCTTGCGGATCACTGACCAGCTGCAGTGCACTCAGGCTGCGGTCTGAGGTTTACAGTCACTCAGGTTGTCTGGGAAGGCAGGCAATGGTTCTGTTTGCTCTGCAATGCCACAAGCTTATCTCAGCTTAGTAGCCCTTTGCAAAGATTCGGCCTTGGAGGGAGCACCAAGCAGCAGGAGGCCCCACAACTAAGGCCTCAGCACAGCCCCCACAATCCTTTGGGAATTAGTGTAGGGCAGACAAACGAACTCCCACCACCACCAGTGTCCAAGGTAGACCTTTTGGCTCACACACTCTTAGCATGTAGCTGTTATCTTTTTGGTTTCAAAATGACTGCTGCATCTCCTGGCAGTTCACACAGGAAGCAGGCAGAATTCGGAGAGTGCACCAGAGATTTACTTTCATATCAACAAGAAATGGTGGAAATCAAAGTTGGGCTTTTGTCTCCTCCTTAGGAGAGTCAGGTGAGGGAGAAACATACTGCAAATGATGACTGAGTCCACCAAAATAGAGTACCAGCCATATAATATGGCACAGAATAGAGACAGAAAATGGGCACTATAAGAAATTAAAAGATGTAAAATTGTCTGAAAATACTAAACCTCAGTAATAATCACAGCAATTTATGAAAAGCTGTTTGGCAGTATCAAAAATTCTTTACCTTTCGACCTGTTAATTTTTATTCTGGGGCTCAGTCCTAAGGAAATAACTCAAAACACAGATAAAAATGTATCTCCAAGGCTGTTTATCACAGTATCTGAGATTTTAACAAAATTGGATTCGGCCTAAGTAGTTGTCTAGGCCAGTTAGCTTCTTGTAGGCTGTGAGGTTGCCCAGTTGTTGGCCTGTGTTTTAAGCACATATAAAAAGCAGAGAAAGAACAAACTAATCTCATCAGCCACAGAGCTAAGGAACAGGATACACAGGCCTGCAGGACCACGGAAAAGCCCTGGTGGTAAGGGGCAGCCCTGTCAATCTTGTTATCTGGTCCCGTGAAAGTAGCTGTCTGCTGCCCTTTCCGCCATGCTCTGCCATTGGAATGACTCAGCTTCTTGTTTCTGCTGCTTCTGCTTCTCTTCTCTCTCCACTGCTGGCTCAGAGTGTCTAAAGCAACTGTTAGCTCTCTGCAGCCCTCTCCACCTCATTGGTGTTTGCTTGCTTTTGCTTTTTGGCTTCCTGATATGTTCCTGATCATTAGGCACTCTTGATTCAGGGGCTGTGTGCAGCCAGCATAAGAAAGAGATTGAAATTAAACACGGACCACATCAAAGTGCTTACAGCAGAGTTTCTGTAAGTATGAGCACTCTTGAAAGTACTGCTCAGATTTTAGGCTACTATCTTAAGGTCTTTTATAGTTTTATTTCGAGTTTTTCTTGAAGAAGCAAGCCATGCTCATTAGAGACCACTTGGGAAATACAAAAAATATCTGAGAGGATAAAATGACCCATAATACACACTCCAAAAATAATCATTATTGATAGGTTGTCTTTCTTAGGGCCCTTCTATGTGGAGCAGTTTTTTTCCCTTTTTCTCCACAATATGAGGAAGGAAATTTCTGTTACTCAAGTGACCAAAGAGTAGAGTATTTATGACCAAACATAAAAATGAACTAACTACATTCTCAGAGAAATGTTAAGGAAGCCATTCAAACTCTCTCGCCCATTCCAGCTTCATCTGTAACATTTGGGAATAACAAATGATCTTCAATTTTCCTCACAATCTTAGCAAGTAACCTTGGTTCTTACTCACCAAGGAAAGAGATGTTTTCAGACAATAAGATTCCAACTTCCTGTTTTTAAATCCACATGTTTAGCTGCATCAACTGAACCTCTCCCACTACACCTCTCTGTGGGTTCCACCAAAATAAATAAGTAAAACTGGAAAGCAAAGGCATGCAATTGGAATGAAATCCAGCAAATCCTTGTAGGATTGCAAAAAGGCAGCAAACACAAGGTCAGACCTTCACATGCCAGCTAAATACTAAGAATGTGTCCCCCACTGTTTTATGAAAATCATACCCTTGCAAACACTACCCACATTAAATAAAATATCATAATTGAAGAATGATTGCAGATCAATTATGTTTGTAAGCACATAGTAATTGTTGTGATTAAACATCTTTGTCCTAAAACCCCCCAGCTGCATGTTATTAGAACAGAACTGGCTACTGAGTGTATGAATTAACAAAGAAATGACTATGGTTGATTTGCTTGAAGCTCTTTTTTATCTATTACCCAACTGCAGCTCTAAATTAAACAGATCTGAATGCTGTCTCATTTAGTACAGTCATTTGTAGCTCAAAGCGATATAACCACCCACCACATTTTCTCAGTTTTAAATAGTGGAATTATTATTCCACTGATTTTGTGTGTAGGACCTTGTGTGATGTTTTGATTTAGATTAAATGATCCAACAGTGGCTGGTGTGGCTGGGTGGATTGAGTGCCAGCCTGTGAACTGAAAGGTCACCCGTTCGATTCCTGGTCAGGGCACATGCCTGGGTCGCGGGCCAGGTTCCTTGGTGGGTGTGTGTGAGAGGCAACTGAGCGGATATATATATATACTCACACATCACATTGATGCTTCTGTCCCTCTCGTTCTCTCTCCCTTCCCATTTCTCTAAAAAATAAGTAAATAAAATCTTTTAAAAAACCCCACACAGCTCTACTTTTCCTTAAGTATCCAGCAAAATCAAAATCACTGAATCAGAATCTCAGAGTTGGAAAGAACATGGAAGAACCATTTACTGTCACTTCCTTGTTGTACAAAGAAGAGAACTGTGCTCCGGATCCCTTCAGATTGGTTTAGTGACTAATCCAAATGCAGAGAGCTACTCCCTCCAGTCAAAGAAGTGAACCTGCTAAAGGAGAGCTGGGAAACCTGCTAGGATGGTATAAACCCAACTGCCCCTGGGATGGTGGGTGAGAGGAACACACTTGTGGCAGTTTGATGAGGATGTACAAGTTCTCTCCAGATAAAGAGACAGTAGAGGAGACTCTCAAATGTACTGGAAGAAGAAAAAAGAGGGGGAGGCTCCAGAGTCTGGCCACAAAGATGGGGTGGGCAAGAGCTCTTGAGCTGTACACACCGCCAAAGTCAAAAGCACGGAGAAACATCTGGAAAGCCGGTTGTAACCACAGGGGCAGATTAACCATCAGTGCGCGGGGGAGAATCAATTACGAAGTGAGGCCATGACTGCACGACATCGGTCAGTTTGAATTAATTTTTTTATTTTTGACTTACCAGCATTTGGGACTTGTTACATTTGGGTATTTCTAATCACATGAATCATGGCCTGTAGAAGCTAAAAATTCTAAGTATTCTTTACCAGCCCTGTGATAGTTAGGATGTAGATGCATGTCCCTGCTCTATTTGGTATTTTTTAAAGTATATCTCTTCAAAAAAGATACATCAGCAAAACTTAGGGTTGAGAGTATAAATGGACGAGGGAGCCGCTTGCCTACAGGTGCTATAATTCCTCATCTGTGGCAAAGCTCTTCCACAGTTCCCTAGGGATTGAGCGGGCCACGGCTTTCCTCACTCCACCTGGAGGGATTTTTCTAAAATAACGTTGCCAGTCTCTCTCTGACCCTTCACGAGCTCCTCCTCTAGAGATGGCTGTCTCTAGAGGCTATGCATTCTCACTAGCTCTTGGCCATGCACTGAACCTGTGGTCCAGGCTCCGTCTCTCTGAGTCTGGTTTGTTATTTTAGAAAGTTAATTCCTTTCATTCAATTCCAGGGAGCATTAGCAAGCCCACTTTAATGGCCCATATTTAATGCACCTTCTCTAAATAGCCTTATCAGTATTAAGTATGATAGTTTAGCCTCTATATGCCTTATTCTTATGTCTTAATTTGTTTAGAATTTGGACATAGAAAAGATGTGTTGTGAACTACCCCATTAAAATCCCCAACACATTGTATTATTATCTGTGAGCATTTAAAGTTAGAACCTCACACAAAGTGCCTTTCAGGTTTATGGTTTGCTCCCCAGTAATGTGTTTCTCAGCTCAGCCTGCAGGTGGTAAGTTTTGAGCTACAAAGACAGTCCCACTCTGAGTATGCTCTCACTGTGCTAAATGTGGTCGAGCACTAGTGACCTCCTGGGGAGCTGGTAGAAAAGCTGAGCCCCGGATCTACGGAACCAAAATCTGCATTGTAACAAGTCCCCTGGTTGATCTGTGTCCACATTAAAGTTTAAGAAGCATGGTGCTGTAGAACATTTGGTGTGAGTTCTTCCATGCAGACTATTCACAGACTCGAATTCTTCAGTCACTTCAAACTCTGCATTGACTCCTCGGACAAACAACTGAGCAGTATTAGTAACATCTGTTGACTCATCAAGAGCCAAGGAAAACCACTCAAATCATTTGTCTGTTTTTTAATTGACTTTTGATGTTGCTCCCAATGTCCTCAACTCTGCCAGCAACTGTTAATAGTCTTGAAGAAATTTATTTTCTCTGGACACATTTCCTTGGCTGCTGCAAACAAATACGATTTAATTAACTCACCATCAGTGACCAGCTTTCCTTGCTTGGCTAACGAATCTGCCACTCAGAAACTTACTTTGATTGCAGTCTCATTTTCGTGTTTAATTTTGTGACATAATTCTACTGCGATAAGAAATTCCATTACAAAGTTTTAATTTTTTTCTGATCATTGCTTTCCTGTGAATTGGAAATACTGTGATGAGAGCTTAGCTGGCTAATGTCAGTGTACAGGATATTCTTTTAGCACAGCTATAAAGCCATTCTAAACACAGTGCCAACTAACACAAGAACAAAATAATCTGCATTCCACTGTGCCTTAAAAATGTGCCATTCAAAGCCACAGTTTATCAACCTTGGAATAGACTCTTGAGTTTTGCCTATGGATGGCCTAGCAGTAATGGGAAGAGGGGAAGCCAGCTTTCCTCTCTGTTGGAGTTGTGATAAGACCTATAGTGGGAAGGGAGGGAGGTGGATAAGAGCAGAAATTGTGGTTTGATTTCCTCTCTCCTAGCTTTGGTCCAGAGCTGAGAAGCAATAGCTTAGAATGGTGTGACTAAGGACAGAGTGGGCCCTAGCCTCACATCATCAACCACTTGCACATTTTCACCTTCTGCATCCTTACTTACTCCTGTGTGAGGATGCTGCCTTTCCTGTTGCCTTGTGGTGAATAGAGGGGCAGCCAAGCCAAAGCCAACTTGCTGATACAGTGTCATTAGGCAGAGGGAGATCCTGAGGTTTTGCCTTCATGTACTGCCATACATCTCCTTGCTGCACATATCAGACACAGGTAGAATCAACCAGGCCAAAAGAAACCATCAAGATGAAAAGGGCACCTAAAACATGGGAGAACATATTTGCCAATGATAACATCAGACAAGGGTTTGATCTTCAAAATATATAAAGAACTCATCTGACACCACAAAGACAAAAAATCTAATTAAAATATGGGCAAAGGACATGAACAGACACTTCTCCAAAGAGGACATACAGAGGGCCAATAGACATATGAAAAGATGCTCAGCATCACTAGCCATCAGAGAAATGTTACTTAAAACCACAATGAGACACCACCTGACACTGGTCATAATGGCCATCATTAATAAATCAACAAACAACAAGTGCTGGTGAGGATGTGGAGCAGAGGGAACCCTAGTGAAATGCAAACTGGTGCAGCCACTGTGGAAAACAGTATGGAATTTCCTCAAAAAACTAAAAATGGAGCTGCCTTTTGACCCAGCAATTCCACTGCTGGGATTATACCCTAAGAATCCCAAAACACCAATTCAAATGAACTTATGCACTCCTATGTTCATAGCAGCACTATTTACAATAGCCAAGTGCTGGAAATAGCCTAAGTGCCCATCAGTAAATAAATCAACCAAAAAACTGTGGTACATTTAAACAAACGAATACTACACAGCAGAAAGAAAGAAGGAACTCCTACCTTTTGCACCAGCAACCAGTTGCAGCTGTAGAATATTGTGCTAGGTGAAATGAGCCGGTTTGTGAAAGACGAATACTATATGATCTCACCTATAAGAGGAACCTAATCAACAAAAATAAACTAATGAACAAAATAGAACCAGAGGCATGGAAACATGGAACAGACTGACAGTGACCAGAGGAGAGAGGGGAGGGGATAATGGTGGAAAGAAGGGGAAGGGTCTAGTTAAAAAACATGTATGAATGACCCATGGACATGGACAACAGTGTGGGGATGGACTGTGGGAGCTGGGGTGGACTGGGCAGAGGAGGGCAAAAGGGAAAATATGGGACAACTGTAATAGAATAATAATAAAAAATTAGAAAAAAATAAAAAAGCTTCCTTATTGTCCCCTTCCTATTCAGTGAAGCTTGTTGCGGTCCAGAATTTCCATATATGCTAGACCTGCTCTCTACCGTGCCTCCGCGGTGATTGACACTCTCAGTGTTACATACACAGATTGTCCTGGCACCTTTGTCACTGTAACATGAAGGAAGACACATAACTTCCCAGCAACTGCATTCACAGACATTTATCCAAGTGAATACAAAACTCACATTCATTCAAAAATATGTATGCAAATGTTTATAGCAGTTTTATCCATAATCTCTAAATCTAGGAAGCAACCAAAATGCTCTTCAACAGGTGAATGGAAACAAGTGTGGTACATCCACAAACGGAATACTATTCAGCTGTGAAAAACAATTAGTCATTGATTCACATAACAACACAGATGGATCTTCAATGCATTTTGCTAAGTGAAGGAAGCCAGACTCAAAAAGCTAGACCTAAAAGGCTACAAGTTGTATGATTCCATTTATATGACACTCTAGAAAAGGCAGCACTGTAAGGGTGGAAAACAGATGCCAGGAGTTGGAGGAGAGGGCAGTGGGTGATGACAAAGAGGATTCATGGGGGGATTTTTAGAGTAATAGAAGTGTTCTCCATTACTGGGATGGTGAATAAATGCCTCTGCATTTGTCAAAATCCATAGAATTATGCATCACAAAGAGTGAACTTAATGTATTTAGTTAAAAAAAATCCACCAGGATGTTGGGGGATCCCAGGATGAAATGCAGACTTTGACAAATGAATCTGACTGTATTATAAATGTATGACATAACACCATGAAGAGGATGGAGAAAAATAAGATCATCTCTTCCTGGCTGGTGTGGCTCAGTTGGTTGGAGCATGGTCCCATAAATCGAAAGGTCATGGGTTCGACTTCGGGTGGGGCACATGCCTGGGTTGCAGATTTGGTCCCTGGCCAGGATGCATAGAAGAGGCAACCTAATCTCATGTTGATGTTTCTCTCCCTTTCTGTTCCCCTCCCTTCTCCCTCTCTAAAATCGTTATGACCTCTGGTGAGGAAAAAAAGAGCAGAGGAAGAAGAAGATGAAGAAGATCACCACGATGACTTTGGAAACATCTGTCTGGACTTGGAATTGTAGGACTAACGACTAAAGAAGCTTTCCGTAAACACTGTGCTCTCATTGGTAAATTTGTTTCTCATGGGTTTACAAGTTAACAATTCGGAAACACTGGACAAATAAGTAAATGTATGGTGGGTGGTGGGGCCAGGCTTCTCACTGTGGGAGAGGGAAGTTGTAGGTAAGCGCAGGGGGGCACTAGAAGGAGCCCTATGGTGCTAGATTAGAGTCCAGAACATTAGCATAAACTCGTATGTAACTTAAGGACATGAATTCTTAAGTTATAAATATATATAGCATACATCAGTATGAACTCATAGTTAAAATATACATTAAATATTTAAATATGTATTTGTATGTATGCTGTATATTCATAGGTTAAATTTGAATATATATTTTGATAAGTTAAATGAGTTCATACTGATGTATGACATATATGATATATATTTGCACACATAGATATAAATATAATAGATTATTATATAATCATGTTAGTGTATTATATATATTATTTTATATTATTTACATACTATGCATTATTGTAGGTACAGAAATAATAAATGTGTATTTATATGAGGTCTGTCCAGGAAAAGTTGAGCCATTATTATATAGTGACAAAGGTTTGTGCAACATCCATGTAACCTGGCAGCCAAGGAGGGTGGACTGGAATGCTCACGTGTGAACAGTGACGACTTCACTGTATTTGTCAGTGGGGGCAGTAGACACCATCAAGTGAGCATGTGTTATGCAGCTGTTGCATTCAAAATTACTGAGCTAGTAGTACAACGAATCTGCATCAAATTTTGCATTAAGCTTGAACATTCCTCCACAGAAACTATTTAGATGATTCAGAAGGCCGCAGCGATGGGCAACTGGTGACTGGCAGCTTCATCATGACAGCACACCTGCTCATGCATCGCGTCTCGTGCAGAGTTCTTTGTGAAACATCAAATCACCCAGGTGACTCAGCCCTGCTACAGCCCAGATTTGGCACCCTGTGACTTCTGGCTTTTCCCAAAACTAAAATCACCTTTGAAAGAGAAGAGATTTCAGGCCATCGGTTAGATTCAGGAAAATACGACAGGGCAGCTGATGGCAATTGGGAGAACTGTGTGAGGTCCCAAGGTGCCTGTTTTGAAGGGGACTGAGGCATCATTGTCCTATGTACAATGTTTCTTGTTCTTGTATCTTCTCAATAAATGTCTCTATTTTTCATATTACATGGCTAAATACCTTCTGGACAGACCTCGTATGTCTCACCTCTGTTCTGGAGAGGGCCTAGAAGCAGTCTCACCAATGATAGGATAAAACACAAGGGTGCCCAATTAAATTTGAATTCCAGGTAAATGATGAGTACACACACACAAACCTGTAACTGAGTGAAATATCTTTGGAAGGGTATACATACAAGAAAACGAGCTGGGGCCTGGGGACCGAGGTGGGAGGAAGGTTATTTTTCACTGTGTATCCTTTTACCATATGCAGGCATTTCCTCTTCACAAAGTAAATTGAACAAAAAATAAACAAGCAAAACTATGTAGGTAATTTAGTAGACAAAAATATTTTCTAGGAATTGGGAAAAAATGACTGTTCAACTTTTTAAAATTTCACTTTTTGGGGAAACCACTTAAGCCTTGTACCATAGTTTTATGAGCCCTAGAGCCCACCTTTCTCTTAGCAGGTCTTCTCTGCCTTCTGTAGATGCGTCAGTGGTCCTCGGCGATGTGGCATTTCCTTCCCGCAGCCCTGCTTTCCGGCTGCAGATCTGGGTGAGGAGGGAAGAGGGCAGCTCCCTGGGATAACGGTCATTTCTCACTCCAATCAGTCTCCTCCTGAGTTAGACAAGTGAGACTGTTATTCTCAGCTGTGGACACATGCAAATCCTTTAATTAAACACAGCCTGGCTATCTGTGCCAATCATCTCAAGCCAGTGACAAGGCAACAAGCTTCAAATAATAGAGGTGACTTTTCTCAAATCGAGGGAATAATTAACCTGTGCAATTCACAGTTACAGAATCTCACAGAGATAAAGTAGCTTATAAAAAACAAAAGCCAGCTTTCAGCCTTACTCTGGATGAGACTGGCCTCCACAGGGACACAGCGTGCCAGGAGGCCACTTCCCAGGTCTCTAGAGGCTTATGGTAATTGTCAGAAAGGAATGTTGAGAACAAGGAATTTCCTCCCACTGAGCAAGCACAAAACAGAGTTGAGCAGAAACACTGCAGAGTACGTGGGAGGGGACCTTTGGCCTGAAACAGGCTGCAGAGACTGAGCTGAATCAAAGATATTGTAAGAGAAAGGAAGCAAATATGCAACAAAGTCTCTTTTGGTTCAGCCTTGCCAAAACAAAAGGGCCTGCCATGACTTGGTTAGCAGGCTGGGCTAACAACGGACCTGCTTTCTCTGCTGACCTCGGAACTGAACAGGGCTGGGAAGTCATTAAGGAAATGCAGTCCATCAGCCTGACTCTCTCTACCTCCAGGTCAGCAGACATGGAGCACGGACCATGGCCCAAGTTTTCCTCCTGGGTATAGGAACCTACCTCTTCTCAGAATGAGAGACTTCTGTTTGGAGGACAGTTCCTTCAGTTTGACATGGAAGTTACAGGGCTGACGAGTAGAATTTATAATTCCTTTACTTCTGCCTTGTTTCCTGAACTGCAGGAAGTAACGAAAGAAGACACTCACTTTATGAAGACCTGGGGGAGATTTTAGATATTATCCTCCACATTCATGTTCCCTTTCTTTGCTCTCTTAAGTGATACGAGAGCTTCCTAATGCCTAGATCTAGCTGGCTTGATAAGGATTGGCTGGAAAGTATCTTGCACTAGTTTGTGGGTAGGAAGAAAAACTCTGAAAGAAAACCCTCGCCCCATGTAGCTCAGAGTGTTCACGGTCTGCACTATCTCTTTCAAACAAAAACAAAATCAGGTCTTTGGTGCTGGGGTGAGGGTCAGCCTAAAAGTCCCACAGACCCTTTTCTTCCTCTGGTTTGGGTGGGGGAGAGTAGACCTTACTTACCCTTTAGCGATTGTATTGCTTTCCTTGTGTTGCTATTTGTCAGTGTTTTTAAATGATTTTCTCCTCATTCGGTGACTCGTAAGATTAAGTAGCATTGAGCTATTTTTGACAAGTGACTGAGCGGGTTACTGAGCAGTCCCCTATCAGATTCTTCTGTGGTGGGTGGAAAAAGAATAATTGGAAAAAGGGGGAAGACAAAGAGAACAGCTGTAACAAGGATGGAGGCAATTGTTCCCTGGCTTCACGATTGCTCGCCTGTGAGGTTAACCTTCTGCGTTAAGTCTCAGGTAATGAATCCTGCTCTCACCTCCATGTATTAGAAAGAACTGGGGTGGAAATCCAGAGACGCTGGTTTGAATTCTGGCCTTGCAATTTGTGTTATTAATACAAAACACCCACATCTCTAAGATTTCTTCATCACTGATAAAACGGCATTAAAAATGGCCATTTACAAACATGTTGTGAGAAATAAAGGAATTAAGACCCCTGCCAAATATTTTTCATCAAATGCGTGTTGAATCTGAATGATACCGAACATAGACTTACCATCATCATTTAGCATTCTGAAGTATCTCGATTTGTTCTTCCCAAAGACAGAGCTTTTTTTGGCTGTTAAAAGTTCACAGTGGAAGGAAATACCCCTCCACCCCCAGACACACTGAAGCCAGTTTACCAAGAATTTTGAACTATTCAGCAGGAAAGGTCAGTGGTAAAAGAAAGGATTATTCAGGGGAGCACATGGTATGTCACTTCTCATGTATGTGACTTGTAAACACTTATTAAAGAATCAGTCGTACTATAGTGAAGGGAACAAAACTCTGCCACTCTGAAGTTGCTTTTGGGAATATTAATTTTAAGCTGTTTATTAAGAAACAGAAGACTCAGGAAGATTCTTTGATCCTTTCCCCTTTCTTGCCCAAGAGATTGAGGCAGAGAGAGACGTGCTTCATTCAGCAGGGAGAGTTTAGGATGCCCACCTTCGCCTAACTTGAATTAGGTATGGTAAATAGGGGCTGCAGGCAGGTGCCTGTCAGGCAGGTGCCCTCTGTGTCCCATCGTTCCTGAGGTGCCCAGCAGGGATTTCCCTGCCACGTACGTTCCCCTCTTCCTCAAGTACCTGTAAATCGCCCGTTCTCCCTTTTAAAGTCTCATGTCCCATTCATTCCCTCCTTTCTCCTTTGCCAGGAGTGTCTACCCAATGCTGCCTCATTGCTTTGGAGTCTTCAGGAAATTATCATGCCTGTGTGAATTCCTCGTGCACATGGATTCAACTTTGATTTCCTCCTGTTAGTCTGCCTCCATTAATTTGATAATTAGCCCAGCCAGAAGAATGTAGAAGGTGGGAGGGGTAGTGTTAACATTTTGTTAGCTCCCACCATAGCTTTCAATACTTCTGTCTTCAAGGTTAACAGAGTTGATTCACTGGCATACAAAAATGGCACAAAAAATAGGTGTTTCTATTTGCTTATGTAGCTTGATAGTTTTTTTAAAATTCTCATCCATTTGATGAATCTCATAGAAAGTTTACTTTCAAATTGAAAAAAATCTATTTTTTTCAACATGCTTTAACACCTTGGACATTGTTACCGAGACCCTACTGTTAGAGTCCGCCTGCCTGCATGCGCTGGCCCAGAGCAATGCACGAGCAAGAGTTCACTGTACAGAGAGAAAAATGGTTTAATATTGAATTGGAGATGGGGAGCTTATGCTGTAAAGACCCGACTCCGGGATGGTGTATAAGTCACAGATTGTATAGGGCAAAGTCACAAGACACTGTGGGTTGGGGGCTCCGGGTTGTGTTGGGAGCTGATTGGTCAGAGGTGAGATAAGGGTAATGAATCATTTCTTCAGGCCTTGAGGGCAGTTCTGAGGTCTGCTGCTGGTCCCTCTGTCCGGTTTCATGGGAAAGTAGCCAGGGGATTGTTCTACCTTAGGGCTCAGGAGCTGAAACATAACTTAGGTCAAGATGGTATCTTTAGCCTCCCAGAGTTCTGGGCCTGTGACCATCAGTCAGGTCTGCTGCCTGGGGGTTCCTGATTATGGGGGGCAGGGTGAGGGGAAAAGGCTAGGTCTCTGAGGGGAGAGGTGATTTCTGGAGCTAAGATTTAAAGTCATAAGGACTCTTGGTTTCAACATAAGTGACCAACAACCTCTTCCTTGCAAGACAATATTCATTTGAACATACTTGACTAAAAACGTGGGACTCTAAATAAGTTTCACTTCAGGTAATACAGAAAGTCATACAGGACTTGCACACTTCAAGAGCCTTGGGATTTAGTAAAGAGGAAAACAAGAAGTGTCCACGACCTGCACTCTGGCCTGACTTCCTCTGGTCTCTGATTTTCTTGCCCGGATGTTAAAGGCACAAGAACACTATTGCCAGGGAAACAACTTCTCTAGCTGTCTCTGCATCAACCACAGGATCATCTCTCCACGGGTACTTTCTGGGCTTCCTGCTGCCACACGGCCTCTCCTGGTAGCCTAAGTAAGGACATGAGTTCATGGCTTCCATCTAGTGGTCATAGAAATAATCTAAAAGTTATAGGTGGGTTATACGACATTTAATTCACTATGACATTTAAACATAGGGGGAAACCTAGACCTAAAGAAGTGAAGCAAAGAATTCTTGGCCCATCGCTGGTGATGGTAGAACTAGGGCTAGAACCTGACCTCCTGACTCCAGCTTGCTCTCTCGGCCACATTCTCTGTGTTCCCCACCTGTCCGTCCTCCCTGATTTTACCCAGGTAGGCACTGTACGATGCTGTTTAACAATATTTTACTCTCCAGGAACTTACACATCTTGACATTCAATTCTAATGTAAAAAATAAGCAGGGAACATAAAAATGGACATTTACAATGATTATAATAAATACAGCAATAGAAAAAATTATACACTTCCAATGTATGTATTGTAAGGTTAGTATACTTTAACATTCAACAAGATTTGTTGAAGGAATGAAAGACAGCAGATTTCAGTGTAGGAAGACTTCGTGGAGGAGATGGAAATCCCTTATCTTCTTGAATGTGAGGGAGAATAAGAAGGAGGAAGTTTGTGGGAAGGGCATTCCAGCAACATGGAAGAGCATGACAAAAAGTGTTTGTGTGATGAAGAGGTTGGTTGGATTCCCTAAGCAGATACCAGGAATTTTAAAAAGAATTTTTCCTATTATTTGGGTTTTTAATAAAGTTTTAAAGTATACAGTATAAATTTGACAGTATGTTTATACCAGGAAAGCCGTTGCCACAATCAAGATAATAGTCATATCCATCGACCCCCAAAGTTCCCTTGTGCCCCTTTGTAATCTGAATTCTCCCCTCCGGCCCCTCCCCACTCAGGCAACCAGGGAGCCGCTTTCTGTCACTACAGATGACTTTGCATTTCTTAGAATATTAACACATTTAAAATGTTTTATTTTAAAATACTCTCAAACTTAATTGAAAAATTGCAAGAGTAACACAAGAATTTCCATACATTCTTCATTGAGATTCTCCAATTGTTAACATTTTACCATCTTTATCTTATCTTTCGATCTATATAGTTATACTTACTATCATTTTTTCTGAACCAGTTGAGAACAATGATGCCCCATTACATTTTATTACTTCAGTGTGATCTCCTTCAAACATGAACACACATAACCAGAGCGAAACCCTCCAGATCAGGACGTGAATATTGCTGAGGTACTGCCATCTAATCCACACACCCCAGTTGGCTTCCAACAGTTGTCTCAATAACGTCCCTCGTAATTTCGGAATCCAACCCAGGGTCCTGGGTTGTATGTAGACATCACGTCTTTGCTAGTCTCCCTCAACCTGGAACATTTCCTCATTCTTCCCTTGTTTTTTACAACTTTGACATTTTCTAAAAGGGAGCAGGCTAATTACTGTGTAGAATGTCCTTCACCTTGGGTTTCTGATGTTTTCTCATTGTTAGATTTTGGTGATGTGTTTTTGGCAGAATTTCATGGAAGTTATGCTTTTTTCTCAGTACCAGGGGTAACTTAATGCTGATTTATCCTATTACTGATAACGTCACATTTTGTCACTTAATTAAGGTGGTGTTGCTAAGTTTGTCCATTTCAAAGATAAGTAGTAAGGATTTTGTTTTTATTAATTAATAAGCAGGTAAATATTTGGGGGAACTATTTTGAAACTGTCTCTATGGAGCCTTAAAACACTGGTCCAGCTGAATCCCCTAAGGGTATTTCATCTCCTGTGGGTACTTTTCACAATCCAGACAGTGGCTTTTGGTCTCTCAGGCTGCTGCTTTAAGAGGCAGAAATCTGTTATTACCTAGTGGCTTTCTGAAAAGGTGCTGCTGTGTGGGCAAGGCAGGAGGATCTGGGGGCAAGGTGAAGTTCACAGAAGATGGCTCTGCATCCTCTATGCACCTCCAACCTGGCTGTGGCCCGGGAGCGACTGGCTTACGTGCTGCTAACTGCTACCAAGAACACAGGAAATGGGGGTGCGTAACTTCTGATTTTTGACTGAGGATGTGGAAAGTCATGCGCAAGGATCAAAAGCAGAGAATTTTCTAAGTCATTTGAGAACCGCATTCCCAAGGCATTTGCTAAATGGATTCCAGCATCAGCAGCAGCCCCCAGAAAAATCCAGAGAAGCATTAGTCTGTGCAGCGTTAACACCTGTCCTATGCACACTTTCGTAAAGAAGGCTCGAGGCAGGTGGCTCCCCGCCAAGGGCTCCGAGCAGCATGGGAGAGGCAGGGGCAGGAGCTGCTCTTTGTGCATAGCTTGCTTATCAAGACTCCCGCTGTTTCCTGCCTGAAGGAAGCCTTGTGGTCTCCCTGGGGCGCTAGGAAGCCTTGGATGGGACAGGTTTGACTTAATTCTTGCCATCCTTGAGTTACTAGTAGCTCCATTCATTTCACCACTTATTTCTTTTCTTTCATTTTTTTGGTGTGTGTTTTACTGTGCTCTGGCCTCCAAGTTTAATCTTTAAGGGCTGATAGACAGGGGTAAGTCTGTCTTTGTCCTGAAAAGGCTCACAGTCTGCCGTGTGGTTAAGAGGAAGGCTGGCTGAGTACCGACTAGACACGCTGAGCAGGCACTGGGGAAACTAGAAAAGCGGAGGAACACAGGTATTTTTTTGTTTTGTTTTGTTTAAAAGAATAACATGTTTTCCTCCCAAAGACTGAAAGTCTTAATTGTAGAAACTGCAAATGTTATTATTTAATTTTTAGTAGATCGAAATATTTTAAGATTTGTAGGTTTCCACCTGGCCCTGTAGCCAGCATGAAAAACATATACACAAATAACTCTAACATAAAACTGAATGAGATCAACAGGAAGTACCCAAGTGCCAATGTATCGGGAGACCGAAGGACCACCAAATCTGAGAGGAGGAGGCACTATTGAAGTGGACTTTGATGGGTAGGTAGGAGGGGTTGGAGCACAAGATCTCTAAATCTATTTGAACTCTTTACACTGATTTGTGATATGGGGTGGGCAAGGTGGGCAAAGATACTGCAGGCAAAAGGATTATCTTGGCAGCCCAGTGGCATGCTGGGGGAATTATGAGCTTTCTCCTGTGCCTGGAGAAAAAGGGACTTGGTGGGAGGTTAAACATCTCAGGGCCCAGGCTGGTCTAGTTTGCTGCAGCAGAGAGGAAGGGTTCCTCAGACCTCCTTTACTCTCCTCAATCCCAGGCATTGCTTCCAATAGGAATGTCAGGAGAGATGCCTTTCCTTTTCACAGGGCAGTCCGCCCAGCAGCAAAGGTCAGACTTGTCCTGTCTGTAAGTGACCCTGCTCACGGTACAGCAGTGGCTTTCTTGTTTGATGTGCCTAGTGCCCTGCTCAACTATCTGTGTTCCTAGACTGCACCTGTTTACTTAGACTTGACCTTTAAAGGATGACATTTGAGCATGCAGAGCCGAGCTTCCTGTGCGCAGTACAATGAGTTCATAACTGTGTGCAGAGCTATAGACATTCCTTTTTGTCTGTGAGCTGCATGACTAATGTGTTTGACCTCATTAAGAATGAAGTGGGGACATGGGAACGTTTTCAGGGCATCAACTAGTGCTGCTTGGACAGAGGAGGGCTGCCCCATGAAAATACCCCAAGGCTTCGTCCTGGGGCAGGGCAGGCGAGGTTCCCAATGTGACCTTGTCCTCAGCACCTCCCAGACACGCCCTTTATGCATCCTGGTGCTGACAGGAAGTACCCTTTTGGACCACACCTGTGTCTCCCCTTGTGCCCTTACACATTACTAAAACTTCCATGTGCATTTTATTCACAGGTTATGGTGGTTTCTTCCTGTCCAAGTTTATTTCCTCCTTGATCTTGTTCCTTTTGCCCTGTTTCCATCTAGCGTGAAAGCCAATATTATTAACATAAGGACACTGAGGTTACTTGAGGGGTACAGTTCTAGGAGCCATCCGACCTGCTGACAGAAGTTCTGTGCAGTCACAGAAAGGGAAGCATGTGTAAACATACCACAGCAAACTCAACGGAGCTGTTTAAAGATGAAGATGAGTAACGCTTCCGGATAAGAAGTTCAAATGTAAAACATTTGCAAATTTAAAACATACTTACACACTTCTTCCTCTTCGGGACTTGCAAACATAGGTTTGCATAATAAATCTAGCTGCAGTTCGCACAGGAAGAAAGTGCTAGATGTTAAAAAACTGTTAACTGTTCATGGACCAACATAAATTGAGTCACAGTGAGGAGGGTTTTTTCATGTTAGCTATGTTTCTTATCTCCACTGCTCCCCTGAATGCACAGATTTACTCTAGATTAATATTTGAGATCACCCAACACGTGTATGTGAATGCAGAGACAAGGGAAGAAAAGCTTGCGCTGGTAACAAAAAGCCAGCTGCCTGACCATGGGAAATTCGACACCTTTCAATGTGTGTTTTCTCACTTTCAGAATGAGGAAGTTGGGCTAAATGTCCTTCCCTCTTTAACAACTGGTGGCTAGCAGAAGAAAACACTGAATAGAATAGTAAGGGCTGTCTCAGGGTTCAGTATTGCTTTTGATCCTCATAGTTGTGTGATCTGAACACCAACATTCCTTCTCTCTGGACCTCACTTCATCTGCAACATCGTGGGATAGGCCTCTATTTCTTTATTGTCCCCTTGAACCCTAATGTTTGGCACTTTTCCTCAGGGTACAAATCTCATCCTTCCCTTTTCTGTGTTCTGTTCCCATGTTGGGAGGAAAGGGGCGGGAGTTGGGAAAACCTGATATTCATTATCATTAATTTTCTCTGTTTCTCACTCTCTCTGTTTTACCCTCTTTTTTTTTCCTTTCTCTCCCCTCACCCACCCTCCCTAACTTTCTCTCCCATTGTTCTTCTAGATTAACTGGGGAAGTTCTCTCATAATCGAATTTGCAGACCCAGCTTTCTCCTGAAAGGTAGCTCTGGGTCAGGGCAGAAGGGGCAGAAATCCTTGGATCTCTACCTTGTTTGTTTTTGAGACAGTTTACCTTAAGCCCTTTCGTTTGCAGGGGATTAGGCTCTCTAGGCTGCCAACACTGTGAGCCCTGTGTTGCTTAGGAATAGGCTTCCCTGAGAGTGATATAGAAAACCTAAAAGCAACAGTGACTTTAAAAAATAGTTTCCTCTTCTTCTTAGGCAATAGTCCAGAATTTTTCTTCCAAAGCTCGTATGTCAGCTCTGAGCCATGAAGTCCTTGGGGTCCTAAGCTCCTTTGGCCTCTCTGCCCCCTCATCTCTAGTCTGCAGCCCTCCACCTATTGCTTCAGGCTGGATAATGAGGAGGGAGAAGGGGTTTGGGAAGTGCCACCCTGCCCTTGTATTTACATCCCATTGTCTAGACTGTCAGTCACATGACCACATCCAGCCACAAGGGAGCCTGGGAATTGAAGTGTCCTCTGGGAGGCCATGGATCCAGGCAAAAATTGAGGAACCCGTCGTCTTGCAAAAAGGGAAGAATGGGTACTTGGAACAACTAGCCATCTCTGCTACTGTCTCAGTTTGGTTAGTGAAGTGTGGATATGTTTCTTCAGTTGTTAGAAACCAGAGGGGAGGAGGGAATCTTAGAACCTCCAATATCCAGTACCCTCTTCTTTCTCTTCATTCTTTCTTATCTGAAAAGCCTCCTTGACACTCCTATTAAGCATTGCTATCTCCCAAGAACTCCAAACCATTCATGTATGTACTTGTCTATGAATATTTGCTGAATACAGGCTCAATAGTTGTATTAAACAAAAGAACCAGAAAGGTAACTGAGATAGGTCCTTTCCCTAAGGGGCCCATAGTCTAGCAGAGAGAAGCAGACCAATTGCCCTGAACTGTATGGAAGCCCTGATAGACCCTTGAACTAGGTATACTGTGATATAAGAAAAGTGGTTAATTCTAACTTCAAAAACAGATGGGGAAGGGGTAAGGAAATGCTTTGTAAAAGAAGTTTCCATTAAACTGAGTGTCTAAAGTTGAATTCCTTGGATGAAGGAGACAGGGCAGAGTGTCTGCCTTTTCTCTTCCCTTTTTACTTCCTCCTCCATGACTAATGGTTTGCCTATAATCACTTGCATGTAAACAGATCAACTTGGCTTCTGTTCTATTAAAAAATATAGTATCCTTGGTTAAGCTCAAGTTACCAACTTGCATGTTCGTATACATAGCGATTCCCGTAACCTTGTCTCTTAAAAAAACTAGACAAAATAAAGTTAATTATTGAAGGCAATGAACTGCAGACAAGCCTTAATTCTAGGTACAGGTTACAGAACGTGGGACCATGGAACTCTGATGGGGGTCTGCAGAGGAGGTGAAGCAGCTGTTTTTACATGGAGGAGTTACTGCATTCTGTACAATGCAGTTGTAAGGTGAGATAATGGAATACGGCGTCACATTTACTAAATTGTCGAGCCATTGTTTAAAGAGCTTTTTCCCCCCTCTAGTTTTATAGAGGGAAATAAAATGAAAATTGAGATGGATGAACAATAAAACTTGATGTTTAGAAGTATATTAGTTATCATCTATAGTGTACAACTGAAAAGAATTAAAAATATTCAATTCACCACAAAAATTCAAGATCACTTAAATTCCTTCAGTTAGACCAGCCAAGGGCGGACTTTCCAGTTCTTACAAATTCTTCTTTCCCATAGATGCTTGTTGACTAAGTCAGCAGAAAATTCTTCGTTTTTTTCTAAGATTTCAAAATATGCATTTTTCCATGTACAAATCGTATCTGTATATTTTTTCTAATTTAAATTTCTTAGAGAATCTTTTTTCAGGCATAAAATTTAATTTTATAATAGGTATTCATTATGTAATAAAGCAAGATGAACTATATAAAGCAGAGGCCCACAAACGTTTTCAATAGAGGACCAGAGAGTAGACACTTTAAACTTTGCAGTCCCCATGCAGTCCCCATGCAGTCTTTGCTGCATGTTTATCTTTGTTTACTCTTTTTAAGCAACACTGAAAAATGTAAAAACCATTCTTCGCTTGTGGGCCATACAAAAACAGGCTTCTTTTGACCTGTAGGCTTTAGTTTGCCAACCTCTGTCAGTCTTTGAGATACTGATTTTAAACTGTTTATTAAGAAACAAAAGACTCAGAAAGAACCTTTGACCCTCCCCCTCTTCCTGCCCGAGATTCAGAGAGAGACCTGCTTCTGGAAGGAGATCTTAGGAGGTTTCCTGCCACGGATGCCCCCTCTTCCCCAACTATCTTCAAATCGCCCATTCTCACTTCTAAAACCTAACACTCCACTAGTCCCCCGCTTCTCCTTTGTCCAAATCGGTACCCAAGGATGCCACACTGTCTTTGGAATTTTCATGCTTATATGTGAATTTTCTGTGCACATGTATTAAACTTTGATTTTTCTCCTGTTAATCTGTCAATTAACCCAGTCAGAAGAACATTGTACATGGGAGGAACAGTATTAGTACTTTTTAGCCCCACACCTTGATTTCAAAACCATACACGCATATAAATAACTATAGGACAAAGCAGATACGTTAATGCCGTATATGAGAAGTACGTGTGTGGATATGCGGAATTGGGCTCTCTCCCAGTGTTCTTTTTCCCAGCAAGGGTCTCCTTCGCTACCCATACAATCATGAAGTAGGAGACGTTCTCATCCTGAAGATGACCCTCTTCCTTTCCCTCACTCCTTGTGTTTAATCTCCCACCATGTTCTGTCGATTTTAATTGCTGTACATCTCTCAAACGGATCCACACCTCTATCTCACTGCCCCACGCCTGTAGAGCTGTCACCAGCCTTAACTTGGAATATGAGATTCTTAACTGGTGAATTGGTGTCTCTAACCAACCCCCATCTATTTCGCTTCCTATTAAAAATATATTATGTCTCCTTCCTACTTCTCTTCTACTTTCCTCTCTTTTTTCTTCTTTCTCTCTCCTCACCTTCCTTTCCCATCCCTTCCCGAACAATTCAATCCTAAACCATCTGCAGTGGGAGGAAGTGGGGAGGTTGAGTGGCCCAGTGGATGTCTGATCTTGAACCAGATGCAGACTGTCCATGAGAGGCAAGATAGCAAGACTGTCTCGATGTGGGCGTAAGGGTCCAAGCAAGTTAAGGGAGACACCCCAGGGGAGGGTGGCCCGGAGGGTGTTCAGAGCAGGAGCAGGGAGGGAGTGGCGGTAAAGATGGGTGAATATATTTACGATACTAGAAGCCAGGTTTTTCACTATCTGAGAAGGAAATTGCACGTATTTAGGGAGAGGAAACCAGAATGGTCCCAGTGATCCATGGTGTTAGACTGGAATTGGAGGTATCAGTGAATTTATGGTTTTCGATATGGTAAGTGTGATTGTGTGTATGGTTGCGTATCTATTTATATGTATGTGTGTGCATGTGGGTTCCTTAGCTGTGTCCACTGACAGTGCCTGGGAACAGTGACAGCCCAACAGCAATGAACCCATTTAATGTCCAAACCTTCACTTGTAAGTACCATTTTCCAGGAAAAGACACCAGGACTTTGAAATATTGGCCAAGTTTGGGGCTGCGTAGAGAAAGTACAAGATGAGCCTACATCCTGTTGTTCCTCCAAACCAGGAAATAATAAAACCAAACAACAACAACAACAACAACAAATGATGAAAAATGGTACAAGGACATGAAGCCAGCTTCAATGGACATTCACTGGTCAGATGTGCTTTATAAAGCAGCCCAGTCCTCCTCAAATTTTCTGTGTAATTATCAACAAAAGTAGTTATTTAAAATACATATTTACAAGCCCTACTTCCAAAATGTCATATACATTGGTCCAGAGCGAGGCCTAAGGGTGCACATTTTTGGTCAGCCCCCCGGTGTTTCTGATGCAGTAGTCTGTGGACGTCACTTCAGAAACCACAGGCCCAGTCCCTGACTACCTCTCCTTTCTCTTGTCTCATTTCTCGTCACTTCCTTCCCCTGTACTGCACCTGCTACCAGGGTTCTACTTTCACTGAACTACTGTTAGATGATCAGGAGCGTCAACAGTGAATTTTTTGCAGAGTGTTTTTAATAGAGGAGAACTATGTGAAAAGCAGATTGTAGGGAGCTGAAGAATAGAAAGGGTCAGAAGCAATTGAAGATTTTGTCCCTAAGAATATAGGAGGGAGAGCCTGGCTGGTGTGGCTCAGTCGGTTGGATCGTCATCCTGTGGACCAAAGCGTTGTGAGTTCCATTCCTGGTCAGGGCACATGCCCAGGTTGAGGGTTCAATTCCAGTCTGGGTGGGTCCCCTGCTTGGGGTGCATAGGAGAAGGCAACCAGTCGATGTTTCTCTCTCCTCCCCCTCTCTCTAAAAGCAATAAAAAATGACCCTGGGTGAGGATAAAAATAAAAAGAAGGGAAAGGAATATGGGCAAACACTGTGAAAGTCTGAGGTGGAAGGAAGGGACTTCCAGGGACCGGGAGTTGGAAGGGCTTGTGTGGTCAGTAAAGGAGACAGTGGTGGGACTCCTGCTGTTTGCCACAGCATAAATGGAACCTGATGGCATTGTGGTGAGTAAAATAAGTAAGGCAGAAAAAGACAAATAGAGTATGTTCTCGCTGATATGTTGAATAAAAAAAAAGTCCACCTCATAGAAACAGGGCACAATTGGTGGTTCCCAGAAGTGGGGCATAGGGGGTGGGTGAAAAGGGTGAAGGGGGTCAAAGAGTACAAACTTCCAGTAATAAAATAAGTCCTGGGGCATAATGTATAGCATGGTGACTATACTTAATATTACCGTACTGTATATTTGAAAGTTGTTGAGAGTAAAAGTTCTTGTAAGTTCTTAAAAGTTCTCATCAGAAGAAAAAAAAATTGGCCCTGACCGGTGTGGCTCAGCTGCTTGGGCGTCGTCCTGCAACAAGAAAGGTTGCTGGTTCCCACTGAGCAAGCACTACGAGAGGCAACTGATCGACGTTTCTCTCTCACACTGATGATTCTCTCCCTCTCTTTCTCCCTCCCTTCCCTTCTCTCTAAAAATGAATAAATAAAAATCTTTTAAAAAAAGGAAAAAAGTTGTAACTATGTATGGTGATGGATCTTAACTAGACATTGTGGCAGTCATTTGGCGATACACACACACACACATATGTTGAATCATTATGCTTTACACCTGAAACTAACATAATGTTCCACGTCAATTATGTCTCAATAATTAATGATAGAAAGGAAGACCATGGTGTCACCTGCTGGGTGTAAGGGAGGGGTCTGGCTGGGTGACTAAGGAGATTGGAGAAAAATTCTAACAACTCTTGTGAAACTTTCAGTATTAAATCAGTTAGGGGCAAACGAAAAAGTGATTTTGCCTCTGGTGGTCAGACTCACAGAGTCTTAAAAACTGGAGGAAGAAAAGGGACTGATCAAACTGAAGTTGATGTTTCTCTTTCCTCTGTGATGTCCCTGCCAATTGACAGGAAATGATTGTTCCTATACCACTGCTTCACATGTTTGGGCAGCTTGGATTGTTCTTCTTTTCTGCAATTTCTCCCTTTGTCTCAGAGCAGTGCCCAAGGCAGGCCTCACCCACCTTGTACAAGGAGCCCTGCAAGTGCTGGAAGGCGCTGAGCTGCTGACACCAAGTCTTCTCCTGGGTCGGCATCCCTCTGCTTTCTGGTCACTCTTTACTTATGTCCTGTCCTGCCTCCGTTCCTGTTTCTCTACTCAGATTACATCTGTCTTTGTATACCTCCCACTTTGGTTCTCTTGAATGGCATGACCAAGGCAGACTAGAGCAGAATCATTACCTTTTAGAGTGTAGGTACTGCTGAAATAGCCTGGGATTACACTAGCTGTTGGGGTGGGAGAGGAGCACCGGAGATAAAAGGATGTTGGCTATTGACAATATCAAGTTTGCTGTTGGCTAAAATGTTCATATTTCTTCATGTCCTTCTGATAAGCCACACTGCACCCAAACTACATGCAGCTGAGATGTTTTAGTGGCTCATTTGCTTCACTGTTCTATTGGAACATGATCATGAATATGAAATAAAGTTGAAAGCTTTCTTGTGCTACTATGTGGCTAGGGACTGAAAAGTGCTAGTAATCCCTTCTCTCTATGACTTCAGATTATATTTAGGTCCTTAAATTTCCCACTTACGTGCCATCATAATAGCACCTTATTCTAGTTTGTTCCCCAGCTGAGTGCAAACTACTCATGGGCTAAACCTAATGTTGCCCATTTCTATGGCTCCAACTCCCACCTCTATGGGAGGTGCTCATTACTGTGTGATGAGTTGGTGAGCGCGCACAGTGAAAGGACCGGCGTGTGAATGCAGGCCTGTAGATCCAGGTAATGGTTCTCAGTGACAGATAATATCCCCAGAGAAAATCAGACACTAAGTGCCTCCCAAGCAAGAACCCACACGACCTTACATGTAGTCTTGCAAAACAACAACAACAAAATTGACCCTAAATCTGATGGAGCCTCTGAATATAACTTCTACCAACTTACAGAAAGTAGGACACAAGAGTGTGTTGAATGGCTCTGTTGGGATGCAGCTCAGAAAACTCTAGACTGTGGGAAAGTTCTACAGGACAAATAATCAGTTTTATCAATTAAAGTAGAAAAGCAAGAAACTATAGATGAAAGGGGCAATCTACAGATAAAAAGAGATTTAAGAGCTGTATCAACTCATCACAGAGTTTGGGTCTTATTTTGATTACATTCAAACAAACGAATAAAAAACATTTTATGAGATTCAGAGCATTAACTGCTTAATGATATTAAAGAGTTATTAATATTTTAGGGGTGGTAATATTAAAAGTCAATTGGACTTTGTTCTGTTTCATCAATTTAATTTGTCAATATTATACTATATCGGTCACTATAGCTTTATTATATTTAACAATGAACACAAAAAAATCTAAATTCTTGAGCACTAAATTTGACGGCTTTCCTTGTAGCTCTTGAGTTGCTCGATGGGCCTGTGCTCATAGGTGAATTTAAGGCTCTACCCCTAGTCCTTTTTCAGTCTTAAGCTTCAAGCTCTCCTCTAGGGATGTAATTCTCTTCCACTGCTTCCATTACCACCAATCTGCTGCCAGTTATCACCTCCATCTGTCTGGTGTCAAGAACCAAATACCTGACCACTACTAGCGTGTCCACTGGAACGTCACACAGACCTCGATGTAACACGTATGCTCCCTGTTACATTCCTGATTTGAGTGATGGCTCAAAGGGTAACCCCATCATCAGAGTCAGACAGTTGAGACTCATCTATCCATCCTCCTTTTCTCTTGTCCCCTCTACAATCAGGTTCCAAATCCTGAGGAGTCTGACTCCTTTACATTTTAAAACATTTGCTCCCGTCCGGATTTATACTTTCTTGTTCTGGTCCCTTTTATTTCTTACACAGATGATTAAAATATTTTTCCACTTACTTTATCTGCCTGTAATGGACATTTCACTTTTATGTTTTGACCTTTTCAGAATCTAGCTCCTCACTCCCTTTTTGGGGACCCTCCAGTTGTGCCCCCAATACGCATTTCCTTTCTTCCATAGTAAGAGAATTTTAAATGACCACGTGGCCTCATGGTATCCTGGCTACAGTTGTCAGGTTTTCTTGCAGCTGGGGGTGGCCATGTCACCAAGTTCTGGACACTGGCCTGCAAATGGAAGCGAGATACACAACTCCCAGCTTGTGCTCTTAAAAGAAAGAAGCATGCTGTCTCTCTTCTTTCTTCCCTCCTTCTTTCTGCGGCTAGAATGGCGAAGTGGTGGTGGGGATTGGAGCAGTGATCTTGGACCACCAACTGGAAACTCTGTGTCGGGGATTGCAGAGTGAAAATCCAGCGGGGTTGGGTCAGTGCTGGTTTCACAGAGAAGAGCTACCCAACCAACCTGTGCCTTTCCATGAAGAGAAAGGACTATTGTTTAAGTCATTATGAATTTTGATCTTTGTTACTGCAGCCCAATGGGTACCTTAAGTAATGCTTTGTTGATGAAGTCACAACTACCTAGCAACCAAGGCATGGGCAGATGGCTGGCAATCACATGCTTCCACTGGGGTGACTAGGGATCATTCAGGACAACAGTGGCAGTGATGTCCTCCTGCAACCAAATCTTCTGGGTCAGACTGTGCTGAGTGTGAGACAACTCCTGTGCCTCCTCCAGACTGTCTTTGTTCCCGTGGCTTCCAAGCCTGCTCTTCCAGCCTCTGGAGATTGGCGTAGGCCTGCTATCCTTCCAATAAGGTCCCCCTTTTAATTTAAGTGAGTAGATTGGATTTGTGTGACTTGCAACAGCAACAATAAATTTCCAAATCAATGCACTGAATTCCAATTTCCCTTTCTTTCAAAGAAAATGTACCACTGAGGGAGTGGTATTTATAAAGAAAGGTCTAATCCAATAGTCTCACTGCTTAATGCCTACCAAGCATTCTGAAGTTGTTTCCTAAGGGATAACCTCCACAGTGTGGCCTGTGAAGCCTCCCAGGATCTGGCCTTAGCCTCCCTCCCCAGCTTTCTCTCGTGGTGCCCATCTTTACACCTTGCCTTACCTGGCTTGGCCATACTAAATCACTCGGGCAGGCTCTCACCTCTCCTTCCGCCTGGAACTCCCAGCTCTTTCTCAAACCTGCTCATCGGCTCACTTTAGGAGATTTCCTTGGGTTTTCTGACCTCAGTAAAGTTTTCCTAACTTGCCCTAGGCTGGTTTCCCCAAGTTGATGGCATACTCGCTCCTTTGGGCTGCACACCGCTCCCTTTGTAACCGTGCTTCCCCCGCGCCCCAGGATCTCTTCTGCTCACCTGTCTGCAAGGTGCCTTCTCCATCGTGTGCTATTTTTCCATTTTTAGCATCTCTTATGTGGTTGGTGCTTAGTATACGTGTCAAATGAAAGTAAACTACCTTTCTGTAAAATATTTGAAAAGTTTAAAAATAAATCAGTAGGTGGCACCCAAGTCTTCTGCTAAAACCAACCTTTGCACTTTTTTTGTTTTTTTATGACCAACATGAGCCAGCAGGTGGCACTCACTGACAGAAAAGCCTTTCTCGTCCAAGTCCCTTCGTCCTTCCTTTCCCCCCTCCCTGCTTCTTTAGGGTAAGAGTGGATGCATGCTATAAATATCATTATAGGGCCACGCACTGCATAGTGACGTTTTGGCCAACCACGGACACAGACTGCATAAACAATGGTGGTCCCAGAAGATCAGAATGGACCTGAAAAATTCCTGTCACCGGTTGACGTTGCAGCCATCCCACCTGCAGGTGGCTCACATCTTCGTGGTGATGCTGGTGTGAACACACCCACTATACTGCCAGTCACATAAAGTATAGCACACACAGTTGTGAACAGTGCATAATCCTTGACACTACATTACACTTTTTATCACTATCTTCGAGTGTACTTTTTCTACTTAGAAAAAAGTTTACTCTAGAAGGGTGTGCTGTGTTGCACCGGCAGCAGCCTCACGCACTTGGTGTTTACCGCGTGTCTCGATCGCATCATTTTCTCTCTGCTTGATTTCATCTCATGTTGTTTCGTCCAGTGAAATGCTGTACAAGCTTGTAGCCTAGGAGCAGTAGATCCTAGTTTGGGATCTGCTGATTTGGATTCAAGCCTCTGCTTAATTAGACAATATTTTAGTTTTGTTTTAGGCTAACCTTCCTTAAGAGGGCAGGTGGGTTTTTTTGAGTATTTGGGAAAGCATTGCTACTGAATTTATTTCCATAATTTTTAAAAACTCCGCCAGTGTTTCCTAGAGGAGACCGTGTAACAGTGGGGGCGCCATGTATGGTAACACCTGGAGCCACAGGCCTGCGTTTGTAGATACGGGGCTGAGTCCACAGGCACAGTATGCGCTCGGTAGCACTGAGGTAGCTGTTGATATGAGTTTTTTCAAAGAGTATTTGTGTTAACTTATTTAGAGTATTTATTAAATAAAAATCTATGTATTAGGGTGACTGATTAATAACATTATATAAGTCTCAGAGGTTCAGGTTCAGTCACATCATCTGTACACTCCCTGTGTGGTCACCACCCGAAGTCTCGTCTCCTTCTCTCACCATAAATTTGACCCCCTGTAGCCCCTTCACCCTCTTCCTACCCCTGCCCCTCTGGCAACCACCCTTCTGTTGTGTGCGCCTGTGAGTCTGTTTGTTGGCTCACTTGTTCCTGTTTCATAGCCCACATATGAGTGAAGTCCAGTGGTTCTCGTCCCTTTCCATTTGACTAATTTCACGTAGTGCAATACCTTCCAGATTCGTTCATGCTGTTGCACATGGCAATATTGCATTTTTTAATTACTGAGTGGTTTCCATTGTATAGTGTACCACATTTTATCCCATCAGGGAATACTTGGGTTGTTTCCATGTCTTGGCTATTGTACATAATGCTGCAGTGAACAAAGGGGTACATATATCTTTATGAATGTTTTCACCTTTTTTTAGTAAATATCCAGAAGAAGAGTTGCTGCATCATATGGTAGCTTCATTCTTAACTTTTTGAGGAACCTTCACACTGTTTGCATCAGCTCATGTTTTCCACCAACAGTGCACAGGGTTTCCTTTTCTCCACCACGTTAGTTCGGTCTTTTTGATAATAGTCATTCCAACAATGCAAGGGGGTGTCCCATTGTGGTTTTGATTTGCATTTCCCTGATGACTAGTGACATTGAACGTCTTTATATGTCTCTTGGCCATCTGTATGTCTTCTTAGAACAGTGTCTGCTCTGGTGTCTGCCCAGTTTTTAATCAGATTTTGTTGTTGTTGTTGTGTGAGTTCTTTGTATATTTTAGATATTAGCCCCTTACTGGAGGTATTATGTGCAGATATCTTTCCCCACTCAGTTGATTGCCTTTTTCAAAGTATTTTTATTCTGGATTTGTTATTCAGACCATACTTTTTTACATGTGGTGTTAGCACATTTTTTTGAGATTTGAGCCCCTTTGTCTACAGATTTCTGCTGATATGTCAAAGAGATGTAATGGAAAGTATACGGTTTTCAAGGTCAATATTTGAGCAGAAGAGGTATGAAGAATTACTAAGCCAACGAATGTGTTACCAGTAAAAGCTAGTGGTGAGTCAGTGGAAATCCACACTTAATGTCAAATGAAGATGATTCTGGACACAAATGGAGTGGGTTATAGGATCTTTTTGAATAATGATATCCATGGAATTGTTACTGTTGGTGTTTAATTATTAATACAAGAAAGGGGAGCAAAGGGACTTAAGCTTTGAGCTTAATAAACTGGGGAACATGAGCCTGCTTACTTAGCCAGCAAGCTACAGTTTCATACTCCAGGGGATTAGAGCATTGCTCCACCAAGGAGATTCCCCCTCCAGTATGGGATTGTTGGGGGTGGGGATTTGGGGGTACTGTTGGACCATAGAGGCCTGTCAATCTAACTAAGGGGTGGGATATCAAAAAGCCTGAGAAAGCCTGGGAAAGGGCACCTGGTCTGTCCTAAATCCAAACTAATATAATCCCAGGGGAGCAAAGAAACACACACACACACACACACACTCTCTCTCTCTCTCTCTCTCTCTCTCTCACCTGATGCCAATGACCTGCGCTCGGACCACGCACTCATGCATCCTCTCTCCACAGCCACGTGACCGACAGTGTGCACACTCCACATGCAGGCTCAAGGTGGGAGCCTGAACACCTGAGCACAGCAATGAGCTCAGGTGGGACACAAGCTAAACTAGCCAGATGCTGACCGGGCTGGACTCTAACACAGAGCAGAAAGTCTGGATGCTGGCTTTTGTCTTGGCAATGCTGGAGACGAGGTTGACCTTGGACCTCTCCCATGGCCAGACAGAGGAGACAGGACATTGGGAAGTCAGGAGGGGAACCCCCTTAATTTTACATCATCAATAAATTTACCATAGAACCCCACCCTCCCATGCAGGTCTCAAAAAATTCTTTTCCTTGTGACATCTTGTGAATTCTTTTCCACTGTTATCAGTGGAAAACAAGTTCTTTCCACTTGTTTTCCACTGATAACAGTATGGGTTTAGCCCTGCTGCTCATGCTCTGAGTTTTCCAGTCTTTCTGGAACATTCTTCGTATATCTTGGTATCTGCTCTTTGATGTTGTCCCGGTAACATCCCTTCACAGCCCCCTCTGACTATTTCTCCTCCACCTTCATGCGTGCACGTAGCTTTCCCCTTTAGCTTCATTTAGCCTATTCTTCAGCTTACCTCAAAAACTCTGAAAAATACTTACTGAATAAAGTACTCAATGACTGCAGTAATATTTGCTTCCTGTTGTTATCATTTTGGGTCTTAGTTCTTTGCGTTAACACTTAGCTGCTTTCTTCATCCACAAGGATTGTGTCTCGCCCTTCTTTGTGGTTTCCCAGTACCTAGCCCAGCAGTGCACGAAGTGATTCCCAGCAAATACGTGTCATGTGAGAGAACAAGTCAGAGCTCTCCTGAGCAGGTGGTTCTTATGACAAACGAACATACAGCCTTGGTGCTGTCAGGCTGATTCTCTTGGACACGGGATCGCCCTGGTTCCGCTCATTAAGCAGAGCTGGGGCTCCTGCCCAACCAAAGGCGTTTGTCTTTTATATTTAAGTATCTAAGAGCAGTGGGGCTGGAAGAAGTGAAGACCTGTCCCCTGGATGAGAACAGTAACAGAGTACGCATTCTAAAAAAAGCTGGCTTCCGAAGTACCAAAGGCCCCACCCACCCTGCTAGGAATTTTGTTTTTCTGTTCTCTTTAAGCAAAGATGAGATTTATAGGTTTAGATGTTTAGTCATAAACAATGGCTAATACAAACACATTGTATTGAAAAAGACCAGCTTAGAATGAAAACACTTGACACCTGGCTTTGGGCCGTTTATTCTCGGTCTCTAAAATCAGGGTATGTGACAAGATTTCCGACGTCATTTCAAGTTTTAACATCGCGTGATCCTAAGTCATCTTTGTTTTCTTGTGACATTTATTCTATGTGGGTTTCCTTTGTTGTGGCCATGGGAGCAGTGCGTTCGGAGTCTGACCCTAGGTGTCAGACAGCACGGGTTTGCGTGCCAGGTTCAGTCCGTCACTGACCGTGTGACCTCAGACAAGGTCTGACTTTTCGTTCTGTTTGTTTATTGTGTTATAAATCGGGCATAATAACATCTGCTTTGGAGAGTTGCCGTGGAGATAAAACTGTTTTATTTATATAAATTATATATGTTCATATATTTTATATATAAATTATATATATCATTCCTTGGAACTGTGATTGGCACAGAGTAAATGTTCAGTAGATGTTAGTTGTGATTCTCACAGACTCGATTCCTTAATTATGCTTTCCTTAAGCTAAGTGTCCTGTGGGCCGGCATTCCTTGAGTGCATGCCAGTTGCTCTGTGTAAAAGGAGGGAATAACATGGAACATGGTCTTAAAATGAATTGAAGAACATTGTGGCTGTTTTGAAATTATGATCTTTATTTCCCAATCTTAAGCCATATCGAAACATCAGTTTTGATACAGGAAAAATCAGCCATGTGTTCCCTTTTTTTTTTTTATTCACCTGTATTCCTTGTAGAATCCATGTAGGTTCTGTGGCTCCTCCCCACTGGCACACACAGTCCCCGTCCCTCTTCTCTGACTGCTTCCCTTCTTAGCACTTGCACTGTTCAGCATACAGAGTAGTTTTTACTTCTTTAACTCGCAAGCGGCTCCCTCTACAGTGTTTTGCTTCATTACAGTCAGGAACTCTGTTTTGGACTTTGCCTGGTCCCTAACATTCAGAACAGTGCTTGGTATCTTACAGGTACTCCACAAATATTTGCTGAGTTAATTAAGTCTGGTATTTATATATATTCAACTCATGAAAATTTCTCTTTGGTGGTTCTTGATTTTACTCATATGATATTGGGAAAAGACTCAAGAACAGTGTGTGAAAACAATTTACTGGTTTCATATCTCCTCAGGGCCTTTGCACTGACTGTTCTTGCTGCCTGGAACACTCCCCAGATAGCGTATGTCTCTCTCCCTCATGTTGCTGAGAGCCCTTCTCAGAGCCTCTGAATAAAATAGCACATCTATTAACCTCCTTCAGAGTGTCCACACCAACACTATGTGTAATATTTCCTTGTTGATTTTTCCCATACTACTTATCCCATCTAATTTATTTATGTTTACTTGTTTATTTATTGATGTTTCTCTTCCTTCACCATGACGGCAAGGGCTAACCCTAGTTTACTTTCTAGTCATACTTAGAACAATGTTTGATACTCAATATACATTTGTTAAATGTCAGAACATGTAAAAAGAATGGCAGTATTATATTTTCTTTAAATAATTGTTATCCCTTATTATAAAGAGTATCTTGTTCATGCAATAAAATTATTATTAAAATAAATGAGAAACACCCAAAATTGTATTATACAAGTAGAATCACACACTTGGTAACTTGATAGTGTTTGCATCACAGGCTTTTATATATGCCTACTATACCCTGTTTTTTTAAATTCAGTTATAGGCAAGTCGTGTACATAGTTTTGCATTTGGCTTCTCTCACCCCATTACAGATTATTGTATTTAGGTGTTTACTATTTTGCTTTTAAAATCAGGATGGTATATTTCCAATGCAACTTTAAAGTGCAATTCAAAAACTCTTTACTTTGTGTCTTCTCTGCCATTTTCTTCATGAATTTAAGTTTGTTTTTACCCACGAACTACATGGTACATATGAAGTATAATCATATCCTGTTTTATTGCACTTTATTTTCTTGCACTTCATCAATATTGTGGTTTTTACAAATTGTAGGTTGTGGCAACCCTGTTTTGAGCGAGGCTGTTGGTGCCCTTTTTCTAATGGCATTCGCTCACTTCTGTCTCTGGGTCACATTTTGGTCATCCTTGCAATATTTCGAACATCTTCATCATTGTTATATTTGCTATGGTGAGCTGCAATCAATGGTCGTTGATGTTGTTATTGTAAGTGTTTTGAAGGGCTATGAACTGCAACCATGTACGACAACAAACTTAATTGATAAATATGTTTGTTATGATAGGTCTGCCAATGGTTCCCACGTGTCTTTCTCTCTCAAGCTCCTTATTTTCTGCGACATAATAATATTTAAATCAGGCCAATTAATAACCCCACCATAGTCTCTAAGTGTTCATGTTAAAAAGAAAAGTTGTGTGTCTTTCACTTGAAATCTAAAGCTAGGAATGATTAAAATTAGTGAGGAAGGTGTGTTAAAAGCCAAAAATAGGGGAAAAGCTAGGACTCTAGCATTAGCCATGTTGCGAATTGAAAGGAAATGTTCTTGAACAAAATTAAAAGTGCTATTTCAACAAACACACAAAAGATAAGACAGAAAAACACCCTTATTGCTGATATGGAGAAAGTGTTAGTGGTCTGAATAAAAGATCAAACCAGACACAACATTCTCTTAAGCCGAAGCCTGACCCAGGGCAAGGCCCTAACTCTCTGCAATTCTGTGAAGGCTGAGGAGGTCAGAAAGCTGCAGAAGGAAAGTCTGAAGCTAGCAGAAGTTGGCTCATGCGGTTGAAGGAAGAAGCCGTCTCTACAACATAAATGTACAAGGTGAAGCAGCAAGTGCTGATATAGAAGCTGCTGAAAGTTATCCAGAAGCCGTAGCTAAGATAATTGATGAAGGTGCTACGCTAAACAGATTTTCAATGTAGATGAGACAGCCTTAAATTGGAAGAAGAGGCCATTTAAGACTTTCATAGGTAGAGAGAAATTAATGCTTGTCTTCAAAACGCCAAAGGAGAGTCTGACCCTCTTTGTTAGGGACTAATGCACCAGATGCCTTAAAGTGGAAGCCCCTCATCCTAGGGCCCCTAAGAATTACACTAAATTGGCTCTGCTTGTGTTCTGCAAATGAACAATGAAATCGGCATGACAGCACATCTGCTTACAACACGGTTTGCTAAATATTTTAAGCCCGCGGTTGAGGCTTACTATTCAAAAAAAGATTTTTTTGCAATATTACTGCCCATGTACAATGCATGTGGTCACTCAAGAGATCTGATGGAGAAGTACAACGAGATTCATATTGTTTTCACACTGACACAACACCCTGTAGCTCTATGAGTCAGAGAGTAATTTTGACTTTTTAAGAGATACATTCCACAAGGCTATAGCTGCCATAGATAGTGATGTCTCTGATGTATAGGCACACAGTAAATTGAAAACCTCTGGAAAGGATTCACCATTCTAGATGCCATGAAGGACATTGATGATCCATGGGAAGAGATCAAAATACCAACATTAACAGGAGTTTGGAAGAAGTGGATTTTAACCCTCATGGATGACTTTGAGGGGAGGAAGACTTCAGTGGAGGAAGTAACTATAGATGCGGCGGAAGTAGCAAGAGGACTAGACCTAGAAGTAGAGCCTTAAGACATGACTGAATTGGTGCAATTTCATAACAAAACGAACTGATGAAGAATTGTTTCTTACAGATGAGGAAAGAAAGTAGTTTATGCAGATTCAGTCTTTCCTGGTGAAGGTGCTATAAAGATTGTTGAAGTTATAACAAAGGATTCAGACTATTATTTAAATAGTCTGAGTTGAAAAGGATTTGAGAAGATTGACTCCAATGTTGAAAGCAGTTCTACTGCGGATAAAAGGCTATCAAACCACATCACATGCTGCAGAGACATCACTCATGAAGGGAGGGGTCAATGAGTGTGCCAAACTTTACTGTTGTCTTATTTTAAGAAATTGCCACAGCCACCCCAGCCTTCAGCGGCCGCGTCTCCGGTCAGTCAGCAGCCATCGACGCTGAGGCAAGACCCTCCACCAGCAAAAAGACCACGACTCCCTGAAGGCTCAGGTGACAGCATATTTTAGCAGTAAGGTGTTTTTAAATTAAGGTACGTGCATTGTTTTTCAGATTGCACACTTAATAGAATGTAGTACTGTGTAAACATAACTTTCATATGCATTGGGAAACCCAAACATCTGTGTGATTTTGGTTATTGTGATATTCACTTTATTGCAGTGGTCTGCAACCAAACTTGCTATATCTCTAAGGTAATACCTGTAGATGCACAGTTCTAGAAAAGAGACTGAGAAAGAGGGATTTGCTTCTTTTTCTTTTACTAGGAACTTCTCCATACAACACTTATCCTCTTTACAGGGCAACACTCACCCTTTGGATTTCATGTCTTCATGCCTTCCCCTTAACAAATAGCATTGCGAGTAGCTACCTGCTTGCTTCTCCTCTCCTCTGGATTGTAGACTCCCTAATGGCGATGATCATGTCTAATGCACCACATTATTATGCGTGACAGATATCACAAGGCTTGACATATGTGATTCTCAGGTGATTTTTGTTGAATGAATGACTGAAAGACCATAATGAACATGCATCGTTGTATTTCTTAGACATCCATTCCCTTGGGGTTTTTCTGAATCCATTTTCTACTATACATTAAAATATGGGCAACAAGAAGTACCGTTCATGCCTTGGGCACCTCAAAGAGAGCAAAAGAGCTCCTCCCACAGAAACTGGTAATGCCCTGCAGTGAAAAGAATACTGGATTTACAGTCAGATTTAGTCCCAACTCTTCTATGGGTGTTTGGTGGATGATGATTGTGGTGTTGGCTATTTATTGAGCACTTACTAGGTACTCAGTACTTCATAAGTGCAGTCGCTATCTTAATCCTCACCACAACCCTACCAGGTAAGTATCCTTATTCCCATATTACATATGGAAAAAACTGAGGTATGGAGATATTAAGGAATTTGCTGAGAGGCAATGCTGGGATTAGAACCCAGATAATCTTATCCAATCTTTCTGTACCTCAGTTTCCTTCTCATTAAAATGAAGGTAATGGGCCATAAGGTCTTTGAATTTATTTCTGTTCTAATGATTCTGTGCGGTTTTGCAGGTGGGGATCCTACCAGGACAGCTGCAGGACGTTTTGGTTTCTTGTAGAATCAGGAAGAGTAAGGCTGGGTGCCCTGGAGAGCTGCTTTTATCAGGACTGCAGACATTTTTTTCTATCTTTTTATTTTGGTTTGTTGTTTTTGTTTTTAGAGCGTGAAGGTGGAATCAATTGAGAAAAAGGAACCAATATTTGTTCCTTAAAGGGAAGCATACATCCACCCATTTTCTCACTTTTAAAGGGCCAATATCGTCTTGAAGATAATAAAATAAGAATAGTGCCCACCCCAGAGGGCTCCCCTGAGACTCAAAGAAGATAATGCTTGGGGACTTTCCTATGACTTGTCAAATTCTATATAAATGCACGGAATTATTAGTATTGTTTTATAGCACCGATTCACAGAAACCGGAGGACTGGTTTTTCCACTTGAATTCCATGCAAATTGCGTTTGGGAAGCTGAGCAGACGTTCTCTCTGCTCAGGTTAGTGCCTGTGACAACTGAAGGGCAAGATACACCCAGCTTTGCTTTAGTTTTTCTAGGGTCAAAACACGGCAATCTCCGCAAACAAACCTGTAGGACGTTTGGTCGCTAGCCAGAGTTCGCAGGCCCACCATGCCATTACATTCTCCATTAAATTGCCTTAACCAGTGAAAAATAACAAGTGTAAGGAGGGCAAAATTCCTGCTGGTTTCACTTAAAATGCTGTTTGAGTAGTGACTTTAGAATTCTAGTTGATTCTAAGCTTCTCACACCAATCCTCATCAGCCTTCTTTATTTTCTTGCATGGAAAAGCAGGATACATTCCTGAATTTCTTCTGCTCATATTTCTGGCTTCCTGGGGCTCTGGGCTTGTGCTATACACTTAAAAAAAAAATTTCGGTGACCCGTTGCTAAGTCACACAGAATGGCTGTCCTAGGATGGTCCAGTGAATTGAGAATGGAGAATATTTAAAATTGGCTTGAAAACAGCAATTTGCTTATATATTGGCTTATTTATTCAATGAGTATTTATTTTATTGACCTCCTATTATGTGAAGAACCTGGTTGGGGACATGGAATAAGGGGTTATCTCATGGGCACACTGGGGCTCCTTGCTGGCCACCGGGGGTTAGAGGGAACACAGCAAGTATTTCTAAGCACTGATGTTGAGTACCTGCTCAGAAGGCCCCCGGCATCCAGCACCCCAGTCACAATTACGAAACCCTGGGAGGTGAAATACCTGCCTGGTTCCCTTTCCAGAATATTTCCCATGATTCAGCTCCAGTGGATTCCTGCTGTAGTTATTAATTTTTTTTATAGGTTAGCGTTTCTGTGCCTTAAGCAGGAGAACTTGTAAGTTTACATGCATACAGTAGGACTTCTTAGCTAAATGTAGCAAATAAAGATGAACAAACTGTTGTGTTGTGGATGGGCAGCTACAGGGGGAATGACTTGAGAGTATATTGATCTTAATTACTTGGAAACAAATTAGAAATTTTCTTGCCTTTTACTATTTACTACTGTGGGTATAAAATAAATTAGGGAAATGTGCTTGTATGAATTTCTCCATAAGTGATGGTGGAAAAATGCCAGTTATGAGACATCTTGATTTTCAAATAAAAAAAAATGAGGAATTGGATGCCTCCTGGTATTTCCAGAGAATGGGTTGACTGAGGCTCTTCGGAAGTTATTGTCCATTAAGTCTGGCATGACTAGATGTGGAAGCAATTCTAGAGGCATTTGTTCTACCTTTTGGCATTGTGCTAACTAGCTGTGACCTTGAGCAAGTTGTTTACCATCTTTGATTTCCTTGTTTAGCACTTAATGTTTAGCTATTTATGGAGGCAGCAATGTCCTGGGTGCTCACTTTTAGAGTGATATTAGTATGCACTGTGTCAGTGACTTAGAATCAGTAGATCTGGATCTGAAAATCCTTTGGAACATTTGTAAGCCTCATGCATCTCAGAATAAAAGACTACAAATCAAAGAAGGAATTTCTTGCCTCATTTAAGACTGGACTTGTGACAATAATAAAGCCTTTCACGAAATGAATAGCAACGTGAGCAAGATCAAGCTGGAGATTTTCCTCCTAGCAGGCCTGACTTTGTACAAAAAAATGGAAACACAGGGAAACAAAACTGTGTGCTTATGACTCAGTCACACCGAGATTTTTTTAACTTCCTATCATATCATTTTCAAAGTCTTCTTACTGATACAGACCTTATAAATCTTTTCCTTCCTCCCCTTCCATCTTAGTGAAGCAACTAATAGGAGCTCTGCAAGGTGCCGGGTGTGGATTAGTCTGGGCTACTTGGGCTACACGAACAGTGTATCCCTCAGCAACGCCACACCAGCACCACTTCAAACGGGATAGAAGCTTATTTCTCTAGCCTGGTCTGAGGGCCCTGTTTTGCAACTATGAGAGGAATGCAGGACCTTTTCCTTTTATCTTCTCTGCCATCCCTGCAATGTTGCCCTCATCCAGATGGTTCAAGATGATTAACCACCATACGCACATACCATAGAGCAGAGCAGAGGGACGTGGGGCAAAGGAGAGGCCTCTTCATTTTGAGGACTACACCGAGAGGCTGCACACATTAGTTCTGTTTTGTCCTCTGGGAAACGCCATCTTCACAGTGGGCCGTCTTGTACACAGCGATCCTGTCACTCTGGGTGAAAAGGGGAGAATGGGTATCAGGGATAAGGAGTAATTTCTCTCTGGGGTGCAAATATGAAAGCTTTTGGTTCTTTCCTAAAAGTTGCTTACTTTGCTGGAAGAAAACAGAAGTGTAAATAGGGAATTCAGCATTGTTTTTGCAACACTGAGCTGTTAATTAGCCCAACAGTTTTACCCTCTAATACTTTCACTCCCTTACTCCCTCTTGTCTCCTTTTCCTCTGCCTACACTCTGCTCTTCTCAACTGCTAAGAAACAAAATTCAACTGCGCAATTTTTAAAGATCTTATTGCAAGTCTCTTCTTGCCTACAAAGTTTCTTTTGAGAAATCAGCTGATAGTCTTATAGGAATTCCTTTGCAGGTAACTCTCTGCTTTTCTCTTGCTGCATTTAAGATTCTCTCTTTATGTTTAACCTTTGGCACTTTAATCATGTTGTGTCTTGGTGTAGTCCTCTTTGGGTCCAACTTGTTTGGGACTCTCTGTGCTTCATGGACTTGCATGTGCATTTCCTTTGCCAGATTAAGGAATTTTTCTTTCATTATTTTTTCAAATAAGTTTTCAATTTCTTGCTCTTCCCTCTGCTCCTTCTGGCACTCATGATTCAGATGTTGGCACTTTTGGAAGTGTCCCAGAGGCTTCTTATACTATCCTCATTTTTTGGGAATTCTTGTTTCTTCTTCCTGTTCTGGTTGAATGTTTATTTCTTCCTTATGTTCCAAATCCTTGATTTGAATCCTGGCTTCCTTCCCTTCAGTGTTGGCTTCCTGTAGATTTTTCTTTACTTCACATAGTATAACCTTCATTTTTTCCTTTACGTTGTTGCTGTACTCAGTGAGTTCTTTGAGCATCCTGATCACCAGTGTTCTGAACTCTGTATCTGATAGGTTGGCTCTCTCTGTTTTGTTTAGTTCTTTTTCTGGGGTTTTGTTCTGTTCTTTCATTTGGGCCATATTTCTTTGTCTCCTCAATTTGTCAATCTCCCTGTGTTTGTTTCTGTGTATTAGGTAGAGCTGCTTTGACTCCCTGTCTTAGTACAGTGGCCTATTGTAAACAAGGCACATCCAAATTGTGTGGGGCAGAACCTTAGGTACTTGCCAGGGTGGGGAAACCTGCTTCACTGCTTTGTGGCTATATGTGGGGGGAGGCTTTGGAGAGGGGACAATGCTGCTTGGCTTCTGGAGCACTTGCCCCATTTCCAGTCACTTCACCCACCTCCTATATGTGACTGGTGCCTTTCCAGTTGCTGCCCTGGTGATAAATCCCAGAGTGGGTGGGTTTGAGTATGTTCTAAATTTGTGTGGGCCCTTTAAGTGGTGAAAATCTGGCAGTTCTTCTGGCAAGAAGTATTCAAAGTGATTAAAAATAAGGATCTACAACTTAGATTTCTCTATCCAGCAAAGCTAATGGAAGGGCAGATAAAGTGCTTCCCAGACAAGGTAAAACTAAAGAAGTTCATCATCACCAAGCCATCATTACATGAAATGTTAAAGGGATTTATTTAGGAAAAGGAAGATAAAAACTATGAACATTAAAAAGGCAACAAATTCACAACTATCAACAACTGAATCTAAAACAAAACAAAACAAAACAAAACAAAACAAAACAAAACAAAATCAAACCTCAAACTAAGCAAAAAACCAGAAGAGGAACAAAATCATAGGAAGGGAGATCATTTGGAGGGTTATTAGCTGGGAGGGGGAAGGGGAAGAAAGGAGGAAATGGAGCAGGGATTAAGAAGCACAATTGGTAGGTACAAAATAGATAGTTAAGGATGGTACAGTAAATGGAGAAGCCAAAGAACTTATGTTCATGTCCCATGGACATGAACTAAGGTGGGGATTGCTGGAGGGAAGGGGAGTGCCCGGTAGAGGGGGGCAAAGGGGATAATAAATTGGGACAACTGTAATAATATAGTCAATAAAATATACTTAAAAAAGATCTCACTGGCTTTACTCAATGATTGATGAATTGGGCAGCACCCAATCTGGCAGACAGAAAGGAGCTCAGAAGAGATGTCCAAGATGAAAGACTTTTATAGGCAGAAGGGAGCAGGAACAAGGGAGTTGTAACAGGCAAAAAAGTGGGTCGGTTATTGAAAGGATACTTTCCTTTAGGGCGCGGTAGGGATCTAGCAGGCAGAGTACCTAACTACCAGGGCATTTCTGACGGACTGGTTTAAAATTCCATTGCTGGGAGAGCTGACATTATAATTAAGTCCTGGTCTGGTGACATGGACCTTAGCATAAGTAACTCCGTTTCAGGTCTGTTGTCTTGTTTTTAACACTCGTTGCCTAAAAAACAAAATAACTGCACTCCCCCCCACCCCCCCAAAAAAAACCCCTACCGCACTTTCTCTTGATCTTTTTCCCCTCTGTGTACTCCCTTATTTTCCTTTATTTCGGCCTCTCTCAGCTGTACCTGATGTTGCTGACTGACTGTCTCCTTGTCTTCTGTGTCCATGTCACGTTTTGGTTCTCTCCTTCTCTAACTTCTCTATTGTTCTCTGCTGGCTTCTCCTCCATCCTCCTAAGTGAAAGAATTCCCCTACCCCAGGGTTCTGCCTGGTCCTCCTGTCTTTCCACCTCTCTCTTGGAATTGTACCCACCATTCGGTTACAGCCATCACTTCAAAGAAAACCAATCACACATCTCTATTAAAGGGGACAGAGTTTGCCTGCCCAAAATATGCCCCTTTGGGATATTGATTAAGCTAGTTAGTTTTAAGAAACAAAAGACTCAGGACAAACCTTTGATCTTCCCCTAACTACCTAAAAGAATTCAGAGAGAGGACCTGCTCCAGGAAGAGAGATACCATCACAGGTAACTAGAGTTCAGTATGAACCAGCATGTGATAGGGAGAGAGCTAGCAAGGCCAGTTTGGCCCAAGTCCTCTGTGTCCCACTGTTTTAACGTGGGCCAACAAACATTTGTTTACTAAACATTAACTCTTCACCTCCTTGTAAATTGCCTTCTTGCCCTAGGAAGTACCAACCTCTCCCGCTGCCACCCCACTTACTTTAGGACGGCATGTAAGCCTGAACCGCCCAAGCTGTCCTTGGGTCTCATATTCTTTTGGAACCCTTCTGTGTACATATGTGATCAGTTTGGTTATTTTCTCCTGCCATTCTGTCTTGTGTTAATTTGATTATTAGTCCAGCCAGAATAACTTAGAAAAGTAGGAAAAAATTTTATTTTTCTGCCTCCACAATTTTAGTGAGGTAGCTGGGAGAAAAGAAAATTTACTGGCTGGAGCCCCACACGTTCCACGTAGGTTGTAGCAAATGCAATCCTGGGGCTTGTAACACGGGCTGGAAGAAGGTCACGGTTCTTACCATGTAGGCACACCCCCAGGTCTCTGCCTGTGGGATCCAGTGGAAGCGAAAGTTTCGAGAATTTTTTTCTAAATTTAGATTGGCAGGAAGAAATATTGGTGAAAGTAGTTTCTTGGGCACACATGACTGCAGTGAAGATTTGGTTTGAATCTCTTGTTTTCTGTTGATCCTATCCCTTGCAGAGGTGGTCATTATCTCTGCCAGCTGAGGACACATACCCATCTGGTGGGCTGTGGACCCAAGTTTAGGGAACCTAAAGCCTTGTTCTGTTTAAAGGGTGGAAAACACGTGATTCCCTGTGTTTTGGAACAGCTGCTTAAAGACAGGGCCCCACATCTTTCTAGACTACTATGGAGTGAACTTTTTGTTTTAAAGATGTTATTTATTTGTTTTCTAGAGAGGGGAAGGGAGAGAGAGAGAGGGAGAGAAACAGTAATGTGTGGTTGCTTATCGTGAGCCCCCTACTAGGGAACTGGCCCACAAGCCACGCATGTGCCCTAGACCGGGAATCAAACCAGCAACCCTCTGATTCACAGGCCAGCTCTCAAGCACTGAGCCACAGCATCCATGGCTGGAGTGAACTTTTGCATCTGTGAGGGCTGTATCCTTCCCACTCTCTTGTGGAAGCCTTTTGCTTCCTTAGTTAGGTCATAAGAGGATTACTTGATTTGAGCCACTGTAGACCTTACCTCCAATGGCCAGACAATGGATCCTTTGAACTGGTAAAACTTCTAAGTTAAAACATGTTTTGAAGAAAGCTCTCATATTGGTATAATGCCTAGCCATTAAAACTCCCTTAATAAGATGGAAGGACAGAAATTAGAACAAAAATCAAAGTCCACTCAGACCCATTCCTATATGCCATGAGATATTTATAGATATTATAAAAAATCAGGACATTGAATGTATAATTGTCTAGCACTTAAGAAAAAAGAAGAAGAAAAAAAGTGACAAAAATCTTTCTAAAGAAAACCTAGAAGTTTCTTTTCCCATTTCAAGTTTTAATGAAAGTTGTGTATAAGACTACATTATTCCTGTATCTTTTCAATTGTTTCTTCCTTGCATTTGCCCTTTTCTTTCCCATTTGGTGAGATTTGGCTCTATGTTCAAGGATCTTTTTGCAGTCTTTGTCCAGTTTTAGTGTAGTGATGACACCCTGCTGGGGTGAACGTCCACATGGACAGTTGTCCCATTAGCTTTCTCCCGTCGCACTCATTCAATGTAGAGGACACATTTCTTCGGTAAACCTGGATGACTTTGCTAATTTGCTGTCCTTTGCAATGTCCTCCCACAACCTGAACTGCATCGTCCTTTTGGACGGGCACGTATCGGACATGGTACTTCTGTCTCAGCATTTTGGAAAGAGGAGAAGACACACCTTCCTGCCAGTGTGGGAAGGTGCACTGAAATGCCTTTTATGGCTCCTGTTCCGGTCAGAAGTCACAGAGGGATCGAACTTCATTTTGCCTGCGGGCACCTCTGCGATGGCCCAAAAGGGAAGAGCGACAACCTAAAAGTTCTCTGCCAGAAGGACTTGGCGGGGGAATCGAGCTGTAAGCCGCCAGCTGTGGCCAGACAGAAATGTGGGCCAAAGTCCAGGTTCAGCTAGGGTCCTACCAAACCCCTGCTGGCCTTCAGGGGAATGACAACCTCAGTCCTTGGTCTAAGGCCAATCTAAGAGCCATAATTTAAAAAAAATTGTTTTTTTATGCCAGGGAGGATCCTTGAAAGTTTACCCATATTTCCTGAGCCCAAGGAAAGATGGAAATAACATTTCACATTATCCCTTCCTTCCCAATCCAGACCAATCGGTTATTGATCCTTTTTCTCCCAGGGGAAGCTACGTATGCCTGTGTCTTAAGGACTTGGCATCAGCTTTCTGCCTGCCCGGGACATGTTTGTTCCGCTGTCAGAGGGAATGGCTCTGGAAGGTAATAAACTTTACATCCCATCGAGTCCATAAATTGTTTTACACTGCCAGAAATAATTACTGTTTGTCCTAGCTGAAACCGGAAAGGATATTTTAAAAGAATTTAATAACTCCATGATCAGAAATTTGGCAAAATTGAAAGCTCAGTTTTCAAAGTCATAGGAAAGTTTTTAAGTCTCCTTGGCAATTCCCCATTCCCTTTTGTGGACGATCAGGAATGTAAACAGCCCTCAGCTGCCTGAGACCAAATAAGTCAAAGGGAAAAAAAGGAACAGAGAACTTTTCCAAAGCACAAGCTGCTGAAAAGTCTCCCGTGCTCAAGTCTAGTCCCCTACTCACCCAGCTCCCTTAAAAATTGTTTGTCAAATGAACTGACCATGACTATAGTTTTAATTACTTTTTGTTTTGAATATTGCTGATTTTAAAAAACCTTTTGTTTTCCATGCATAAGAAAACTTGTTTCTCTTAAACTACCTAGGACCTAGAGCATTTTGGTAAATTATACTGTTGTGAGCAGAATTGTAACATTTATTTTTTTCACCCTACTTAACCCCTCCAGACTTTAGAAACATTCAGTGAATAGTCTTATTTTCATGGCAATATAATTATTTGCATAAGTTCAGTAAGAATCTGTTTTCCTTGTAGCAAGACACAGTTGGAAAGTGATTATATACCAAGGCTTTGGCGGGAATGTCATGTGTGAGAGAGGCATGCAGAGAATCAAATAGGACCAGACAGCTTTAAGGAATGAAGATGGACTTATGGAAGCCCCTTGGAGATATTGGCCTGGTACCTTGCCTACCGGGCTCCCAACAACCTTACCAGGCGAGTAAGAAAGGTGTAGGAACATCGGGATGTCTTGAGAACCTCAAGAAGAGAGAAATTACTCCAAATCGAAGCGTACTGTAGGCAAAGTCGGATAGGGAGCACCCAGCTTGCCCCTTAGCTTCGAGATGCTGTTAAAAGTTTAACCTGGCCCAGGCCGGGTAGCTTACGTGGTTAGAGTGTCACCTGATACGCCAAGGTGGGGGGGTTCCAATGAATCACCGCCTCTCTCTCCCTCTCCTTCCCTCACTCTCTGTCTCTCAGATCAATAAATAAAACAATTAAAAAAAAGTTTAATCTGGAGATTCCTTATGAAAACTTTCAGCAAGGTAGACTTAAAAGAGCCCATGTGATCGGTGGTTATTCTTGCTGTACTTAACAGTCAGGCCACATTTACGAAAACGAGACTTATTTTGCCAATAAATTAGTCTTAGTTGTGCTATCTTCGGTAAAAATGGGGGTGATTTAGAGAAGAAAAATTATGTTTCAATAGTAATTATAACACATATTTGTGGATATTAGACTCTGGCTCAGTTAATTAATTGTCTTTGAGGTTTTGTTTTTCACCAGAAAATTGGATCCTGACTTTTTCTATTTTTCTCAAATATTTGGCTGTAGTTCTTCAAACTAACAGTTTCAATTTTCTCCTCTCCTTTGACTTGGAATCACTGAGAACCAAAAGGCCGTTTTTTTCCTGGAGTCGTACAAACTGCAGCTTGATGATCGGATGTGAACCGCAGGAAGGCACCAGGAGGACCTGTGCTTAGGCTACACCCACGCCCGAAGTTGTGTAAGCCACTTAAAAGGTTTTCCCAGCACCTGATGACGTCATTAGAGACATTTCAACTGCAGTGTACAGGCCAGGTTTGACATCTAGAAACTGGCAGCCCTCTAGGCTCAGAAACCATATTTTTAATCTGGTCTAAACATTAACCTTTGTTTGTTTTGCTAGAAATGTCTCTTCTTCAACACCTGATTGCTTGCTCACTTGATGCAGACCTACTTTGGGGGGCCCGCCTGCATCACCACCTCCTGAAATGAGTCAAAATTATTGAACTGAACTGATCTGCCTTCGGGACAAAGCACTTGTTCAATAAAATATGGAACAATGTACCCACGAACTTAGCTTCTGGACTGTACAACTTCTTATTTGAATTTAAAAAGATAGATGGAAATTTTTATTTTTCTACCCTCACATGATGCCTAGAGCAAAAATTATGATCATAAACCAAAATCTCACGGACTTCAGCCTCATGTTTTCCGCTGTCTGTGGCATATTTTTACCTCCCCCGTAACGTAACAGGAACCTAATCAACAGAAGAAAAACGCAAACAAAATATAACCAGAGACACTGAAGGTATGAACAATCTAACAATAGCCAGAGGGGAGGGGGGAGGGGACGGTGGGCGGAAGGGTTTTCAGGAACTACTATAAAGGACACATGGACAAAACCAAGGGGGAGGGTGGAAGCAGGGGAGGGAGATGGGGATGGAGGGGTGGGGAGAAAATGCAGACGACTGTAATTGAACAACAATAAAGTAATTTATGAAACAACAACAAAAAAAGATTTTCTTAAAGCACCTGACTTCCCACTAGGCAAGCTCATCTTGCCCAGGCCTTCTGTAAATCCCCTCCTCAACCACTTTCTACTCTTCTTCTACCACTCAGAAACTGCTCCTGGTTTGACTCCCTGTGTTTGTCATTGGAACTATTTGCTCTTTAAAATTTTTTTAAATTATTATTTTCAAAAGTTTTTGTTTTATACTTCACTACATTTTTATTTTAAATATCTTTACTGAGGTTTAGTCAACATACAATAAACCACACACATTTAAAGCGTACAATTTGATAAGCTTTGATATGTGCATACATAAAGGCAGCCATCACCACAGTTAAGGTAAGGAACATATCCATCACCTCCAAAAGATTCCTAGTGTTCCTTTGTAATCATCCCCACTTTTCCCTCCTTCCCTCCCTCCCACTCCCACGCCACCCACCATCCCCAAACATACCGATACCCTTTCTGTCACCAGAGATCAATTTGCTTTGTCTATGGTTTTATAAAAATGAAATCATGTACTATGAACTTTTTTACAACATAGTGATAAGATATTTATATAATTTACGATGTGATCACTTTGATGAATCCGGTGCCCATCTGACACCATCCACTGTTATTACAGTATTGTTGACTATATTCCCTATGCTAAACTTTACATGTCAGTGACTGTTCTGTAACTACCAGTTTGTACTCCCTAATCCTTCACCTTTTCCACCCATCTCCCAACCTGCCTCCCATCTGGCAACAGTCAAAATGCTCTCTATATCTGAGTTTTTACTTCTGTTGTGTTTGCTCATTTATTTTGTTTTGTTTTAGACTCCACATTTAAACGAAATCATCTGGCATTTGTCTTCCTGTGTCCGACTTATTTCACTCAGCACAGTACCCTCGGGGAGCATCCATGTTGCCACAGATGGCAAGATTTTATTCTTTTTATGGCTGAGTCATAGTCTGTTGTGCGTGTATATATGCATCACTTCTTCATCCATTCATCTTTTGATGGACACTTAGGTTGCTTCCGTATCTTGGTTATTATAAATAATGCATATGATGCATATGTCTTTTTGAATTAGTGTTTTGGATTTCTTTGGATAAATATGCAGAAGTGGATTGCTTAGTATTTTAGTAACTTGGTATAAACTGCCTTTCTCTAACCCTAGAAGATTGGGCTGGTTGCTCTCTGAGACCCACTCTGTCAACTACCTAATAAATATCGATTCTTAGGTGGTGAGAAAGAGTAACACATATTCATGAAGGGAGACCAAATCGCTCCCATATTTCACTATAGAGGTCATGAGGCACTTTCTCTGACCCTGGGGGAAACTGAGGCACATAAAATGGTACCAGGATCTTTGGTACCATCTTAAGTGGTGTCTACTATATTTTTAGGGGGTTGAGCTGCAAAACAAAACTTCTCTAGAGGAAGTTGTCATTTCTGCCCCCTCAATACCTTAACTCCTAAGACCAGCCCTCCTCTGAGTTAAGAGATTCTATATTGCACATTCACAAGCTCATTCTTGCGCTTTCCTGGTGTAGGGAACATTCTCCTAGTGTGACGGATAAAATTCCGTCATGCGGAATAAAATTCCCCCTTCTTCCACTGGCCCATGACTTACTCTACTATTGTCTCATTCGAGTTCTGTTGTTTGCCCATGTTTTCTGTCTGCCAGTTTTTCATGAGCTTCTTGTTTTCCAAACTCCTGACTATTGTGTTTAGGTTACACTCTATTGCACAGGGCTTGCCAAGGAAATTCCGTTTCCAGTAAAACAAAATGTTTTCTAATGTGTGTGTGTTTTCCCTTGGCTTTTTTTTTCAGTGTGACAAATTTATTGGTATTTCAGTAAAGACATTCATCTCACTTGTTTCTTTCTCTCTTCCTGACTGTAAGTTAATATTTGAGTCAAGAAAAGAATATGCAGGAGATGGACGCTATTTTAACATAAGCAGTAAAATGGACAAAAATGAAAAGTTTGCTTACATTAACGCAAGTTAAATGCATGTATCTTGGTGTGATTAAATCCTGTAAGGAAGAACTAATAGTTCTATATACATTTCCATTGTTTCACTTGGGGCTTACTCTAAACTTAAGTGCAAATGAACAAAGTGTTAGGAATACATCCAGGCTGCTTCTCTAGAGGAATTACTTACTGAAAGAGCCGAGGAGTGAGTAGCTACCACCATTAAGATGGTCTGAAGCTGCCTGCAAACTTAACATTGGCGTTTTCAAGGGAATCATTAGACTGCACTTTTCTTTTATTTATGATTATGCCTTAAAAATGTGCTTAACTGTCACATTAAAAAAGAATTCACACACAATACAAAAATACAACCCCTCTCACAACACAGCTCTGACAAAGTATATGTGGTCAAGATAGTCACATACCAGTCTTTAAAAAGGAAAGTGTTCCTTTTCACTTTACACCCACCCCACACCCCAATTTCAAAACACATCAGTTAATTGTCTGGGTCATGGGCATTTCCAAGATGAGATTCTGTATTTTGCTCCCATAGCTTCTGGTCATCAGACATCCATGCTTTCCTTTATTGAAGGAGTATGGTCCTGCTGATGTAGGTGTATCCCTTCCAATATTCTTCACCCTCATCTTTGCTTCTGGAGGCAGTTCCTCTGGTTCGCTATCCTTGTCTTTATTAAAAGCCACTGCTACTCAAAGGGTTTTTGGAGCAAGAGTTGGAAGAGTTTCTTCAGGTTTACTTGACCCAAATTTGATGGCTATGGTTGAGATTTTTCTTTGTCATCTGTCTACCTATGGGAAACCCAAACACAGAGATCTTTGTAGGCTTTGCTGGGGGGTCTGAAGCTTCTTCTTCAGCTGACTTGTTTTCAGCATGGCGACGGGAACTTTCCCTGCCATTACTGGAAGACACTGTCTTAGGGTTTTTTTTTTTTTTTTAAGATTTTATTTATTTATTTTTAGGCACAGGGGAAAAGTGGGAGAAAGAGAGGGAGAGAAACATCAATGTGTGGTTGCCTCTTGCATGCCACTTACTGGGGACTTGGCCCACAACCCAGGCTTGTGCCCTAGACTGGGAATCAAACCAGTGACCCTTTGGTTTGCAGGCTGGCGCTCAATCTACTGAGCCACACCAGCCAGGGCCTGTTTTAATTTTTACAGGTGTTTCTGCTTCCCCAGGTTTCTCCTCTCCTACCTTCCTGTCCATGTTTTCTCCACCGTAGCCTCCCTGCAGCCACCCCAGTCCTGCCTTTAGGGTGACATCTGCGCAGGGCCACACACTCTGCAGGACAAAGCGGGTGGTGAGGAGGTCAGGGAGATAACTGGGTTCGGGGAGAAACAGTTCAGTGGCTGAGAGCAGAGGCCCGAGCATCGCACTGCCCACTGGTGTGCTTCTTGATTCTACAACACTTACTGTGTGATCTTCTGCAAGTTCCCCAACTTTCTGGAGCCATGGTTTCCTTATCTAAAAAAGGAGACTAATGAGATTACCTTATTAGGATTGGTATTGGATAAAATAATATATACTTGTGGCACTGAGTTAAGCACATTATAAATGCTGGCTGTTACTACTGTGGAGAGGTTTCCCTCAATGATGTGGCCAACCCTGTGGGTTCGGAGGTGCAAGAATCAGCAGAAAACAGGCCTGAAGGACTCACGGGAGTTCAACTCTGTGATGGGAGTTGTGTGTATGTGTTACACACCTGCTTTCCAGCTAATGGTCGTGACTCTTAATTGAACTCTGAGGCTCATTTATGTGAACTAGTCCCTCTTGCATATTCTCAGCCTGTTTTACATCTACTGTGAGGATTAGAGTCTGTGCTCGAACCAAGGACGCATTGCAGCTTGATCCTGGCCCCCTAGAGGTCGGGGAAAATCACTAGCAGGAGCCAAGTCTACACAGCCAAGAAGTACTTCATGTTAATGCAGACCATGAATATCTTCAGGTGAGCTGGAGCCATTGAATCTCTTGGCCTAGTTTCCTCATCAGAAAAATGGGGTAATAATGACTCCCTTATAGGATCGTGGTGAAAAATCAAACAGGAGAATAGCACCTGTGAAATCTTATCAGTTTAGATATATCTGCTTCATTGTAGTACTAATAGTAGGAGTAATTATTCTCTTCAACAATTCTCTTTGAGAGAGACCAGCTTGGGTTAGAAGACTGCTTGCAGTAGGGCTCTCTCCCTTACGGTCTAGGTGGGCAGCGGAGTCTGACCACCATTCTTACTCCAGTGTTCTGACACAAAGTAGCATTTTGGAAGCTCCGTAAATCAATATTTGGCCCCAGCCTTTTGCAACCTTGGGCTAAGAAAGGAGCTCTCTGTGAGCTAGTGGAACTAGAATTTCTCCCCTGTGCTTTGGAAAGCAGATAATAGGTGCTAATGGCAGTGCAACCTAGGACCTTATCAGAATTTTCCTCCAAACTCCTCCTTTTGTCTCCCTCCCCCAGGTCCTTGCTCCAGGGGCATTCTCTTTGTGTACGGGCAGGCGAGGCTTGCCTTTTTCTTTTTTTTTTCTTTTCCCCCATAACCACCTGGGAATGCTGCCTTCAGGAATCTGAGGCTGCGGATTCTATAAAAGCTGAGCTGAGCTCTCAGTTCAGTACACTGAGGACCTGCGACCTGCCTGCTCACCTTCTCCAGCGTCCTGCGCTCCCACGCTCCCACCGCCCGCACCATGATCAGGGAGGCCCTCATCCTCTCTACCTGGTTCATCTTGGCTGGGGCTGTCCCCTTAACACTCCCAGGTAAGTGGACCACTGGGAAGTCTTTGGGAGAATGGGGCTAAAATCCTCTCTTGGCATGTGTGCCTGTGTGCGGGGGGAGGGGGACCAGGGTGCGTGGTGGTGGAGAGAGAGAAAGGTATGCAATGAACACTGTGACTGAAATGGTTAACAGCTTTATTGACTTGGTGGGGATAGGAGGCTGAGCTCTGAGGGAGAGTGGCTAGGCTCAGATGTGGGTTGTGTGTTTGAATTGGAATCATAAAGGTTAAAAAGGCTGAGCCAGATGGGATCAGGGCAGGTGATTAGAGAGCTATCAAGGATTTTGTGTGTTCTCCTTCACTACTGGGTGCTAAAGATACTTTAGTTAATGCATGTTAAAAGGCCTTACTTAGGATGTATCCTCATTTCACAGCAGAGTAAATTTCAAAGTGCTTTAGCGTCCAGCTCAGTCACACGCAATGGAGACCAATGGGTCTGGAATGGAAATTTGTGAATCACACTGGGAAAGGAAAGAAGGTGTCTTCCTGGACCAGCGAAAGGAAGCTTCCCCCACAAAGGCTTTCTTTTCTAGTCCTTCCTGTTCAGTTCTCAGGAGGAGGGCTGTTCACTCATTTGCTTTAAAATGGTTACTTTCCCCATTCTCCTTCCTCCCTCTGGTAGCTCTCAATCTGTCAGTGACTAGGGTTGGGTTCTTTGTTGTATGTGAATGAATAATAAAGCAAAGTGACTAACTTAGAGAGCTGATGACTGGCCACGCTGGCGGGGTGCCCATGACCTGCTGAACCAGGCCGCCACCATGAATGACCGTGTATCTTCCACTGTCTCCCAAGGAGCCCCCCGCTGTACCTTCACCAGGCCTGCATGGCTATGTGCTTATACGTACGGTCAGCAAGCCCCCAACTGTCTGGGCTGGGCAATCGATGGGACACTGTGGAAGATGAAATCCTGGATATTTAATGATCAAATGATAGGACGAGCCCATTATAGAGTCCATCCCAATCTTTTTTTCTTTTTTATGAATTTATTGGGGTGACAACGGTTAATAAAATGATATAGATTTCAGGTGCACTATTCTGTAATACACCATCCGTGTGTTGTATTTACCACCCCTGTCAAGCCTTTCCACCACCGTGTGTCCCCCTTTCACCTCTTCGACCTCCCCACCCCTTTAGTACATTCTTAATAGGTGCCTTGGGAATAGCTGTTTTCCTTGCTTCTTGCCCCTCTTTGTTTTTAAGTTTTCAGAGACCTTGGAGGGATTATATAGGAGACTTTGAAATATTTATTCTGCTCCAGTCTGTCTAATTCACATTTAGAGACACAATATCAAATGTTTCTTCCTAAACTGACCCTTGGGGGGGGTGTGACGTAGGGGACACCCAGCAAACTCCTGCTGGAAGTATTCTGGACTTTCTAGCAGTTGGTAAAAGAGAGACTTGTGGTGAGACCACATTTGGTTCACTATACCAAGTTATGGCTGTGTTTTCCTCAGAGAAGATCTCACTGGGAATGTGAAGGGTGTGGGGTAGTGGAGATACCCTTGCTTTCTAGTTTTTGAGCTGTTTTTTTCCCTAGACATCATCGATGATGCAGACATTTTCAGTGACTCAAAGTCACAGGCTGAACTAAAGCCAACTGCTGATCCAGAGTCAACCACTGACTTCGACCCCACTGGTGCTGTAGAGTTGACCATTGACCTTAGCTCCACTGGTGCTGTATTGTCAACCACTGTGCTTGATCCCACTGATGCTCTTGAGTTGAACACTGGCCTTCACTTCACTGGTGCTGAAGTGCCAGCTGCTGACCTTGACCCCACCGATGCTCTTCAGTTGAACACTGGCCTTTACATCACTGGTACTGCAGTGTCAACAGATGACCTTGACTACACTCCTACGGTAGAGATGACCATTGACCTTCACCCCACTGGTGCTGTAGAGTGGACCACTGATGCTAATTTGGAGACTACTCGAGCTTTGAGTAAGTAAGGGTTCCGACTTCAGAGGACTCCTGGGTGAGAGTTGGTGGGCTCCCATCTTTTGCATGTCTGAGGGAAAGGCTGTTTTCTTTCAGCGTACTGGATTCCCAGCATAAGGTGTGACCACACCCACTTCCCATTTTGTTTTCCCAGAATTGTTTACCGATGTGGAATCAAACATCGACAGCTTTGTGGAAGAAACCACTGATGGGGCCACAGGTGAAAATTCTTGTCTTCAAAAATGCGGAAATTTCTCCCTGCCTCCATACCCTTATTTATAGCTCATTGCATAGGAAAGCCCCCTGATAACTTATACATTTGGAGATACTTTGTTGCTTTGTTCTATGAGGTGAACTTAACTTTGCCAAAAGTTCTTTGAAACTTGAGGAAAATTGAAGCATTTTCCCAGTGTCAGGAGATGGGACCATTTGGATTCTAACAGGCTCCCGCCAGGAGGCCGCCCTGCCCTGGTTTCCAGGACCAGCCTGCTGGGCTTCTGTAAAGGGGATGAGCTTCCTGTGTCTCCAAGGGGTTGACAGATATGGTGGCGAGAAAGGGGTTAGCAGTTTCCTTTTCTTTTCCAGTTGATTACAATTCAATTTACACGGGGAACTTTATGAATGAAGATTATGTAAGTGTGAATCTTACTTGAATTTAGGCTGAACAGAAGGAAAAGGGATTTAAAAGCTTCATAAATGAAGCATTGGTCCTATCTCTGCCCATCTCTCTCTCAGGCCTTCATTGTCTTTCATTTTGCTGCCTGCCCGTTAGCCACAGAGTCACAAGATTTCAATGCCTCTGCCACAATCAACGAAACCCAGTAACTTGTGGGGGTGCCTTTATTTTTGCTAAGAATGTGCCCTGGGCCTTACCTACAAAAACAAATTTGAAACAATCTGATTCTTACATCTACGAATAACAGCTAACATCTGCTGAGATTTACTGCATTCCAGTGCTGCCCTAAATGTATTGCGGAAGTGCAGGTAGTAGTTGCAGGAATCTAGAAATTGCATTTTAGTGGTGGCTGCGGAGCCTAGTAAAAAAAGAATTGGTTCTCTGGCTTCCAATTGTTTCCACTACTTTTATCTTCCTCACAGAAGGCACCTCATTTGCGAAATGAAGCTCTGTCTCAGTATTGTGCCCCAACTGTCCATCCTGTAGTTGTTGATTAATAAGTTAATATGAGCTAATGCCGTCTCTCACCCTAACCCTCCCATCCTTACCGCCATCCCTTGCGGCACTAGGAAAATTCTCATGTTTGACTCTAAGAGCTAGATGCAGCCCCATGGTCCAGATTCATCTCGTCATTTCTGCTAATGTACTGGACCCCACGGCCTGCTCATCGAGAGATGCTTTCTGGCCGTGGCAATTACCAATGAACTGAGAAGGGTTTTTTGTTTGTTTGTTCTTTATTATAATGTATTTGTTTATTTTTTCCAGTTTTGTTGAGATATAATTGGCATATAACATTGTATGTGTTTAAGGTGTACAATGTATGATCTGATAATATGTTTAGATTGAGAAGCTTTGGTGTTCAATAGGAAGAGAAAATTCATGGAGGTTTTAACCTTTGAAATTAAGAAAATGATGTCCTTATTTCTAGCAAGTGTCATTGGCGATTATTTGGAAGAGCCCATGACTGGAGAGTTAGGTAAGAACAAAGATCTTTGAATTTTTTTTCCTATTCTTGGTCTTTGAGGGATTTTTTTTCTTCCAGGCTTTCTAGAACAGAGTCAACAAGTAGGGCTCTGGTGGGGGGAGTCCTCTGCCCACAGTTACACCCCTCTCGGCAGCCACATGCTAGCTTAGCTGAGTCCACTTTTGGGGCGAAGACAGGATAGGGCTGCTGCACCCGAAGATATGACCGCTCCATGTGTTCCTCTCAGGGACTTCCAGGTGTGAGTGGGGACCAGCCCTTCACCCAAACCCTCCCGGAGCGTGTTTGCACTCTGTCCCCACAGGCAGGACTTCGGGCACAGCAGAGTGCGCGCTGGGTGGGGAAGGGTGGTGTTGGTGTCACAGACTTGGTAAGAGTCCCCGTTTACTAGGGCTGCTCGAGGCTATTAGCTGAGTGCTAGACACACTGTGAGTGGTACTTATTGCAAATGAAGAAAACCCATTTCTTTTCTTAATTGCAGAGGAGCCCAACACGTCCAGAGAAGGTGACGAGTTCATCTCAAAGCTTCTTTGTAAGTGTCTTCTCTCCTGCCCATGATATCTTATTAAGGATTTGACACCATTTTCAATGCTGGTTTCAGGCCACTGGATAAGAACTCCAAACTTAAAAGCCTTCCAGGATGTTGAGACCAGCTATAAAATCGAATAATGAAGGTTAAAGACAATCTCTTGTCTCTCTGATGTTTAGCTTCCCAATCTAATTGTCTGGATTTTTAGTAATCAAATAGGCATAGGATACACAGTTTCTCTCCCTTGATTTTTCTGGGATTTCTTTCTTCCCATGTCTCTAGGATGTTAGATTCCAGGCCAACCCATGGAATCTTTTAAAGGGAGAGCCTGCAGAAAAGGCATCAGATTTCCCCAGGCATAGAACATACAATTCAGTTAAGAACTAGAAAGCCTAGGAGCTCTGAATCAGGAGGTGCCAGTTTTGATACTTAACCTCGCTCTTGGCTTTTTTGGGATTCACTAACGTAGTTTCTTCATGCCGTCAAGTGGGTTACTAGACCATGTTGAAATATCTCACTTAAGGCAAAAGGAGAGGGAGGGAGAATAAGCATTAGACCTTAAAGAAATTTAGTCACATGCCCAAGGTCGTAGAGGGAAGTGGGAAAGATGAACCTAATCTTTGGGGCACCAGATTCTCTTCTTTCTGTTGGTAATGCCTGTTTTTTCCATTTTATTTTTTATTTTAGAAAATGAAGCAGATTCTCCATTGACCTTGATCTTTCTAAGAAGATTCTGAGCTTCTGCAGGAGCCTACTATTCCATTATAGGAGTTTGAATAGTTGGAAAATACTAGTGAGCCATAGAATATACCCGGCTGAGGATGCACTCAGTGGCGAGAACCGTCCACAGACAGAGGATGCCCGTTTCCTAACCATGTCCTGTTGAACACGGGGCCAATAAATGATCATTTGACATGAATTTTGAGACGGGTTTTTATTTCACGAGACCACAGACTGCTCAGTTGCCTTGTGTTAGTACCAGTAATCACGTTATTCCTCTCTGACGGAGACTTTGTAGCCGGGGTCCAACGCCTCATGACCATAGGAAAGCGTGAACTGAACCTACGGAAATTATAGTAGTTTTTCTAGGACTGCAATAACAATTTTCCACAAATTTAGGAACTTGAGACAACACAGACCTGTTGTTTTTAGGGTTTTGTGGTTCAGAAGACTGAAAGGCATCTCGCTGGGTTAAAACCTTGTGTCCGCAGGGCTGCGTTTCTTTGTGGGAGGCTTTACGGAAGAATCCATTTCTGTCCCTCTTTCCTTGGTTTGCTTTCATCTTCAAAGCCAGCAATGGCTGGTTGATTCTCACATGATAGCACAGAGCCACTGACAGGGACTCTACTACCTCCCTCTTCCACACGCAAGGACATTTGGCCAGTGCCTGGATAATCCAGGATCATCTCCATCAGGGGTGTCCAACCTGCCGCCTGAGGGCTGTGTGCAGCTCAGGACGGCTGTGAAGGCTGCCCAACACAAAATCGTAAATTTACTTAAAACATTATGAGATTTGTATGTGTGTGTGTGTGTGTGTGATTACGTGTTGCAATGTTTTAATGTGTGGCCCAAGACAACTCTTCTTTCAGTGTGGCCCAGAGACGCCAAAAGGTTGCACACCCCTGCTTCAATGTCGATTGTCAACTTTAATTCCCCTTCGCTATGTAATTTAACATATTCACTGTTTCTGGGAATTCGTAGGTGAGATAAATTTTTTCTATATAAAAATCAGAATTGACAATGCTTTTCTTTCACTTCTTAAAAAGGATCGTACCACCTTCTGTTGTCTTTCATGTTTGATGTCTTCTCCCGTCATTTGTATCGATTCCCTCTGGAGATAACGTTGTTTCTCGCACTGTTTTCCAGATCTGTCCTCTGTCTCTATTATCAGATATTTAATTGTTATGTGTCTTGACGTGAATTTCTTTAGGTTTGTTTTCATTGGGCTTTGCTTGTCTTTTTCAATCTTAAGGTTTATGTATTTATTTATTTTTGCCTGAATGGGAACATTTTCAGTCAATATTTCTTTGAGTTGTTTCTCAGGTGGGCCCTGTTTCTCATCTCCTCAGATGACACACATATTAGACCTTTTGTTATAGTCGCACAGGACCCTGAGCTCTGTTAGTTTCCCCCTCACCCATTTTCTCTGTCTATTGGTCGGATTGGGTCATTTCTATTTTTCTGTCTTCAGGTTTATCGGTCTTTCCCCATCTGCTGTTGAGCCCATCCATTAAGTTTAAAATTTTTGATTATTATAATTTTCAGTTCTAAATTTTCTTTTATTTTATACATTTCAATTTTTGCTGACACTATTTCTTGCTGAGATTTTCTATTTTTTCATTTGTTTTAAGCATGCTTGTAAATGCTTATGGAAGCATTTTATGATGACTGCTTTAAAAATCTTTGCAGATAATTCTAACATCCCTGTTATTTTCATTCTGGCACTACTGATTATCTTTTTCATTCAAGTTGAGATTTTCCCGATTCTTGGTTTGACAAGTGAATACTTTCATTGAACAAGGATATTTTTTATATTATGAGATGCTGAATTTTATGTAGATCTTCTGTCTCAGCTGGCTTCCTCTGACACCACTCCAGCAGGAAGAAGGTGGAGGCACTGCAGTACCGCTGGGTGGGGCAGAAATCCATGTCCCCCTCCCAACAGGGCGGGGTTCCTCACTATTGTGGGGTGAGGAATGGAATCCTGGCACCCCACTAAACCCCCTCTGATCCTACACTGTCTGGGAAGAGTGAAAGGGCCTTGTTATTGTTTCTCATGGGGTGCGTATTGGTATCACCCAGTGTGGGAAGGAGAGTGCTTCTTTATTGATTGATGGGGGGTGAGGTACAGACTCCTCTTCTACTCTCCATTGAAGCCGTGGGTTAGGGAGGCTCAGGCTGTTAGTGGAGATGAAAGCTCCAGTTCCTATTTGACCATCTCTGGCACTACTGCGGCAGAGGGTTGTCACAGCCCTTGTTACAGCCCGGCAAATGTGCAAGTCTTGATTCCCCACTTGGGTCGTAGTTTTTTCTATGGTGTTTGACTAGTAGAGTGGCTATTGTCTGAATGTTTTCTGTCTTGCTAGGCTGTTTCTGGGTCATTTGGCAAGAGAGAATAGGCTTTTGTTGGGGCTTTTTTCATTTGTGTCTGTTGGTATTTCTGTGTTGCTGGATTTTTCAGCTACAAGTCAGAGGTTTATAAACTACCCCCACCCCACCACAAAAAAAAATTAAAAAAAAAATCTAGAGAACCTTGCCATCAGGCTGTTTCTGGGTCCCTGGGTCCCTGCCCATCTCAACTGTCTTATTCTCTCTAACTTTCACAGCTTTCTTATGTCTGGGGCTCTTAGTTGTATGTAGTGGAAGGAATAGGAAAAAATGTGTATACTCCATCTTTCTAGAAGCGACACTTGGTTTATTTTAGATAGAAATAAAGAAGAAGCAGGTGATTTTTAGGAGAGACTGGGCTTTATTTCCCATATTGAAACACCTTAGGGAAGATTACTTGGATATACCACTCCTCATTGTATAGGTAGAGAACAGACTGAGCCTTGAGTATATCAAGGTGCAGAATTATTGGCTTAGAATGAGACTTAGATATCACTAATGTTCACAAGCCATCAGATGATATATTATGGTAGATTCACCATGATCATTCCTTTTAGATCGGCCTTCCTCTTTTGCTTAAAGGAGCAGCTACTTGTGAAATCATCTATTTTTTGGATAATTCATTTTTCATTGTCATGAGGGAGAAAGAACAAAACCACCTCTTTGAATAAACGAATCAATGAATGAGTTTGCATTTGTTGTACTTTATTGCCATACATCAAAATAGGTGATTTTACATACATTATACACTTAACTCGTAAATAATCCTGTCACATTATCTGACAACTTGGGTTAAAAGTATAAAACTTATACAAATCCTTAAACTTTTTCATATAAATCAATTTTTTGATTATGACAGGAAGACATTTTTCAATGTAGAAAGCTTGGATTAGTGTGACTAAAACATAAATCTAAATTTTATTTAATTTTAATTAATCTAGATTTAGACAACTGCATGTGGCTTGTGGGTACTACACTAGACAGCGTAGATCTAAAGAAAATGGGGCTATAAATCAAATAAATACATTAATGAATGTGTAATTACAAGAATTTAGAAGGAAATGAACATGATTCCATGCAAGTTTGTAACAAAGGGGTCTGGGTAGGCGTTAACTAGGCAAAGAGAAGGTGGAAAGTGGAGAATGTGCTGGAGCGTGGAAGAGATTACATGTTCTGGAGGGAAGGAGCAGGAAGGACAGAAGCAGCAATTCTGCAGTAGGGAACAAAGGGGAGAGTGAGATTTGAGCTGTGTCTGGAGAGGGAGGAGGGGACCAGGTCATGCCAGCCTTGATGGCCACCTGCAGAATTTTAGTCTCCATGGTAGGAGCTCTTGGGAGTGTAAAAGCTGGGGCTGGCAGACGATTATTACATTATCACAAATATGGTTCAAAAAGCTTACTCTGACTGCAGACTCAGCTTGGAGGAGGATTTGGAGGGAAAGGTAGAATGATTACAGGTCACTGAGTGGGAGATTGTAGTGTGTAGGTGAGCATGGCAATGGAGAGGCAGAACAGTGGGTAAAGTGGAGAAAAAATTAGAAAATTAGAAAGGGGGAGAAAACTTGGTGATGGATTTTTTTATGTCAAATGAGACAGAGCCAAAGCTATAGATTTTGTATTACACTCATGGTTGAATGGTGGTCTCTAAAGTTAGGGCTGCCAGATTAATTTGTCTTGGGAATATTGAGTGCCTTTAAAATATTCAAATGAAGATGTCAAGTAGATGTAAAGCTTGGTAGAGTTCTTGGCAAGAGATAATTTTGTATTATTGGTACATAGATGAAAATTGAAGTTTTATTGAGGTATAATTGACAAAACTATATATTTAAAGTGTGCAATGTGATGATTTGATATACATATACATTATGAAATGATTACCACAATCAAGTTAATTAACACATGCATCACCCCACATAGTGACGTTTTTTTTAGAATGAGGTTTTTTTTTTAAGATTTTTTTTTTTAGAGAGGGAAGGGAGAGAGAAAGAGTGGGGGAGAAACATCAATGTGTGGTTGCTTCTTGCGCACCCCCCACTGGGGACCTGGCCTGCAACCCAGGCATGTGCCCTAGACTGGGAATCGAACCAGTGACCCTTTGATTCACAGGATGGCACTCGATCCACTGAGCCACACCAGCCAGGGCTAGAATGAGTTTTTTAAGGGGATAGTAGATAGTGAGAAGAGATAAGAATTTAAAACAAATTGGAGGAATTTTATCATTTCATGGCTAAAAGGAGGCAGGCGCCTCTGTAAAAACACACGAGGCTTTAGCTCCTAGATGGTGGCAACGGACTTTGTATTCATCATAACACCCTGACTCCTAATAAAATAACTGGCATAGAGAAGAAACGCAATAAATACTTTATAAATGAAATAAGTAATGAGGAACAACCTGAGAGTTGTAAAAGTTGTAAAAACAACCTGTAGAATGTAAAAGAGGTACATACAGTATCAAAGGAAGAGTATGTTTTATTTATTTTTTTAAAAGATTTTATTTATTTATTTTTAGAGATGGGGAAGGGAGGAAGAAAGAGAGGGAGAGAAACATCAATGTGTGGTTGCCTCTTTCATGCCCCAAACGGGACACCTAGCCTGCAACTCAGACATGTGCCCTGACTGGGAATCGAACCAGCAACACTTTGGTTCACAGGCCTGTGCTCAACCCACTGAGCTACACCAGCCAAAGTGGAAGAGAGTGTTTTAAATTAGACAGAATTATAAACAATGTCTATTGTTGCTGAAAGCAAGTTAAGATAAAGATGGAAAAATGTCCATTGATTTTTAGCAACCTGGAAATTATTGGTTACCTAGTATTAGCTGTTTAAGTGGAATAATAGGAATGGAAGTCTTGGTTTACAAGCCTTGGCAGCCTTCTGTTTTGATTTATTACCATATTGCTAAAGTTGTTTCCTAGAATATAACTGAGAGTGACATATAGTTTTGTTGTAAAAACATTTTTTATCCCCTTTCTCCTCAAAGACCATCCCCAAACAAAAACAAGAAGAAACAGAAATGCCAGCATAATGTTTGATAAAGCTTATAGGACAAATATTAGCCATAGTGCATTGAAGACTGAAAACAGAGTGGTCAATGACGTAACAGAAAGGATGAAACACTCAAGTACCTGTGGAAGTCTGATTTGGGGTGAGTGACACCAAATAGAAGTATGCTGGTTGATCTTACAAATCCTTGGGAGGCTCAAGAATCACAGACTCCAGGTACTGTGATGATTAGATTGGGGGAGCAGTAATGATGGTGGTGAGGCAGGTAACACAAAACAGTTAGTTTATATCCTCCATTATTTCAGCAAGATAGAGTAGGTTTATTTTTTAGAAAACTGAACCAGAGAGGTGCTGGATGTGGGGGCAACTGTCACTGAAGAGGATACGAGAGAAATGCTGTTCTAAAAAAAGAAAACAAGATGTAGTCCCATTTGTTTATTTTTTATTTTGTTTCCCTTATGTGGGGACAAATATCTAATAAAAGATTGCTGGGAGCAATGCCCAAGATTTTGCTGCCTGTGTTGTCTTCCAGGATTTTTATGGTTTAAGGTCTAACCATAAGTCTTTGATCCATTTTGAATTTACTCTTGTGTGTGGTGTAAGAAGGTGGTCTAGTTTCATTTTTCTCCAAGTATCTGTCCAATTTTCCCAATTCCATTTATTGAATATACTATCTTTAGCCCATTGTATGTGCTTGCTTCCTCTGTCAAATATTGATTTACTATAAAGTTGTGGGTTTATTTCTGGGTTCTCTATTCTGCTCTACTGATCTATGTGTCTGTTTTATGCCAGTACCATGTTGTTTTGATTACTATGGCCTTGTAGTATGGTTTGATAATAAATAGTGCGATCCTCCAACTTTGTTCTTCTTTCTCACGATCGCTGTTGCTATGTGGGGCCTTTTGTGGTTCTATATAAATCAAACTAAAATGCTTTTGCACAGTAAAGTAAATTGTCAGCAAAATAAAGAGACAACTCACAGAATGGAAGAACATATTCGCTGATACATCTGATAAGGGATTAATATCCAAAATTTATAAAGTACTTATGAAACTCAACACCAAAACAAACAAACAACCCAATTGAAAAATGAGCAAAGTACCTGAACAGACATTTTTCCAAGGAGGAACAGATGGCCAGTAGACATATGAAAGGATGCTCCACATCATTAATCATCAGAGAAATGCAAGTTAAAACCACAATGAGATAGCATCTTACACCTGTCAGAATGGCTATCATCAATAAATCAACAAACAAGTGTTGGTGAGGATGTGGAGAAAAGGGAACCCTTTTGCATTGTTGGTGCGAACACTTTTGCATTGTTGGTGGTACAGCCACTGTGGAAAGCAGTGTAGAGATACCTCAAAAAATGAAAAATGGATCTGCCTTTTGACCCAGCAATACCACATGTGGGAATATATCTGAAGGAACCCAAAAGATGGACACAAAGAGGACCACACTAAGACACATCCTAATTAAAATGTCAAAAGTTGAAGATAAAGAGAGGATCTTAAAAGCAGCAAGAGAAAAGTAGATAATTATCTAAAGCTCCCATAAGTCTGTCAGCTGATTTCTCAAAAGAAACTTTGCAGGCTAGAAGGGATTGGCAAGAAGTCTTCAAAGACATGAAAAGGAAGGACCTACAACCAAGATTACTCTACCCAGCAAAGCTATTATTTAAAACTGAAGGATAGATAAAGTGCTCCCAGACAAGGTAAAGGTAAAGGAGTTCACATTACCAAATCATTATTATATGAAATGTTAAAGGGACTTATTTAAGAAAAAGATCAAAATTATGAACATTAAAACAGCAATAAATACATAACTATCAATAATTGAATCTAATAAACCAACTAAGTGAACAACCAGAACAGAAACAGAATCACAGATATGGAGACCATTGGCATGGTGGACAGCTGGGAGGGGGGTGTAGGGGAATGAGAGAAAACGTGAAGGGATTAAGAAGTACACATTTGTAGTTACAGAATAGGTAGGGGTTCAGAGCAAGTATAAGAAATGGAGTTGCCAAAGAACTTGTACACATGACCCATGGACATGAACAAAGGAGGGGGACTGCCTGAGGGAGTAGGGGGCGCTGGGTGGAGGGGGTAAAATGGAAAAATTGGGACAACTGTAATGGAATAGTCATTAAAATATAATAAAAAATAAAAATAAAACCTAAGACTTTAACAAATAGACTGGTAAGACAGGAAATGCTAGAAAATATAGATAAGTGATCTTCTTAAAAATTGGAAGAGACATTGTCAGAGAATATTGTAATTAGATATTTTGACAAATCAATGTGAAAATTTTTGATGTGGGAGCACTTGATTCCCTATAGTTCATGTCTACTGTTCTTCCCTAAAGTAGTTATTAAGAAATGGTGAAGGCAGTCTCTGCTAGCTTTTTATGCATATTATTTCTTTACTCTTTGTCCTTTAGGGTAGGTATTATGTTACTTTTGTAGATGAGAAAACTACGGCTCTGAGAATTTAAGTAACTTGCTAAAAGTTCAGAAGTAGCAAGAAAAAGAATTAGGACATTAGGACATAAACTCATGTCTGAAGGATTCAAAATTCCTTGCTCCTTAAAACACATCATGCACCTTCTCTATGAAATACACTTAGGTTACGTTAAAGAATGGTGGGGGAACCAATGGATGGCACAACTGAGCAATGATGAAAAAGGGGAAGGAGCAATAGTGGGTTCAAGGGAGAAGAGGCTTGGAAACACATTCATTCCTCTAGCAACAAGAATCAATTATTAACTGGAAATGATAAGGGTTTTCTCAGCCTTTGCAACTTCCTCACATTTGTTATATTTTCCTGTTTCCCTAAAATTACTAGAATATCAGCAAAAGATCTGAAAATAATTAGAAAATTGTATTTGTGATGTAGAATCCAGAGAAGGGAGGAACAGTGGGATTCTATCACTTGGCAGCTAACTTGTGAATAAAGGTGTCAGGGGGAAGGAGGAGTCAACAGCAGGTAGAGAGAGGAGAGAGTTTTCCTGTCCCCAAAGAACAAAACAAAGAAGTTTTCTAAGACAGTGGCCCAAGAGGAAGCTCGCAGGATGTCTCAATGAAAAGGGGTCTTGGATGTTCCTATGCTGTGTTCATGGTCCTCAAATTCCAGAATCACAATCACCCAGGATGAGAAATGGCAATTAAAAATTGGGTGCTGATAATTTTATTGGTCTGTTAAAGATAGACTGACTTGTTCTAATATCATGGCTTTCTGAAGGACTGTTATCCTCATATCCATTTCCTGAAACAAACAAACAAAAAAGGAAGTTGATAGAGAAGCCATGACATGGCAGGAAATTTCTAATCTCTTGCTGGGATTACTGAGCTGAAATAGGTGGCAGACCATCTTCTCTCCCTCTTTCTTTTCCTCCCCGACTACTTTTTCTTCATTGCTTCTGTTACCTAACAGATAATGTGTTCTAAATTGTTGCTTGCAAGATGAATAAAGAGATTATTCTTAGGTTGTTTATTTTTTGGTTACTACTGAAAATGTTCAAAGATTTATTTACAGAGATGGTAACTGCAACATATTCTGTAATACCGAAAAGCCAAAACCATCTTAAATGTCCAGTGGCAGGGAGTTGGCTAAAGGTATATAATGGACAGCACAATTGTGAAATGAACTTAGAACAAAGACCAAATAGATCCAAAGGTCAATCTATCTCTATGAACTGATATGGACGTTTTCTAAGAACATGCTATTTGCAATAATCAACATATAGATTTGCATATAAAGTATGATGTCATTTGTGGAAAAGAGGATTTTATATGTTTATACTGACATAAATTTTAAGAGGAGTTTCAAAAGAGTTAAGTGATGGCTCTGGCAGAGAGAAGTGGGGAGGTAGGATGAGATATGCCTCTAAGATTCAGCTTCATAACTTTCTCTTCTGTTAAGTTTTTAAAAACTCGAGCATATATTAATTTAAAAGTAAATACTGAAAACACTAGATAACATTTAGCAGCATCAAATTAAAGTATCATTTAGCAGGGACCCTGGACCTGAGAGGCGTGGTGTGAGGCAGGGCTGAGCAGAGAATGGTCAGGGGGAAACTCGAGACAGGAAGGGTTGACCCTGATGAGGAGCGGAGGAGAGGACAGCGGGAGAAGACTGCCCTACTTCCTCATTACCAGCTCATTTTAAGATGGGTAATCATTGGGAAAAAGGCAACTTGTGGGCAGTGTTTCTCAAAATCGGAATGACTTTGGATTAATTGCTAAAAATACAAGATCTTGCAACTTTATCCCAGAATATCTGAATAGAAGTCTTTAGAAATGGGATCAAGGACTAGGCAATTTCAACAAGTTTCCAGCTGATTTATTGGCAGACTAAAGCTTAAGAACTGTAGGAGTTAGGGCCTCTGATAGAGAGTGAACCTGAATCATACCTGTCATTGAATTCCAGATTACTTGGCTGGTTGGCCTTGGAGAGGTTTTGGTCATCTACTTCTGTGTGAGGGAGGATGGTGGCGATGGCCTCCTGCTGGGGGTGGTGTCTGCCAAAGACCATCATCTTGGTTTTCATCCTCTAAAGGGGGTCTAGGAAGGAATTCTTCGGAAGGTGGTCCCTTAAGCTCCTGATCTGGATTCTTGCTTATGTTCTCTACAACTCAAGAGGTATGGCACAAGAATAGATGAGCTTAGTGATGAAAGACGCCCCTCTCATATTGATCTCTGATGACCTAACCAGACAGTCCCTTTCTCCCAGAACTTGTCTCTCAACTACTAATCTTCCCTCCTCCCCCTGTTTCCTTATGCAGCACTCCTCAAAATCTGCATACTACTGACCGAAAGTCTTCATTCTTTGGTCCTGAGACAAACATGTGCCTTTGAATTTGGTGGTTAAAAAGAAAAACAAAACAAGAGTTCTTAGATATCTTACAATTCCCAGAGGATTTATATCTTATAATTTCCAAGGACAAAAAAGAAGCAAAGGAAACAAAAAGGTCAGTTATGTTGCCAGTTATATTTCATGCCACTAACATCACTTGCTAACTGTGACTCCAAGTCTGTCCACTACAGCCTCATATAGAAACTGGAGCTGGCTATCCAAGCTCCAAGCCCAAGGAAGAGAAACACTGAGAGAGAAAGGAAAGATCACGTGATGGCCCACACAGGATTCACTAAAACAACTGTGGCATTTTTTTTTATAAGCGACAGGGACACAGTTGAGTGGAGAAAAACAGAGAAAAGGTACCCAGATCCTTAATTTTTGCATTTTTCCTTATACTATATATTTATAGAGGGAACAGTGGAGAAGCAAGAGACAGTTGGGGAGTTCTCAGTAGAATGAAGGAGCCAGAATTAGGACTACTTTCTTTTTTTGACCATCTCTCAGCAGTCATTTCTGGCCTGAGAAAACAGGCGGCATATTCCTGTTGTCATTCAAGCCAGAGATGTCAAGTTGGGGCCCTGTTCATGTTCCCCAGAATCAAAGTCTGATAAAGCTTTGCCTGTATGTTTAGGGGCACTAAAATGAATCAATTCCTTACAAGAAAATGGTGATAATAAGACCCCAGAGAAATGAAAAGTTCCTGAGATAAAAGATAAAAGAAATGTTGACTGAGGATTCATAGGGATTTACCTAGAATTGTGTTCATAGAGCCTTCATAGATGACATCTAGGAAAAGAAGCACAAGACGAAATGAAAAGTTAAGTCCCAAATCTGTCAAAGCCCCCAGCTGTTCCGCAGAGAAAGGAACACTCCCCACCACAGCTTCTGTAACCTGGAAGTTGACTCGTCAGCCACTGTGTATGATACTGTTGGGAAGGGAGGAGGTGTAAGGGGTGGCGGGGTTGTTACTATGCTGAGTATCAACCACAAACTTAAGGTAGAAAAAGGTTCTTTTATCCTCCTTAGGATCGCTCAAACCCTAATGCTAACTTGGGTTAATGTTGCGGTATTCCAGGGTAGTGTTTCGGTATACTTCAGTCCTCCCTCTTTCTTCATTAAGTACTTACAATAACATGCTTTCCCAAGGCAGATGACTAGGAGTAAACATTTGAATATAATTTTCCACACATTGGTCACAGCATGTTGAAATATTAAATATGGTGGGAGAAAAAGTGAGAAAATTGGGCCCTGAAATCTCTATATGTCTATGAAGAGAAAGAGAGGAGTTTATTATCCTAGTCTCTGTGTCTGAACTAGCTCTGATGTGGGCCTAGCTCCTTCATCTATACTGTGGGCCCTAGCAAGACCACCTTCATCCACCTTTATCGCCATAATAACACCTTCATGACCGAACTTCCCTACATCAGTATTGCTGTCTCCAGTGTGTACTTCACAGCACAGAGAGGTCTTTCTAAAAAACAGAATTTTACCTATTATTCGTCTTCTCAAAATTCCTTATTGGGTTCCAATTGTCCTCTAAATAAAGTATAAGGCTTTGGCATGAAACGTGGACACGACTGGCCTTATCCTTGTCTTAAGAGCTCTGCAGCCTCATCTTTCCTCTCGTGTCCCTTCCCGTCCTCGCCCCATTCTCACTGCAGTGTGATCTGCCAAGCCCCCAGCACAGTCACAGCAACTGCCTACTGCCCTCCCCTGCCCCCTTCACATTATTTGTGCTCTGAGCTGAGCTCAGGGTTGCAAAGGTCACTAGAAGCCAGACCAGCAGCATCATGGGGAAAGCTCTGAGTTGCTCCCACTCTGTGCTGAGAGAAACCTGGCAGCTTCCTTTACAAAGATGAGTAGAACAATGGCGTCTTTGAGTTCCACACTGGGAGGGACTCAGCACCAAATACACTAGGTTATAGTTTTCTCACATCAAGTCTATTGTATCCTCATTTCTTCTGGGGACTTAGCCCAGCAGCATGGGGCAGGTAAGATGCTGTTAGCCTCTCATTTCTAAAAGGTGAAACGTGACTTTCGCAAACTTTTCAAAGGAATGGTGTCTGCAATGGCATCTACATGAGTACAGATATTAGAACTGTTCTGTCATCTTTTGATTTTCATGTGTTTGGGGAGACGGTTTCTCTGTCCTTCCACTGTGCTGTGTGCGTGTGCATGCACATGTGTGTGTTGGCAGTGATCCTATAGCCCAAAGTGAGGATGGTCAGTACTTCTGGCCCACCTGGTGAAAGGGCTTGTTGTTCAAATTCTCAGGCACATGACCCTCCTTGTGGCATCCCAGCCAAGCTCTCCTCAAATGATCACTAGCCTTACAAAAAAACCAAACCATAACATAAGACCCCCTCTAGTTCTGAAATAAATCGCAGCTGGTGATACGACTAATCTAGATCTTCAATGAAAAAATGAGCTGACAACTACTAGATACAGTAGAATGATCAGCAGTCAATGCAGGAAACACAATACCTTTTTGCCAAATTTTAACAATAAAAGGCAGCATCATTAGTGAAGAGTAGAATATAGCCTTTGATTTTGAAAAGTAAAAGAATTATCCCAAAATGCCCAGGAAAAAAAGCTAGTTATAAGGAAAACAATAAACATGAGGAAGATTGATCTGAGAGACAAAATGTCAACAAATAATCTTCAGAAGAAGAGTGGGGGAAATGAGGGTCGGAGTACGGCAGGGAAAATTCCTCGTGTTGAAGAAAAGTTTGAAAAAACAGATTCTAGTATAGGAATGGACAGAAAAATAAAATTTTAGTACAATGTAATTGAGGCTGTGAAGGGGGTATCAGACTATTTTATTGGGTAATTATAGTCACTAAATTATTAGTGGGGTTGGTTAAAAAATATTTTCTAAAAGAAACAAGGCTCAAATGGACTCTTACAGAAAATTCTAGAAAAGGGAAACAGTGTGGAAGAAGTCTTAGAAACATAAAATAGCATGATTCATTCAAGGAACTGTGTATTCATTTTGTTAGGTTTTAGAAATCTCATGGTGGATTTGTGTTCACTTCTGCTCTCATTAAATAGCATAATTCCCATGGATATTAATACGGATAGAACGTTTTCGTTCACCGTAGCCAGGTTTCTTGTATTTGAAACCAAAACGATCCTGCTGGATAAGAGGGCTATTGCCAAACACAAATTTTGAGATATTTCTACCAGAAACAAAAAGAATTGAGCTTCTTTTAAAAAGAAAGCAGCCCACATTTTGCGAAACAGTCGAGGGTCATTCCGTCAAATGCTGTAAATTTGAACTGACAGCCGGAGAATTGGATGCAACAATTCTGCCCCTCTTGGAGCCCCCTCTTGGAGCCCCCTCTTCCATCACAGACTAGTAGTGTGTGCAGGTGTTTTCGAGGGGCGAGAAGGGAGAGCAGATACTGCAGGACACTTGTTCCCAGCCTGGCTTTATGTAGGTCCTCTTCGCCTTGTGCCATATTCCGTAGGAATAATGTGAGTCTTTTATTTAGAGCTGGATAGGGTGGGGAAAAAGTAAGCTTACAGTTGTTCGTATGGAAAATAATCCAACAATAAACTCTGTGTTTCACGTACTCACAACTGTAAACCTACTTTTGCGCCGCCGTGTATGAGTGAGATCATGCAGTGTTTACCCGTCTCTGTCTGATTTATTTCAGTTAGCATAATGCCTTCAAGCGTGATCCATGCTGTCCCAAATGGTAGGATTTCCTTCTTTTTTATAGCTCAGAAACATTCCATTGTATATGTGTGTGGAGATTTTATGTGTATACATATGTATATATTCATATATGTATATGAATGTATGTCTGTCCAGAAAGTATCCAGCCGCATACTATGAAAAATACAGACATTTATTGAAGAAGATACAAGAGACATTGCAATAGGACAATGACACCGCAGTCCCCTTCAAAGTAGGCACCTTGGGGCCTCACACAGTTCTCCCAATTGCCAGCAGCTGCCCCATCCTCTTTTCCTGAACCTCACCATAGTCTGAAATTTCTTCCCTTTCAAAGGTGATTTTAGTTTTGGGAAAGGCCAGAAGTCACAAGACACCAAATCTGGGCTGTAGGGGGGTTGAGTCACCTGGGTGATTTGATGTTTCACAAAAAACTGCATGAGATGTGATGCATGAGCGGGTGCGTTGTTGTGATGAAGTTGCCAATCACCAGTTGCCCATAGCTGAGGCCTTCTGAATCACCCAAATAGTTTCCACAGAGGAATGTTCAAGCTTAATGCAAAACTTGATGCAGATTCCTTGCTCTACTCACTCAGTCATTTTGAATGCAATGGCCACACAGTACACATTCTCACTCAGCAGCATCTACCACCCCCACTGACTAGTACAGTGAAGTCATCATTGTTCACACATGCGCATTCCAGTCCACTCTCCTTGGATGCCAGGTTACATCAATATTGCACAAACTGTTCTTGTTATATTAATGATGGCCGGACTTTTTCTGGACAGACCTCGTATATATCTCACAATGTCTTTATTTATTCATTCTTCTATGAACTCATAGGTCATTTCCATGTCTTGGCTATTGGAAATAATGTTACACCGGATGTGGGGCTGCAGATAGCTCTTCGAGATAGTAATTTCATTCGATCAAGTAGTGGGATTGTTGGACTGTATGGTAATTCTATTTTAATTTCTTGAGGAACCTCTATACTGGTTTCCACAGTGGCTGCACCAATTTATATTCCGACCAACAGTGCGCAAAGGGTTCCCTTTTCCCCACATCCTCACCAGCATTTGTTATCTCTTGTCTTTTTGATAATAGCCATTCTAGCAGGTGTGAGGTGACATCTCGTTGTGGTTTGTATTTATTTATTCATTCACCTGTTGAAGGACATCTTGATTGCTTCTAGTTTTTGCAATGATGAATACTGCTGCTATAAATATTTGCATGCAGATTTTTGCATGGATATAATTTTTAAATCACTTGGGTAAATACCCAAGAGCTAAACTGCTCGACTGTATGGTCAAACTGGTAAGTTACCTATGAAGCTGCCAAAGTGCCAGAGTGCTTCTATCATTGTGTGTTTCCACCAGCAACTTTGTTCTGCATCCTTGGTAGAGCATGGTGTTGTAAGTTGTTTGGATTTTAGCCTTTCTAGCATGTGTGTAGTGGAATCTCATTGTTGTTTAAATTCACAATTCCTTGTTGACATATGATGTTGAGTATCTTTTCATATGCTTATTTTCCTTCTTTATATCTTCTATGTTGAGATGTATTTTTAGATCTTTCACTCATATTTTAACAGTGTCTGTTGTTTTTGTATGGTTGAATTTAAGGATACTTTGTATATTTTGAATACAAATCCTTTATCAGATATGTTTTGCAAATATTATTTTTGATCTGTAGCTTGTCTTCAGATTCTTTTAATAGAACAAAAGTTTTTAATTTTAATAAGGTGTAATTTATCAATTTTTTTTTTACAGATCATGCTTTTGGTGTTGTATCAAAAATACATCACCTAGGTTATCTAGATTTTCTCTTCAGTTCTCTTCCACAAGTTTTATGTATTTGCACTTTGCATTTGATTTATGATTTATCTTGAGTTAATTTTTGTGACTAGTTTGTTTATGATTTTTTTCAGATGAACTTCTAGTTGTTTCAGCCCCATTTTTTTTGGAAAGAGTATCATTTTTTTCATTGAATTGCTTTTGTTCCTTTCTCAAAAATCAGTTGACAATATTTGTGTGGATCTATTTCAGGGATCTCTATTCTGTTCCAATGTGTGTATCCTTTTGTCAATACCACGCCCTCTTGATTACTGTAGTCTTTTATACTAAGTCTTAAAATTAGGTAGCATAAGTCTTCCAACTTTGTTCTCCTTCAGTATTGTGTTAGTCTAGATCTTTTGACCTCTACAAAAATTTAGAATGTGTGTGTTAATATCTACAAAATAGCTTCCTGGGAAATTGATTGGTATTGCCTTGAATCTATATATCAAATCAGGAAGAATTAAAATCTTATCAATAGTGAATCTTTCAATCTGTGAACATGAAGTATCTCTCCATTTATATTTAGATGTTCTTTGATTTCTTTCATGGAGTTTAGTGCTCTTCTGCATATCTAGCTACCTTTCCATGCAAAGTTTCAGCTTGTGGTCCTCCTAACAAACATCAAAGGAAGTAAAGTCATTCTGTCCACTCAAAGCTCATGGAGACACTAAAACTGTACTCTTCGTGTTATAGGATTCACTGGAACTAAAGAGTTATTTTCCTAACATTAAATCCTTTCCCCAAAACCTATGAAGTCAAAAAGCTAAACCTCAGTGAGTCAGGTGGAAGCCAGGCCCAGTGGTCACATACTAATCACCGGAGATCGCATTCCAGGGTCCTACAAACTTTCCCCATTAAGGCCACAGAGGTTCTCACTAAAGCCATAGAGATCTATTACCACGTTCCAAATGTCTCACTCAGCTTCTTGGGTCTTATGTGCTTCTTGGTTTAGAAACCCAAGAACTTTCATATGACTCTCAGGCAGATTTTTCAATATCAACAGATAAAAATTATAGTTTGCTCAGAAATGTGCTCTCATTATTCGAATACAGTGAAAATCACTGGATTATCTCATGTTGCTCTTTATGCCTTACCTCTTAGTCTGCCTGCAACAATTTCTGGTTTGTGACGATGGGAAGGTAAACCATCCCAGGGAATTTTTTTATTTGTTGATTAGTTCTTAATCTTTAACCCAGTATTAATTTGTAGTCATTTCTGTTCTAATGATCTCACAGTAGATAGAAATAATTATTACCTAATTCATGGTTCTGGACTCAAGTAGTAATGACTGCTCATGGTAACTAATACTTGCATATAGTTTAAAAGTTTACAAGCACTTTTACATCTTTTTTTGTCTTTAATTTTGTGACTTAGGAACTATTTCCTTCATTTAACACAGAATGTCCCCAAAACCCATTAATATGCTAAGTACTAAATGCACTTTACCTTTCATAAGAGAAGAAGCTGAGACAGAAAAATGGATCAGCAATGGGGAAGCTGGTTTCAATTCCAGGCACCACCTAATACTTTCCATGGATCTATACATTCGGCCTTTTCACTTTAAAGTCTTTGAATGGGGAAATGACGTCAAAGTCCCCAAAGAAGGAGTGAACGGCTCCAAATGCCGGCAGAAACCGAGATCTGGTGCCACCGATGGAGATGCAGGTGCCAGATGGTGCATCACATGGATCACAAAACACAATAGGCGTTTAGGCACAGAGAGTGCCTGTTCCCCAGCCAGAAAGAAAGAAATTAATACATTGTTTCCAATATCTGCCTTCAGTCAAGATTTTAGGTCCCTGCAGAATATAAAGAAAAAGTAATATCCAAAGGGTCTTACTGAACCAGGAAAAGTGGCATAATGTAGGTATTAAGAGCCCAGATTCTGGAGCCGGATGGTCTGGGTTTGAAACCCAGCACAAAATTACTAGCTTTGTGACTAATTTTCTTGATCACCAATTCTGATTTGTCAGGGTTTTTTCCCCACACCACCAAGCAATTTTCAAACAGTTTAACTCCGTTCAGACACTATCCACCCAGGGCTAGCATCAGATTCCATAGGTTAAGGACTCAGATCCGCAAGATTGGCCTCCACTTCAGATGGTGTTACCGGACTAAAGGGGTCCTTTTGCCTGCACATGTCAGAACCAGTAAGGCATAACCAGCAGCTTGCACCAAAGCAAGAAAAGGTTTATTTACAGGAAGTGGCCCTGGCCAGAGACAGGTAGTGTAATGCTCAAAAACCTGGCTCCCTGACAGCTTCCAGGGGGTGGGTTATATAAAGGAAAAATCATTAATTATGGTGACTAAGAGAGTTAGGGTCATGGTGTCTCCTGATTGGTCAGTGCTGGAGCAGGGGGTAGTTAATCAGTGCACCTGGTCCTGATGTCAGCCACGGTGATGCTTTGTCTGCTTTCCCTGATTTTCTGGGCCTGTAGCTGAAACACAGCTGACGCCTAGACGCTCTCTTTAGCTTGATCCAACTGTCTCTGGGTCATTAGGCCTGAGGCTTTGTTCTTAAGACTATCTGATGGTTACTAGAACCTCAAGTCCTGAGGGCTGAATGATTAAGGGAGTAGGCATGCAAGGGAGGAGGCAGGTGGGTCAGGCTGCTGGATGAGGCCAGTTTCCATCTAAAGGAAAGGAAGGAGAATATGTCGTATCAAAGTAAAGAAGTTTCTGCGTGGTTACAATGGCAACTGGAAGTCCAGGCTGTTACCTGTGGTTCTGACAGATTTGGCTACCAAGCAGAGGTTCCCACAACCCCCGCCTTGGATTCAATTAATTTACTGGAGTGGCTCACAGAACTCAGCAAACCAGTTTACTCACTACATTCCTGGTTTATTACAAAGGATACCAAAGGATACAAATCACCAGCCAGATGAAAGGATACATAGAGTGAGGTCCCAAAAGGAGCTTCTATCCTTGTGAAGTTTGGGGGCCTTGCATAGTGGCACATGGAACTGTTTTAATTCCCCAATTCAGAAGCTCTCTGAACTCCTTCCCTTTGTTTTTCTAATGGAGGCTTCATTATGCAGGCATGATTTATTAACCCATTGTTCATTGGGGATCCATTCAACCTCCAGCCCAGCTTCACATTCCTCCCCAAGAGGTCAGAGGGGTGCAACTGAAAATTCCAGTCCCCTGGAGTACGTGAATGAGTCTGTAAATGCTATAGGTTCCTGGCTAAGCAAGCAGGCTTATGGTCCCTAGTTTATTAAACTTAATGTTTAATTCCTTTCCTTTCCTTCTTTATTAATAATTAGCTAACTATTTACAATAACATTGGGACCTACAAAATAGAGGCTGCCCCAGTGACCTGGCCCAAATTCCAAATCTAAACCTCAGTGAGCCGGTAACTACAGGAAACACCTGTCAAGGAAACCTAACACCCACCAGTCGCAACCCTCCAACTCAGCTTTAGGCAGTTTACCCGTGTAGCCTTTACTCAGGTTCAGTAATTGTTAGCATTTTGCCCCCAAACACAAATGATGTTGTAATGATTAACCTTGTTCATATTTATTTTCTTGTTGGAAGTGCGTCTTCAGGGTGAATTCCTAGGAGAGAAAATGCTGGATCAAAATGTAAGTGCACATGTAGTTCTGTCAGATGTGACTGAACTCTCCAGCCTCTCTGGGTGTTACACCAATGGGCACACCTACCAGCAACGCACGTTTCTCTCTCGCCACAGCCTCACCAACAGAAGATGTTGACAAGCTTTTAGAACTTTTTGCTCATCTGATAACTGAGACAGTTTTAAGTTACATTTTTCTTATGAGTGAATTCAAGTATCTTTTTATGTTTAAGGGCTACAGAGCCCTGTTTAGAATAACTCAGAAGAATAACATCTTTTTACTCCACAGAGGAAGACTGTCAGCCCCCATTCACCAAGTTTTGGTTTTTACATGCTACTTTAAAATTTTTTTTCAATTATAGTTTACATTCGATATTATATTGTATTAGTTTCAGGTGTACAGCACAGTGGTTAGACAGTCACATACTTTACAAAGTGCTTCTCCTGGTATTTCCAGTACCGCCTGGAACCATATACGGTCATTTCAGTATCATTGACTACAATCCCTCTGCTGTGCTTTACATCTCCATGACGATTTTGTAACTACTATTTTGAATTTGTACTTCTTAATCCCTTCGCCTTTATGTGGTACTATTATTCCTATTTACCGATTGACTACTAGTCTACTCAAAGGGTGGGTTAAATGTTTGTTGAGGTTCTTTTTTGGAAACAAAAGCATGAGACTTTGACAAAAATCCTGAAGTCATTCTGTTTAAAAAACCAGCATATTAAAATTGGAGTTTTGCCACACTTTCCAACCTAAAGCACGATGTTTTTGCTGTTTTTTGTTGGATTGCCTAATGCGTCAAGCAACGTCAGTGTCAGCATCATTTGGGTATCTTAAGCAAAATTAAAATGTCAGGCTCTGCTTCTAGAGATTCTGACTTCCTGGATCAATAGGTTGGACCCTATAGTCTGCATTTTTATAAGGCAGTGATTCTGCCAGAAGCCGTGTTTGAGTGTTTGGGAATTACTGTTCTGCTCTGTGCCTCGAAAATACACTTGAGCAAATGGTAAATGGATTTAGTGATTCTATCTAAGTATATGCCAACAAAACAAGCTTGTGTAACCCCAAATTTTATATGCTATAAAAATGTATGATACATAAAATAAATTTATGTCGGTTTAAGACACTAAATTTATAGTAATTTGCTTCAGCAGCAACAAGAGACGAATAGATTGGCCAAATAAGTAAACCCATATTCAATGTGTCTAGTGATTTGATTTTCAAAGATCACTGAGAGATGGGAAGTACCGATTATTCATCATTAATGGTTGCGACTTCCTACCTGTCTCCCTTTACCACAAGCCTGTCTTCCTCTCTTGCTGCTGAGAACTCCTCCGCTGTCACTTGGAGAAAAGCCCAGGCCCTCTATTCATCCTGGCTCCGGCCTCTGAGCTGTGGGTAGGACTATCCAAAATCACCTGGCCACCGCTGAGCCGCCCTGGATGAGAATTGCCCAGCCAACTCAAAGAATCATGAAAAACAGTACATGTGTGTTGTTTTAAGCTAGAAAGATTTGGTGTGGCTTGTTATTCAATAATCGTTATTCATATAACCTCCTTCCAAAGAGGCCTTCTCTGACCATTCTAAATTAAAGACTTCTGGCTGTTAGAATCAAGTGTGTCCAATTATTGTGCTTTGTTTTCTCCAAAGCCCTTATCTTTCTCTGAAAGTTACTTTTAATTTCTTTAGTTATTTTATCTATGCCCCACAAAGGACGGGGACTCCCTAAGAGCAGGGACATCATCTTGTGCCCTGTTGTGCCCCAGGCACCTAGGAGAGTCCTGGCACTTAACAGGTGCCCAGTAAATAGTTGTTTAATAAGCATCTGAATTTTAAAAAATGTATCCTACCTGTTTCCAAATATCTCCTATTTAATAAGCAGAAAGCTGAGTACATACTATATTGCATTATTAAAACAATGAATTATCCTTGTAATGAACAAAACTTACTTCCAGATTTTTGCAGTTGGTTTAAGCTGGTGTTGATACTTGTAATTTATGATTTTCTTTTGACTTTAACAAATTTGCTGAAGGCTGGGAAAAACTATATCAAGAATTGTTTGGAAGTTATAATTTTAAAGTAGAAATTTAATTATGACTTTTTTGCAAATATGTATGGTAGCTTTATTCATAATTATGAAAATTTACATAATTATGATTTCTTAATACTTGAGCTAGATTATCTCATCATTCACTTAGTTTTGTAGATTCAACCTTGGAATTAATTCCTGTCCCTGAAAGCTATTCCTGAACTTAAAAATGTTGCCAATAGGTGGCACTCCTGACCCACAATCTATTAGTCTGAATTGAAACAAGCTTTTGGCATATATATATTTAAAAAATTTCAGCTTTCTTGAGGTATAATTGCTATACAAAATTGTAAAATACTTAAAATACACATTGTGCTGATTTGCTACACAAACATGTTCTGAAAGGATCCACTCTGTCTAGTTAATTAATATAACCATCACCTCACCAAGTTACTTACTTTTTTAGTGGCAGCACTTAAGTTCTCCTCTCAGCAAATTTGTTACACCAGAGAGTGGTATCAGCTACAATCACCATGTTTTACATTAGATCTTCCGACTTTACTGATTTTATAGCTGAAAGTTTGTACTTTTTACCAACTTCTTCCTATTTCTCCTACCCTCCCAGCCACTGGCAACCAGTTTTCTTCTCTGTTTCTGTAAGTTTGGCTTTTTTTTTTTTTTTTTTTTTTTTAAAGATTTCACTAGTAAGTGATACCAGGCAGTATCTGTCTTTCACACTGCTTTCTCCTCTCGGCAGTTCTCCGAGTTTAATACCCGCTGCTTGCCCTGCAGATTCAGTCCAAGCAATTCGCCATGGCAACCTTCCTGGTTTCGTAGTCTGCAATCTTGTTCCTGAGTCCACCAGCTACGCAGACCTTGGGGTTTTATGTGGTTTTGAATATTATTTAAATGCATCAGCAAATAATGAGTCAGTTAGTAGTAGTCTGGAACTAAATTCCAGATGTTTTGAACAAAATCTGTGAGCCAGGAAGGACTCAGGGAAAATAAAATGCAACAAGAAGGCTCCTCTTTTTGGAGTAGAAGCATTAGAATAGATCTTGCTAAATATTTATATGTGGCACATGACTCCAAAATCTATCAAAATTTAAACTTCCTAGAAAAAAAGTTAAATTATATAAGAGACGAAGCTTTCATATATAAAAAGGACTTACAAATAAATGTAAAGAATGAGCATATATAAAATGAACAAAATATGGAGTTCACGAATACATATATGACTAATACATATTTGAACAGTTTCAAATTATCATTAACGATCAATAAAAAATTAAAACATGAATGAAATTAGTGAGGAGATAGGGCATCTGGTACTTTCAGCCATTGATGGTGGGAGCACAGATTGCTATAGTCCTGTGAGCATCACCAAGTCCTGTCACTGCACTCAGTTTCTACAGATACTCACACAGTTTATCGTCAGATTTTGAACTGAGCAGCTGTAGAATAACACGGGTACAGTTCTTTATCATGATGTTTTATTGCAGTGATTTTCTCCTATCTGCGACCCACGTTTCAAGTCAGTCTCTCCTTCCACCCCCTACAACTGTGTTATTGGATGGGGGTGCAGTTATTTTCCGAAGACCTTTTCAATTCCGTTCATCATTGTAGTAGATATTTTGTAACTTTCAAAAAACTATTGTTACAGGATTAACTTTCGCCTGTGTGATGATGCCTGACATGGTAACTTCGCATTTACAAACTTGCAAATTAGGGATGCCTACATAATTTTGAATATTTTGGGGGACCAGTTTATATCCATGATACTAGTCGTGAACTAACGTGTCAAATTCTTGAAGAACAGAAAATGAAGATAAAGCCTAACTGTAGAGGTGAAGCTTTATCACCTTTATGACCACAGACTTAGGTCATTAAATCAAAGGAAGAAAAGGAGAAACAAGTAACAACAATAACGACAACAACCTGCACAGATCACGTCCACGCCTCACATCGCGGAGCAGGCGTGGACGTGGGCTGAAATCCCGCAGAGTGACCGCAGGGCTTTACAGGTGGTCTCTGGATAATTCCAACCTGCATTCGCATTGTGCATTCTTAACACCATACACGTTGGAGAAACCCCACATGCTGGGTGTTTGGGTCAAATAGAAAAGAAGAAATGGCACCAATGGCTCAATCATCCAGTCTCTATCTTTGCCCCGACTCCCAGATCTGAGGGTCACCCTTGGGATAGGCATAGTTCAAAGATGACATAGTTTTGAATGGCTCCGTGAGGACCATGCGTGAAGTGTTTTGGACCCATAGCCTTTTAATGTCTGGGAGAACCCTAAGAGTAGGGATAGGTTTCAGAGTTTCATTCTAAAGAAGTTGTTTTAACATCAACTTTGTTACGTTAAGTGAACAGGGTTCTTCCCACCTCCATTTGCTTTTGTTATGGAAACCAAACCAACTTTTCTCTGGTGCCTTTGTTTACGGCATAAGGAACAAGGTCTAATTACGATTGGCTCAAGGAGCCATATTTAATAAATCAGACATTTATTTTTCTGGCTGAGTCATACAACCTGCACACAGTTAATTTTCATTAATTAAAAAACTCAAGCCAACTTATACCCTTATTCCAATTTAACTATTTCCCATGCAAACCACGCTATTGCAGAAGAAAATTCCAGTTGTACAGGCTAATGTCCTCTTCACTTTTTTGTCATCCTAACCCCATTTTGACAACCATAAGTAGAATTTTGAAAATAATCTTTACGAGTTTCAGTGAAGAGTACAAAATTATACTCTGTGTACAGGAGATTAAAAAACTCTTTAATAGCACTTATTCAGAAAAGACACCCAGAACAGGGGCTCTTTAACCTTGGACCTTGACCTGTGTGACTGAGCACTCAGTACGTGAGAGGCACAGTGCCGGGCATTTCACGCCTGATCTCATCGATCCTCAGAGCAAACCTTCAAAGTAGTGTTATTAGCTGCTTTATAGAAGAGAAGCAACTGTGCCAGGACCACAAAAGCTCACTTGATCTCCCTTCCTGATCTCCGTCACCGCCCGTCTTCCCAAAGAGACACTACCCTGATTTCGAACACCATCGTTAGTTTTGCCTCTTTATGAAGTGGGTATGTAAACTTTTGTGTGCTTGTGAGCTTCATCCACGTTTCACTTAACTGACCTTTTTTATTTTCTATGTTATAAAGTGTGAACGCTAATATAAATATTCCTACATGCGTTCTTAGGTAATATGTGCATGAGTGCAAGTAAATCATTTTACCCACACACCGAGAGTTCTATAAATGCTACCTATCAGTTTTACTGTTATTATGATTTTTGTAAGTAGTAAAATACATGACTAAAACTGTTTATAATTCCCCCGCTAAATACTGAGTTCTTTGCTACTAGTTTCTTGGCTCATTTCCAAAATCATTCTGCTGTAATTTCTGATGACATCAGAAATCATTCCGACGTAAGGATATGGACATACCCTTACAAGTGGATGTGCATATCAGTTACTACTCTCAATCCTAACAACAACCGCTCTAATTAGTACACCCATTCTCTGTGCTAGCATAAGATTGGCGAGTTCCGGCAAACCGCACTTCCTTTGCGGGTCAGGTCTTAGACTCACAGATGAGACAGTGGGGTGCATGTTTTATACCTCGACTCCAGCAATGCTTCAGATACAGGTCTCCCGATACTTGTGGACAAAACGAAGAATAAGAACTGTACATTGATGCAATTAGGTACATTTGGAAATGGTGAAATAACTGTGCTTAATGGCAGATGACAGGGCACGATGGACCTTGTTCATATACTGGACCAACTTCTGATCAATATTTCCCTCACATACCTGGGTGAAGATACATTCAGGTTGACTTCTAACATTTACAATCTGCAAATTCTAGCTTTGGTCATCTTCCACAGCTAACAATACAGGCTCAAAATTGTTAGGCAAAGAAAATGCAAAAGGAGTGATAGAATATCAGTCTATACTTGCAAATTAGCAAATAAGAGTTTATCTTGTCATCTACTGCCTCACGTGGAAAACTGGATCCTATAATTATGGCAAAAAGAAAAACGAGAACAAGTTTCTGGACTGGGTGAAAGGAACAGGGCTGCTTTCCATGGAGTAGAGAGGGCCAGTATTATATCAGGAGCGGTTGCTTTTAGACTTGCAACAAATCCAAGATCTAGATACAGTAGGAAAATTTAATATATTCAACAGTTCAGTCAGAGAATTTAATGTCTTTGGATAACATACCTAACATGGGAAAATGTGTTTGATAATGGTTTAAATTTTTTTAAATTTACAGGGTTTGATTTTATCTAGTATGTATTAATTACAGGCTACTAATATAATTAGTCATATAACTAAAAAATGCTAAGGCCATTTAAGACATTTTAATATTCTCTATAAACGTTTTGCATACTGTATGTGTACGTGATTTATCCTTACACACTTAATACTTGTTGAGCTTATGTTATTTCATCTTTTAAAAGAATATTTCATTTTGACTCTAAGAAATGGGACAAATTTTTGCACATTTATTTTGTTTACAGAAATCTTGCTAAATGACAATATTTTAATGTACCATATTTCTCAGATTATAAAACCCACTTTCCCCCTAAATTTTGGAGGAAATAGGGATGCATCTTATAGTCCAAATGTAGCTTACCTGGCTCACTGGGGGGAGGTGGTGGTTATTTATGTTATTAAATATTTTACCACATTTTTTGCTTCAAAATTTTTTTTCCTATTTTCCTCCTCTAAAACCTAGGTGCGTCTTATAGTACAAAAAATACGGTATTTAAGAATACTTTTGTATTTTCTATGTAATCCCAATCATAATCTGTAAATAATGACAGTTTTGTTTTGTATTTTACAATCTTGTATCTTCTATGTCATTTTCTTGCCTTTTTTTTATTGGCGAAAACATCCAAAAATAGATATGATTAAATGTTTATGGCTTATTTTTCCCAAACTCAAGGGGAATAATTTCAATGTTTTATAGATTAGTATAATATTTGCTCTAGGTTTTTGCAAACAATTTTTTATCAGGAAAAAAGAGTATTTCATTCTATTCTCAGTTTGGTAAAAATACTTATGAGTAGCTGTAGAATTGCATCAAATTTCTTTTCCCCTGGTGTTTTCCTTTTAATCTGTTAAGGTGTTATTACTTTAATTGGTTTTCTCAGGCATCATCCCTGGGATCTCATTGACTATGCAATCTATGCAGTTTGGCTTTGACTCATTTAAACTGTTTTTGCTGTTTACAAAGGGCCTCCTTGGTACCTCCTTGTAATTGCCCTTTTATTAATATCAGCAAGTATTCATTACCTTCTCTTTGTACCACTTACTGGCCCAGCTTGGGTGGGCCAGTGATTTAGGTGGGGCGGAGTCTCTGGGGATCTTCAAGTAGTTCAAACAGTGTCAGCCAGATTGACAGTCTCAGAATGGCACCAGTTTGCCATCTCTGTGGGGGGAGGGTTCAGTAAAGAGACAATGGCGTTTGCTCTTTTTGATGCCAGATCCTTTAACAATTGCATCATAGGGGTGACAGAAGGAGAAGATAAAGAGAAAGAAATTGGAAATCTACTTGAAAAAACAATGAAAGAAAAATTCCGTAATTTGGTGAAGGAAATAGATATGCAAGTCCAGGAAGCACAGAGTCCCAAACAAGATGCATGCAAAGAGGCCCACACCAAGACACATTATAATTAAAATGCTGAAGGTTAAAGATAAAGAGAGAATCTTAAAAGCAGCAAGAGAAAAGAAGTTAGTTACCTACAGGGGAGTTCTCATAAGACTGACAGCTGATTTCTTAAAAGAAATTTTGCAGGCTAGAAGGGATTGGCAAGAAATATTCAAAGTCATGAAAAGCAGGGACCTACAGCCAACATTGCTCCACCCAGCAAAGCTATCATTCAGAATCTAAGGGCAGATAAAGAGCTTCCCAGAAAAGAGAAAACTAAAGGAGTTCATCATCATCAAACCATTATTTTTTTAAAAAAACACTTTATTTATTTACTTTAGAGAGGGACGAGAGGGAGAAAGAGAGGGAGAGAAACATTAATGTATGGTTGTCTCTCGTGTGCCCCCTACTGGGGACCTGGCCCACCACCCAGGCATGTGCCCTAGACTGGGAGTCAAACCAGTGACCCTTTGATTCGCAGGCTGACACTCAATCCACTGAGCCACACCAGCCAGGGCCCAAACCATTATTACATGAAATGTTAAAGGGACTTATTTAAGAAAAAGTAGGTCAAAACTATGATCAATAAAATAGCAAAAATACATATCTTTCAAAAATTGAATCTAAAAAAACCCTAAGCAACCCAGAAGAAGACAGATAGAATCATGGATACTGAGAACGTTTTGATGGTTGCCAGATGGGAGGTGGGTATTGGGGAATGGGTGAAGAGGTGAGAGGATTAAGAAGTACAAATAGGTAGTTACAGAATAGCCATTGGATGTAAAGTACAGTATAGAAAATGGAGTAGCCAAAGAACTTATATGCATGACCCATGGGCATGAACAATGGTGGGGGCATTGCCTGAGGGAGGGGGTTGCTGGGTGCAGGGGGACAAAGGGTAAAATTCAGGACAATTGTAATAGCATAATCAAGAAAGTGTAATTTATTTTCCTGATTTCTGTTTCTGATATTTCATTGTTGGTGCACAAAAATGCTTTCGAGTTCTGAATATTGACTTTGTATCCTAATAAGTGAATTTGGCTGTTTTGTCAAATTCACTTATTAGATCTAGTAGTTTTTTGGTGGAGTCTATAGGATTTTCTGTGTACACTATCATGTCATCTGCAACCAATAACAGTTTTACTTCCTCCTTTCCAATTTGGATGCCTTTTATTTATTTTTCTTGTCTGATCAGTGTGGCTAGGACTTCCAATACTATGTTGAATAGAAGTGGTGAAAGTGGCAAAGAAACTGGCAAACTGCATTGTTATCTTTTGGACACTATTCAATCACCTGGCTGCCTGGTTTGCCACCTCTCTAAGCATTTTCTACTTCCTTAGAGTGGCCAACCTCTCCCGCCCCTGCTTTGCCTGGCTGAGGTGGAGAATTAGCAAAGTGCTACTTGTGTTTCCACTGGTGTCTTTGTTTTCTCTGTTTTTCAATCACGAATCAATAGATTTACTTCATTGTTTCTGAACCAATTATCTCTAAAAGACATGAAAAAAACTCAACATGGTCTTCAGATGTAAGTAAAATGTATGTTAAGAGCTTGACTGTTTCTAATTTTATCTACTTAATTCCCTTTCTTCTGTCGCTGACTTCACCACTCCTTTTATTTCTCTCCTTGAGGAGACAGGCCAGGAATGTGCAGATGAGCCCCAGCTCTAGGGACTTCAGCATGGAAGCCCGTAAAAGGGCCATGAGAATGGTGGTATCTTTTCTCCTCCTCTTCATACTTCACTTTTTGTCCTCGTGTCGACAGGCTGGTGTTTTCTTACAGTGAAGAATCAGAAGGCCAGTCTGGTTATTGCGTTAACATTGATCAGTTTTCCTTCGGGGAACTCATGCTGGGAAACTGCCAGTGAGACCAACTGCCCTGGGACTCCTGTGGCACCTTAACTGCCACTTGAAAAGAGCGACACCTTCAGCTCCGTAGACTTTTGCAGAATTTTTGTACTCCGAGAGAATTAAATCTATGAGGAGACACTGAAGAGCCATTTTACCTGCTGCTTTTCTCACTGCGTTCTTTTAGATACCGGTGAGCGTCCCAATGTTCCCTAGAATGGCCTACAACCAACAATTCACTCAACGTTTAAAAAAGTAAGCATCATGGTCATTATAACACTTGCTAGTAACAAAAAATATTTGAGACAATATGGATATAAATTATATAATGCAATGTGTATTAATTTTGTGTCCTGGTAAATATTTATTATGTTTGTATGTGAGGAAAACACGATTATTTAGAAATAAAAATCCCTTCCAAGCTGGAGAGAAACAGTTTTACAGTATTAAGTTAAAAATCTCATGACAGCAGACATAACTTCTAAAACAAAGAAGGAGACTATCATTAGGAGTCCACGCTAGAATAGATATTATCGTTGCAGAGTAAGAGAAAATCTACTAAATTTATAAAAGGAAATTGAGTAATTATTGCTCTGTGCATAATAATACTTACATGTCTCCTCTACAAGGATCAAAATCACACCTCGACACCGAGTTTGTGTAGGGTGTGTGCGCATGTAAAAATTGTATGAAACACTAGCATCCCTTGTCGAAGAGGACAACCATAACCAACTAACCCGGGATTGTTGGAAACTGCCCTGCCTGGTTTCGGAGGCTGTAACCCCCCATGGTTAAGGCTGAGTCAGAGTTGGGACCATAAGCCATGAAAGAGACAAAGCTTATCTCCCTGGCAGAAGTGCCACCCCTGCCCATTTCACCCTGCTTGCCCCTGAGCTTGGCCAGTTAGCCAATGACGGGTAAGAATCCTCAAGGGAGGATCAACCTAAGACAGGCTCTGGTCACCAGGGATAAGCTCGCAGGGAAGGACTTGGGGGGCTGTGGCAAAAGGGGGTGATGGACCCTTGCCCCTCGGCTTTGAAATAGCCTGAGTCTTCATTCTGTCTGCAAGAAGTCTCCTAATCTCTGGGCTGCTTTACTTCCCTGTTTGACTTGAGCCTGAAGCAATAACAGAGGGCAGTGCAGTCCTGTGCTGGGAGGGGCGGACTCCCTGGGGAATCAGGCCTTAGGAAAATATGTACATTCCTGTGAAACCTACTTAATCTGTACCCTCACCTTAAAAGATAAGGGTCCAGACCTGAGATGAGTCTGGTGCCTAAAGTTTTATGGCCCTCTAGCTGATTGGCTGTAGCTCAGAATAAGCCCTCAAGGTTCTCTGTAAATCCTGTATTGTTTAACCCTTACTGGCTGACAATGATTGATGAGCTTTATCTTCATTCCTATGCGAATGAACCTAATAAAAGCCCATGGAGATAAAGGATCAAGGCCCTTCTCCTTTGAGAGAAGCGGCCACCTCCAAGCAGATCATTTCTTGGTAGACTATTCTTCATCTGTGGTGGACCGGGGGGCTGCATTAAAGCCCCCCGACACGGGATAAAAACAGAAAGTTTACAAGAAAATTCACATATTTGTGTAAGTTTTACAAATGTTTGCGTATATAGATTGTGCTGAGTCAATTTTATAATAAAATAATTGACATGAAATCAAAGTAGCTGAAAATGTATATAAACATAAGGCCAGCAGGTAGTAAAATTCTGCTTGCTAATGACAATTTTGAATGTGTTTACAATATAATAATTTTAAAGACAATAACTGCAAACATATTTAAAAACTATCAATAATGGAGAAATCTTTGCTGGGGTTTACTGTTGGCATGATTTTTCAGTGGTAGGGAAGCAAAGATAAACCAGAAAATATCAGTAAGTGTTGACTACTGTGTGGGTTCTACGTTAATTTGGATGGGGCCATGGGTCTTGTCTGATGCTGGGCAGAGCATAAAGTCCCTAAGGGTTTTGTAAAGTGTACTCTTCCCCCATGGAACCACACTCCGGGGTGCCCCGATGTATCTCTGATGACAGTGATGACGGCACATGTATATCCGGACCTACATGAAGGCTTAAATTTTTAGACTGTATACATTATGTTGGAAACTATGTGAGAAATTTCCTGGGTGGGGGCGGAGGAATTGGATGACGGTGGTCAAAACCTGTATAAAGTTCCAGTCATAAGATAAGTAAGTACTGAGATTTAATATACAGCATGCTTAGTATAATTAACACTGCTTTATGGTATATTTGAAAGTCTCTAAGAGAGTGGATTCTAACGTTCTCATCACAAGGCAAAGGAGGTTTTTTGTTTCCATATGAGATGATGGATGTCAACTCATTGTGGGTAAGTCAAGTGATTATGCTGTATACCTTAAATTTATACAGTGCTGTATGTTAACTGTATCTTATAAAGCTGACAGAAAAAATAAACTTCCTAATGACTGTAACTGGGACTATCTTACTTTAGGAAAGGTGAAATTCCAATCATACTGGCTATAATTAGGTTCACATGTTGAGGATAGTATGGTTTGGAAAGTATCCTTTTCAGAAAAAAGATTAAAGATGACCTTTTATTTAATGGAAGTAAGCATATTTACTTTTAAGACTTACATTTTAATGTTACTAAGGCTTTCTTTAACGACTAACATTTTTAAAAAGATTTAAACAACTATGGACATCTCTTGCTTCTTAAGAGTGGGATTGTGCAGTAAGTGTCTCGTTAGGAGTAAGCCTTCACTTCTCACGTACTAGTTTAGGAGACATGAAACGCTAAGAAGCAGAGGCCTATTCCTGGTAACAGCACAGAAAATGACTATTAAAAGATGAAGCCTGGGTAACAGGCTGGTCAGCGCTTACCAATGCAGCACATTTTCCCTAATAAACTGTAATTTTGAGACTAAGCCCTGTGCCTCCCCTTTCCACCGCAAGGGCCTGTGTTAGAGACCTCGGCCATAATGGGTGAGGAAAAAAGCTCCTGCTATCACATCCGTAGCTAGCCCCATGCAATCTGGAAAGAATTGTACGCTATTCTGAGACCAAATTATTGAAAAAATGAAGGCCATTGGTTTTTTTTTTTTTTGCAGATTACTCCTTCCAAAATAAACTTTTTATATCTTGAAATAATGAATTTTATTTTATTTTTTTCAGTTTGCCCTCACCTGAGAACAGGAAAGTAACAAATAACTGGTGTCTAATGTCAAAAGAGGCTTGCACGCCTGAGCCCTGCCGCGCACCTAGAACTTCACCTGAGCAGATATTGTAGCGTTTAGGCCATGTTGTCTTGAACTTTACCGAAAGAAAAGGTTTTGGTGAGAACATACATGGTTCAGTACAGATTTTAAAGAATGTAATTAATGTTGAGTCTCTCATAGCTCAGGAGTGTTGTCAGCTGCTGTTGATGAACCCTCATGTCCTCTGAGCCAGGGGCTTCCTTCATTGAAGTACAGACACAAGGGGGCCTCTGCAAAGCCTGCACTTACACCGTCCACTCATTTGTGGCATTGGTTAATGCCGTCTGTAGAGATCTATGTTGTGTTGGACTGCCCAGAAAAAAACCTTCATTACATTTGTAAAAAAATTAGACCACATGTTTTTTGGAGGGGGGTGGTTATTTTTTGGAAAAAAAAAAATCACAGGTGACAGGCTATTTTCAATTTTAGCAATTTTGGGGGGACTCAATGTAGATATAGCTTCAGAAAGCAGAGGCATTATTTTGACTTGTAGATTGGCACATCTATTCCTTAGCCCCACGTTTAAATTAGTTTTAAAAATTTCTTTTCCTGTCCATATAGAGCTAATCTGACCTCTAAATTTTAAGGCTTTTATTAATTACATTCCTCTTTGACTTCAGTTTAAGATTCAGAGTTTTCTTTTTCTTAATTAAAAAGCTAAAAGTTTTTTGAAAAACAGCTCTATCTGCAAATTAAATATTTTTGTTTATTCATTGGTTATAGTCTCCATTACTGTGCCCATGATTTCAGAGCCAAGACCTTCCAGGCACAGTATTTCATCAGCAACTTTTGCCTTTTGGTTCTGTGATTTACTTTTTCTCATTTTGGTTCTGATAAAAAGGTATACGTCACTTAACATGTGAATAACCTACATTCCTCTTTACTGACCATTGATGCACTCCGATACCTCACTGTGAAGAAATCTACATCCTTGGTATTCGAAAACCATTAAAGGTCAAGAATTCCATGTTTGCTACAGAATCCTAGTTTGGGCAGAAACTGCAAGGGATATCCTCAGATGAACTGCAAATGAAACTACTAAGAATTCCACAGTGTCTTCTTTTCATTTGTTGCAGGCACTCAATAATGTTCTTTGGCCTTTCAGTTACCCCAAGAGCACTGCTGAGATTTGTATTTGTGGGGATGAGGGGTGAGGAGGCATTGACTTCAACTGCAAAGATTCACGACATGGCCTGGTGGTAATCCTACTGGGCAACAGGCTATCAAGTGTTTTTGTAAAAATTGCAAGGAAAGTTCCACACTCATGATAATGCAAGAAGTGGACTGATGTGACTCAATCCAACCCAAATGTTGGGGATGCTGACAGTTACTGCAGGCGTTCTTTCCTTGATCAAATCACCTGGAAACTTCCAAGTCTACTCTTCAGACTACTTTCCAGGGTCAGAGTTTCTGGCATTACAGGTTTTCTCTTCCTCTCCTTTTGCCCCTACGTCCCCGAACCAGGGGTGTCCAACCTTTTGGTATCTCTGGGCCACACTGGAAGAAGAGTCATCTTCGGCCATACATTAAATACATTGTGACACGTTATCACAAAAAAACTCTCATGTTTTAAGTAAATTTACGATTTTGTGTTGGGCCACATTCACAGCCATCCTGAGTCTCATGTGGCCTCAGGGCCGAAGGTTGGTCACCCATGCGAACTTCCATTCCCATCCCTTTCTGTCTCCATGTGTAAGTTCTATTTTCTTCTTGACTCTACAAAGTGCTATTGATGCTCAACCAAGAAAAGCCTCCACTAAAACACGATTGCAAGATTTTATAATAAAATTTAGTCAGGCCTCCTCAGGGCAGTGATGAGCACAGCTCCAAAAGTCATGATTCCCTGATCTCCACTCCTTTCCATCCTATAGAAAGTGTCCTTTTCTGTCTCCCCCTAAACCCTTCTTTCCTCTCCCCCCACAAAAAGGCCAAATGACTTTAGGCAGCAGAGTGTAAAATACTTGAATTTACACATCAAGTCATATTGAATACTTATAGTCTAATACATAAAATCCTCAATAATTAAGATGCTGTTACCCAGGTACTACTTCTGTTTGAAAATATAAGAAACAGGATTATTCAGAATTACTTAAATAAAAAAAAAAAATTGAACCCCCAGTCAAATGTAACTTTGGGAATAAACTGGAGATTCAATTGCAGTTTGGCCAGTCCCTATGACCTCATGCAAGTTATTTAACCTCTTTATGTCTCAGTTTCCTTCTCTGAAAAATGAAGTTGAAACTATCTTCCTTATAGGGTACATATGAGAATTAGGGAGATTTCAAATGTAAATAAGTTTTCATAGTTTTTGGTATAAAAACCTCAATAAATTTAAAAATGCTGATAGTGATCTGCTCTTTTAGCCAAGTAATTGTATGTGTTCTTACTCTCAATTTTAACAAATTATTCCCTAACCTTTAAGTTATGTTACTGTGATCACTATTTCCCTTTCATAGTTAAAACTATCAGTCACTACTTCCCCTCATTCTTATCAGCTGCACTTCATAAACAAGTTTTTTTTCTTTATTGATCAGAATTACACCACCTCTTTGCTTTGTCATGCTTGAAATTGTTGAGAGCTAGGAAAGAGGGCTAGACAATTGTAAGCATTGCTAAGCAGAAAACCTCTTGATGGTCACTAGAATGGATAAGGAAGAGAAACAAATCATCATCCGAAATAAGCTTATCAACAGGAGACAGACAGATAGTTCCTCCCGACCCCAGAGCTATGCAGAGATAACCGCAACTCCCGCTTTTGTAACTTGCTTGCTTGCTTCTCACGGTATAAAAGAGCTAGCCTGTGAGCGTTCGGCGCGGCTCTCATCTGCAGCTCTTCTTTCTGAGCACCGTGTCTCCGGGACACATGGAGAGTCCGCCCCTGCGCAGGTTAAAAGAGTTGGCCATTAAAGTAACATCTCTGTAAACGTCCTGAAAGTCTCCGAACGTCTGTTTCTTGCATCAGTGGGTGCAACAAAATATCCCTGGACCAATCAATATTCACAATGCAGTGAAAAAGCTCAATTTATGGACAATTAAGTGGGCCACCCTAATATCAGGGGCAAATATATCTTTATTTCCTTTATTGACTAATAACTATTTGTGGAAAAACCAACTAATTTGGCATTCATTCAACAATATTTATTATGTATTTTGCAATAGACAATATTCTAGGGGAAAGAGCAATGGGCAAACAAAATCTTTGGCTTCACAGATACTACCTGAAAGGATGCCAAGAGGAATGCAATTACTTGTAAATCAGAGTAACTGGTTTAGTCAGGGCAAAAATACTGCTTTCTTCCCTGGGAAACTTCATTGAGTTGTATCTCGTGGGAAGAAAAATACACATCTGGGTTTAAGAACAATTGTGAACAATAAATGTTAAATCAAGGAGATTTCATGCAGTTCCTCAGCTTTGTTTTCTTATTTTTAAAAAATGTGTACACCACTATCCCGACTCCCTGAAACACTAACAATCTCTTGACTCTATATTCAAACACACCAGGTATTCTCAGTTTTTCTCTTTGAGACTCCATCTTTAGGCACTAACTGACTTCCTGCTGTTCTCTTCCACTCTCCTGCCCGATTAATATAGTTACATTGATGTGTTAGCGACTTTATGGCTACTTTCTAATAAAACACCATTGTCCTCATCAGTCAGACTGTACCTTTCAACTTCCCACTTTATAAGGACACCACTCCCATTCCATTTACCTTCCCACCCCCTCCTTTTAACATCCCCCCTTGAAAACTGTCCTTTTACATTATCAATGCTGACAACATTTGCATTCTAGTTTGTAACCATAATTAAGTATTCCCTTAAAAGAAAAAGACCATAAACAACAGTTATATAAATTATTATGATTATTTAAATGTTATTCATTAAATAGCCAAGATTTGTGCTGTAACTGGAGTTTCTTCTCTTTGGCACCAAGGTCTTGAACCACGCTACTCACAGGAACACTGAACTAGAGTCCATTTTCTTACACTCCAACCCTCTGTTCAGAACCCTGCAGCATTTTACAGTGTTTGGTATTAGAAGGATGTTTTTCCAGTTTTTACTTTCCACCGAAAATTTCTGATTGTCAGTTTTTTCCTGTGGGATGAATATATGGCTTCCCCATCATATCCTTAAGATCTTTAGCTTCTTACTCATTCAATATCTTGCTTACAATCCAATCCAATGTTCCCAAAATTTATGATCTTATTTTAATTTCAACTACGAACTTATATTTTACATCTTTTTCCTGAAAAATTTAGGAGCCTCTCTTCTTTATCAAACATCCTGTCCGTCCTAATTTAAGGATGCACAGCTTCTTAAACACTGCCGTTGGCTTTAATTAAATTCTTCACTGTTGCAGGAAAATCCCGTAGGTCCTCTCTCCGATTACAGCAGGATTTCTGCGACCGTCTGGGGAGCTGTGCCGAGAGCGGCGAGCGCACCCGGAGGGGCACTCTCGCGAGACGGAGGCGGCCCCGCTCCGCAGCTCCGCTCCGTTCCGCAGCCGGGCCTCCGGGGCGCCCGCCATGGCGCTGGCCCGCAGACCGTTAGCGCGGCCGCCGCTCTAAAAGTGTACCTGCAGGCGGATGTTGAGGATCACCGAGCCCGCGACGTAGAAGTACGGGAAATTCGTGCGCAGCTGCCAGGCTAGCTCGAAGAAGGCGAGCAGGGTGCGGGAGAGCCCCTTGCAGAATACCCCGTAGGAGGTGGGGGCCGCGGCCGGGCTCGAGACCCCGAGGACCAAGGAAGACGGAGCCGCCGCGATGGCCATGGTGTCGCTGCTTGGTGCCGAGGGTCACCGCAGGCCCCGCAGACCCCGACCCGCGGCCCGGCGGCGAAGGGCACGGGGCACGAAGCTGTGACTGTTCTCCCTCTGCTCCTCCGTCTACGGCGCTTCCTGCCGTGCGGCTCCGCCCCTTCCTGTCTCCAGCTCTTAGTAATAATTAGCATTTAGCATTAACAGGTGGTAGTGCAAGACAGTTATATATATATATGCCATATACGTTATTTCACATGACATCTATGGTCAGCCACACAGATATAATTTTCACTTAAAAATGATAGTAAGCTTAAAAGGGGAAATACAAAATAAGTACGTTAATGTTTGGGAGTTAAAAACATCTATTCCTCTGTCCTCTCTTTGGACTTTTTATATTATAAAACATCCTGGAATCGAATTTTTCCTGTATGTCTAGAAATAAATATATACGTATTTACAGTTACAATTTACAACGTATTTATAATTTTGCAATGTTACAATAAAATCAATGCAATTTTTAATTTGCTAAATGCCACCAGAAAACATCACAAACTATTGTTCTTCAAGAATTGTTCATTAATTGTACTTATCACTTATTGTTATTTACAGAAAATTTTGCTTGTAAATTAGGAAAACTTTAAAAGTAGGGCAATCCTGGGGTGGGTGGGGAGCTGACTGAGGAGCAATAGGCAAAATTTCTCAGCTGCAAAATATTTGTGTTTATAGAATTCAACAATATCAATTTAAATCCTCCTTCCTCCCTCCCTCCCTTTCTCCCTCCCTCCCTTTCTCCCTCCCTTCCTTCCTTCCTCCCTTCCTTCCTTCCTTCCTTCCTTCCTTCCTTTTTTCCTTCCTTCCTTTTTTCCTTCCTTCCTTCCTCCCTTCCTCCCTCCCTCCCTCCCTCCATCTGTCCTTTTTTTCCTTCTTTCCTTCCTTCCAATAGAAGTGAAATTCCTTTAGTAAGATCTGAAACCTATGACATGTAGGTTGTGTTCTTAATGCTCTAATTGGTTTTTATTTTTCAGGTTTTCCTCTATATAGAGTTAAGTAAGTATTTCTTTATAAGTTCACATGCAGTTATAAAGAAGCATTCCCTTACTTTGACCTAGAGAACGTTTAAAAGGGGAGGCTATCTTTAACGTTATATGGATGGATATAGTAATATTGTTGAGAAAAATAAAAATGGAAGATATAATGTAAAGATTCAAATCAAGGCCACTCTGTGGGCCATTCTATCAGAAAATATTCAAAAGGTGGTTTACACGTACTTTTTTCCATAAATTTAGTCCATCTTTTCAGAAAAGTTTTTGCCACAGTTTATGTCTAGGGAATTACCCTGGATATATGGCAAAACAAAAATAACATTGAACATATTTACTTAACAAGCTTTTGATACCTGTTATACTTTGTTAATGTAAATATCCTTGCATGCAATATTGAATATTTTTATGGAATATGTCATGACCTAATATAATGATAAAAAATATCAGATTTTTAAAAATAGCTAAATCAGATTATAGCTTTATTAGTTACAGAAACTGACTTTTTTTTTTAGGTTTTCACAGAACAAACAGGAGTTAAATTATTTTTCCTCAATCATGAACACGCAGCATTAGAAGAAACAGTATTATTACTCCTCCGTAAGTAATATTATTTTAATGGCAGTAGCTGGCAACTCCCCCCTTTTTTGAGCTTATAATATGTATAAGGCATGTATTTAGGAATAAGCATTTTTCTCAATAAAGCCTCAAAGGTATCCCTCCTCAAGTATTTATTATTTGTCTCTATCTAACAGGTACAAAATTTACAGGAATAGATGGTTAAAATAACTTCAAGGCTAGCACAGTTGTATCTGAAAAAAAAAAAAGCTAAACTAATGAAACTAAAAGGAATAGATCTTTACTAAGATGAAACATAGTTCAAAACAAATAAAACCAAAGTGAAAATCATGTCTAAAATGAGAGTATTTTGAAATGTAAGATACACGTTCTAATTTATTTTTAAGGCTTCATTGATAGTTTTAAAACAGGACATGTGTACATATGACTAAACAGCATGGCTGATGCAGACCAAGTGTACATGGTACGCTTTGGAGAACCCTTTGATGTGCTGAGAGTAGTACCGAGGCAGGCAGACAGTAAGAATAAGTAATAGTGCTCTTTGGGGAGAGCAGTAGTAATTGATAGGGTTGCTAACAAAGGAGTCTTGTGGACACTGTAGCGGGAACAACTCCCCAGTATGGACATGTGAAGTTCCAGATCTCCGTGACAGAAATGGCCCAACTCATCAAAATAGCCTCCCCATTTGGCTGGCAACTGCAGGTGGCATGCTGGACACAGTGATGGGGGTACTGGACCGTGAAAAGCTGTGAAGGAATGAGTTCAGGCAACCATATGTGTTTATACACATACACCTTGACAAAGGGCATTGGTCTGACCATGGCCAAAGGGTCTAAACATGGTTGTGATATGGTATTGTCTTAGTTGTAGTTCTTATATGAAGAAACAAAACAACTCTGTCTGTTTTAGATAACACGTTAAAGAAGATTGAATAACTTGGAGAATCTATAGTCTGGCCGCAGAATGAGGTCAGGAGGCTCTAAAACCATCCACAATACCACAAATCACTGCAGCTCTGTAGATAGAGTGAAGTTTACACTGATGCCCCATTGCAGAGAGAACCGACAGGCTGCGCTGCGGACAGTGTAGACAGTCGATAATGATTTCACCGATGTGATGGCACTTCTTTGCCAGACTGGATTTGGTATGGTCCCTGTTTCTTTGCCTACAGCATTCTATTTGATAGAGCATGGGCCAGATTCCCACATATAATTTCAAGGGTGCCTGGGAAAGTGAATGTCTCATTTTCCCCTTCAAATTGGTGTGATAGCCTTAAATTGGCTTCTAATGATTCTGCCTCCTGGTCTCATGCCCTTATATAACATGTAATCTTGATTATGAACTGGACTTGGTAACTTAACTTCTAGTGAACAAAATACAGCAAATGTGAAGGGGTGTTATATTACATCATACATATTTTCACTTACTAACAGCTGAATTATGGCATCCCTCCATATTCACGTCAAAACCCTAATTCCCAGTAACTTAGAATGTGACAGTTACGAGACATGACTTTTTAGAGGTAATTAAGTTAAAATGGCATCGTTAGGGTGGGACCTAATCTGACATGATAGGTGTTTTTATAAGAAGAGATTAGGACACAGACAACACAAAGAGGCTCACTCATGTGAGGTCACAATGAGAAAATGGCCATTTGCAAGCCAAGGAGAGAGGCCTCTGAAGAAAACAAGCTTGCTGACACCTTGATCTTGGACTTCTAGTTCTGGAATTATGAGAAAATCAATTTCTGTTTTTTCAGTCACCAAGTCGATGGCGTTCTGTTGTGGTAGTCCTAGCAAGCTAGTAGAGTGCCCTTTCTTGCTCTTTGTTTCCTTGCTCTGAGGGAATCCAGCTGCCATATTATGAGCTGTCCCATGGAGAGGACCATGTGGCAAGAAACATGTTCTATGGCCAACGGCCTGTGAATACTTGAAGCTTGCCAACAGCCAAGTGCAAGGGCTAGGAATCAACAGCCAACTTCAAGGCCTCCAACTTGAATCATGAGAGGACTGCGATCCTGGCTAATTCTTTGATTTCAGCCCATAAGGGAACCTGAACCAGTGGCATGTAGCTAAGTTGTCCCAGATTCCTGACCCACAGGAATGGTGAGAACATAAATACTTGTTTTAAGCTGCCAAGGTTCGGGGGGTAATGCAGCAATACATACTACGATGGAGAGAGATCTCAAATGTGTGCTTATCAGTCAGAGTTGAACCAAAGAAGCAGAACCACTAGGGTTTATTACCAGAAATTATCTTACATGAGTGTTGGGGCTGGCTGATTAGTCCTTCTCTGCAAGGCCGTCTAATATTTGAACCTGAAGCCAATAGTTGGGCAATTAGGAAGAGAGGGTCATGAATAGACTGGAACCCTACAAGTACAAGCTACAACCCTATAAGGATGGACTGGATAGTGTCTGTCCTTGTTGCTGCTGACCTTGGTGACTAATGTGTCCTGAAGAAGCCAGGGGCATTTGTCATGCAACTGAATGTACACAGCTGGCCCAGGAGTTACGAAAACTAAAGTGGATCCAGAGTGTAGGGAGAGCAGTTGTAGACACAGCTGCTGCTTTATGCCAATGAGGCGAATCAGCAGATCAGCAACAAAGTGAGTGCTGAAGTTTCAAATGTGGAAATATTTTATAGGTTTCTGTTTACTTCTGCTGCTTGGAGTCTCAACCTTAAGGATGGCCCAGTACCTCCTTACAGAGCTTCCAAATGATTAATTCGGGCCTATCCTGCAATCCTCCCTTCAGATTAACTTGAAATCAACTGATTTGAGATCTTAATTTTATGAGAAACCCTTCCCAGCAGTACCTCTACTATGATAACTTGTTAACTATGACGACTTGAATGGATAACTTGGAAAAGGTGTGAGTAAGCTACAAATTGGCTGTCACTTCCCTTTTGCCCTTCAGCTGTCCTGAGAGATTCTCCCTTGTAGGATATCTTATGCACGAACATGCTAGAAAGGGAATTCTAGAGACTGCAGCTCATTTTAGCCTAATTGGCACATTAACATGCCATTTCAGTGGCATTCATAATTTCACAGGAGGCTGGGAAAATATTTCAATTTAGTTTTCTAAAATGAGAGGTCTAATAAAGCATGGTTCGAGGATTCCTGAAGTGACTAAAAATAATTGTCCAATATGGTCTGCTTCACTCCAACATTCACCTTTTACTCTACATTTAAAATTTACAAAAAATCCCTGCTCCCATCTAACAAAAGAAGCTATCCCCCACAAATTAAGTGTCTATTTTGCATGAAAAAATCACATCAAGACTTACTATCTTAAAATGGCAGTAATCACCGTGGTCTCTTATGGTTCCTAAGTCAGGAATTCAGAAATGAGTTGGGTGGTTTGGCTCTGAATCTCTTGTAAGGTTGCAGTCAAACAGTGGTTGGAGCACATCGTGAAGGCTTCTCCCAAGTGCCGGTGCTAGGAAGACTTGAATAGCTGGGACCTGGAAGGCCTTAGTCATCCCAATTCTATTTCTATTTGGTTCTCACATGGTATCTCTAGCATTGTGACTCAGGTTTCCAAAGGCAGATGTCCCAAGAAGAATCAGCTTTTTAACTTAGTCTGAGAGTTAGTTACTCAGTGCCTGTGATCTGTATCGAAGGGTAGGGGCATTAGACTCCACCTATTTCTCTTGGTCGTATTTCCAACCACCAAAATCATAGATCCAAAAATACACTCACTTTTCCAATTTTATCCTGATTCAAATCCATCATCTCTGGACAATGTCATTTGTGCATTATTTGTGTTGAGAGCTAGGCAAGAGGGCTAGGCAATTATAAGCATTGCTAAGCAGAAAACCTCTTGAAGGTCACTAGAATGGATAAGGAAGAGAAACAAATTGTTATCATCCGAAATAAGCTTATCAACAGGAGACAGACAGATAGTTCTTATCAACAGGCTACAGACAGATAGTTCCTCCTGACCCCAGAGCAAAGTTCCTCCTGACCCCAGAGCTATGCAGAGATAACCGCAACTCCCGCTTCTGTAGCTTGCTTGCTTGCTTCACGCGCGTATAAAAGAGCTAGCCTGTAAGCGTTCGGAGCGACTCCCCTTTGCAGCCTTAACGGGCACCCTGGGAGTTCGCCCCTGCGCAGGTAAAAATAAAGTACCATCTAAGTGCACTCCACACGTCTCCATTTGATTTTCTGCTCGTGTTCAGGATACAACAATTTGCATCATGATTCTTCCTCCACAGTTGATAATCTATAGACTATACTGTAAAACTAAGGATCACCAAATAGCTTACAAGAAATAATGGGAAAAAGAAAAAGGAAAACATGAAAAGTAGTAAAAAATGTATACACAACATATTTCATTTAGAGTAATGACCAAACAGCTCCAACAGTTCCACAAATATTATTTATAAACTAGGTAAACTATAAAAAACAACTATTTGAAAGCACTGGAGAACGATCCAGGAGGCAGATATTGGGGCGGACTCAATACTTGGAAGAAGGGAACAGAAGGAAGTGCGTTTCCTGTTTTTATTGTTGGCCCCAGTTTGCACTATGCAAGGTGGCTGATATTTCCATAGGAAACCTATAGACTTACGGGGTTGAAGAAACAGAGTTCAGAGTTCAGGGTAACAAGAGCAGCAGGATCTCAGGGGAACATCTGGGAAAGAAAATGGTGAGAGAAGGGTAGCTTCACTTCTCGGTTTGAACTGGTACTAATCTTTTGCTGATCCATGTACTATGTATGGGGCAGACTCCAAGAAGGACAGCTACACTAACTGTACTGACATTTCATCTCTCATCAATTACATAAAAGACAGAGCAAGAAGATTCATTCCTGTAGGACAAAATTATTCTTGAAAGCCAAAAATACATTTCATTATCTTTCCTTACAGTCATATTTCCCTGCCTATTCTTGTTCCCAGCATAGCTCCAATTAATTTTAAAATTCCAATTTTAAGGGTTCCAATCAAGATGGTGGCATAGGTAGATATAGTACTCTAATCCTCCCTCAACCACATCAAAATTACAACTGAACTACAGAACATTTATCATTCAAAACTGTGTGAAATCTAGCTGAACAGAAGTCCTACAACTCAGGATATAAAGAAGAAGCCACATCAAGACTGGTCAGAGAGGCAGAGACTCAGAATGGGCCCCCTTAAGGGTGAGGGGTCATAGCCCCACACTAGACCCCACACTAACCCCCCCGCCCCCCGCCCCCACCCAGGGTTCCAGTGCCAGGAAGAGTTATTTCCATAACTTTTGGCTGTAAAAACCAGATTAGATTATGGCTGAATGAGACAGGGCTTCTGGAGTCTGGATGTTCCTCTTAAAGGGCCCACATGTGCACTTTGTTCAACTCACTCACTCTGAGTTCCAGCACTGGGGCACCAGGGTATATGGATAGGAACTGAGTAGTGTGGCATTTGGATGAGAGCTGCAGAGGCAGCTTTATTCCAGATAGAAGTGCTGGCAGAGGCCATTGTTACTTTACTGGACCCTCCTTCTATAGAGGCAATTGTTGGGCACCATATCTGAGTCTCCATCAACCTGGCTAACACTGTTCACCCCACTCTGGTGATTCCCTGAGACCCCACCCCACCCAACTTTCAGACCCAACCCAAGTCATTTTCAGTGGCTTTTCCATATAAACAGCATCTCTTGGTTCATGCTTCAGACTTTCCTAAAATCTCTCAAATAAGCAACATCTGGCCTCAGCATACCTCATACTGCTTGCTAAATGGCCCTAGGCCCAGCACTAGCTGAAGCCATCCTTGGGTCACAGCTTGACCTCTCTTGGGCACCTCCAAGCCCATCATAGTAGCATCCATCTGCAGATATATTGTAGCTCATGACAGCTGGCTCTGGATAGAGCACAGGTATTTTCTGAGCTTGGCCTGCACCTTCCAGGAGGTCCCAGAGCCAGTACACCTAATGGATAGCTTCAGACTATGTCAAAGCACCACACAACCTCCTCCACAAGGGACACACTCAAGGAGCAGACTTAGCAGACTCCAGAGCGTTGCTGAAGTAAGTCCTACTTTGAGGGTCAGACCCTGCACAGCTCATTCTCCACATGGCTGCAACCAGTCCTTGCTGCCAGTCAGCCTGAGGGTAAATTTCTCCAACTGAGGTGCTAAAATCAATCAAGGCTCAACAACAACAGGAGGAAATACACAGCCCACAAAGGGGACACACCTGGTGTGCCCAGCTCAGGTGATCTGTGTTACAGGACCTTACAGGACACCCACTACGTAACACCACTCTACTAAGTTCCACAGGTATAGCAGCTCTACCTAATACATAGAAACAAACACAGGGAAGCTGCGAAAATGAGGAGACAAAAAAACATGTCCCAAATGAAAGAACAGAACAAAACTCCAGAAAAAAACCCCTAAACAAAATAGAGATAAGCAATCTACTAGATGCGGAGTTCAAAATGCTCATAAAATTGCTCAATGAACTTAAGGGAAGAGTAGATAAACTTAGTGAAAACTTCAACCAAGAAATAGGAAATGTAAAAATAAAGATAGAAAATATTAAAGAGAACCAGTCAGACATGAGGACACATTGACTGAAATGAAGAATATATTACAGGGGGTCGAAGTAGAGTAGATTAAGCTGGGAATCAAATCAGTGATATGTAATTAAGGAAGCAAAAACACCCAATCAGAAGAGCAAAAATAAAAAAAAATAAAAATTATTGAGAATAGTGTAAGGAGCCTCTGGGACAATGTCAACATTTGCATCACAGGCATGCTAGAAGGAGGAGAGAGGCAGCAAAACATTGAAAACCTATTTGAAAAAATGATGAAAAATTTCCCTAACTTGGTGGAAAAACATACAAGTCCAGGAAGCTCAGAGAGTACCAAACAAAATGAACGAAAAGAGACCCACACTAAGACACAACATAATTAAAATGCAAAAGGTTAAAGACAAAGACAGGATCTTAAAAGCAGCAAGAGAAGAGCAGTTACCTACAAAGGCGCTTCCACAAGACTGTCAGCTGATTTCTCAACAGAAACTTTGCAGGCCAGAAGGGATTGACAAGAAACACTCAAGGTTATGCAAAATAAGGGCCTACAACTAAGATTACTCTACTTAGCAAACCCATCATTTAGAATCAAATGATAGATAAAAAGCTTCCCAGACTGAAAAAAAAAAAAAAGCTAAAAGAGTTCATCATCTTCAAACCAGTATTATATGAAATGTTAAAAGGTCTTTAAGACGAAGAATAAAAGATCAAAACTATGAACAAAAAATGGTAATAAATACATATCTATCAACAACTGAATCTAAAAATCAGAAGCAGAACAGAAACAGAATCATAGATACAGAGAACATTTTGACAATTGTCAGAAGAGAGGGTTGGGGAGCTAGGTAAAAAAGTTAAGGGATCAGGAAGTACAAATTGTTGTTAGAATAGTTGTGAAGATGAAAGTACAGCATAGGGAATACAGTCCATCACACTCTAATACCTGTATCGTGTCAGACGGGTGTGAGATACATTGGGGTGATCACTAACTTATACAATGTCTTATCACTGAGGTGTACACCTGAAACTAGTAAAATTATGTCACCTGTAATTTAAAAATTAAAAAATGGTTTAAAAATCAATTGACCATGATGGTGAGTGTTAATATCATAATTTCAATTGTGTTTCATTCATATATATGTCTGTGGTTAATCAAATAGTACTATCATTATTAATACAGCTTTGTAGCGAGCTTTGAAATTAGAAACTATAATTCTCCAGTTTTGTTCTTTAAAAAATTTTTTTTTTTTTTAGCTATTGTGAGTGTTTTCATTCCCATGTACGTTTAAGGAATAGTATGCACTTTCTGCAAAAATAGCCTTCTGGGATTTGATAGTGATTGTGCTAAATAAATAGATCATGTATCTGTTCATCTAAAAACTCCCCTCTTAACTAGATTTTAGTTCACTGGTCCTCCTTCCTTATATAGCTCTGTGATGCATTGAAAACATGATTTTGACAATTTATTCCCCTTGATTGCTTTAGCAGGAAATCTCTTTTTCTACTGCTACATTGTACTCATAAGTGGAAGTTCTCCCAAGTTAACTTTGAAGCATCATATAACACAAGATCAAATGGGTAAAAATCCTCAGTGCCTGTTGTCTGTACCAGACAGGCACATGAAAGCGCTCTACTCAAACAGTGTACTTCCTCCTCACAAAGGCCACCAGAAAACTGATCACGGTTACCTGATTTTTTTACTGGTGATTATGCTGAGGCAGAGAGTGGTTTTAAACAAGAGTCCAAGATCACAGATATACAGAGCAGAGAATCTTGATCTCCCTTTATGGCAGTCCAGTTCTAAGCTTGTCCTCTAAAACAATACATATGAAAACTGAAATAATAACTGATTTTAACATTTATTAATCATAAATATTAGTCAGAAATAAATTAAACAGAAAAAAATAAACTGAATTTTTGTATAGAGAAGTCTAGACTCTTCAATGGAAACCAGATGTTCTTCTGAAGTTTCCAAAGGATATTTATAACATTTCTGAAAATTTTAACTGAATAACCAATATTTAAATATTAAATAGACACAAAAGAGAAGCTTCATCAAGGCCCTAACGTGAGAGATATGTTTGACAGCTATTAATAATAGGCTGAAAGGCCTGAATGAAATAAAGTGGATTTCAACCTAGATGGCTTCACTAAGATTCATTTTTTATTCAGAAAAGGATGGAACAATAATCCCTTCCAAGTATGAAATATGCAAATGTGTGTGTACACGTTTGAGTGCTTATGAGATTATAGACATTAAATTATACTTAAATGTTAGTTATTAGCAACCAAATCTTAGTGAACATTGCCCCTACTGAGGTAGGTACTCAAAAAAACCTTAGTCTCTTTCTTCATAAAACTGTCATTAAAGACAGAAACACAAAAAGGAGGGATAAGTGGTGATGGAGACTTGATTTTAAGTGGTGAACACACAATACCATATTACAGATGATGTATTATAGAATTGTACACTTGAAACCTTTACAATTTTATTAGCCAATGTCACCCCAATAAATTAAATAAAAATTAAAAAAATTCCATAGTAATCATGATCCTATTGATGACCAAGCTGTATTGAACAATTTATCCTTCAGTGTATATTCACTGTATTGGGTTGTTAAATTTTACTAGTGACAAAGTTGAAGAGAGGTTAAACAAGAAAGTTGCAAAACAGTGAAAGAGAATATGTCTATATTTGCATGAGAGCATGTGAGAGTTCAGCTTTCACAACAACATCAGTTGTGAATATTCCAGTCTACAGTAAGCACATAAAGAATTTGAATAGGAGCTAATTTGAGCTGCTTGGGGCATGACAATGTTTTTCATAAAAAAAAAAAAAGCATAGTGCTCTTTCATTAGCATGCTCTGGTGCTTTCCTGCTTGACATTGGTCATAGAATTTAAAAAAACAAAACAAAATTTTATATACATTCCAGATTAGCTGCAAATAGAACTTAAGCTCAGGATAGTAAAAGAATCATGACCAGTGATATCAGACTTGGCCTTTTTTTTCTAGACAGGGTAAGATGATTACCGAGCATTTCTTCTATCCTAGCAATAGCTGAATCTGTTCTAGGAAATTTTGCCAGTGTCTTCAGAGCCCTGGTGAACGGCATTGATCAGGTCGGGGAACAAAAGATCTCCTGCACAGATCGAATTCTCACTGCCCTGGCGGTCTCCAGGACTGGTTTGCTCGGCTCAGTATTATGAAATTGGTATGCAACTGTGTTTCATCCAGCTTTCTATAGTTCAGGTGTAAGAACCATTGTTTGTATTGCCTGGGTGGTAAGCACTGATTTTAGCTTCTGATTACAGCCTCTGACTAGCCTCCGTACGCTTTATTTGCTCAAGATAGCCCATTTCTCCAGTCTTTTCTTTCCTCACCTAGAATGGAAAGCTAAAAGAGTGGTCCTCATGATACTGTCGGGCACTTTGGTCTTCTTGGCTTGTCATGTTGCAGTGGTGAGCACAGAGGAAAACATATCAGATGAATGAATATGAAGGAAACCTCACGTGGAAGATCAAATTGAAAGACATTGTACACACTTCAAACATGACCGTATTCACAATTGTACATGTCATACCACTTACCATGTACCTGACAGCTTTCCTGATGTTACTCTTTTCCCTGTGGAAACATCTCAAGAAGCTGCAGCTCAGTGGTAAAGGGTCCCAAGAGCCGAGCCCCAAGGTTCATGGAGAGCCGTGCAAACTGTCATCTCCTTTCTTTTGCTGTTCATCAATACTTCCTGACTCAAATCACTTCAGTGTGGGATTGTAATGTCTGTAGAACAACTCAGTTGGCATGTTTTGTCAGGTTCTTGATTCCTGTTTTAAAGGAATTAAAATAGGTTCCTATTCTTCAAGCCACTCATCCTAATTTGGGTGAACAGGAAGCCAAGAGAAGCTATTCTGACATTTCTGTGGCTGCTGAGGTGCTGGCCGAAAGAAGGAGAGTAAGTGGGGAGCCATGTGTCTTCTGGAAGAGAACAAACTGATGGATTCTGTTACATTTTGTAGTTGCTGCTGCATTCATCAATGTGAATAGAATTGGATACAGCATACCTGAAAAAACTTTTACCTCAGATTATCACAAATTGTATAGGTGTGCATGTTTGTGAAAAATACAAGAAAGATTATGAGACTGCCATATTAATTCTTTTCATGTCAGTAATCTAATTTTACAAAATAGTGGAAGAAAGTCCTCAGGATTAAGAAGAGGTGTGTGTTTCACATACTTATTTTATGTTAACATTTTACAATTAAAAATTCGTGATCTATGTTTATGCATTTTTAAAGACTGACAATTCATCTTAGGAAATCATTCCTATTTCCTAATGTAATTAACACCACACATAGATACCAGAGTATGTTTACATTTTTGTTTGAAACTCCAGTGTTTGGGATGGCAGGAATATTCATTCTCAATCACACATTGAGGATGGATGTTTGGGATAGGTATTTTTCCATTATGAATTTTTATCTTGGTTAAAGAGAACAATCAGAACTGTTAAGAGAAGATGTTGATAATGAAATTAAAGAGTGACCAACATATTTAGAGTATTTTATATACAATATAGTCAACGGTAGTAGAGGTTATTAGATTTAATATAAGTAGTTGAAAGCTTAAAAAATCAAGTTCTACAATAAGGATGAAGAAGAAAAGAAAACTATTATGACGTTTTAATGCTGCTATGGCTCCACATGCAGTTAGAAAAGTCATTTCTTACAGGTTTTGAACTCAGAAGACCTTTTTTGAAGTTGGAAACTTATGCCAGTTTTTTCATTTTAACCCTAAACAACCTTTGGGTCTCTGAATTGCCAGTATTCTTTATCTTGTGTCCTAAAAATTCCTTTTAAACTTGACAGGTGCATTCAAATCTCCCTATTTAAAAAATATGCTAGATATATGAATATTAAAAATTATGGTGCCTAAGTCAATGACCTTTCTGGATATGTGAAAATCACTACTTATCATATCTATATAATAATTATAAAAATGTCTTTAATATCTGTTTTTATTAAAATCTTGTGGAAAATGATAAAATAAATGTATGTTGACATAAATTTGGTAACAATGTCTCTCATATGAAAGAATTGTATCATCTTCAACAACTGAATTTACATGTCTGTGTTACTCTTGGTATTAATACATTTTAACAACATCATACCTTAAAATAAATCTTCCCCACATGTGAATTTGTCACCATTTTCGTCATCTGTCTGCCGCAGTACATACAAGCATTATAATGTGGGATGATGTCTATCCTGTTTCCTGCTGACTCCTCAGGACATAAAAACCAGCCCAAGGACAGTTCATGAAATGATATTCTAAAGACTAAATCAATGGATGAATAAACTATATTAGTGCTGGAAAACAAATGACAACAAAACTCATCACAAAATCTGCAGGTGGCTTACTTCCTAGTTTTGTTTCTTCACCCTGCAAATACCTCCAAACAAATCTGCACATGCTCAGTTCCAATCCCTGCCTAAGACTGGGGAAATGAGCAGCTGTCACAAATCGGCTCCAAAACAAAGTGATTGACACATAACCTGACTTTAGTATTGCCTTCCTAACAGACCTGATGTGTCTGAGGAGCCTCTGTATGCAGTCACCTGGGAATCAGGCTGATCGCAAGCACGCCGTCTTGAACAGGGGGTTTCCAAGATTGCCTGGGAATCATCGCCATTCCAGGCAGCAGGGATGCATGGGGAAGGGTGTGTGGGGAGATTTTGGGGGTGGGCCTATAAATAATGCATGTAATTTTCACTCACAAGACACTGATCAGATTCAGTCACATTGCCACACTGTCTGTAAGGGAGGCTGAAAAATATAGTCACTGTATAGCCCAGAAAGAAGATGAAAACCTGAATTTAGGACAGAGATGTTGGAGGGCACTTAGTCACATTTCAATTGAAAAGGCAACAAGTTCCATTTATCTTTCACCACCTGGCTTATTTCACTTTGCATAATGCTCTCCAGATCCATCCAAGCTGTCCCAAAGGGTAGGAGTTCCTTCTTTCTGTTGCGTAGTATTCCACTGTGTAAATGTACCACTGTTCTTTTATCCACTCATTCACTGATGGGCATTTAGGTTGCTTCCAGCACTTGGCTATTGTAAATTGTGCTGCTATGAATCAAAACAAACAAGCAAGCAAAACAGAACCAAAGACATTGAAATTAAGAACAAACTGACAGTAACCAGAGGGGAGATGTGAGGTGATAATGGGGGGAAAGGGGGACGTGTTGTCAAGGAACACATATAAAGGACACATGGACAAAGCCAAAGTGGGGTGGGATCCAGGGTAGGAGGTGGGGATGGCTTGGGGGCGGGGGGGGGGGGAATGGAGACAACTGTACTTGAACAACAGTCAAAAAATAAAATAAATTAAAAAAGAAAATGCAGTAAGTTATTGAAACACAAAAGAAGTCCCTTTGTTTAGAAGGGCATGATAGCTTGTTCATGCCACTTTGGTAATTTGATACGCTTTTACATCAGTCTTGAATTTGTTTCTCTTTATTCATAAATTCTAAATGATTCAAGTTCCAATTAAATGTTCCTGTCTTCATAAAAACATAATAGATTCTACATTTTAGCCTTTGTAGCTTCCTCATATGTATTCCCAGTATACTTTGGAACTTGTGATTACATTTGTAAAATATTTCTTACCATCTATATTAAGTTATTTGTTCTTGGATTGTTTATTGGTTGGACTAAAAATAATTTCAATAAATAATTTCTATAAGAATTATATCAACAAAAACAGTTGATATGTATAAGGATGTTTTTGATGAGTAACAAATAGTGACTGAATTATATAAAGTTTTTTCTTAACAATTACTGTTCAAAATTTAAAATACATGCATTAAATGCATGGCTCCGGGAGATGAATGTGCAAAGTGGTGGAAAATAATCTCTCTCAAATTTACATGTTTATACACTTGCCTTCACTCTTTTAGTCAGTGGCACAAATGGAAATTTGCAGCTGGTGTGAAGAGAAGTGGACACCATTTGTGTTTATTCTGGAAATTACATGGTAGCTGACAGTAAGTAATACGATATGTGTACATGAAAAGTTGTGTCCCTTAATGAAATTGTTCCATTTTACCACTGGACTTACACTATAAATAGAATGAACTATTCTTTGTGAAGAGCTCTGGAACTCTATCACAATGCAGAATTTGGGTTGTACTTTCTGAAATTATGATTACAATATTTACAGAAAGCATCATAAATGGATTTCCATCTGCAACTATTTCACTATAAAGCTGTCAGTGGGGCACAACATTAGAAACTTGTTTACACAGATGTCACTTGCAATACAGGCTGCCTTTCTGGTAGTGGCAGCAGGAGAACTCGTCTTAGGAATGCTGGGAAATGGGTTCATCGGACTGGTGAACTGCATCGAATGGGTCAAGAATGGGAAGCTCTCCTCGGCTGATGTCATCCTCACCAGCTTGGCTGTGGCCAGAATCATTCAACTGTGGGTAACACTAGTGGATTCATTCATAATGGGGCTAGCTCCACATCTGTATGGTACTGGTAAACTAGCAAAAGCGGTCACTATTCTTTGGGCATTAACTAATCACTTAACTACCTGGTTAGCCACCTGCCTAAGCATTTTCTACTTCCTTAAGGTAGCCAATTTCTCCCACTTCTTTTTCATCTGGCTGAAGTGGAGGGTCAACAGGGTGGTCCTTGCGCTGTTCCTGGGGTCTTTCTTCTTATTGCCTGTTAGCCTCTTAATGCAGGATGCTCTTAGTGAGTTGTGGATGAATCCCTACAGAGTTCACGAGAGAAATACGACTTTGCTGTTAGATGTAAATAAAATGTTCTATTTTAAAAGTCTTCTTAGTTTGACCTATATTATTCCCTTTCTCCTGTCGCTGAGCTCGTTGCTCCTTTTATTTCTGTCCTTGGTGAGACACGCCAAGAATTTGCAGCTCAACCTGACAAGCTCAAGGGACTCTAGCACAGAGGCCCATAAAAGGGCCATGAAAATGGTGACCACCTTCCTCCTCCTCTTCATCATTTACTTTGTTTCCACTCTAACAGCAAGTTGGAGCTTCATTCAGGTACAGAGATATCAGCCCATGATGCTTATTATGATGATTTCCTCTCTCTTTCCCTCAGGCCACTCTTTCATTATAATTTTGGGGAACAGGAAGCTAAGACTTATCTCTGGGAGACTACTGTGGCATCTTAAATTGTCTAAGAAAAGCAAAACCACTAACTTTATAGAAAGAGTTTGAAAGAACTTTCTGTATTCTACGGGAAAATAACTGATAGAAAACCTTATAGGTTCCCTTTCAATTTCAACACTGCGCTTCATCTGGTCCCTTCAGGTTTCGTTAAACAGCACTGACATTTCCCGTACAGCACGCATTTTCAGTAATTATATTTGCTCAAAGCTATATGACATAATATCAGGTTAAGGGAAATATCTCTTCTATGAAAGCCCTTTCTGGTAACAAAAGACTATTTGAGACATGAAGAAGAGTGGTTATAAAACTATATAATTAAATATTTATAAATGTATAAAAATATGCAATGCAATATGAATGATTATGGAATTATAGTCACAGAAAGGGAAAAAGTAATTCAAATTTTTCTAACTAAAGATAAATTTGAAATGAGAACTGAAAAAGGATTGTAAAATGTTAGGTGTTATAATAATTTACATAAATATAAAAATAAATATTAGTTCAATGTTCTAATTTTTGAAATGATCTGAAACCATGTGAATTTTCATACTTTTTTCCTAAGATTATGAATTGGTAAAAAAAACTCTGTGCCACAGTATGACATTTTTATTAAGGTGAATTTGCATAATCTAATACCCATTAATTGTACTCTTAATTTTTATACTAGAGAATTCTTGGCATATGTGCGCGAGGCTATGTGTGCAAAAATGTGCGTGCTCTCCTGTTCTTAACGGCTGAAATTGGTAAGTTGTATAAATGCCAGTCAGTTATAAAATGGACAAAGAAACTCTGGCATAGAATACAATACAAAAATTAAAATGAAGATGTATACATTTCTTAATATGTTGATAAAGACAATAAGACAGACATAGAAAGGTAAATTTGTTAAAGCAAAGCAGACATGTAGTGTGATGTTTGGATATGTTTGTGTGTCTGTAGTGCTACTCGGACTAAATGAAATAACCGCGGTTAATGGCAGTAGTAGGGCTTGCAAATAGGCAGACAAGAGAGTTTTGCTTGTGAATAATGCTATTAAAATCTGAATAAAAGTTTACATACTGTACTTCTACATAAAGGTTATGTACCTGTCCATATGAATATGCTAGAAAAGCACAGTACTACTTGTCTCAGTTCACTTTGGTCACAATTTTTAGCATGTACTAAGTACTAGCAAATAAATTGTCAGAAATACTTTGTTTTTAAGTTACTGTTGATGAAGTTTTAGGTGAAGTTGCTCGTTCAAGCTCGCCCTGACGCCGAGACTGATGTAGGCATCATAAAGTCACGGAGAAGATCAGATCAGAAGCAATCTTCTATTACAGTGATCTGTGCCACTTAGAAACCTGGGTGAAGCCACAGCTATTGGGGGCTCCCATTTAGCTGCCATCGTCGTCATCACCGCCATCATCATCAATCTCCTTTAATGATTTATATTTCAAATGTTTACATACATAAGTTGGACCATGTCTAAGTACTTTCTTCAGATCATTGTAGGTCACTTACATTAGCAAATAGCAAAGTTCAAGTTAAGCTGAAAACTGTAGAAATGAAGTGTCTTCATTTTCAATGTATTACTTGACAAAATTATTTACGGATGATCTTAAAATCATAGATTTAGCTACAGAGCCCCATTTCTAACATCATAGAGTAAATGTAAAAGGGATACTGAAAGGCATTAGTCAAGGAACAGGATGTTGCTCTGTGGTTGATATGTTTATATTTATTTATTTGAATGCATTTTGAGATCAAGTCCCGCTTTTTCAGTTCCACCGTAATGAGAGCCAGCAGTAGACAGACTGCCATCCAAGAAAAGATCATTAGGTTACAACCATTACCAGTTTCTTTCAACATTGTGAGGTGTGACTAGGCCATGATTGTATCTATGACCAATGTTTGGGACAAGAAGGGCATTGTGACCATTTTGTTCTTAATACTAATAAAAATGCGAAGGCATTCTTTAAGAGGTTGGTGTTATGAGTATTTTATTCAGTGTGGCCATAGAAGATGACTTATAAAAGAACAAAGTATTGTTTCTAATATGAATCATAGGGCGTGTTAATACAAAGAGACCACCTAAGGGAGTGATGTTCAATTTCTCGCTGGTAGTCAAAATCAATGAAGCAAATTATGGAGAGGTTAAACAAAGAAAATTGCAAAATGATGAAAGCCAATATATCTATGTTTGCATGATAGCAAATGAGAATTCAGCTTTCACAACAACATCAGTTAGGAAATATTCCAGCCTACAGCCAGGGCATAAAATATTTGAATAGGAGTTAATTTGAGCTGTGTGGGGCACAACAATGTTTTTCATAAAAAAAAAGTGTTGAGCTCTTTCATTACCATATGTTGGTGCTTTTATGCTTGACACTGATCATAAAAGTTTAAAAAATACACGTATTTTACACATTCAAGATCAACTACAAATAGAACTTAAGATCAGGATATTAAAGGAGTCACAACCAGTGCTATTAGATTGGCCTTTTCTTTTGGAGACATGATAAGTTCATCACGGAGCATTCTTTCTATCCTACTGATAGCGGAATTCATTCTAGGAAATTTTGCCAATGTCTTCATAGCCCTGGTGAACGGCATCGACTGGGTCAAGAGGCAAAAGGTCTCATGTGCTGATGGAATTCTCACTGCCCTGGCGGTCTCCAGGATTGGTTTGCTCTGGGTAATATTGTTAAATTGGTATGCAACTGTGCTTAATCCAGCTTTCTATAGTTCAGAAGTAAGAACTACTGTTTATATTGCCTGGGTAGTAAGCAACCATTTTAGCCTGTGGTTTGCTGTTAGCCTCAACATACTTTATTTGCTCAAGATAGCCAACTTCTCCAGCCTTTTCTTTCTTCACCTGAAATGGAAAGCTAAAAGAGTGGTTCTCATGCTACTGTTGGGCTCTTCGGTCTTCTTGGCTTGTCACGTTGCAGTGGTGAGTTTAGATGTAAAATTTGGGATGATTGTATATGAAGGAAACGTCACTTGGGCGACCAACTTGTGGCACATTGCACGCCTCTCAGATATGACTGTATTCACGATTGTACATGTCATACCCTTTACCATGTCCCTGACGGCTTTACTGCTGTTACTCTTTTCCCTGTGGAAACATCTCAAGAAGATGCGGCTCAGTGGCATCGGGTCCCAAGATGCCAGCACCAAGGTCCATGTAAGAGCCATGCAAACCGTCATCTCCTTTCTCTTGCTATTTTTTATTTACTTCCTGGCTCAAATCACCTCAATGTGGAGTTTCACTACTCCACAGAATAATTTAGTTGAAATATTGTGTCAGATTTTTGGCAACCTGTATTCTGCAAGCCACTCATGCATCCTGATTTGGGGTAACAGGAAGCTAAGAGAGGCCATTCTGTCATTTCTGTGGCAGCTGAAGTGCTGGTTGAAAGAAAGGAAGTAAGTAGGAAACCATGTGTCTTCTGGCAGAAAACGAACTGATGGAGTCTGTAACATTTTGCAGCTTCTACTGCATTCATCAATGTGCATAGAATTGGATACAGTATACCTAAAAAACTTTTACCTCAGATTATCACAAAAATACAGATGTGTGCATGTTTGCAAAAAATACAAGATTTAAAAATTATACAATTACATTTTTATGCAAGCAATATAATTTTACAAAATAGATAAATAGATTCCTTATAATTATGAAGCAGTGCTTATTTCATATATATAGTCTCTGTTATGATCTTGTAATTTAAATATTTTTATCTATATTTATGCATATTTGAAGACTGAAAACTAATATCAGGAAATCATTCCTATTTTCTATTGTAATTAATACCATACATAGGTACCAGAGTGTGTTTAGAATTTTTTGTTTGAACCTATAATCTTTTGGATGTCAAGACTGTTCATTCTAAATCACACATTGAAGATGGATATTTGGAATAGAAATTATTGTATTGAATTCATACTTGATCGTTATTAGTAATCATAACTGTTAAGAAAAATGTGCATAATGAAATTTAAAATGTATTTTATATACATGCACAATGAGCAGTACTGGAGATTATTAGATTTAATACAAGCAGGTCAAAGCTTAGAAAAAAATCAAGTTCTACAACAGGGATGAAAAAGAAAGTGAAAGATCATGACTTTTTAAAGCATATTTCAATAGTTCAACAGGTGGTTAGGAAAGTCATTTCTTATAGTTTTTCAATTTGGAGAACTATTTTGAAGTCAAAAATGGACCAATTTATTTTTTTACCCCTAAACCACATTTGGGCCTTTGAATTGACTGTCATCTTCTTTATCTTGTGACTTAAAATTTCCTTTTAAACTTCACAGGTAGATTCAACTGTTCCTATCTGAAATATACGCTTGATATATGAATAGTAAAAAATTATGGAACTTAAGTCAATGACCTTTCTGCATATATGAATATTGATACCTACAATGTCTATGTAATAATTATAAAAAGTCTTCAAGACCTTTTTATTAAAATCTGTGGAAAATGATAAGATAGGAAGTGCATTGACATAAATTTGGTAGCAATGTCTATTATAGGAAAGAAATGTATAATCTTCTTCAACAACTGAATTCACATGTCTATATTACTCTTAGTATTAAGAAGTTTTAATGACATTATCTATACCTTAAGATAAATCTTTCCCATATCCGATTCATTCCATTTGTTTTAATTGCCTGTCTGCACCAGTGGAACAGAAACTTATAATGTGGGATGATGTCTATCCTGTTTCCTGCTGACTCCTCAGGACACAAAGACAGCCCGTGGATACAATCAAAATAATATTCTAAAGACTAAGTCAATGGATGAATGAACTGTTTTAAGGCTAGAAAACCAATGACAGCATAACCCATCACAAAATCTGAAGGCGGCTTAAATGTCCTAGTTTTGTTTTGCGCCCTTCACGTGCCTCCAAGGTCACCTTTCTGGTAGAGGGAAGCGGGAGAACCCGTCTTAGGAATGCTGGGAAATGCTGGGGTTCATCGGACTGGTGAACTGCATCGAATGGGTCAAGAATGGGAAGGTTTCCTCTGCTGACGTCATCCTCACCAGCTTGGCTGTGGCCAGGATCATTCAACTCTGGGTAACACTAGTGGATTCTTTCATAATGGGGCTAGCTCCACATCCGTGTGGTAGTATTAAATAAAAATAGTGGTCATTATTCTTTGGGCACTAATAACTACCTGGTTTGCCTCCTGCCTAAACATTTTCTACTTCCTTAAGGTAGCCAGTGTCTCCCACCTCTGTTTCATCTGGCTGAAGTGGAGGGTCATGGGGTGGTTCTTCTGCTTTTCCTGAGGTCTTTTTTCCTATTGCCTGTTAACCTCTTCATGCAGGATGCTCTTAGTGAGTTGTGGGTGAATTGAATACCTGAAGAGTTCATGAGAAAATGTGACTTTGCCTTTAGATGTAAATAAAATGTTCTATCTTAGAAGTCTTCTTAGTTTGACCTATATTATTCCCTTTCTCCAGTCCCTGAGCCCTTTGCTCCTTTTATTTCTGTCCTTGGTGAGGCACAATTAGAATTTGCAGCTCAACCTTATGGGTTCCAGGGACTCTAGCACAGAGGCCCATAAAAGGGCCATGAAAATGGTGACCACCTTCCTCCTCCTCTTCATCATTTACTTTATTTCCACTCTAACAGCAAGTTGGAGCTTCATTCAGGTACAGAGGTATCAGGCCATGATGCTTCACGGTGACTTCCTCTCTCTTTCCCTCAGGCCACTCTTTCACTATAACTTTTGGAAACATCAAGCTAAGATGGATATCTGGGAGATCCATGGTATCTTAAATTGAGAAAAACAAAACCACTAACTTTATTTTGACAGAATTTGAAAGAACTTTCTCTATTCTATGGGAAAATGCCTCAATAGAAAACCTTGTAGGTTTTCTTTCAATTTCAACATTTCTTTTCATCAGGTTTTAGGTTTTCTTAAATAGCACTAAAATTTCCCTTACAGCATGCCTTTAAGTAATTATATTTATTTAAAACAATATGACTGCTAAAGCAATATCTCTGCTAAAATAATACTTTCTGATAACAAATATGGTGGAGAAGAAAGTTTTTAAAACTCTATTTTGAAATAGTGATAAATATATAACTATACATGTGCATATTGTATGCACAATATGCAATTCAATATGAATACATGTATATAAAGTTACAGTCACAGAAAGTAAAAATGTAACACAATTTTTTCTAACTGCAGATAAATATGAAATTAGAATAAGAAAAGGATCGTAAAATGTTTAGTGTAGTAATTTATATAAATATAAAAGTGTAATTATTAGTCTGAAACTTCCAATTTTATATAGGGTCTGAAATAGTGGAAATTTTTATAGTATATTCCTAGCATTATTAAGTTATAAAGCAAATTTGTGAATTATCTGACATTCAGTTTTTAAGGTGAGGATACATATTCTAAGACCCATTAATTGTACTCTTATTTTTTATACTAGAGCATTTTTGGTTAGAGACCTAACATGAGAGATATATTTGATATCAATTAATAATGAAATAATGAATTACAAGATGGATTTAAACTTAGGTGACCTAATTGCATCTCATTTTCATTTTGGAAACTGCAGGACAACAGTTCCTTCCATCACTCAGATGCATGTGTGTGTATGTTTTTGTGTGCTCCTGTGTCTATACACAAACAGAATATAGTTCAAGTTTAGTTATCAGCAACCAGTCCTTAGTGAGTACTGGCCTCCCCCGGGTACTCAAGAAAACCTTTAGACTTGACTAGGAAAAGCTAGGATTCTTTCCTCATAAATCTGACACTAAAAACAAAGAGAAAGGGATAAATGCTGACGGAAGGAAACTGACTTTAGTTGGGAACACACAATGCAATACACAGGTGATGTATTACAGAATTGTACACTTGAAACAGATATATTTTATTAACCAATGTCACACCCAAAAATTCAATAAAAATGTATAAAAATTCCATAGTGATGATGATCCTATCGATGACCAAGCTCTAGTGAACCAGTTAGCATTTACTGTGTATTTAATGTATTGGGATGTTAAATCTCACTAAGGACAAAGTTGACGAACAGAAATCACGGAGAAGATAAACAAAGAAAATTGCAAAACAATGAAAGAGAATATGTCTATATTTGCATGACAGCAAATGAGAATTCAGCTTTCACAACAACATCAGTTAGGAAATATTGCAGCCTACAGCAAGGGCATAATAAAGCAGTTCAATAATAGTTAATTTGAACTTTGTGGGGCATAAAAATGTTTTTCATAAAGAAAGCATCGTGCTGTCTTATTAGCATGCTCTGGTGCTTCCATGCTTGACATTGGTCATGAAATTAAAAAAAACCCAAATATTTTATACCCATTCAAGATCGGTCACAAACAGAACTGAAGGTCGAATATTAAAGGAATCATGACCAGTAATATTAGACCAGGTCTTACTTTGTAGACAAGATAAGTTTATCACGGAGCATTCTTTCTATCCTAGTGATAATAGAATTTGTTCTAGGAAATTTTGCCAATGTCTTCATAGCCCTGGTGAGCTGCATTGGCTGGGTCAAGGGTCAGAAGTTCTCTTGTGCTGATTAAATTCTCCCTGCCCTGGAGGTCTCCAGGATTGGTTTGCTCTGGGTAACATTATTGAATTGGTATGCAACTATGTATAATCCAGCTTTCTATTGTCAGTAGAAAGTACTTTTGCTTATATTGCCTGGGTAGTAAGCATCCATTTTAGCCTCTGGCTTTCTGCTAATCTCAGCATACTTTATTTGTTCCCGATAGGCAGTTTCTCCAGCCTTTTCTTTCTTCTCTTAAAATGGAAAGCTAAAAAGTGGTTCTCGTGATACTGTTGGGCACTTTGGTCTTGGTTTGCCATCTTGCCATAACGAGCGTAGGTGAAAAACTGCAGATGCGTGCACGTGAAGGAAACATCACTTTGGTGATTAACATGGAGAACATTGCACGACTCTCAGCTATGACTGTATCCACGATTGCACATGTCATACCCTTTACCATGTCCCTGATGGCTTCCTGCTGTTACTCTTTTCCCTGTGGAAACATCTCAAGAGGATGCGGTTCAGTGGCATCAGGTCCCCAGATGCCAGCACCAAGGTCCACGTAAGAGCCATGCAAACCGTCATCTCCTTTCTCTTGCTATTTGTCATTTCTTTTGTTGCTCAAATCATTTCAATGTGGAATTCTAATATTTTGAAAAACACTTTAGTTGCCATATTTTGTTAGGTTCTTCGATTCCTGAATTCTTCAAGCCACTCATGTATCCTGATTTGGGTGAACAGGAAGCTAAGACAGGCCATTGTGTCATTTCTGTGGCAGCTGAGGTGCTGGCTGAAAGAAACAGAGTAAGTGGGGAACCATGTGTCTTTTGGAAGCAATGAGTACATGTATTATGATTTTACTCTACCATCTTGTTTGAGAAACCTATAATTCCTACACTGGTGTTTGATTTAACAGAGTGCAGGTGTTCCTGGGAAGATGTAAGAACAGACTGAATAAAACCTAAAAGCCTTTGCTGACCGTGGGGGAATGGGTATTACTGAGTGGTGGAGGGGCATGAATGGGGACACTTCATACTCTGCGGTTGAGCCTCTCTATATTGCCTATATCTGGCTTTAACGCAGAGACTGGTTTGTTTAAGAAAGATAGAGTTCTATCATTTCTCACAAGCCCTGTAGATAGTTACCAAAGTTTGCTGAATATTTACAGTTAAGTAGGAAATAATATCAAGAGTAATCATATTTTAAAAATATTTTGATGTATAGTATGATTTTTAACACCAAGAAAAGCTTAATAAATTTTAATGAATGAATACAAGCCTTCATTGTTAGAGAGAAAAGTAAGTAGTTTTGAATCCTGATGATTTTGGATTTTCTGGGTCTCATTTTCTTATTGACAAAAAGAAGACAGTCATTCCTGGGCACTAATCCCATAAGGTGTCATTGGGATTGCAAGTTGTGTGTGTTTGGGCACTTGCAAACCATTTATTAGTAGATAAATAAATATAAATTGTAAGCATCTATCATTTAGGAGTTTGCCTTTTCTGGGTTCATTCAGGAAACTTGAATGCTTTTGAAAGAAAAAAAAGTTGGATAAACTACCGAAATGCCCTGTCAGTCTTCCTTTACGGCACCTCAGGTGTGACGATGTGTGTGCTTGCCAAACTCTACCTACTAATATAGATGTGCGCTGTGTGTTAGAGTTCTAGCCACCGAATTTTTAATGGTATTGATAACCATTGAAATTGGTAAACAAATTGGGTAGGGGTGAAATAAAACAAGGATTTCAAAACAGTGAAAGAGAATATGTCTTTATTTGCATGTTAGCAAATGAGTGTTCAGTTTTTCTTTCACCATCGAGTATTAGAAATTTCATTTTACGTTGAGAACATGTAGTAAACCTGGGTTAGAGTGCAGCTAACTCTCTGGGAGCAAATGATTTTCATAAGGAGAGCTATGTGCCTGCCCACTAGCACACCTTAGTGCTTTCTGACTTGATATTGAGTGTGCGATTTTTAAAAAGAAATTAACTGTGCATAGAAGTAATAAGTAAGTATACATACTACTTAAAGGTGGTAAATCAAGAAATTGTCAACATTGCAATCAGACATTGAAGCTCTCTCTCTGCAGACACGGGAAGTGCCTTGCATAGCTTCGTCACCATTTTAGCAAATACAGAGTTTGTAGTTGGTATGGTGGGGAGTGGATTTGTCACACTGGCGAACTGCATTGACTGGCTCGGGACACGGAAGATCTCAGCTGATCGATTCCTCACTGCTTTGGCGATCTCCAGAATTTGTCTGATTTGGGCAGAAATGACGACTTGGTTTGCAAAGGATTTTTACCCATCTTCACATGTGAATAGAAAGGAAATTATGCTTGTTATTCTAGGGGGTGGTAGCCAGTCATTTGAGTAACTGGTTTGCCACAGGCCTCAGCATCTTTTATTTTCTCAAGATAGTCAGTTTTGCATATCCTGTTTTTCTTCGCCTAAAACACAGTTAACATGGTAGTTCAGGTAATGCTGCTGGGAGCATTAGTGTTCTTGTCTTTAAATCTTACTATGACGAGTATGTATATGAACATCCAGATACATCCATATGAAGGAAATAGGAGTTTCAAAAGGAGTAATACTGAAAACTTTTCAAAACTGATCATATCAACTGGGGGAGCTATCGTACCCTTTTTAATATCCCTGAATTTCTTTATCTTATTAATCATCTCCCTGTGGACACATCTCAAGAATATGAAGCACAGTACAAAGGGATTCAGAGATCCCCGCCTCAAGGCCCATATAAGAGCCAGGAAAAGTGTGATATCTTTTCTCTTACTGGTTGTTGTTTACTTCCTGTGTCTGTTCACAGCAGTTTCCTGTTCTGAGGTGATGCAGAACAAACTGGTCCTTTTGCTTGATCAGGGTTCTATGAGTCTTTATCCTTCAGTTCACCGGTTTATCTTGATTCTGGGAAATAGTGAGCTGAGAAAGGCTTCACTTTCAGAGCATCACACGCAACCTAGAAGGGAAAACATTAAGAAAGCTTTGTATGGTATTTCACCCTTCTTCAGGGTCCTTCTGTAATTTATAGTATTAAATAATTTCAAATGTTTATTTGGAATAGATTATTTTCTATGCTTATCCAATGTTAGTTACATGTATACAGGTATGCACGTATTTAACATATTTATACAAATGAATAATTAAATGGATTATCTAATTATAAGAGTTTTTATCAGCAACAAACGATAAAAATAGTATTTCAGTTCTCAGTTCTTTGGAAAATTTTAATAAAAATCTGAAATATATACAAGGTAGATATATATTTGCTAAAATGTGAAAGTTATACTTTTGTGTGTATCAATTTTCCAATTGTAAGAATAAATTTATAAATATTTGTAAGCAGTGTTTTAGGAGCAAGAAAGAACCTGTATACCACTCACTCATTTCACTTTATTACTTTTTCATTTAATGATTCACAATATACAGATTGATATATTATCAGGAAACTGTAAATTTTTATTCTATTCAATATTTTGTATAAACTGTCATATTAAAGGACTGTTATTTGAACATATCTCTTATGAAACCACTTACATCCTCACCTTTTAGGAAGCCAATGCTCTGTTAAATATCAGAGTTTTTATTTAGATTTTAAGAACTTTAACATATGTTTAATATATTTTAGTGTCATGTTGTACATCATCAGTCATCTTGTATTTTATATCTGTATAAACTAACTTTTATTTTTAGAATGTAGAAAAAAGTCTTCTCTTTTCAAACACTTTTTTGGGGCTTTACCTGCTTACTTCTAAGATGGTCTATTTGTTTCCTTTTGTAATTGAAGAATTTAAAAGACTTTAGTTGATTTTATTGTATTTTGAAGAAGTTATTGTTAGTCCTGAATTTATGAGTCCTTTGTTTTCATCCACTTAATATTACTTTTATATGTTTTAATTAATTTTTGTTTCTTCTCTTGGTTTTATTTTATTTCTCCTTTTCTAATTATTTGAGTTTATTTCTCAATTTATTTCCAGTAACTCCTCATTGTGTTATAACATCATCTGTCTGAATGTCTTCTAATTATTGTGTCAAGCAAAGCACATGAGGTTTCACATGTGTACCGACAGTGTTTTATTCTCAAAATATGGATAAATTTAAGTTTTCTGTCTAACCAAATACAATGCATTTATGTTAAATAAATATTTCAAGAATAATGAGTGGTTTGATTTGTATTTGATTTCCACTTTTAAATTATTTTCAAAGGTTATGATAATCTGACTTGTAGAAGTACACTGTATAATTTCATTTTATTTTATTGACTTTGTTTTCTTTGAATTTGGTTAGGAAAGAATGTGTCTTTTGCTTCAGGTTGCAAAATTTGACATATGTAAGTGTAGTATTAAGTATATTTATTATACTATTCAAAATATTAGTTCTTTCATTTTTGTCTCATCTGTTAAAGAAAAATGTCTTTGAACTTCTTCAGTTATGATATATTCATGATCTTCTGTAATTTCCAATAGTTTCTGTTAACTATTTCTTCAAATCTTTTTTTGACATATAATTCTCCTGCAGGGACGAGCTTCAAATACCAAAACAATTGTAGCATCAATGGCTGGGGTGGGGGGAGCGGTGGGAGGAAAATGGAGACAATGTACTCGAATAACAATAAAAAAGGAGAAAAAAGAAAAATATCTGAGAAGATTAAGTACCACTGGTTATGAAGGAATTAGTTTTGATTGGAGGAAAATAGAAAATTGGAGCTATATTTTGCTTTTATCAAAAAAGAAAAAGGGTTGTATTTTAACAAGTTTAAATAACTTGAGTAAATAACAAAGGAAGGTATAATTCTGAAAATCATAGATGGTAGAGTCGGTTAGAATGGCGACAATTTCTTCGACACTTCTCCACTGACCAAGGGGCTACTTCTCTGAATCTGGCAGGTGCTGTGAACACTTTGATCAGTAGGATGTGGTATAAGCGATGCTGTGCCAGCTTCTAGGCAGAGCTTTATGATACTGGCATTGTTCATTCCCTGCCTCTTTGGACATTCACTTTTGGAACCCCAGCCACCATACTGCGAGAAGCCAAACCGTAGGAAGAAGCCAAACCATAGGAAGAAGCCACCACAGCTATCTGAAAGAAGACAGTCATTGGAGATCATATAAATCTATAACAGTGCAGCTACAGCCAATCAATCAATCAATGGTGTACTTACGGCAGAGATTTCCTGTCAACAGACATGTCAAGCACACTGGAGACCCTGTTGGTGAACGATCATTTCTGTAGTGGAATCCACAGTAGGCATCTGGGGGATGGATTCATTGTGTGGTAAGCAGCAATGACCGGATCAGGAACTGGAAGTTCCCTCCGATTTATTTTATTGTCACCTGTTTGGCCATCTCCAGGATATGATTTCTGTGGGTATACAAGGAACATATATAAAGGACCCATGGACAAAGCCAAAGGGGGGAAGGGTTGAGGGTGGGAGGTGGGGGTGGCGTGGTGGGGGAAAGTGATGATGGGAAAATGGAGACAACCATACTTGAACAACAATAAACAAATAAAAAAAGAGAGTGAGCGGGATTTCATGAAATAATATTAATAGAACACAGACTCTCATTTGATGAGAGTCCCAAAACAAAGAAACAAAGAACAATAAATGTTTCAAAGAAAAACAAAACAGGGACAACGACTCAGATTGCAGAATTATATTTAATAAGAAACATTCCTCTTAAAAATATGTAATTAGAAAACAGGTCAAAAATACCAAGACAAAGAAAAAGCACAGAGCCTTGGAATTTGAAATAGTGTATTCCTCTTGGTCAGAGGACAGATTTGTTTAAAGATAGAGCTTCCTCCTTTCTTCAGAGACTTTTTTTTACTTTCCAATGTCAACATATGGTATCTTTCTTATATTAGAAGGAAAGACGAATAGGTCACCCACAAAATTAGAATTTATAGGATCAGAATTTCCTAATTTTAGGGGAGTTTATTAAAGGGATAGAGAAGTCGATAAGGTTTCCACACTTGGCTTGAAATGGCAAAATGTCAACACTATTAAACTGTGATAAGTTAGGTACAGAAAATCTAACGCCTGGGCAACGATTGGGAAAGCTGTAGGAAGAGATACACTCTAAACCACTATAAGTCAACTAATGTGGAATTCTAAGAATGTTAAAGTAATCCACAGGAATGCAGAAAATAGAAAACAGGCAATCAAAAAACAGTATAAACAGAAGACAAAAAATAAATAAAATGACAGACTTAAGCTTTAGCATAACATTACCTTAAATGCAAAGGGTCTAAAGTAAACCAAATGCTTTAAAGTTGGGATGTTTCTGGATTCCAGGAATAGATTACCTTACACCGTCATTAAACATTACCTAATATTTATAAAACTTAAGAACAACCCATGTAAGACTCTCATCTAGTCCATGTTTTTGGCACAAGGAAGCCTTCAGTGGTAGCTGCTGTTATGAGGACAGTCACCTGGTGGGGCTCCTTATCATTCGCCCGTTCCATGGGTCAGGTCTCTATAGGGCTGGCATAAGTGCCTTATTCCTCCTAATACGTTCTGAAATGACCTCATCGAAACCCATAACTTCAACTGTTATTTATTCCAGGCCCATGAAAAACACGGCATACGTGGATCAGCTCTGCCTTCAACCAAAGCCCAGAGTCGGCACCAACATCGTTATTCGTTAGGCTTGCATCCTTCACTGATCCACTGGAACTTGAAATAAAAGTGTTTTCCATTCTGGATAAGTATTGACTGTGTGTGTATGTTGAGTCCACTAACAGTTTTTCCTGGCTAACCTTTGTTAATCATCCTAATGATTTAGCATAAAATTTCATGCTAAAACCTGCTAGAAATTAAGAGGAAAATGGAAAGAGAAATTGGAAAAATAGGGACTGGCAGAACAGAAGTAGTTCTGTAGTTTTAACAGAGATTAAGTGGAGGCCTTGGAATTACTTTCCTACTCAGGAGAAAAGCTCCCAACACTGTATTATTTGTTGAAATGCATATATTTAGGAACAAAAAAACCCCATCCGAATTGATTTGGTGTAACTGTCTCATTGTATGAGAAGCAGCTAAGGTTTGCAAGTGATTAATCCACAGTAAGCAGCAGAACTAGACCTAGAAATCACCAAAAGATGTCCGCATCCTAAATCCCAGGACCTATGAAAACATTTAATTACAAGGCAAAAGGGAATTAAGGTGGCTGATAAATTGAACTTAAAAATAGAGAAATTATCCTGGATTATCTAGCTGGGACCAATGTAATTAATTACCGTGTCCTTCAGTGTGAAAGAGGGAGGCAGAAGAGTCAGCGAGTGAAATGACGTGAGGAAAATTCAACCAGTCTCTGCTGTCTGTGACGATGGGAGGGGCCGTGGGCCCAAGTGCGTGGGCAAACCGCTGGACACTGGAAAAGACAAAGAAACAAATTTTTCCTTAGAGTTTCTAGGAAAAAAACAGTCCTGCTGACACCTCAACGTTAGCCCAGTGAAACCTGTTTTCAACGTCTAAACTGAAGAAATGCAAGGTAATATATTTACCCTGTAAATATTGGTATTGGTTTGTTCCAGCAGTAACAGATAAATATACTGCCCACAGGCTCTTTCGATGCTTTCCTGTGGCCCCTGTCAAAAATTGGAGACTGGTTATTAAATATCTTCCTACTAGATGGCAATAAATTATTATTGGTACTATCCAAAGCAAACGAAGCAACCTGTATTGTTGTGAAATAAAAGCCATTCTCAAAATTCAAAGACATAAAAGCAGAGTAAGGATCTAAAGCTTGGCTGTACCCGAGGTAGAAAGAAAATATCCATCCCAAATGTGAAAATACTAAAACCAAACCAAAACCAAACGCCCCAAACCTGGCAGCAAGGCCTACATGGAAGGGAGTTTAAAGTGTGCGGAGTCTCACAAAGATCACTTCTGGGAGAGGAGGGGGAAACCAGGGAAGTATACAGGCCCCAGGGAAGCTGGGCAGCAACCGAAAAAGAGGCTGGAAGGGGAGAGTAGGTATCCTGCGAGACGAACGGGAAGTGAAAAAATTGAACAATGCACACCTCCTCCCGCTACTGCCCCCAAGAAAGGTTTCCATGCCTTTACTTCGTAGCAGTGAGAATAAATAACAACAATTATATGCAAATATTGAGATGACTATTATAGACAGTTGAATGCAGGAAACTAAATTTACATACTCTATGAATCCTTGTATAGAAATAAGAAATTGGAGAGGGTGAGGCTGTGACTGGAAGGGGTAGAGCTCGGCTTCTGGGGAGATGGTTACATCTGCTTCTTGATTTAGGGGCTGGTTCTATCAAGTTCTCCACTAAATTTTTGTGTCCTTTCCTTTATGAATTTTTTTTCAATGAAAAGAATTTTTTAAAAAAGTAGTAGAGCCATCTGTATTAGTTTCCTTGTCTGTTGTAAATAACTTGATGGTTTAAAACACGCACAGAGTTTTACTCTCTGGCAGTTCTGGAGGTGAGAAGTTTGAGACCAAGGGGTCAGCAGGACTATACTCCCCCTGGAGGCTCTAAGGAAGAATCGTTCTTTGCCACTTCTGACTTTGGTGCCTGGAGGCTCTAAGGAAGAATCCTTCTTTGCCACTTCTGACTTCTGGTGCACCCATGTGTTCCTTGGATGGTAGTGACATCACTGTAATTTATAACTTCACCTTCTCACGGCCTTCTTCAGGGGGTCAGATCTCCCTCTCCCTTTTCCTATAAGGACACAAGTCATTAGATTTAGGGCCCACTTCAATCCAGGATGACTACAACACAAAGATGCCGTTTCCCCGTAAGATACATTCACTTTGACTCCTGTCTTGGTGGGGACCCAGGTTAATCTCCTATGTCTCCTAGTAAGGATTAGAGCTTTACGAGGAAGGAGCGAATAGAGCCAGTGCTTTCTTTCTTGAGGTTTATTCCCTTGTTCCAATAATTCTAATCTACTCAGGTGAGACCTGAGGAAGTTATCAGTTTGGAATGTTAGTAAGACCAAGACAGGGTGTATCAGAAGGAAAAAAGGGCCTAAAGAGACAAATGCCATTCTCCTGTTTCTCTTCTCATATGTTTTGGACATAACACCTTAGCTGAATGAGACTACTGTGGCCTAGGAGTGAGAAGGCTTGTAACAGGCCCAGCGTGGTCTTTCTGTAGGCCTGAGCTACAAATGAAACATTCATAAATGCTGTGCATGGTGTTTATATCCCTTAAGGGTCCTGAAGTTAAAGATGTAAATAGTTAGGAATTCAGGATCTTCGCCCTGTTTAATTTTAGGAGTCAGAATGTACATAAATTTTAGTTGGAATTTGTTACTTTGAATTTCTACATGAAGCCGTTGAAAATCCCTGCTCGAAGAGGAAGAAAGTATAAAAACAATATCATAGAATCATCTCTTTATTTGCCTGCAAGCAAATATAAGCTCAGCTTTCAGTCAACCTCAGAAATGAAAATTTCAGCCAGTGACAATGGCATAAGATGCCTTTAGTGCTTGAGTTGACACTTATGATGGTTGCTGTTTGGAGTGTTTTCATGTCCGGAACTGCTTTTTAGGAAGCTACCAATAGTTTCTCACATCGGAATTGGATATTTTTGTGGTGTGAAACAGACTCCAAAATAAAACCTTGAAGAGGAGCATTCACCACAGTTGTACCATTTTCAAAAAGTAATTTGGGAAACAATCTATCAGCAGTGAGAGAAGTGACTGAGATTTTGACTTCTGCAGATATGTCAAGTGCAATTGAAAACGCTTTTGTGATCATGAACTTCTGGAATTCATAACAGGTATTGGGGGAAATGGATTCATTTTGTTAGCAACCTGTGCCGACTGGGTCAAAACCAAGGAAATCTCCTTGTCTGACTCCATCTTTACGTGCTTGGCCATCTCCAGGATGGGCGTGATATGCACAATTCTCACAGCCAGCCGTAGAACAGTGTTCTATCTAGAAATATATGAAAATCACCACATAATGATAATAATTGTTGATTTATTCTGGAATCTGCACAATTCACTAAGTATTTGGTGTGCCAGCTCCCTCAGTGTCTTCTGTTTCTCAAACTATCCACTGTTTCCCACCCCTTCTCCCTTTGGTTGAAGTGGAGAAGAGAGAGAGTTGCTTTCACCATTCTGTCAGGGTTCTCTTTCTTTCTTTGTGAATCTTCTGAGCATCAAATTGATATTTTTGTATTCAGTGACTATTTAAAAATGGAAAGAAACGACTTGGAAAGGATATTTGCATAAAAACCAGTGTGTTAGCAATCAAATTCTTCTCAGCCTGGGATTCCTCATTCCCACGGCAGTGTCGCTCATCCCCTTTTTCCTGTTCATCTCCTGCTTATGGAGACATGCCAGGCAAACACTGATCATGCCAAAGGCCTGGAGACCTCAGCACAGCGAAAACACTATGATTTCTCTCCTTGCTTCCTTAGTTGTGCACCACCTGGCCACTCTGTTGACAGTATTGTCCTCCTCCATCCCAGAAATCTCATTCAGTGTGATTATCAGCGAGACTGTAGCACCGCTGTACCCTTCGATTCACCCTATCCACATAATTCTGAGGAACAGAAAGCTGAGACACACTTCTGTGAATTTGCTAAGGCAAACCGAGTCCCGGATCAGGGGAATATAATCCCTCACAGCACGGAGGAACCGAGGAGAACTGTTGATGTTCTGTGGAAAAACAACTCATTGAGGGTCCCCTGGGTTCTGTCATGGCTTTCATTGTGTGTCCAGTAAATTTTTATAGAAGTTTTAATTAAGTGTACTGAGGTAATATTGGTTAATAACATTATATAACTTCCAAGTATACAATTTTATAATACAGCATTGGTATACTCCATTGCGCGTGCTCACCAGCCAGAGTCCGGTCTTGAGCCCTCTTACCCTCTTCATCCTCCCTCCACCCTCTTCCCCTCTGATAACCACCCTTCTGTTGTCTGTATCTATGAGTTTGTTAAAATCTCCATGGACCAGGCTACTGACACAAGAAAAAAGTCTCCTGGATCCCATGAAACAACCTAGGCAATTTGACATAGTTCTTTAATTTAATCCTCACAAAGGCTGTATCAAATATTTGTTACTGTTATTTCTAGGATAAAAATACGGAGGCTTACCATCTGTGACTTCACTGTAAAGTATGAGTGTTAGGATTCAAACTCAAATCTTCTGACTTGAAACTAAAAAAGAGTGGATAAAAACCAATTAATTAAACAGCCTTATTAGCTCTTGATTCAGTTATTTAACAACAACAGCCAAATCAGTTGATTTAGTGTGGCACACCACTTTACAAGACTTTTTATTAAGAGTTTGAATTTTAATTATGGAGGAAAATATAGAGTAAAAAAGGTAAATTTTAAATTAATTGGTGGCAGACTTTTATTAAAAAGAAATTTTTTAAAGAACTTTTAAGAAGTGTATAATTTCTAAGTGTAGCAAGAACACAAAAGATATGTTTTCTTGAATTTTTCACTTAGTAACGAGGACAAAGTTTCTGAAAATGACAATGGAGAACTGGTACTATGAGTGAAGTACATTAAACCACTCCAAAACAATATTGATAAAAACTATTAAATAACTAAAATAATGAAAAATACTAAAAACACATTGTACTATGAATTAAGAGAAAACTGTGAGCATCTGGAGAATTTAAACCCATAAATGAGTTGATTGCCTCCCAGGCAACATAGGTGGCTACCCACAGACCACGTGCCTGTCTCAGTAAGTGGTTACCATGTGCTTCAGCCCACAGACCCCATCCCTTTATCCTCCACAGCCCTGGCCACGTGGCCTAGACATTCATGCTGCCATGCATGTAATCACTGCTTCCTCCATGACCCTCCTATGAGGTATTTTAGAACATCGCATCAGCTTTAGGAATATAAATTCCTTTAGGAACAGGCCAAAGCCCAAATACACACTGAACACCACCGTGGAAACACATCCAAGTGTTTCATGGCAAACCCATTGCAGCCTGGAAACCCTGGCCTTGGAAGAGCAACAGCTGAATGAGGGGGCGGCTTCACACCAGCTTTTTTATTGCTACAAATTAAGGAAACCCAAATCATTGGTAGTGGCTTTGTGTCAGTCAAGAGTTCAGGTGGTGTCAGTCAATAGCAAGCCTGTGGAGGTGATGATGGAGAAGTGACCAAGTTAGCAAGCCAAAAGTGGCTGACAGCAAATGGTGCGAAGACTCCATAGTCAATGCTACAGAAACTCTGGATGGGGGGAGGTGCTTTGCCAAAGCTGTGCTGTTCTAAATTAATGCTGTATATTGATGGGTGAAAAGTTACTCCCACAGGAAAAAAACAAAAACAAAAGCGAAACGTGATCTGTATGTCTAGAAGATAATCAGGCACATTTAATCTGGCTCCTGTCATGCACATCTGGGAAGCTCCTGAAAACCATAGAAATAACACAGAGAAGTTCCCCTATTGGAATTGCCAATCGAACCAAGTCTTTCCTGCTCTCCTCGACTACTGGGAGACACTAAAAGAGTTCCAGTATGTCCAGCTTGAGAACAGACACAGGGACAATTTAAATCCATGTAAAAATTAAAAATAAAATAATCCAAGAATTCACTCTATTGTTTCAGGGAGAAATTGCAAGCTCTGGTTTGAAGGCTTACTTGATTGAGTAAATCACTGTAGGAGACCAGTGGATAATATCTACTAAATATTCTTCATCCAATTCAAGAAAGCACTACTGTAAAAGAAGAGAACAAATATGAGATGAAATAACAAAACTAAAAAAATATAACAAGGGAAATTGCAAAGAGGCAAACCAAAAAAACAAGGAAGCTGAATAAAATAGGACAGGATTTATGAAACTAAACACAAAGAATTTTTAAAATAATATATTGTGGTATATAATTATCGATATTATAGATCAAGGTTTAGAAAATAAATATAGTTATATAGGACCTTAACTTCAGACTAACAAAGGAGAATTTTAGACATGTGGTGGCAATTAAACATATGGAATTTCTCTAGATATTTAAAAATATGCAGATATTCAAAAGTATTTATCAGTTACCAGCCTACAAAGCAAAACCCAACCCTCACCCTCCGCTCTCCCCCCAAACACAGAAATGTTTAACATATATTCTCTGACAGTAACATTGTAGGGATCGATTGAGTAAAACTTGCACATGGGCATTTGTGTACACTTTTAATTTAAGTACATTTAATATTTCAATAAATACTTGATTAAAATCTTTGTTGACTGAAATTTTGTTGGATACTGTAATCTTTTCTTTAATTCTATTTATAATTCTTTAAAGATGTTTGGAAATATACTAAATCTATAAATATTTGAGAGTATATTCATATTATTTACAAGTTTTTGTTTTGCAATTTAGAAAGACATTATTTCTGATCTCTTATTCAAAACTTCCATTTATCTCCCAGGTAAATCTTCTAAATTTAAATAGGTAACTTTTAGGCTAATCATTCATTTGTATTTTTTCTGTTTTATTCTCTTTTTGTGTACATAGAAAATACTGTTCTATTTTATTTTTTATGAATGTGTCAGGATTTTACTAATGAAGTTATCTAATGCAATTATATGTTGCTCAGCAACATTGAGAATATGGGTTGCATGTGGATCTTCCAAAATTTATCAGGATATTTTTTCTGACATAGTGCATACTAAATTTTAGTCTCCATTTCACTTTTACTGGAATTATTCTTTCATTTTGGAAAGCAAGCATGTATGTTGTTTTATAAGGTGGATATAATTCATTTAAGATAGTGTTCACCTATTGCCAACATTTTTAGTTCATAGTTTTTTACTTATTGCAACATGCTTTAATGTAAAGAAAACAACACAAAGTTTTCAAACACACATACACACAATTGTTAATCAACATAGGAATTAAAATAGTGTATCTGTGGTTCTTAACTACGGTCACGTTTGACTCCCTGGGGACATTTGTCAATGTCTAAAGACATTTTTAGTGGTCCAGGTGGGGAGGTGCTACTGGCATCTTGTGGGTAGAGACCAGGGATGCTGCTAAACAGCCTACAATTAAAACAAAGAATTATGGAACCCAAAGCACCAATGTCTGAGGTTGAAAAATCCCATAGTGTACAACTGGAAACATCTTAAACTTCAAGAAAAGGGAAATTATTAAGGAGTCAAAATCAAAATTATTGACTCTCTTAAACAATAGTGATAGAGAAAAATACTAATATGAGAAAATGACAATTATCTGTTTCTTAGAAATCACTACAGAACAGTGTTTCCACGTGTTTCTCACAAAATGCATCAAACTTCAAAGTCGCACAACCAAATGTTGACACTAGCTCTTTTAGAAAAGCTTTTTGGATTATTTCCAAGTTTCTGCACAAATCGTGACTCAATTGGATGTATTAAAAGTTACTTACTTTAAAATTTCCCTTTCCAAAGTAATTTTCTGATGCCTGAGATTTACTTACCATGAAAGCTTTATCCACCTTGTATAAAACTTTGTTTCCTGGAAAATGAAAATTCTCGTTATGCTATTAGGTGTGAGATATTTGCATCTTAGTTTGTGTGGTAACACTGGAAGCGAGAGTTCTTTGAAAAGAGAATAGAAATAATTGGAGGGCTTTGGTAAAGATGTTAAATATTTTCATTAACCAAGAAAAAATTGCTATATTCAAATTAATGAATACAAATTATATAGTTATTAAAGCTATGCAAATCTAAAAATCCCCTGTGATCTTCCTAAGTTAGGTTTTTTCTCTAATTATCTTTTCGTTATTGAAAATTTTCAAGCTTTATTGAGATATTATTGAAATGTTATTGGCATATAACATAAATAAATGTAAGGTATATAATGTAATGATTACAAACATGTATATATTGCAAAATGATTGCCACAATACAGATTAGTAACTGTCTCCATCCCTTCACATAATAATTGTGTGTGTCTGTGTATACAAATATATAACACAGTATCGTTACTTACAGTCATTATTCGGTACATTAGATTCCCAAAAGTTAATTGTCTTATAGCAGAAAATTTGTACCCCTTTACTAATAACATCTCTCTATTTGCAATTTTTTAATTTTTCTCTCTTTGTAGTTTTACATGGGGGTTCATTGTACTATTCTGATTACTTTCTATATGTTTGAATTTTTCCATAATGAATGTTAAAAAATTATTTAAATGTGATAACTGATGTGCCTTTTTTGTTTGTTTTTGTTAGTGGTTTTATTTGTTTTATTTTTTAATTGGGAGCATACTTTTATTTTTATTATTATTTTAAAAATATTTAATACCCCCTTCACCCATTTTTTCCATCCCCATGCCCCACCTCTAGCCACCATCAGTCTGTTCTCTAGATCTAAGAGCTTGAATTTTTCGTTTTGTTCTTCAGGTTTTTTTTCTGATTTCACATACAATAGATATGAAATAGTGTTTGTCTTTCTCTAACTGACTTATTTCACTTAGCACTATGCCTCCGGTTTCATCCATGTTGTCACAAATGGCAAGGTTCATTCTTTATAATTGAACAATATTCTATATTGCATTTACATACATATATATACAATAAAATATGATACATATAAATAGAACATACATTTTCTTTATCCATTCATCTGTCAATGGACACTTAGGTTATTTCCATATCTTGGCTATTGTAAAAAACACTGCGATGAACACAGGGATTGTTTTCTTTGGATAAATACCCAGAGGTAGAATTGCTGAATAATATGATAGTTCTGTTTTTAATTTTTTGAGGAACCTCCATGCTCTTTTTTATAGTGGCTGCACCAGTTTACATTCCAACCAACAGTGCACAAAGTGTCCCTTTTCACCCCATTCTCTCCAACATTTGTTATTTCTCACCTTTTTTGATAATAGCTGTTCTAACAGGTGTGAGGTGATAGCTTGTGGCTTTGATTTGCATTTTCCCCATGATTAGCGACGTTGAACGTCTACTCATGTATCTGTTGGCCATCTGTGTGTCTTCTTTGGAAAACTATTTATATTTGCCTGTTTTTAATCAGTTTTTTTACTATTGTGTTATATGATTTCTTTTTTGTTTAAAACCAGTTGTTTATACATTTTGGAGGATCTGGCCTTTCTCTTATGGCAACTCAAGTCAGTTTTTCGGGGTCCACATGCAGAATTCTCTTGTTACAAAGATCAAGTAGGATTATGATAGGGTAGCCATCTCTTTCATTATTAAAGACATTATGATCAATTAGATGCCGCCAAAAATAGCAGAGGGTTAAGTATTCTCATCACTGCTGGGTCCTTGCTGTTCGGCGTAGCATTTGTGTGCATTTTGCATCCATAGTTTAGGCACCAGTCCTTCAGGATTGCATCATCCTCACTGAAACCAGGAAGCTCCTCTCAAACATCTACCACTGTCACACCTTCTGTTGAGAAGACAGATTCCGCAGAGCTTTTCAGAGATATTGGTAATTCCCGCAGTGATGTATTTCTCATTGCCCTGGTAAAGGACGTGTACTTTGGATCCTTTCAGATCATAGAATGGGAAGAAGAATTAAAGTTACATTGCTAAATTCACTTTAATATTCCTGTCTTCTTAAATTGTTAGAGTCTTTCTTCTATATTCTGCCAGTTCTGTCCTTAAATCTCATTTAATGTAAATAAGAATGTATTTCAAGCTCTAGAGAACCAAGCAAGGAAATTGTTAGAAGGTGGCTTCACAAGCTGACACATTAAACACAGAGTCTATGAAGAGGTGGCTTTATCAATATCTTGGCCCAGGTTCAGTGTTAAATTCTATGCTCTTTGTTCTCAATCTTTTATTGCCCATTGAGCCCAAGTGAGCCCATTGTCACATGTATTCTCCCAGTGACTGTCATTACAATTACAATTGAGCAAAATCTTGCAATTCTTTTGGAGAACAAATGTTTTACTTTTTAGTCAGGCTTTGTAACTGCCCTCCTTCCCTTCCTTTCCCCCCTATTGCCAGGAGCATGCTAACGTGTGACTTTGGTTATGGGTCTAGGGTCAAGAAGTGGGGGTTGAAGTGGATCTTGAAGAAAATAAACATCCTGCATGGTGGCTTTCCAAGGTGAGGTTACTCTAGCGTCTTCAAGAAAAGCGAGGCTAATTCCCCTGACATGGGTTGCTGCACTGCTTCCATTAGAAAAGGAGTTTAAGATTCTTAGCTTTATTTGCCCAAGTCCACAAAGATTTTGTCATGCCCAGTGTTAAGGTCCTACTGTTTTCCCATCATTGCTCTAAGCTTTATTTGATGAGACTTGATGAGTCTGTGAATACATTTTATATAGTAATTCTCTTACGTACACGATTAACTTTTAGATCCCTCTGACTTACAGCTGTAAAAAAGTAAGGGAATTTTTCAGGACCACCATAGAAGATCATTGATTTTGTGTCACTAGCTGGATACTTAAAATCTCAAATCGTCCTAAGTTCTCCTACGCAGTTAGAAATAGCCATACCACTCACAGCCCTTTTAGTCATGAATACAAGGTTCAAGGGCAACAGCCACTTGACTCACAGATATATAAGGAAAACTACTGTTTAAATAAAGGTTGCATCTCAAAGCAAGGGGAACAAGATAAATTAGCAAGTTGGAACAAGTAGACAGCCATCTATAGCAAAATAAAGTTGGATCCATACTTGACTATACATATATACAGTATATACAAAATTAATTTTTTTAAAAAAGCAAACCATGAGAGCAATAGAGAAAAATACAGGAAAAATTTAATGGAAAAGACTTTTCTAACTAGGAATCAAAACCCAGAAGTCATAAGAGAAAAGACTGATAAATAAAACTATACAAAATTTTATAATTACTGTTTGCATTTAGAGAATACAAGAAAAGGCCAAAGATAAATAACAAACTGGGAAAATGTTGTCAATTCACAACATAGAAAAAGTGCCAATCTTTCTAATATATAAAGACCTAGAAATTCATAAAAAGGTAGGAAAATGAGCAAAGAATATGAACAATTCACAAACAAATAAATTCAAATGGCTCTTAAATATATGAGAAGATACTTGACTCCTAACGCCACCTAATGGGTGGGACTCTTTGTCTCAATTTCTTATACTCAGTGTCTGTTATTACCAGTATTCTTATAATACATGTGCAAATGATGTGGTGCATTTGCCTGAGGTCGTCAAATCAAGTGCTTTCCCTCTGACAGGGCAGTTCCTCCAGTTAAAGCAAAACCTTAAAGGCTCCAGCTTATATGTTAAGTTGGTGAAATATTGGGTGAGCCTAAAAGTTCATTTGTTTTTTTTTCCTTAAGATAGCTCTAGTAGCACTTAGTTGTCTTTAGCTTTATTCGCAACAATTTTGTTAGGTTATATTGTGACAGCTGTCATCTAAATGTACATTAAAAAAAACCCCACTTATCAAAATTGGTGAATTTTTGTGTAGCCATTTTAATGTTGAAGATGGAAGAAAATATACAACATTTTTGGCGTATTATGCTTTATTATTTCAAGAAAGATTAAAATGCAACTAAAATGCAGATTTGTGCAGTGTATGGAGAAGTTGCTGTGACTAATCAAATGTGTCAAACGTGGTTTGCGAAGTTTCAAGCTGGAGATTTCTCGCTGAATGATGATGTTCCACAGTTGGGTAGACCAGTTGAACTTGATAGCAATTGAATCGAGACATGGATTGAGAATGTCCAATGTTACACCTAGTGAGAGATAGCCGACATGCTCAAAATATCCAGATCAATAAAGTTATTGGTGAAAATGAAAAATGTGTCTTTTATTTTATGGAAAAAATATGGACTTTTTGGCCAACCCAATATTAAAACCAATGCAAGAGAATGCCAGTATAGTCTGCATTATTGTTTTATTCATTTAGATGCTATGGGCTTTAAACCATGAAACCAGAAATAAAGTATACAAATAATAAAAATCTGATCAAATGTGTTTCGTTTTTGAAATGGGTACCCATTATTATAACATCATGATAAAGAAGATAACATTCATATTTTAACCATAATATATTACAATCAAATACAGACTCTGAGGTCAAACTGAGTAATAATGGGTACAACATCTTAAAGCCTTTCAATCATCACTTCACATAAGGAAATCACTGGCCTCCATAAGTGAATTCTTAGGCAGTTCTAACCCAGAGCAGAGCTCTCCTTGACCTGGACCACAGCTGAAAAAGAAGACAGATAAAGACAGCTGCAGCATGTCCTAAGGGGCAGACACATACCGTTCTTCACTGTTCAGCTGTAAGTCAATTCATCATCAGTGATATTCAAAGTGAGAACTCTCTGCCGGCATGCCAGGTACAATGGAGGCAATGTATATGATTGTGATCGCTGGCAAACTGACTGTAGGAATTTGAGGAAATGGAGTTTTTGTCCTGGTTAACTGTGCTGGTTCCTTGATTGACATCATCCTGGTCAGCGTAGCCATCTTTAGAACCTGGTTGCTGTGTGTAGTAGTTTTAGATGGCTTTGTTATGCTGCTCTCTTCAGACACATATGCCCATGATGAGCTAATGAACACTTCGGATGTTTTACGGACAACTAGCAATCATTCCAGTATCTGGTTTAGCTCTTACCTCCATGTCTTCTATTTACTCAGGATAGTGGATATATCCCACCTGTTTTTCCTCTGGCTGAAGCTAAAGATCAATGGAGTCATCCTTGGGATTCTTCTGATTTCCTTTCTCATCTCTTTGATTATTAGTACTTCATTCCCTGAGGAATCCTGCTGTCACTTCAAGATCAACTATGAAGAAAATGCAACTTGGGAATTCAAAGCGAGTAAAATCCCAAATCCTTTCAAAGAGATTACCCTGAGTCTGGGGGCTATAGTTCCCTTTATTCTTTGTCTGATCTCATTTCTTTTGTCACTTTGCTCACTCTTAAGACTCCAGGCAGGTGAAAATCCGTGCTGCAGTGTGAGGGACTCCAGCACAGAGGCCCACAGGCGGACCCTAAAAGGCGTTGATCATCTTTCTGCTGCTCTGTATTGTGTACCATGCAGTCTTTCTTGTCATAACCTATGGCTTTCTGATTCCTCACAGAAGATTTGTGGCGATGTTTGGTTGCATAATTACTGTCATTTTTCCATGAAGGCATCTATTCATCCTGATAATGGGGAACAGTAAGCTGAGGAAGGCTTTTCTTTCTTTTTTTTTTTAAAGATTTTATTTATTTACTTTTAGACAGAGAGGGGAAGGAGGGAGAAAGAGAGGGAGAGAAACATCAATGTGCGGTTGCTTCTCACATGTCCCCTACTGGGGACCTGGCCCACAACCCAGGCATGTGCCCTGTCTGGGAATCAAACCAGCAACCCTTTGGTTTGCAGGCCGGCACTCAATCCACTGAGCCACACCAGCCAGGGTGAGGCTTTTCTGAAGGTGGTAAGGATTGCGAAAGATTTTCACAAAAGAACGCGATCTTTTGTTCCATTGAGAATCCTGAATACAAGGAATAAAATGCCAACAAATACTCTCTTCTCCCACTTGATGGTATTCATTTTTGATTATATGCTGTTAGAAATACTATCTATCATTATTCTAAATTTTCCTTTGTGTTTCTTCACATTTTGTCATCTTTGATTTTGAATTCATCATCAAACCACATGTGTTTTTTTGTCTTCTCAGAAAAACTGAGCCTGAATCCCGTATTAACACTGCCTACATACAAAAAGGTTCTATTTCTTCCTGCCATGTATGGGTAAACACTTTGAACTCAATGAATAGAAGAATTTCAAGCCAACATGCTGTGGGGAAGAAATTTTTAGAACATATCAGTCCTTCCTATAGAATCAAGCATGTAAAACAATTCCCTAATTTGTCTGAACTGAAAGTCAATCCTTAACTCTTCTGCTCTATCATCACCTCTATTTCTGGAATGGTTCATCCTTATCAGAATGGGGGGGTGCTCTTTGGAGAGAGTCTGCCTAGGGTGGAATATAATGTAGGAAAAGAGGCGTGATCTCAAGAATGAAGGGTTGGCCAGGAAAGGAGGAGGTTGCACAGTTAGGAATATGTAAACCAGAACAACCTTGAGAAAATTAAATCCTAAGTAAGTAAGTAAATCCTAAGTAAACCCCAGCTGGTGATGCCAGTTTAAGGAGTCAATTCTCAAACATTCTTTGAAATGTTCTCTCTGCCCTTCTAGACTTAAGGATCTTTGACATGTTTTTTTCCTTAGCATCATTCTCTGTTCTATTTTGTTTTTATTTTATAGTCAATTATTTTATAGGTAATTATTTCTTAAAAATTATTAACTTCATGCTTTCCTATTATGCATCATACACAAGTAAGAAATAGGGGAAATGCTACATACGATGTTCACAATGCAAAATTACTTAAATACAAGAACAGGAACTCTCATTTGTGTGATTTGTCAACCTAGATTCAAATTTATTGTGAGCTGTCATGTTTCCCAAACAAATTAAATTTAATAGTAGAATTGTTTTTATTCCCTAGAATTATTGTTTTTCTTATAAAAAATTTTAAAGTGATTGTCCATCTAAAGAAATGACTGCAGTGCAGAACGTGAGATCATAAATCTTATAAAAGGTGTCGATTGTAACTAGAATAACTTAAAGTGTGAATTTCTTAATTTTAGATGAAAATGTTTATTATCCAGGAGACATTGCAGAAAGTAAATTGTCATGGACAGCATTTTCCATATTAAATAAAACTAAAGATAACAAATCTTTAACTGGCATATTTTACTTGTAATAAACATAGAGAGCAAATTCTTAGTAAATGTTGCCATGTGACTGTTTAATAATACTACGCTATTTATAATTAGTTTGTATCCTATCCTTCCCAATTAACCACTTATATGAAAACAAAAAAACTTAAAGGCAACAAGCGGCCTGAATAAACACTTCTCCAAGAAGGACTTACAGAGGGCCCATAGACATATGAAATCCGCTCAGTGTCATTAGCCATCAGAGAGATGCAAATTAAAACTACAATGAGATACCACTGCACACTGGTCAGAATGGCCATCAACAAACAACAAGTGTAGGTCAGGATGTGGAGAAAAGGGAACCCTAGTGCTCAGTTGGTGGGAATGCAGATGGGTGCAGCCTCTGTGGAAAACAGTATGGAATTTCCTCAAAAAACTAAAAACAGAACTGCCGTTTGACCCAGTGATTCTGCTGGGATTATACCCTAAAAATGAAGAAACACCAATTCAAAAGAACTTACGCACTTTTATGTTCATAGCAGTGTTGTTTACAATAGCCAAGTGCTGGAAGCAGCCTAAGTGCCCATCAGTAAATGAGTGGGTCTAAAAACTATGGTACGTTTACACAATGGAATACTGGTAATGCAGCAGAAAGAAAGAAGGAGCTCCTACCTTTTGTGACAATATGGATGGAACTGGAGAGCATTATGCTAAGTGAAATAAGTCAGGCTGTGAAAGACAAATACCTTACAATCTCACCATTAACAGGAACCTAATCAACAAAACCAACAAGCAAGCAAAATAGAACCAGAGACATGGAAACACGGAACAGACTGACAGATGCCAGAGGAAAGAGGGGAGAGGGTGGTGGAAAGAATGGGAAGGGATTAGTCAAAAGAACATGTTTGAATGACCCATGGACATGGACGATGGTGTGGGGACGGACTGTGTGAGCTGGGGGAGGGGTGGCTGGACAGAGGAGGGAAAAGGGTGAAAAATTGGGGCACATGTAATAAACAAGGTTAAAAAAAAACACAAAAGAAAAAAAAAGTTTGAGAGAATTACATTCCCAAAGAGGTATGAGTACCCCAGAATTGTTCCACCAAAATGCTGGGTAGTAAAGTGTTTCTTAACAACTTGAATTAGGGAAGCTTTTTCAAAACAAGAGTTAGTTTGTAGAAATGAGATAAATTTAATCATCAGTCTCCTGCTTAATGGGTTAGAAGGGTTAAGGATCTAGAGACTCAGATGTTATTTGGTAGGGAAAAGGGTGGAGAGCTGAATGGAACACAGGATTTTATTCTCTTTCCTCTTGTTTATACAACTGCCCCTGGGAACATTTTAAATGAAAAGGAAAAATCTAAGGGTAATCAATACTCTTCTTTATTATGTCTCCTTCACCTATATATATATATATATATAGGTTGTCATTATATATACAAACTAAATGACCATTAAATGTCACTTGATTAATAAAACAAATCATTATTTAAGAGACATTATGCCATGTAATTTTTCATCTGAACAACCAAGATAAAATGAGCTAAAATATTTTTTAGAACCAAGTAATTTATACTTAGTATTAACCTTTTAAACTCCTGGCAGAATATAGGTCTCAATGTTAAACCAAACTTTGGATTTGTAGCAGTAATGAATACTATTAGTCAACATAATGAAGATTTCTCTACAAAATTCAAATTTTGACCATTTTCTAACTGCAAGAAATGCCTGAGGTTTAGGCTTGCCAGATAAAACACAGGACATTCAATTAAATTTGAGTTTCAGTACCTCTTGGAAGTAGTTACGTCATGCATTTGGGACATCCACTAAAAAAATAGGGTCTGGCCCAAACAATGCCCCTTTTTATTACAAATCTTTTATTACAGAATCATAAGCATGTAATTCTGTAACATAACAATGTTACACTCAAGTACACCATATGACATTTTAGGTGAAATGTTCACATTAAAACTAGAAATTACGACAGCCGTATTTCCCTACCGACCACACTCAAGCAGGCCTTACTTCTGCTGGACCTTGTATTTATTGTTGTATTTGGAGTTCAGATTTAGCTGGCTGTCCTGTATTTTTATTTGCTAAACCTGGCATGCCTGCTGAGGTTACTGGCATGCCGCACAGAGTAATAAATTCAAAATTTGCAAAATGTAACTTGAGACAGTGTGGGCCCATGAAAGGGAAATGGCCTAATTTGCATCTCAGCAAACTGCAGCTCAGCCTAGATTAACGAGGTGTGGAAAAGGAAACCTTGCTGGGAAGGTAAACGGACAACCAGCAACCAGGCCAGGGTTCCCCGACCACACTCTGTCAAGACTAATCAGGATGTAATGACCATAGCTACGATCTTCATTTGCCATCCAGTCTCCATCATAAGACAGAGACTACAATAAAAGGGGTAAAGGAAATAACAGCCAAATCTAAGAAGGAGGTGTAGATATCATACTACACCAGTCCAAATAGACACAAATTGGATATTTCTCTGTTTTAACATGTCAGGTGAAGTAAACAGCACCTTAATGCTCATAGCAGTTGGAGAGTTTTCAGTGGGGATTTTAGGAAATGCATTTATTGGACTGGTAAACTGCGTGGACTGGATCAAGAATAAGAAGATTGCTTCCATTGGTTTAATCCTCACAAGTCTGGCCATATCCAGAATCTGTCTGTTGTGTGTAATACTATTAGATTATGTTATGTTGGTGCTGTACCCAGATATCTATGCCACTGGTAAGCAAATGAGAATCATTGACTTCTTCTGGACACTAACCAACCATGTCAGTGTCTGGTTTGCCACCTGCCTCAGCATTTTCTATTTCTTCAAGATAGCTAATTTCTTCCATCCTCTTTTCCTCTGGATAAAGTGGAGAATTGACAGGGTGATTCCTGGGATCTTGCTGGTGTGCTTCGCCCTGTCTGTGTTTATTAGCCTTCCTGTCACTGAGAATTTGAATGATGATTTCAGGCTTTGTGTCAAGACAAAGGTGAGAAGAAACTTAACTTTGAGATGCTGGGAAAATAAAGCTCAATATGCTTCCATCAAGGTATATCTCAACCTGTTGACGCTGTTCCCCTTCTCTGTGTCCCTGATCTCATTTCTCCTCTTGATCCTCTCCCTATGCGGGCATGTCAGGCAGATGCAGCTCAACGCCACAGGGTGCAGAGACCCCAGCACCGATGCCCATGTGGGAGCCATGAAAGCCGTGGTCTCCTTCCTCCTCCTTTTCATTGTCTACTCTCTGTCCTTTCTCGTAGCCACCTCCAGTTACTTCATTCCAGAGAGTGAATTAGCTGTGATGATTGGTGAGTTGGTAGCTCTAATCTATCCCTCAAGCCATTCATTTATCTTAATTCTGGGGAACAATAAATTAAGACAAGCATCTCAAAGGGTGCTATGTAAAGTAGCCCATGCACTAAAAGGAAGACATTTCTAACAACATAAACAGACCTGAAGATAAACTATCATTTCCTAGGATAAAGGGAGAAAATCTTCCTTAATTACTTTCAGTTCTTACATTAATGTTGATGTCTTGTGTTTGATTACCTTAAAATGTACTTGTCTATTTATAACTTAGGAAACCTCATGTAGAGCTGATTTTGTCTCTTTATCTCTGTCTGTCTCTTTCCCTTTTTGTCTCTCTTCCTCTTTGTTTAGCTTCTCTCTCTCCCTCCCATCAGAGGTTTTTTTTTAACATGTTTTAGAACAAATAGACATTAATATCCTCATATTATTAACTGTGTAAAGAGAAAATATTTTCATAGTTAGTTTGCAACCATTTCTCCAGATGCAAATTGTATGACTAATTCAGAACAATTGTAATAGCATCTTGCTGTCATTTGCATCCTATGAAAAGCAGCTGGCTCAACCTCATGATTCCATCTAGATTGTTCTCAGATCATCCAACTAAGCTCCGCCTTTGGAACAGACTCAATAAGGTTACAGTTCTTAATAAAATGCTCTGCAATTCTATTAATATAGCAGGAATTAATACTGATTATAATCATAAATAAAACATAAATTGTGATTAAAATAAATACTATCACAGGGGATTCAGAAATTATTTCGGGGTCATAGATTAGTGAAAAAAAGATACTCTGTAAGCATGAGGAAAGGACAGTTGACGTAGAAAGTTTCTGTAAAATAAGGATGGCTAAACAAGGAGCTTAAAGTACTATTTATTGCTTATTGAAGGATATTTCTTACATGAAAGACTGTAAATTTGCTTTTAGCAAACTAGGACTTCTCCAAGTATTGACCGTCAAGATACCCTGATAAAATGAGACCTTCCATAAAAAACTTACATTTTGAGTTGGGAAAATGTCAAAACATCAAAGGAGAGATTGATGCCACACAGATCATCTCTATACACCAGGAGGATATTATTTGGATTATACATAAATCATCTATGAGATATCTATTTGGGAAATTCTATCAAAAGCACATCATTTATGCTGTGACACAGATATTTTAAAGTGATTGACTCTGTTACTAACCAGCCTAAAGCAGCCCTGGACTTTGTGTGCAGAAGAGATGTTTATAAATATTTTGATCAATAAATTTGGTAAAAATCAAAACTACTTTTACACTTCATATGTTGTTTCATAAGCTAACTTTTCTTCTCTGAATCGGACAGTGCAAAAGACACACATTGCTTAAACTGATAAATTTACAGATATTTACTAAGTACCCTATAAGTTAAAGAAACAATAGAAATTTAGGTGCATAGACTGAAACTTAGTTCTTCTAAATAATGTCTTAAAGAATGCCTGTCTCTTCCCTGCAGTGAAGCAGAGGCCAGTTTATGTGGATTTATTAGGCATGGGAGCAAAAGAGCCATGAGGGCTAATGGGAATCTTGAAAGCTCCATATTTGATGTCTTCACGTGGTGGACTACAGAAACTTGGTTACCTATTTACGTTACAAGCATAGCGCCTCAACATTCAGTTTCTCCGAAGACCGCGGCCAGGCAAATGTGGCTTCCATTTCTCTGAGGTAGAAATGGAAGCCACATCAAGGACCCTTTTCTATACATCATTCTTTTTGTTGGCAATCCAGGATGAAAGTGATGTCGCCAGTTAAGTGGTTTATCTTCTGAGGTTTTATTAATTTTGAGAAATTGTGCAAAAATGATAATCACTTAAGGTTAAAGGAAGCATTTATACTGGTTTTTTTTATTCCCAGTGTTTGGAGTAGAGCTTTCAAGCTTTCTCTAAGAGAGTGTAATTAAAGGGTTACAGAGAATGCAGGCAGATTTGTCTCTGCTTTTTTAATCCGTGTTTAATGAATAGATGTTCATCATACATCAAATGTCTGAATATCAGGCACCATACTGAGTGCTTAAAGTGTAAATGAAATGTGACGAAGTGCAGGCTTTCACATGCAGCTCTGGAAAAGTTGTGGAAGGCAGGTATAGAACCAAATAGTAACAAGTCACGATTCATGCAATAGAGAAAAACTGGAAATGAGGGATAGCTTTAAACAGTGTAGTCAGGACAGACCTACCGCAGAAAGTGGGATTTCAGGCTGAGACTTGAATCACAAATATAACCCAGCCATGCAATCGATATTACAGACAAATACAACTCCCAAAGGGAGGAAAGCAAATGCCAGTGCCCTGAGCGATAGGTGTTTGAGAAAGAACAGTAAGGTCTGAGTGACTGAAGCACGGTGAGCAAAGGGCGACTTGCAAGCTCATGAAAGGCCTTGCAGGTCATGAGAGGGAATTTGTGTTTAAGTCCAATCTGAAGACATTAAAGGAATTGAAGCCTTGCACAACATAGTTTGATCTGCATGCAGATTTAAGTTCATTTTGGTAATAAGAAGAATGGATGTTTTATGTGTTGGGAGTAGGGAGAAGTATAATTAAGGGGACTATCTGGTACGTTACTAGAGTAAGTAGTTTTTATCAGAAATCGAGGTGGCTGGTTTGGTTGGTGGTAATAGAGTTAGGGAATCTTTTAATGGATGAATTCTACATGTTGTGTGGGTAAAACTAGTAGGTCTTATTACTTTATCAGATGAAGGCAGGGAATAAAAGAAAAAGGAAACTCGAAAAACTTTTACATGGTTTTTACTTTAGAAATTTGGAAGTACTCTGCTACCTAAGACTGAGGAAAAACTACCATAACTGAGGGGTAGGAAAATAGAAATAAAAATTCTACTTTTTACATATATGTTTGAGAGATCTATGAAATAACCAAGCAAAAATGTCAAATAGATCATTGAATGCATAAATCTGTAACTAAATATAGAGAAAAGAGATATAAATTTGGAAGTCATCAACATATAAATGGGGTTCCCTAAAATATATATAGAGAGAATTGACACCAGAGCTGAGCCCTGAGATGTTCAAATCTTTAGAAGTAAAACTGAGGAGAAAAGTCAGCAAAAGGGAAATAAGAAAGAGCTCCTAGGACAAAAGGAGTAAAGCGAGGGAAGAGTGGTGAAACGGATAAAAGCTGTCATTTTGTTACAAGGAGAGACAGATGAACTTTCAAATGCTGTTGAGCAAAACAGTAGAACTGATACAGCAAACTAACCATTGGACTTGGCAACATGAACACACACACAGACTTCAGCCTGAGATGGTTCATCTTACGGTTTTTTGACCTTACAACGGTGTGGAAGCTATATGTTTTAAGCAGAAACCATACTTCAAATTTTGATTTTTGATCTTTTTCTTGCCTAGCGATATATGGAACAGTACTTTCTCAGGATGCTGGGCAGCAGATCCCAGGCGGGCACATGATCACAGGGGTAAACAACCAATACCCTACAGCACAGGCAGCACACACAAGGCCCGCTGGCCCAATCCAGCCCTCAGCGTGTTTTTTTCCACCCGGCACCTTGTTTCTACCTGGTGGCAGCACTGAGCTCTCGTGTAGCTGTTAAGGAGTAGTTACATGTATACAGTCCTAAAATTACACTGGGCCCTTTGAAGGCAACCGTGAGGCTGCTATGGCCCCCGGGAAAGATGAGTTTGACACCCCTGCCTACAGTGCAGCAGGTTGCCCATGTTTCCTGGGTATTGGGCCTTGTGTTTTCACACCCCATTAGGTCTGCAACATGCCCATGAATGTCCCCTGTTTCTGGTGAGGAGAGGAAGGCAATTACTCTGAAATAAAACTCAAGATAATTGCCAATTGTAGGCAAATGGGCTAATGTAAGTGTTCTCACTATGTTTAAGGCCGGCTAAGCTATGATTCTGGGGATGGGAGGTATACTAAATGCATTTTCAACTTAGGATATTTTCAACTTAGGATGGGTTTATCAGGATGGGACCTCACTGTAAGTGGAGAAGTGTGTGTAAATGGTGACCCTAACAAAAGCAATGTCAGCAAACTGCAGGGGTAGAAGCTAGGTTCAGTAGGGAAGGTTAAGGGAAAAAGTGTGAGAAAGCAGAGGCATGCTGAAAATACAGTGTTTAAGTAAATTTTGTTATTAAGCAGAGTAGAGAATGGAGCATGAAAACAAGGTAAAATTTTAGTGTTTGCATTGGTTCTGTTTTTAAATTGGATGATACAGGGAGTGCGTGCAAATTGAAGTGATTCATAGAGAGGAAGATAATAACATAGGACGGGGTAGTCATTGGTAGATCATGGCCCTTACATAAAAAGATTGAACCCTCGGACCTGAAATAGAGACATTTAGGTGGATAAGGCTGAGAATTTGGAACCTCCAGATTCCATGGAAGCTTCAGGACCCCCAGGGGCAGACCCCTACCACTTACAAGGGCAGAAGAGCCCCCCCACTCCCAGAAACTGCTCACTCAGTCTGAGGCAGGTTAACATTTGTTCTCCTCACGATATGCCCTACCACTCCTCATGGCTTCAGGACAAGGTTTAAGCACAGCTCAGTCAGGCATAAGCACAGTTCTGTTCCAAAAGAAAAGAGCTTCATGCTAATATTAGCACATACTGCGAACATATCCGTAGGTATAAGAGAACATGCTGGAAATGGGTCGTGAGGGTGGTAGATCAAGGAGTTCTCTTAACTTGGATATGGAGAGTTTATGGGCATGGAGGCTCTCAATGGTGACTTGGGACTCAATATTTTTGGCAAGGGAACGTAAATTCAGCCCTAAAACTCTGTTGGGGCAGCTCCATGAAGCTTCGACACCATGGGGCCCTGATATACAAGGTGGAGTTGCTGCGGTTTTCTTGGTATACTATTATGAAGGATCAGAAAGGCCAGGGACAGGAGAGTATCAGGAAGGCCTACTGCACGAGATATAAAAACCCACCACCTGACTGTGTTTCCCAGGAATACAGGCAGACAAAGCCAGAGACGGCAGTTAGTTCCGCGTTGTGAAGGACGTTGTGAATAGCAAACTGACTTCCGGTTTATTCCAGGGGCCGCAGGGATTTTTGGAGAGTGGAGCAGCATGATCGTTTCTTTACGAACATTTTAGACCGAAATACAAATTGGTTAATATAAAATGGTGTCTTAAAGGAAAGACACCTCTTTATTATGAGATTTATTTTAATGTGAGCAAACTAGGAGTTTTTTCTGGTGGGCCAGGGGACAGCTCTTTCGGATGATATTAGGAAAGAAGAAATGGGGAATAGACCCCTGAAATGAAGATAATGTTGCTAGCCATGAGGTTTTTAACCAGGAAAGCTAAGTTTTCATATCTCTGTCTAAAAAGAAAGCACGAAATTATGTGGTTCATTTATGAGTGTCCTCGACTATACTAGGCTTTTATTATGCAAAAATGTGTTGATTTGGGTATGAGACCATGAGCTTTGCTGTACATATTTTGATGGAAATGATAGTAACCCGTTATCTAGAAAATTATTGTCATTTATCTGTAATGTTTATTGTTATTATGGGGTTTGCTAGTTTTTGTTTATTTTTTTTACCTTTCCTCCCCTATGCTTTTAATAAATAATGGAAAATTGGGAAAAATAACAACTGAGGCCCCTAATCTGTTTGCGTGGTAAAGAGTAAGCTGCTAATTTCTTCTTGATTCCTCCCCTGAGTCATTTTCAAATGTTTGCACCCCCAGGGTTTATGTATTCTCATACAGTTTGCACTATGAGGTGTACCCAAGTCCATCCACAGAACAGTGATGTTATTGCAGAGACTGGATGGAAAGTCAATCAGGGCTCCAGGAAAGCCAGGGCACCCAGAGACTAATTCTGTTTCCAAGGAAAAGGCCAGTTCTTGATCCGGTTCCAGAATTGAACCTGGCAGTGCATGTGGGAATAGAGTATTACACATATTTAATTTCTGTTCCTGTTACCTTAACCTGTAAATTCTTCTTCATTAATGCTAGTACTAAAAGCAAGCTACTTATATCCTTGATAGAAATGGCCATCAGAGCCTTCATTTTTAGCCTCGCCTAATTTCACTGTCAGTCTTCCAGGGCTGCCAGCATTCACACGTGTGACTCCCCGTAGGTATAACCAAATTTCGACACTCAGAAACAAGGAGCTTCCAGGTGAGGCACAATTCCTGGCCTGACCGCACGGAGCCCAGCACCAAAGGGATGTTTCACACCTCTCTCCGTCGATCTTCAGTCAGAGGCTTTGGAAGTAGATGGAATAAATGTCTTTGTAATTAGTCTATGTATGCTCATTCATTAAAAAACTGGTAAGTAAATTTTCTCACTGTATTAGTTTTCTAGGGTTTCTGTGACAACATACTACAAACTGAGTGCTTCAACAACAGAAATTCATTTTACCACAGTCCTGGAGACTAGGAGTCCAAGATCAAGGTGTTCATTCAGTCTGAGGACTGTGAGTAAAAGTCTGTCCAGGCCTGTTAGCTTCTGTCTCACCACCCCCATCTCTGTCCTCATCTTCACATGATGTTCTCTCTCCCTGTATACATGTCTACATCCAAATTTCCCCTTTTTAAAAGGATACCAGTCATCCTCGATTAGGCGCCCACCCTACTCTGCAGATGAGCTCATCTCAACCAATTACTACATCAGCAACAGCCCTAGTTCCAAATAAGGTCACATTCTGAGATACTGGAGTTAGGACTTCAACATGTAAGTTTGGGGGAGACATAATTCAACTCATAGTACTCACTTTTACACCTTCTTTAGTTGTGGCAGGTTTTACCTCACACCATATATACAAGAAATATAATAAGTTGAGTCAACATGTATGAGCTAAATGCAGTGCACAGGTACATCTGTATGTCTCTAAACCAAGAGGAAGCTTGTCTGATTGACAGCTGGATAATGAGTCCGGCGCCAGCAGGGCATGACAAGGGCAAACAGGTCCTGGCGGCCCTTCTGAATCCCAAATGTAAACAGAAATGTAACAATCGGCACATATCCCAGACTGAAAGACTGTGTTTGAACTGAGAAAAGGGCATGTGTATTGACAATGTGAACTTGTGAACTTGGCAAACTTTCTTACTGGTCTCAAGAATAATTTTGGGGTTTTTTTTTTTTTTTTTGCTTTGGAATATTGGTGGTAGTTAAGTCCTCACAAAATTATCAAAATCTGAGCTACCTATAGAGCTGCACAATGCAGAACATTTGGAGACCAATTGGGACTTTGTACCTCCCAGCCTGCCCTGCTTGCCCCTTGACTGAGGACCATGACCCTAAAAGGAAAACAAGAGCCAGGGTGTAATGCTTACGATTTTATTGATGATTGGAAGTTGGAGGAAGGCCACATTTACACCACTGAAAAGTCCACGGTCACCAGTTGATCAATCGCTTCTGAAACAGAGAGAAGGATTTTAGACGCAAATAATAACTTAGCCTGAGCCTGATCTATGCCTGGAATCTCTACTACTAAGTAATCTCATTGTAAGACAACACTGGGAGTTAAGAGAGAGGAGAAGAGAGGCAGAGGAGATGAGAGGTGGAACCTGGGGAGATTGTAGGCTGATATAAGAAAAGGGAGTCAAATAAAAGCTCAAGGTAAAGTAACAGTTGCTCTTAAAAGAATGGAGGAAATTTTCTCTTTGTAAGCTGGAGGCAAGGAGAATCGTGGCAAAGACAAATCTGGACAAACAGTTTTGAGTGATTAAAGTCAAGAATAAAAACAAGAGAAATAAACAGAAACAAAAAGAAAAGATTAAAAACTTAGAGAAATTCACTAGATTAGTGAATAAAGGTACAATGAATACCTAGGGAATCACTGGAAGCCATCTTTCCTTGGTTTCCCTTGTCACCGACCACCACGCTGACCACACTGGCCGCCTCTTTCACGTTGGCTTCTCTGGCTATCAGGGCCACCTGGGCCCCCTCAACCACCTTGGCCACCTTTTCATCTCTGCTATGTGAGCTTTCCTGGCTTCCCTGGACATTCCGGCTGTGAAGCTCACCCTGCTGACTGTGGCCTTCTTTTTCATTTTTGCCCCTTTATCCATGCTGACCTCCATCTTCTTCTTGAGAATTGACTTGTAATTCCTCTGAGGATTCTTCAACTTCTTTACGGTCTTCTAAAGTGAGAGGAAATTCAGAAAGAAACAAGGAAAGAGAAAGGTTAGCCATAAACTTAAATGAGGCAAGTAAGGAATTTACTGTAGCCTAAATTTAGTTGGAAGTAATATATCCCTCTCCTCTCCTTTTATGTTTCTGCCACCTAGTGTGTACTGCCACCTACTCTAACTTGGCTGTGATGTACACAAAACTGTCTGTAAGCCACCAGACACCGCATGATGTCTGAGACAAAGCACAGGCGGAGTCCCTATGTCTGCCTGTAGATAGATACAATATCTTGGCACAAATCTATCGAACAGGGGGCATTATCAGCCACCCCACCCTTCCCAATAGCATGGCCATCATATAACGCCCAGTCCTCCCCCTCTTCTGTCAACTGTCAAGTGTGTAGACAGACAGAAAGTGTAGACAAAGCCCACCCTATAGTTTTTCCTTTTGCAAATTTCTGGTACCTTTGAGTACCAGCCTTCCCCATCTGTTGCATTAACTTTCAACCATCTCTTCATGATCTCACGGTCATCACTCTTCTTTTTAATCAACAGTGTATTTATAATTTTTACATTCAACATTATTTTGTATTAGTTTCAGATGTACAGCATAGTGGTTAGACAACCATTTGTGTTCCCTGATACTTCCAGTACCCACTTGGCACCATACACAGTTATTAGAGTATAACTGACTATACTCCTTATGCTGGACTTTACATCCTGTGACTACTCTGTAACTACCGATCTGCCAGGGCATCACTCTCATAATCTTTCCTTGTGGACTCAGTGTATACTTTATTGCAAGCCCATTGTGCCTTGCAGATGCTAAGGCAGATGCTAAGATTCGAAGCTTAACAGAAGACACAGTCTATGCTCTCAAGTTGCTTACTCTTCATTGTTGTCAGATCAACAAATGGCTTTCTGTCTCACTCTCCTATTCAAAAATCTTTTTGTGGCCCATAGAATAAATTACAAATTCAGTTTGCCATTCATAGCATCTTTCACAACCTGAAAGTAACCCACATCTCCAGCTTTATCTTTCTATTCATTTCAACCTTACTGGATTGTTCGGTGTTCCTGGACCACCGAAATGTTATGTTATAGGCACAGATTTAGCCATGCACTTAACTCTGCTTTCCTCCACTCTCCGAGATCCAGAGCTCGTGGGTCTCTTGTGGGAGGCCCTCTCTTTTCTTCCCTGCGCTGAGCTGCCATAATGCCTTTTTTGGCCACTTTTTTTAAAGTGATCATCTTGATGTCTAAGCTAAATCTTCCATCAGACCCTGAGTTCCTTCAGGGGAGGAACAATGTTTCATCTTCCTTTGCATCCTTGGTACCAAGAATAGGATTCTGCCATGGTCATTAAGCATTAAATTTTATTTAATTAAATGTTGGGGTAAACAACGTAAGTAATCAAAGCATTGTTCTCAAGAATCCTTACAGTCATGTTGTCACAGGGCCAGGTAACAGACAAGAAAAAAAATAAGAAGGCAAGCAGTGACCATATTCTCTAGACCCAAGGGAACTCAAATCTAAAGCTAATCATTGCTGAGGTTTTTTTTTTGTTTTGTTTTTTGTTTTTGTCTTTTGTGCCCCTGTCCACATGGCCAGAGCCGGCTGCTACACAGAAGATTCCAATGTGAAAAGGATGGAGACAGGCCATGTCTAACAATAAGGCTGAAGGCCACTAAAACTTAGGCTTTCGCCATGCTTTTTTGCCTCTCTCTAGACTCAATTTTGAGAGTTTTCAAAAAACAAACCACTATGCCAGAAAAAAAAAAGTCTGATAGGTTCTGAAGACAAAAAGAAAAGAACACATCCTTGAGTAAGCAATTACCTGGCAAGTTTCCATGATCAGCACCTAAAATTTAAAAAGAAAAAGAAGATAAATTTAAAATATGATGTGATAATACCCCAGCTATACATTTGTAGAAAGTAGGGTTAGATTTAAGAAACTAGAAAATTCTTAAGAAACCTAAGAATAAAAATACTAGTAATAACAATATGTTTGCGTACAATGGATCAACTTTTCTAAGGCAGAATATCTGATCATTGCTTCTGAGGCGGAGATAAAAAGGGAGTCAAATATTTCATAAATTCTGCATTATATGTAATGAAATGGAGAGCTGCAATGATTGCAGATGACACGTTATGAGACCTGTACAAGAGAGAAAATTTGAGAATTGAAACCATCTGCAGCCCTGTAGCTTACTGTCTACATCACCACGACTCTGCTATTCCAGAAAATTCTTGCTCCAATAGATAAATGTTTCAGATAATTATTGGTTACTTCAGGAATTTGCCCACAACCCATTTAAACAAACATTAATCTGTTCATTTTTTAAAAATAGTATCAGTTGTTTACCCTCCAAGACTCAGAACTCTTTACCCCTCAACTCTTGCTAAGTATGTAAGCTTTGCAAAGTATTTAAACCCCAAAGTTACAGTTCAAATGCAAAATATGGGTGTATCTACTTTGAATTGTTGCAGTGAATAATCAATGACAAAATATACGTGTGAGACCAGGCAGAGACTAAATTCCCAATACACACTTAAAGAAGAAATCTTTCCTCAGAATTTTACTGTTATTCCCCATTTAATATCTAAACTATCACAAGTGTAGAGTTTGAGGTTCAAAGAATTTTATTATAAAATACTCTTTTATAGATGTTTATTAAATTTTATATACCATTTGAAAAGCCCAAAATTACCATTTTAGTATTAACTTTTCCCATAAGCAGTCTCAAAGGTTTAAAACTCAAATACTTTATTAGAATTTCATGTATTTGTATAATGTTCCTATTTTATTAACTTAGGCTGTTTTTAAATAATAAGAAGCATTTAATAAGAAAACAGAATATTGTTCTAACTTTTAGTTGTTTGTCTTACAAGAAGTCTGATGCCTGAATGCTTGCATTATCTGGAATTTGACTTGGTATATGGGTATTTGCTACTGTTAAGATATGTTGTCCGTCTTCTCTAAAAGAGCCACAGATTGACAAAGAATTAACCTTCCTCTTGTATTATAAATAATTTCTCCATTATTACCTGAAATTATTTATTTCTAGGAATCCCTAGATTTACTATAAATGCATACCTGGCAAGCAGTTACATGATTAGACCTATGAGAATTTAGTGTCTATTTCAAGACACAAGTTCAATGTGCCCAGCACGCCTAGGGTCATCATTATTCCACATGGGACCTTGTGCAAATGAGAAGACATCCCCTTTGGGCAGAGACAGTCTTACTGTTTCACAGTTAAGCAAGCTCACTGATAGGTGGATTTCTCCCACTACTTGCTCCCTTAGCCAGTTTTCCTTGTGCAAAGCACAGCTTGCTTCCCACATATGGTGGCCCTGAGTATACACATCCTCACTCAACTTCAGGGAACCTGTAAAGAGCCCTTGAGTAATCTCCCTTAATGCGCTCTCTCTTAACTTGAGGAGAAGAGAGACATCATCCAAGGCATTCTCTGCTGATGGTGGTGAAGAGGGGAGGGACAAAGATATTCACAGAACAGCTCTGTCCAAAAACTCCTTCTCATAAATCAGCCTCTCAATCTCTTCGCTCCACACTTAGATCAAAGTGAATGATAGGCTTAAAAGATGAGTAACTAGCTTTTGTTTTCTCTGTTTTGAAAGTCCTTCAGGGCACCTTATTTCATAGATCAGTTTGGTATCTGATGGCTGCTCTGTACTTGTTGCCTTAGTTGGAATTTCAATTAACAGTATGTTGTGTGTCTGCTGACTCTACTAAACTCAAGGTGGAGAGATTATTTCTCTGAGCCAGTTTTAGTTGAGGACATCCACCAGACCTTCTTTAGCAATCGTATGAGAGAGAGAGATGCTTCCTTAAACTGCCATCTGTCTCAGTCCATTCAGACTTCTATAACAAAATATCATAAACTGGGTGGCCCAATAACAACAGAAATGTATTTCTCACAGCTCTGGAGGTTGAGAAGTCCAAGGTAAAGGCAGTGGCAGACTTAGTGTTTGTTGAGGGAATGCTTTATGGTTCATAGGTGTCCATCTTCCCTCTGTGTCCTCACATGGTAAAAGGGACAAAGGAACTCTCTGGGCCCTCTTTTATGAGGGCATTCATTTCACTTATGAAGGCTTCATCCTTGTGACCTATCACCTCCCAAAGGCCCTGTCTCTTAATACCTCCACAACTGGGGATTGTGTTTCAAAATTTGAATTTGGGGGACATAGCCCTGGCCAGTGTAGATCAATCAGTTGGTTGGAGCATTGTCCCATAAACCAAAAGGTCACAGGTTCAATTCCTGGTCAGGGCATGTACCCAGGTTGTGGATTTGATCCCCAGATGGGGTGAGTATGAGAAGACAATTGATGTTTCTCTCTCCCATTAATGTTTCTCTTTCTTTCTCCCTCCCTTCTTCTGTCTCTAAAAAAGCAGTGAAAAAAAGTTCTCAGGTGAGGATTAAAAAAAATTTTTAAAAAGAATGTGAGGGACACAAACATTCTGTCTATGGCACCATCAGAAAAGCTCTTTATTCCTCAGAGGATCACCTTGTCTCAGGACTTCCCTATGCTGCATTCAAAATACATAAAGTTTATTTTATTAAAAAAATTTTAATTGATAGCTAAACTAATTTAAACTTTTCACTAGCATCATCATCCTACCCCTCAAAATTCAAGATGTCTAAGGTCCACCATGTTTAGTGCCAATGAGAGACTAGAAGCAAGATTAGCCTCATCTCATCAGCTCACAGGAGGTTAACCCTCACTTCAGTGTCACAGGAATGCAAGGATCTTTCTCCTGATGGACTCATTAGAGCAAAATCAGAATTGCAGCTTTGCAGCGAAATATATTAAAAGAAAGTCTTGAACAACATAGCACAGTGCTACAAACTATATAGCAATGAACTATATATTAGCAATGAACTATATGCTAGGTCTGGCCACTAACTCCTAGTAGACACAACTTTCTCTCTCTCTCTCTTCCTCTCTCTCTCTCTCTCATTTTCTTATCTGGTAAGTACCTGTTAACTACAGAAATTTTTCTTTTTTAGAATTAAAAGTTTTCCTCTAAAAAGCATGAAAGAAACATATCAATAGATATTTATTTGCAATTCCTCTTTCTAGAGTTCATTCTTCCCCACTGTTAGGTAAAATATAAAACAAATTGGAACATTTGCCAGGCTAGCCAGCTGTGGTTTACACCAGAGAGCTCTTTGTTCTCGGAATGCATACAAGTTACCACCCATATGCATCGTGCATTTTCATGCCGTATTACAGAGCATGTCTGTGAAAAAGGTAGGTATTTATTTAATAGTTCTTAATTAATGAGTTTCAAATTACACAAATTGGAAAAATTCATCATACTGAAGTTGACATCATAATGGATGACCTTCATGGATCTCATAAATTTATGACATGATTTAACGTAGGCAAATTAGTAAATGTCAGTGCCTTGGATTTCTTCCATATATTTCCCAAAGCAGACATTAAAAGATTAAATCAATAGAAGATGAAAGATTAAAGTAATAACAATTACATCAGAATACAAAACAGGGGGAGAAAACCAACCTGTACAGCATGTGAACTTTTAGAATTATTTACTGGAATTTCAGTGATCAAACTGAAATTTGTGTGCCATCCGAAAATGTCCCCAAATTGCTTAGATTTCATACTCTACAGATACTTAAAGAACCACTACTTGTTCCCCAGGACCCCTTTCTGGGTAGAAGGAACCACATGCTTTGCAGTCTAGTCACTCCCGTGCCTATAGAGCTCAAAAAGAACTAAAACAATAAATCCAACACAAGGTTCAAACACAGATGACACTAAGCTTTTAATGACATGTAGATTTTAAGAACAACACTTGAGAGAATAATATTTTGGCACTAGCTTCTGAACCCATTTCTCCAGCCAATATCTAGGGGGGAAAAATCAGAGGAAGAAATAATTCAACCAAGAGTTGAAAATCAACCTCAAAATCTCAGATGGGGTAAGATTTATGTTGTCTTCAAAAAGGAAGGAGAGCAATAGAGATCACAAAAGAAAGGACAAGTTCGGGTTACTTAGTGAAGGATGACATTGCTAAAATTATCAACCGCATCAGTAAATTGGTTGCATCTGTCCATCGACACATTCCCAGTGCCTAGCGTTCTGTGGGCATTCAATAAAAGTTAGTTGCATGAGTGAATGAGTGAAAGAAAAAGTCAGGTGAAGTATACATAGAATTTTCTTCTAAGGTAGCATGCCCTTTTAGATATCATGAAGAAAGTGCCCTGGCTGGTATAGCTCAATAGACTGAGTGCAGGCCTGTGAACCAAGAGTCACCGGTTCGATTCCCAGTCAGGGCACATGCCTGGGTTGTGGGCCAGGTCCCCTGCAGGGGGTGTGTCAGAGGCAACCATACATTGATGTTTCTTTCCTTCTCTTTCTCCCTCCCTTCCTCTTAAATAAAATCTTTAAAATAAATAAATATGATCTAAATCTATACCACTCTAACTATAAATTGTATCCTAAAGTTACAATTGGATTGGATATAAAATATGAGTCTGGGTTAGAAGAATATAAGACAAAAGACTCAGAAAGTGTTTTTAAATGAGAGAGTTAAAGGTGAGGGGGTCGTGTGACCTGAAACTTACTACGCTTTGGATTGTTGAGGTGGGTTGAAAATGTTAGGGTCACTAAAGAGGGTGTGCATGCCTCACTCAGGCCAACCTAGAGGTGCTACAGTCATTCACAGCACCTTTGCAGTCACTACCTGTTTTCTACAAGGATCCTCAGAGCAATACACGCAAAGACTAGTTGGCATTTACATTGCTGCTTGCCAGGAGGGGCTCCAAGTTTGGTTTGACTTGAGTCTTGACTGTCACTCTGCTGGTTTGTCTCGAAAGATTGTGTACATCCAGGGCACATACCCGGCTGCTCTTCATCTGTAAAACATGAAAATACAAAAGTAACTGAGATTTTTTACCTTCCCTGTATTTCCACAAGGAACTTAATGACAGATATGTCCATTGTTGCCTTAATTATGCTCCTCTGTTAGCTCATTTCTCTCCTTAACTCGTGTCTTCAAAATACTATAAAGCACTACACAAGTAATTATTATCAGTAATTAATGAAGGGCAGATAAAGAGCTTCCCAGACAGAAAAAAACTAAAGGAGTCCATCATCACCAAACCATTATTATATGAAATGTTAAAATGACTTATTAAGAAAAAGAAGACCAAAATATGAATAATAAATGGCAATAAATACATATCTATCAACAATTGAATCTAAAAATCCATAGATTCAATGCAAACCCTATTAAAATACCAAAGACATATTTCACAGACCTAGAACAAACACTTCAAAAATTTATATGAAACCAAGATCAACCCCAAATAGCCTCAGCAATCTTGAGAAAAAGGAACTAAATGGGAGGGGTCACAATACCTGATATCAAAGTATATTACAAGGCCACTGTAATCAAAACACTCTGGTACTGGCATAAGAACCGACACATAAATCAATGGAACGGAGTAGAGAGCACATAATTAAACCCGTGCTGATATGGTCAATTAATATTTGACAAAGGGGGCAGAAGCATACAATGGAGTAAAAATAGCCTCTTCAATAAATGGTGTTGAGAGAACTGGACAGGTACATGCAAAAAAAAAAAAATTTTAAATGAGACCACCAACTTACACCATACACCAGAATAAGCTCAAAGTGGATAAAAGACTTAAATATAAGTTGTGACACCATAGAGGTCCTTGAGAAAAAAAGAGGCAGTAAAATTTCAGACATCCTACGTAGCAATATTTTTGCTGATATATCTCCTAGGGCAAAGGAAATGAAGGAAGAACAAACAAATGGGACTACTAAAATTAAAAAGTGTCTGCAGAGCTAAAAAAAATTATCAAATGAAAAGGGAACCGGCCATATGGGAAAACATATTTGCCAATGATATTTTGGACAAGGGTTTGATCTCCAAAACATATAAAGAACTCATATGACTTAACACCAGGAAGACAAACAATCCAGTTAAAAAATGGACAAAGGAGACACTCCTCCAAGGAGGACATACAGAGGACCCAGAGATGTATGAAAAGATGCTCAACATCACTAGTCATCAGAGAGATGCAAATTAAAATCACAATGAGATATCACCTCACACCTGTCAGAATGGCCATCATAAATCAACAAACAACAAGTGCTGGTGAGGATGTGGAGAAAAGGGAACCCTAATGCACTGTTGGTGGGAATGCAGACTGGTGCAGCCACTGTGGAAAACAGTATGGAATTTCCTCAGAAAACTAAAAATAGAACTGCCTTTTGACCCAGCGATTCTGTTGGGATTATACCCTAAGAATGCAGAAACACCAATTCAAAAGAATTTATGCACCCCAATGCTCATAGCAGCACAATTTACAATAGCCAAGTGCTGGAAACAACCTAAGTGCCCATCAGTAAATGAGTGGATCAAAAAACTGTGGTACATTTACACAGTGGAATTCTATGCAGCAGAAAGAAAGAAGGAGCTCCTACCCTTCACAACAGCATGGATGGAACTGGGGAATATTATGCTAAGTGAAATAAGCCAGGTGGTGAAAGACAAATACCATACAATCTCAGCTATAAAAGGACCCTAATGAACAAAACAAACAAGCAAGCAAAATAGAACTAGAGGCATGGAAGCAAGTAACAGACTGACAGCAACCAGAAGGGAGGGGGATAAGGATAGAAAGAAGGGGAAGGGACAATAAGGTACATGTATGAATGACCCATGGACATGGACAACAGGGTGGGGATTGACTGTGGGAGTGGGTGGTAGGCTGGGTGGAGGAGAGAAAAGGGGGGGAATGGGAACCACTGTAATAGAATAACAATAAAATATTTTTTTAAAAAAACTAAGCAAACAAGAACAGGGACAAAATCATGATTACAGAGGCGTTTTGATGGTGGCCAGCTGGGAGGGGGGTGTAGGGGATTGGGTAAAGAAGTGAAGGGATTAAGAAGTACAAATATGTAGTTACAGAATAGCCATGGGGGTTTAAAGTACAGCATAGGAAATGGAGCAGCCAAAGAACTTGTACGCATGACCCATGGACATGAAAAACTGTGTGGGGGTTGCCTGAGAGAGTGGGGGGTAGAAGAGGCAAAGGGAGAAAAATCAGGACAACTGTAATAGCATAATCAATAAAACGTAATTTAAAAAAATAAAGTTTAAAATCTGATTTAAGATAATACCTCACTTTGAGTTCACTTTTGCTTCATAGTCCCTCCCTACTTCCACAGATAGGATCTAAGGCTCTTGTCTCCCCTCAGCCAACAGCAGAAACTAAAATGATCACTTACAGATGCCAGGCATAGGAGGAGGCAGTGGGGGCCAGTGAAGGAATTAAAAACACTGAGGGGTGTGGATGGGCCTAAGAAAGAGCATCCGGAAGAAGCTCTCTGCTCTCTCATCTGTTCTCTGCGTCTCAGGAATGAAAACCTTAAATCATGGATGGACCTCTGGGACAAAATGTTTCCCTTCACAAACCCATTACCTGACAAAATCAGTATTGGCTGGATTGTGTTCCTTGAAATTGAAGTAAAAGATTGATGAAATATGTGTGTTCCCTGGGCTTTTGTGTATAAGACTTCCTAGATGACAGACCTTTCAGCTGCAAGATTCCAGAGAATGCAACCATTGGCTCAGTAAGAACTAGTAAAATGACTAAACACACAGCCTAACACCCAGAAGAGAGTGATATTACCAAGCCAGAACAGAAAAGAGTTTCCAAAAGAAGGTAATGAATAATAGTGTGAAATACAACTCATTTCGAGACTTAATGAAAGGTAGTTTTAACAGATGGCTCTGGAAACCAGATTGCTATTGCTTGAAGCAAAGTGGATTCTACAGATGAAGATATTTGTTCAAGAAGTTAGTGAGATAATACATAGTTAGTTTGAAGATTAGGCAGAGTTAGCATTTTCTTTTTTCTTGTTTTGTTTGTTTCTTTCTGGATAAGGGAAAGTTTGCCCAGGAAGTGTTAAAGGGCAGTTGCCAAGGGAAGTGTAAAACTAGATTGGAGTCAGGAAAAATCAAATAACTTAGCATAATATATAAGCTGTGGTTTCTTTTCTTTTTTAAAAAAGATTTTATTTATTTTTAGAGAGAGGGGAAGGGGAGGAGAGAGGGAAACGTCAATGTGTGGTTGCCTCTCGTGCGCCCCCTACTGGGGAACTTTCCCACAAGACCCTTTGGTTCCTAAGCTGGTACTCTATCCACTAAGCCACACCAGCCAGGGCTAAACACTGGTTTATTTTGATGACTCCTTTGGCGGGGGGGAGGGGAGGATGGTGGAAGAAGAACATACGATAATTTGAGCTAGATTTTATGACGTGATTATACTTTTGATGTGGTTTTATGATGTCATGCATGAGACTAGGGTGCCACACTGTGGTCATTGTTAGTATAGCTTTTGTACTATCTCCTTTCCATATGGTTATATTTCTGGATAAAAATTACAACCATTTCCATGGTCCCTTTATTTTTTAGTTAACATGGCTCCCTATTTTAAGTTTCTTTTTTAGTAATACATAACATTAAAAAAGTAAGGCCAAATAAACAATAGAACATACCAACAGAAATTGGGCTAAAGTAGTAAGACTCAAAAAGTCGGTTACTAGAGCTAAGTACATAATTTTAAAATTTAGTTGAAAACTTTGTAATGATAAATGAGATAAACTTGTAAGTGGGTGAACTTTTAAATTATGTTATACTGTGTCTATGTTTAAAAAATATGACCTTTTAAAATAATAGAACTCATAGGATAGATTCAAGTAATATACTACATCAACATCATTCAAAGCACTGCTTTTTCATCACTCATTCTGATAGCACACATACTATAAAAATTCAAATACAGCTATGGAGGAGTTATCCAATCACATATATTCCATTCTTGCTCATTTCACTTGGCCCCTTTTAATATCTTTGTATTTGACTTTAACAACTAATAACTGCCTTAGTACTCCATCCAGGGCCATGGAGATGGGTCACTTGGTGGTACCACATAGTCCAGCAGTGAAATGGTGAATTTAGTCCATAATTACACACCACCTTACCAAATGCAGTCACACCTTACTCTCCCACGAAGCTTGTTCCTTGAGGACAATCACATATTTCTGTTGTGTCATCTATATAAGTACACCTTTAATTTAAAGTTAAATAGATGGAAGAAGGCTGCATTTCTAAAAATTATATAAAAACTATTTGATCAAATTAATATTTAAGATGGTATAAACTTATTTTTATGAACCAAAGCGAAAAGTATATCAATGAAAGAATTGCCTTTGATTGATTAATTCAATTACCTATTAGAAATATTGTTGAACATAAATTAAATTTCTCCCTAAAATATCAGTACCATATAGGGCACAGCTCTCGGGGGGGTAGAGAGAAACTTCTGTGCTGGCTGTTATTCTGTAGTAGTGACTGAGGAGATTAGCCATGCTCAGTATTGACAGACGGGTCAATGGACTTAAAAGACAAACATGAAATAAAGTCACGATTTAACAAGTTATCTGTTGAGTAAATTGCTAGTAATGAGTTGTTCTTTTGGAATCAGGGTTTATATATTACCGTATTTTTTAGACTATAAGATGCACTTCCCACCTCTCAAAATTTGGGAGGAAAATGGCGGTGCATTTTATAATCCGAATGTAGCTTACCTGGCTTACTGTCATGGGGGGGTCGGCAGTGGAGCGGGTTTTTTTCCCCCTATTTTCCTTCTCTAAAACCTAAGTATGTCTTATAGGCCAGTGCGTCTTATAGTCTGAAAATACAGTAATCTAGTTCTGTCACTTCTTGTTCTCTGCTTTAGTAAAAAAGAAAGTAAAAAAATGACTGAGGGTAGTTCACTCATCAAAACATTGCGATACTTTTTATCATACTGGACTTTCCACTCTTAGTTTGAACTTTGTGCTAGGACATGCTCAAAGTCGGCAGGGTAACTAAAAGAAAAGGGGAAGCATCCTCAGATTATATTCTCCTGGCTCCTGGAGAAGTTGGGGTTTCTCACTTACATAGTTTATACAGAACAATATGCTTTACTACTACACAGGAAGGATGTGTCTTTCATCTGATGGGTCACTTCAACCCAAACATTTCCTTTATATGACTTATTACCAATCTCACGGTGTTCCTGTTATCAAAGTTGTCAAGAGATAATAGGGCTTCTTCTGTCTTCCTCAACTCTGATGAGAATCATAAAGAATGAAAGATTAAGAAAATGCAAATGTAATTGCTTGATGACCCAGGAACTCCTTTGGGGGAGGATCTAAGAAGAACTTTCTGATTGGTCTGTAGAACCAAAGGAATCACTAAGTAGTGCCAGGGCAAGAGTGTATAAAGGAAAGACCCACATTACTAAACCATATCTAACTGAGGGTTAATTTAGCCCATAGAAAATTGACAAGAAGGGAAGATAAGATTTATGACATCAAATTCCCTTAGCAAAAATATTGGAACTGGAGAGCTGGAAGTTGTGGAGGGGGTCACTTGGAGAGGGATGGCACTTTTCATAGGAACTTGGAAGGGAATTTAAGAAAAAGCTGCCTCAATGGAAGGGAGTTAAGGAGTTAAAAAAGAAAGTTAATTTTCTTACACAGACATGAAGTTTGAATTTAATGATTTCCGTGAACTCAGGACTTGGTTTCCCCATTTATAACCTCGTTGACCTTGGGCGATCAAAGTGAAAGAGTTGAACTAAATGCTTTCTGGAGACATGTTTATCGTACAGGCTGAAAATCTGAACAGAGTTCTTAAGGATAGAAACTGCTATTTTATCAATTTTTTATGAAAAGTTAAAAAACAAAAAAGACTCGTATAAGTAGTGGGAAAGTGTTTGATTGAAAGAACAGACTTAATAAAGAAAACTTTCTTTTGAGTTCTAAAGAAAAGACGTAAGCATTCAGTGCTTGTGCCCTGAAGTCAGATGTGGTTTAATATCTGTCTTCATCACTTATGAGTTGTGAAATTTGGCCAACTAATTAACATCTCTAGGCCTCATTCTCTTTACTTATAAAAGAGAGAGAATATTAACTAACTCATAACATTTTGTGAGAATTAAGAGAGATGACACAAATAAAGTGCTTTTCCCAGCGTATTGTAAATGTTCAATAAATATGAGCTCTGTCCGGAAAAAGTCCAGCCATTGTTAATATAATGAGAACAGTTTGTGCAACATCAGTGTAACCTGGCAGCCAAGGAGAGTGGACTGGAATGTGCGTGCGTGAACAAAGATGACTTCACTGTACCAGTCAGTGGGGGCAGCAGATGTCACTGAGTGAGCATGTGCACTGCGTGGCCATCACATTCAAAATGACTGAGTGAGGAGAGCAATGAATCTGCATCAAGTTTTTCATTAAGCTTGAAAATTCTTTCATGGAAACTATTCAGATGGTTCAGAAGGCTTTTAGGGATGATGCAAGGAATGCAGTGCAAATAAAATTGTGGCACAAATGCTTCAAAGATGGTCAAGAACGTTGAAAGAGATCCACGTTCTGGAATGCCTGCAACAAGCAGAACACCTGAGAATGTTGAATGTGTACGGGCTGCAATCAGCAAAGATCAACAACTGACAGTGCGAGAGCTAGGAGCTGATCCGGGGATTCCAAAAACCACTCGTCTGAGGCTGTGATGCAGGATCCTGGCACGAAACATGTCATGGCAAAATTTGTCCTACAGCTTCTGCTCCCAGAGCAGAAGGAAGATTGTGCTGCAGGTGCTAATGACTTGATTCAAACCACTACCAGTGACCAGATTTCCTCAAGAAGGTCATAACTGGAGGTGAATCGTGGGTCTACAGCTGTGATCTGGACACGAAGGCCCAGTCATCCCAATGGAAGTTGCCTGGTTCTCCACGCCCAAAGAAGGCACCGTAAAGTCACAGCAAGATCAAGACCATGTTAACTGTGATTTTTGATTGGGAAGAAGTTGTCCATCACCAGTATGCCCCTCCACACCAAACAATTAGTAATGAGTACTGCCTCAATGTTCTTTGTTGGTTGAGATACACAACAAGACGAAAATGGCCGTAGCTATGGGCAACTGGTGATTGGCAGATTCATCACAACAACGTGCCCTCTCATTATGTCTTGTGCAGAGGTTTTTGGCCAAACATCAAGTCACCCAGGTGAGTCAGATGCCCTACTACCCAGACTTGGTGCCCTGTGACTTCTGGCTTTTCCCAAAACCAAAATCACCTTTGAAAGGGAAGAGATTTCAGACCATCGATGGGATTCAGGAAAATAACAACAGGGCAGCTATAGGCGATTGGGAGAACTGTGTGAGGTCCCAAGGTGCCTACATTGAAGGGGTCTGAGGCATCATTGCCCTGTGTTTCCTGTATCTTGTATATTCTTCAATAAATGTCTCTATTCTTCATAATACTTTCTGGACAGACCTAGTATTAATAATGAGGAAGATGATGATCATGATGTTCCTAGGATGCGCAAATTCTTCCTTTTGGGTGTGTAAGGCTGGATGAAAGAGGGTTACCTCCCATCTACGGACAGGTATGTGTGGAATGGGTGGGAAAGGGAAGTGCTGAGTAGGTCAGAAAGCTGAAGAGAAAGCTCAAACAAGAGATGGAAGTCAAGGCAGTGGGGACAATGTGTTGTGTAGCCCAGGGGTGGGCAGAGAGGAATCAGAACTAACATGGAAAAGAGCTAATGTTTCAGCCAACTGTCTTTTTATTTCTGTCTTTTATATGAGTTAAGGGAAGAAATTGGACAACAAATGGGGTAGTCTGTGTGGAGAAGGGGGCTGAGAGCACTAACGTATTAGGTGTGAGAGGGATGGCTGGTGGGGGGGCACAGGGGCACACTGCAGGGGTGAGCAGGGCCACTCTAGGGAGCAGTGGCCAGCTGAACACGGTGGCATCTTTACAAGTAACACAGAAGTAGTCTTACCACTAACAGAGCAACAGTCATTACAAATGGGGGCCAATTGCACATTGTGGTTCCACCACCGTCTTCCCTTAAATCCTGCATTCTTATACTGATGTGGCCCTTTAGGTGAATTTCTGCAGATATCTTAACACTTAATCCAAATATCTGTTTCAATGTTTCCCTATTCTTTATTGTTTTAAATGGTACCTTCTACTGAGCATTCACATGCGGCATGAACTGTGCCAAACACTTTATAAGCCTATCTTATTCAATCCCCACAAAAATCTATTATTATTATGATTATCATTCCCATTTTGCAAATGAATTAAAGTCTTCTCCAAGGATCAGTAGGGTTCATACTCAGGCAGACTGATTTCAAAATTCCCAACTTCTTAGCTCAGGTTTCGATTATGACGGGTATTTGAATTACTTAACAAAGGGTATAAAACAAGCTGGAAGAGGAGAGAAGGAAAGACAATTGGCATTAATTAAGCAGCTGTTACAAACAAGGCTCTGCAATCTCCTTCAATCATTGCTAAGAACACAAAAGCTGGGTGGAATTTTCCCCATTTCATGGGCGAGGAACCGAAGCTCAGAGCTGACCGGAGGTATATCGTGGCAATCCACTGCAGGAAAAGAAAACCACCCAGGCTATCTACGGCTTGGTAAACTTCAGCAAGTGCCTTTAGCTACAAGAGGTCTGATTTCCACAGGTTTTTATGGGATTGGAGTCTTCTACTTCAAATCCGAACCCTCAGAGTTGCATCTCCTAAAATGCTACTACTCTTCAAGGTCTGCATCTAAGGTGCACATTTGAGAAAGGACAGAAGGCTTTATCCATGGACGCTCAAACGTGTGTGTGCCTTACATCCTGACTTCCACCGTCTGAGTTATGCTTACAAAATAGTATTAACAATGTCTATATGCATAAATACATGTCCCTCTGACATAATTAAAACCAGTTGTCTCCCACTAGATGTAGTTCTCTCATTTTCTCATTTAAAACCTGGATGCTTACTAGTCAACTTTATATGATCTACATTTGATCTTAAAATGATGAAGCTAAAATAGTACGAGAGAATATAATCCCCAAATTTTTAATTTTAAGATGAAGAAAATGAAGGAAAACCCAACGCGTTTTAATGACTTTTCCACATTCATATTACTCAACATGGGAAAAGAATTAGAACTAAAACTTGGGTCTCAGCTGCCAAGATTGCTTTTTTCTGTGTCACACTGTGTCTGACCGTGTGACACAGGTGTTTCTACAGATGACTTTGGCGGCCTTTTGCCCTACCTAAGTGCTTCCTTGAACTAAAGGCTTATAACTTTGATCTTTCATTTTAAAATGCCAAGTCTCCATCACAGTCCTCTGGGAACTGGCGTGTGTAAGGAAATAATCAGTGAACTGTTACCTGTTTCTGGACTTTGAACTGAGTCCCAAACCTGAGAACGAAGAGATGAAGTCACAGCAATACCATCCCTATTTTTTTTACTGTCAGGTTATTCACGAATGATCGATAGCCTCATCCTCAGTGATGTGCAGTGCTCCCTCATTGCGAAGGTTTTCCAACTCAGGATTTAGAAAAGGCTTCTCATTCAGGTTCCCCTAGGTCGTTGAGATTGGCTGCAGAGAGAGCTCTGTCAGGAAAGGTGAAAGTGCAAAAAGCATAACACCAGGTGGAGCAGCAGGAGAGCCACTAACAGTCTCTGGGCTATCTGATATTCTTAATTCAGAGAGGCGTGTTCTGAAAGAACCCGGTGTCATTCAGACTTTACTGAGCCGAGGTCCGTGTTAGGTTTCTGACCCTCTGTAAAGGGGTAGATTAGCCTCGTTCGCCTTGCATTTTCATCACTTTGTGCTCAGACTGCGCAGGGCTTCTGCGAGTGAGTTCAAAGCCAACCACCATCTTCCTCCATCAGAACCAGAAAGCAAAGGGACTGTCATTATTTTTGCTGATTAACGAGATGTGCTGCTAAAAAAGGTTAGGATTTTGAGAGCAAATGCAATTCTCTTTATTTCAGCCAATATCCATTTAAATTAGATATGTTGAACTCCCCAATATGTGTTCCCAGTTTTTGTTGTTGTTTTAAAACAACTACTTAATCTAAAGGTCTAGAGTCTTATTCCTAGGAAGTTACAATTCTTCTTTGAATAAAAAAACTTAGCTTCAAAGACATGAAGGAACAATGTAGAGTACCTTGTGGTCTACTCTCTTGCTTCACAATGGTTATATTCCTTCACGCGGACTCAGATATATTAATTCAGCGTGATGACAGGTAAACACCTAGCTTTCTCACTTTTCTGTATTCCAGAATGAACAACCTTCATTATGGCACAATCCTCAGATTATTTATCTACCATCAATTCTTTACAACACCATTATGAGGTTTAATTTTAAAAACTGTGTGTACTGTTCACAATACATTTTAAACAGAACACAGCTTACTTTGATAGCCAAGGGATCTTTTGTTTTATTTTTTTTCTTTTTCTTTTTCACTGTGAAACCTGAATCAGCTTATCTGACCTAATAGCAGTGACTCTTTATATCTGGTGAGGGAGAGGGAGAGCCTGATGTTGGAGTGAAGTATTGGTTATTCAACAGAATAATAAAAACCTAGGGCAAAAGGGAAATGAAAATGGTTTTATCCGGATCACCTTGGCTCTAAGAATCAAGTTTGCTCAAAAACTTACACAAGTAAGAAGTGAAAAGGAGGCTGTCCTACTAATGCCGAGAATTCCCCCAATCCCTCTCCTGCTTTTGTTCCCCAGGTATGAGGAAAACTGTACTTTCCAGTCCTCTCGTCATTGGCTACAGCATGCAACCAATTCTAGGCAGCGAGCATGAGCAGAAGTGACATGCACCTTTGCTGGTTTCAGACGAGCAAAAAAAAGCCCGCCATGATTCATCAGGCGTGTGTGAGTCCTCGGATTCCATTTATGGAGGCATTAGGTCAAAGAAGCCAGAATCCCGGAGTAACTGCATAGAAGACAGAGAGGCATTCAGACTCACAGTGGCCTTTCTACTGAGTGGAGGGGCAGGGGTGGGGGTGGGGGTGGGGACAGGGGTAAACAAAGAGAAAAAGAAAACAAGAAAACTTCTTTTCTTGAGACACTAAGATTTGAAATTTGTTGCAGAATAAAACCAAGAATAAAAAAGTCCTTAAAAGAAAAATTTGAGAACTTAGAAACAAGACTGAACAAATATGAAGGAGAAAAGGATTATACCTGTACCTAATGGCTTTTAAATATTGGACTTAAAAATAAGAAAGACTTAATTGTTGATAGGCCAAGATTTATTTAATAGAGAATAAAGAGAAAGATTCCATGAAGTAGAATCATTTTGTCAGTAGTAGCTGGTTTCAGAAATTATTGAAAAGTGGCCTCTAAAAGTGTAATAGGAAATCATAAAGTCAGCAATTGGAAGCACACCAAAAGTGCTAGCCATAAAATAAAAAATGAAGACATATGCATTATATGACTTTGAGGAGGGCTTGTATCCAAAACTTAGAAAGAACCCTTTCAAGTTAATAAGTGAGAAAACCTCTACAATAATAGATAAAGCATTTGAATAGGCATTCACAAAACAGTAAATCCAGAAATGATGCTCAACCTCCTTTAGTCATCATGGAAATGCAATTAGAACAAATTAGATATGCTTGAGAAACAAAACAGAGGCTAGCTTAAAAAAAAAAAAAAAAGGAATAGTAGAGACCTAATCCAGTTTGTCAGGATAGGAGCTGGACTACAGCGATACTTCTGTTTCTCTTGAAGTTGTGCAACGTACTTGCAGCCTGAAAAATCCGGACACTAGAAGATAGTGTGCTTGGGGAAGGGAGCTTACAGAAGAAAGCACTGTTCCTCCCCGGCACCTGGGGGCATTGACTTCACTCCCCAAACATCAAGAGCCCAGTTCAAGAATAAGCTGACAAGACTGTTCTTCATCTTGATCTGGGAGGTAGTTACACAGTATATTCATACATAAAATTTCATCAGCTATAGAATGACCATCTATGCACTATACTGTATGCAAATTAGCCTCAATAAAGAAAGAACCTAATTAAAAGCATCAGAGAAGAGTGATTTTCCAGCTGAAGTGATCTTGAAGGCAAGAAGAAAAGTCTCTTTTGGGGGACAGGATTCATAGGCATGAAGAATTTCGCCATAGGAGGTAAAGGTCATGAAAGGTTTGGGGGTCCTGCTGGGGACACAGACCTGGTCTTCTGAAGCAGAAGACTTGACTGAAGGTTAAGGTCGCTTATACTTCCCTCCTACAAATTAGGGTGCCCTGCTTTAAAAGAATACTGTGAAAGAACTCATACTCTATTTAATATTGTGTTGCTAGGAACATGAGATTCAAAAAGAAAATAAAAATTCAGAGGTTTCTCATAAGCTAATAGGGAGACTTCCTTAAGTAAACTACAGACAGTGTTTATAAAAACTTAAAGAAGGCCTGGCTGGTGTGGCACAGTGGGTTGAGCGCTGGCCTGTGAACCGAAAGGTCACCGGTTCAATTCCCATTCAGGGTCCGTGCCTCAGTTGTGGGTCAGGTACCCAGCTGGGAATGTGTGAGAGGGAACGATGCTTCTCAAGCACATCAACGTTTCTCTCCTTCTCTTTCTTCCTCCCTTCCCCTTTCTCTAAAAAATAAATAAAATCTTAAAAAAATGAAAATTTAAAGAAGACAGAGAGTTTCACATTCCACCCTCTGATAGAGGTAAACATAAAATCACAATTAGCATCTTGAAGGTCATATTTTTTCTAGTTGTTTTTTAGCTCGCAATCTGTAGGCTGTGGGCATCTGGTAGAAATTTACTGATCATTTAAGTTGAAAGCAATTTTTCCTTTTTTTCTTTATTTTCCTACCTCTCTGGCTAATAGTAATGAGGGAATGTTATTTTTGTTCGTTAAATGGTATTGTTCAAGGTAAATCTTCCAAACTTAAGTATAGAAATCTTTTTGTAATACCCACTAATACCCTTTTTGCTCTTTGGAAATTTGGACACGTAAGACACCGGGTAGAAAGCAAGTGGGTATTTTTCACCATTGGAGATTCAAGGACTTACAATTACCCAAGTGAAAGATGGCTCAAGTTCAGCTATAATGAAAGGAAAACAGAATCTAACTAGATACCTGTATGCTTGGGTAAGATGAGCTGAAGATGAAATTAGAGAGCATTTTGGAATTTAGTTTTTTTTTTAATTTTAATTTACAAGGCATGGGAATGTCTTTGAAAAAGTAACAATAGGAGGCATTTTTCCTTTGGTGGTGTTTTTCACTGTAAACTTCGGGTTCATTCTGGAACTACAGGACTGTGGGTGTGCAGTGGCGGACTTCTGGGGACAGGGGCTTGTTTACCTTTCTCTGTATGCTGTTGTCCTCCTTCCCATGTTTCCAGTCCTTCCTCCCACTCTTCCTCCTCTCCGCCCACCTCCTTTTCTCCTCCCTCCCAGGACAGGAGCATTTGCTAATCTGCTTGATCAGAATCAAGAACAGTAGGATATGAACTAGGTGCTATTCAGGGGTAGGTTTGCTTTTTTCAGAGTCATAAGAGTACGCTCTCTCGTTCCTCTACCTCCTGAGAGTACACTCTCTTTCTGTTTCCTGGAGCAAATCCCAGCTTGGCTTGCTGCCTTGAGGCAGACTGATGGCTCTCTCTTCTGCCCACCATTTGGCCAGGTCAATAAGCAGGCAAGGGTCCCTCTTAGAGGCCTCCCTTAGACCTGCAGTTTATACCAGGTAGTCCTGCATCACCCAGTGCTTACTCAGGTAATTTCAAGTGTTATAAAGAAAACTTCCTGTACACACATTTAACTTACTGAAATACTGTGTATACCTTGATCATATACAATCAAGCTGAAAAGAGTCAATGTGTATTATTAACAAATCTAAGGAGATAATATGCAATTGATTCAAAGAATTTTTGAGATAAAAAAAAAAGAAGAGAAAGAGAAATGAATGGTTCGTGTGACCAGACGTGTGAGTCATGATTTACTTGTCAATATTCCTGAGAGACTGGAGAATTGACTAAGGGCACAAAACACACTAACAAAAGGTTACAAGACTGGCTATATAGTTATAAAAACAAAAACAGGTGCCAAGTGCTTTAACTTAGAGGCAGTTACAGGATTATCATGGGTAATTCCGTCAATACATGATTTTCCACCTTTTGTTCTGACTTTGGTTCTTAATTAACTTAGTACTAGATGTATCTCCACTGCAGTGTTTTCCTTAGTTGGGAACACTGAGGCAAAAACCTGAGTGGCAGGATTGTAGGTGACTTTCATCATCTAAAGCCAGCAAATCTCACTCTGTCTTCCAATAGTACTCCCTTAACAAGCTTCCCCGTCTCCATCTATTACACTGGCTTCAACTCCCACAACTCCATAGCATTACTCTGAGAAATGCACCCTTTCTCCCCACATGCCCTGAATGTTCTGCCCGGACAGGTGGCTTGTGATGCTTGGAAGAGTTAGTGACTGCTTGAACTATATACCTGGCTGCAGGTTATACTTGAGCTCACGAGGAGAGCTGCTTGTTAAGGGGTAAACCGTGAAGATACATCAGGTCAACAAACATCACTGAAACAAGCAAGAGGAACATCTCTGCTGTCCTTTCCCTGGATTGGAACTTGCTTAATTTTCCCTCAGTCCTATAATCAGAGGCAGAGTGACGCTCCTCTTTCATCTGTCTGCACAAAGACAGGCTATGTGGAGAATGGTTGATATTTTCTGTGGAGTTAGTTTTAAAGTAGCTTGAGGTCAGAGATCTCTATCTCTTTTGCTCGCTGACGTGCCCCAAATGCTTAGGAATGTGCCTAGGACATGGTAGGCAGTCAGGATATTGTGGAGAAACAGGGGGCTATTTCTTACTGATTCAATTGCAGGTAAAACATAGACTAATGTGACAAGTAATGAAAGAATTTTTGCAGTCAGCAATCCCTGATAAACACATAGGAAGTTTTTACCCTGGTGTGTCTTAGTCCATTTGGGCTACTGTAGAAAAATACCATAGACTGGGTAACATAGACAACAGAAATTTACTTGCCATAGTGCTGGAGGCTCAAAGTTCAAGATCAGGGTGTGTGCCAGCACGGGTGGGCGAGGGCCCTCTTCAGGGCTGTGGGTCACCAGTTTCTTGCGGTGTCCTCACATGGTGGAATAGTCCGGGAATCTCTGTGAGGTCTCTTTTATAAGAACACTAATTCTATTCATAAAGGCTCCTCACCTGTGACTTGAGCACCTCTCAAAGGTCCCACCGACTATAACCATTATCTTTGGCATTAGGATTTCAACATACAAATTTGGTGGGGGGGGGGGGCACAAACACTCAATCCACAGTCATTTCCCACTCTACTACTTACAAACCATGAACCCACTGACGCATATTTTCCACTTTAGTCATTTCCCCCACAGACCCTTGCGACACCACCACCAGTAGCAGCAGCAAAAACAACAGAAAACCTGCCCCACTCACAATGAAGCACCCGTCTCCAAAGACCTCAATGATTCTACCCGTCGGATTCTTTGTTTCCCTCACTTAAATAGTAACAAAAATGATAAAGCTTTGTTTTCAGTTATTTGGATAGAAGCCACGTTAATGCTGCCATAACATTTTAAGAAGCCATTGTTTTTCAGACAAGCCTGCAGGGAGATAAAATTCTGGTTATCATGATTGAACATGAGTATTTTTAAGTCTTTTGAGTAGTACATTACCAAATGATTTCTTGCTTTAAAGCCCTTAGTACAATAATCATTTCTTTAATATCTGTCTCTTCTTCTGACAGGTAAGCGCAAAGGGAGGTGGGAGTATCTTTCCTATTCAACACCATTTTCCTGACATATGGGGTGGGGCACAGGTAGGTTTACAGTTGTTCGTATGGAAAATAACATAATAATTAATAAATAATACAAGAATAAACTCTGTTTCTTGTACTCACAATGGTAAACCTACTTTGCCCTGCCCTGTATTTTGCATTGTCTAGAACCTCGGAAGCACCAGGTCAAGCTACCAGTGAAAATGGCTAGATAATACTTTTATATAGGAGTGCACGCGTGTGTTGTGTGTATTTAAACTTTTGTTAAGTTCTGCTGTTTTTTAACCTGTGACCTTATCTCTAAATTCCAAAGACCTTTAAAATTGGCCTTACATACAATAATATAATGTGGTGAAAGATGTTGGATATGAGTTCAGATTTAGCAATGATAATAATATTGCAATTACTATTAATTATGTGCACATTATGTGGTTGGAACTGTTCTAAGCTCTTTAGATCTAATCTTGACTCTAATATTTTGAGGGTAGTACTATAATTATAACATTGTGCAGGTGAGAAACTAAGAGAGGAGGCAATTAAATAATTTTCAAAAGTGACACACCAGTTGGCAATTGAGGTAAATTTGAACCTAGACTGGCTGGCTGTGCTTTTGTGCTTTTTACAGCAATACTGGTTAGGGCATTGAGTCTTTCTCTGTTGCATACTAATAGTTAATCCTCGTTAATCCTCAGACATGTTTTTTTCAACTCGAAATTATAATAATAATCTCAGACCATGGAGAAAATTTGGAGATATAATTTATGAATGTTTTGGAAAATGCAAGATGATATTAATTTATGTAGGCTTAGGATGACAATATTTATTCAATTCAATGTCTGTCTGATCAATGGATTGATCAGAGAATGCTGAATATAAATATTCTTTCATAAATGATATTGTTGATATATGTTTTACTGGAAATTGAGCCAATAATATATAGCTAGATATAAGGAAATGATTAATATGTGGGTATTGATCATTAATAAGTAGGTATTAGTAACAGAATGGGAAAATGACACAAACTTAATCTCAACAACTCCTTGAAAATGAATTTAAAAATAAGGGATAAGGACTTCAGGTTAAGATGGTGCTATAGGCAGACATGGCTCACCTCTCACAAAATTACATCAAAATTACAAATAAAATATAGAACAACCATCACTCAGAACCATCAGAAATTGAGCTGAATGGGAAGTCTGACAACTATGGAATTAAAGAACCCACATCCATCTAGACTGGTAGGAGAGGTGCATATGCAAGACAGGCTAGTCCCACAACCACATAGAGTGGAAAAAAACCAGGAGGGATATCTCAGGAGTGAGGGGTCCCAGGACCCCCAGCTGAGGGTTCCAGCGCCGGGAAGATAAGTCTCCACAATTTCTGGCTGCAAAAACTGGCAGGGATGGAGACTGTGGAAGAAACTGTTGGAATTGCAAGCAGTTCCTCTTAAAGAACCCACACACAAACTTACTCAGACTCACTCCTCTGAGCTCCAGCTCCAGGGTAGCAGCTTGAAAAGCACCAGCGGCATACAGGGAGGAACTGAAGTGTCTGGTGGCAAGGCAAGCAGAGGATGTCCCTTTTCTGAATCCTGCCCCCACAGAGCCACTCAGCCACAGAGCTAGCAGGCTAGTGCCATATCTGACACTCCATCTACCTGGCTAACACTGTTTATTTATTCTGCTCTGGAAATCCACTGAGATTTGTTCCACCAAACTTATGGGCCCACCCAAACTGCTTTTCTGCATAAATGGCTGGTCTCAGCTCATGCTCCACAACTTCCTAAATCCTCTCAAATAAGCAACAGCCAGCCTCAGTGAGCTCCCAGCACCCCCATACCTCTTGCTAAGTGGCCCCAGGCCAGGCACTAGCAGCAGCCAACCTACCTGCACAGCTTGGCTCTGCCTGGAAATCTCTGAGACAGCACAAGTAGCAGCCATCTCACATTGCTTTATAGTTTAGGCTGAGTCGCCCCAGGCAAAACACAGGTTGGAGCTGAACTTGGCCTGCACCAGCCGGGAAACTCCAGAGCCTGTGCACCCAGTGAATAGCTACAGACCACATCAGAGCACCACCACCCTGCCCCTGCACAGCTGATCCTTATGGAGGGCCAAGGTTGGTGGTAAGTGGTCACAGTCAGTCCTTGCAGCTGACTGGCCTGAGTAAATCCCTCCCATTGCCCTGCCAACAGCAATCAAGGCTCAACTACAAGAAGAGGGTGTACTCAGCCCACCAGAAGGACACACCTTGAGTACCCAGCTTGGGTGATAGGGGAGGCTGTGCCACTGGACCCTATAAGACATCTACTACATTAGAACACTTTACCAAGACATGGAGTCAAAGCACCTCTACCCAATGCATAGAAACAAACACAGGGAGGCAGCTAAAATGAGGAGACAAATAAACATGGCCCAAATGAAAGAACAGATCAAAACTCCAGAAAAAGAGCTACATGGAATGGAGATAAGCAATCTATAAAATGCAGGGTTTAAAACACTGGTTATAAGGATGCCCAAGGAACTTAGTGAGGACCTCAGCAGCATAAAAATGATCCAGTCATAAATGAAGGTTGCAGTAATTGAAATAAAGAACAATTTACAGAGAAACAGCAGTAGAGTGGATGAAGCCAAAAATCAAATCAGTGATTTGGAAAATAAGGAAGCAAATAATAACCAATCAGAACAACAAAAGGAAAAAAGAATTTAAAAAAACCAAGGACAGTATAAGTAGCCTCTTGACAACTTCAAGTGGTCTAACATTTGCACCATAGGAGTGCCAGAAGAATAAGAGAAAGAGTAAGAAATTGGAAATCTATTTGAAAAAAATGATGAAAGAAAACTTCCTTAATTTGGTGAAGAAAAGAGACATGCAAGTCCAGGAAGCACAGAGAGACCCAGTTATGACAGATGCCAAGAGGCCTATTCCAAGAGGCATCATAAATAAAATGTTAGAGATTAAAGATAAAGAGGGAATCTTAGAAGCAGAAAGAGAAAAGAAGTTAGTTGCCTACAGGGCAGATCCCATAAGACTGTCAGCTGATTTCTCAAAAGAAACTTTGAAGGCAAGAAGGGGATAGAAAGAAGTATTCAAAGTCATGAAAGGCAAGAACCTACATCCAAGACTATTCTATCCAGCAAAGCTATTATTTAGAATGGAAGGGCAGATAGTGCTTCCCAGATAAGGTAAAAGTAAAGGAATTCATCATCACCAAGCCTGTATTATATGAAATGTTAAAGGGACTTTTCTAAGAAAAAGAAGATCAAAACTATGAAAAGTAAGATGACAACAAACTCACAACTATCAACAATTGAACCTGAAAATAAACCAAAAAACCAAAACCAAAAACAAACTAAGCAAGCAACTAGAAAAGGAACAGATTCACAGAAATGGAGATCACATGGAAGGTTATCAGCAGGGAGGGCAAGGGGGAGGATGAGAGAAAAGGTACAGGGAATAAGAAGCATAGTTTGTAGGCTATAGATAGATAGGGGGAGGTTAAGAACAGTATAGGAAATGGAGAAACCAAAGAACTTATATGTACGACCCATGGACACGAACTAAGGAGGGGAATGCTGGAGGGAATGGAGGTATCAGGAAGAGGGGGATAAAGAAGAGGCAAAAATAGGACAACTAGAGTAGCATAATCAATAAAATATACTTGAAAAAAGAAATATTCAAAGTCATGAAAAGCAGGGACCTACAGCCAACATTGCTCCACCCAGCAAAGCCATCGTTTAGAATTGAAGGGCAGATAAAGAGCTTCCCAGACAAGAGAAAACTGAAGGAGTTCATCATCACCAAGCCATTATTATATGAAATGTTCAAGGGACTTATTTAAGAAAAAGAAGAATATCAAAACTATGAACAATAAAATGGCAATAAATACATATCTATCAACAACTGAATCTAAAAAACAAACTAAGCAAACAAAAGAACAGAGACAGAATCATGGATGCGGACAGTGTTTCCATGGTTGCCAGATGGGAGAGGGGGGTGGGGGAATGGGTGAAGAGGTGAGGGGATTACGAAATACAAATAGGTAGTTACAGAATACTCACAGGGATGCAAAGTACAGTACAGGAGATGGAGCAGCCAAAGAACTTACATTCATGACCCATGGATGTGAACAATGGTGTGGGGATGGCCTGGGGGGGGGGCGTGCTGGGTGGAGTGGGGGAAGGGGGAAAAATTGGGACAACTGTAGTAGCATAATCAATTAAATATAATAAAAAATAAAAATATGGGATAAAACCTGAATCATACTGGGAAAAAAAAAGAAAGAATATCATTAGAATATGGAAAATGTTTATATATGTCTTAAAGACAGAAACATGACAGGATTAACTTGAGAGAGGAAATTTGGCTCAAAGATAGACACCACAGAAAACGTGAGATTAGTTCTTAAGACTCTCTGACTCATAATTAATGAAAATGAAGAGGTATAGGGAGCCAAGAACAATCATTAGGGTGACTGCTTAGAGTGGAATGTAAAGCAGTCAGGCAGGCTGGCCCTGCCTCCACACCTAGAGAAACACAAACATATTCTCTCCCTCTCTCTCTCTCTCTCTCTCTCTCTCTCTCTCTCTCACACACACACACACACACACACACACACAGAGTCAAGCAGTAAACACTTCACACCTGCTTCCAGACCAGAGAAGTCAGCATGAATAATAAATGGCTCACAGAGGCACTGCAGGGTCCCACGGGGCTGGCACCACCCAAAAGGAGTGGAAAATCCTCACGAGAACGACAGTGAGACTCCATAGACCGTCTCCCCTCCAACAGTAAACTTAGAAAGTGTCCACAGTCAGGGAAACAGGAAATCTCAAAGGTAAGTATCAGCCTGCACTCAAGACTAATAAAATATACAAAGAAAAACATTCATTAGAGAGAGTCACCAAATAAAACAGCAATAAGAAAAAATAAATAAACAATAGAAGGCACAGATATTAAAAAGAAAACAAGGATAGGTGAGAAGCTAGTTGTGTCACTTTTGAAAATTACTTAATTGTCCCATCCCTGAGTTTCTCATCTGCACAATGTTATTAATTATAGCACTGCCCTCAAAATATCGTAGTGAAGATTACATTTAAGGAGCTCAGAACTTGCAAAATAAGTCAAGTGACAGACTATTCAAATTCATAAACAAGTTCACAAGGTAAATTACTAAAAAAAATTAAAATAATGCCTGGCACATAATAATAATAATAAGTACTATGTAAGCCTTAGCTATTTATACAGCAATGATAGATAGAAAATGAAAGTTAAAAACAGTTTACAAACCCTCCGTGTAAGAGCTTTGAAAGAAAAACAAATGTTACTGAAGGACATAACAAAGATGTAAATAAGTGGAATGATAAACCATGTTTAAGAAGAAGGACAAATATTAAGTAAAGGTATTGGGTTTTCCTAAATTGTTAGATGAAATCCCCAAACCAAAATCATAACAGAATTGTTCTGTGAAATTCACAAATTGATTCTAAATTGTATCTAAAGGATTGAGTAAGTGACCATTGAGCCCACCAAGGACAGCCATCCCAATTCAAATGACTGAGAATTCTGGATGCAACTTGGAAAAAATACTATTCAATGCATGGCTGAACTAGCAAAAATCAAGGAATATGCTTAGAGATTTAACAAAATAAAGTAAAACCAAAAATGCAGGGAGGAAAGTAAAGCTTGAAATCGGCGCTTTCCCTAAGGGAATCTGCTGAGCTGGGATAATCCTGAGCTTCCGTTTTATAGCCCACGAGGAAAAAAGGCAGACACAAAAATGAGTATTCCCTCACGTTCACTAGTAAGGAGTCTTCAGTGAGGTTGGAGACTAATGAATGGAAACCTCCACCCCCCACCCCCACACATGCCTGGAGTACAAGAAGGCTATGCTTTCACTGTCAGGGTGAACTACAGACAAATTTGAAAAGAAAAAAAATAAAAACCTCTCCTTGGAAAACAGAAGAAAAAATTCCAACCCTGGAAATAAGGCAAGAGAGAGGGAAAATGATCTCTGCTGAGAATTTATAACTACAAAGCAAACTTCAAATATGTTTGCAACATTTAATCCCCAAAATTTCAACCAGAGATTTTGTCTTAAAGCGATACCAATCAGTTGCTCCTAAGAAGTAACAAAGAAAACTTTAGTAAAGGAAAGCAACTTCAACACAGATCCCCCGGAATACCCATAGGTAAGTGGCGAGGAACTGGAAGTTATGGGGGAAACCACGTGTGCACATATTAGGAAAAAGGTTTGCCGTGAGTAAAAACCAGTAGAAACAAAAAAGCAACCTTCTGTTGCTACTTAAATAGACCATGCTTTTGTTTGGTTGTCATTGTTTTCTGCTTACTGAGAAAAATGGAAACATGACAGAGAAAGAAAGCAAAAGTAGGGACCCCATAATGGATCAGGAAACACATATTAATCATGTACGCACATATCGGGGTTCCAGTGCTCTTAAGACACAGTCTTTGCTTTCAGAGAGATCATAGTCTAGCTAAAAAAATAATGCCCATTAAAGTAACTCACAGAAGTCAGTGATATGAGCCCCAAAACAGGTAGCATGAGCCACCGTGGCTTGAAAGGCTCAGAAGTAGGTGGAATTTCAGTTTGCCTAAAAGCAATAGTATTTTGCAAATATCGGAGAAGTGGAGAGACAGTTCAGGAAGCAGGAAGAATACAGGAAGTTGGGAATGCCCGAGAAATCTTCAGCAAATAGGGACAGGCTACTGAACTACCACCTAACATGTCCACAAAAAAAGAATGACCAGAAAATGCTTCTAAGGGAAGAAAATTGGCAGCACGCAGGAAATAGACTAGAAGAGACTAGGGTCACATATAAATACAATGCGATAAAGCAAATTAATCAATCAATTAACTATGCCTATAAAATAAGTATATAATGAAAAATAACCAACAGTGAATTGTAAATACAAGTGTCTATTATCCAATTGTGTAAATGGGAAGTATGTTTAATTGGAAGTCAGGAGACCTAAATCCATATTATGGGGGATTCAGTTTTTATATTTGGAAACTGGGCAGGAGGGATGTCTATGATGGAGGGCGGATGAACTCATGATCTTACTCACGCTCTCAGCGCTCAGCCTGGCATGCAAACTTTGCAAACCAATGCTGAGAAGAGGGAGCCCACAAAGGCAACTGAAACCCACTGAAGAAACGGGAAGCCCTCTTTGAATGTCTCAGACTGAGTTTCATTCCCCAAGAAACCCACAAGGTGGCGATAACAGTGAAGTAAAAGTAAAGTCTGAGTTGGATTCCAAGAAACAGGCTCCTTCAAAGAGTAAGGTTCAGAGGTTTGTCTTCCCCTGCTTTCACGAGGTCACTGAGGCCAGAGTAGCTGGGAGAACACTGCTTGTGCACACAGCGGCGGGCGAGGACAGGCCCCCACAGGAGGACCAGCTGTGGCCTAGACCCTTTGCAACCCTCACAGTCATGAGAAGGAGACGTTGCCATCCTCATTCTCACTTTACAGAAGAAAGTAGGAACACAGAAAATCAAGTACCGTATTTTTCGGACTATAAGACACACCCCCCCAATTTGGGAGGAAATGGGGGTGCGTCTTATAGTCCGAATATAGCTTACCTGGCGCGCTGGGGCGAGGGGCAGGGAGCGGGGAAGGAGGGGTGGCGGCAGTGGAGCAGGGTCACAGGAGGTAGGAGCAGGGTCCACGCTGCAGGAAGCCGGAGGCGGCAGAAGGTGTCCCTCCTCCCATGGGAAGCAAGGGAGGCAGGAGTGGAGTCCCGGCTGCGAAATACTGTAGTGCTAGGAGGAGGGTACATGCAGGCGCATTAGGAGAAGAAAGCCAGCGGCGCCCATTCGTGCCTCCGTCACGTGACTGGTATGTCCCCCATTAACATTAACGTAGGCAAATTCCACTGCAGGGTTATCTGTCCATGTGGCCCTGCAGCTGTTGCAAAACTACAACTCCCATCATGCTTGGACAGGTTGGGATGATGCGAGCTGTAATTTGGCAACGGCTGCAGAGACACACAGGTTGTAATTTGTGCAACACTGCTGTCCCCATACAAGAGTGTTGCACAATCTGTGGCCCTCCAGCAGCAGATCCTCCCCCAAAAGAGTGTCAGCAGCAGATCCCCCCATAGCAGTGCATCGTCCACTGATGTTCTCAGCTACAGTGCCCCCATAACTATGAAGGACACAGTGCTGATAGTTCCATCATTACTGTATTTTGTTGTAGAAAGATACTCCTGCTGAATCTCCCATAATTGTGGAAAGATATCAAAGCAGAAAAGGATTTCTGCTTTAAAGGATGTTATTATATATTTTACCACATTTTTTGCTTCAAATTTTTTTCCCTATTTTCCTCCTCTAAAACCTAAGCCTGTGTTATGGTCCAGTGCATCTTATAGTCCGAAAAATATGGTAAATTATGCATGGTAAGAGAAATAGTAAGCAATAGAGCCAGAATTCAAAACTTAGTGCCTCTGGTCAGTGTCTTCTCTCTCCTCACCACATTTGCTAGGGACTAGGAAGAAAACCCATTTGATTAATGCAAAGAGACCTTCCCTCCTAAGCTCCCTCCTCACTGATACAGAAATCAGACGTTTGCTATTTTCTCTATAACTGAAGGGATGCTTAAAAGATTTAATTTATTTTTAGCATGGGGCAATATAAATAACTTTCCTAGACACTATTAAATAGTGGTTTGGTCACTAGTAGCAATGTCAATTTTAAGATTTATTTCAGGGTCACTCATTTCTTTCCTGCCATTTCAATGAAGCAGGAACATTTCTTCATTGGTTGTCATCTTAATCAAGGCACTTTATTTTGAATGAAATAACATAATTTCATTCAAACTTGGTTAAAGAAAAAAAAGGGATGGTTTCTTGATGCAATAAAAATTCATTTTGAAGAACCCAAAGACAAGAAGTTCTTTTGGGTGATGCAGAAAATTAGAATAAAGAGCGTGGAAACCTTTAGGAATTATGGCAATTGCTCATGCTTATTCGCTCTTTGTATGTTCTCTAGTCCAGGGTTTTCTTGGTGTGTCTGGGCCTCTTGCCTCTTCCAAAAACTGGTTTTCTTCTCTAGACCCCGCAGCTCCTGAATTCACACATGCCCTGCTACCGTGACCAGGGGAGACTGGCTCACGCCTTTACATTCAGATTCCTAACCTCTGAGAGAAAGAGTCCCCCGTGGTCTGGCTACAGCCAAAGAGTAACTAAGCACAAACAAGGGTGACAGTTTTCAAAGAAGGATGTTCTGAGCCAGTAGACAACCCAGAAAACGTATGTTGTGACTGGCTAAATATCTTTCTGGGCAATTAGACAAGACCTTAGGAGGCCATCAGGATGAAATTCTAAGCCACCGGGCAAGTCCACATTTCCCCCTATGTTGCTGGTGAGAACTGTCAAACCGTAATTTGGGACAAAGATTTTGATAATTTTTTTCAGAGTAAAGTTAGGCCAAAATTAGAAAATTTTGGATTTATATTTACCAGACCTACATCTCAGCTTATTTATTTTAATATAAATTATACAAACAAAAATCTGCCTTAATGACAAGTCAAGCAGCAACACCCCTCAAATCACAAAAGATTGGTCATGAACCCGCAACACTATATACGATGATGCACTACAGACCTGTACACCCAAAACCTATATAATTTTATTAACCAATGTGAACCCAACACATTCAATTAAAACTTAAATCACAAAATACTAATTTAAACTTGACATACAGAAGGACTGTTGACTAAGGCTGGAGTCGCTGAAACAGGTTATCATTTGCGGTGGACACTTCTCTCCTGGAAATCAGCTGTTAAATAATAAAGCAGATCTAGCAAAGAGATGTTTAATATCCCGATTAGCACCAGGTCAGTGAATTTTTTTAGTGACATTCTTCAGTGGTTACAATGAACACTTTATTCTATTTAGCAAAAGAGAAGTGTAAAAGTTACCACCATATTATAAATGTAAGCACTATCAAAAGCCTGAGTTACAGGCCACTTAAACCCTCCATCAGTGATTTTCAAACTCTAGTGCCCTTCAGAATTGCCTGAACGTCTTGTTAAAACACACAAATTGATGCCTGCCCCATGCTTTTGCCATCGCTCCCCTCAGGGTTCTGATTCTGTAGGTCTGGCTGGGGTCTAATAAATTGCAATTTGCACGTCTAACAAGTTCCCAGATGGCCCAGTGCTGCTGGTCTGGGGGTGGCACTTTGAAACCTCCTACTCTAAACCAACCCTTCCTTCCTTCCTTCCTTCCTTCCTTCCTTCCTTCCTTCCTTCCTTCCTTTCCTTCCTCTCTTTTGTTTCTGTGCTCACTTCAACAAGTTCAGTGGTGTACTGTGTCAAGCGTCCATCCAGTCAAACAGCGTGGTTTAGGGGCTCGGGTGACTATAAAAGGCAAAGGGAGGATTTTCCTTGATGATGCGCTTGTGTTACAGCTAACAGAGAGGCTGGAGAGCTTGTGTGGGATCGGGAATTAAATACAAGTCTGTATTTAGCATCTCAACTGGTGATCATCATACTGCTCTCTTGACAGTTTGTGGTATAAAGTTTTTTCACAAAATTCACACTTGTCTGTGCAAAAGGCCTACATAATGTAGAGTGTGGCTTAAAATAGGTGCAAACGTTCAGATCCCTGAAGCTTACCAATTTTTCTTTTATTTTTAAGCTTTATTGAGGTATAACTGATGAGTAAAATATAAGATATTTAAAGTGTACATTGTGATAATTTTAAATAAGTATACTTTGTGAGAGATTTCTCCCATCTAGTTAGTTAATATATTCATCATCCCCATATCCATCACTTATTTGTTTGTTGATTTATTGGTGAGGATATTTAGGTTCTACACTTTTAGCAAATTGCAGTCATACAATGTAGTGTTATAACTATAGTCACTATGTTATTTGATCCTCAAGCTTTACTCAGCTTACATACAGCTGAGAGTTTGTACCTTTTGCCAAACTCTCCCTACTTTCCCGGCCCCCAGCACTTGGCAACCACTTTTCTACTCTGGTTTCTTCCATTCTGTAAGTTGCCTTTTCATTCTGTTGATGATTTTTTTTTTTTCTGTGTAGAAGCTATTTAGTTTGATGTTATTTTGCCTTTGATTTTGGTGTAAAATCCAAGAAATCATTTCCAAGATCAATGTCAAGGAGCTCTGAGAACTCTGAGAACTGCCAAAAGCTGAGAACAGGGGCACAATTTTTAACCAGTATTTTCTGGGTTCACACAGAGTCATACCAAATGCACCAAAACCTGCAAGCAAACAAACAAACAGCAAAATGTTTCACTGGCTTACTTTTCAGGGTATATAAAGTCCAGCCATTGTTAACATAACAAGGATGGTTTGAGTGACATCGATGTAACCTCGCAGCCAAAGAGAGTGGACTGGAATGCACGTGTGTGAACAATGACGACTTTACTGTACTAGTCAGTGGGGGAAGTAGATGACATTGACTGATCATGTATACTGTGTGGCCATTGTATACAAAATGACTGAGCATGTTGAACAAATCTGCATCATATTTTGCATTAAGCTTGAACATTCCTCTATGGAAACTATTTGGATGATTCGGAAGGCTTTCTGGGATGATGCAATGAGTGAAGCACAAGTAAAAGTGTGGCACAAATGCTTCAAAGATGGTCGAGAATCTGTTGAAAGTAATCCATGTTCTGGAAGGCCAGCAACAAGCAGAACACCTGAGAATGTTGAATGTTTTCGGGCTGCAATCAACAAAGATTGGTGACTGACAGTGTGAGAACTAGAAGCTGATCTGCGGATTCCCAAAACTACTGTGTCTGAGACAAATGAGAGCTGCAGCTATGGACACTGGTGATTGGCAGCTTCATCACGACAATGCTCCTGCTCATGCATCATGCCTCATGCAGTTTTTTGGCAAAACATCAAATCACCCAGGTGCTCAGCCCCCTACAGCCCAGATTTAGCACCCTGCAACTTCCGGCTTTTCCCAAAACTAAAACCACCTTTGAAAGGAAAGAAATTTCAGAATGTTGATGAGATTCAGGAAAATATGACGAGGCAGCTGATGTCAATTTCAAAAAAAAAAAAGAAATAGATTTTGCAGAATATTTTGAACAGTGGAAGAGAGGCTGGGAGAACCGTGTAAGATCCCAAGGAGTGAGAGCCTACTTTGAAGGAGAATGAGGTGTCATTGTCCTATGTACTATGTTTCTTGTATCTTCTTCAATAAATGTCTCTATTTTTCATAGTACATGGCTGGGTACTTCCTGGACAGGCCATCTATCTATCTCTATCTATACACACATATACACACACATTCACATACATACACATTGTAAATGTATAACATATAAAAAGGCAGAAAAAGTAAAAAGCATGTTTTTAAAATCATTTTAACTTTTTATTAGCAAATAATTTCAAACCTACAGAAAAATTGGAACTTTGAGAATCATATGAAAATAATCCACATACCTTTTACCCAGATTTACTTATTAACATTTTACCCCATTTGCTCTGTTATTCTCTCTTTTTGCCTGACCTAGATGAGGGCAAGTTACTTCAATCATGGTCTTTTACACCTAATCTTTTCAGCGTATATTTCCTAACGACCATGATAATCTCCTACATACCCCCAGTACAGTTAACAACTTCAGTACATCTAACACTGATGTAATAATTTTATCTAATCTTTCTGATTTCCAGTTTTGTGAATGGAGCCAACAATGTTTTCATGGCATTTGTTTTTTCTCCTCCAGCACAAAGATCTAATCTGGTACTGGCGGCTTTTATTTGTCATGTCTTTGGCTTCTTTCAATTTGGAATATTTCCACAGCTTTTTTTGCCTCCTATAACATTGGCACTTTTAAAAAATAGTGTCTCCCTTCCTTTTAATACGTCATTCCTTATTTTGGGTTGTCTGATATTTCTTTATTATTAGATTCAGATAAGGCATTTGTAGCTAGAATACTATCTAGGTGATACTGTATCCTTCACAGGATGGCTCATCTAGAGACACAAGATATCCACCTGCCTCTCACTGGTGATATTAGTTCTGATCACTTGGTCAAGGTGTTCTTCATTCTCCACTGTATCATCACTATTTTTTTTTAAAGATAGATCTAACATTCCCATGACCCCCCTCCTTGGATTTGATTAATTTGCTAAGTACATTAAAGCACTCAGGAAAACAGTTTTCATACTAGGTTACCAGTTTATTACAAAGGATATTAAGGGATATGAATGAACAGCCAGATGAAGAGACACATAGAGCAAAGTCTGGAAGAGTCTCTGGCACAGAGGCATCTGTTCCCTTGGAGTTTGGAGTGCACCACCTTCCAGCATTTTTGCTCACCAAACCAGAGACTTTCCATACCCCATTTTTGGGAGGTTTCATGGAGGTGTCATTACATAGACATTATTGATTAAATCATTGGCCAATTGTTGATTGAACTCAATTTCCCCTCCTTCTTCCCCAGAGGTCAAGAGTGGGACTGACTACACTTTCTTCTCTTTGTGAATTATTTCACAAATAATTGTCACCAACCATCCTAACATTTTAGTGGCTCATGCAAGGACATTCTCTATTTCTCTGTCTCCTCCAGCCTCTGAGACTTGTGAACAGTGGAGCAGTGGGCAGCAGAAGCTCGACCCAGGATAACCCCCAAACCCTGTCTCTGTGAGGTTTGGAGAGAGGATCCTTTTTTTTTAAGTTACTGAAATTGTTTTATTTGTCCCTCCTCTTTTAATATATATCAAGTGCATGTACAGATAAAGGCAACAGGAAAATATTAATCCTTCTCCATCTCTCCAGACTCTGCTGAGAGCCTCCTCCTCACCTACCTTCACAACCAGTGATCGAAGCTCCCTCTAGAGACAGGTGACGGAGATACAGGTGGTGTTGCCAGAAGTTGGACTACCCACCCTGGGGCCTTCAGCTGATAAAAAACCAGCGATGGATCCAGAAAGGAGTCAGGAACATACAAGATGCAGCAGGAGTTGTGAATATCAGTCAGTCAGCTGGAGGGGAGAACCCACCAACAAAGGATCCACCAACAAGCAAAGCCCAAATACAATAAGAGAACACACACAAACAGAAGAAAGGGCAAGCCTAGAGCATCCAGATCAGAAGATCAAAGAGACTGCACCACTGAGTCCCACAGAACTCCTACCACAGAAGTCCACCCCACACAGACATGCAGGCAAAGCAGAGCATCCTGAGATTCAGAAACAAACAAACAAAAAGAGTCTCCTGAAATAGGGAGACAAAGAAAGAACCCCCAATCAAAAGGAATGGAGGAAACCCCAGAAAAAGAGCTAAATGAAACTGAGGCAAGCAATCTATGAGACATAGAATTAAAAAAAAAAAAAGTGCTTATAAGGAAGCTCAAGGAACTCAGTGACAACTACAAGGAACTGAGTGGGAACTACAGCAGCATGAAAAAATAAAATAGAAACTATGAACAAGAACCAGGAAGAAATGAAGAATATAATATTTGAAATTAAAAATACACTGGGAGGAATTACAAGCAAGTTGGATGAAGCAGAGGATCAATAAGAGAGCTGGGAGATGAGGTAGAAAGAAATAACCAGGCAGAGAAATAAAACAAAAAGAGACTAAAAAATACAAGGATAGTTTAAGGGAACATCAGAACAACATGAAATGTAAAAACATTTGCATCATAGGAATATCAGCAGGAGAAGAAAAGGAGCAAGGGATAGAAAACCTGTTTGAAAAAATAATGACAGAAAACTTTCCTAACTTGGAGAGGGGAAAAATCACTCAAGTTCAGGAAGCAGAGAGGGTCTCAATTAAGAAGAACCCAAAGTGGCCCACTCTAAGACACATCATAATTAAAATGACAGATCTTAATGATGAAGAGAGAATCTTAAAGGCAGCAAGTGAAAAACAGGAAGAAACATAAAACAGAGTTCCGATAAGGCTAGCAGCTGATTTCTCAACAGAAACATACAAGCCAGAAGGGAATGGCAAGAAATATTCCACGTAATGAAAAGCAAAGGCCTGCCACCAAGACTACTCTACCCAGGAAGGCTCTCAATTAAAATGGAGAGTGAGATAAGGAGCATCCCAGACAAAAGAAGACTACAGGAATATATCTCCACCAAATCAGCATTGCAGGAGATGCTAAGGAAACTGCTTTAAGAAGATGAAAGCATAGAATGAGAGAGAGAGGAACACAGCTACAAAGTGGAAAACTGGCAATGAATAAGTACCTATTAATAATAACCTTAAATCAAAAGACATAAGGTAGCTGAATGGATAAGAAAACATGACCCACATATATAGTCTACAAGAGACCTACCTCAGAACAAAAGACCTACACAGACTGAAAGTGAAGGGTTGGAAAGCAAATGGACAGAAAAAAAAAAGCTGGGGTAGCAATATTTATATCAGACAAAATAGATTTCAAAATAAAGGCCATAAAAAGAGACAAAGAAGGATATTTCATAATACTGAAGGGTGGAATTCATCAAGAAGATATAAACATTGTACACATATATGCACCCAACATAGGAGCACCCAAATATATAAGGAAAATCTAGGTGGACTTCAAGGAAGAGATAGACACAACACACTTACAGTAGGGGATGTTAACACCCTACTGTCAACAATGGATCGATCTTCCAAACAAAGAATCAACAAGGGTATTGCGGCACTGAACAACATGCTAGACTGAGTGGACTTAACTGATATATACAGAACCTTTTTAAATGCTCATGGAACATTTTCAAAGATAGACTACATGATCGGTAACAAAATAAGCCTCAACAAATTCAAGAACATTTAAATCATATCAAGCATTTTCTCAGATCAAAACCAACCTCAAGGAAAAACAAAACAAAACAAAACAAAACAGAAACAAACAAACAAAAAAAACAACCTCAAGGAAAAAACTCAAAAACAATCAAATCCATTAAGACAGAATAACATGTTATTAAACAATGAATGGATTAAAAATGAGATCAAGGAAGAAATCAAAATGTTTCTGGAAACAAATGAAAATGAACACACAACAACCAAGAACCTATGGGACACAGGGAAGGCAGTCCTGAGAGGGAAGTTCATACCAGTACAGGCTTAAACTTTTTTAAAAATAGAAAACTTTCAAATAAACAACCTAATGCCACATCTACAAGAACTAGAGGAACAACAACAAAAAAAGTCCAGAGCAAGTACAAGGAAGGAAATCATCAAGATCCGAGCAGAATGAAATGACATAGAGGCTAAAAGAACAATCCAAAGAATCCATAAACCCAGGAGGTGGTTCTTTGAAAAGATAACAAAATCGACAAGCCTTTAACCAGTCTTATAAAGACAAAAAGAGAGAGGACCCAAATAAATAAAATCAGAAATGGAAGGGGAATAATTACAACTGATACCAGAGAAATACAAAGGATTGTGAGATATAACAACTAACAACTATATGCCAAGAAATTTTAAAATCTGGGTGGAATGGACAAATTTGTAGATACATATAATTCCTCCAGAACTGAGTGAAGAAGAAGCAGAAAGCCTGAATAGACCGTAACAGCTAGTGAAATTGAAGCAGTAATAAAAAAAAACCCAGGTACACAAAAGCCATGGACTTGACAGTTTCACAGGAGAATTTTACCAAACATTTAGGGAAGAGCTAACCCCCACCCTTCTCAAACTATTCCAAAAAATCCAAAAAGAGGGAATGTAGGGAACCGGTCTACATGGCAGTGGTAAATGTAGCTCAGCCCTGGTTCAGAAAATCAATAGGCGTGAGGTGGCACACAGGAGCCAGAATGACAGATTGGCTTTCCCGTGGGGAATAGAGGCCTGTATTGTGCCTAGGCTGCTTTGAGGCTTTTCTTTGTTAAAACCCCCTCACCCTGAATTGAGGCAGCAAATGTTTACTGCATATCTTTAAAGTAACTTCCTAGAGTCTGTGCTAATACTCCCAAGGATGGAGTGTAACCAGTTCAACCGCTTTTCCCCTTGCATTTGCAACATCCTGTCCTGTGCATGATAAATGAGGACCATCCTTGATGTAATGTGCCCAGAAAAGGAACAAGGGTTGGGGTGCTCTCTCACTCAGAGAGTGGCCATGCCATCCCTTTTCTCCACAGGACTTCTGCAGTCCGTGTGAATTTGTTCGTCACATCCACAATGCCACAGAAACCACTGGTCGGAGTCTACATCAAGGGAAGACTTCCAAACTCTTTTTATGAGGCCAGCATTAACCTAATCCCCAAACCAGATAAAGGTACAACAAAGATAATCAACAGGCCAATATCGCTGATGAACACAGATGCTAAAATCCTCAACAAAATATTGGCAAACCAGATCCAGCAACACATTAAAAAGTGCATATACCATGATCAAGTAGGATTCATCCCAGGAATGCAAGGATGGTACAATATATGTAAAAAAAATAAATGTAATACATCACATAAACAAAATGAAAGACAAAACCACATAATCATACCCATTTATGATAAGAATGCTCAGCAGAGTTGGAGTAGAGGAAGCATACCTCAACATAATAAAGGCCATATATGAGAAACCTACAGCCAACATCATATTCAATGGGCAACAACTAAAAGCTTTCCCCCTAAGATCAGGAACAAGACAAGTGTGTCTGCTTCCACCACTTCTATTCAATATAGTATTGGAATTTCTAATACTACTTCTAAGTATTTCTAATACTTCAGCAATCATACAACAAAAGAAAATAAAAGGCATCCAAATTGGAAAGGAGGAAGTAAAACTGTCATTGTTTACAGATGACAAGATAGCGTACATACAAAACCCTATAGACTCCACCATACACCAAAAAACTACCTAATAAGTAAATTTGGCAAAACTGCAGGACACAAAGTCAATATTCAGAAATTGAAGCCATTTTTGTACACTAACAATGATATATCAGAAATGAGGAAAAAAATTCCCATTTACCATAGCAACAAGAAAACTATAATACCTAGGAATAAACTTAACCAAGGAGGTAAAAAACCTGTACTCAGAAAACTGCAGAACACTGAAGAAAGAAGTTAAGGAAGACACAAATAAATGGAAGTATATACCATGTTCGTGGAATGGAAGAATTAACATCATTAAAATGTCCATGCGAACCAAGGCAGTCTATGGATTCAACACAATCCCTATCAAAATACCAATGATATATTTTACAGATATAGAATAAATATTTCAAAAATCATATGGAACTATAAATGACCCTGAATAGCCTCAGCAACTCTAAGAAAGAAGAACAATGTAGGAGGGAACACAAAACCTGATATCAAACTATATTACAAGGCTACTATAATCAAAACAGTCTAGTGTGGGCATAAGAATAGTCACATAGACCAATGGAAGAGAAGAGAGCCCAGAAATAAACCCATGCTTCTATGGTTAATTAAATATTTGACAAAGGGGGCAGGAGTATAAAATGGAGTAAAAATAGCCTCTTCAACAAATGGTGTTGGGAGATCTGGACAGCTATATGCAAAAAAATGAAACTCAACCACCAACTTACACCATACACCAAAATAAACTCAAGATGGGTAAAAGACTTAAATGTAAGTTGTGACACCATAAAAGTCCTAGAGGAGATCATAGGCAGGAAAATCTCAGATATCCCACGTGGTAATATTTTTATGGATACATCCCCTAAGGCAAGGAATTTAAGGGAAAAAATAAACTAATGAGATTACATTACAAAGCTTCTGCACCACTAAAGAAACCATCATCAAGATGAAAAGGGACTGACCATATGGGAAAACATATTTGCCAATGACACCTCAGACAAGAGTTTGATCTCAAAAATATATAAAGAAATCATATAACTCAACACCAGGAAGACAGACAATCCAGTTAAAAAATGGGCAAAGGACCTGAACAGACACTTTTCCAATGATGACATACAGAGGGCCCAGGGACACATGAAAAGATGCTCAACATCACTAGCCATCAGAGAGATGCAAATTAAAACCACAATGAGATACCACTTCACCAGTCAGAATGGCCATCATTAACAGATCAACAAACAAGTGCTGGTGAGGTTGTGGAGAAAACAGAACACTAGCACATTGTTGGTGGAATGCATACTGGTGCAGCCACTGTGGAAAACAGTATGGAATTTCCTCAAAACACTAAAGATGGAACTGCCTTTTGATCCAGTGATTACACTACTGTGAATATACCCTAAGAATCTTAAAACACCTATTCAAAAGAACCTATGCACCCCAATATTCATAGCAGCATTATTTACAACAGCCAAGTGCTGGAAGCAGCCTAAGTGTCCATCAGCAAATGAGTGGATCAAAAGACTGTGGTACATTTACACAATGGAGTACTATGCAGCTCAAAGAAAGAAGGAGCTCAAGAGCTCACACCCTTCGAGACAGCATGGATGGAACTGGAGAGCATTGTGCTAAGTGAAATAAGCCAGATGAGGAAGGACAAATACCATGCAATCTCGCCTATATGTGGAACCTAATCAACAAAACAATCAGAAGAGCAAAACAGAACCAGAGACATGGAAATAAAGTACAAACTCACAGTAACCAGAGGGGAGGGGAAGGGGGATATGGGAAGGCACAAGTCAGGGAACATGTATAAAGGACTCATGGGCATGAACAGTGGAGTGGGGATTGATGGTGGGGGGTGGGGGTGGGTAGGGGAGAGCAATGGGGAAAAAGTAGGAAAACTGTAATTGAATAATAATTAAAAAAAAAAAGAGTGGGACTGAATGATCCAACACTATGATAACATGGTAGGATTCACTGGCAACCAGCTCCCCTCCTTAGGTTACCAATGAGCTTTTTAAAAGTCACCTCATTAACATAAACCTCAATGTGGTTGAAGGGGCTTGTTATGAAGAGCAAAAGACAGCTTCATTGCTCTTATTACTTAGGAAGTTGCAAGAGTTTTAGGAGCTGTGTGACAGGAATGGGGAGGAAAACCAAATATATATTTATTATTATAAATGACAACATCACAGCAATATTTTCTCCAACAGTTAAATATATTAGCTAAGCACAAGGGACATTTCCTGCCTGTCCCTTTCAGGAACTGGGCCCTCTTGGAAAAATGTCTTCCTCTCAAAATAGCCCCAAATCTTCACAGCAACAGAGCTGGGTGAGCGTCTGTATTAGCCTCAGATAACTTGAAGTATCAGATAATAAGGCAGCTGTGTGGGGTGTTAAAAGAAACTGAGGTGTATTAAAAAATTTGAGAGTTTATCTCAGCAAAAGTCCATTTGAATCAGGTAGAGCAGACCAGAAGGGGTTGGAAGTGCTGCTCCGACAGGGGCTAAGCAGGGCGTCCAACCCTTTGCTGTCTCTGGGCCGCGCTGGAAGAAGAAGAGTTGTCTTGGGCCACACATTAAATACACAAACACTAACCAAAACTGATGAGGAAAAAAAGGCGTTAAGTAAATTTACGAGTTTGTGTTGGGCCACATTCATAGCCATCCTGGGCCGCATGCAGCCCATGGGCCACAGGCTGGACACCTCTGAAAGGAAGACATTTACAGGGACGACGTGAAAGCAAAGCAAGGAAATTGACCTACTCTGTTGGAGAGTTTGGGCCAACTGAGTGAAAAGGACCCATTTTTCTGAACTTCACCTCCCTGCCATTGAAGGAAACAGCTTCTTCCTTTTCACCAGCTTCACTGTTTGGGAAAAGGTTGAAAGGAGTTGAATTCAGTCAGTTAAGGTTTGCACAGGGAAAGATGCTGATCCTTGCTCCTGCTCACACATGTGCTAAGTGAGTCAGCTGTACTCTTCTTCGGGACCTGAGGACAGGTTCTTGGTAATGAAGTCTCTAACCGTACTGTTATACAGGAGCTCCCCCTTATCTGTGGGGTACGTTCCAGGACCACCAGTGATTGCCTTAACCACAGATAGTACCCAACACTATACAGACTGTGTTTGTCCTATGTACACGTACCTATGAGAAAGTTTATCAGGCACAGTAAGTGATTAACAACAATAACTAATGATAAAAATAGAATAATTATAATAATATACTACAATAAAAGTTATGTGAATGTGGTTTCTCTCTTTCTCTGGTAGATGGGACATGCTGGACGAAGGGATGATTCACAGGCTGGGTGGGACAAAGTGGGTTGGTGGAAAATTTCATCATGCTACCCAGAACGTCATGCCATGTATACTGATGAATTGTTTGTTTCTGGAATCTTCCATTTAATAATTACAGACTGCAGTTAACTGCAGGGTAACTGAGTGTGGAAAGCAAAATGGCAGGTAATGGAGAACTACTGTAGAGTCAGCTTTTCCTAACTCTGGCAACAGTTGGGAGTCCTACCTACCATATTCTCTCATCTAAGCCCCTGGAACCAGCCCCCCAGTCCCTTCCACCATGGCCACAGTCATAATTTACTTGAGATCACTAGTGGCCTCTTGAGGTTGACTTCCTCAGACACTCCATAGAGCATGCTCTATTTCTCAGCTCCCTGCCATCTCAAATTAGCCTTATCCAATACAGAACTGTCTTTTCTCTTGGGATGAAAACTGTATCTCCTAAAAACACTCTCAGTTTCTGGTAACCATCTCCATCTCCAGCTAAGTGACCTTTTCCTAGCTTGGTCATCTGTTTCAATGTGTTAAGCCATGCCTCTGATGTCAGGTCTAGGTGTAAGGAATAATTTCCACCTTGCATCCAGGATTCTGACAACGCTGCTCCTCCATCTTCAAGCAGCGCTTTAATTGTTAACAATTCATTCTGAAATGAGGCTCTCACATCCATGCCCCACTAAAAAGTATTTTGAAACAATTATTCAGCAGGGTTGCATTTATCCTAATTTCCTCCATCTCCTTCTGGACAATCTCATATGTAAAACTGTATATGAATTTTAAAGCTCTGTCTTATCATACTCCACTGGACAGAAGTCAGCAGGGCTTTCTTTGCATGCCCACCCAACTCTACACCAGAGCTACAACTGGGTTGATCAATCATTCGATTTGCCTGGGATGAAGGCATTTCCCAGGACGTGGGACTTTCAGTGCTAAAATCTCAAAATGATTTGGCTTCAGTGCTAGGGGTTCTAATCTACTTATGGCCCCTGATATGGGCTGCACAAGGATTTCTGGTAATTCCAAGGCGGGGGGGAATGGCACATAAGGGGTTATGAACCTATAAACTTTGGTGTGAAAAAATAAAAATCCATATAATGCATTATTCAGGGTCCTGGTAAGACAAAGATGGCATAATAAAAAGTAATTAATTGAGGAGGATTTAACACAGAAATTCCTTTAAAGGTATGGTTAAGATTAAAGGAAATCAATTACCAATAGTACAGCTCCCTCGCCCCCACCCAAAACTAACAACAATGGGGAAGTTTCTAAAGATTTTACATCTGGGAGGGCAGGAGAGGGAATGGTTAACAGAACCCAGCCCAGAGAGAATAACTACAAGGGAGGGCCACCAGACAGGATCTGCTGCATTCAGTAGAAGGACACAGTCAACCCATAGGGAGGGACCCTTATAAATAAACATCCCAATGCATCCTCCGCTCTTCCTCTGATCTCCTGCCAGTGCCTCCCAATGGCTGGACACTACTGGAATCCAGAGGGCAGAGATGTCTGTAGCAGCCATCCAAAAGGTGAGCCCCTTGGGGCACAGAGCAGCGAAGAAACACTGGAGAATGGACCTAAGAGACAAACAATAAAAGTCAGCCTACATTTTTCTTTTAAACTTAAAATTAATTTTATTTGGGGAACCTATCCCACCAAAGTTGTAAGAAATTCAGTCTTACAGGGGAGACCCTTACTCCACAGAGCAAACTTTTTTCTACACTGTATTCGCACTTGCTGCTGAGATGGGCATTGTCCAAGCTTACCATCCAAGCGTGGTGGTCCTGTGGCTTTGCGCCACGGCATTCATAGAGCTTTTACCAGAGTCGAGAACATGGAGGAATGTGATGCTGTCCAGATCCACCAGCAGACATCCCCCACAGCACAAAGCCCTTCCAGGGGGACGGGGAGCAGACCATGGTCCCAGTTACTCACAGGAAGCTGTTGTCCCTTTTCCAGGCTTGACCATCTTCTTGCCACAAAGCCACAGCTCTTCTCCCCGTCCACTTGAAATGCCCTAGCACACTATCTTTAGTGGGCTTGGATTTTCACAACATAAAGAGGGGTCTTCTGGAGTCAGTTTTGGCCCTCAGTCCCATAGACTACCACGTGCCAATATCTTGGCTTTCTTTTTGGAATAAGAAAAAAAGGAAATTATAGAAACAAATTCAGAATTCTCTTTTATTCTTCTACTGCGATGTAAATAACATGCGATTTAATTTACATACATCAAATTAGAAATTTATATGGTATTAGGGTACTATAGCAGAAGGGGAAATTGAGATTAATCCTAGCATGTAAGACAGAAACAGTAATATATATATATATATATTTGCATTTATATATAAATATATATTTATAGGTAAGTCAGTGTATAAAAAGGCAGAAAAATAGCAATAGACTAGTCACTTACTATACTCCACATATATCTTTTCCCCCTCCTCACTTTTGCTTGCATGTGTCTGAGCTCCTGAGTTTGATAGAAATGGAGGGATCTGGGAGGAGGAGGAAGGTAACCATACCATGATGTGGTTTCATCTACAATTTTCAGACAAACTTACCTCTCTGAACAAGAGCTAGGTTACTTTCCAGAGCTGGTACCCTCCCATAATCTACATGGATAAGAGCTGTTGGAAGCATCCTTGCAGAGTTGAATAGATGGTCCTGGCTTGGACCTTGAAAGACCGTAACTACTGTTACCTCTGTAAAACTAGGATAACAACACCAGTCTTGCAGAGCTGGTGTAAGAATTAGGAATTATAAATGGGAGGCCCCCATTTAGTACCTAGACCGTGACAGATACCAGATCAATGATGCATCCTGCTAGTGTTTGAGTAGCTGTGCCACCCTCACTAGTATGGAACACAACACATGACAGAAAGATCTGAGAATCTGGTGGACTCAGAAATGACCTGGACTAGGACTGAGAACAAATGAAATAATAAAAATGCAAAAGAAGCGGGTCAACTGAACAGTAGGAAGTCTTTATGTTGGAGATGTTTTTATCTCTCTTTTCCATTTTTTGTTTGAGAGGGGATGAGAGAGGTCCTCTGATTACAAAACGTACTCTCAATATGAGTTTGGTCCCTTCTGGAGGAAAAGGCATCCGTAGTCCCAATCCAGCATCTTGTTGACAGACTTCCATTTCAAACAACACTCTGGTCTATTTCTGTAGGTGTGTACGGCTTGCTTAAGAGTTTCAGTCATAATAGAGGTCAGGAAAGTGCCAACTAATCTTGAAGGACCTGAATATATTGAGATCAGATACTAGGGCTAAGGTGTGCCCAGTTATACTTGTTGAGTGGCCATAGTGAGTCTTATTTCCTAAGCTCTGAAAGAGAGTTGAGTGACACTGTGGAATAAGTGAGGGATATGGAAATAAGTGACTCTGTGAAGTGTGTATCACCCTCCAGAGCAGCTTCCTGCTCCTGTCGGATCTGGGTAATAAAATTCCAATTAAGCACATCCCTGTGGGTTTTTATTTTAAGTCAAGACCACATCCAACTACCAACGTTTTGCCCACAAAGATTGTCTTTAGAACCGTCTCAAACAGGGACACATCGAAGTCATTTTGCCACGTGATTTCTCACCATCTCACAGTTAGAGATCCTTTTTGGTACAACTTGTGTTCTTTTGGTTTACTCTTGTTCAGGATAACAAAACAGCTGGCTAGCATTATTCTACATCACTGAAATTCAAATAAAAGGACCTCCTTCTTTCTTGGACCCCAATGTGCCTTCTAGGCCCCTCTAAATATCAGATTCCACACTTTAACTTTAGGACAATATTTCATTATATTTAGAGATTATAAACCTTGAATCTGAATAGAAACTCATGAAATTGAGATACAGGAGAATAGGAGGGGCCACAGTCAAACTGTGAAAGTTGTCTCTACTATCATGTGTGTGTGTTATGTGCTATTGAGTTGGCTCCAGCTGCGGCAGCCCCATGAGTGAGTGCCGTCTACCACGTCCTGTCCCCCACAGCCCTGCTCAGCAACTGCAGACTCACGCCTGTGGCTTCCTTTATGGAGTCAGTCCATCTCACTTTTCTCTTCTTTTCTTCTACTGTAACACACATCTTTATGTTGTCCATCATCTTGAAGACATGTTTTTAGCCTTGTGGGATTTAATAATAATAGTATGACACATACAGACATACAGACATACATACACACACAGAATTCACCCCCAACAACCACCAAAAACAAAGTAACTGCCTCGTAACAAAACAAACATTCCACTTGATTCTTGCAATCTTGTTTTTTAAAATTAGCCTTTCTTAGTTCAGATTTTTCCTGTTGACATTTCACAACTCTTAAGTTTTTCATTTTCTATGGGAACTCTTACTGTGGGGTATAGCTTTAGACTCTAAAGCCTTTATTTTCTCCTTTAAAAATTCTAAAGTTCTTCCATATTTAACAAAGAAACCACGCTTTTACTACTGCTTTTCACCTTAAGTGTCATAAAAAGACAAAGAAGAAAAAACTGGCTTGGAAGTCAAGATGTTGAAAATTACTAAAAGTTTCTTCAACAGAAATACAAATAAAGGAAAAAGTATTTCACTAAAACAATATTGAAAATATATTTCATGCGTTAAAGCAAAGTATCAGTAGGTGGATTTGTATTTGGAAATTTACAAGTTTATCTGTAATTTTCGAGTATCACCTCAAGGACACAAGTTATCCTATCATAATATTTACTTTTGCTCAAACTCTGCCCCCCCAACGTCTTATCCTTATTAAAAGACCAACATCAATAGTGATAAATGCATGGGATTCAGGAAAAGGCAGAATAAAAGGAAGGGGACTTTGCTCACACTGAAGTAAGATGTTTAGAGTTCTGAACCCTTGGAATAGGTAGAATATTACCCCTTATTCTTATTTAGTTCATATATCAAAATAAATACACACTCAGATTTACACTGGCAAATATTGCTACTTTATGATACTTTCTGTATATACACATACATTTTTTCTTCAACATTGTGACCCTTACCATCTAGAAGTCAAAACTCTGATGGCACTTGACTTATCTTTCTCTCTTGTGATTTTATTAGGAGCGAGGTCTTCCTTACCCTCCCAAACCTTTCCATTCTCAGTTTCTACTCCCAAGTTCCCATGTTAGGAAACTATTAAAATCAAATTAAAAAGGTATCTCCTTAAAATGAGTACTGGTTAGATTATTACAGTGAAAAATTAGGGATGCTGATAGTGAAAGTCTGGCTAAGAGGCAGAATTCAAACTAAAGAGAAAGAATATTTATTTACTTATTTATTCTATTATTTAATTTAAAAAAATTTAAATTGCTGTTCAATTACAGTTGTCCCCATTATCCTCCCTATTGCTTTTCCCTGCCCACCTCCTCTCTAGAGGAGAATTTTGAAGAGAAAAAACTAAAGAAATCTATTGGATGATTTTCCTTTAGTCTCTCTCTCTTTTTTTGGTTGAGGATCTATTTTCCAGAATTATCATATCTACCAAAAAACATCAGACATTAGATCTTCTACACAAGAATTCAGATTATATATTGCATGAGATGACCTAAACAAGTGAGGACATAAAGGTCAGTAATAAAGAGGGAGAGCATAAATAGAGAAAGTGAATTAAAACAGGGAGAAAAAGAGACATAATCTGTTCAGAAAGAGACAGAAGAATGCTTTTTCAGGCAAAAGAGAGTGTATTTTATTAATCGTTTCAGAGACTTAGTTCCAAAGTGCTATAAAATAAAATCTCACACAGCTGTTTTGTTTCTTCTCCAAGGGTCCTAACTGGAAAGATAAGAACATCTTGTAGTGGCCAGAGAGCCTTGCTCAGTTGACTTATTTCTGAGGTGAGTTCAGAGTGTTTACAAATTTCTCTGCACGTTTTTTACATTCTACCAAGTTCCAATTACATACTTAATTAAAGAGGTCAAAAACCACAAGACTCGATGCCAGAGCATGGGAATTTTTTCAATAAGTAGCACAAAGAGCACTGGACTGGGAGTGTAAGGACACTCAGGGTTGGTTCTAGCTTTGCCAATGAATTGATGCATTAGTTTGAGAAAGCTGGTAACTTCCTGATTCTCATTTGTAAAATGAATAGGGTTGACATGGATACTTTCTAAGATTTCCTTCAAGTTCTTATTTATCTATTATACAATCTTTTCAAGATCTTTAACCAAAAGTAAGCCAGTTTGCTAGTCTTTAGAGAAACATCAAGAATTTATTAAATAGTTTAGATAAAAACAGTAGAAGCAAGTTAACACAACAAAGTCTTTTAGAAGCTGAAGCTTTTATATAAAAATCAACATATGCTGAAATAATCAGGTTTTTAAAAATCTGCTTTTTAAAACTTCTCAGTAATTGCTATCCCCTCTGAATAATCTCAGATCTAGAGGGGCAACATTTTCCAAATCCTAAATCCAGCTTCCCCTAGAAGATGGTTAAGTCACAGGCAATCCCCTACCTTACTCTTAGTTTTCTTAATGAAAATAAAGAAAACCCATATTATATCTGCACTTTGGTATAGCATTTTATACACACACACACACACATACACACAATCTGGCAGAAGTAAGGCCTGCATGAGTGTGATTGGTAGGGTAACAATATGGACGTAATAATTTATAGTTTTAATTTAAACATTTCACCTAAAATGTCATATGATGTGCTTAAGTGATATTGTTATATTACAGAATTTCATGCATGTGATTTTGTAATAAAAGATTTTGTAATAAAAAAGCTGCGTTGTTTGCGCTGGACCCTGTATTAAAGGTATTAAAGGAAAGCGTATGTCTGCAAAGGCAGTGGTAGCATAGAATAGATATTGTAAATTAACTTTACTTCTGTATGCTAGAACTTATTAGTGACACCATCATATAGCTACTCAGAATCATGGAGTAATGGTTCATGTAAACTCTTTGGTTATTATACGCCATAAGGAAGCTCAAGAAAGACCAACAGGTAGCACTATCTTGATGGATTGTCACAGGTTGGTGTGCGGTCCAAATTAAAGGGCTAGAACTTTTCCACAATGGGCTTCTGGAAAATCACTAAGGGTAAACTTCTGGTTGCCTAGGAGACTTGTGCAACTCACATGGTAGTCACTAACCATATAGATCACTTTAAATGGGGCGAGTCCAAAATGAGATGTGCTGTAAGTTTAACATATACACTGGAGTTTGAAGACAGTACAAAAAAAAGGAATGGAAAATATATCATTAATAATTTTATATTGATTAGCTATAAAAATGGTAACATGTATTTTGGATATATGGTGTTAAGTAAAATGTATTAAAATTAATTTATTTCTTTTTACTTGTTTATTTTGGCTGCCAGAAGTATTTTAAAAATATTTATTTATTTATTTTTTGAGAGAAGGGGAGAGAGAAAGAGAGAGAGAAACATCAATCAATTGGTTGCCAGACATTTTAAAATTAGATATGTGGGTCATATTTGGGATTCAAATTATATTTCATTTAGACAGTGCTGGTCCAGAAGCTCCTTGAATAATAGGGTTTTCTGGTCTTAATTCGTATGCTGTTCTTAACACCTAATGAGATCAATACATGTGTTGAATGCATTATTAGTGAATGCCAAACAGAGTCTTATAATCAGGGTACCCTCTCCCCTGAACATCACAGAGACCGTGAAAAAACTTCTGCTTTCTTACTCCTCTAGTTTTGTATATCCAACTATATCCAATGTATATCCAACATTTCTTTTCTGTGTTGTTATAGCATCATGCAGGATTAGATTAAATACTTCACTGTTTTCCAGTTTCAGATGTGCTAATAGAGCAATGCTTCCATGCTTTAAGCTCTAGTCCCTTGAATGGATTAAAGTCTCCTCAATCTCGTTGGTCTACTAATAGCATTTTTTTCCTTAGGGAGATATGCTGGGTCATCCTTTCTCAACTCAGCATCAACCTTAGCCTCCTCAAAGGCAAAAACTACATTTCCTAGAATCACCTTCTCTCTAGGGTTCTAGGCCTGAGTCTACAAATGAGAGGCACTTGTTCATGAGTTAGAAGACAGAAGAGAAGGAGACCACTGCTTTCCAGAGTCAGGCACAGGAAGATATGTGTGTAGATGAAGGCCCAACACTGCTTGCAGATAAATTTCTTGAAGAAGTCCTGCATTTATGGTGCTGACTGAGACTGCCGATGTGCGTGGACTCCCAGTGAAGCTAATGAAGTTTCAGCTTGAGGGCTCCTTCCTTGCAGGGACACTTTCTAGGATTCTGGAAATGGTTTCTATATACATAATTTTATTCATTTCTATTAAAGAGAGCTCTCTAAGTTGCATAAGCTATAAGGTTCACAAAACTTGGCTCTAGTCCAGAATGGTCAAGAGCCTCCCAAAGATCTTGTGATTCCAGCAGCTTGCAGATGCTCCTGAGTGAGAACTACCGGCTTTGGGGCTGGAGTTAGAAACCTTCAGTGGAGCCTCTGACTTTCTCTTCCCCTGCTTGCCCTTCCCAACAGTTGTGGAAGTTCTAACTCCAAAAGCCACTAGGAACTGAGTGGTTTTTGTCTACATGGGCACATCAGTCATTGCTTAAAATGACTGCTGTGATACCACTGGTGCCTTTCAAGCTGCTCCCCTGGTGCTGGAGCTCAGAGGGGGTGAGTCTGAGTGGCTGGAGATACAGATGATCCACCAAGAATTACTCAAAACCCTGTTATCAATGGGAAAGTAGCCATGAGTGATGGCACAACAACACAGAAGATATGGAGGATAATATGAGTTGGCGCTTGGAGGCAACCTTTCAGTTCACATACGCAGCCCACACACAGAGCGCTCGAGCAGACTGAATCAGTCAGTCCGTAACCCTCCGTGTTTTGTGTGAAATCTGCCATGGAAGATTATGGTGATGCCACACTGTCATTCAGGAAGACCACTCCAAAAAAGCGTAGGATTCTTTCTCCAGGGCAATGCTGAATCTGATTCCATGTAATATAGTTTAAATGATGCAATTACAAATCCACACATAGTCTAATACATTGGAAGCCAAATTTGATCAACCTTTTTTTGTATTTTGAAATTTTTTGGAATTTCCTTGCTGCTTGTAAATAGCGTTTTGATTTCAAGTCAGACTAAATGCATTCCTCTCTTTAAAACTCACAGCTAGGTACTATATTCAAACTAGAAAAGATATATGTATATTTTCTTGCAAATGAAAAACTAAAGCTCACGTTTAGGACTTCCAGTCAGGATGGCAACACAGGCAGACATGGCTCACCTCTTTGCACAACACATCAAAATTACAACTAAAATATAGAACCATCACTCAGAATCATCAGAAATTGAGTTGAATGGAAGTCTGACAACTACAGAATTGAAGAAACCACTTCCAACCAGACTGGTAGGAGGGGCCCGGAGGCAGAATGGGTTAGCCCCACACCCACATGGGTACAAATTTGGGAAGGATATCTCAGGAGCAAGGAATCCCAGACCCACAGCAGGCCCCCTAGCCCAGATTTCCAATGCCAGGCAGAAAAGTACCCACAACTTCTGACTGTGAAAACCACCAGGGATTGAGTTGGTGGAGGAGACTCCTGGACCCCTCTTGGGGAACCCACACTTGGACTCATCTTCTCAGACTCGCTCTCTCTGAGCTCCAGCACCAGGGTGGCAGCTTGAAGGGCACCAGTGGTAAACAGGGAGAAACTGAAGTGTCTGGCATCAGAGCAAGGAGAGGCCATTGTCCTTTTGCTAAGCCCTCCCCCACAGTGCTAGTAGGCTCAACGTGCCATATCTGAGACTCCATCAACCTGGCTAACACTGTGTGACCCACCTTGGAGATCCACAGAGACTCTACCCCACCCAACTAATGGGCCCACACAAGCTGCTTTTCCATAGGAATGGCTGGCATTGGCTCCTCAATCCTATCAAACAAGCAACAGCTGGCTTCAGTGAGCCCTAGTGGCAGCCAGATGAGAGTCACAGCTTGGCTTCGTCTGGGAATCTCCAAGCCCAGCACAAGTAGCAGCCATCTCAGATTGCTTTATAGCTCAGGCAGGGTGCCCCAGGCAAAACACAGGTCAAGGCTGACCTGGGCCTGCACCACACTGGAAACCCCAGGACCAAAATATCCAGTGGACAGCCACAGACCATGTCAGAGCACCACCACCCTGCCCCTGCCCCTGCCCAGCTGATCTTCAATGGCGGGTGGGGATTTGTGGTCAGTGGTCACAGCCAATCCTTGCAGCTGACTGGCCCAGGTAAATCCCTCCCATTGCCCTGCCAACAGCAATCAAGGCTCAACTACAAGAAGAGGGTATACTCAGCCCACAAGAAGAGCACACCTTGAGTACCCAGCTTGGGTGATAGGGGAGGCTGTGCCACTGGACCCTACAAGACATCTACTACATTAGAACACTTTACCAAGACATGGAGTCAAAGCAACTCTACCCAATGCATAGAAACAAACACAAGGAGGCTGCCAAAATGAGGAGACAAATAAACATGGCCCAAATGAAAGAACAGATCAAAACTCCAGAAAAGAGCTGTATAAAATGGAGATAAAAATCTACCAGATGCAGAATTCAAAACACTGGTTATAAGGATGCTCAAGGAACTTAGGACCTCAGCAAACATAAAAAAGGCCCAGTCAGAAACAAGGATACACTAATTGACATAAAGAACAATTTACAGGGAAATAAGAGTAGAGTGGATGAAGCTGAGAATCAAATGAATGATTTGGAACACAAGGAAGCAAAAAACAACCACACATAACAAGAAGAAAAAAGAATCCAAAAAAAAAAAAAGAGCAACAGCCGCTGGGACAACTTTAAGAGGTCCAAAAATCACCTCATAGGGGTGCCAGAAGGAGAAGAAAAAAGGCAAGACATTGGAAATCTATCTGAAAAAATAATGAAAGAAAACTTCCCTAATTTGGTGAAGGAAATAGATGTGCAAGTCCAGAAAGCACAGAGAGTCCCAATTATGATGGATGCCAAGAGACCCACTCCAAGACACATCATTATTAAAAGGCCCGAAGGTTAAAGACAAAGAGAGACTCTTAAAAGCAAGAGAAAAGAAGTTAGTTTCAGAAGGTTACCAGATGGGAAGGAGAGGGGGAGAATAGGTGAAGAGGTGAGGGGATTAGCAAGTACAAATTGGTAGTTACAGAATAGCCATGGGGATGTACAGTACAGTAGAGGAAAAAGAGTAGCCAAAGAACTTATATGCATGACCCATGGACATGAACAATGGTGGGGAGGTGGCCTGAAGGGAGTAGGGGGTGCTGGATGGAGGGGGGCAAAGGGGGAAAAATTAGGAAAACTGTAATAGCACAATCAATAATATATAATAAAAATGACTGCTGTCAATGATTATATTATGACTCTTGTTCCACTTAATCTCCAGTTTAATAAATAACATTTCTTTACACTGGAAATGATAGAAAAACAATTATTTAACATCACATGAAAAAAGCTTTAGACTAAGCTTCATCTTGATTGACATTCGACACTCACCGTGCACTGCTTTGTCTGGCGCATAGTGTGTATTAGTAAACATGTGCTAGTGAGCACGTGTGTGAATTAGTGAGTGAAGGAATGGATGACTTTATAAGTATTTATATCCAAGTTGGTCCCTACTTATGATTATTAAAACAATATAGATCATGTTCGTTCTAATTCTCTCTAGATTTATTTAGCACAGTATCAAGAACTCCCAGCTGCTCACTGCTTTTTTTTTTTCTTTTTTTTTTTGGATGAAAATAAGTAGATTCAGGAGCCATTCCAGGACAAATTCTAGGAAATTCCAGGATGCATCTGTAATTATTTTAGGGCCTTCCAGAGGTTGGAGGCCACACATGTTAGTTATAACTTATTTTCCAAGGGTGAACATATATATTTTCCCTTTGAATATATATATTTTATATAAGGGCTTGAATATTGGATCAGAGCTTGAAGAATGCAAGCTCTCTCTGTTTTTCTTGCAATCCAATTCTGCACAGTAAGTAGCAACGATAATCATTTTGTTGGATAGGAAAGTCAGTGGCAAGTCCTCACCAGAATAAATCACGCTTCTAATTTAATTTTATAACTCTAATCTTTAAAAAGAAATCAAGAAATAATTTAATCATGTTTATAGTTAGAGCAGTGTTTATTTATTTAAAACAAATTTTAGGCTAGCATTTAAAAAATAGTTTATTTATTTATTTTTAGAGGGAGGGGAAGAAAGGGAGAAAGAGAAGGAGAGAAACAATTGATCAGTTGCCTCTGGTATGTACATGTCCGACCGGGGACCAAACCAGCAACCCAGGCATGTGCCCATACTGAGAATCGAACCAGTGACCCTTAGCTTTGCAGGGTAACACCCAACCAACTGAGCCACACTGATGAGGGCTAGAGCAATATTTTCCTTAACTATTCACATATAAGAGGTCTGTCTAGAAAAAGTCCAGCCATTGTTAATGTAACGAGAATGGTTTGTTTGACATTGATGTAACCTGGTAGCCAAGGAGAGTGGACTGGAATGTGCATGCATGAACAATGACGACTACACTGTACTAGTCAGTGGGGGTAGTAGACACCACTGAGTGAGTGGCGTGCATACCGTGTGGCCATTGCATTCAAAATGACTGAGCGAGTAGAGCAATGCATCTGCATCCAATGTTGCATTAAGCTTGAACATTCCTCTGTGGAAACTTATTCGGATAATTCAGAAGCCCTCAGCTATGGGCAACTGGTGATTGGCAGCTTCATTGTAACAATGCGCCTGCTCACGCATCATGTTTTGTGCAGAGTTTTTTGGCAAAACATCAAATCACCAGGTGATTCAGCCCCCGACAGCACAGATTTGGTGCCCTGTGACTTCTGGCTTTCCCCAAACTAAAATCACCTTTGAAAGGGAAGAGATTTCAGACTATTGATGAGATTCAGGAAAATACTACAGGGCAGCTGATGGTGTTTGGGAGAACTCTGTGAGGTCCCAAGGTGCTTTCTTTGAAGGGGATTGAGGCATCATTGTCCTATGTACGTTTCTTGTATGTTCTTCAGTAAATGTCTCCACTTTTCATACAACATGGCTGGATACCTTCTGGACAGACCTTATATACAACATTACCGTATGCTCTATATAGCAGTCAAACTAAAATATGACTCTAACATTTAAAAGTATGTAATTTTAAAAATATTTATGAATTACATGGAAAAGTAAAAAATCCCATAATTTTATTATTTTTTTTCTAGGACCTAATTAATTTTCTTCAATTAGTAGTTTTCATGACTGGAGTGAGAAAGTAATAATGCAGATGGTTTCATAATTACTGATAATGAAGGTATTGGTGAGCAATTAAGATTGGAAAATTTTGGTCTCTTTGTTTTCATTTAGTAAACATTTACGGTGTACCAACTCTATACTAGGTGCTGGGCTAACCAGTGGAAATACAGTGAGTTACACTTGGTAGTTACCCTCCCGATGTGGAGCACACAGCCCCATAACATACCTCCAGGACAAATGGTTTGGGGAAATAGGGAATGAAAAAAAGGAGCTTTTGTGAGACCTGACACTGGAGTTACATATGATAATATCATCCACTTTCCATGGCACCTTTATGAAACTCTCACGGAGGAAGCTGACCCTGCGGCACTGAGTACCTTAGCCCCTGTTAACTCGGTTAACAAACAGCCGCACTAGAAATTTGTACCTACGTTTGCCTGGACCCTAGAGGCAAAGGAGACCAAATAGTTCTGTATTCCAGATAGTTCCTTGGGTACAAGTCACACTCCCCCTGGCACGTGTTTAACATAACCCAGTTCCTTCTCCAAAGGCCATGTGGGCACCTTCAACTGGGAATAACGTTTAATGGGCATGTTTCTCTGTATGTGTCATCCCGGAGGCTAAGAGGGCTCAGTTGCTTAAGTTTTCACCTGATGGTCTAGGCAATTGGAGCAAAAGGTAGGAGGTGGATTTATTTCAACTAAAGTATTAAAAACACATTAACAGCCCATTATTTGTTCTGTTAAATGGGTGTAAACTCTGATACTTACAATAATTCTCTGAGGCTTGGACTTCAATTTCCTCACCTGTGGGTTATAGATGAAATTACCCACAAATTATCTTGCAAGAGTAAGTTGCCAGATGGTCTTATGATTTTATCACTTCAATTCTTAACTGCTGTATTAAATGGTTTCTTCTGCTTTATAAATGTTGCATAAAAACAAGTGTTTGGGGGAGAGGAGCGCAGCGTAATTTGGATGCCCTATTTTCCTCCGCTAAAGGTCAGTTTCAGGTGCCCTCGAGATTGTGAGGGACGAGATCCCTCTGTTCCTCTCCAACAAAGAGACAGTACACTACCCTCCTCAGAACACTCCAGGGTGCGGTGCAAACTACAGACCTACCATAGCTTTCTCTAATCCCCACCTCGGCCCCTGCGCCCCAGTATCGGGCGATGCGTGGGTTAGAAAGGGCACCAGGCTCCTTTAAATGCTAATAGAGTCGATGCCCAACTCCGTAGCCAACTTTCCCCACCCTCTTCCCTCGCCCGCCCTTCCCTCCCCGGCCCGTGCGCCGCCTAGAAAAACTTGTGCGGGGCCATTTTTGGGGCAGTAAGATCCAGCGAGGAGCCCAAGAGCCAGCGCGCAGCCCGAGAGCTCGAGCCGCCTCCGCCGCGAGACCCCACCCCGGCCGCCTCCTGCGCCGCGAGATCCGCACCGGCCTCCCCGAGAGCGAGCCCGGCCGCCGCGACCACCAGCCGAGCTAACCGACGACCAACCGCCACCGAGGTGCCCGAGTGAGAGCAGAGGAGGCGGCATGAGCGAGGCCACCACCACCACCACCGCCGCCGCCGCCCTCCCGCAGGCTCCCGCGGAGGCGGCCGCCGCGGTGCCCCAGGACTCCGCGCCCAAGAGCCCGGCGGGCGGCGGCGCGCCCCAGGCCGCTGCCACGGCGCCCGCTGCCCTCGTCGCAGGAAACCCGGGTGGGGACGCGAGCCCCGCGGGCCCCGCAGCCCCGGCCTCTTCAGCCCCCGCCAGCAGTGAAGACGCGGAGAAAAAAGTTCTCGGTGAGTCAGTCCCGGGAGTTTAGGGGCTGCCCCGGGCGGGGCGGGCAGCAGCCAGAAGCCGAGCACGTGTGGGCATCGCCCGTTGCATTTCCCCCCTGGCGTGGGGAGCACCTTTTGGGGTCCCCAAGGGCGTCGGTGCCCAGCACCGGGGGCTGCAGCCTGGTGATCCTGCAGGCGCACCCAGGTGAGCGCGTGGCGCCCTGCGCTCCTCGCCGTCTGGTGCGCATTTCTCTTGGTTCTGGGCCAGCAAGTTGGGTCTTAACTTTGGTCACAGTCGCACATTCCCCTTGATTTGGTCCAAAGAGAAAAGGAGCGGCAGTCCGAGAAAGGACCCAGGGTGGGATGAAGGTGGATGTAGGGGAGGAACAGACACGTGGGATGGCGACTTTGGAGTCACTGCTTAGGATCTGGGTGGCGACAGGATTTCCTTTGGGGAAGAATGAGGCGCTGGTAGCAGACGGGAAAGGAAAGGTGGAAAGGCTTCTTGCGGGGGAGGCTCAGGTGTCTGTCCCTGACGCCCTTCCCACATTGGCACGGGAAAGGCCCCACGCTTCTGTCGGCCACATGCTAGGAAAGGGATGTTGCAATCCCCTTGGGTCTTGGTCCCACGTCCTCCTCCCTCCCTGTGCCCACTGCTGCGCAGAACCTGTTTCACTGTTTACCAATCGCTACACGTTTTCTTCTTCCTGGGCTGTGGGAACGCACTTGGTGCAGCAGCTGGAAAAACTTAGTAGGAAGTGTGGGAATGAAGTTTGTTCGATACATCGTTATCTTAGCGAGTTGTAACTTAGGAAATAGGCAGATAAGACGTTCGGGTTTGGGGGGGGGGCAGAGCATCAGAAAGGGTTTCTTTGGTCGTGGCTGGTTTTGTCACGTACTGCAGCCTTCTCTCAAGTAACGCCCTGTGTCCCCGTGTGAGACCTTAAACAGGCTTGCAAAGCACGTGGGTGGTGAATAAGCTTTCTCATGGGTGTGTGCCCGTATCATTCACTGTCTTTTAAACAGGATGATGTTTAAACAGTTAAGAGATGATGTAGGATGCGTCAAAGGCATTTTCAGGATTTTGGGTAGGGTGTGTTTGATCTCTCAGAGACTTCCCAATTTTCTAGGAAGAAAATTAAGGGATTAATGTGAAGAAAGTAATATGATTCCATGTTCCCTACCTTGAGAGGCCTGCCTCCCGCCTCCCCAGCCCCCTTCCACCCCAGGGATTTTATTCAGTTAATGCCAACAACTTGCTAAATGTAGCCTGTGTAGGTTAAGAAATAAAATAGCCGGCATTTTGCTGGACTAGAAGTTGCTTAAGTCTAGTCCATATTGAACTGTGATATCTCCAGCAAGTGTTTCTTGGAACGCTTCATGCAGAATGTCTGAGAGAGACAACTTTGGGTTATCCTTTTTGAAAATTCTTTTGTGTAAAGGGAACTTTGCAGTGTTTCACTTAACCCTTCTATCCTTTTGGATCTAAAGTAGCTTCTGGATTTTAAAGCAGGAATTGGTAAAGATGAAGGGAACATAAAGTTAGTTTTTGGCAATCACCAATTGCTCTTAAGCCTCTACCACATCCTGGTGATGAGCCTGGAAGTCTTTTATCTTTGCAACTGCAGCTCCCAGAATGAAGGACAGCCTGCTGCACGACATTCCAGCACCGGCTGCCTCTGTCCGCGCTGTTCTGCCATCTGCCTTCCTTTGCCAGGCAAACACATGGGCGCCTAGACTGTGCCAGGCACAGTGCTGACTGAAATGGAATTCAGGTTTTGGATTCTCCCATTCCAGTTTTTACAAACCGTCTTTTACCTTCAGTGTGGATACAGCCATAGGCCAGGAGAAGCAGTCTGCCTGAGTGAAGCAACACTTCTGATGAACGTGACGGAAACCACGTGGTCTTCTGCCTCCCCTTCTCCCTTTGTATGTGTGAAGTGGGTTTATGGATTTAAAGCAAAAAGTGTGGGTAAATGTGTTTGGCCACATGAAGTGACTGGAAATATGAGTGGGAATAGGACAAATTTTTTAATTACATTGGGGGAGTAAAAATAAACTTCAGCCTTGGTTGAAGTTAGACTTGAAAATCATTCTTTATCTTTTCCCCCTATTATCTCGTTGCCTTTCTAATCAAGGTTATTCCTTTGACTGTGGTAGACATTAACTTGTGTGAAAATGAGTCAAAAACAGTTCCTTTATATTTTCCCAGGACATTAATTGCAGATGACAGGAGTCACAAGTGGCAAAATCGTATGAAATAATGTATGACTTAAAAGCATATGGTTTATCAAAAACAGGCCACTTTTGTGTACATTTGGGTGTAAAACACAATGTTTTTCTTCTTTACCCGAATGCTGTAATTAGAAAGGCCTAAAACTGAAGATGCCAATGGTTCAACCTCTTCATTGGAGAGGTCCTCCTTCCTTGGTGTCAAAGAGTTGGGGATTGCTCAGGCAACAGTAGGCTAAATGACTTGAGAGCATAAAGAATTGCTGTGGTTTTTTCTTTTTACTAAGAGAGCTAAAGTATTTCCTCAAGCATGTTAGTCTAGCAACACTCAGAATTAACCCTGCTCACAACAAAGCAAGTTCTAATTACTATTTTAGTCTTGAGTTTAAAAACTGAATCCTTACTGTTTATCCTTGGAAATGATAAATTTTGTATCTCAGAGAGGCAGCATGGATTAATGTTAATTGTTACTTTAACTCTCTGCTAAGTGTTTTTTTTCTTTTTAAGGTCCTCTATTGTCCGATTTCCTGTTTCATTGAGTCTTCATAATTGCTTTATGCACGTCCTGAACTTAGACGTAGGCGTTTCTTAGAGGGGCTGAGTTTGGCATTCACAATTGGTTTAGAGGAGTCACCTCAGATCTTACTTGATGGATGAAATAATTATGAGTCTACGAAGTACAAGTTATATAACCGTACTCTTTGTTTTATCTTAAATTCTGTTAAAATCTGCTGTACAGAAATGGTCCTACTCATGGTGGAGAGTAGAGACCATGATCAGGTTGAAGAGCAGGATTTTACAGAAAATGCTCAGTTGGATTCCTGCCAACTGCAGAGAATAGTGTGAACAGTGACACAGAAGCCCAAGCGCATCACTGTGGTTTGAAAAGTCCTGTTACATCGTGTCTCAGGGTGGTGAGGACAGAGCTGGGCTGAGGCAGCATCAGTTCTATTATTACTCTTGACTCCTCTGATAGGCCACCATGTGGCAGCGAGACAAGTTACTTTATGTTATATCTTTGTACATTAACTATCAACAAGGAGCTACTATTTCACTTAATGAAGTTTGCCAATATTCCAAAGTGGGAAAGTGATGGGTTAAGGTCATTTGTATTTGCCTTGTTCCCCTGTCTGTGTTCTCTTTCATTGTGGCCCTTCTTTTCGCACTGATAACATTTTTTGGTGTTAAAACTTTAAAGAACTTTTTTTTTTTGTTTTTCCTTAAATACTGTTTCTCAATTTTAATTATTGCAGAATTGAATAGACTTATGGCCACTCCTTATGTGAGGACTTTACCAGAAAGTTTACCAGGGAAGAAAGGTTTAGTCTTCTGAAAAATATTTCCCTATAATGCCTTCACTTGTTCCATTTTCTTTTCTTAATATGTTTTGGAATTAAGCTTTTAATGGTTTCTTCAGGTATGTTTAGGCTTCCATAATGCTCTCCAGACCTTAAGTGATATGAGTTTTATCTCTTTGTACCTCAGCAACTAATTTATCTGCTTAATCCCATTTTAGCCACCAAAGTCCTTGGCACTGTCAAATGGTTCAACGTCAGGAATGGGTATGGATTTATTAATCGGTAAGTGTGTGTGTGTGTGTCTCTACATGTCTTAAATACTTCCTTCTGTCATGGTGCCAGTAGTAATTAGAAATTCTTTACCATACTTTATTATTACCGACTTGTGTAAGTTTTAAGGGTTGTAAGCACTGTAAATGCTCTCATTTCTCAGCTACTTGCCATTAAATATTCATTACAATACATTTCCAGAACATGAATAAGTAACTTGTTTTGTAAAATCTAGTCATTGCAGGAGAAAAAGGGGTGGCTAAATCAGAAGTGGGAAGGCCCTGAGATAACGGAGCCCATGCCCATAATTTCAGAGATGGAGAAGTGGGAGCCTTGGACTGGTTAAGCAGCTCTCCTAAGGTCACTTCGACTAGTGCGAAATTGCACGGGAACCATCAGCCAGGTCTGGTCCAAGTCCCGTGTAGAAACTAGTGTTTTCTTTAAACCATGGTGACTTCTAACCATATAGGAGTGAGCATGTAAGTGCCAGCTATTAGGAGTATTATGTATTTATATGATATTATAATTTTCTTTGCTCCCCGGCCCTCCCCCCATTCTTAAAAAATTCCTCCAGTTTCCTCCTTGTCTGTTTTGGTGGTGGGGTCGGGGGGTGAGTTAGGGTGGGGGGGTGGTGGTAGGGACTGTTTTTGGTTTCAGTGTAAGGAGAGCCTAGTTCGCAGCTGTGCCCTGTCCTTTTAACCGGCTTGCTTTGCTTTCGCTGGGAGGGCAGTCTGGGGCTCTGATTACACAGCATGTGACTTAGAGAGGGGTGAGTGGGGAGGGGTGTTTCTGTGTTGAGTCCACACTGGGATCTAAGCACTGTGGTGATGTGGAGGAGCAAGGTGGGTGTCTCGGGGCTTAGAGGTTTTCAGTGAGGATGGCGTCCAGGCCTCTGAATTGAGTTTAGAGGATAAACAAAAATTTTTGGTGTGTTTTAAAGCCCTGGGATCTAAACTTGAGTTGTTTCATTTTTGTCTTCCAACAGAAATGACACCAAAGAAGATGTATTTGTGCATCAGGTAAGAAGGGCGATAAATGGTGCATCTTATACGTGCAGAGAGAGGTGTCGGGAACGTGCAATTGTCCCGTTCCCGAATGTGGTCCTGTACATCGTTGTTCCACCCCAAACTCTCCCCGTGACTTTATTTTGGCAAGGGAGCTCAATTCCACATTTTTAAGATGGGCAGATGAGCACTCTGTCCCATCACAGCCACTGTTTTCAAATGGCTTTTATTTTTGAGTGGCAGGAAGTAATAATGTGCAGTGTGACCACTTTTTAAATTTTTAAAGCCTTTGAGTCCTTAGCAAAAAACCTGTTTCCTGTTGCCCTGCTCCCCTGACAGCGAAGTTCCCCTCAGAGTGTGGCGGGACGCACCTGGCTTTTGGCCTGGGTGGGGACTGGTTAGAGCTCCTCTAATCTGAAGTCAGGGGCACAAAGAAGCGAATGGTTGGGGTGTGTGTCTGTCAGAGGAGAGAAACTTCCCCGTTCCCAGGACAGTCCTCACTCCTGGTAAAGGCGGGCGCGGTGAGCACATGGCCAGGTCAAACGGCTCACACTTCCCTTTGATTTAAAGCAAAAGTAGAGAATGGGTAAAATATGGAAAATGGGGGCTTCTCTGCTACAGGATCTCAGTCTTTCTTTACATTACTAGCCTAGGATGTTATTTATTCTATTACCATGTATCCTGGACCTACTTTACAAAGTAGGTTAAAAGAAAAGACACCTATCGTTACTGTTGCTTTTTTGTGTATTGTTTTCAATGAATTGTCTCGAATGTGTGTGTACTTCTGAGTGTCTAACAACAGGGAGGCACAGGGGCAGGGACTGTGACCAGCGCATTTACCTGTGGGGCTCTGTCAAGCACTTGGTTTTCAGTGGTTTTGCTTCCTTCTGTGGAGGGGTGTGTGTGTGTGTGTGTGTGTGTGTGTGTGTGTGTGTGTGTGTGTGTGTGTGTGTGTGTGTGTGTGTGTTGGGGTGGGGTAGGGTGACTGGCAATGGTGGTAGCTAAGAATAAACTCTCTATTTGTGGTTCCTATTGTTTATATTTCTGCTTGACGGAATATATTTCAGTTGTATCTAGATAATTTGCCTAGGTTAACTTTTAAAGTCATAACAGACTGACAGGAAGTATTGCTTATAATAAATACCGAGGGGTTGGCAGGCAGTTTGGGGTAAGAACTCCATGTTTTGCGACGGCAAGAGTAAAAGGGCCTCACCAGTGTCTGCTCTGGTGGCCGGCTTTCTTAGCCTGCGAGTGAGTGTGTGACCTGATTCCAGTCCCCTCGCGGCTGCGGCTGCGGAGTGAGTCACCTCACTGTGTTGAGGCCTGCCCAGTTTAACAGGAAAAAGCCAAGGAGCCGGCAGGGAGGGGCTGGCTTTGGAACGGCTGGATGCTCAAGCTGTGTGCGCACATATCCTGTCCTGAACTGCCTTTTCCCTCTGCGGGTGAAGTCTCGGCTGCGTTGGCTCATTCTTTTGTTTTTTTTTCCTTCCTCCTACTCAGAGTAAGGGAAGGGCTAGATTACACACGCCTAATCGCTTTATAAAACGAGGTCGACCTAATTCCATGGAAACTCAGAGCCCCTTTAACCATTTAGAGATCCCAGCTAAAGAAGTGGAAATTCACTGCAGAAATGATCCCACTTCCTTCTATGGGTTGAAGGAGATAGGTCTAATTGTAGGCAGATATTTAGATGCAGATGTTTAATGCAGGGGAACATCTTCGTTAACCTTTTAATGTATTGTCAGGGACAAAGCATGGCGTGATGGGGAAAATATTGAGAAAATATGTAGACTCACTACAGGGATAATATGAATTCCCCCACCTGCCCCCCGCCAACATCTTTAATATGGCCTCAGGTACACATCACTTGCTAGCCTCGGGTTTCCTCATCCATATAATGGGTGGTGGGGGTGGGAGATAAGCCAGATTAGATTATCAGTAATGTTCTGATTCCTGAGCTAGTTTTGTATATTCTCTCAGAAATACTTACCCCTTGGCATTGTCTAATTCCTTTTCCTTATTCGTCATCCCTCCTCCCCTTCACACACTGTTTAATACCGTTCGAAGTAAACACTTCCTCTCGTCTGCAGAAACCGTTACACCTAACACATGTGCCCATGTGTGTGGAAGATGTCACACAGGCATCCCCGACCCCCGCTGATGCAGCTGCAGTCTGCATCTCAGATGAGGGCCAGTTCCAGGGCACTGATAAACCGGATCAGGCCCAGGTGCCCAGGCTGTGAACCGAAGGGTGACTGCACCTTCTGTTTAATCCACCTGCCCGGATGAATGTCCAGGAGTAAGCAGTGTGAGGTGACCAGTACTGACATAAACTTCAGCCCGTGTTTGCTCTTCTCTTCACAGACTGCCATCAAGAAGAATAACCCACGGAAATACCTGCGCAGTGTAGGAGACGGAGAGACCGTAGAGTTCGATGTGGTTGAAGGGGAGAAGGTGAGAGCAGGTTGTGACGGGGTGTCAGAGTTCCCTTGCCGAGTCAAGAAAGGGGGTGGTCTGTCAGCCCCTTACGAATTCATGTTACTTTGTTTTTGTATGACAGGAGGAAGTGACTTCTAAGTAGAAATATTTTTGATATTGGATGTCATAAATATTTTTTGGAATATATTACAAAAGACAGTTTAATGCCTCATTTAATAAATGATAAGCCCTATTTAATTATGGAAGGAAGAGCTAATTTTTCAAGATTTAAAATGACATTCTATTTTAAGTAGATCAAACTTTAACTTATTGTGTGCAAATAAAACTTTCAAGCTGTGATTTTTAATAATATCAGTAATACACACTGAAGAATGTTTTGATCTCAATAAAAGAAGATTCCAATAGAATATAATCATTGTGTTTTTGGCTTGGATTTTGGAAAGCCAAAGGCTTCGTAGGCTTCTTAAGACTGTGTGACAGCTTTGTTTAGATGATGCCAATCGATCATCTAGAACCTGTCTCCGGATTGTTTTTAAGGCTGTTATATATTTAATCCCAATAGTAGCAATGTCCCTAATGTTTTGTTTCTAGTCGACAGTGGACTACAGGTGACAGTAAAGCAACAGAGCAGTAAGCACACATTTCAAAACTATACATGGTGTGGCCACCGTGGCTGTTCATCGTGGCTGTGCCACTGAATTATAAACTAAGCAAATGACTGATTAGCTCCCATGCATGTGTGTGACACACACCCCCCCATCATTCTATAGCCCGTATCCTGAGTGGCTCCCAAACTGTTCTGTTTTAAAAGAAAAGTGCTTTATTTCATTTAATATAGTAATTTAAATGATGTCTGTACCCATGTGATCCCCAGGGTATCTTGCAAACCTCCTGGCGATTCAGATCCCCCACCAACAAATGCTGGCCTGCAGTGGTCTCTAGGGTCTTGTTTCGTCAGGTTAATTTGGCCGCTGTAGGTTTGGCCATGTATTTCACCTCCATGTTTTCAGAACTTGGGGTTTTACAAATTGATACGGGTTGTGAAATACACTCTTTCGAGTGTTTTTTGAATTTTTTTTGTATGTTTGAAGCATTTTATTCATTTGCTCATAAGAGAATAAGAATGCCAGGTCTGTTTCAAGGATCAGAGGGAGGACTAAAGAGGGGTGGCGTGTGTGGAAGCTCTGTGTTACTAAATCCAGGGTCCTTCACTCCTGTCGCTGCCAGGTTTCACTCTCAGTCATCACTGGACAGAGCCCCGTGAGCCCGTGAATAGGGATTCCCTTGGTGCCTGTGAGAATAATGTCAACATTTTCTGGGAAGATACCGTTATCTCAGTTACTTTCCACTGAGGCATATCCTTCTTGGTCTTCCGTTACTTCTTTTTCAGTTGTGTTGTATGTACCAGTTTATGTGCTTGATAGAGGTATATATTGTTTTTGGACTTGGGAAGACCAAACAAGGAGGCAGAGCTTAGGCTGCATGAACAAACAAGCTGAGCATATTTCAATCAGGACATCAAATACCTTGCTCACCTTACTAAAACGTGGGTGCATTTTTGAGGTCTAACCATGGGAATTGCCAGTCTTTAACACTCTGGCTGCCTATGGCTGTTTTGGGGGGGGTTAGTGTCTTTTAAATTTTGAGGCTGCTGTTCTCTTCGGTGTCAGGGTGCAGAAGCAGCCAACGTGACTGGCCCAGATGGAGTTCCGGTAGAAGGGAGTCGCTATGCTGCGGATCGGCGCCGTTACAGACGCGGCTACTATGGCAGACGCCGTGGACCTCCCCGTAATGTATGTTGCTCTCTCTTCCGAATCAGTGATGGAAAAAATGTTCACACCTAAAATTAAGTGTCCGTGCTTAGAGCTGATAAATACTGTATCTTCTCCTGGAGATACAAAATGGTTTCTTTTTTTTGATGGGAGACTTGTAGTGCTTAGAATTTATCCATAGCCACTAGTCTCACTAGAAACTTGCAATTGAGACATTGTGTCAGTTTATATAGGTACTTGCCTGCAAGTAACAGACATTTTGTTATCTTGTAACAAGAAAGCTTAATTAAGGTAGGCTGTGCCAAGGTAGTAAAAAAGGCAGTCTCTTCCTTGGGCCAGAACGTAGTCTTAGGGCATTCACGAGTAAAGGGGAATGGGATCTCTGCAACTGGCTCAAACCTGTTGTTCATCCCTGGCACTGGCATTGTTGACCTCTAAGAAAATCAGCATTGGGTTGGCCAGGAAGAATGGGGAATAGCTTGGGAGTAGGCAATAAACAGTGCTAGCCACAGAAATATTACAGGTCCAACAGCAAAGTGGCAGTTTTATTTAGCATAACATTTATGTTATTTTAAAGTAGAGTAGTAAGTAATTCTCTGGATTTTTAGTTTTTAAAAAATATTTCGGTATGTATGTATATATTCATTTATTTATTTTAGAGAGAGGGGAAGGAAGGGAGAGGCGGGGGAGAGAGACACTGATCAGTTGCCTCTCACATGCACCTTGACTGGGGACCGGGCTGGTAATGTGCCCTGTGCCCTGACCAGGAATCGAACCAGCAACCTTACATTTTGCAGACTGATGCCCAACCAACTGAGCCACACCAGTCAGTGCTGGGTTTTTAGTTCTTTAGATTTCTACCAATCCAGGTGAAAGGCCTTACAACCAAGTCTGGCTAGAGCTCTCTTAGGAGGTTCAATGTAAATACTATCAAAGCACCCAAATAGAATCCCATTCATTTGTGGTCATGAGGATTCTATAGATTAGAGTCAGTTTTTGATGTTTCTAGAATTGGTGCCTGGGATTGGCACCACAGAATAAACTCAAGATGCTCTGTAAGCCCAGGATTGTGGCTATGTCAGTCTTCCAAGGAAAACTTGAAAAATCTCACCAGAATTCAATACCTGCAGATTGAGAGTGATTTGTCTCCACACTTTTGATAGATTTACGTCTTTGTGCTTAGCAGAAGGCTTTCCCTCTTCGTTCTCTCATCTTCATGCCCTGCCCAGATTGATTTTTATCATGTTGTTCGTGACATCTTGTTTTCTGTTCCTGTATTTTTCTTATCCATGTTTTACTTACTCTGTTTGATTTTTAATAAGAAGCTGTGCAGGGGATGGAGGTGGGAATGAGCTACTATAGCACTGTGTGATTAACTCAAGTCCATTGGATTCATGGAGCTCCGGTTGCAATTATGTTGATTCCTAGGTTAATTCAGAAGTAAAAGTGATAGAAAACCTTTAGTGAAAAATTTCCCTTTAAAAGACTTGTCACCTCAGCTGGAAATTGTGAAGTCATGCGTGTAAAAGGTATTTAGAAATTTCAGTTCTGGAAGTGTATATAAAGGTTTCCTGTTGTAATGTTTTTAAGGCCTCAAAGCTCAAAGGTATGTTTGCCAGTGGTGCTGCAGTTATTTTTATTTTGTAAAAATGAAAGATTTGGTTGTCTACAACTCAAAAAGATACAGAAAAGCCTAAAAAGAAAAACAGTTTATGAAGTCGCACACTTAACATTTTGGTGAACGTTTTCTATGCTACTATGTCTTTGTGCAGTCGGGGATCACATCTGAAACAGGGTTTACGAAGAGCAGAATGGCCTGACTGGACTGAAATTTGACTAGCTCAGACTTTTGTCGAAGCTCTTCCTGTTGGGGAATGCGGTTGCCCATGTGGGCTTGATCTGGAGGGTTCTGAATCTTAAATATCCTCACCCTCCAAAGGAATGGGCCACGATCCTGTTCGTTTTTAATTGGAGAGAGGGGGAGAGAAACATCGATCTTTTGCTCCATTTACTTATGCACAGATTCTTCTGTGTGCCCTGGCCGGGGATCAGACCCTCAACCCTGGTGTACCTGGGTGATGCTCTAACGGACTGAGCCGCCTGGCCAGGGCTAATTCATTTATTTTTATTAACTGTACTCACTTACCTTAAGACTACCTTCGGCATTTGCACATCCCCTTTTAAAGTAAGATTTGAAGTAAATTCTTTGAGGGATGTTTGGCTGTTTGTTTTTATTTTTAAGTATGAAGTACTACTGTATGATATGGTAATTTAAATACAGGAAAAAGCATAAAATGAGTCAGTAATTCCTTTTGTTAATAAGGCCTATATTTAGAAACTACCTGTATATTTTACTTACTACCATCTGATAAAATGCAATCAAAACTGTATTACTAAGCAAATAAAGAAAATCATGCCATAAGTTAGTGGTTCTTGAACTTTTTGGTTTTTGGACCCATTTGTATGCTTAAATATTATTGAGGTTCCCAGAGTCTTTATTTATTAAAACTTATTATATTGGAAATTAAAGTAGAAGTTTAAAAAATATTCAGTTGATGTAAAACAAACTCATTACATGTAAATATAAATAACATTTTTATGAACACTATGTATTTTTCAATTGATTGAGAAGAGTGGCATTGCTTGATATATCTGCAAATCTCTTACGTTTGGTTTAATAGAAGACAGCTGGATCCTCCCATCTCCTGCATTCAGTCTGCAGAGAGGCCACATGTCCCTGTAGCCCAGTGAGACCCCACCACACTCCCATGAGATGAGATGGGAGTGGGCAAATAGCATCTTCGTGGAGCTATGAGAGTAGTTCCACAAGGGTAACCGCCCTCCCCGAAGGGTTCGGAGACCCTGTCCCCACTTTGGGGACAGCTGAAGGGAGCAGACTGTGGGACTGTCGATAACACCGTGAAATATATTTTGTCTTGACTGCCCTGACTTTGTCCCAGTGGGTGGCAGATGTTGGGAGACACACCTTTGCCTGGGCTAAATATTATAAACATTGTAAATGTATAAACATTGTAAATGCTGTTTGGGTGGTTGGTTACATGACTGTTAAACTTAAGTAGATTGGTTGCTTTTGCTTTTCTGCTTCTTGGTATTTTATCTGCACAGATCTCCTTTAATCTTAATGTAGTTTATCCCAGGTGATCCCACGATGATCTGGGTTAAATGCATTTTGTCTGTGTAAAAAAGGATCATTATTCCTTTTGAGGAGGAGATATTGTTTCTTTTGGTGATATTCATCCTAAATGGTATTCTTTGGTTCTTTCCTTGCTGAAACTTCTTCTGAACCTCTGTTTCTTTGCTTCGCTAGTACGCTGGGGAGGAGGAGGAGGAAGGGAGCGGCAGCAGTGAAGGATTTGACCCCCCTGCCACTGACGGGCAGTTCTCTGGGGCCCGGAGTCGGCTGCGCCGCCCCCAATATCGCCCTCAGTACCGCCCTCAGTACCTGCGGCGGTTCCCGACTTACCACGTGGGACAGACCTTTGACCGCCGCTCACGGGTCTTTCCCCATCCCAACAGAATGCAGGTAAAATTGCACCTGGGACTTCTCTTCAGCAGCCCTCACCCCTCCGTCCTTCCTCTGCCTCCTCTTCCTCCTCCTCCTCCAACACCAGCTGCCGGAAACAAATCCTTGCTTGTGGCTTCTTTGTGCTACAAAAGCTGAGGCAAGGCCTCCAGTCTTTCATTGCAGTAACATTTCTAAGAGCACAGCCGCATGAGCCCTGCCTGTAATTGAGGACCCTGATGGCGAGGGTGCCGTCTGTAGTTTATGGAGGAATAAAAGTGGAGACACAATACGCTTAAGAGCATAAACTCTGAAGTCAGTCTAGACAGGCCTGGATTTGAATCTTGTCTCTGCTACTTATTATCTGTGAGCTTTTGAGAAACCAAGCTTTAAAGAGATTAACTTGTTCATCCATTAAATGGCTTTAATAACATACCTCTACTCTGGGGTTTACGATGATTAAATCATAGGTAAAGACTTGAGCACAGCGCCTCAGGATAGCTAGCATCTCTAAAGTCCTTAATTTAGATGGGGTGGTGTTGATGTTAAGAAACCCTCCCAGGGAGTGGAGATTGTTGATTGTTGGTTGATTCTCCTTTTTTACTACAAAGTATTGATACAGCTATTGTGAACTTGGCCTGTAATTAATAAGCCTTATACCAACTTTTCATTCTCCAGAAACTTGGAAAACTTAGGATGGGACATCACTGTTATTATCACTAGCTACAAATTTTTTCCTCTCAGTGTCCTTGGGTTGTTTTGCCACTAAGTGTTTTGACTGAACATTATGTTCAGCCTGTTCTTTGCTACCTTCTCCTATCCCATCATGCATGACGGTGTTCTTTCTACACTGTTTCTTGTTTTTATCCTTCCACTCTTTAACAGCTGTCCCTGACCAACGTGCTAAAAATAACAAGTAGACTCACGCACTTGGAGAGACTGGGTACATGGGGCATAGTAGGTTTCTTCAGGGCAGCACTTGACGGGCTTCTAGGAAATGAGGACAGGAAGAGGCAGTGAGATTGTAACACACGGTTATTTTTAGAGTGTTAGGAGTACCTTCCTGAAATAATCATTTGTGGTATTTAGCACACACACATGTGTCATTTTTTGAGGACATGATGATTCTTTTTCATATTGTTTGAAATAAAATATATTTCACCTTAGGACTTGAAGTTGAGAGCAAAGTGATTCTTTAGTATCATGTAACACGGGTGTCCAACTTTTTGCCATTTCTAGGCCACGCTGGAAGAAGAATTGTCTTGGGCCACACATTAAATACACTGTGACATGTAATCACAAAAAAAGTCTCATAATGTTTTACATAAATTTATGATTTCGTATTGGGCTGCATTCGTAGCCCTTCTGAGTCGCCTGCAGCCCATGGGCCGCAGCTTGGACACCCCTGATTATTGTAGAACATCCTTTGCAGGAGCTGGTTGAAAACTAATTGTGAAAATACGTGCTTATTCTGGTAACTGCAAGTAGTTGTTTCACTTGGGCTGGATTTCTGACCCATTCCATTTCCGAAGTAAAAGCTGGCTCAGACCCTTCAGTCATTTTTCTCAGACTCTTTCCAATGCACGTCACGTCTGCGTGCTCATGGAGTCAGGGGTCGGCCCAAGCTAACCAGTACCATCTGGTGGAGGTTCCTGAAACCGCCATGTAACTTCAAGGGTGTCAGTGTAATGGCTTAAAATTATCGAGAGAGATTTCTAGATTGTAAAAATTGTTGAGGTCAACTAGAAAAGTCTTTCCAACGTATTCTACTGTCTTCAAAACTGTGACATTCATTGGACACAACAGGGGGAAAAAAGTAATATGCAGGACACAGTGTAGCATGGCCAGTGACCAAACGCCTTCCATTGTTAAAAAGAAAATAATTCTCTGTGTTTGACATTAAGTAGAGTTGGTTACTGGGCTAATGTCAACTATTTGGAGTCTTTGAGAAAAGAAATCTGTGATAGAGGAAAGGTAGCAATGTTGTTTGGCATCTGCCAAGTGATCGGCATTTGAAGTCAGTTCTCCTTCAGCTTCCCTGCAGCTCTACGAAGGTGACGGGGTTCCGTACTGTTGTTGTTACAAGTGAAGAGATTTGGGTATTTTGAGAAGTTAACAACTTTTCCCTGAGGTCACATGGGCAAGAAGTGCTAGAGCTTCAGTCTTCTTTCCCCATTCTGTCATTCTAGTACATTCTCATCCGCTAGTCAAGTTCCTTGTTCTTTCTATCTGTCCTTTTCTTCCCCCTAATTAAAGTTCCTGAGAAAGAAGCAGCTTTGCTTGTTCCGACAAGTGCAGGGAGGCCAGTGTGGTTGGGACGGTGTGAGTGAGGAGCAGAGGGCTGGAAGGTGGGATTAGGGTGACATTTTAGAGCAGACCAGACATGCCTGGCAGACCGTGATAGGGACTGTTGCCACACTCTGAATGTGATAAAAAGGAGTAAAGGAATCTGTACAGGGAAGAAACATTTAAGAGATCATCGGGCTGTTTCTAGAGGCTGGACCACGGGAGGCAGCGAGTAGGGAGACAGTGGACTACCGTCTCCCTGTGGAGAGGCGATCGTGACCCTGGCCTGGATTACAGTGCTGCCTGGAGGTGTGATAAGTGGGCAGATCCAGGAAGTGTTCTCAGCATCAGCGTGACAGCGTTTGGTATGCAGCGAACGTGTGATGTGAGGAGTAAAGGGTTCCTCTTTCTTTGTTTTGTTTTGTTTTAATTTAAACAAACATAGGAAGACTGAAGAAAGGTTAGGTTTAGGGGGGAGGTGGAAATTATTTGGAGGTCTTTTCTCCCTATTACATTTTGCATCCAAGTGGAGATGCCAGGTAGGCAAAATAAATAAATTAATTAATTAATAAAACAAAGCAGAGTTGAGAGGTAGAAAGTGGCGTGAGTTAAGAAGGTGTCATTTTAGGTAAGGTGGCTGGCAAAGTCTTTGGTGCTATGTTTGCGAAGAGCCCAAAGGAAGCAAGGGAGTGAGTTATTCGGGTACTGGGAATGGCATGCATGGCAGAGGGATTGGCAAGTACAGAGGCCGAAGGGAGCCTGAAGGGGCAAATGAGGTTGCAGATAGAACCTCAGAGACGTGGAAACATGGTGAAAGGCACAGTGTAGGGTGAGACTAACTGTAAAATGCGGGAGGTGGAGATTTGCCCCTGGGACTGAGTTCTGGGGCACGCCAGGTACTAAAGATTAGGAAGACGAGGAGCCTAGCAAATGGCAATGAGAGGGGACAGGTAGACAAAAATGCGTTTTGAGAAGGAAATGCCGTGTTAAATGAAAAGGAGAGGGCGTCAGGTTGAGAATTGATTACCGGGTTTGGTCACTTGGAGGTTAGTGATAGGGTGAGGACAAAAACAGGATCAGGATGAATTCAAGAGAGCGCCAAGGCAGAGGAGGAAGAAGAGTATTTCCTTCCCCTTCGAGGAGGTTTCTGTGGTAATGCTGACGGGTTTCCTTCAGTGAATGTGTCTGTAAAGGAGCCCAAAGACATGGAGCAGTGTCTGGAGGAGAATGAGGTTAGGGCAAGGTTTTGGTTTGATTGGATTTTGTTTTTACATTGAGTGCGTTCTGTGCCGGTTCCCCTTACCCCTGCCCAAGCCAACAACTTGCTCGTTATGTCATTAGATGGGTGGATAATGCCTGCCCCCCCCAACATATACTCATTTATATGTGTGTGGTTTATAGTGTGTGCGTGTGCATATACACTGGGTGTGTGTTCCTTATTTCTGTCCACTGAATCGGCCTGAAATCAGTGACACCTTGTTACACTGGGCTTTCTGAATACCATTCTCCATTAAAAGGAAGCTTCTTTGGAGAAATGGCTGACTTCAGATCTGGACCAGAGAAAGTACAGTATGAACTTGGAACATCGTGCTGTGCCAGAAAGCAAGGAAGTACGCAAAGAATGTTGGAGACGTGTCAAAAGGACATGAGCCCACTTCAATGGGTTCCCATTGGCCAGTAATGACAGTAGCAGATTGTAAGTCATTGAATAAAATAGAAAACCATGAGTTTGTACAGATACAAGTGAATGAATGAATGTATTGAGAATTTGATGAGAAATCAAATATTTACAGACTTTGAAAGTACGTCTTCAAAATCCTCCTGAATTGCAAAGGGGAGAAGAGTAAACCACCTTAACTCCTGCCCCACGCGAGCGCTGCTGTCGGTCAGGGTAGGAATCGAAGCCGCACCCCACCTGACGACGGGATGCAGTGAGGAGAACGCAGTGCCACCCCTGTGGCCTCCCTGCCATCCACACGTAAACTAAAGCATGGGAAACACCGAGCAGCCGCACCGAGGGGCATTTTAAAATATCTGGCCTGTGATATCTCCCCTCCCCAGCCCGCCCCTCTACCCCCCAGCCTGCAATCTTTAAGTGTCATGGTCATGGACACCGAGTAGAGATTGAAGGACTGTGTCAGAAAGAGAGTCAGCTGAATTCAGTGCGCGGTTCTAAGCGGTTTTTGTTTGTTTTTGCTGTGAAGGGCATTATTGGTGAGACTTGAATGGGGTCTGAGGATTAGATTCTATACACCCAGCTTTTCTGTGTGTGATTATTTCAAAATGAAATCATTGGAAACGGTGGCTGTTATTTCAGCATGTTTCTGTGTCTGGATGGAAGTGACGGAGTAGAAAAGGGAGGGAATGCACAGTGAAGGGCGGATGAAGAGTAAGCTCTTCTGGTAGGCGAGAGAGACGGGTTGGCTTTGGGTATGAGCTTTGACCACTTATCCAGTGTGATGAGAGAGCGTAAAATTAATACAAATGTAGATGGCTCGGTAACCTGTAGAAAATATTTCCTGATTGCTCTTTTCGTAGTGAAATATGGAGAAGGAAGGGATGTTAGTTTTGGGGGCGGGGAGAAGGTTGAGATTGTGGCACTAATGTAATGATTTTGAGAGGTCGTTGGTGGGCTTAGTGGTTTTGGTTTTGTCTTTAGTTATTCTTTCTTCCCCTGGAAGTTCTACAATGAAATTATCTTATTCCCACAGCTTAAAATAAATTTATCATCAAGAAAGTGTATTTTATGTTTAAAAACGTTATACTTAAATAAGTAGTGCAAACAGATACAAGGAGGAAATTGAGAAAGGAAGAAATTGGGGGTGAAGGCATGGTTAAGAGGTGTGGGAGATGCCTTGAATGTAGACTGAAGGGACACCCAGTTTGTAGAGTTAGTGGGTCTGAGTTCGAAAATATTGAAAAGAGCTTCAGTGCTCAAATGTAGTATAACTGCATTTCCTTTCATACGATAGGTTTTCTTTCAAAGATACATGGAACACTTCAAAATGTTAAATTAACATTGCGAAATAAAATTAGTTATTCTGGAAAAAGGCAAAACACTCTTCTAGTGGGAGCGAGTTTTTCTTTCTTTTGTATCATTCACAAAAATCCAGTCAGTAAATAGTTTGCTGTTTGTTAAGGGTTCCCAGCTTTCTAAGGAAGCATTTCATCTTTTACTTCTCAGTAGAATCCCGAATGCAGCTGTGTCTCCTGCATCTGGTAGCATGACACTCATTTCCAGCCCTGTTCCCTTCTTCCAGGCCGGCGAGATTGGAGAGATGAAGGATGGCCTCCCAGAGGGAGCGCAGCTTCAGGGACCGGTTCACCGAAATCCAACTTACCGTCCCAGGTACCGTAGGTACGTAGCGTTTGCCTCCCACTCGTGACCAGCCGAAGGCCTTGTGAGTGATGGCAGAATGGATGGGGATATTGTGGGTCTTGTTTTGTGGGTTTATTGTGAAGTGGCAGATGTGGCTGCTTTGACTGTATGTCCCAGTCTGGGTAGGACTGTGCCGTGTGTGTTTTCAGACGGCCTGTGACATTTTCCCCCTACTTAGACAATTAGAAGTTTTAGGGGTTTTTTGTACCGCCACATTATTTGTATTTGATAACTTTCTCATGATATAAACTATTACTTTTTTATTTTTAATGAAATAAGCAGAAATTAATTGATGGGTAATTCAATGGTAGAGCTACAAATAGGGGAAGAATGAGGGCCAGAGATCTTTGGGATTCGGAATAGTCTGTTAAGTGAGCCCGTCTAGTGTAAAGGTTAAATCAGGATATAGATCAAGTTGCCTGTTTAAATTCCTGCCCTGAAACTAGTTGCTGTCACTCCTTTGGCAGGTTTGTGAATTCTTGCAGCCAGTCCCCAGGTCTGTAAAATGGACATTAGGAATGTTCTACAGTTGTCAGGAGGCTGAACTGTACAATGCATCTAAGATAATTGGTAACGTGCCTGGTATAGTAGTCACTCAATAAATATTAAATGCTTCCTGAGTGAGTAAATATTAAATATTAGTACTACCCATGAGGTTGATGTTAGTGGAGCGGGTTATTTTATTTGTTCTTTATCCCTGTGAAGACTACAAATTGAGCTCGACACCCTAAGATCCTTTTTCAGCTTTTTATATTATAAGTCTTACTATTTATTTACTCTGTCCTTGAGGGTAAGTAAAAGAAAAAATGAAAAATAACCAAAACAAGGAACTTCATTCCTGAATGCCGTGTATACCACCTTGAAGTTTGGCGACGTGAGTTCATCGAAGGGGGTGTAAGTGTATTATTTAGGGCAAGGATTGGTACCCCGTTGTATCCTTTTTCCACCCAAGATTCCCTCCAGGTTTACACGTAATCACTCTAATGATTAATTACTAAGGACTTTCAAGTAAAAGTGGCTTCACAGAGGTGTCTTGATAAAAGTCGAGGACACAGGACAACTCGTGGGCCCCGACGCTGCTGATTCCTAGCTGTGTCACCCTGACGCAGGTGTAGGGCAACTTTTCGACCGTTTTATAAAACCAGCAGTCCTGTGTTCCTCAAACAGTACTTACTCTCCCTGAACCGCTTGGATTTCTCCCCATAAATATAACTCCCTGAGTTGGTATTGAAATTAAATGATTTAACACGAAAGGTCCCCATCACATATGTCTAATCTTAGTCTCCTCTAAACTCTGTTCATGGAGGGCAGAGGCCAGACCGCTCTTCTTTACTTTCCTGTCCTCGGTGCCCATCGGGGTGACTGGCAGGAACATAGTATGTGCTCACTACATGTTTATTCACGAAATAGGTGTTCAGACGAAGGGAGAAACTGATGGGGAAATTGTTTTTTTGTTTTTGTTTTTTTTTTCACCAAAACTGTGTTCCATTTGCTGCATTAGCTTGTGCATAATTCTAGCAATAAGCACCCGATCACTTGACTTTTTAATCTTGAAGAAATGACTGAAGCCCATGTTTTTGAGGACCCCTGCCGCACTGCATTCTTCTCTTTTTGATTTGTGCTCTCTGGTCTAGGGGGCCCCCTCGCCCGCGACCTGCCCCGGCTGTGGGAGAGGCTGAAGATAAAGAAAATCAACAGGCGGCCGCTGGTCCAAACCAGCCATCTGCTCGCCGTGGGTACCGGCGCCCGTACAACTATCGGCGTCGCCCCCGTCCTCCCAACACTCCTTCACAGGATGGCAAAGAGGTAAATCCAGTCAGCCAGCGGGGGTGACGCCGGATTGGCCTTAATCATGTCAAACGTTGGTGTTCTGTTCTAAGAGTGGCTTGTAGTCTAATAACTGACACATCTATACATATTTACGTATAACGCTTATGGAAAATGTTATTTATAAATACCATATATAATTAGAAGAAATATAGGGCATATTCACATATTTTAATATACATTTACATGTATATTAACATTACACTTAAGGTCTGTATGTATATAGAGAGAGTATGTCCTTATGTCCTGCACTGAATACAAACCAAATATTTGAATTTAACTAAATCAAATTCTCCGAAAGAATTATCCATACTGTGGGGATTCGGAGCTAATGTATTTAGGGCTGTCCAAACGAAGGCCAGCTTTTACAGAGAGAACCTGCTTCTAAGTCTGCAGAAAGTCAGCACGTGTCGCAGGCTTTTTGTTACGGAGCGTGCAGGTATTTAGTTGCTATTTGGAAGCCATTCTTCTGTGGTACTAATTTTTGACTTTTATTTGAGAATTGATAAAGTTTTGCACAGCTTCATAGGCGTGAAGATTCCACCTTTTGAGGCCTTTTAGTCTTGAACTTTCCAGTGTCACCTGCGTTGATTCATCTCTGGTTTGTGGTTCTGTTTTGTGTTGTAGACCAAGGCAGGTGAAGTGGCATCTGAGAACCCCGCTCCAGCCCCCGAGCAGAGCAGTGCTGAGTAACACCAGGCTCCCTCCCCAGGCACCTTCACCATCGGCAGGTAAGAGTGTGGGCAGCCCAGGCTTCAACTGATGTTTTCTTTTCAATGTCAGTGATTTTGCAACAGTAGCGCAGACCAGTCTAAAGGGGCTCTGTGGTTCACCTGGACCATCCCTCATCTCCACTGGGATTTTGAAGAAAGAATGGTTTTGGTGGTTAAAGTTAAATATCTCTGAGATTGACCTTTTTTTTTTTTTTTTTTTTTTTTTTTTTGCTAGGCTTTGGGTACATAAACATTCAGACAATTAGTGAGAGTCCAATTCTTTTTTCTAGACAGACAGTTTTTAATTATTATAGTATTAACATGGTAATACCAGGTAAGAACACTTCAAAGTTTTACTTTTTTGACACCTAGTGGCCAATTTGATCATTTTAAAGTGCCTGACCAGGCCTCATTTTAATACCTGGAGACTGATTAGTAGAAAAAACTGGAGTGGTTTCTTCGTTCCCTTTTCCCTTTGATGAGGAACACAGATTGGGAGGCAGCGAGGTACAGTGTGCCCCGGCCAGGAGGCTGTGTCCCCAGGGCAGGGTCTGCTGCTCGTTTGCCAGGTGACCTTGAGCAGTTCATTTATTTACTCTCTGCCTCACTGATGGCCGCTGCTGGTAGAGTGCAGACCCTCACTCGCCTTAGCCACTGCCGTCTCCGCAAATGTTCAGTGAGATAACACCTATGAAATCGTTAAACAGGGAGCGGTAAAGAATAACCTCTTTATACAGGTTAGCTTGTTACCTTCATTGTGGTTTCACTTTTATGTACTGACTGTTCTGGTTTATAAAAATAGTTCATGCAAAACAGCTTCCTTTAAATCAGCGCATAATGAGAATGATGCACAAGTGTTGGGAAAGATACACGTGTAGATTTTGTTCAGAGCTCTTAAAATAGTGTGTTTTGAAATACATGAAGAATAGTATTTTTTTGCCTTTGTATTCTTTAACTCCTGGTTATTTCTGTCGCTCTTTATAAGTTTGACTTTAATTTTTTCCAGGTGACCTAAAGAATTAATGACCATTCAAAAAATAACACAAAAAATAACAGCCCACGGCCTTACCAACACCAAAGAAACATCCAAGCAATAAAGTGGAAGATGAATAAGCAAATGTGGACATTGGAATGTTTACAATTATTCTTTTGAAAACAAACAAGCACAAAAGCAGAATGTCGGCAAATGTTTCCAGCAGTTTTTCCGGGAATGCCTGCACGGAAGACGAGAGAGCACCTCCCCAGTTTCAGCACCCACTAGGTTTATATTTTTTTCCTGGTTTTACTGTTTTGGTGATATGAATTGAAAGAAGAAATATTAATATCACATGGGGAAAACCCCAGAGAAATCTGAAATATATATAGTAAATGCTTTTTTTTTTTTCCCTTTTCTGTTCATTTTGGATGCTGGTGCTAAACTTTCAAGTATCGTGATTGAAAAAGGAATTTTATGCCCTGCTTATTTATTTCTAGGATGAGGGGAGGATAACATTTTTGCTTTCTGATGTGACTCTCTTTGAAAATGTGCAGCATGAAGTTCATCGAAAATAAAATTTTTACCCTTGAAAGGAAAAAGTATATAACTGGAGTGTGTTTTCCTGTGTGAGCACATGTTTTGTCTTTTTCCCCACTTTATTCACTTGACTTAATAGTAAACTGAAAGCCAAATTAGTGCTATTTGATAAATGTAGGCGTATGAGTCTGAGATGGTAGAGGACGGGACTGCTTTTGGGAGGAGCAGCTCGGGATGAACCAGTTTGTGTCTGAGTTCAGCAGTGGGCCCGCTTTGTTTTCGTTTGGTCCTCTGTGTCTTGAGTAATCTTCACTGAGCTGACTGGATGGCATTTACGCCAAACGGCTTCCTCTAGAGTGATGAAAGAGTTCATAGTTCTAACTTCCTTGAACTTCCAGCCCGAGGTCATTTTGTATGTTTATATATGTATCTTTCAGAGAGAGGAAGGGAGGCTCTTTGCAACCACATTACAGACTTCTTCCTCCCAGGAAGTAGATGGTGCCCCCAAGCTGAGAAACCATGGCGTACATCACTGCTGTGTAAATAACTTCTCAGACCCACCACACCTTTCAAAGTATTTATACTTGACTCAAGTACATGGTGAGCCTAGGTCTGTGCCAGGCACCCTGCTAGTGGCCAGGAGGGACAAATGAACGAGAGACGCTAGTCCCAGTGAGCTGCTTATTTTAGTAAGTGAATGTAGAGAACAAACAAGTATGTACACAAGCGTGAAATTTAATTTCAGATGGCAGTACCCGTTATAAGGGAAAATAAAACATGGTAAAGGGGTAGAAATGGGCATAATTTGGGGTGGTGTGTTTATTTTAACTAGGGGAGGGGCGTCTCTTTCCAAATGGTTAAAGAGTACGTACACAGAGCCCTGGCGTGGCCGGTCGTTAAGCACTCGCACATCTTGAGCATTCCTGGCACGGGGAGTGGACAAGGCAAAGACCGTAAGGAAGGACCGTACTTGGCCTGTTCAAGAAGTGGCAAGCAGGAGAAACTGGATGGATTGTTCGAGAACCTTGTGTTGCCTTGCACGTTTAAAAAGAAATCAAAATTGGTAATACGCCCCAGGCAAAAATACTGAAAGACATGAAGTATTTTACTAAAAAAAGTGTCCAATTTCAGGCCTGATGCCCTCACGGCGACCAATTAGCATGTATTTCTTTTTTTTAAAATATATCTATATCAGATATTATGTTTGTGTGTGTGTGAAAGAGAGACTGGTAAACTAATCCAAAAACGGATCCAAATTCAGGGAGAGGGAAGGGATTTTAACTGCAGTTACCCTAACAATTTAACAAACATTAGAAATAACATTTTAGAATTCTGTGGGTAATTTCACTGTCCAACTGGTCCTTGCTTCAATGGCTTAACAATGTACCATATACTTTTTGGCAGTGGGGTATTTTTTCACCTAGTATTTTTAGTTTTACTGTTTTTCTATTATCTGTGTGGAGTGTGCTCATCATTTGTACTGGTCGTATAACATTTAATTATAGCTTTCCATACTTTTGTCCTCTATTATTGGATATTGAGGGTTTTTAAAATTGCAATTATAAACACTTCATTCCAACGCCCTGGCTTCTAAATGCCACCTGTTTCAGGGTTACAGCTGTTTTCTCAGAAAAAGAAATTAACAGTGTGGAGTCGGGAGCAGCGATCTCAGCTTTGGTAGTGGACATCCATACAACTGAAAACACACTGGTGGAAAGCACAGAAGAAAGAAGACAAATGAGCTGTGATTTGAGGATGGGGCTGAAATAAGTTCTTTCGCAGCAGGTGGTCAGGGACTTGGACTGTTTTTACCAAGAGAGACAGGCTACTCGGGTGAGAACATAGCCGGGGCGGGCCAGAAGGCTGGCAAAGTGTGCCCGCACAGGAGCTGGGAGTGGTATTTGAAGCTGTGAGTTTTGCATATTTGATGGGACAGATGGAGCCACACCTACTCAGAAAGTAGCCGTACACCAGAGCGCCTGCTGTTTGCCAAGAGTGATCTGGGAGTGTTCATGTCACAGATGCCCCAACCACAACAGTGTCATAGGGCTCCTGTGTTTGTGGAAAAGAGGCAGTGTTTGAAAGTGCTTTAACTCCTAGTGAAGTGGAAAAATGTACTCACAAGGGCTAATATTTTGAGATTTGAAGTGATGAAGTTCTTTTAAGTCTCAGAGCTGACACAGATTAAAGCTTCTGGGAGCAAGTCCTTGGTTTCAGATGAAAAGAGGGGGGTGGGGGAAACACCTCGATTACATAAAAGTGATTTTTGTACATGATGATGTAAGTGTCTTGTTTAATAGGAAAAATCTAGAAATGAAATAGGTGCTGATAATAAATCTCTGAAAATAAGGTGATCTTTTTAAATTTAATCTTTGTTTTTTTTTCATTACCATTTAGACCCTTTTACTCTCCTCCCCCCAACAATCACCACACTGTGTCCATCAGTCCTTTTTCCTCTTTGCTCAATCCCTTCACTCCTTAACCTCCACCCCTTAACCTCTGCCCCACCCCACGCTGTCATCCTGCTCTTCCTCTATTAGTCTGTCCCCAATTCCTTATTCCGTTTGTTCACTAGATTCCACATATAAGTGAAATCATGGTATTTGTCTTTCTCTGGCTTATTTCACCTAGTATACTTTTCTCCAGGTTCATCCATACTGTCTCAGAGGGTGAACCTTTTCTTTTTTATGGCAGAGTAGTATTCCACTGTGTAAATGTCCTATAGTTGTTTTATCACTCATCATAAGATGATCTTGTCAGTGGCAAGGATAAGACTTCATCAGCTTTGTCTTTTCCCAGGGTTTCATCTAGTAAACCAGAATCACCCAGATTTTCACAGTAGGGATGGGAAGCTATATGATACAATAAAACATATATGCTCTTCACAATATCCTGTGTGCCTCATAAGCCTCTTACAGGGATCAAACAAGATGATGAATCTGAAAGTACGTTGAGACTATAGTTTAAGACGATCACTTTTTTTCTGATCTGCTTTCCATATTTGACAAGCACATGCCAGGCACTTTGCTAGGGTCTAGATGTAGTGATAAATGGTAGTCTCCCTAAGGGACAATATAGCCTAAAAGAAGAAACAGACAAACTTCCACAAATGAGAAACACTCTAGCTGCTCAGAAAACAAGGCAGTCTGTGTAGGAGATGTCTGGAAGTGAAGATCAGGGAACACTTGGAGGTGAATTCTAAAGAATCAGGAGGAATTGGGTAAATTAAGAGGGGAAGGATCACAGGCATGGGGAACAGAGGATGCAAATGCTTATGGGAGGTGAGGGCCTACTTATTATTTCATGTTTATTTTTTGTTGTTACTGTGGTAGGGATTGTGAATAGTATGAAGATAATGAGACATAGAAATAAGGTGTTTATGGAAATGTGCAGTCATTAAGAGATTTCATTCTGCAATAATTTATAGATTAAAAAATCTTTACATGGTAGGACTTGCTTTGGGAGATTTTCTGGCGGCAATGTGAAAGATTAGTGGGACAGTGAGACTGAAGAATGGAGGCCAGTTAGAAGCCTATTACTAAAGTTCAGGCGAGAAAAGAGGGAGTGAACTCGACAATGGAAAAGAGGAAAGAGGGATAATAGAGATTTAAAAGTAAAAGGATTTCCTAAAAACACTAAAGATGGTATGGACTTTCAATCCAGCAATACCACTGCTGGGATTATACCCCAAGAGCCCCAAATCACCAATTCAAAAAACCTATGCACCCCAATGTTCGTAGCAGCACAATTTACAATAGTGAAGTGCTGGAAGCAACCTAAGTGTCCATCACTACATGAGTGGATCAAAGAACTGGTACATTTACACAATGGAAAATTACACAGCAGAAAGAAAGAAGGAGGTACTACCCTTCGCAACAGCATGGATGGAACTGGAGAGCATTATGAAGTAAGTCAGGTGGTGAAAGACAAGTACCATATGATCTTACCTGGAAGTGGAACCTAATCAACAAAACATACAAATGAACAAAATAAAACCAGAGACTTGGAGATAAAGAACAAACTGTCAGTGACCAGAGGGGTGGAGGGAGGGGCAAGCAAAGGAACAGGAATAGAGGACTCCAGGGCACGGACAATGGGGGAGGAGTGACTGTGGGAGAGTGGGGGACGGGGTTGGGGTGAGAAATGGGGAAAAAGTGGGACAACTGTAACTGAACAACAATTTTTTAAAAAAGGTAAAAAGGACTATAGCTGATGCCATTGATGGGGTGGAATGGGCTGGAAAAAGTAAGTATGGATGCAGCATTTCAAAGCTTTCTAATCTGTAGTTACCCAAGCTGTGGTACTCAACTTGAAGCTTATAGCCCCTTAGGGAGATAAGTAACTTGTTGGAAAATCATATTCAGAGAGTGTCTATGAATTAATTAGTATCAATCTTTACAGAATTACTTAATGGCATTTAGTAAAACCCTCTTCTTTTTATTATTATCAATGAGGTAGGTAGAATTTTTAAAAATTAACTTGTAGTTGAACTTATCTCAATAATTCTGCCAAAAATGTATATGTCAGAGGTTTGATTCAGGATTATTTTTAATGTTATGCCCTAAGTAGACTGGAATATGAAAATTATTAAAAGATAAATTTATAACCTACCATACATTGTGCAAGTATATACAAATAAGATTATTATTATTATTAACAATATCATTATAATAATATGGCAATTATTTCTGTAATGCTTTTGCTTTTTGAGAAGTACTTCAAGTATATTATTTGAACTCCTCACTTTTCTGAGGTAGATATTTTTCATCTCCATTTTATAAATGAATAAGTTTGAGTTAGAGTTGTTAAGTCACACTTTTTACTTAGTATGAGCAAAAGTTTCTGACATTCAGCTGTTTGAATGGAATGACTTCCCGGTGGCAGGTCCTCGGCACCAGTAAAGTTGAGACAGAGCTAATGTCTACCTGCTGTTGTGAGCGGCCCCAGGAGGCAAGACTTTGGGCCAGATGAGTTTTTTGTGTTCAAGGATTAGAGAATCAGGGGATGTGAAACTTGACAAGGGTCTGGGGCTAATTTATTCCACCCTCTTTATTTTATGAGTGAGAACCTGAGGCCCAGCAAGGTCAACATGTCCATGTGGATGTAAGCTGTGGAAACTAAATGTAGGTCAGTAGTTTCTAAATTACAGTGAATGGTTCTGAAAATCTTGGGGAAGGGAGGAAAAGGGAAAGAAAGAAATTAGTGGAGCGTATGGTTGGCATAATGTCCCAAAACATGACATTTTTGATAATATTGTATGTTTTAAAACAGAAAACCATTACACAGTGTAAAAATAAACAACATATATGTGGAAAGTTACATACCCACAATCCGCAATCCTTCAAGCTGGAGTAAACGTGAGGGCGTACCGAGAGGGGTAGTGCGTGTTCTCTTGCCTCTGCCTTTAGTGGCTGCAGAACTTCTGGTTTCTTTGAAAAAACCTTTCCTCAACTGTCCCCGGGGGTCCTCAAGGCTGTAGAATACCTCATAGATTTTCACCCACCCAAATCCCAGCTGTCGCATAGAGTTCAGCATTCCCGCTCTGCTGCTGTCTCCTGTTCTCTCAGTGCCTTGGAAGTCCTGTTTAGGCGCCGGGCATTGCCGCTGACTCTACTTACAGCTCCCATCAAGGTTGCTCTGTTTCCAGGTGAAATGAAGCCTTGCAGGTAGGCCCAGCATCCTGTGGAGCCCCTGCTGCCCACCTGTGGTGAAGCTGAGCTGTGTTTTCAGATAAAGTTGGAAGAATCCTTTGCCTCCTAATTGTGGTAAATTCCTTTGGAATAGTTCCAAAGCAATGCTACCCAAGATTTAATGTAGGGTATTTTTTGTTTCTTTGTTTTTGGCTTATTGGGTCTTTGTGTGTAAAATAAATTTACCACTTGTATTTGTAATCTCTTTTCCTTAGGACTCAGTTATAGATCACGAGGTCAAGGCCAAAGGACTTTAAGAGGCAGACATAATGCTGAACACAGACCTAACCTTGTTATTGGGCAAAGCCTCCAACCTCTGACTCTTTTTTTTTTTTTTTGCTTTATAATGAATGATTTCCAAGGGATTTCTCTATGCCTCATATGAATAGATCTCAAGACTATTCACTCCACCAGACTTCAAGCTGGGATCCCTTATAAATGCAGAATTGTATAAGAGAAATTAAATAACACGCGAGTGGATGGCTCTTACAGGATTTTGGAGGAAAGCAGGATCTAGTAAATGTTCACGTGGAGGAAACTGTAGAATGAAGGGATCCCCAGTGTATATTTCAGCATGACTTCCTGCTGTTCAGTACTTAACATGGGCAGAGCAGAGAATGAGCACTCTTAAATGCTTACTGAATTAGTACTAAAGCAGAAATAACCATCTGGCAGGGATGGTGGGACTGAGACATGGCTGAAAATTAGTCAGAGGGCCAGAAATACGGGCAGAGGTAATAGTTGAAATTATAAGGGAATGAACACTTGGGGAGAAAAGAAAAATATCAGATTTCTAATCACCTTATTTGTGAGTGTAATGAGTAGGTCCTCCTGTTTACATCTTCTGTTCAACTAGCACTCTATTTAGCATGTACTTAGCTGTTTCTGTATCTTGCCGTTTCCAGGGTTTTCTCTATCAGAAATTATAAAGACCTTAGGTCCCAGAGGTTATAGCTTATAATGACTCCTTAACAATAACAAGATTTTTGAGCAGAATTCCATGTATCAGAATGGGTATCTAGCAATAAGCTAGGGTATTGCAGGATACAAAAATAAGTAAGCCACAATCTCTGCCCTCAAGGTTAGGGTGCTTGGAGTAGAGTGGGAGATTACATAGAACAGTTTCAATCTGTTCATTTGGCTTTTGTTAATCAACTCTGACCTAAAGGATGGGAAGAGCAATTGACTGATGAGATGTCGTCATTTTAAAAAATTGAGGGAAGCCCTGACCAATGTGGCTCCACTGGTCAGACATTGTCCCACAAAGCACATGGTCAGTGGTTTGATTCCCAGTTGGGGTTCATATGAGAGGCAACTGACCAATGTTTCTCTTTCATGTGGGTGTTTCTCTCCTTGTCTTTCTCCCTCTCATCCCCTCTCTCTAAAAGTAAAAAAAATAAAAATAAAATCTTAAAAAAACCCATAAAAATAATGTAAAATTTATATAAGAGAAAGTTAACCATTAACCCTTTTAAAATGTACAGTTAAGCAACATTTAGTACATTTTATTCAATTTAAAAATAGTACTAAAGGAAATAAAAATTTTAATAGAGAAGACTGGAGAACTGTAGCACTCGAGTCTCTACTAAATACTCCACACTGCAGTGCCCGCTAACCCCTTCTGCTCTAACGGGTGCCTCCTCCGACTTGGCATGCTATCAATGCTCAACGAACTGGTCACCTATTCAAGTTATTGATGACCTATATATTTCTTTAATTGAACTTGTTTTAGGTGTTAATATCTCATTTGGAATTCCTTCATTTTTTTTCTTTAGTATTTCCTATGATTGTAAATTCCATGTGGGTAGGTAAGATAACTCCCTTGTTCATGTCTGTATTCCTAGAGGAGAGCCCAGTATGTATTTAAAAAGCATATGCTTCCCTGGCTGTTGTGGCTCAATGGATTGAACACTGGCCTGCAAACCAAAGGGTTGGTGGTTCGATTCCCAGTCAGGGCACATGTCTGGGTTCCAGGCCAGGTCCCCAGTAGGAGGAATGTGAGAGGCAACCACACACTGATATTTCTCATCCTCTCTTTCTCCCTCCCTTCCCCTCTCTCTAAAAATAAATAAATAAAAATCTTAAAAAAGAAAAAGGCATATGCTAATGACTGGTTACCTAGTTCTGGGGTTTTAAAAAAGATGTTACTTATTTATTTATTTTTAGAAAGGGGAAGGGAGGGAGAGAAACGCCCATCAGTTGCCTCTTGCATGCACTCCAACCAGGGACCTGGCCTACAACCCAGGCATGTGCCCTGACCGGGATTTGAATAGGTCACCTATAGTTTTGCGGGATAACATGTAACCAGCTGAGCCACGCTGGGCAGGGCCCTAGATCTGGGATTTTTATTTCCACTTATTCCTTATCAATTTCCTTATGTCATAGCCGTGGTCAAACTATCTGGTATGCCCAGCAAAAACCCGGTGTTATGATTGTCCCTGGGTGGGACTAACCAAGCTCAGTGTCAAAGCCTGACCATTTTCAGCACCAATGAAGGCTGCTGTGATGGGGTCGGACTTGAGGTGGCGCTGTTGCACTTTATCAGGACTGACTCCATTTTTCACGGGGACTGACGTTTCCTTTATACCAGATCATCTACCAATCAATCCCCGGGGAAGGGAATGAGTAAGTAGAGGAGCAACAAGTCCAGCTTTCACAGTTGCAGCTGAGGTTTCCGGCTGGCTAGTGTGCGGTGAGCCCCGGAAACCTCAGTGCCCACAGACTTCTCTTGTGGGGAAGCCCGCCCAAACTCCATCCTTTGCTGGCAGCCACGCCCCACAGGAAGGACTGAAAAGCATTTCCTTGAGGCTGGCACACCTTGCCCTACCCAAAACAGTCATTTTTTTTTTTCTTTCTTTCTAGCTGGGCCAGTTCCATCTGAAACCAGAGTGACTGCAGGAGGGACACGGTAGCGAATGGAGGTTTGGGGGTACAAAGTTGGGTGAGCGGGGAAGGGGCGATGCACCTAGGGGTGGACTTTGGCCTTAGGGAAGCAAAAGAGGGAGGAGGCGGAGAGTGGGATGGTTGTGAGCTGCTGTTTGTGTTTCATGGGAACAACCAATAATCCCCAGGTGAAGGAGTCTGTATTTCTTTGTAACAAGCATCTTGTGGGTTTTGCCTTCCATGTTTTTATAAGAAGAGACTAAACTTGCCTCAGTGATTTTGGCAAAGAGCAGCAGCAACAGGAAAGCCCAGTGAGGTGGGGACTCTGTATTCCTGGAGAAGGAGCAATGGGGCGAAGGATGGCAGAAACCAGCAGTGTGCAGGAATTACTTATCATAGGACTGTAGAGTCTTTCAGATGTGGGGCCTTGGGCTCACTGCTCTCAGCTTCAGCTTCTCATCTGTAGTTGTGACATTTAAGTGAGATGCTTAAAAACTGTACAGTGTGATATGCTCTCCCGTGTTGACTGAATTTCTGTTTTCTCTTAATCTGTCTTTTCTCTCTCTCCTTCTCTCATGATCAGTCCCTCACCCTCAGTCCCATTTGTCACTTTCTTTCCCTTTCATTTCTGTGATAGTGGTTGCCTTCTGTTACGAATCCTTCCCCATCATGGTGTCTCCTACACTTCAGGCCAAGCTTTCTTCCCACTGCTCGGGGAGAGCCATCGGTTGTTGTAGAAACAGAGGCTGATGTAATGGTAGCACACCCAGCCTGAACTGCAACTGGAAACAGGACGTTGTGCCTTCAGGCTTGTTTCCCCTCCTTAGTACCCCAGACTCTGCACTCATGGCCAGCGAGGGGCCATCCAGGTCTTTTAGTGCGACCTGACAAAGTCTTGCTTCACTGAGAACCATATGCTCTGTTCAGTGCCTTCACCCCTGCACTGATGTGCTAGGGCTGCCGTACAAAGTACCACAAGCTAAGTGTCTTAGACAACAGCAATTTATTATCTCCCTGTTCTGGAAGCCAGAAGCCCCAAGTCAAGGTTTTGGCAGGGTTGTGAGGGAAAGGTCTGCCCCAGGCCTCTTTATTTGGTTTGTAGATGGCTCTCTTTGTATTCAAATGGTAAGTGTCTGTCTTCCAACTTCCCCACTTTGTAAGGACACCAATCATATCGGATTAAGGCCTGCCCTCAGGACCTAGTTACTTCCATTACCTCTGTAATCTTGCAATTCCCAAGTAAATTCTCATTCTCTAGTACTGGAAGCTAGGACTTTCACCTCACGAATTTGGGGGCAGCACACTTCAACCCATAACAATGACTAGCTCTCTAGTTATGGACAAGCACAAAGTTAGTTGAACACCACATTTACTTCAGTTTTCTTCTGCAGACACTGGGTTTTCCCACCTCTACCAACCACTCCCAAGCAGCTCCTATAAGCATGTGCTCCAAACTTCCTCAGGGAGTTACATGATTCTGCAGCTCTCTTGTTTTAACCCACGTATGTTATTTTCCTATTGCTGCGTTAACAAATTACTTCAAACTTAGTGGCTTCAGACAACACAGATTTTTATCTTACAGTTCTGCAGGTCAGAAGTCAGGAATGGGTAGGCAGGTCTGTGTTCCTTCTGGAGGCTGTACGGGAGAATTTGTTTTGCCTCTTCCAGCTTCCAGAGAGCGCTTGCATTCCCAGTTCTTGACGCTGTCCCTCCATCGTCAAGCCACTTCAAGTCTTTCTCCCCTCCCTCATGCTGACACCCGCACTTCTGCCTTCCACATTTCAGGCTCCTTGTGGTGATGTTGGACTCAATAAATAATCCCGGATAACCTCCCTATTTTGAGGTCAGTTCATTAATCTGTCTGCAATCGTAATTCCCTGGTGCTAGTTTAACATTACGAAAATCTAACATATTCATAGTTCTGGAGATTTTGAACATAGACATCTTTAGGGCGGGGGGGGGTGCATTATCTGCCTGCCACACTGAGCTTTCAATGCCTGGATTTTCTTTAATGGGTTTATTGCTCTGTTTTCACTCTGTGGGACCAATGTTTTGCTTGCTATGTGTAGTAAAACCTTTATATTTCTGTTACAGAACAGACCCGGGGGGGGGTGTGAACAATATACTATTTCTGAAAGGAGCCCCCTTTCTCCGTGGGGGTCCCCCCCACCTACAAGGTTCGCCTTGCCTGCTGCCAGAGGAAAGATGTCTCTCAATGCCAGAGATTGGTGAAAAGGAAAGGAATTACTTATTTAAAAGTTATACAGACTTAGAGTAATGACTTAATGTCTTCATTAAAATACTAAATTCTTTAGAATACCCACACAGTCCTTCCTTCTCCCTCTGCCCAGTCTGGGGTACCCTATCTCAGGAAAAGAAGTAGAAGTCCGTGATTCAGGCTCCGGGCACCATCAGCTGTGTCGCCGCCACGGGGTCCCCACTCTGCCAAAGCCGTGTGGTTCTCTCCCCCTACTCCACGGGGTCCCCACTCTGTCAAAGACGTGTGGTTCTCTCCCCCTACTCCACGGGGTCCCCACTCCGCCAAAGCCATGTGGTTCTCTTCTCCCTCTTCTCTGCCAAAGCCGTGTGGTCCTCCCTTCGGAGTGGCTGCCACGCCTGGGCTTAAATCCCAGCGCCAGTCTTCCTCTGCAGCCCCATTTCTGACTCCTCCTACAATCAGTTATACCTGCCAGCATCCCCGTATTCTTCCAGCTTTACTGGGCTGCCACAGTAAGTCTGGGTGGGTGTGGCCCTGTGGTGTGGAGCCAATCATCTCCAAGCTCTCACGCAGGTGCTGTAACCAGGGGGAGCTGCTTCCCAGTTACATCTTGGGTGGAAGTTATTCCCATCTCCCTGGCTCAAAGCATAGCCACAGCTATTTAACATACATATGAAACCAGTTAAAGGTTATAGATATGTTAAATGACCACACCAGAGGTTAGCTGCACAGCTGTTGCTGTACAAATCAGCTCTGAATGTCCCTGCTCCATGTGTCCCTTCCCCCAGCTCAGGCTTGTGGGGCTGAGGACATCCTATATATATTTTTCTAATATTTCCTGGACACTTTGAGTTCTGGACCCCATTACAAATCCCTATTTGGGGCCCCCCTCTTGGCTGCACCCTGTTACATTTCTTTTGTAGAGAAAAACAGCATCCTGCCTAATGATAGAACTAAAAATGTTTCCCCACAGAGCAGAAAACTGGTACCTGCTACTTCCCAGATAACACTTAAAAATTACTCCCCATTCTCATTGTAAATTTAGCGTTACAGTTTAATCCTTCATACCTAATTGATTTTTATGTTCTCTCTCTATAAAAATGTATTTCAGGTCCAATGCTGTTTTTTAGGGATGAATTTAGCTATTTATTTATTGAACAAGCACACGAATCTTGATGTGGGCCAGATGCTAGTCCCCCTAGGTGCTAAGGGTACGACAACGAAGAAAGCATAGAGTGATGGAGAAAATAGCCTAAGTCCCTAACTTGTGGTTCTCATGAGGGTGTCAGGCTCTTTCTTCTAACTCAGTCACTTCATCTGTGCTCTCCCCACCAACCGAGGCTGAGTGGTCTCCGCTCCCCAACGTGCCATCTGACTTCAGATGTGGCTATTGCTGTGTGCCCCCTTCTTGGCTCTGCTCATAAAGGACCTCAAAAAGCTGTGCTCTTAAGGAAATGATTCTCTGGTTGGGAAGAAACAGATAATAATAGGCAAGCTAGTTAAGTACTGAGTACATAGGTTGGGTAGTCAATGCTCTCTGCTAGCATATCATTTCTTGGACACAGTTTCTGACTGGGGAAATGGAAAGTAAAAGCAGCTAATTGCACAGCAGACACTGGTGTAGAGTAGAAAGAGTCCCGTCCTGAGTCCGGGACCTGCAGTCTGTTTAAAGCTCTGGCACTCTTTGTGAGCAAAGAACAGGCACACCTCAGTGTCCTTAGTTATTTTACGTATTTTCCTATTAGAAAATGAAGTGTGGAGATAGACTGGGAAATTGGTCATGATAGACAGCCTGTCTGTGCTGTGGGGAGCAGGCCGAGGGCAGGGAACAGGAGGGGCTGCCGGGAGGGAGAGCTACGCCATGGGGATGGCACCTGGGAGCCACTTGTGCACTGAGTCACACCCCTCAGCGACAGAGGGTGGAGGTTTGATTACTGAGGGCGTGGTGTGCAGCTGAGCCAGGTTGTGCTTCTGTGGGTCTGTGAGGCTGCATTGCCCAGGTGGCTCAGCACATGCCTTGTGGGCACTCTGTCTCCCGTGCAGAGGTCCTACTCCTGGCTGCCGATGCCCACCCCTCCTTCTAAAGCCACCCTCAGCTTGAGAGGCTGTGCAGGGTTTCCAGGGTCCCTTTACTTAGGCTTTGGTTTGGTCACTCTCTGTGATCCCTGACTGTTGGCAACTCACTGAGTGCAGGGACTAGAGTGAGGCAGGGCCCAGAGTCGATGGAGTGCCAGGGGAGTCTCCCGGCCAAGGTGGCAGCACTGGAAAGTTCTTACAATGAACATGTGCAAGCCTAGTGAGATAATTAGATGGAAGAGAAAGCCCCTCTCCCCCTTTCTGGTACTACATGGGGGTGAGACCAGGGGAAGCAGGCACATGTGCCATAGAAGTCAGAACGGGGGCAGGGGAGGTGCTGGAGCAAAGAGGCCTGTCGGTGTAGCCTGGGGAAAGAGGGATTGGTTGGGAGGTGGGCCCACCTGAAGTGCGCAACAATTTGGGAAGTTCATTCTGAGAAAGACCTGGCCCATCCCACGCCCCAAACAAATATAGTTCCAGGGGAACAATGAAATGCTCCCTTGCTTGTCTCTTGGCTATTCAGGACCTGCACTGGCCTGTCCTCTCCGTGGGTCACATGACCTTAGCAGTCACCTGACCTCCAGGAGGGAATCTCTCTTTCTCTCACTTGCAGACCCAGTGGAACATTTACCCATGGGATCACACGCTTTTCCCTCCGGGAGTGTGTGATCTTGTGGCCCTGGCAGCTGCATGGCCATGGCTGCTTGGGCCCCACACACAGCCTCCAGGAGGGAGCCTGAAGCTGGACAGCAGTTGAGAACAAGCTAAGCTATTGAATGACTGCTTAGCAGCCGCCTGCTATTTCCAAAGGATGGCGCTTTAAAATGGAGCAGGGACTCTGGGCCCTGCATTGTGTTTTGGTCTATTTGAGAATGGCTGGGTTTTGCTGGGCTTTGCAGGGCAGGTGAGCTTTGAGACAGCGCATCCCTCATTCTCCCAGATCATTCAGAATCTGATAAAAATGTCTTTCAATTCTCATCAGCCTCTGCCTCTTGAGTATGCCTTTTGTGTCAGAGGGCAGATGGGCCCTCTTTTCAGTTTGATAGTGAAGTCTTGGGATTCTTCCAGGCTTAAGAGAAAATGAGTGTTTTAGTTTTCAACTTCTCATAATATCTCTGAGTTTCCTAACTAGAAGAGTAATGAGGAGGTAGGTTAGAGTTTAGTCACCTCTGGAAATGGAAAGGAAAGTGGGGATGGAGTGAGGTAGTTCTTATCCATCCCTAGACTTGAACTTCTTTTTGTGAATTTACTCTTCCCCTCAGCTCACATGGCCTTCTCCTCCACTTTCCCCTCCCTACAACTCCAGCTGAATCGGGCAGTGCAGAGTCCAGCCTTATCATGCTGTGAATACCACTTCGCAAGGCCGTCTTTAGGAAACAGGCTGCACTACTGTACTTCTATGGACTAAATTACTGGCAAGAATTGTAAGTGAAAAGAAAACCCATTTTAATGTTTCCTTCTTCAGAAGTGAACCTCTGATAGACTCGGCCATAGTAAACTGACCCAGTTTTGTGCATCTAACAGCGGCTCTTAAAGTTGTCAGGTAACAAAATACATAGACGTATGGTGCTATTTCTAGAACATCGATCTAAATTAAAATGACTATATATGTACCTATATATATATTATTGTAGCAAACACAAAAGGTTAAGAAAAAAAAAATGTGTTTCGAAAGGTACATTGTGGCCATAGGAAAATCTCAATAATGCACACGTAATGCTCATATTTTAAGCCAGGTTGCTTTTGAAAGTTTCAAAATTCTTAGGTTTTTTCTTGTGATGAGTTGTTGAATGATTTAACCAGATGCATTATATTGTTGGGTAAATGCAGAGTGTTATGTCATACAACTCTAGGAGGTACCATAACATGGAGGTACCGTGTTATATTTAGTCTTTGCTATCAACTGAATGATGAAAAATATTTGCCCAAGATGATAATTTGGAGTTTAGAGAAGTTGATTCTAAGCCTTTTTTTTCTAATAATAATAATCAGCCATCAGGATCAATTGTTTGTTGGATACATGCCTAGTTTGTTTCATTAGCATTAACTTTCCCAAAGTACCTTCAAAATCAGATGGGACTGGCTGTGCCCAGATGGGGACAGGCCCTGCTGATCCTTGTCTCAGGGCTCAGTGACGTCCTTCAGCCTGGGCCCTTCAGCCCTGTCCCGAATGCAGTGCTCCCGTGGCCACTTAGAGGGGAGGACTTGCTTGTCTGCCTAGTAGAAGTGACAGGCTTGGTTTGCTCAAGGAAGGAGGAGGGGGACTAAGGGAATGCTGAAAATCTACTTGACTGCCTTGTTTTGCATCAGGTGTGTAAGCAGATGCCACAAAACTAGTTAGTCTGGTCTGAACCTGCCCTGCTTCCTGTGTCTGTGGTCTTTCCAGCAGGTCTTACTGCCTGACCCCTTTAGCGTCCTCTGGGGCTGAGGTCTTAGTATGAATCAAAATGAGTTCTGATGGAGGAAAAAGAAAGAAGCAGAGTAGGCACTAGAATATTCTTAGTGCCGGCAATGCCAGCAGTGAAAATACAACTGAAATGTATATATATATATATATATCTGGTCTTCAACCTTGGTCATATATAGGGTAGATTTCCAGAGGCTCGTCCAGACACAATTTCAGCCCAAAGGCCTGGCAGGTGGAATAAACTATAAAAGTATATGCGCATTAGAATTTCAAGGACTATTGTCTTTCGCCTTATCCTCATCCCTACAAAACTTAGCTGAATAAAAAGAGATCAAATACCCAGTCTGTCTCCTGATTGAAGGAAAAGGGTAGTGAAAGAGCACCAGATGGATATTCAAGACACACAATACTCGTCTCAGTTTGAGTACTGATTAGCTCCTGGAAGACACCTCAATTCCGTGACTCAGTTTCCTCCTCAGTAAGTCACGCGGGTTAGATTTGTTTGGTTGCTTTCAAAGGGTTCTCTGTCTGTTCACAGAATCCCACGGTGTTTGTAGAGCATGCATTGCATTTCATAGTGTCCTTGTCAGGCAGAACGACGAGCGGAAGCCGGGGTTGCTGCTGTTATTGCTTCTTTAGCGGGGAGGTTTGGCTGCAGTGGCACAGAAGGTGCAGCTACTTCATTTGCAGTGCAGGAAGAGAATGTCTTTCTGATGCCGAGACTAGAACTTGCTTTCTTTGCATCCCTTCTTGAAGCCCGAGCAGCTTTCATAACACCCAGTGACCTTGATTTCACTCCCTGTCTTTCTTGTCCTCACCCATGTCCCACTCTTAGGATGGTCTAATAATGGATTCCTGACCAGGAGGTCCCACAGCTGCTTAGATCTCTGATGTATTTGCTGACCTTGGGCAAGTGACCTTTTCACTTAGATCTTAGTTTCCATATGTAATATGAGGTTGTTAAAACAGCTGTGGATTATTCTCACGTGGCTTTCTATTATAAAATTTAAGATAACTGAAGAAGAATTCAATGCTGCAAGATTGGAAAATAAATATAGATAAACCAAATGTGATTTTATAACTGTCTATAAATCATCTTCCCTTCACCACCACATTTACCTTTCTAAGTCTATTCTTCTTGGACTGATATTAAAATGAGTTATTTTTCATTCACTGAGTTAACATTGAGAAACAGAGGCAAGCTGACTTTAAAATAAAAGTGTGAGCTTAGGTTATCTGCAAGCTGATCAGCCGTGAAGACTTGATAGTATCAGCAAGGCCACAGGTTGTGAGTTTTTAGATATTCAGAACGTGTGTGAGATAAATCACTCAGGAAAAAGAAGTCCAGTGAACTCTGAATAGACCCCTCTGTGCTGAAGGAAATCTCCACATCTTCATAGCTGAGTTATGGGGTTCAAAACTGATACTGGGGGCTGGACCTTTATGGCTTTTATTTACACCTAAATCACACATATTTTGGATGCCCAGGGAGCAGTGGTCTCTGAAGGTATGTAGTTTAGGTATGTAGAAGAATTTATGTCGATAACAATTTTGAGATGTGAGGCTTTAGATAGTCTTTCTAGTTCCGCCGATTCCTGGCAACCTGAGAAATTCAGACCAGTTCAGGACCATCAAGGAAAGTAAACTCGGTTCTGATGCTCGGAGCTGCAGCATGTGGTGCTTTGGGTACTTAGCCAGATGTGAGAAGGGTCAGTGTGAACTTGTGTTATGTCACGGCACTAGATGCAGAACTGATTTTCTTAGAGACAGAACAGGCTGCGATAGCACCAAATCATATACAAATTTTTGTTCAACTTTTAGAGGCCATGGAATTGTAAATATTGTCATCAAAAACAAATGAAACTGGTACACTAAAAACTACAGATTCTCATTGAAAGAAATTTAAAGAAAATCTACCGTAATTTGCTGTGTATAATGCGCACTCACATTTTTGGCCCAAACTTTCAGGGAAAAAATCGTTTGTTTTTAATTCCATTATTTATTTATTCATATTTAGATTACTTGTTTTCTTTTTGTATTAGAAAGGAATTTTAGCATTTATTTTTGAACATAGTATGGTACAAGAGATTTTTTGTAACAAATAATTACAAAACACAAGAACATTTACAAGGTATTTCAGGTACTGCCCATGTATATTGCTCATGCTTATTTTCCCCTCAAAAATGTGGGCAAGAAGTGCACATTATGCATGGTGAATATGGTAAAGAAATGGAAAGACATCCTGTGTTCTTATGTAGGAAAACAATATTCTTAAGATGGCAGCACTCCCCAAACTGATCTCTCTATATAATCTCTACCAAAATATCAGATGACTTCCCCCCCGCTCCCAGAAATCATCAAGCTGATTCTAAAATTCATATAGGAACACAACGGACTGAGAATATCTAAAACAGTCTTCCAAAGGAGGCCACACTTGGAAGGCTCATACTGAACAATTGTAAAACTGACTACAAAGCCATATAGTAATTAAGACCGGGCTGTTGGCATAAGGACACACATACACAACAATGGAATAGAATCAAGAGTCCTGAAATAAACGCACATGCGTGTGGCTGGCTGATTTTTGACAAGGTTCCAAAATAACTCATTGGGGAAGAAGAGTCTTTTTAACAAATGATGCTGGAACAATTGAATGTCCACATGCAAAACAGTGATAGTGAATGCCTACCTCACACCATATGCAGAAATTAACTCAAAATGGATCAAAGACCTAAATATAAGAACTAAAATTATAAAATTCTTAAAAACAGGTGTAATTCTTTATTATTTGGGTTAAACAGGCTACATAGCTAGGACACCAAAAGCACAAGCGACCAAAAAAAATAGATAAGTTGGACTTCATCAAAATTAGAAATTATTGTGTTTCAAATGACACTATCAAAAGTGGAAAAAATAACAGATAAAATGGGAGAAATATTGGAAATCATATATTGGTTAATGAAACCAATATATGGTAATTAAAACCATTGGATAATGGTTTTGTATTCAGAGTATATAAAGGACACTTTTAATTCAACAATGATAGACAAATAATTCTGATTAAAAAATGGGTAAAGAATTTGAATATACAGTTCTCCAAAGAAGGTATATAAATGGCCAGTGAGCACATGGAAAGATGCTCAATATTATTAATCATCAGGGAAATGCAAATCAAAACCACAATGAGATACCTATTTCACATCAGTTAAGGAAGCTATTATAAAAAAAAGTGTTAGCACAAATCAGTAGCAGATGTGGTGAAATTGGACCCTTATAAGTTGCTGTTGAGAAAGTAAAATTTTGCAGTCACTTTGGGAGATAGTTGGCAGTTCCTCAAAATTTAAACAGAGTTTCCACATGACCCACAAAAAGAAAAAAAAAAGTCCACCAAAAAATTCTATGTAAATGTTCCTACACGCGTTATTCATGATAGTGAAAAAGTGGCAGCTGTTTCAATGTGCACTAACTGATAAATGAAAAGGTAAAAAGTGGCATATCCATGCAATGGAATGCCATTCAGCCACAAAAAGGAATGAAGTACTAATTTTTGTTACAACATGGATGTGATGGTTAGTTTTGTGCGTCAAATTGGCTGGGCTCTGTTAACTGCTAAAACATTATTTCTGGGTGTGTCTGTGAGGATGTTTCTGAAAAAGATTAGCATTTGAAGCAGTAGACTGAGTAAAGAAGTTCTGCCTTCACCAGTGTGAGTAGGGATCATCCAATCTATTGAAGCCCTAAATAGAACAAAAACGTGACCTGTGAAATCCATCTTTTCCTGCCTTCTAACACAGGAGCTCCTGGTTCTCAGGCCTTTGGACTGTAGGACTTAAACAGTGGCCCTGGTTCTTAGGCTTTCAACCTCACACTGAATTATACCACCTGTTTTCTTGGTTCTCCAGATGGCAGATGGCAGGTATGGGACATCCTGGCCTTCAGAACCTCATGGGACAATTCCTATAATAAATCTCATTATACATATTTACATATCCTATTGGTTCTGTTTTCTAAAAAGTGCTAATATAGTGGATGAATCTTAAAACATGTGAAGGTGAAATTAGCCAGATACAAAAGGCCATAAATTGTATGATTCAATTTATATGAAATGTCAAAAATAAACAAATCCATAAAGACAGAAAACCGGTAGGTGATTGCCAGGGGTGGGGGGTGGGGTGGGCACTGGGGAATGATTATTGTTGGTACCGGCTTCTTTTGGGGGGTGATGAAATATTTTCAAATTAGCAGTGATGGTTGCACAACTTTGTGAATATACTAAAACCCACCAAATTGTATATTTTAAAAGGGTTCATTTTATGGTGTGTGAATTATATCTCAAAAAACCAAAAGCAATATTAAAGATAATTCTAGTTAAAAAAAAAAAGTTTACGAGAATCTTCCTGGGAAGCAATCTAAATATAATGTAAGAACACAGATTCTAAAGCCACAGGAACTGGGTTGAATCTCCAAATCCCCGCTTACTAGCTCTGTGATCTGGAGCAAGTAAGTTAACTTCTCTGTGACCCAGTTTCTTTCTCTATATGTAAAGTGCTTAGAACAGTGCCTAACACATGTCAAGTGATATAAAAATGTTTGTCACTTTAACTGTATTCCATAAGATGTACTAGGCCTTAGCGGAAAGCAAAAACCAGAGTCAAGGAAGCTGTGCTGAGAGCGTAAATGTGAATGAAGGAGGAGCAGAACAAGGTGGAGTTTAAAGCAGATTGCTTCCTTTGGTTTATTGTCTGAACTCTGCTCCATCTGGCTCATGGAAAGAGATGGGATTTGTGGAAAAGGAGGGGAAATAATACAGATTGAGGATACAATACCTTCTTCCCAAGGTCTTAGATAAGAGTCCAAAAATATGTTAGGAGACAGAGAGAGGAGGAAACCAGAGCAAGGGATGGTGAACAGTGATTTTAGTCCAATTTAAGTAAATAGTAGGCAAAAACTTTTGAGGGGTTTCCTGTGGAATTTAGACACTAAACTTACGGTCCTTGCTCTGTCCTGTCTTTATTAGGATCTTTGTTGCCTCTTCATTTCAAAAAGTAAGATCAAACAAATCTTTAAAGTCATGTCACTGTCACGTTTTTATTCTCAAGACAAATCAAGAACCCAGGAGGGTGGCGGCTTCTCTTTTTCTGCCCACCACCCCCGGCCTCAAAGTCATATCCCTTTGCTTTAGGCTGCTTTCTGAATCTTTGCAGGGGTACATCTACAATTCTTGATTTTTTTTTGGTAGATCGTGCTCTTTCTGTTGACAGACAGCAAATAGATTCTACCAGAAGGACTGGATTACATACCCATTTTGAGGGACGGCTGTAAGGTATTGGATTCCTTATTTAAAAAGATAGAGAAAGAGTGTTGTCCACATTGCCTCTGGTTTTACACTTCTGAATTCTCTCGTATGTAAATACATTTTGTATGTTCTTGGTTTCATCATAGTTGTGCTTTCTCAGATATTCTCCATGGGATATCAATAAATGTCTTGTATTCTTATTCTTTATATATTTCACAGTCTTTTTTATACAACATTCTAACAAAAAGATGTTAATTGGCTTGTTTAAGGTCACACACAGGAAGTTGCTGACCCAGGACCATAACTGAGATTTCATGACTCCTTGCATTTTGGGGGGACAGAAGTATTCCTTTTCACTTTACACTTCTTCTAGAACCTTCTTTTTTCTTTTCTTGAATTTTGATGATTTTATTTGAGGCAAACTGATGGCATATGACAGGGAACAAGATATAAAATGAAGTTTCTTCTTTTTGGTTTGTTGGTTTGTTTTTGGTATTCGGAGTGGGATCTGAACAGTTTCTTTCATATATTTGAAATTAAGGAGGGAACTAAGGAATTTTACATGAAGGTGGGGGAAAAGCAAAACTGGGATTGGATTACAGGATAATAAAGAGATTGTATTTTCTCTCGGTTGTGGTTATTTCAAAGATGTGTTAGCCTCGGTGCATAGAAACAATAGATAGGGCTTCCTCAAGGCACAGATAAACTTTTTATTAAAGAAGTTCTATATGCCTGCGGCATGACTCTGCACCACGACCTCCCCAGTGAGGAATCTGTGGTCAAATAACCGTGTGAGGTTACCTTCCATAGAATCCCCCCCAACCCTTTTTTTCATTCAGTTCCCCTCTTTGGTCATAAATCAATCTGAAGGACACATCGATGACCAATTGTCTGGTTGGATAGAGTGGTCTCACAGAGCTAGGAAGGCTCATTCCTCTCCTAGCACTTTCTATTGAGAAATAATCTAAGTGAGGAAAGTAAGGCAAATTCCAGGGCAGGAGGCAGCTAAAACCAAAGTGAAGATTATTGCCAGGACCTCATTACATTGATGCTGGTACAGAAATAACATTATTTAAAGTTTATTTGATCTCAGAGTTTTCTTCAAAGTGCATCTAATATCATCTCTCTTTATATGCATTAATCTTTGTCTCCCTAAAAGTTATTAGTTGTGATATATGAGAGGAGAAAAAGTGTGATCAACAAGTGATAGAACAATGAGTAGAGCTGGTTTGAAATACTCTGAAATACCATACACTTAACCACCGCTTAACAGATCCCATATCATTTGTTGTAGAAAAGCTTTAATGATGGAAAGCAAGGATACTTCAGAAGAGATGGCAGTAGGCATGGGTGGGTAGACGGGGTGGGGGCAGGACATGATAATTCTATTTTGGCTCTGAAATACTTTCATTCTAAAACATTAATATCCTCTTATATGTTTTATCTCATTTGTCTTGTCAGAATGTGTCTCGTTAGGTAGCGCAAGGATTGTGATGATGCATTATATATTATGATAAAACTTGCCCCAAATGACATAAAAACAGAGAGAGAAAGAGAATGTGGCGGCCAATTTAGAATCTTATTGGAGCCTGGTGAATTTCCTCTGTATTAATTAAGTAAGCAAGGTAATGAGGGTCTACGGCAAAGTTCCCAAACTTGGCTGCATGCTGATGTTGAAGTAACCTTGATGAGAGTGAGCTTTCAACAAACCCCAGTACCGGATTCCAATTCCCAGAGAGTCTTTCTGACTTAATTGATGTGTCCTGGGCATTGAGACTTTGAAAAGGCTCCTCAAGGAGCACCATACTGGTTTAAGTTTGGGGAGTCCGAGTCTAGGAAAAGAAGTCCAAAATCTGCTGTGTCCACTTTTATTGTAATTATGTGATCTTTTAAATTTAAAAGCTCCAGAATAATTTATAAAAAGAACAGGAGAGTTGAATGTTTAAAATTTAAAAGAAGCACATACTTTGCACAGAAAGGTGAGAAAATTATAGTAGAAGCCTAGGTAAGATTTACTGTAAGGATACATTAAACTTAGGTCTCAGGAAATAATTCTTTTTTCCCTGTGTGATGTATGGACATATTACAGTATTATATCATGATGTTGATGCTGCATAGGATAAGGTTCTTATCCAAAAAATGAGGTCATTTGAAGATGTCATAGTTAGAAAAGTGATAATAGTGATGGTAATTACTATTACCATTGTAATAGTAAGTGATATTAGTCATAGTAATTGTTACAGGAATATTTTTATTCCTATAATTATTATAGAAATAAATGAGCCACAGTTACTGTTTACTATGTGCTAGGAATTGCTCTAGGAACCGTTTGCTTTTTACAGTGACATTTCATAAGATAATATTGTAAACACAATTTAACAGATGAGAAAACTGAGGTTTAGGAGGGGTTAATTTGCTCAAGAGTACACAGCTAATTAGCATTAGAGGTGGGAATATTGGACTTCAGAAATGGGCTGGGCTATGCTTCTGAAACCTGTAATAAAAATAGAAAGTGAGCTAAATTCTAGGAATATGTGTTTTTGGCTTTCACTGTGGAAGATATAAAATACCCTAAGGAAAGGAGCGTCCGAAACAGCATCTTGCTCATTCATATAAATTCAGAGAAGAAAAGTAAAGAATAAAGGCAGGTGGCTGAGGCTGGGCCAGCTGTTGGGCAGCAGTGTGATCATATTAAGATAAGAAACCGACTTCCAGTCAAGGCGGAGGTGTAGATAAACACACCTCACCTCCTTGCACAACTACAGCAAAAATTACAACTGGACTACAAAACAAATACCACCCAGAACTGTCAGAAAATCAACCTGTGTAGAAGTCCAACAACCAAGAATTTAAAGAAGCCACATTCATCCAGACAAGTAGGAGGGACAGAGATACAGAGAGGCATGGAGACAGGAACGGATGGTCCCACATCCATGTGTGGTAGATAAAAAATGAGAAGAATACCTCAGGAGTGAGGGATCCCAGCCCTGGGTCCCAGCACCAGGAAGATAAGTTCCCATAACTTCCGGCTGTAAAAACCAGTGGGGGTTGGGGCAGTGGAAGAAACCACATCCTCTTAAAGGGCTCGCAATGGACTTAGGACTCATGCAGACCCACCACCTCTGGGATTCAGCACCAGGGCAATAGCTGGAAGGGCACCAGTGGCATGTAGGGAGAAAGTGAAGTGCGAGTGGAGAGACAGCTTCCTCAAGGGCAAACTCCAGAGGCCAGGCAGTGGCACTCTCCCTTCTGTGAACCCTCCTCAGATGGAACAACAGAGTGGTGGCATGAGCTAGCCTGCCCTCGTGATTACCTAAGGCTCCATCCCATACAACTTAACACGTGTGCTAAGACAGGGAATCAAAGCAGCTCTACCTAATACACAGAAACAAATGCAGGGAGGCTGCCAAAATGAGGAGACAAAGAAATATGGCCCAAATGAGAGAAAAGAACAAAACTCCAGAAAAAGAACTAAATGAAATGGAGATAAGCAACCTATCAGATGCACCGTACAAAAACACTGGTTACCAGGTTGCTCCAGGAATTCATTGGGTATCTCAATGCCAGAAAAAAGACCCAGGTGAAAATGAAGGTTGCATTAAGTGAAATAAAGAAAAATCTACAGGGAACCAACAGTGGAGAGGATGAAGCCAAGAATCAAATCAATGCTTTGGAACACAAGGAAGGTGAAAGCATTCAGTCAGAACAGCAGGAAGGAAAAAGAATTTAGAAAAATTAGGATAGGCTTAGGAACACCTGGGACATCTTTAAGTATACCGATATCCAAATCATAGGGGTTCCAGAAGGAGAATAGGAGAGCAAGAAATCGAAAACTTATTTGAAAAAATAATGAAAGAAAACTTCCCTAATTTGGTGAAGGAAACAGACATACAAGTCCAGGAAGCACAGAGAGTCCCAAAATGAACACAAAGAGTACCACACCAAGACACATCATGATTAAAATAGCAAAGGTTAAAGGTAAAGAGTGAATCATAAAAGCAGCAAGAGAAAAGCAAAGAGTTACCTACAAAGGAGTTCCCATACGACTATTAGCTGATTTCTCAAAATAAGATTTGCAGACTAGAAGGGATTGGCAAGAAGTATTCAAAGTGAAGAAAAGCAAGGACCTATAACCTAGATTACTCTATCCTGCAAAGCTATTATTTAGAATCAAAGGGCAGATAAAGTTCTTCCCAGACAAGGTAACCTAAAGGAGTTCATCATCACCAAGCCATTATTATATGAAATGCTAAAGGGACTTATATAAGAAAAAGAAGACCAAAACTATGAACATTAAAATGGCAATAAGTTTACAACTAGCAATAATTGAATCCAAATAAACTAAGCAAACAAGCAGAACAGGAACAGAATCATAGATATGGAGATCATTTGAAGGGTTATCAGTGGGGAAGGGGAAGGGGGAAAATGAGAGAAAAGGTACAGGGGTTATGAAGCACAAATTGGTAGGTACAAAATAAACGGGGATGTTAAGAGCAGTATAAGAAATGGAGTAGCCAAAGAACTTATGTGCATGTCCCATGGACATGAACTAAGGGGTGGGTATTGCTGGAGGGAATGGGGGGTACTGGGTGGAGGAAGCAAAGGGGAAAAATTGGGACAACTATAATAGCATGATCAATAAAATATGTTTTAAAAAAAGAAGGGGAATCACCACAGTCTGTACCCATGGGTTTGTGTAATGAGCCATAGATTATAGGTGAAAAATTATTAAAAATAAAAAATTAAAATGGAAAAAGATAAGAAGCCAGCTTCAGTAGAATCACAAACTTCTGTTTAAGAAAATACTTGCCCGTGTACCTCACACACACACATCCACCCCCATAACACCTCCTCTATGTTAGAAGGAAAGCGATTTTACCCACACTTATGCCAATGCTAAAGGAGAGGCACATTCTCTTATGACCATCGTGGAGGGGACAGTCACGGTCAAAGTTAGAGAGCCTCAAGTACAACGTAATATTTAGAAACACTGAGTTGGATACTGGGCTGAACTGTAATTCTGGCGCACAAGTGAATTGTTGCTAGAAGAGGAACGTGTAACTATTACCACTGAAGAACATGTTACATTCTCATTCTCACTAGAACCCTTTGAGGTAAGCGGGCGTGATGACCTTAGTTGTGTAAGTTAGGAAACCGAGGCTTTACAAGGGTAAGGTGAATCCGTCCTGCTTCCCGGACTCCGGTCCCTGTGTTCTTTTCACTGCGCCAGTTTGATGGAGATGGTACCTACCTTTGTTCCCCACAGTTCCACCTTGGCTCTGTCCCAGGTAGGAAGGATAATGCCTTTATCAAGCGACAGGAAGAACTTAAATTCCAGGTCTTCCCTTGACTTTAGGCCCAGAGAGCCTTCACTGAAGCCATACATTTTGATTTAGTGGTTCTCCCTCATCTTTAATTCTGATCACTTGGTCTTTGGGATGAATTTTTTCCCCTTCTGTATTATCTGTCACTTTCAGCTGATTTCTTTTTTTGATGTCTCTGCTTTCAGATTGTTCTGACTTCTAGCCTTCTGTTCCATTTCCTTATTATAAAATAATTAAGGCTTAAATCAACCACAGCTGACTGATACAGCTATGTGACTGCCTCCCAATCTGGAAGACAGGGGAAGAAGGGGAGGAAGAAGGAAGAGAATGATGTGTATTGATTGTCCGTAATGGGCCTGGCACAGTGTTAGGTATTTTACACGAATTATTCCATAAACTTTTTTGGACAAAAAAAAAAAAGGATTCTGGATTCTATGGAAAGTAGCCTCACAGGGTGATTTGATCACAAATTTCTAATTGGGCAGGTCCTGATGAGTAGTCCTGCCCCAGGTATAAAACTTTTTAGTAACAGGCTTGTCTTTGCCTTAATCAAGCCCTTTCCATTGTTTATGTACATCTAGGTTAACATACCTTTAAAATAACCACCCTCAAGAGAGCACATAATCTCATTACCTGTCCTGTGACCCGATCCCTGCCTCGCTTTCCCCCACCACCTTAATTCCTAATGCATAAAGGCAGCTGCGAAACTGTTATTCTCTGGAACATTTTACATATGTTACCAGTTTGGCTCATGTAAACTCTTACAACAATTCTCTACAGGCATGGATGTTTTTTCACATCAGCTGTTTCAACAGTCTTGGATGGTAGGCATTATTGTCTCTACTTTACAGATAGAAAAACAGAGGCTCCGGAATGTAGAGTACCTTACACATGTGGAGTGGTAGAACTGAGATTCACATAGAAGCCCAACTCCAAAGCTCCTTCTTTTACCATTCCCCCTTAGGAAATTACAGGCAGGGTAGGAATAGGACTGAAAACTTGTGAGATTCTGGTGCTGCCATGATGTGGGTAGGAAGGTGAAGGTCCAAGGGAGCCTTCAGAATTTGAGAGAGGTGGAGTTGAGGGGACCTGTGGGTTGACCAGACCACTTTGCCTGTGATTCACTTCCTGCTGCTCTCTGTAGTTCTTCACTCAAGAGAATGTCCCCGTCCTTAAACTAGGAAGGGAAGGGATGGCAAGGTCAGGTGGTATGCCTCCAGATAGTTGATGAGTTACTTACCAAACCAGAACTCGGATTTCAAACCTCTGACTCGGTTGTCGCAGCACCAGCTCAGTGCTGATTCCATTCCTCCAACTCTGCAGGGCACCCAGCTCCGACTCTTGGAAGCAGCTCACCCACTCCTAGGGGGGCACCTGCTGTTTGCTCTTGGCTGTGCAGAATGAGGTGGTTAAGTGTCCCAGAAGTGTCTTTTTTAAGAACTCACCAGGGATTTGTTTTTGTTTACCTGGGATTACAGTTCATGTTTGGAATAGTTACCGTGACACACCCTATTTGACAAAGCACTGAGTTAAACAGCAGCTGAGTGGATTTCCTGATTGTGAAATCTCCAGGCCATTTGTCTCCCAGCCAGCCTGGGTCTGGCCCTCATTTATCAGGGAAGGAGAAACTGCATGCATGTGCTCTGGGACGAGTGCCTGTGTGTATGAATGTGTGTGTTCCTGAAATCCTTTGCAGACAGACTTCTATCCTGCTCAGCTGGGCTCTTCTCTGCAGAGGGCAGTGTGTGCTAGAATAGGTGGTGGGAGAGGCCAGAATACAAAACCGATCTCCTTACTTATGGGGGGAAACACCAAAAGATCTTTAATGTGCCAGAAGTGCCCCCTATAGAAGAAAAAGCCGAGCAGAGTGAGTTGCAAGAGGCAGAGTGATTTTTGAAAAGACGATGTGACTGACAACAGTAGGAACAAGGTGCTTGAAAGAAGCCTGGGAGCAGCATGTGCAGGCGTCTTCTGGAGTATGAATCAGGTAGGAGGAAGGAGCTACAGATGGACCAGAAGCAAATCTGTGTTTATAGGGGGATGCCTTTTGTGTGTCCTTGACTTTCCCCTCTTCTTCATAGCCCTTATCCTCGGCTGGGGTAATTGCTGTTGATTTGTAATCCCAGGAAGAGAAAATAATCAGAGGGAGAATATCTAATTTACGATATATTATTTCTGAGTCAGACAGAGAAAGACAAATCCCATATGATTTCCTTATATGCAGAATCTTAAATAACAAAATAAATGAACAAACAAAACAGAAGCAAACTCATCGATACAGAGAACATTTTGATTATTATCTGTTGAGGGAGTTTGGGGGGGTGGTTGAAAAAGGGGAAGGAGTTGAGACTTACAGATTACCAGTTACAGAAATGGTCATGGAGATGTAAAGTACAGCACAGGGAATGTAGTCAGTAGTATTGTAATAACTATACAGCGTCAGAAGGGGAATAGACTTAACTGGGGTGATCACTTCACAAGTTATATGAATGTCTAATCACTAAGTTGTACACCTTAAACTAACGTCATAATGTATGTCAGCTGTGATTAAAATATTTTTTAAATTCAGAAAAACTGAGCCTCCCCTACCCTTCACCCCCCCACAAAAAGGAAACCATTTCTTGACAACGTGGGGGAATTACAACCCATTTGAGAACCTCCTGAAAGCTAAAGAACACATGCTTTGGAACCATGGGGTGGGGGTGATACAGACAACTGTGCTAGAGCAACAATAAAATAAAAAAACTTATGTAAATTAGTCATAAGTTGTCTTTTTCCATATGAACAACTGTAAACCTACTTTTGCCCCCCCCTGTAGATAAAGTAAAAAGAGAAAGCAAAGAAGGAAGTGATGAGGAAAAAAAAAAGAAACGTGAAAATGTGTATAAAAATGTACATATGGGCTGAAGGTTAATGTTTCAGTAAATGCTATTTTGATGACAAAAATAAACCAACAAATAAAATTAACTAAATAAGCATATATTATTTTGGAGTTTTTGAGGTTTCAGCGTAGTAGACACAGAATTACAGAATCAGGAACACAATAAATAGAATGATCATTATAATAAAAATTAAATGTCTTGAGTTTGTATGACACCTCAAAAGAAAGAACTGTGTTCATGTATGTGGTCATACCTAAAACCCGATGCTGCTTGTGATGTGAGGGAGCGCTGCGCTTCTTATCTGCGTGTTAGGGGGCCTGTCTCGCAATCTCTTTGCTCCTTTACAGAGCAAACTTCTCAGGAGGGTCCAAGATACAAATTGGCCTTCCTCATCTCTGCTGTATATCACTTGTGTTTCCTGCAGACAGGTGAAAATAAGAAGCAGGAAAAGCTGATAATGTTCAGTCTTATTGTCAAAAGGTCTCCTTTGAACAGTGTCGGGGCTCCAGCCACCAAGGCAGAGCTTGTTTTCCAACCCTTTCAACGTGCATTCAGGGCTTGGGTCTCTGGGAAGGTAGGGGAGGGGGGAGGGCAGAACAGTCACAATCCCTCTGGATCATCTCCTCCCTCTTTGCCTCCTGAACATTAGGGGATAACACTAGGCAGAAAGCAGTTATCCACACATGTCTGATTCTCTGGATTTGAAGGTCACCTCTTCAGCCTGTCCTTCCATTCATTCTGGTCTCTCACGAGTTTGCTTTAGTAGAAAGGTGGAGCCTGGGCCACTGCATGGTGGCCCTGATTCCTAGGTCAGTGCTCCCATCCTCTGGGACTGCTGGCCCCTTCCTAACCCTCAGACTCACAGTGGAAGATTGCTAGTCCTGGAAACTAGGCCCTTTCCTTCAAAAAGTAGAAGATAGAAAATAGGACTGGGATCAGAGCCAGGAAAGTGAGCAAACAAAGAAAATGACCCAAGATTCTATAATCTGGTGAGTACTGGAAAAACAATTCTGATTCTATTTTCTTTTTGTTCATTTTCTTTACTTTTATTTCTTTTCTTTTTTTTGATTCTACTCTTATCTTCAGAGTACATTTTGAAGACAGACATGCAGGCATCATCTCTCCTCCTATATAAGACCTTGGAGAACACACTTACAGGCAGATTCTACTCATCCGTTCTTTCCAGTTGATGGTACTCTGGTCAGCATTATGGTTTCCATGGTTCTTTTGGATTCTGACAGGAATCCTTCTCACCACTATTGATCGTGTTCATTTGAGTGACAAGTACGTATGTGTAGTAAGGTAGTTTAAGGAACATTGGGTTTGTAATTAAAAGACTGGGGTATGGCCCTGGCTGGTTCAGTGGATTGAGTGCCAACCTGAGAACCAAAAGGTTGCCAGTTCGATTCCCAGTCAGAGAACATGCCTGGGTTTTGGGCCAGGTCCCCAGTTGAGGGCAACTGATAGATGTATCTCTCACACATCCCTGTTTCTCTCCCTCTTTCCCCCTCCCTCTAAAAATAAATAAATAAAATCTTAAAAAAGTAAAATACCGGTGTGTGGAAACTTACTCTGATATTTACATGCTTTAAAAAAAGATTTTTTTTTTTTAACCCTGGCTATTTCAGACCTTACTGCCTCTGAATCTCAGTGTCCACCTGGCAAACTATCTGGCATATTGTAGTTGTTCAGTGTATGTTTATTGGATCTGAAAACAAGAACAGCTTGTTTTCAGAATGTCGTAATTCTAGAACCTCTAATCTGAGCATTTCTCTATCTTGCTTCCAACTTAACATGTTTATTCCATTAGAGGTTTTTGTTTGTTTGTCTTTATTTCTTTTGCTAGATAGCTCATAGGTAAGGATGAAAGGGGGAAGAGAAGGGAAGGCTGAGTGACTGAGCTAGAAGGCAGACTCTCAGTTTGGGGGCTGCTCTCTCCATATATTTTATCCCTTTCACTTTACGTCTTTGCATCCTCTGCCCTACAGTTCATAGATCTTAATAACTACTTTAACCCAGTGTGGCATCCATCTAGGAAGGCTGGTCACTTTTCTATAGAAAAAGAATGCGGCTGGCAGATCCACTTGTGTTGACATGCAGGTAGTAAGGTTGAAGGTGAGGTTAGCAGAGCAGATTTAATCCCATGTTATGGGAATGGTACCACATGTTCTACAGAGGTCAGTCAAGGGATTTCTCGCAACACATATGCAGACAGTATGTGGGAGAATGGATCTAATTTTTTAAGTTTCTTTGTAGGTATATTTTAGTAAGAGGAGTTTCTTTTAAACACTGGTGGGTAAATTACTGCTGATTATGTTAGACTATAACGTGCTACCTGAACAGAGATGTCACTAGAGAGAGTTATGTCATTGTTGCAGACAGTGTCTGTGTGTAAGACGATGTAGGGACGCAGGGTGGCACTGTGCTTGCCTTGTGAGGATTTGTAGAGTTTGGAGCGTTAACATTAATATTTAGTTCAATTCTAGTTGTAATTATTAACTTCCGTGGTCTCCAGACTATACCTCTGCTAAGACTTGGTTTCCCCACTTCACTCTCATTCTCTTCCTGTGTGAAGTTCCTTCTTCCTTGTCTATTCCCCACTGTATTCTCCCCTGGAGGGGAGCTAACCTTGTACATGTGCTAGCAGAAAGTCAGAAGCAACTGAGTGAAAATAAGAAATAACAGTCATAAGTGAGGCAATAGGATTGTTTTCGTTACAGCCCGGCCTGAAGAGGTTTGGCAACGTAGTTTGTGTAAACTGCAGGCAAGCTACGTACGTATTTTCCAACTGTCAAATACAGTTACCAGAACAAACAATTTTATAGCTTCACTCTATTCTTAATTTCAACATCCAGAATTTCATAATATATGACACTAAAGTGAGAACTTAAAATCTGCCAACTTTTTATTCACTGTCTTCATTAACATTGTAAAAAATGAAATGAAATAATTTTGTTTAAAAATTAAGTGATACACAGCAAAAGAAAAGTAGCCTGTAAAAGGACTATTGGTGAAGTAGATCTTTCTCTCATAATCCATGGAACACAGCTGCCTGACAGGTGCTGGACCACATACTTGAGCACGAGAGCAGGAGTCTCGGGTAGGGGAGAGCCTTCAATAATACCTCCAGAAACAATGGCAAGAAAGGAAGAGGCATGTGGGATCATGTTTAATATGTTTAAGGGTTTAACAGTCCAGTTAAGAGAAGAAGCAGTGGCCAATGTAGTTTGTTGTTTTTTTTTTTTTTAACACAGCGAGGGACTCGCTGGATGTAATTGGGCCCAGAGCATTGGTCATATTGTAGAGAAATGTTGGTCAGCAACATTCTAATAGTCAGATGGGCTAGAATCTAACCCGTTGGGAGACTCATCTTAGAAGGTTTCAGCATCAAAGCATGCCTTCTCAGGCAGAGTCATGCGGCAGTCTGTTAACTGCAGGGAGAACAACGACGTAGAGAGGAATATTGTTACAAGCGAACATGCGCATCTTTTGATAGAGTGCTCTGGTGGGCTCTGTGAGGTAAGTTGGTTTCTTGTGTGGACTTTCCTGGATATGTGGATACGCTTGGTGTGTACGTATTAAAATTTCTAGATTTATTTGGTGTATTCCATTTGCCTCTAGACAAACTGTAGTCATTGGACAGAGTTGGAAAAGCTATTTATTGGCTGGACTCCACCACCCTATATATTTATTTCCTTGCTCCAGTATGCAGTTTTGTTGGGCGGCTAGGTGTTTTAAAGACTAACTCTGTAAACTGTCTATGCACAAATAAGGCTGATGTTGAGAACGTTTTCAGGAAATGCAATAAAAGATCATATCGTGTGCAAAGGTGGGTACCTGTAGTAAAAGTGCGATCCAGGTGCAGGAGTATAAACATGGATATGAGACATTGGGCGTAGGTCTGTTTGGCCACGTGCTTATAGTTGAGAGTGGCCCGTCATGAGCAGCTCTGTGGGGGGACACATGTGTACACTGGGCTTCAAATGACTTTCCTCAGTGCGTGTTAGTCGGTGGGCGGTTTGGTTTCTGGGCAGAGCTCACGAGTTTGAGCAGGCTGCTGACTGACCTTTCTTCCACTCGTGCTACGGTAAGACCTTATGCACACAGAACCTGTTCCTCAGAGAGATGAACTCATCAACGGGCTGCTCCCTGAATGAAAATAATTACATTTGATACAGCACCGAAAAGGAAGTAAGAAGAAAGGAAAAAAAGAATGCAAATGGCAGTGAGAAATTTTCAAATAGCTTTTGAATTCTCCTGGCTGCACGCATGTTTATTTGTAAGACCTTCTCCATCATTTCGCTCTCTCAAGGCTCTCTGTTTTTTGCCCTATTATTAGTACTTTTCCTCCCATGTGGTCTTATGAAATGGTGGAAACTTTCTCAACTACATTTTACCTTACCTTTTTGGCTTACAAACTAAATGAAATGGGCTTTGCTGTCTTATTATTCATTGACTTCACAGATCCCTTGCGATGCACACACCCACGGATAAGAATTTACTTTTACTCTCTGTAATTTTCCTCCTTCGGGCTACTCCTCTGTGTATGTGGGCTTCCATCAACCAAACACACACTTGTCTGTCTTCTAAACTGTAAGGAAATCATTTAACTCTCGTCTCCCCAAGCTCATGCAGCTCCAGGAATAATAAAACTGGGGCTTGGCTGGAGCTGGGAAAATTTTTATTTTTTTTAGAGAGCGATAAAGAGAAATATCAATCTGTTGTTGCACTTATTTATGCATTCATTGATTGATTCTCGTATGTGCCCTGGCTGGGCATTGAACCTGAAACCTTGGCATATAGAGATAATGCTTTGATCAACTCAACAGCCTGGGCCAGGTCAAGAAACTTCTTACATGTGTTTTTCAGGCACTAAAGAATTCTCTGCCTCAATAGATAGCACCGTGGTTATATCAATAATAAAACACAACATGTGATGTAATATGGCTAATGTAACATATATAGTATAGTATATCACATAACCTACAATTCTAATTTTTAAAATTATACCTTGCTATCAAATGACTACAAAAGTAGATAACATATTTAGGATTACCTAGACAGTGGAAAATCACGAGACTTTGTGATTTTAATTCTGAATCAGATCATTCAGAATTAATTCAGTAGGCTCTGCTGACATAGGGCCAGGGGAGACTCTCGTTAACAAAAGTAAAGCTTGCAGATGTATGGAAGGGTGGTAACCGCCAGTGTGCTTCAGAAAGATCAATCCAGGATTTTGGACATGTCGTTTCAAACATATACTTATTATAGAGAATTAAGTGATTCACATAAAGAAAATCTATAGTAACTGTGATCTCCTTGAAGGAAAACTGGGAGCTGGACAAATGGAGAAGGATGGGTTGAAAGAAATATTTTTCATGGTATATCATCTTACATTTTTACTTTTGAACTATATGAATATATTTCCTTTTTGTTTAAAAGAGAGAAAGAGAAGATGGCTTGATACCGATACTCCCTTTAGTCTATACATGATGGGCAGGGGAAGCTCCTTGGGACTCTGAGAGCTGCAGAGTCAAATAGCTTTTATTGCTAAGTGCTGTCTGTTTATTGATTGTGAAGCTGCGGTGGGAGGATGTTTCTGAGAAATAAAGCAAGTGTATAACTCATCTCTCTTGAAATCTGCCAACTATTTATTCATCATCTCCATAGCTTTATATGAAAATGAAAATGAAGTACAGGGTGGGGCAAAAGGAGGTTGGGGGTACATGAAACACAGAGTTTATTCTTATATTATTACTTATTAATTATTGTATTATTTTCCATATGGACAACTATAATCACACTTTTTCCCCATCCTGTATTTTGTTGTCAAAACAAGTGATACACAACAAAATAAAATTAAACCTGCATAAGGGAAATGGGTAAATCTTTCCCACATAACCCATGGGCCCCCATTGCTCAGACAGACACTATGAAAATGTACTTGAGCACTGGAGCAGGGCTCTTGGGTAGGAAAGGAGCCTTTAAAAATACTTTGATTTAATAAAAAAAGAAAATGGAAAAAAATACTTTGAGAAACAATGGCATGAAAAGATAAGACCAAATCAGAGTTGTACTTGCTATATATAAAAGAGAAAAATGCCAGGAAAAGAATAAAGCTCTTCCGGCCTGTACATCGGGTAGATGGACAGAGATTAACGTATGAGTCAGAATTTCAGGTAGCTATGTATTTCGTGTCCAGTGGTCTGTAGATGTGTTTCAGAGTACATGAGTCTCTGTGTGCTCCGTTTTGTTTTCTTCAGAACGACTCGGTCCTTGGGAATTCTCAGCCGGGCTCTGTGCTGTCTCCGTGGATCAAGCATAGCAGTGGACAGCTGTGTGGCAATGGGAGACGAGAAGGGCATGACACGAATGCTCCTGGAATGCAGTCTCAGTGACAAGTTGTGCAGTAAGTACAGATGCCTGTGCTCTGACCTTAGGATAAGGAAGACCAAGTCTGGAGAAATTCTAGGAGGAGGATAATTTGATTTGTAGTAGATGTAAGACAGTACTGGTACAGAAACGGGCACTAGAGGCCGTTGTTTTTGCAAAGTGGCAAGTGCCAGTTAGAGATCCAGATATTGCTGCCTTCATCTCGGTAGGAAAAATAAGAGAAGAGCCACAGAGCACACTTTTGGGTTAAGAAAGAGGGACATTGACGTTTCCAATTAGAGAGTTGCTCCCAATGGGGTGTCCATTGAATGGGAGAGGGAAAAAGAAGAGATGACCATTTATTTCAGTATGATGAGCTGAGGACGGGTGGGTAAGGGAACTTGTGTGGACATCAGGTTAGGCTTCTTCTTTAATCTCTCATCTTCCTGTTTAATTCCCTACCCAGTTGTCTGGCAGCACCAGTATGAAATCATCATCATCCCAGCCCTTCTGGTTGGCATCTTCCTCATCATTCTTGGGGTCATTCTGTGGCTTTTTATCAGAGGAAAAAGAGCTCAACGACAGTCTCCTGGACTCCAAGGTAAAGCTCAAACTGGGGCTGGACAGAGGCTCAGGGTAGATGGAGATTGCAGAGAAATAAAACCCAGGTCTCAGTGGGTCCCACTATAGAGGTCTAGGACCCTGCAATGGAGGCCGAGGCATGGGTCTCCTCCTTTGGATTTGAGAGAGGGGTGAGCTCTTCTCTAGGTAGTAGAGAACTCATGAGTAGAAATCCCATATATGGTTGGTAGCTGACACCAGAACAGGCCAGAGAGGCCTCGTGTGACCTGTTTCTGTCCTCTTGGTCTTATTGTACTACCGAACATTTGGGTCTATGAATGTCTAAGGATCCAGGAGGACGGCCTAGTAGGGAAGGCCCAAGGCTTTGTTACCAGCTTTGAAGGATGACATCTTACTCTGTAATGCATTCCAGCCCTACTCATGCCCCTGGAATATATGATGAAAAGGGGTAGTTTTCATAATCACTTTTGAAGTGTTAGGTAGGAGGTGATAACATGCTGTTCTGGAGTATCGCTGTGCTTGTAATGAAAGACAGCCAGCAAGTACATGAAACTAAGAGTAAAAAGAAGGGAAAAAATCTGACAGTAATATGAAACTTTACAGTGGCTGATCCTTAATCCCTCTCTAAATTTTATTCCAATTCTCTTATAATTCACTCTTGTAAAAGAAACTTCTCAAAGAAGTTGTTTAAACTTACTTTCACTACTACTTGTCACATTTTCTTTTCAACATACTAAAAAAAGGTTTTAACCCCACCAGTCCACCAAAACTACTCTTTCCAAGATCACCCATGACAGCTATGCTGAGTTCTCATCTTATTTGACCTGTCAAAAGCATTTGAAACGGTTTTGTATTTTTCTTCTTGAAACACTTTTTTTCTTTAAGTCTCCAGTCTCTTTCTAAATTATCTCATTTTAAGCCTATAGATTCAAATGCTTTCTCTAGTCTAATTATAATCCCCTCTTGAACTCCCGATTCTTCTAGTAAACCACCATCTTTGCAGTTGGGATTTAATACACTTCTCGTATGTAATATGCCCAAAGCAAAGGCACCGAGATTCCCTCACAAATACCCTCTGCCAACAGTTTTCTCAGTCTTAGTAAAGGGCAAACCCGACTGTCTGTGTGTTCATTCTGAAATAGTAAGGCTGTCCGCGGGTCCTCTGTCTCTCACACTTCATATCCGATTCACGAGCAAATCTTGTTAACTCCATCTTCAAAGTTAACTCATACCACCCTCACCTCATAGATCATTGTAAGACACCTGCAGCTGGTTTTCTTGCATCTGCCTCTATCCCTTTATGGTATCTGCTCCTCGGAGTAGCAGAAAGATTCTTTTAAAGTGTAAGCCAATCCTGTCAATTCTCTGCCTGATACTCCCCAGTAGCTTCCCATCTTAGAATGAAAAGAAACAAAATTCTTTCAATGTTGTAACATGATCTGGGCCCTGCCCGGGCTCCTCTCCTATAATTTTCCAGTTATTGCACTTGATTCCAGCTGTACTGACTTCAGGACTCTTCCTCAAATATGCCAAGTATGCTCCTTATTCAATACCTTTGTTCTTCTGGTTTCCTTTGTCTGCCATACGCTTCCTGATACCACACAGTTTACTCTCTAATTGCTTCCAGGCATTTCTCAAATGTCATCACGAAAGCCTTTCCTGACCTTCAAACATGAAATAGTATCATTGATGCTTCTTATTCCCCCGTTTTCCTCCAAAACACTCATTGCCTGGCATATTATTATGTTTCCTCTCTCCTACCACTAGAAAGTAATTTTCATAAGAATCTGCACTTTGCCCATTCCCAACACCTAGAGTAGTGTTTGGCATGTAGAAGGTGATATTTGTTGAATAAATCAATAAAATTATTGAATGAATAGAGATTTAATATGAAGAAAGAGTATCTCTATTCCAATGGAGAAAAGTTGGCTCAGGATGGGAGAAAGTACCAAAAGACTTTTTGAATGAAACTCTAAGAAATATGGAGTGTTTTGACCATGGGGACAATTTGAAGGAGTTGGATAACCGTAGCGTAGAGCTGAGTAGTTACCCATACCTCCCCACTACATTTGGGAGCCATCTGACTGACTTAAATGACAGTCTCTCCTGGCACTTACCACCACCTTTAGGCATCTGTGGTCTGAATACTTATTCAGAAACTTCCTCAGCTGTCTCCACACTATATTCATACTGAACTGTGATCCTGAGAACACACAAAGGAAGTGCCATTGCCACTTTTCAGAGGTCATCTTAAGTTGTCTTAGAAGTAGGGGGATTATTATACAAGTTCTAGACGGTTGGTGTTGATGCTGGTTCACAGAGAAGCATCAGAAGATATCCCCACAGTGGCTGGAGAAGAAAATTGTTAAAGGAACTTTCTTGCCAGTTTCTCCCAAGTTCTGCTTTTCTGGAGTCGAGGGCAGGAAAAAGCTGTTTGGTATCATCTCTTTGTTCTAGGCATGGCCCCTATGCCCTCTAGGAGCCTAAATGGGCAGGTAGGAGCACAGGGAGAAAGTGTGCTTGTGCCGCTTAAGGAGACATCGGTGGAAAGCCTTCTGAAAACTTCCACGCAGGCCCTGGCTGAGCTGCAGGTGCCCCGGGAGCAGCTCTCGGAAGTTCTGGAGCAGATCTACAATGGTAGTTGTGGGGCCATCTATCGAACCAAGATACACACTGGGGACCCTGCTAAGTCCAAGACGATTGTCCTCAAGGCTTTAAAAGGTAAATGGAGAAGTGTTAGACTTCCTTTTCCCTTTTTACTTTTCCACTGTGAACCCCCCTCCCTTAACAGTAAATGCTAACAAGCTCTGCAGACATTAAGATGTTAATCAATAGTTAGGTGTGATCACAATTGTGTGCAGAATAAGAAGGGATTAGCAAGTGAAAACTCAAGACAGAAATGTTCTTCTTAGGCTTTGGCCAGGTAGCTCAGCTGGGTAGAGTGTTGTCCTGATACTCCAAGGTTGGTCACGTAAGGGCTGATTACATAGAGTAATCAACCAATGAATGCATAAATAAGTGGAACAGCAAATCAATATTTCTCTGTCAAAAAAATCAATAATAAAAAAAATTCTCAGGTCCTATCTCTGAGGCGCGCCTGAAGTGCTACCTATTCCTTGGTCCTGGAGAAACTGTTTATAAAGAAAAAAGAAAAAGAAATGTATTTCCTTAGCTCAACCTTGATGCTATCGAGGCTGTTCAAACTGATTTTAACATCGGCTATTACTTGGATGAGGATGTTGAGCTTGATTCTTTATTTTTCTTCATTATTTGATATCTTTTCCTTATATATATGTATTTCTTTTGCTGATATTCATAATATGGGTCAGTAATGACTGATGCATAGAACAAACATAGGATAAGCAAGAATGTTAATTAAAAGGCCTAGTTCATGATAACATTTTAATATGAAGAGAACACTTGCCTCTTCAGGCAGATGAAGACCTACCTAGTTGTAAGAGTTATGATTCCATGTTACCTTTGACAAAAGACCAGTGAGGATCATCTTCTAATTTGTTCCCTTCCTGTTTACCTTTTGTCAGTATTGACTCCCTTTCAGGGCTTTGAGAATTATCATCTGAGGTTGCCTCCTACCTCAAATTTCCCATTTTATCCAACATGTTCTGACCGTTCACTGCCCACGGCTCTTCTGTTCTCCACAGAACCCGCTGGGCTCCACGAGGTACAGGATTTCTTAGGGCGAATCCAGTTCCATCAGTACCTGGGGAAGCATCCGAACCTGGTACAGCTGGATGGCTGCTGCACAGAACGGGAGCCGCTTTATATGGTGCTGGAGGATGTGGCCCAGGGGGACCTGCTCAGCTTTCTCTGGACCTGTCGCCGGGTGAGCAGTGGGGTGGAGGTGTTAGAAAGGAAAGGCTTTACCTGGCTGATTAGCTGTTCACATGTCAATTAGCCTGACAAGTGACAAAGTAGAAAGATAATAGAGTAGCATACAGAGTAATTGAGTATCACCATCCAATAGAACTTCTTATGATAATAGCAGTGTTTTATGTCTGTGCTGTCCACTATGGTAGCCACTAATCCCATGTGGCTATAGAACACTTGAAATGTGGCTTCAGTGTCCCATTTCAATGTCACGAATGGGGCTGATGCGACTGAAGTTTTAGTTTCATTCCATTTAAGCAATTCACATTTAAAGAGCCCCAGGTGTCGGATGGCTGCTACCATACTGGGCAGTGCAGGTCTAGAGTACAGCCTTCGGGCTCCGTCTCCTCCTAGCTACGTGAGTTTGGGCAGGTCAGCTCTCTGAGCCTGAGTTTTCTGGGTCTGTAAAATGGGAGTAGTAATAAATTATTATTAACATGAAAAGAAATCACATATGTAAAAACATAGCAGTCATTGATAATAGCAAATACTCAAAATGATAGCTGTTATAATGACAATTACATAACACCATAACTATTCATTACTGATTGTTGTTATTCTTAAGTGTATTTTCCATTCCATAACATCACCCTAGTGTGCCAGGGCTGAGTTGAGGAGGAATTCATCTTTTAAGCTTTTGTACCTCAAACTCATACATTAAAACATTAATTTCCACTGAAAGTGCAAATCTTTTTCCTTCCAGTTTTCCTGCTTTTCTATATATCCCTCTTTCTGAAGCACTATGTGTTTCCTTACTTAGTTCTTTACTTGATGGTGAGAAAGTCTGATACTAGCCAGGCCTCCTCAGTGTGCTGACTCTTTTACTACTACATGTGCACAGAAAGGGACCTGGTTGACGTCTTCCACCCAGTGACACACATGGGACCACGTGCCAGCTCTAGGTGCTTCAATCCTTTTAAAGAGCTTACCCATCTGTCACTTGTTCTGCGCTCTGGCCTCACTAGCTTTTTTCCTGGTTTTCAGTGTCACTATGCTTCTCTGTTTCAGATTCTCTTTGCGGGCTTTTTCTCACGACACCAAACGTCTCCCCTCTCTTCTTTGTGCAGTCAGTGCTCACTCAGCCTTCGGACCTCATCAAAGGCTTTCCTTGTTCACCAACTGAATAGGTTCTCCTTCCCCTCCCATCATCTGCCGTCTTTCACATTCCCTTCACGGTGCTTATAGATATGTAATTGTACATTTACATATGATTATTTGATTTTGATTCATATGTGTTTGCCATACTATAAACTCCAGGAGCCAACAGATATATTTATTTTGCTTACTCTTATGTTGTGTTCCTAAGATGGAATCTGGCATATAGTAGGCATTCAATAAAAATGTGTTGAGTTACTGCTCTTAATTAAACACACACACACACACACACACACACACACACACACACACACCCCTTCAGGAAAATTGATGTTTTATCTGGTGCTTTCTTACCTGCTATTCTGTAAGAAATTCTTCCCTCATTCTGTTATTCACCTACATTCTTTATTATTATTCTCTTGTCCAATAAGTCACTGTATTTCTCTACATAGCTGAGACTCTCTAGTATCAGTCTGTCCTTGAATCTTACAGTTCTTTTTTAGTATCTTTTTCTTAGTCTTTATATCTACATTTAAGAATATCTCTGCCCATATTTATTTTTCAAATCTCTTCATGTCATTTTGATATAATGCCTTTCTCTGTCTCTTTAGGATGTAATGACCATGGATGGCCTTCTCCATGACCTCACAGAAAAACAAGTGTATCACATTGGGAAGCAGGTCCTCTCGGCTTTGGTAAGATGGGCCAAATGACAACAGACCGTAGGGATTTTTCTTGTTAGCCTGGCATTTGATGTCATATTTTTCATACTTATATTCCTAAATGGAGCATATATTATAAGGAAAATCAAATGGAAGTTAGAAAGCAGAAGCTCAAACACTGAAAAAATTATTTTCAGTTCTTTCTTTATGAAATGGTTTAGATAATATACTACAGGATTGGTAATTCTGGGTGGAAGGTAGTCAACCTAGGGTTTTTAGAAGGAACAGGAAGGGTTTTAGAAGGTTTCTCAGTCTTAAAGTTTGAAAACCAGGGCCCAGAGCTTCATACCTGTACTTCCCCATACATATTAATATTAATAGATGTAAAAAAGGCAAATAGGGAAACAGATTGGGAGAAGAGATGAGAAGATAAACTAAATGGGCAAAAGGCTACAGAAGCAGAAGGAAGTATACCATTTTAGACCTGAAAAACAAGAAATACTAGTTCTGAACATGTTCGGTTGGAGACCTGCTTTGGTACTGAATGTGACAGGGGTACCTATATTTTAAAAAGAAGGAACAAATGGAAGAGGAGGAATAAGAAGGGGTAATAGTGAGATCATTCCTTTTTTTTTAAACCAACTTAAATAAAGAGGTAAGAGAAAGAAGAACTCAGGGTTTAAGAGAAAAAACCCTGAGGAAATTTAGATGATTATGTCTATAAAAATATTTAGAGAATTGTCTTTAAAACAGCATTTGTTATAGAAAATCAGGGCTCTGTGAAGCTTCTACTTTAAGTATTTTGCCATCTGGAGGTATGAAATGTACCAGGGATCTAAAAGGAATAAGGGGAAACTTAGAAAAAAGCAGCAGTGAGATGAGAAAAGAGCAGTAGTTACAGCTGAAGTTCCCGCAGGGCAGGGGAGAGAGCACATCACATTACTGAGTATTGTCTCTGGGGTTTGGAGGACCCAGCTGGTATATCCCTTGATAAAGTTAGGGTGTCGGCGTACCACATTCCTTGTATTCTGAACCATAAATGCAGAGGTGCCCTGTTGAGATGCGTTCTTTCCATGGATGCTTTCATTGGGGCCCTGGGGCCCATTTTCACTGGGGATGTACCAGTCATAAGACACTATCATGTTATTTTTTTCTTACTTTTCACAGTCCCAAAGTTCCTACATTATTTAATTCTTCTCTTTATAGTATAATTTCTTTGTTCTAAAACTGTACCAGAGAGAGAATTGCTAGTCACTGTTTCCTTCATCATCGATGATTGGAAATTCCCATCTTAATCTTTTGTTTTTTCATATCATGTTGCCTGGTAATCATAGACCTTAATCTCCAGCTCTTTGGTCATGCATAGCTTTCCAGTTTCTGCAAATGCCTTGAATGGCTTGATGGTGGGGCAAATGATTCCAGCAACCCAGGGTCATCCAAGTGCAAAGGTTCTCAAATGCCTTGTTGACTGTGCTTAGTATCACTTAAGTATTTATTAAAAATATAGATACCAGGCCCCTTTGCCTAGATTTCATATAAGTAAATGTGGAGTAAACATCTTATATTTTTGAAAGCTCTCAGGCAGTTCTGATTTTCAGCCTGGCTGAAACTGTATGGCCTGTGGCCTTGTGTAATCATGTAGATTTATCTGAAAGATACTTCCTTAGCTCATCTCACCTCGTTATTTTAGGAACAAAATGAAGTGAGGTAAAACTTCATGTGATGTGTTATTATGCCACTCAGTTTCTGTATGTACACATTACCGCGTTTGGGGGACTGCTGCTGGAAGCCTGACACCCACTCCCTTTGCCAGTCGCTAGCTGGATCCTCCCTGAGAGAGAGATGAAATCAGGCAGGGGCTAGGGCTGGACACACAGTGGGTGACTAGACATTCCAAGCCCAGCATTAATGCTACTTGGATTATTTGCTCAGTTTGGTAATCCTAAACAATTTTATAACTAACCCCCCCCCCCCCCACACACACACAAGAAATTCTGGTTCAGAACATGTTTGGCTGGAGAATTGCAAAATGTTTGGTTTACTATTATGACTTGGACGTTATATGCATATGTATATATATGTCAATATTAACGAGACTTGTTTGGAGTAGCGAGTGTTCTTGTCTTTTTGATGATTCTTAGCACTGCTTCTCCTTGTGTGTGATCCAAGCCATGAGCTCAGACAGCTGGTCTGTCTTTGATCTTACATTGACAGGAATTTCTTCAGGATAAACGTCTGTTCCATGGGGATGTGGCAGCCCGAAATATTCTGATCCAGTGTGGCCTCACCGCTAAGCTCTGTGGACTGGGCCTGGCTTATGAAATCCACACCCAAGGGGCCATCTCCTCTACTCACACCATACCTCTCAAGTGGCTCGCCCCAGAGCGGCTTCTGCTGAGACCGGCTGGTATTCGAGGAGACATGTACGGCTCATTCCTGCCCTTTGGATTTCTTCCCTTCTTGACCTGCGTGCCCTCTAGTTCCTGCCCATGGCAGCATCTGTTGTCCATTATGTCTACAAATGAAATCTCTACTTAGAAAATAGACGGCCTCTCAAGCAGAAATGTGTGTTATGGGACAGAGCTCACATTTGGCATCTGGCTGCAACCATTTTTAGTGCCTTTGAAATATTCCTTCTGCATTAGATTAGCAGCCTTAATTAAGAAAGCGAAAAGAAAAATGAAAAGATTATTCACAATGATATCTAGTAAAGTCCTTTTTATTTGAAGGATCCGAGTCCAATTAATCAAAAGTCTAGTTAAACCAGGAATTATTAAAATAAAAAGAAATATACATATGTCAAATAATTTAACTTAAAAACATATAGATGAATATTTTTTTATTGATCTTTTGGAGAAGGGCCAAAGCTTTTTTTTATGAGGATGGACCTGTATTATATGTTGTTTCTTGAATGAATAGTATCCATAGTGAATTATTTTTGTATTTCAGATTGGGATGATTCTGAGTGAGAAACTTGGAAACAGATGTGAAGCAATTTGTCCACAGACATTTATTGTTATTTTTCTAATTTTTTACAATTGTGTCACCCACACAATGTGATACCACTTTCTTTTTAGCAGCTGATTTTTATAGAATATTTTCAAAGTATTTAACTTACTTTTCAGGGAGCTAATACATTTTTGAATTTATATTGAATTAGCGTGCATAATAAACATTTAATTGATTACATAATTCCCCATATGATTGGCATAAACAGGACTGTAAAGAATCACAATTAACTTTTGGTAACCATGTAACTCAGGTGCTTGGAGAATGCATAGGTGTAACATAGACTGTTTGACTAGCTGTCAGTGTCATGAGTGGCAGAGAAAATTTAGAATGTCAGTTATTGTGGTTAAGAGACTTCCGTTGCTACCTCCCTCATGCCTGCTCTTCAGTAGAAATCTGGGAGTAATAAGCTTAACTGGTATTCATACCAATTGCATTCATTTAATGATGATGTCATAGAGTAGTGAAATATACATCTCTCAAATTATATTGCGTAGGGAAATATGTTTTCCAAGTACGTGTAAAGCTTGTTCTGTTAATATTGATTCTAGGTTTGGGCTATTAGATCTCCTGAGGGAATAGTAGATACATTATAAGTCTCACTTGGCCTTTTGCTGAGAATGAAGCCTAGAATTTCAGCAGGAAGGAATGGAAAGGGTGAAAGCTGTGCAGAGGGGAATTTACGTCTGGGTGAATGTGTTTGCGTGTTTGCATAAACACACACCCACGATTTAGTCAATAATAGTAAACACCTATTACTATGAAATATCGAAACAAGGACACATAAATCTTGTCCCCGAAGAGACTGAACTCCAAGGGGACGGGACAGAGGTGCTTTCTAATGGCACTGTTGTTTGGGGTGTTTTTCAGACACCCTGTGTGCCCTCTCATCTCCTTCTTCTTAGCACTCTTCCTGAAGGCCTCCGATATTTCTCAGTGGGCTCTGCTGAGGAAACGCAGAGATAGAAATAAAGTACATGACTTTGTTTCTTTTACAGATGGTCCTTTGGGATCCTGCTTTATGAAATGGTGACTCTAGGTATGTACCTGTATGCAATATGTTTATTTGAGTGATAAATGGCATGTTTACTTGGAAGGGGTTTCAGTACAATCGCTGAGGTTTGAACTGGGCTGACAAAAATCCTTCTCCTTTTAACTTTCTTTTGTTTGCTTTTTCTTGTTCTTCCCTCAACACTTTACCAATTCCAAGGATGTTCTAAACTACAAAAGGTAATTCCAAGAATGATCTTCAATAGCATAAAAATGTTGCCTTCAGATTTATTAACCCATTTGATTGAGAAACTGCAGTACCTTCCCTCATTTGGGGAGTGGATGGCAGGTGTTATTCTTTACTTTGCTTTATCTTGTTAACTTTCCTAAAGACTCAACATTCTCCTGAATTATCAGTTTTTCCTTCATACACCTTCCCCCCACCAAATTTCTCTAAGCTATCTCTATACTTGATCACTATGGAGCAACTATATTACATCTAGTATTTTTCTTATGGTTTATATTTACCTACCGTTTGCAGGCAATTGGCCCAGGTGGATGGAGAGTAGTGTTAGTTATAGTGCATACTCTAGGGGACCTAAAGTTCTCTTGCTACTCTGATTGTTTCCATACCAACAGGGGCACCACCATATCCTGAAGTCCCTCCTATCAGCATCCTACAGCATCTCCAAAGAGGGAAAGTCATGAAGAGACCCAGTAGTTGCACACACACCATGTAAGTGGCTTTTAGGGCCTACTCTGCTCATACCAAATCTCTTTTGCTCCCTGTCAGTCATGCTGTTTTCAGGTATCATCTCTAGCTGTCTTTTCTGTGCTTAATGTACATCCCTACACCAAACTTGTGCAGTAAAACACATCTGCTCATATGTCATATACCATATATACATATGTATAATGTGTATGTGCATGTATATACTCACATACAACATGCAACCACCAAGAACTATGTTAGGAATCTAAATTTGATAAAGTTCAGTTCTTCTAGAAGCTTCTAAAATAGGTAAGAAGCAGACCAAATGCAGTGCATGTACAGTAGTCTTTTATTTGTCTAAATGTCCGTCTCTGTCAGAGACTGCCAGCCTCAGCTCTAATACAGCTGTCATAAGATCCATTGCATTAGAGTTATTCATTGGCTCTTATTTAGTATTTAACTTTCAGAAATTATTGCCTATCTGATTTTTCAGCCCTGAGCACTTTAGAAGAGAACTGGAAGAAGGAGGTAGGAAGAAATTGTAAGGACAGAAGAAGTACGGAAGAGATGGTTACAGAACATAAGAAACTATGAAGTTGTTTATGAGAAAGCAGTAAAGACTATAATATATTATTATATATTTCCATTGAAATTGTTGCTATTTTGTGAATCTTTTAGCATTGAAAAGGTAAATTTCACGGTGGGTTTCCATACAATAAACACTTACTATATCAACCAGACTATAAATGTTAACTTTTAACTATAAATACAACTCGCGTTGTGATATGGCTAGGTGTTCTAGAATAAAACTGCTGACAAGTATTTCTTGCAAGCGTCCTATGTATAAAATTCTGTCCTTGATACTGGGGGAGACACTTAACTGATAAAGTAGCTAATCTCGAAAAACTTAACATTAGATGAGGAGATATCTGAAGCAACATGAAAATAATCATAAAATGTCAGGCAGTAAATAGAATGGTTAAAAGCTCAGATTCATCTCAGAGTTGAAAAGTCATTTGTTCAGTTCTAGTCCTGCTACTTTACTATATATTGTTTTCTTATTTTAAAATAGTATAATGATAACCCCACCTCAGAGTTATTGTGAAGCTAAAATGAAGTAATGCGTGTTAAGTTCCACTTCCATGCCTTACACAATAAGTAGGTTTAAACGTTAGCAGTACCGTTCGAACAGCATCTTTTACAAAGTCTCATCGCACACGGTGAGGGGCTGAGCTTTACAAGGGAAGTTTCACAGAGGAATTGAGATTTAAAACCATCCTGTAGGACAGAGAGGACATTCAAGGAATTGGGCACAGCACGAGCAAAGACAGATTGGGTGTCAACAACCACATCTAGCGCATGGCAAGCTCTGACTTGGCGTTCAGCCAAGAGAAGGCTTCTCTTAGGCAAGGCCTGTGTGGTAGAGGAGCTAGGGGGTAGGCTGTGGACTTCATATGGTAGGTAGTGGGAAACCTCTGTGGGGCTTCAGCAGGGATGGGGTGTGATGAAAGTGGAAACGGCATTACACATGCTCTAAACTGCACTGAAGAAAAGCTAGATTAAAGGTGGTAAATGCCTTTATTTAGATTAAAGCAATTTCTGGAAGAAGGTCAGTTACAAAGGGGGGAAATGACCTGGATTAATGGATAGCCTGAAAAATCTTCAGTCATTCCTGTGATCAAAAGGGCTCTGTTGAGACGATGACATTAAGAGACTTAGTATTAAGGGGACGCGATGAACATCAGTCTCTGGGAAGAATATAGAAGTCAGGACAATGAGTAGATTAAAACACTGCAGGTGTTTTGTTAAGGTTTGTTAGGCGAGGGGACGTGTTCCTTGTATGTTTGCCTTGCCCAGCGAGTCAGTTTTTCTGTTTCCCTTTCAGGTACAGTCTTATGAAGTCCTGCTGGCGCTGGAGAGAGGACAGACGCCCCTCACTTAGAGAGCTCTGCTCACGCCTAAACACTGCCGCTCGAACTGCAGATGACCAAGTGGTGCTGCAAGTGCCAGAGCGGGTGGTTCCTGAACTGTACGCAGCTGTGGCAGGCATCGGCGTGGAGAGCCTCTCCCGCAGCTCTAGCGTCCTTTGAAGATCCCGGGGCAAGAACATTCATGCGTGATCCTATACTCTAGGAACCAATTCCTCTGAGAACAGAGGATGGACTTTCTAGTGGGACCTAAAGGGAGAAGTGTCACATGGAGCCTGGATCTCCTCCTATACATGTCCCTAGATATGTGAAATGATGCTGGGTGAAATGCTACACACCTCGTACCCTTAAGGCTGAGCAATACAGTTTCCTTTATGCCGTCCCAGTCCTAAAGACTCAGGGTAGAAGTGGCACACAGTGTCGCTACAAAGGAGGTTTTAGAAACCTGCCATGTTGGAGGGGCATGGCACAAATTAGCTGGTCCCGCCCACCACAGGCTAGTTTCCTCTTGAAGTATGTTTTTTTCTAGGCCATTATAAGGTCCAGGGAAATTAGAATCAAATGAGGAAATAGAAAGCCAAAAAAGGAGTTGAGGAGAAAGAAAATTAAAGGTTCTATTTGCTCGGGGATATGGATGTGGACCAAGGTTATCCTTCAAAGAGAAGTTGGAGGAACGATGTGAAGTTCCATGTAATGGTCCCTTCGTGCAGGGCGGGAGGGGAACCATGAGGGAAAATTTCTGAGTCTCCCCTGGGCATAGGTAAGAGAAAGATGGTCCCCTATTACCTAATGCTGAGGCAGGTGAACCCTGTTGATACTATTTTTAACCAGAAGCTAGAGAGGTCATTGTATGATTAAGAACATTTCAACATGTATTTTTTTTTATCAGGCCAGCTTCCTGGCTGAGTCCAATGAGGCTGATGATTAACATACGGTGTGTGTTTAATAAATAGGAAAGGCGGAAACCAAGCAAGAATGCTTAGTAGGCCAGAAGGTCTTTAACAAGGCCTAGCAAAGGATATCTTAGAAAGAAGGGTGGTAGCTTCCTATTTTCAATCGTCCGTTGATGTACTGTGAAACTGATTTTGTTAAATAAATATCTACTGAGTGAAAGTGGGTTTTCAGGTATACAGCTGCTAAAATCTCTACAGGAGGGAGGATAAAAATAAATAAAGGGAAGTTAATGTCAACAGAAAAATTCAGGAGATAATCTACATTGCCAGAAAAAGGATAAAATGGGTATAATACTTACCTCACAGGGTTGTTGTGAGGACTGAATGAGAGTATTTGTACAGTATCTGGCACATCATATGTGCTCAATAAATGTTAATTTCTTTTCTTTCCTCCTTCCTGCCCTAGAATCTTTTGTCTTTTTCATTTAAAATCTAACCTTGGTCATCAGTCACACATGCCTAAAGGCAATGGTATATAGTTCAAGTGCCACATGACTGACATGTTGAAGTCATCATTTTTGTGTGAGCTGCTGGACGATGATAGTAGTCTCCTACTATTGCAAAATACTGAAACTATGCTGATGGCCATTCAGTTGAACACGCGATCCGTGATTTTAAAGACTACTCACTCGGGGCACTCTAGGAAGGACATCTAAGGCTGCTGCAGGAAAGATGACAGGCAGCTGAATTATTTTGTAGAAGTTAAGCTCCTGATGGAGTCATGATGAGTCAGCCTACTACATAATGATCCCTACGCCTGCGGGAACACCACGATGACTCGTCAGAATTTGAATGGGTGGTGAGAGGCAGTGGAGCGAAGGGACGTTGAGTGGCTTGGCACAAAATGATAAAGCCTCATGGAATCTCATTGCTTCTAGGCTGTTCATTTGAGTCAAATTTACACAGTGTTTGTTTATTCAAATGTATTTTTTTAAACTGAGTGTTAAGGACAACACTGCCAGATATTGTACTAGGTGTTGAATAGAAGAAATAGCTTTCGATCACAGCGTACAAAGTAAGACATTATATACATACTTGTGTGAATATTTGTAAATTACACATTGTAGTTAAGTGCTATGAAGAAAAGTGTAGGATAGTAGAAGGGACTATAAAATAGAGGAGCTGCCCGAAGAGATGGCATTTAAACTGAGACCGTAGGGACGGGTGAGGAAGCCCGAGAGACTGAGGAGAGACTTCCAGGACTACATGTGTGAAAATTCTGAGGCAAGAAACTAGAACTGAAAAGAAGCAAGTGGGATGGGAGCATAGTGAGGTAAGAGAAAATTGGGACATAATGAATTCGTTCTTTCACACCATATGTTAATATTCGTTTTTGGAAGAGGGAAAGAAGCAGATAATTGCTATATTAAATTTTTACCCATAATTTTGTTTGCCTGGATTCAGGTCTGGAACACTGGATACACTAATTATTCTCAGAAAACTGGGTCTTGGACATGGACAATGATGTGGGGATTGACTGTGGAAGTGAGGGGCAGGCTGGGTGGAGGAGGGTGGAGGGGGAAAATTGGGACAACTGTGATGGCGTAAAAAATAATAAAATGTACACACACACACGCGCTTACAACAAAAAAGAAATTAGGTCTTTTCCTCACTTGGCCAGGCTTTCTCCAAAAGGGATATTATATGTCTGGCATGTTTGATTTGTCAGCTATACCAGGTATTTCCGGGATTTTTTATTAAGGGTCTAACCAGTTCTGGCACCTAGGAAGACCTGTTCTAAAACTCATTATATAATGCTTTATGAATTTTAAATCACTCTACATGCACTATGTTATTTTATGCTCTCAACAATTCTCTGAGCTTGGCAAAGTTGATTGTAATATATTCATGTGGTTGGTGAACAAATAGGCTTAGAGACAGTGACTTAACAGAGGCCAGGTAGAGGTAAGTGTTGGGAATGAATCCCAGGTCTTCAGACTGCCGCTCTTTGTACTGAATCCCGCTGAGGGCTAAAGGCATCAACACACAGGTTTGCTCTGTATGTTGGTAAAAGAAGGTGATCAATAGCAGATGAAACATAGACTTTCTGTAAAAGCTCACCTTATTCTCCGTCCTTCAAAACCCATCCCATGCAGGAGCATTGCTTACTTCCCCAATTTAATTCTGTCTGGTAAGAAACGTGAGCTAAACCATTTGATTTTTTTTTGATATTCAAAATATCAAAATTTGTATTTGTTTAAAATTTTATAGTATTTTTTCCATTACCATTTAGCCCCCTTATACCCCACCTTCCCACTGCATCACCACACTGTCGTCCATGTCCGTGAGTCCTTTTTCCTTTTTGCTCAGTCCCTCCACTTCCTAACCTTCCCCCCCGCAGTGGTCATCCCACTCTCTATCTATGAGTCTGTCTCTATTTTGCTTGTTAGTTGAGTTTGCTCATTAGATTCCACATAAGAGTGAAATCATATAGTATTTGTCTTTCTCTAACTGGCTTATTTCATTTAGCATAATGTTCTCCAGGTCCATTCATGTTGTTGCAAGGGTAAAATTTTCTTTTTTACTGCCAAGTAGTATTCCATTGTGTAAGTGTCCCATAGTTGTTTTATCCACTCATCTTACTAATGGACACTTGGGCTGCTTCCATATCTTGGTGATTGTAAATAACACTGCAGTGAACATACGGGTGCTCATGTTCTTTTGAATTAGTGTTTTGGGTTTCTTTGGATATATTCCCAGAAGCAGGATAACTGGGTCAAAAGGCAGATCCATTTTTCATTTTTTGAGGTATTTCCATATTGCTTTCCAAAATGATTGCACCAGTCTGCATTCCCACCAATAGCGCAAAAGGGTTCCCCTTTCTCCACATCCTTTCCAGCATTTGTTGTTTGTTGATTTATTGATGATAGCCATTCTGGCAAGTGTGAGGTGGTATCTCATTGTGGTTTTAATTTGCATCTCTTTGACGATTAGTGACATTGAGCAACTTTTCATATGTCTATTGGCCATACGTATAACCTCTTTGGAGAAGTGTCTATTCAAGGTCTTTTGACCATTTTTAAATTGGATTTATTACTTTTTTGTGGGGGGGAGGGTGTTGAGTTTTGTAAGTTCTTTATAAATTTGGGATATTAATCCCTTATCAGATGTATTGGTGAATTTGTCCTCCCATTCCTGGGTTGTCTTTTTATTTTGTTGATGTTTTCCTTTGCTGTCCAAAACTTTTTAGTTTAATGTAGTCCCATTTATTTATTTTTCCTTTATTTCCCTTGTCTGGGGAGACATATGGATAAAATATTGTTATGAGCAATGTCTGAGATTTTACTGCCTATATACTCTTCTAGGAATTTTATGCTTTTGGGTCTAATATTTAAGTCTTTAACCCATTTTGAATTTATTCTTGTGTGTGGTGTAAGAGGGCAATATAGTTTCAATTTTCTGCATGTATCTCTCCAATTTTCCCAACACCACTTATTGCATAAACTTTCTCTAGCCCATTGTATGTCTTGCTTCCTGTCAAATGTTGGCCATTAAGGTGAGGGTTTATTTCTGGGTTCTCTAATCTGTTCCATTGATCTGCATGTCTTTCTATGCCAGTACATGCTATTTTGATTACTATGGCCTTATTGCATAGTTTACTATTAGGCAGCATGATTCCTCCAATTTTGTTTTTCTTCCTCAGGATCACTACTGGTATATGGGGCCTTTTCTGGTTCCACATAAACTTTTGAAATATTTGTTCTAATTCTGTCACATATGACACTGGAACCATTTGATCTTGTTACTGCCACAACTCCACAGGGCACTAAAGCTTAACTCTTAGTGAATGAAATAAGTTTTACTATTAAAAAACAAAAACGAAAACCTCTTTATATACCATGACTGTCGGGATTTTCATTTTCAATGTGTTCAAAATTTCTGCCCTCTTGTTTGATGGATTCTTTCTACTTTGTCTCTGTTATTTACAAGTTTCAAGTTGCCAATTAACTAGGGTGGCCCGAGGGGGAAAGCCCTGTGTTAGGAATCTAGCAGGAGGAAGAGCTGTATTCAGGTCTAACATTCCCATTCCGGGCTTTAGCTTTACTCATCCCGCCAGTTAAAGGGGAGTAATGCGGCACCCAACTCTCAAAACGCCGCGAGAATGACACCCGAAAAGCAAAAGTCTTAAGCAAAAGCAAAAGCAAATGACTCGCAAACCCTAGTTCCCACCCTATAAAAAACGCTATCCTACTCTCATGCTTCCGAGCTTTGCTAATGTAATATGACTTACTTAATTTTGAAAATAACACGCTTCTATCCCCGGCAACGCGACGTTGAAGTCACTGCCGCCCCCACCTCCTGCGCCTTCGGTACTGAAACAGCCAGCCTCCCTCCCCGCTTCCACCCGGGCCAGGGAGGAGGCGAGGCGCGCCCGCAGTGACGCCTCATCCCGGGCCACTGACGTCACTGCCAGGCGCCCGCCGGCACGTTGGCCGAGCCTTCCGCGGCCTTTCTGCAGAGAAAAATGGCTTTGGCCAGCGATTTCTATTTGCGCTACTATGTGGGGCACAAGGGCAAGTTTGGACACGAGTTTCTGGAGTTTGAGTTCCGGCCGGACGGTGAGCGGAGGAGGCGGGGTGGCGCGACCGACACCCGAGGGCGTGCGAGTGTTCCGGGGGCGCTGAGGCCACTGCTTCTGGCCGCATAAATAGGGGCTTGAGAATACAGGGGGCACGGATTGGTTTAGTGAATGAAAGGGAATTAATCGGTGGAAATTAATTCAGAAAAGCTAATTCTGGCAGATAGTAAAGGTGAATCCACAGCAATTAGCATCCCAGAGCTCACTGGGAGACCCTTAAAGGATTAGTTTATCGACCTAATACTAGGATATTTTGAAGAATATCCCCAACATGTGGTGGTCCAGTGGATGCAGAAAAATATTCCGGTGGCCAGCAACCTTCGCACTACCCATTCATCCCTTATTCATGCAGGCGTTGTACGTAAGGCAGCATAAACGAGTAAGACCCGCCCTGAAGGGGGGAGCCCAATATGTAGAAAAATGAGTGTAATAATCCGTTTTGGATGCTGAAATACAGTTGTTCTCCCTAGCATGCATTAAGAATACACAAAAGGCGTGTAGTTAGTTCTGCCTGAAGGAGTGGGGAAAGCTTCCTAGAGAAGGTGACAGTTGAAATGACTGTCATTTTCTTAGCTAGGGAGCAGACGTTTCTTCTTTGAATGCATATTATGTGTTGTGCAACATGTGAATACAAAAACCGAGGGTACAGTAATGAATGACACTCTTTAATTTCCCACAATGAATTATGTTTTGGTGGGTCACACAGACATGAAACTAACCGTAAATCAGTATGGATATTACCTATTAAGTGTTATGTCCATGTTTTGGACCAAGTTCCATGAGAGCATGAAGGAAAAATTAGGGGAGGATCACATATTAGGAAAGGGGAAGAGTATCAGACATTTCAGGCAGAACTCAAGGTAAGGAAAGCCGTGCAATTATTTAGAAACTGTAATCGCCTTATTCTCCTTTGTTCTCCCTGTGTTTCGTCTAAATTAGTTAAGGAACCAATCTATATGAATCCATCTGTTCTTTTTTAATGTGATATTGTTTTCAGTGCTTTTGCCTATGAATAGTTTTCAGCGTTTAGCCAGTAACATAAATTAAGTAGTCTAATATTCTCGGGGAACTTTCATGCCAGAACAGTGGTTCTCATCTGTTGATCTGCCCCATCCACACACTTCCATCAATAACAGTGAGTCACAAGGCAGTGATTCCTCAGGGGCTCACCTCATTAGGTTTACCTGTCATTTTAGAGTACCAGGACCAGGTTACCTGTGCTCCTGGCTGACTGACTAGCCTTGAGGAGAAGCATCCATCAGGGAGCACAAAGTCATGATGGATTAAAGTTAAATATAAACAAACTGGCCGACTTTTATCCAGGAGCAGCACAGAGTTTGTATGCTTCCTAATCACAGTTCTAAAGTATTAGCATTGCCGTAGTATTATACATACATTAATTTGAAGAAAAATAATTACAAGAGCACATTTTGGAGTAACGGGGACAGCACGAGTATTGAAAGAAGGTAGATCCAGATCTGAATCTTGTGTGACCCTAGGCAAGTTGCTTAACTCTGTTTTCTCATCTTTGAGTAAGTGGGAGAGTAAACCCCCCGTTTTAAGGTCGTGTAACTGATTAGATTCAATGCTCTGGGCTAATCAGCACCAATGCAGACATAAAACAAAGTTTAAAAGAAATGTTTGTTCCTTTTTCAGATCCCCTGTGTAGTTCAGGACATAGCTTAAGAAAATGAGCCTTAAAAATGACCTTCCCATTATATTGAAGGCATGGAATATTTAAAAACTATATTGAATATTTAAAAATTATTATCAAAGGCATGGAATATTTTTAAAAATTGCCTAACTTCAACTGCAGCTGACTCGCCAGCAAATTTTTGAGTGTTTATATTCTAGAATTGGTTCTATGCCAAAAGGGAAGAAATGTTAATAAAAGTAGTAGTATGAAGTGGACTTTATCTTCAAAATTGCTTACGATGTCATTTCTTTCTTTCTTTATTTTTTTAGCAGTTTTTGCTGTTATAGACTGAATTTTTTTCCACTCCCCACAGGAAAGCTTAGATATGCCAACAACAGCAACTATAAAAACGATGTCATGATCAGAAAAGAGGTAAGTCCTTTTGGAATGTCTGATTTTTTACAGTTCTCCTTTTTTCTCACGTCTGTGTTGAATTTACAAAAGTACACATAAGACTGTATTGTAAAGAAGAAGCCAATTTATGGATTGAAAAGGGATTCTACTTAAATTAGATATAATTGTAGCATTAATAACAACAGAAGAAGCAATCTGAATATAAGTTGTAGTCCCACATTTGAACATATCATTTAATTCATTTTATAATTAATTTGTCTTTTTATTCACGACTTAAAACATTAATCATGATTTAAGAATAGTATGAATTTTAAATCAAAGGTTTAAAAGTTAGGAATAAGCAAAAGTTCAGATCACTATGATGTATACTTAGATTGTCTCTGCTCGCCTCATAGATTTTTTGGTTGCCACTCTTAACCACTCAGAGGAATTTGAGCCCCATGTTACCAAGGCAGAATACAGGGCTTCAAAGGGGGCTCAGTGATGTGAAGAGGGAGAAATACATGTTAAAGGAAAGGGCAAGAGAGTGAAGAAAAATCATAACATGGATGAGTGATTCTTATCCATCTTATGGATGGAATCAGAATTAAATTTTTCTGTGATACTCTCTTTGAATATTTGGAGTTTGTAACTCTGATTGAGAAGGAATCGAGAGGCATTTGAAATTTTTATTACGACACTTTCAGGCGTACGTGCACAAGAGTGTGATGGAAGAACTGAAGAGGATTATTGATGACAGCGAGATTACAAAAGAAGATGATGCTTTGTGGCCCCCCCCTGACAGGGTTGGCCGGCAGGTTTGGAATTAGTGATTCCCTAAATGCATAAATATTAAAATTGTTAATGTCATTGTTGTTTTTCCTTATTTATTTATAGTATATATGCATTGATTCCTTAGTTTTCCATTACCAGGTATCTGGTACTTTTTTTTTCTTAGCCTTATGCTACCTCCTAGTAGTAAAGGAGTCGATGCATAGCTCTCAATTTAGCTATCTTTCCGAACAGTCTGTTGCAGCCTCCCAGCCAAGGTTAGGACTTTGTCACACTGCCGTAGTTTCTATTATATGTTAAGTAATTTTATTAGGAACAAGTATAGATGGCTGTTAAATTCGAGACTTAAGATTCTCATTGACTATGTACAATTTACTCTCTTCAAATTTACAACTTTGAAAACTCTTATTTGCATCTCTTGCCCCAGAGAGGGATTTGATTGGTTTCTTTGTTCAAACTGACCACTGTCTTTGCCTCTCATATTCCCCTCAGAGTAATTGATAATGTCTTAGAGGGCTTCTGAGAGCTCTGAAGGCTGATTTCCCTGAATAGAAAGACAGTTTGATTTCTGAATTGGGCCTTTTGAACTCTGGGAGAAAAGTGATATGACCCTTGGAGAAAACAACATTTAATTTCACTTTTGTTTGCCCCGAGGATTATACTTTGTAACGCCTTCTTTGACTAGAAGAAAATAGGGAGAAAACAGATGTTGGCCTTCTGTAGCAGTAGTTTAACTCTTCTGTTTAAAGAAACATTATTTATGAAGTCAAAGGTAATAGGTAACATTACTTAGGCCTTGCAAATGCTTTTAAAAGTAAGTTTAGATCTGTTTGTTTTACGTACACGTACATACGCACTGAAAAAACTCAGGGAGGATCCAGTATTTGCATCTACCCACTTGATGATGTAGTCATGTGTTCTGCTGATTAGGGAGGGTTAGGCATGCTCCAGAAATTGTTTATTGGTCTTTAAGTCAAAAATTTTATGATTGTTTGAGAACTTTAGTTGCATTTATTACATGAATTTTGTGTGTGCAATAAACTGCATAATTAGGTCTTCTGATTCGTTGTGTATACAAGACTATCTTGAATGGCATCTGTTATTTAACCTGAAAAATTACTGCAGATATAGCCTCTTAATTGTTTTTAGATTTGCAGGTAAATATAGAGAAAAATTATACAATAAGTATGGCACACTGGGAACATCTACATTATGTTATGTTTATTTTAATAGTTCTTAATTGGAATGTTTTACGAAGTCAAAAGTGTATCACTCTTCCAGTCTTACAGTCCAGGATTCAGATATCAGCACCATCACTTACTGGTGGATGTAAATATAAACAAGTTTCGTCCTATGCTTTCTGAGCCTTGGGTTTCACAGTTGGACAAGTAGGCTAGCAAAGTCTATTTGACAAGCATATTTTAGGGGATTACAGATAATATTTGTAAATTCCCTAACAGGGCTTGACACATAGTAGGTGCTAAAGTGGCACTATTATTAATGTTACGCATTTTATTTTTGGAGCCTGGTAAAAAGGATAGTGTGTTTTATTTTATTAAAAGTGGCTTATACCCACATTATTTTTACAACATTGTGCCTCAGAGTGATGCCTTTGGTTTTTACTGATCCTATAAGAAACATTTATGTGTCACTCTTGAGTATGTCATTCATTTTATAGTGTCTGTGAGATCTCTGGAGAGTAATTTTGGTTCGCCTTAATACTGGGGACTCCTGCGCACACGATGACGTTTTTATTTTTTTTATTTTATAGACACAGTGTATGTCTAATAGATTAAGGTGTTTTTGCCCTGCCGCCTCTATCACTATTGGAAAGCATGCAGCTAAAATTGGGACCACGTGGTAGCAAGGATAGCTATATCTCTGGGGGGGATTTTTATAGTAATTACATTTCTCCATTTTATTTTCTTTAGGAGCTTGAAATTGTAATTGGAGATGAACACATTTCTTTTACTACATCAAAAATAGGTTCTCTTATTGATGTAAATCAGTCGAAGTGAGTATGTTAAAGCATTTTTATTACATCGATCAAATTTATTAGAGAGGTTCATTTTAGAGCTCTGGACAGTTTGCTAAGCTCATTTCATTGGCACCCTGTCAAGTTTATTACGCAGATGTAATTCTGATTTTTATGTCATTAAAGACCTGCCGCCAAAGACGGTAGCAGTGTATGTACTGATTCCCCAAAGAAAAAAACCTGACAACTGTGAATAATAACGCTCAAGTTTTATTAGCTCCTTTTTATAAAAATCTGGGCACTGTCACAAAATTTAAAAGAAACCCGTGCTGGATGCCAGCCTCGTTAGCCCTGCAGCACCACACGTTCTCCTTCTAGGGCTTCTCTTCAGTGAAGGGAAAAGTCCAGCAGAGCTTCAGCTGGCCGTGTCCTCTCAGGTTCTGTGTCCCCGGGGCACAGGCCTTGTCTTTTCTGCAAAACCTCTCCGCCTCCAGTTACTTCTTTCCACTCTTTCCCTTTAAATTGTCCTCATGGTGTTCTTTTTCTGTCACTAAGTTTTATAACTCGTTTACTTTACTGGTTTGAATATAAGCTCCATGAGAACTGTGTGTATTTCCAAAATTAGCAGTGTGCCTGGCACATAGCAGATGCTTTTTGAATAGTTATTAGAGGAAAGGAGAGAGGAATGAATGCCTAATAACTATTGCATATAAAGGCTATGTTCATAAAGACAGATCAGATACTTTTAAACTATCAAATTTATTTTCCCACAGTTGGCGAGGATGTGGCATTCATGTCCTACTGGGATTATAAATTGGTTCAATATTTTTTTTTCTTATTTTTTAAAAGATTTTATTTATTTATTTTTAGAGAAAGGGGAAGGAAAAGGAGAAAGAGAGGGAAAGAAACATCAATGTGTGGTTGCCTCTAGTGAGTCCCATACTGGGGACCTGGCCCACAACCCCGGCATGTGCCCTGACTTGGAATTGAACCAGCTTTGGTTTGCTGGCTGGCGCTCAATCCACTGAGCTCACCAGTGAGGGCCAGGTACAATGTGTTTTAGAAAACAATTTGATAATTTGCCTCAAAAGCTATTAATATTTCATTAATATTTTCACCCTGGTAATTTTTATCTGGGTGTCTATCTGTGGAAATAGTCTCAAATAATGAAAAAGCTTTATTATTTAAAAAGATGGTCATTGAAATCTTACTTATAATTGGAAAAATATCCAAATGTCTTAAAGAGAGAATTATTAAATTAAGAATTACTTGTGGATTTTTTTTAATATAATAGAAAAACTAATGTTATAAAGGGCCCGGGGAATAATTTTAATTCTTTAAAAAAAAATAGAGAAACACCAAAATGTTTATACTTATTCTGTGAGAAGTGACATTATATAGTATTATGAATATAATTTTTTCTATCTTTATAATTTCATCTGCTTCATACATTTTTTTGATGCATAGCTACTTATAATAAACACTTTAAATATGAGATGAATACTGGTGAAGAAAATTTATAAATTGTTTTTTACAGAGAAGATAGAGATGGTAATCATGGACTCCTTTAACTTAATTGTTTTAGATTTTTGTTTTGTTTCATGGACTCCTTTAACTTAATTGTTTTAGATTTTTGTTTTGTTTTAGGAATTAATTTATAGAATTATGTTATTGCAAAAAAGTAACTTTTATTTTTTTAAATTTCAGGGATCCCGAAGGCCTTCGAGTATTTTACTATTTGGTACAGGACCTGAAATGTTTAGTTTTCAGTCTTATTGGGTTACATTTCAAGATTAAACCAATCTAAATTGTATGTTTTTTGAAGCTGTTTTTATATTTAATTAAGGGATTGGTAAAGGGGGGTTATTTGTCATTTATAATATTGGGATCTTTATGTATGTGAAGCAAACTCATTTTTTGTATGCACATTGAAAATAAGAAAATACATAAACAGGCTTAATGGTTATCTTCACTTTTGTCCAAGGGGGTCGGACAGCGCCCACACACATTAAACTCTGTACATAAAAGACACCTTTTGTTGAAATTTTGCTCCAATAAAACTTACCAGAGCCTGGGTGGAGAGTGCTTTCTTTCAGGAGGCTATGTCTCTCATCACTTTAAAGATAATAAAAATTGTTGTAGGAGGTACCTGCTATGGCAGAAATTCTTTCAGGTGGAAATATGTAGTTAGAATAAAGGCAGTTATTTCTTTCATACCTGATGGGATTTAAGTGTTTGGTAATTACAGAGGTTCTGGATTTTTTACATTTGATCACAAATTCCTTAGGGATTATTTACCTTGAAGTGTTTTGGGTATAAGCAGTGATTTCCTGAAGGATGACAAGTGAAATCAGTCCCCCAAGTTAGGCACACTTTTTGTGCCCTTATTCCTTATTTCACAAATACATATTTTGTGTATCTTTTGGAACTAAGTGAGCTCTCAGCTTGAAAGTTACTTAAAATTTATAGTTAAGTGTGTGTGTATCTATATGTTTATATGTTAACCCCTAATGAACACAGGTCCCACTCATATTTCTCAGTTCCCTTCAACCCCTGGTAGACTTGACCTTTCATTATTTCTCCTGTTACTCTTCAACCCGAACCCCCACTCTTTAAACATGTGCAGTCCTGGTAGTGTAACCCACTTGCGCCAGGGGCCAGTCAGGTGTGACTTTAGGGTGAAAGAATTAGTCTGCAGTCTTGAGTCCGAGCAGCAAGGCTAGAGCAACTCTGACCAGGAGACTTTGAGATTAGAGAATGTTGTGTCTCTGCAGTCCAAAAGGGTAGCCCCCCAGCTACTACATGTGGCTACTGAGTAGTTAGAAAACATTTTCTCCAACATCGTATTGTGAAACATTTCAAACAATTGTAAAATGAACATCCATATGCCAATCTAGATTCTATAATTGACTTTTTTTTTTTACTGTATTAAGTCTTAAATTATATCCTGTTGATTTTTCACTTAAGGGTAGAATAACTAGTATAATTGGTGCCAATAGCCCACTTTTTTTTAGTGATATTTAATTTTGATTAAATTTAGATAGTCTTGTGGCTTGTGGCTACCCTTTGGGGAAACAAACTCATTTCATGCTTGGACCCTTATCATTTAAATCGAGGGTATTAGCAAAAGCAGGTTTCACAGGATTTTATGCATTCTTTCTTAGGCCTGATTGCCCTGGGGAATGTGCCCCTTCCGGCACAGGGCCACACCCACCTCCAGCATTATTTCAGGCTTAAGTTGGGTAGGGGAAGTAAGGCAGCCAAGAGATTAGGAGACAGAATGAGGACTCAGGCTATGTCAAAGCTGAGGGGTGAGGGTCCATCACCCCCATTTTCTAAAGCTCCCCAAGTCCTTCCCTGAAGGCCCCTTCACAACCATGCCTGTCTTAGGTCATCCCTCCCTTGAAGAATCTTACCCATCATGGGCTAACCAGTAATGCGCCCGGGGCCAAGCAGGGTGAAGTAAAAAGGGGCAGAGGCGGCGCCCCTACAAGGAAGATAAGCTTTGTCTCCTTAATGGCTTATGGTCCCAAGGTCTTTTTACTCAGCATTAGCCACCAGGGGTTATAGCTTCTGAAACCATGCAGGGCCGTTCCCAACAATGGAAAGTCACCTGGTCTCCACTGTGCAAGACTACACTGTTACCAACTTCAGGTCCCTTATAGAAACCAAACATTTCTGTTCAAGTTGCAGACCTTGGAGGATGTGCAGTATAAAATCATGTTATAATTTTCTTGCACTTAGATATCAGGAAAAAGGGAGAAACAACCACCCTTTGAACTTTCTGTGGGCCCACAATTTTTGGTTCCTCAAAACAACCTTTAGTCCATAACTCCTGCTGAATAACACAATTCACTCAAGACTGAACATGGTTGGGGAGAAATAATTCTCAGATATAAAAAAATCTTTAAGATACTAACTCTGTCCCCATTTGTAACCTCCCTGTGGTGCTGATTTACTTATGCTCCATCCCCAGTGCTTACTAAATTCTTATATTCAAACAAGATGAGTTATTAGGATAAGTGTTTTATATTGCTTCTGATTTCTTACACCTTGCTCGAGCTGCTCTTGATTGTAAGCTGCTGGTAGACAATGATCATTAAAAATCAAATTTTCTGCATTAATTTTATGAGACGATTTTTTAAAAGATTTTTATTTCTAGACAGAGGAGATGGGAGGGAGAAAGAGGGGGAGAAAAACATCAATGTGTGGTTGCCTCTCGTGTGCCCCCTACTGGAGACCTGGCCCACAATCCAGACATGTGCCCTGACTGACAATTGAACCAGTGACCCTTTGGTTCACAGGCTGGTGCTTAATCCACTCAGCCACACCAGCCAGGGCCATGAGAATTGAATTTTATAGCACTCAGGTCAGTGGATACATGTCCCCACTCCCATGTCCCGTAATAAAGAGACCACTTGCAATAAACAAACATCTATTCCCAATGTTGGTTCAGGACCCCATCCCTTGTGCCCCTTCATGGGATAGCATGTCACTACCCAGCACTAGCACAGTCTTTTCCATACCATAGTTTCTTTGTAAAAGTTTATTCAACTGCTTGTCTTGTAGTTACTGCCTTCGGATTATTTGTCTTCGTAACTTAGTCTGAGATGGAAGAGACTCATTTCTGTTGCTATGGACACCTTTCAAGTACCATGAATTTTGTATACATGCATACTCATACTGTAAGTTATATATTCGCACACATTGGCTACGGCTGTGTCTTGAACCTGGCCCAGCAGTGGTCCTGATTGCTCAAGTATAGTCTGAGTAGAACACCACCCTTGATCTATCTACCTGAAAACAGGAGCTGTGCTGTAAGTTCAACTCCTGATCCATGTGAATTTTTTTAAAGACTTTTAGAGCAGCTTCGGGTTCACAGCAAAGCTGAGAGATTTACCACAACTTACGAAATTGAGAAAGATGCAGACCATCTTCTGTGGGGAGCTGGTGGATGCTGGTGGCATCCTTTACTTCAGTGTAGGACAGGAAGAACAGCACACTGCTGTGAAATGATAAACAACTGAGGTTTGAAGCTGTGGGCAGAAGATGTGAAGGTGTGACTGTAAGCTCTGGGCCACGCTTCTAGCTGACAAAGTTAATGTTGTCAGGAAAGGATGTGTACAATGTGTGGTTTCCCAAACGAAAAAGAGCTTTGCAGCGCAGCAGCCATTAAGTAAATAAGTGAATGCTTTCTGTATTTATATTATGTTTGTATAAGTGTGTTTTGCACAAAAGTGGATTTGGAAGACAAAGTATGAGAACATTTAAAATATTCTTTAAATTTATCATGTTTCTGTTTTATTAACAGTGGTTGTGATGAAGTTTGGTACTTCCAATATTGTGCATTTAATCAAAGGCCATGCTAGAAGTTTCAGTCTCATCTGAAATTACTACTGTTCTTTCTTTTTTAAAATTTTTTATTGTTCAAGTACAGTTGTCTGCCTTTCCCCCCGATCTCTACCCTCACCCCAGCCATCCCCACCTCCCTCCCCTGATTCCACCTGCCCTTGGTTTTGTCCATGTGTCCTTTATAGTTGCTCCTGAAAACCCTTCACCCTTTTCCCCGTATTATCTCCTCCCACCTCCCCTCTGGTAACTGTCAGTTTGTTCTTACTGTCAATGTCTCTGGTTATATTTTGCTTGCTTGTTTATTTTGTTGATTAGATTCTACTTAAAGGTGAGATTGTGTGGTATGCACTGTTGGTGGGAATGCAGATGGTGCAGCCACTGTCGAAAACAATGTGGAATTTCCTCAGAAAACTAAAAATGGAACTGTCTTTTGACCTGGCAATTCTACTGCTGAGATTATACCCTAAGAGCCCTGAAACACCAATACAAAAGAACCTACGCACCCTAATGTCCATAGCAGCACAATTTACAATAGCCAAGTGCTGGAAGCAACCTAAGTGCCCATCAGTAAATGAATGCATAAAAAGCTGTGGTACATTTACACGATGGAATACTACGCAGCAGAGAGAAAGAAGGAGCTTATACCCTTTGTAACAGCATGGATGGGGCTGGAGAGCATTATGCTAAGTGAAATAAGCCAGGCGGTGGAAGACAAATACTGTATGAAGTTACTACTGCTCTGATGCTGGTTGTCTTCTCATATAGGAAGAAATCTACTTTTTCTAGAAATCACAGCTTAGGAAAACAAACAAACCAAAAATTGACTAGAGCTTATAGGGAACAGTTACACAATTTGGCTTTTTAGTCATTAATCTCATCCTACCTCACTCTAAAACTATGAAGTATCTAGATTCTGTGATCAGTTCCTCTTCACTGAACCGCCTTGTTTGTCAAGTGCAAGTGTAGGCATCATATCTCCTCCACGGGCGGCACCGACAGCAATGAACGAGGTGACGTGGTGCTCACCCTGAGGAGTTCATACAGAGGAGACAGACAACTGTCACCTGTAAAAAGTGTTCCACACCTATGTGGCCTCCATCATGAGACCTACCCACCTTCTCTTCAGCTTTAAGGATATAAATTAAAAGAGAAGAAAGGCTCAATATCACCAGTATGTTCAAGGGCAGTAAGATGTAAATGACCAGATGTCAGGTCACAGTGTGGTTTTTCTGAGCGGTAAGCAGTGGGCTGCTGTATGTTTCCCAGCTCCTAAATTGTATTAATGTGCCCATGCCCCATCCTCAACTCCCCCAAACACTTTCAAGTGCCTGCCCTCCAAACCTGACAGGATAGAGAACCTAGCTCAGTGTCAGGATTTCTGGATTGTAGTCCTGCCTTGAGAGAGAAAGAAAAAAAGATTATTTGCTTATTTTGGGGTCTGAGAAATCCTATCTGAAATGCTAATCTCATTAAATTCTTCCCAAGTCTGTGGAGTACTACTCTTAGTTGAACACATGAGAAAACTGAGGCTTGGAGATTTGGGGTGACTTGTTGAAATTTTTGTGGCTAGGCAGGATTTGAATCTTGGACTCCCAATAATCACATTTCACACTTAATGAGAGCCCACTGTGTATTCACTGGGTCTTCTTAAGCTCTTTATGTCGTCCATCCCAGTTAATTCCCACAGCACCCGCGGGAGGCAAATACTTTACTGTGGTGACTCGGAGGGTGTAGAGAAGTGAGTGACTTTCCTCAAGTTGGAAACCAGGGCTGGCACTTCAAGCTAGAAGTTTCTGGTTCCAGAATTCATGCTTTGTGGCAAAAGGTTTATTGAAAATCCAGGCCCTTCTAAATTCATATTCTGTGCTCTATGCAGTCAATCAGGCTTGATGTTAAACAGTGTTCAAGAACTAGCAATAACGCTTGGGTGTCAAACTCATTTTCACTGGGGGCCACATCAGCCTTGCGGTTGCCTTCAAAGGACTGAATGTAATTTTAGGACTGTATACACGTAACTACTCCTTAACAGTTAAGCCAGAGCTCGGCACTGCCGCTGGGTAGAAACAAGGTGCTGGGCCAGATAAAACAAGGTGGAGGGCTGGGTTTGGCCTGCGGGCCTTGTGTCTGCCGCCTGTGCAATAACATGTCCTCTGGCGAGTCAGTAACCTCTCATGATTGGTTTCTTCATTTGTAAAATGGGTGCAATAAGAAGAAGCTGTGGGTCAGCTTTGGGAGGTTTCAGTATGCTTATACACACAGTAGGTCCTCCAACAAAAGAGTGTCTGTCTCTGCCACCTTTCCACAATCATTAGTGCTGCTCCCTCCTTAACTCCCTGTCTCCCCTCAGCAGAACTATGTATTTATTTGTCTATCTATCCATCTTATCTATCTATCATCTATCTATCTATCTATCTATCTATCTATCTATCTATCTATCATCTATCTATTTATCACCTATCATCTATTGCAAAAGAAGGCTGTGGATCTACTTTCTCTCTCTTGAGATTGATGAAGCCAACCCAGGGCTAAAGAGAAGAAAATGCCCAACAGCGAGTATTCCTGAAGTGCCCAGGCTCTACCCAGAAAGCTTTGCTTCCATTACTGAGTATAACTAGCCCCTGGGAGGTATTGCAGCCGCCTGCTGAACGTGATGACGCGTGGAAGGCTGCAGCAGTGACTCAGAGATTAAGGACTGCGCCAGAGGACAGGAGCAGGCCCTCCGAGAGCCATACCACAGGCAGCAGAGTCTAAACGGGGTCCTAGGGGCCAGTATATTCAGTAGACGGCATCTGCAGTTTGGAGGAGGGTGAGAGCATGAGCAAGCTGAGCAGTGGGGGGGCTGCCTCAAGCATGATGTGTGGTGGTGGCTAGAGGTTGGTAAGGGAAGAAAAGAACAAGCAAACAATGGTGTCAGGGCCTGTTGAAATAGGGGTGGCTTTGTTTCTGCGTGAAGCCATCCCTTTCAGTTCCCCACCTCACTCCTCTGCCCCGACACTCCATATTAACCACTACAACATGAGTTGAAAAGCAACTTGAACTGGTTTCACGGAACTGTACGTCAGAAGGTTGACGAGGCCCGTATGAAATGAAAGCGACTATCTGGCTCGTAGAAACAGTTGTAGACGCGTATTTTACGTGGGAGGCTGTAGATAGATATTGATGAAGTAAGATTTGTGGACAAAACTCAAGTATAGGGATAATTCACTAGTAACTCTTCTCAAATAATCAAATGTGAACATTTTCACACCGAAGTGGTGTATAAATGGAACAACTTTTTTTGGAGAGAATTTGGCAGAATGTATCAATGTTCTTATTTTATATACTCTTTGCCCCCTCCCCCACAATTTCATGTTTAAAATTTTTCCTGATTAGCTGTTCAAAAGTACAGGCTAAGTATTTTTTATACTAGCAAAAGATTGGAAACAACCTAAGTGTCCCACAGTAGGGGATTGCTAAGATAAATTAGGATAGAGCCCATGTGGGTAACAATTATATGGTTTTAAAATCACATTTTAGGCATATTTTAAAAATGAAACCTTTACTAGAAAAAGTAGATGAAAAACGCGTGTGAAGTGACACCAACACTGATAGTGAATGGGCATAACGTACATTTTGATGATGTATGGATGAAAAACTAGAAGAAATACACCAACATTTTTTATAGTGGAATTACAGATGTTTTAAGATAATTTCTAAATGCATTTGTCTGCTATAAACATAATGGAAAAGAGAAATAGTCTTTTATTTTCCAAATAGTAATATACAAGGGAAAGTTTCTGACAGGCTATTTAAGAGTTAAAGAGCTTAGTCATGATATTTTTTATGTATATCTCTATATACATATTTATACATTCACATTTTAATCATTTGTTTTTACTACTAGTATCTTTTAGGTATTCTAGTTTTTTTTTTTCTTTAAAGATATTAGTTCTTGGTTTCTTGAAAGCTGTGTTCCTTCATCTTTTTGGTCCTCAAATGTTGATTTCAAAGGCAGTTCTGCAGGGTACCAAGGAGTTCATTCGTGGAGGTGAAGGAACACGCAGCTCATGACCATCTTTCCATCCCCGTCAACACCAGCTTTCATCATTCAATTTCCTTTCATCGCTTTGGTCAAGAGGAGGGGCAGAACATTTTGAGTTGGAGTACTATTCAGAGACAATTCATTTCTGCCTTCTGTCTTCACACACCCAAGGGATCCAGGATCAGAAAGGCGAAGTTCTCCCACCTCATTTTCGGATCAGCTTTCTCTACCTGCATCACTGCATGGTACAGAAAACAGGTATCAGTTGCTATTATTCACTCATATCTTTGTACCTGAGTACAAAGAAAAGATTCTAGGAAAAATATTTTAGGAATATGGTATTTTATTAATTACAAATGACTAGGCATGAGTATGTGATGGATAGGAAAGCATTCTCAATTGATTGCATCAGAACCCCATTAACTCTGAAGGGAATGTGAAACTCTAGTTCAGCGTGCATGGGAATTTATTTTCTCTTATAATGTGCTATGATTTGTGCTTGATGTTATCAAAATAAAGAAGAGGGATTTGGGGGGTTAGTCACTTTTAATTTGGACTTAATGATTTCCATGTTATTGATCTTGAAAGATTTTGTACCAGAAAAGACTCCTTTTATTTAGGAAATTGGAGAAAATGTGAATAGTAAAGCTTAGAAAATTTAGTAAATTAAAATAAAATTTTAAAAGAATATAGTTATGTGTACAATGTGTTTTCCATATTTTCTGTTTCTTGTGTGTCGTATTACATTGATTAATGTAAGGAACAAGGTACATTCCAAATATTTATTATTTAATAATTTATTTTTATGTTGATATAAATTGCAATTTTATGGATATTACCTAACGACTGCTTTAAAAATTTTTATTTTAACATGATATCTCTGGCAACATCATACGCAGAAAGATTATTTCTAAAATTTTAAGGTACATTTTTGGGATTAAAAATGCAGGTGTTTGGCTCCAACCTGAGATTTTTATTCAGCAACATCTTACATGGGGCACTGGAATCTGGAATGTTAACCAATCGGCAATGTCAACTCTCAAATAATTCTTCTGCAGATGGTGTATGGGGTACATTTTGGGAAACACTCTGGTTGAGTCATTTTATAGTTGAAAAGAATTCATGAACTCTTTAAGATATGTAGAGTTGAACACACATTTTTTAAGTTAAGATATTTATTTTTTTTCTGAATTTCAAAAATGTAGAGTATATTTTTTAATTGATAATTTTAAAAGTGTTGTAGTCATTTAGAATGGTACCAATTTTGCCTAACTTTTGTTTGTATATATTGGGCATTTTGAGCTAGATTGGCTAAGTGAATAGGACCCAGCCGACTCAATCTGTTGGTAGATATTAAAAAAATCTTTTTGTATTTTCTAATAATTACGGGCATAATGTAATATAAGTTTTTATATAAATCAGTCTCAGTGCAAGTGCTCTAGGCATTCAAAGTAGTGAACGAACACACATTCACACCACAGGCAGACACACACACATCTCTCGTTTCTGATGTGTTTCTATAGACTAAAGTTTTAAATTTTCTTTAGACAGAAATCGTCCTGCTGCAAGGTTTTAATGCAAAAGACTTTTTCTCCACACTCCAGAGATGAGCAACGAGGAAGCAATTTATTTAACCCCGACAGATCTTCAGTTTACTTCGGCGTCACCAGAGAGAATAAGGCCTGGGGGTACCCAACGGCCTGGGAAAAGTGAGGGCAGAGGTATACGTTTAAGTATCTGGATTCATTGGGTTCTTATGAATTGTCAAACTCTCAAAGTTAAAAAAAAAGTTTTTATCTGTACTGCAGGTTCTCTGATGGTAATACCCAACCATAAGGAGGGTAGTAGTAGAACTATTTTTTTTTAGGTTTGTGAGAATGGAAAAATTAATAAATTCTTTAAATTTGAGAAGCTAATGAATGTTTTCATTCAAATTTGGTCAGAGGAATTTTTGAGGCCTTCAAAAGTAAAGAATAGACTAGAATCTCAAGAAAACATTGCATTTTGTAGAGAAATAAAAGTCTAAGAGAATGTTTAAGAGATGAAAACTACGATTTTATTCAGACAAAAGGTATTTTAGATGTCTTATGTTTACTGGACCTTGATGGCAATGAAGCTGCAAAAAAAAGTGTTCAAAGCGAAGAGGCATTCTAAGTTTTCCGTTCTCTCTCTCTACCTTCAAATATTGTCACAAATTCTAAATTGAGAGTAATTTTTACTATTTTAATACAGTGATGATAAGACACAGAGCTTTCAGATGCTGAGAACACAAACAGAGGAAGATAAAGATAGCATTGCCTAGTGAAAAATAGAATTGGTGAGAAGGGAAAGTAGATCTCTAGAGATGCCTTTAAGGATGGCCCCCAATCCCATTTGCTGCACCAGAGTATCCATGGTTGGACACCATTGTCTCAAGATTTTGGGCTGCTTTTTCTTTCCTCTTCACGATTAGTTGTGATCACAGCAAGGAAGGAGTACACACGCTAGTGCGGATGCTGATAAATGTGTGCTATGCCTTTTGCCACCTGTGCCTTTCTAAGGGGATGTATGCTTGAAATCCTATAGAATTGCTCTTGTGTGTAGATTTCTCCAATGAGTGTGTATCAGTCAAAAATCGGAAACTTTAAAACAGTAACTACTAGATTACAAATTTAGGTCAATTTTGTACAATAAAATTTTGTAAGATTTTTAGAGAACATTTCTTGCTTTGTTTCAATGGTGTCCTAGGGAAGGTTAGTAGTGGGCTAAGCTCTGTCCCTGATGGTTATTATTTTTTTCTTTCTTTAGAGTTTACAGTACCCTGGTGTCTCATTGCAGTGACTCTTGGGATCCTTTGTTTACTCCTATGGATTATGGTCATAGTGTTGAGAACAATGAGTGAGTAATTGGAATATATCCTTTAAGCCCGAGTAATAGCACTAATCACCAATATTGCAGGTACTAAGAATACTCCATCAATTTTCCCCTGGCTGTAATAAGGGAATGTTCCAAGTGGCTTTTTCTGGTGACTTTTCCCATCATGTCAGGGTGTTATTTTCACATCACTCACCTGTTTCAATGACTCTGCAGCTGTAATGAGCTGCCTCATTCTTTATAAACACGGGGATATTTCATCTGGTGCAGGACTTAGAGTACTCTGCATTCTGGGTTTATTTTAGACCATTGTGAATCTTAGATAAACATTCTTTGAGAAACAACTGTTCAAAAGAGATTATTCTCTCTTATTTTTCTAAGAATACAGTGAAGAAATGATTTAGTAAAAAGAGTGATTCTGTACAACAATGTTAGAATCATGAATTCATCAACTTTTATCTTTTATTTGAATTCCTTGGTATCTTTGGAGAAAATCACTAATATATCACACTCCGATAAAATGACATAGTTGCATCATCCTCCTTTCTCCTCTAATAATGATGGTACTATTTCTTCATGTTTCTTACTGCAGATTTTCATACTCAGAAGATGTGTTGCTAAATGTTAACTGACTGATTTTTACCTATTTTTAAATAATGTGCTATTAAAATGAGTTTAAACTGAATGGTAAGGTGTTGCCATCACAATTTTATTCAGATCTCTTATGTTATTTATTCTTCACTTAAGTGGCTGATAGTGAGAAGTTTGATGTTTCCATTTCTATGGTCAATATACTGAGGTGTTACTTTCTAAATGTCAAATTGCTAATTAAAGTAATGAAATGAGTTGATTGTGAAAGGGATATTTTTCTCTTTAATTTCAACACTTAAGCATTATGAGTATAGTTCTGTATAATATCTATTCTGTTAATTTTAGTTTTTCAGTGTATTCAAGAAAAACATCAACAGGATGAAATTCTGCAAAACCTCAGGCTAAAGTACCACATTATGCAAAGTAACAACTTTACGAAGCAACTTTTGACAAATAAGACTTTAGCATCTGACATTACCAAAAATAAAATGCTTCAGCAGACAAAGGAACCAGTCTCACCCTTATTGGAAAAGAACAGCTGTCATAGAAAAAATATATGTTCAAAATCTACGCAAAGTACAGGTATGAAGGAAATCTTAATGAGAAATTGCATGATTTTTCATTATTTCTTCTTCTGCAAAAGCTTCAAAGTTAATAACAGGCTTGTGATATCTGCTAGTTGTCTAGGTCTACTGGAAATTTTTAATGTATGCTTCTTAGAAATAATATGAGTATTTGGGATTGCTCATTTCAAATATGGGGTTGAGATCCCAGGACCCGTGTTTGCACTAGTAGACCCTGTGTTTCCCAAAATTCGCTGGCAATTCTCACATTCCTACCGCCCCCAGAAGGCAGGACAGTATGCTAGCTCCCCTTAAAACTCAGATCATTTTGCACTTGTGGGCCCATTAGTCACTTTACTTTGTCGCTGACATTAAACATGAATGCTATAAAAATATAGCCTTATTTTTAAGGCTGAGTCATTCTGCAAGTGTGTATGGAACACACTTCTTTTTATCTGTTCATCTGTTGATGGACAGTTGGGCTGTTTCCGTGTCTTGGCTACTGTGAATAATGCTGTGTTGGACACGGGACTGCAGCTGTCTCTTGCCCTTCCAGGACCTTGGTGAACCACATGTTATCATTATCGATAGCCACTGAGATTTCATTTAGTTATGGAAGGCTGGTAAATACACATATATAAATAAATATACATATAATGTATATTTATATACAACTATATAATATGTAAATACAATAATACAAACCAAAATGCATATAAATATAATAATTCATAACAATATAAATTATTATATTCAATATAATAGTTTATATAAATTATGTATCCAATATAATAATTTATGTAAGTTATATATTCAGTACAATGGTTTAAAATAATATAAATAACATGTATAGATTATTATTCACAAATAATATAATAATTATATTATATAATGATATAAATATTATATATTGTTTGTGTATAGTTATATAAATAATTCATATATTCACATATAATAATTTACATGTAAATTATTGTATAACACATAACGATATTTTATATATTATATAAATTAGTATATGAATATTATATAAATAATATATAATACAAATATATAAATGATACAGAATATAAATAATATAATATGGATAGCTTATATTATAATATAATTATTATGTAAATAAATATAAATATAAATGTATATATACTATACCTATACATACATATACATATATATATATATTGCTCTGTGTAACAGAATGCCAGATAACAACATTTAATGTTTTACATGATATGTTGTAGGCAAAATTGATGCAGAACACTTGTCCTGTTGTGGAGAAAACTGTTACTTGTTTACCGATGAAGATAAAAACTGGAATGGATGTGAACAGGCTTGCCGAAGTTACGGATCATCTCTTTTGAAGATAGATGATGAAGATGAACTGGTATCGTGGATGATTATATTCACTTTTATTCTTCTGGACTCTGTCTCACACCCTCAGACCCAAGATACTGAGCACTGGGGGAGGGGCCCAGAAAAAGGAACCTTCAGCTATTCTTTGTGTTATGTCTGTTGAGTGGGCAAAAATTATATAGTAAACAGTCTCCCAGGAGACTGCCCACTAACAGGAACATTTTCTTGTATTTACTAAGCATTCAATACATATTACCTATCATGACCATTATCATTTCCAAAATGGAACCCCCTTTGGGGATGCAGTTGGGGTCTTTGCAATCATTCCTTCTAAGGAATCTGCAAGGAAACCACTCACAGAGAAAGATGCCTTTTTCGAGGAAGTACTTAGTTGTTTGGTAAACACAGGCTGGAGCTAGTAGTTATTTCTCCCAATAAGGTGGCAACTAAAATCTTGGAGTAACGTGGTCAAGAGTGACTGGAAGGAATCCAGGAGCCAGGCTGCCTGCAGTCAAGCCCAGCTCTGGCACTTACTAGTTGAGCAACCTTTGGTAAATTACTTAACCTCTCCCAGCTTCAGTTTCCCCACCTGCAAAACGGAGATGATGAGAAACATGAAACTGGCAACAGTTTTACAATTTAGCCTCTTGATGACCTTCACTGCATCTGCAAGCAACATTTACTTGATCAGTATTCCTATATATTATGTCAAGATGTATATCTTTCAAAAAGAATTGTAAAAGGGTAAAATAGTGACACAATATCAAAATTATCTATTCAATTTATTACTAATAAAAACTATCCACATGCACACAATGTATTTTTACAGAGAAATGTTTGCAAAGATCAGCCTTGAAATATGTATTTCTTATTTAGGAAAACAACACAAAATTTATACACAGATCTAATAGATATTTTAATAATACAGAAGAATTTATGTTGTCATAAAATATTAAAAACACAGTTAATTTTAAACCTACATTTTAAAACACATTCATTGAATCAGACAATGTGTAATATGTCACTTTGAGAAATTACATTTTTGGACTAGTAAACATTTCTCAATTCAGCCCCTTTTTTCTTTACCCCTTCCAACTACTGAACCAACAGCAGAGCTTTCTCTTATGAGGGTGAAGGTGTTAATGTACACCTGCCACCTGCGCTTGTTATTTTAATATATTTGTTTTGAAGATTCCCTCTTTCCCTTAATATTTAATAATTATCTTTTTATATCCTTAAATACTTTTCTGGGGCATGATTTTGAATTGGCTCATGAAGTATCACAAATTACTTAACAAATTCCTATTGTTTGATATTTTGATTTTTTCCCACATTTTAAATAATCTATGACACTGGCAGCTGTTTCTGACATAAATAATCTACTAGGAGAAAATTATGTTGGGAAATGAATACACAGGGGTTAAGGGTCGAGAGGGCTTTCTAGGAAGGGGGTGTGCAGCTGATGTGGAGAGCAGCGAAGCACTAGCCACTGAGACAGCTGGCCACTTTTCCTATCCTCTCCATTCGCCTGACAGAGGGAACTTTTTAGTCACATGATATGTTTTGATTTTTGATAGGCCTTCATTCAACAGCAGACCTATAAAAATAACTACTGGATTGGATTATCATATAATGAAAGGAAAAGTAAATGGGAATGGATTGGCAAAGGAACACCTGGCATGTAAGTCTCTGGAATGCGTTTAATCTCTAACATTGGGGTTGGGGCTGAAGTATTATAGCTAAAAAGTATCTTCTCTCATTTCACACAACTTAACTCATTTTCAAGTAGAGGTGATTGTTAAGAATAAGTAGAATGATTAAGAAAGCGTTTGGGGAAATATAGTTGAAAAGGAAGAGAACCGTCATACAGAGTTACTAATAATAAAATTGTGATGCTAAACACATACTTGGAAGAATATGTGTTATTAGGCTCACAAAACTAAACACAACCATGAAGTGATGTGAAGGGATTGGACCATCCTGATTTAGCCACAGTGGCCCCTCACATAATCACAAATGAGTATTCTGAGCATCCCAATTCATCTGAAACTCCTTCATTAGTTTACGTACATGTTTATATATTATTTATAAACATATGTGAGTATACACACATACACACCTTTAGTCCTATTACAAGTATAGTATTTTGTAAACTCTTAGGTTTACATGAAGATATAATCTGCTATTAAACTGTTCGATGATTTAAAAAAAAATCTTAACTATTATATTTTTACTTTTAGGAATTCCGTTTTCAAATCTCCTTGCTAATTACCCATTTCTTTTCAAGCTGTCTTTTATTTCCTTGATAATGGTAAACATACTTATTTTATACTTGGTATGTAATAATTCTAGTGGTTTAAGTTTTGTGGGTCTAATCTATTGTTTCTGCTGGGTTTTGTTCATAATGCCATTTTCTTCGTTTAGTGATTAGTGATATTGTTTCCTTTTTGAGCTGCTGTGGAAATTATTTGAGAACTGAGATGAAGGCAACTTCCTCCAGAAAGAGTTTGCCTCCGTTGGAGGCCTCGAGGCGCTATGAACGTGGGCCACTTTTAATCCTAAATTTGGGCCCTGCGGGTCATGCAGTTCTAGGCTGTGAACCTACACAGGACGTGATGCAGGAAATTACCTCGGCACACTCATAGCCTGTGAGTGCACTCAGGGCAACTGTCTCAGAGGTCACAGGGGGGAAAGGTCATCATGGGTCATTGTAAGATGCTCAAATTTTTTTTGAAGTGGTAATGATTATAATATTTACTGAGTGTTCACTACATGCCAGGCACAGTTGATGCATTTCCATGAACTGGTTTAATGCTTACAAACACTAGATGATGTCGGTACTATTATTACACCCATTTACGGATGAGGAGACCGAGAGTGAGACACTAAGTGTTTTGCTCAACATCATATTCAAGAGTCTGCCTTTTAACCAATTAGAGAGTTACGAAAAGGAGATGCGCAAATTTTATGGTAAATCAAATAAATTTAAAACACATCAAAGTCCACCAGGGGAAAGAAATGAGACAGCTTATCACACTTGGGTGGGGTGGTGTGGGATAGGTTGTCACACTAGGTGCAGGCACGAGAGAGGATCACTTGCGTCCTGGGTTATACAGTCTTCCCACGGCCTGACTCTTCTTGCTGCAAAACACTTTCCTGATCTGGTGATGGTGTGGTTTCTAAAACCAGACTTGACATTTGAGTAACAGGCAGAAGAGAAGGTTCTTGTGGCTGGACACACCTTTTCTGGATTGGGGAGATGAGGGAGCATGTTAAGCCTGACCACAGCTGCAGCTTCCCAATTAACCTAAGGAGCAGCTATGGATTTTATTTGTGTTTCCTGGGCAGAGGACGAGCATAAGTGTCGCCAATGATGACGAACTTAAGACGTCATGAATGTGGAGTACCTATGTGCTTCATGTTCATTTTGTATATGATCGTTAGTCTCGATTCTCCCTTTTCTATGTTCAGCACATGTGACCATAGTGTATCTACTTACCGTATCTATACCTTAACATGTCTTCTGGTTACTTATCCATATTTAACTTATCTTACGTGTTCGGCAATGCCTCACAAGCTGTTTAGTTTCATTTATCTTGTTTGTTTCCTTTTTTTTTTTTTCCTGTAGCAGATTTGAATACTCTTAAATAGTACAGCAAATGCAAATTACATGAGGGATGGTTTATGATTTTGGATTCGTTCATGGGATTATTCTTTTGCTCTTCTGCTGAAATCTCAGGTTCAAAACAGTTCTATGGTGTTTATACTGATGATACATCCCTTTGGCCTCAACCCTATGCACTTTTCTCCTATTTAGGGCAGTGGGTGAAATTCCTTATTGAGCCTCCACAATCAGTTAAGGGAAAACCGGCTGCAGCCCTTCACTTACCCTCCTGGGTTCCCACCTTTGCTCAATCACCCTCAGACTGAGTGTGAATGTGCTTGTTGCCTGCCAGTTCATAAATTTATTCAAGAAGGTTTACATTTTTTTGTATTCAACATTTTTCATTGTTTTTAATAGAAAGGTTTCTAGCACCTAATTCACCACTTTTCTGAAATAGAAGTCCTACTTTTAGATATTTTTCAATAGATCGCCACGTTTTAGCTAATGGTTAGCTATGGGATTGAGATGAAAAAGAAACAAAACAAATGACACCATTGAGTAAACAGCTTCATTTCTGACGGTATTCCAATTCTACTTTTTTCTCCATAGAGTGTGTATACACATGCCACCTGGTTATCTGTTTCACAGAAATTCAGTTCTTGTCTTTTTAATCTCTTACCTGTATTGAAAAAAATAACGTAAGAAAACATGTTTGATATGTCATAATCCCATAGCAATACTGCGAGTAATTTTGCCTTCTGGCCAACAATTTCCAGTGTGGAATAAAATGGGAGATTATGGGTGTAATTAAGAGGCTATGCGAGAGTCTATCTGATATGTTAAGAGCCCAAGACAATCATTTAGTGATGAAGTCATGATTAACTTGACTATTTCTGAACTTTAGCCAACTGACTTAAAAATTACGATTCATGTTACTGCGAGCTTCAGAATTAAACAACGGACTGTGCATGTTTTCTGTTTTACAGTAATTCTGCCGTAATGAGCGTGATTCCTGGGAGAGGACAATGTGCATTTTTAACCTCAACGAGAATAACAGCTATGCCGTGCTCCAAAACCTACAACTGCATCTGTAAGTGGAGCGTTTTCCCTGCGTTTCACGCACTACAAAGACAAGGTAAAGTGGAGTGTTGTCATTTTTAGTGTGTTTCCTGTAATAATATGTGGTTACTTAACAAAGTCATGTTCTCGATTGCAGGGCAGTCCAATTAAAACACAGATGAGCAGGACGGTGAGAAAATCCTCTTCTGGATAATGATTTGAGATATCAGACATCCTCGGTCTTCTTGGGGAAGAGGAGATTTTGCCTTTGGAGAGCAGCTACCCTTCTCTTTAATGGGCTTGTGGAATTATTCTCTCTTTCTCTTTCCCTGCACTACCCACAGAACCAACTAGAAAACTCATAAATACCTGGGTCTTCTCCTTATTTTTAGGATAAACCATTTCAATAGTCTCCAGCTTTGAGAGGGAGCACAATTAAGAACTAAAAATATAGATATCATTTTCCCCCATCTAGCTGCTTACCTCTCATCTTTAAAAATATATTTTGCTGTAATTTCAAACTTGCTGAGTAGTTCAAACAACACTTTAAGGAACTCTCATATAATATAACCTTTGCCCACAGTTAGCATTTGCTTATATTTAACTATCTGCACTTTATTGAATTCTCTCTTTATCTCTCTCTCCCCCATTGCTGATTCATTTGATAATTAATTGAGAATATTATGTCCCCTTGTCTAAATATTCTACCAGAACACGGACTTAGTCTTGTATAACCATAGCAAAATTATCAAAATCAGGACATTTAGCACTGATGTAGTACCATGCTTTTGTTTACTGTCCATATTTAAATTTTGTCAGCTGTCTCAGTGATGTTATTTACGGTGATTTTCCTCCATACTCAGGATGGGGCAGTGTACACAGTCCTAAAGTCTCCTTAGTCCCTGTAGTCTGGAACAGTTCTTCATGCTTTTGAGGACTTTCTTGATCTTCCCATTTAAAAGAATCAACTTTATGGAGTTATACTTTGCATGCAAGAGAAAATCAAATTTCAATGGGTTCCTCATTTCACAGGAGAGGAATTCGCACTGAATTGAAAACACGAGCCGGTTGTTGGACAAGTGGGAGTGGATTTAGGAGAAACGGGGTGGAGAGGTCAGAATCATTTGTTCTTATCATTCGGCATTACAGCATACAGAATATGCTGTGCTATGAAATAAGATGGTTTAGGATTAAAACCAAAACAAGACAAAACAAACAGGAGACACTTGTGATTTGTAGCTTCAAAATAAAGGGGTCTTGCCCTCGTTCAGGTGGTTAAAGTGTCATCCTGATACACCAAGGTTGCCGGTTCTATCCCCAGTCAGGGCACATACATGAATCAACCAACAAATAAATCAATAAGTGGAAGAACAAGTCAACCTCTCTCTCTCTCTGTGTGTCTCCTCTCTTCCCTCCCCCCATCCTCTCTCTTTAAAGTCAATAAATAAAAAATTTTAAAAAACGGTTTTAAATCTCTCAGGCAGCCATACTGCAGCTTCTCAGCTGACCTTTTGCTTAAAGCTCTGCTTTTACGTATTCTGACCTATTATTTTAATTTTTTCTAATCACAGTAGGAGGGTAGCCTCTTCAAAATGATCATCTTTGTGTTAACACCTTATAGGTTCGTTAAGGTGTTAAATTAAACGATTTCCCCACCCATCACCGGCACAGCAGCATCCCTCAAGCTTACACAAGACTACAACAAATGGTGAGAAATTCCCACGCAGACTTCACTTAAGAAGGACTTCCAAAGGAATTCTCATACAAGAGGAAGAACATTTGCTCAAATATGATTTTATTTACATACATAACATGTAAATAAGTTTACATATACAATATGTAAATGTAATATGTATATGGGATGTTTAAATTGTAGTGATTTTTTTCTTAAACCGTAATGGAGAAGGTTCTCCTTTCCCCGTATCTTATCTCAATATATTTCTCTACTTTCCAGAAATGACTGAGGGGAATATTTACACAGAAGTAAATATCCTCTTGACAGAAGGAAGAAAATGCCGTCCAGAACTTCCGACAGGAAATATGAGTTTGTTAAGCATGTATTTTCACAAAATCCTAAAACCATAGGTTTCAACAGGACCTTTACAGGTTTAACAGTCACACTGATTCATGAATTTCTCTCTATAACTTCCCTGCCAGGCGGTTATCTACCGTGTTTTAACGCCATCAGGAAAATGTAACGCATTTCTTTTCCAAGGTTAAATCACAGTCTTCAACTGCTCCTCGAATGCTTCTTCATTCTGAATCAAGATTTCCTTCCTGCATCTGATGTGAACAAACACTGCTTGTACGTCTTTAGCTGGTGAAAAGGAAGTAATTCTTCTGATATGCCTCTGACTTCGGAGGCTGGGCCCAGCATCTCAGAGAAGCAGGTCATCGTCTCTTCCTGAGCCTGTGGATTAATTACATTTGAGAAAATACAGGACAGATCATCTTGTTTTGTTTGACATAGAATTAGTGTGTATCTGCTATTTATAAGCTTTTCGTTATTTAGGGAGGTTCATACTAATGCCAACGCATTACGCAGTGCTGTGTGGGCCCGTGTCACCATCCCTCCAAGGGCTCTCCTCCGACTGCCCTTCACAGCGATCCAAGTGGGTGCTGTGTGGGGGCTCATTCCCCTCATCTACAGATGGCCTTCCCAGTGGAAGGACGGAGAGAAAAGACCTGGCTGTTTTGTTTTGGAGAGCTTCCGAGGCTCAGATTTGTAATTATTTTTGCTCTTGTAGATGTAGCAGTTGTAAAATAATATCAAAGAAAATAAAACCACATGCCGTCATTTGTTGCCAGTGGCATGTGGAAGGGGAACTTAGAACCAACATGAATCATTCCCTTCTAATACTTTAAGGATTTATTCAATGTTACAATTTTGTACATTAGCCACTTATTCTTAGATATTTTGGGAAGTCACTATTTGTTGACAGATATTTATATGTACATATAAATTGAGGGTAGAAACACCCATTAAGTAACCCTGAGGCAGATACTGCAACACATCCACGGCAGGTTTCGTGAAAAGATTTTCTTAAACTCATCTTTTTCAGTGTCTTTATGGAGCAGTGTTCCACATCATGCCTCGTCTCCAATAATTGTATGCCTCTGTGTTTTGTGACCCATATAACCAATATTTGTTGGTTTTGGAACACTGCTGCATTAATATTTTAAATTATACATGAATTTCTTCATTTGGTTCATCATTCCAATCTGCTCTTACTTTTACCTAATCACAAGCTGGTTATCGCAGCTTGGCCTTTCTTTGTGAGCTACGTATGCTAGCAGCTGCCAGTGGTACCTAGAGGGCGTTGTGTTTCGGTTGTTGTGGTTTATTGCAGTGCTTTCTTCCACTAAATTAAAAAAAAAATCCTCGAGAATGGAAATTATGATCAAATACCTATCTTAGCACACTTGGGATCTCGAGGGAGACCAGTGTGAAAGGCCATTGCCGATAGTGGGGCGAGTGGCAGAAAAGGACAATGCAGATGTGGTCAGAGGCCAGATAATGAGGTAATTTTGGATATTCATCTTCAGTTCAAAAAGAAGTCATTACAAGCTTTTTATGGAAGAGAGAAAGAGGCAGGCTTTTGGGCATTAGGTGATTTCGTGCTTTGAAGAGGGAAACATTAAGTTGGACCAGGAATGTCTCCTTGTTATCGGCACATAAGGAAACATTGAATCAAGGTACACAGCAGTCAGCTTGAAGGGCCCTTCTATGGGCAAAGCCAGAGCATTTATAACAATAATTAATTAATTAAAATAAATGAACATTTTACCTGATGTGTTTATAATGATACTTAAAAAAGTTTGTAGATATAGGTAGTTGTCATCTGAAAGCCAAACTATAACAGATTATATTTTTAAATGTTTTTATAATAAGCTAATAATTTTATTACATGTGTTGATATAGCTAAGTAAATTTGTTTCTTATTTTTAAATATATATGTGTTTATAAGTTATAAACACAGTATTTGTTTTATCTGTATAAGTAAAGAGAGGAAAATGTTGGGAACTGTAAGTCAAATAGTCCAGAAAAAGCAGAACTAGAAGCAGGATGATCATATATAGTAAGGAAGTGGGAAGGGGGAAAGAGTACAATTTTGTGTGTTAAAATGATGAGTTAGCCAAGTGCCTTAAGTAGGGAGCTAAATGTAAACTTTCGATGCACCGCTTTTCTGCCCATCCGGAGTCTTTCAGCAATGTTTCCTCCCACGGAGCCAAGGACGCAAACCTGCGCAGGCTTGCACATGGTTTGTCTTTAAAATGTATGTAAGTGGGGCATTTGATAAAATGAGGGGGAATGGGCTTGTGAGCATTTTTCTTTTTTAACGTGACCCCATTTAAATAGGCTTTTGCACACTAGCAGATGCTCAAGATGTGATGGGCCTGCTGGTACAGGTATGACATCTGCTACCACCGGTTTCTGCTCAGTCCTATTTTTCTGTTTTTGTTGTTGTTTTTTAACCCCCAGAACACTATAATGTAGTGAACTGGAGGGATCTCTCCCATAAACAGCTTGGCCATCTTTGGCACCTGTGTGGCATCGGAAAACCGAGCTGAGGATTTTCTGGGCTTTTCTTCCCCAGCTTTTTGCCTGATGCCATTTTGACAGAATATGCGCTTTCAAGTGAATCCTTTGCATTTCAGAAAGATCAAGGACTGCGACCAACTCTATCTACAATGACCTGATCCTCTCTTTGGTGGTCTCGGTGGCAGCCCAGCCTTCGCAGGGCCGGGTTCCTGGCCATTGCACACTGTATGACTTTCTTGATGGGAGATCTGTTTGAGAGCTTGGTACCAACAGTGTGTCAGCTGGGTTTTGGCCAGGAAATTATCCTTGTGGATTCCACTCAATGGCATAGTAGAAGGACTATTTTAAGAAACATAATTCAGTTTAATTAATGAACAAGTATTTATTGACTAAATAAAATAAGGATGATTCAAATTACAAAATGAGTAAATATTATTTTCCATTCACAAAAGCCTTTGGTCAAGTTAGCAATGACCAGCGTGCTTTTCTGTAAAGCTGAGGTCAAGCGTTGTGCTCCTCTCAGGCTTCAGCCCTTGGTGGAATAATCACCAGGTGAGAGGTGCCCCAGAAATTCATGTGAATGAGCGAATATCATTTAAAACAGTTTGTAAGCTGTATTTTACATGGCCACTGATCAGTTTTAGAAATCCAAAAAGCAAGAATGCTTTTTGAAAGTTTATAGATCTGTGATATTCCACCTTACAAATTTGATTTTGCTTAGTAGTTTCCACAGGATCTTTTTCAATTCCGATTTTGTAATTTTGGATTATGGCCACCAGATGGCATCAACACACAAACCAAGCTCTAAAATCAAGGCTCCTATTTAAAAATCGTTGGCGAGAGAATACAGTAATAAACATATTCTCATAAACTGCTACTTTATGAAGAAATGTCAGTACACAATTGCTGTAAATAAATTTAGCAAACTATATTTGTAGTCTCCAGAAGGAAATATTTCCCCCCCTTTTATTGAACGGATTGGGGTGACGCTGGGTACAAAATTACACGGGTGTCGGGGGCACAGCTCCACCGCACACCGCCTGGGCACTGCGCTGTGTTCACCACAGGTCAAGCCTCCCCCGTCTGGAAACCTGTCTTCAGAAAGTCATATATGCGGACAAACTGCGACACACTTCGATTTCTACCTTGCGTTATTTGAGTTGCCAGATACCAGAGAAAATCTTGGTTCCAACTATAGTGGAAGGATTAAATACAGATACAACCACACAAATGAGAACTATAAAAGCTTTAAAGTTATTTTAATAAAGTAATCAATAATATGAGAAATGCTTCTCATATTCAATTGTCATGACATTAATTGAAACATTCGGATTGTAAAATAATGTGTTATTCCTACTATGTAAAATATACATAGAATTGATGGAAAGGAGACACATTGACATGATTTGTAAGGCAATTGATTGTAAGGGTTTTTCCCCCCTCAGGTGTTTTATGTTTTCTCAATTTTCAGCATTGAGTAGCTGTAAATAAATTCATATGTTATTAATAAGAATAAATCAAGTATAAAAACAGCAAAGGGAATACAAGTATTTTGTCATTACCATAATTTAAAATTCTTTGTCTTCTACTATGTTCAACCACAAAATATTTATTTATTCAGTAATATCTAATGTTTTTATATGTTAAATATTGCACTAGGTGTTGGTTATACAGAAGTGAATGAGACAAAATTTCTGCCTTTACTAAATGTAGAGTCAACTTGGAGGTATATACATATATATAAGCAGATATTTTGTAACGTAAGTTGACAGATGCAAATCCAAGGACTAATAATGGCATAACAAAATATTTTTTATCCCACTGAGTAATCTCAATTCTCCCAATTTGAACTGTTAAATATTGATGGTTTATGACTGTGGTGTACTGAACTTTGTTACATATTCCTCATTGTTTAAGGATGTCCAAGAGCAAACACGATACACTAATATATAATACTCACATCATTTATCCAGCAGTTCCACGTACTTCTCCATTGGCGAAGGAATTATCTATGGGTGAGAAATGGGTTATTGATGCTGTTATTAAGGTAGGTTATGGTACAGAACCCCGTTAGTAAAGACTCTTGGCTCGCGAGGCCGAATTGAGTTTTACTGACATGCGTTCCCACAGGACTTTTCTTCTCTGGAACCGTGTGCTTCAGCACAACAGAAAGTACTCATGAGAAAAGAGAACGTGGGGGCAGCTCTTTCTGGAGAGGCGTTACCTCGAAAAGCTACCTTTTGGGATGTTTTTCCTGTTTGTAGGAGCAGATGATTGAATTACTATGTATAAACACCGGACGTGAAGAGTTCTGCGGCGCTTAGGGCGTGTTGGGGAGATTAGGAAATCCTTCCTCCTGGTAACAGAAGGGTTCTTGTTGAAGGTCTTGGTCCAGGCCCTTCTAAACATTTCAGATGTAATTGTGAGGAGGGAGAGACACTGACCTATCATTTGGGCAGCTGAAAGGTGAATGAAAATGCTTTCAATAAGGTGGTAAGAATGAACACCTTTCCCTATTTAGGCTGCACCTGGTGCGCGAGCGTGGTGGCTCCCTCCTGAGCCCCCCCCCACAGGCCTCGGAAAAGGCCCCCAGTGCCTACTTCTGGACGCGAACTCGCCCCTTCTTTTGTGCTCCTTCATTTCCTGGTATCACTGTGAGCTCATCCCGGCCATTGGGGTGATGGCCAGAAACCTGGCCTGCCTAGTTTTGTCTCCCATCATTACATTTTGTGCATGAATGCAAAGATGCTTTGAAGGTCAACAACAAAGTGATTTTGCGGAAAGTTCCATGTTTTAAAGAATTTGACGAAACATTTTCTGTTATGAGTTACAGATGGGATTACTAATGGGCACATCATTATTAAGTGGGATGTGAATGGGCACATCCTTCACTCTCTTATTTCTTCCCTGTAGAAGCATAAATGAGTTTTAGAATATACTTCATGTGAAGGTCTGTATGTGCATCTGTATGTGCCTTTTTGTGTGTATGTAATGCACCAAAACCTGGGTTTCTTCATCTATAAAATGGGGATAACAGCCTATCACACAGTTTGTTGAGGATTAGATGACATGATGGATGAGGAAGAGCAATAATAAGAACAAAAACAAAAACCCCAAACCCCCCAAACTGTGCTTGATAAATGAGTCCCTTAAACGTCAGCTTACTTTAGCTCATAAACAATGAAATATAAATCACAGTGCAAAGAACTAGCTCCTACTCACTCATCTTTGAGAGAGTGAAAAATATTTCGCAGCAACAGTGAAAGTAAATGCTGGGCCCAAATATGACATTTCCAGTCACCCGCCACTTTAAAACAGTATCTGATTCTCACGTGAACGTCTGTTATTGTGACTCTACTTGAAAAATCCATACCCAGAGACCTAATTTAACGTTAGCCTAGGATTTAAAGGTAAATCTTGAATTCATGTTGTTTTAAAAATGTACCTTTGGGCTTGTTTCTAGACCTTGCATGAAAACGAGGCCAGAGAGGATGCTCCGGGCCTGTGGTGTACCGAAAGTTCCTTGATGTTGAGATTTCCTGTGTGGTTTTAGCTCACACACCTGAGGTAGTTCCAGCTGCTTTTCTTCCGCTGCTGGGCTAGATAGGTTGATACCTCTCAGGAAGTCTATATTTTTAAAATAGAAACCCCAGGCAGGATCTGTTTTTATGTTTTATTTTCAGAGAGTATTTTATTGTGTTTTTTTAATAATCAGCTTTGAATTAGTCTCATCAAGGTGAGGGTTGAGTCAGCATAGAAAATAGCAGGTGATCTAAAACTCACTTATGTGTTGTTTAATTATATTTTTAGTTTGTTCACCCATAGCACACAATACATAATACCGGATGGCTGCTTAACAAAATTTTAAAAATTCTCAATATGGATATTAATAATTTTTACAGGTTTGCAAGTATATATAGATAAAAATTTTGGGTTTCAAGGATTTGTTGCATCATCTCAATCAAATAGTTACACAATATTATGCTGTATTTATTTTCACTATCTAGCAAAGCACATTCCATACTACCAAGGAGTATATGCCACCTGGAAGCACTTGGAAGATGAGTGGGATTGGACTCATTGTAATATTTTTTTCAGTTTTTTCATAATACATTTTTTATGATACATGGAATCAGAGAGTTTAGAATTATAAATAATGTTGGAGATCAGATAGATTTTTTTACAGATGTTAAATAAACTAAGAAAGTCCTAACCACTATGAATGGCTGAGATAAATTTAGTACGAGGCCACCTACTTACCTGGATTCGGCCCCTTTTATACTACAGTGGTATCCAGAGTGCCCTTTCTGTGCTATAATAAATTTTTATTTAAAATTTGCAGTTTTTCATGAGATACAGGTTTTACATTTCTCCATATTTTCATATTACATTATCAATTTTTAAATAGGCACAAGTGTTCTTTTATTGTTGTTTCAACTAACGCGTTCAGTATTTATTTCACATTATTTGTCTGCACTGGCCCAAGGAGAAGCAGAAAGATGTGGTTTTACTTTTGAGATGAAGAAGACCTTAAAAGAGGTGTGTGGGAGGAAGAAACTTTCTGTAACCCTTCAAGACGCTTTTGTCTGGTTGAATAAGTCTACATGAAACAGATTAGCAAGAGAAAATAACCAAATTTAATTACATACATATGTATGGGAAAACCCCACAAACGTGAGATGTTCAGAGAGAGACAGTTAAGATGAGGTCTCTGTGGCATTCTAAGCTAAGGATGAGGTAAGGCTCTTTGCATCTCAGAGAAAAGGGCATTCGCAGGAGTTAATAGGAGCAGATGTTCAGTAATTAGAAGTTTGCCCTGCCCCTATAAATAGGTCATAAAAAGTTATCACTGGTGGTAAATTTTATTATGGGCCAGGCCCCTGATTTAAATTCTTTAAGGGAGAGGGTAAAGTTTCTGGTGAGTCTGCAGGGTCTCAGTTACCCTTAGCTCAAAATAACCCCCATACCACAGAGATGCGTCTTGGGGTGACTTGATTCGGAACCCCTACAGAAGCATGGAAGCATTTTGCAGAACAGACCTCTATAGACGGCATTTGGGAAGAAACTGCGAATGAGGAGGAGGGGAGATGCTCTGGAAGCAGAGGCCTTTGAGGACTCATGTCAGGTTGATGATGATAATGCTTTGGCTTTGGGGCTCTTGAAAGGCAAAAAGAAGAAAGTAGGAAACAGCCTCAGGTACAGTGTGGGCTTGGGGCTGAGCCACGCCTTGTGGGGCATAAAGCAAAAATCTTATGTAGTTTTAAATGGCACTTTTTAAAAAAGAGTTTATTTGTTTGTTTTTAGAGAGAGGGGAAAGTAGGGAGAAAAAGAGTAAGAGAACATCAATGTGTGGCTGCCCCTCACGCTCCCCATACTGGGGACCTGGCCCACAACGCAGGCATGTGCCCTGACTGGGAATTAAACCGGTGGCTCTTTGATTTGCAGGTCAGCACTCAATCCACTGAGCCACACTAGCCAGGGCTAAATGGTGCTTTTTAAGGAAAAGAACCAAGAATTATGTGTGGCATCTAAGAAGGGCCCATGCAAGTGAGGGGCCCTGTGGTTTCAGCTTCTGTAGCTTTCCAGGAAACCTGCCTCTGGTGCTGATTCAAACAGTTTTGGCAAGAAAACATCTGTCCTCCTGTCTCTCTGCCCTGACAGTCTGTGTGACCTTGACCTGGCCACTTCCCCTCCATGGATCCTAGGAGATGGCACATTCGAAGGCCCTGTACACGCATGAGAAAAGGACGGCGCCAACACGGAGAAGCACCTCCTAAGGGAGAGACGAATGGCACAAAGCTTCTGCAAGGCTTCACATAGGCCACTGTGCTGTACTGAATGCTGCTTAAACTCACATACACATTAAGCTACTTACCAGCTGCCTAATGCATCTCTTTTTATTCTTGTTTCAAAGCTAATTGCATATCATACAAAAATGCCAATGATGTGGTAAAACTTACTATTCGAGTGGAGCAGCCTTCCTCTCTGTTGGCTGCATGTCCCCTGTCCCGCCTCCTCCCTCGTCCCGCACTATCCTGGCCTGAACGGTCTGCGTGTCCACATGTATGTGTGTGTGCATGCACATGTTTAGGGATTCTCTTTCTGGAATCCTCTGCCTTCCTTAGTTTGTGCTGAACGCAGTGACGCACACAAGCGTCAGTGCCCAAGCCAGTGCTTTATTCTGGTAGCTCGGATCCTAGCTCTACTGTGTCCCAGTTCCATCCAAATTATCTCAGCATCAGGTTTGGCTTGACCCAGGGGCTCAAACTATATCAGCAGGATTCAGCTTAGCTCTACTTTCCATGTTGGCCTCACTCTCAGTGAAACCGGAAAAGACACCGGAGCTCGTGCTGCCCGTCACTACCACACCCAATGAGCAGAGACAGGGATTGAATCTTTATGGGAGCTTTATTCAGATGGCCGGTGATCTGAGAAGACGGCGGGTTTGCACCCTAAATCAAACCGTCTTTCATTTTTTTTCCGGGCCAAAGTTTTTATAACAGGGAAAAAACAAGGTGCGGTCAGGGGTTTTGAAATTCAGAGAAAATTAGATTAAAAAGCTGCAGTATTCTCACCCCGGGCAGTTGGCTGTTCCCAGGGGTGGGTGGTCATCTGTCCCGCCGAGGAACACAAGGTCCTGGATGCCTCCACTCGCTCCCCAGGTGGTAATCTTCAGCAGTGCTGCAGGAGGTTGGCTGTTTCTCCCAGAAGTCAAGATGGGCCTTATCTGTAGTTTCTTTTTCTTTTTTACAGGGTCAGCAGTTTCTTATGAAGGGATGTAACACAGGAACAGCCAGATGGCAGAGATGCGTCGTAGGGCGAGGTGTGGGGAAAGGGTGTGGATGGACATTCATGCCCTCTCCAAGTGCCACTCTCCTTGCATCTCCAGGCATTCTTGGGCTCGGAGGCTCTCTGAACCCTGTCCTTTTGGGTTCTTCTGGAGGCTCATTGAATAACATGGCTGATTAAATCTTTGGCCACTGGTAATTAATTCAGCCTTTAGCCCCTCTCCTCTCCCTGGAAGTCAGGGGTTGGGACTGAAAGTTACAACCCTCTAATCACATGGTTGGTTCCATTGGCAACCAGCCTGCATCCCTCGGTGGAAAGCCGACTTTGGTAACATAACAAAAGACCCATTTATCACCCTGAACACTTAGAAAATTTGGATGACGACCAAATATATATTTCTTAGAAATCATGATAGTGCAGTAGATTATTGGCATTTAAAAATTTTTGAAAACTGATAAAGATATTAGATTAAAAAGCTGAATTGATTTTATGTTGTAAAAGCTTATAACTTTGTAAGCTAAGTTAGAATTGCATTTATCAAAAAAAAAGCATAAGTAAAAGAATAAAATAAATTAACAGAATCACCAAGTGTTTTGGTTTTCTATTGTTGCTCTAACAATTAACAAAAACTTAGTAGTTAAAACAACACAAATTTATTATGTTACAGTTCTGGATGTCGGAAGTCCGACAGGGATCTCACTGGATTAAAATTAGGGTGCCAGTAGGGCTGTGTGCTTTTTGGAGACTCTGGGAGAGAACTCATTTTCTCGCCTTCTCCAGCTTTGAGAGGCTACATGCAAAGTGTCGACGGCCAATTTCCATCCATAGAACCAGAAGTCACTGGTTCTGACTTTTCTGCCTCAGTTTGCCTCATTTAAGCACCATTATGGATACATTGGGCCAACCCGGGGAATCCAGGATAATCTCGTTAATTTAAGGTCATCTGCCTAACAACTTAAATTCAGCCCACAGCCTCAGTTTTCCCTTGCCAGGTAATATAAGATATTTACAGGTCCCAGGGTTTAGGTAGGGACATCTTTCGGGGGCCAGTTTTTAGTTTACTATGCCGTTATTTTGCAACCGTTCGGTTATAGCTTTCAAAACTTTGTTCTTAGTTAAGTGACCGTTGACAGGTTTATTAGTCTTTCAAGACACTTTCTCATTTTTCTGGGGCCTGACGTTTGGGGGTCCCCCGCGCTAGGCTCCCAGAGCAGCGCACACAGCGCAGCGCCTGCAGACCCTTGTCTGGTTCCCGCGTCGCCATCCCCGGGCACTACAGACTGTTCTCTCAGTGAACAACGTAGGGCCTGGGGGGCTCCCAGTGAGGGAAGTCTTTTTCTTTTCCATTTTTAAATTGTATTGTTGTTCAAGTACAGTTGTCCGCCTTCCCCCCCAACATCTCCCCTGCACCCCAGTCATCCCCATCTCCCGCCCCTGATCCCACCCCACCTTGTTTTTGTCCATGTGTCCTTTATAGTTGTTCCTGAAAACCCTTCACCCTTTTGCCCCCCTTTATCCCCTCCCATCTCCCCTCTGGTCACTGTTTGTTCTTAATTTCAATGTCTTTGGTTATATTTTGCTTGCTTGTTTGTTTTGTTGATTAGGCTCCACTTAAAGGTAAGATCAAATGGTATTTTTGAAACAAAAGTTTTAACATATGCATTACTTACTAGGCTTATAACTATTTACTTTAAATTAAAATATTCCAACTCTTGATTCCCCTACCATCAAGGCAGTGGTTACACACAATGGCCCAGGCAGGCTGCAGAGAGGAAAGAGCTTCTCGTTTGCGCAGTTCTGTTGTAAGACCTGGCATGGACTTGCCGGGCTTAGGTCATAGGTCAATCTTCGAACTGGTTGGTGAAGCAAGTCTCAGCCTTCACTTGATTGCAACCTCAAGGGAGAACCGTCAAGCTGCGATCATCAATCTTATAACCCAAACGGGATAATTTTTACTCATTGTTGTAAGGCAATATGCTTTTGGAGGGTGTGTTCTACAGCAACAGGTGAACAGAATGTATTCTCTTGTGTAAAAGCCAAAGAGGGAACATCGGGACGCAAATCTGTTCTTGTCACACTTTTTCCTGTCCCCTTTTATTTTCATCTATAGAGGCTAGATCACAGGGAGGTGGCTTGGGGCCTGGGCAGGATCAAATAATCCCAGGTGTGAGATGCTGCCAAAAGGTCCAAGCACAGAGAGACGAGACCCCGAGGACTGGGAAGGACACTGCCTGGGTGGCCAGGGATGTCTCAGAGCCAATGACATTCGAGCCAAAACTTGATGGTGGAAGGAGCCCACTAAGGGGATGGGAAAGGTGTTCCAAGGGGAGGGAGCAAGTGCCCTGAGGCTTGAATAAGTTCATTGTTTTGTGGGGTGAAAAGGCAGAATTCCTGGAGCAGAGGGAGAGGGGCTGAGTGTTGGGAGGTGAGCCCAGACTAAGGCGGCAGGGCCAGCGTCTGCAGGCCTGAAGGCTGTGTTGGTGGGCCGTATTATGTGCATGGGTGGCTGCTAGGGGCAGGCAGACTAGGCGCCATCGACCCTTCAGAAGCCTGAGGATCAGGAGGAATTCAGGCTGTCAGAGACAAAGACTAGGAGAGAGCATTGTAGTCAAGAAATAAGGCACGAGTGTGTGAGTGGAGGGGGCAGTCTCCCGTGCAGGTCTGGGAGGGAGCCAGGCATGTGAGGCCTCTCTGATCTCTTGGGGAACCAGAATTCTGGGATTTTTCAGGTAACCCTTTCCAGGACTTCGCTGCAGCCAAGTGCTGCCCTCTGCTGGGACACCTGAGTATTACATCCAATGACATTGGGTGGGACCAACCCCAAAGCGTCCCTGAGAACTTCTTGGAACATCTTAGGGATCCAGGCTCCTCAGGACCCCTGCTAGATCCTTGCTTCCTTAGCCCCAGGGTCAGGGAGTTCACTTCCTTTTGATGCACTCTGTACTGACCTTGCACAGCACAGATCAGCTTGACACCAGGAGGAGTTGCGCTCGGCTTCCTCCGGGCCTCAGCTCTGCCCTCTGGGTCTCAGGACTTCCTACAGGGCGTGGAGGTGCTGACCCTCCGTCAGCCGCCTGCAGGGACTTGGCAGTTCCCAAGCCTGCGAGGCCCCTCCCAGGTTCCAGAGCACAAACAAACGCACACTTGTGGTTAGAAGAGCCTGTACCCGAGGCCATTGTGCTCCCTTCACACTGAGGACACGTGAGAGCACGTTGGCCTCAGGCTGTAGGAGAGAGATGCCCTCTGCGTGAATGTGCTGGTTGGCCTGCAGGTTGACCTGTTTCAGGCAGGAGGGGGAGTCCTGGATTTTGGATGTTTCTCCAACTCGCACCCAAGCCCCTTTATCAGCTTTTTCTCCTTCCAGACTGGGTTGCTTCCAGGGGTCCACAGTGACAAGGTGGAGGCAGGGTGAATACAGACATTTCCAGAATGACTCAGAGAGTGAGTGATTGTTGGGGTGAAGGGCTTTTCCAACACTGATTTTCCCTGTCCCCAGTCCCAGACCTGCAGAAGTTGGTAGGTGAGCCTAGAACTACAAGCCCCAAATGCTGGCTGCCACCCCTTCCCACATCTGATAACAGTAGGGAATGCCCACCATTTCTGTCCAACGTTCTTCAGGGCCACTTCATGACTATGTGACACACGAGAAATATAGCTGTACGTATGTAAGGAGGAAGGACCAAAAAGGAATGGATATGTAGATGGTTTTAGTTCCCCTTCTGTAAAACAATACAATAATCTTACATCTCACTGGGTTGTCCTAGGATTATAATGCATGTAAAATTACACATGCATATGTATATGAGATAGGTGTGGATTTCCTGATTGGTAGATGAAGAAACAGACCCTGGTCAGCTGAGCATCAGGTAGGAAGAGAGAGAAAATCCCGTGTATGAAAGGAAAGTGAATCTGACAGGAGAGGATGGCTGTGACCTTCACACCTTCACCTCCCTGTGTCTCACCCACTCCAGCCGCACTGGCCTCCTCACTTTACTCAAAGTCTCTCACATACATTAAGCCTGTTTCTGCCTCAGGGCCTGGACACTGGCTCTGCCCTCTGCCTGCAACGCTCTTCCCCTAGTTCTGCCGTCCTTCAGTGTGAGCCCACAGGCTCCCTCTTAGAGAGCTCTTCCCTCCCCTGATGAGCAGAGAGGCCTTTCCTCTGTCAAGTCTTCTTCTTTCTCCCTTCCCTTTATGCTTGATTTTTATCCTGACTTATTACCACGCAGAATTATATCTTTAACTGCATGCTGATTTCCTGTTGGTCTCTTAGAGTGAAACGCTATGGGGGCAGACACTTAGCCCTACACACCTCTGAGTTGCTCATCCAGAATCAGTGCCTGGCACGTGAAGGTGCTCCGGGGTGTTTGTAGAATGAATGAGTGGAAGAATGAATGAATGGAGACAATGGCTAGACCAGAAATTCCCCCTGCCCCAGATATGCCCAGCACAAAAGATAATATTTATGCCTTTGTGTAGCTACTGTGTGGTACGCCCTCCTGAACCCTGTGCCATCGCTGTTCTATCCCATTGACAGTGGCATAAATCAAGGCTCCCAGAAAAGAAGCGGCCTTGTCCAAGGTTTCCTGGATCTTGGGAGTCAGAGCCAGTCTTCGAATTGGTCTGACTGGCTCCAGGGAGCCATCCCGCTGAACTCTGCGTCTGCCTTTCTCAGTGTCAAAGGCAGAGAAGCCACTCAAAAAGGACTGCCAGTGCAGACTCTGTGGCAGGGCGTACATTTCAGCAACAGATTTCCGGGTTTCCAGCACTGGCTAGTAAGAAGAGGCCCTTGCACTGCGGGGGCGCTCTCCCCTGGAAAGGTCACTTTGCAGCTAGGGTGTCCCAGAGTCACAGCACCTGACGTTGCAGTTACCTTGACAATGAGCGCCTGCCTGATTGTCCAGGGCAGCCTTTCTGTGTTGGTTGCTGGGCTTGGGGATGAGAGGGAGAGCACCTTTGGCTCACACTCCCCCAGCTCTCCCCAGTTTCATCCCTGCATGCCGCCACCCTGGATGTGCAGGGGAGAAAAAGCCCAATGTAGTCTCAGGTAGCTGGAGGTTCAATGTCCTTGCAGGCTGGTAGGCATGATGAGAGCCCTGTGTATCTGGGGCTTCTGAGACCCCCCGCTGCCTCCCCAGGCTCTTGCCCCATCCTCCTTGGAGGAGGTGTACACTCCCAGGAATGTGACTTGCCCTCCAATTAAAGTTATTCCCTTCCACTTTTTGCCTGAGCACCCTGCTCCTCTAACTACTCCGAGGCTTTGCAGCTGGAGAGGGAGAGAGAGAGTGAAGAGAAAACCTGCCCCCAGACAAGAAGGCTTGCAGACAACGTCACTGTGTCAGGTTTATGCCTGAAATTCGGGCCAGAGGCCAGATGAGCACCAGCTGAGCTTGGAGCTGGAGCAAGGAGCTCCAGGTGGGTAGGGGCCAGTTGCAAGCAGATAGCTTGGAGAGGTATCTGGCCACCCAGCAGAGATGCCCATGTTTGTCCCCTGTAGCAGAGGTGTTCCTCCATACAGATAATGAGAAAAGGCTGTAGTTAACAGGTCTCCATTGGGCTGTGAAATTCCCTGTTCCCGAGGGCTGCCCCTGCCCCCAGTCTATATACAAGACCCCCAGGCATAATGACAGGTATGTATGCCAATTCAGTAGAATGTAGAGCCCAGAAATTAACCCTCGTGAGGGGCAGAAGTGGAGGGTGTGACGTATCTCATGGTTATGTACCCAATATTCCAGCTTCACCTCACGCAGAGGTTACAATATTGGTGCCGCCCATAAAAACACAAGGCTACTCTCAAATGACACAGAGACTGCGGAACTACCAAGAGTGAGTTTTTATGAGGGAAAATTATCATACATGTCTTCTGCTGTTTTTGTGTTCTCATTATTTGGTAGCAAGACAAGCACTTCACTTCTCGCAGACATAGTACGAGGGTTTGGAACACTCAGAAGCAGCCAACTTCCTTGCTGTTATCCTTGCACAGTTTCCACAGGAGAAGCATATAGATGATGTCAAACATTCATTCACTGTTGCGTACACAGTGAGAGATATTGGTCCAAAATTAAGACGGTAGGTTTTTCTCACTTTACAGAAACTATCCCTTGGAGCCCTAGGCTTTCCTGAGAGGACCTTATGAGGAACACAGGCATAGCATTGAGAAACTCCCTCTCTGCCTGTGCTCATCACTGAACTTAAGTCCTTTCGTTGTGCAGAATATATACGTGTAAGGGTATAAACGTTTGTATATATGTTTATAGATTATACGTGCGCATTTTTCACATACTCTTTCACAAATGTAAGCCAGCATCTGTAAATATAAGACTTCTTAGTTTGTTTCTGTTCTAGAGGCTTGCATTTTAAACAAGGGCCGCGTGTTACCTTCCCGCATCCAGGAACTGCTCGCTCCTTTACGGGACAATCCAATCCAATGGACAGAGGACAGTTGGCTTTCAAAGAACTTCTGTCATAAAAAAGACTTATTCTATGACTAAAAAACCTCTTCATGTTTCTGCAATGAAGTAAAAGTATTTTAATATTTTTATTATTGTGAATAAAAAGTGTATAGAGGTCAACTTCATTCTGATTCTATTCACACTGTAAAGTAATGTGATCTCAGTTTTGGTATTTTATTAAGTATAGAGGCATAGTTGGGAAAAATAAAGCTCTCTTAGTTTAGGTTCTTCTACTCAGAAAAAAAATTCATATGTGTCTCTAGACACAAATTTTACCTTTCAATTTCAGCATTTTCACAGGTGTCTTTATTTCTCACTAAGGTGCCTAAAGGAAAAGTAGGACTTCTAGACTCTGAGACTTATCTTGGACCCTCTGTACATCCATGGACTCCCAAGTTGAGATTTCTTAATTCAAAAGATGCATTAACAGTGGATAATTCAATAAGAGGACTAGTGAATATAGCATCATTTATTGTGCTATTCTGAAATTCTATAAGTCTATGAAAATTCTGAGGGGTAAACAAACTAAATTAAGAAACAGACTTTCATAGGAAAAGCCGAAGTTCCATGAGCTAACACTTTTCGCTTCTTTGCTAATGTTTCTGTAAAAATTCAGAGTGGTCTGAGTGTACATAGATATTTCTGAAAATCTGGTCACTATCCACTTAAATCCTACAGTTCTTATCTAAGAAAGCGTAAAAGATCCTTTCACTATTGCATCATTACGAGTTTATGATAAACAGAGATAGACATCAAGATACCACATTCTCTCCCAAATCTGGCCACTTTTAAACATATTATATTTTCGTATAAGCTCTTTACTTTGTCTATAAACAAAGTGGCCTTTAAAAATGTATTCTATCAACAACAATTGCTATTTTCTTTTTTTAAAGGTGAGATGCAATTGACATATGAGATTATATTAGTTTCACGGGTACAACATCATAATTTGCTCTCCGTGTATATGAGAAATGATCACCACATTAAGTCTACTTACCATCCATGACCATACAAGCAGTTTTCTATTAGGAGTAAAAATGAAGTAAATCAGACTTTGCAAATGTTTGCTTTCTGGATTCAAACTTTGCTTTGTTTTGTGGTTTTTAAGTTCCTATTTTTAATAGGGACTTTTGAGTAGCTCAAAGCTAAGCACATGGATAACTTACCTAGCACAAAAAAACGATTGATTGTTAGTGTTTTTTAATCAATTATTTAGGGATTATTATAAGATTATGCTTAAGTTTGAATGTTAGGATATATTAATGCTTTGCAGAAATAATGGTAAATTAATTTTGTATTCAAAGCAAATATAATGATAAAGATCATGAAATATTCAATTCAGTTTTCTTTGGAAACTGGTATGAGTTAAATTTTAATATGATTTAGAAATAATTGACCTTTAAATTTATATAAAGTTTTTTTTAACCTCAAATTCAATGGTAATGCTGTATTTCTTAATTTTCTTAGGGGTGTAATGATTTTTTCCAGAAAGTCAGAAGGTAAATTTCTATAAATTTATCAATATAGATATATAATTACTCCTGATAAAATGATATATTTTAAGGATAAATCTTTTCTAATTGATTCATGTGTGACTTTCTCGTGGAGATTCTAACTGTGGATGACTTGGATGAATTGGTAAAATTCTAAGTTAACTTCCACGTGCATTTCTGACTTTCCCACAAGCACTGTCTGGATCTGAGGCCCTTTGCAGATGTGAACAGTGCTGAGAAGCTCAAATACTGTTTAGCATCAAGATTTAACCAGTAGCTCATGATTAGATAAAGAAAGTGGCGGGTAAAGGGAGATGTAGATTTGTGAGTACGTAAAACTGTTTATTGTGTTATTATTTGTAGTACAGCTGTAAGCCTACTTTTGCCCACCCCGTACTGTGTGAGCTGGGAAACAGAAAATATACATCACCAGTTCTTTTTCATCGTCTATCTTAAGAAGTGCAGAGTCCATTTCATTACAGGATTCTTACTCTCTTCAAGCTCTTCAATTCATGTGGAAAATGGTAACACTTCTCTCCACAACACGACCATTTCCTCTCACACGTGGTGCTCTTGCTTCCTTGAAAACAAAAGATATTCCCAAGATCACTCAGTGTGCATCCTGAAAGGGATGTCTGCAGGTCACATACTGAGAAATCCTTCCTAGTCCCTCCAAAAACATCTGTCTAATGAGACTGATGGGCTTCATTTCCGCCTTCTAAAAAGTGCCCTGGCCTGAGAGGAGGGCTCTGTTCATGCATAATATTATAAAACTTCCTAAGCAAAATTTCTAAGAAAATTAATATTTTTTCTCACAACTTAAACTGAATGGACTTCACAATGGGAAGAAGCTTCTCTGAATTCTCTAGAACAGCGATTTTCAACCAGTGTGCTGACGCAGTTGTGTGCTCAAGAATTTTTTTAAAAATTGCAACACCTGATTATTTAGTCAGGGGCACAGATAGTTTTTTGTCTTAGATTGTGTAAGAAAAAAAAATAATAACAGCCCACACAACAATTGCTGTCTGGTGTGAATGAATCAACATTACACCTATTATTTTGGTCTGGCTAGTTGGCAAAAAATATATTTTTTGGTGTACTGCAGAATTTTAATAATTAACTTATGTGTGCCATTAGATAAAATCACAGCTCTAGACTTAGTAAAATCTATAGCTACAGAGATATTCTGACATAGTACCTGACTGATATACCCATATTCAGTGGTATAAAATAATGATTAGAAAATCTGACAAGGAGACCTAGGTTTTTTGTTTGCTTATTTGTTTTTCTGTAGAATATGTATTACTTTGAGAACTAGTAACGGATGTAAAAAATGCCATGCATACAGAAAAGTCTAACCACTGGAAAAGGCCAATATTTTTTTCTTGTCCAATTAAATAAAAGTGAACGTTGGTCTCTAAAATTTGTTTAATCTAAAAAAAATAAGTCAAATTTGAGAAGGACATCTGGTGACTAAGGAAACAGAGAAGCCACCTGTTGGTCTCAGTGTTCGATGGATTTATCTGCATACCTGTGTTAAGTGGTTCCTCTACGACAGGTATGTTTTCCAGCGTGGAATTGTCTTCCCGTGTTACGTCGGCCAGGGCAGTTTCTGGGCTGGCATTTGTGATGACCCTGGACAACTTTACTCAACATCATTAGCTCAAGGAAAACATAATATGGGACTATAAAAAGTACCATTTTAAAGTAAGTATGTCAGTTAAAGTTCAAAAGTACAGACCATGTTTAATCTGTCCACTTAGGCACTTCTCTGCATGTGATTCATACACTCATATCGCATTTGTTGAAAATACATTAATTAATGACAGCACGTCTCAGCGGACCCGGTGATACAGCAATGAAAAATATGAAGGTTCTCTTCTCGAGGGACTCACTCGCTGCGTAAGAGTGTACAGAACTATATGACGTGTGACACAAAAGTAATTACACTTTGCTGCTAGCACTCAGCAGATGACTAAATGTAACATCTGGAATAGTGAGATGCGTCAGCAAGACTTCACAGATTAGTGTCCATCTTACATTTGTTCTTTGTCTGTGGATGAAATAGAGGTAGGCACGCGGAAAAGATAAACAATGCAATGCTAGATTGCTACAATCAGTTTTCCAAAGTAAAGAAACGGAGAACACATGGCCTATTAAGGTAATCCGAAGTGAATCAGTACGCTGAGAAGATAGGTTGTGTATAAGGGACTTCAGGGAGATAAGATTGGAAAGAGAAACAAAAATCACATCATCAATAGAATAGATTTAAAATTCTAAAGAGCATACTGCAAATGTACATAGTAGTGTCCCTTTCAGAATGGTGGCAGGATAAGCTCAGCAAAACAGCCATATGAAAAATAAAATATTTTTACAATCCTGGAAACTTGTCTTAGTGTATATTTTTAATGAAGAAAATCTATTAATTCTTGATAAGAGCAGTAAGTCTGAACACTTGAGTCATAACCTGCTCACAGTCCCCACCTGAGGTCGGCATCGTGGACTATTGATTATAAGTGGGTGTCGGCAGGACGAGGAAGCTCCCTCTCCCTTCAGGTCCCAGTCTGTGTGTCTCTACATAGATATCCCTCCGGGGCTAAGGCGATGTTATCCCTCCTGGAGGAGAGGTCATCAACGTTTCTTACCCCTCCTAGATCCATAGCGCACAAACTGAATTCTAGTCAATTGTGGTTATGCGGTTGGTACTTCTCTGCCCAGCCCATACTCATAGAGTAGAGGCTCGCCCATAGTTGAAGTAGGCCTACAATATTGGGGCACTGATTGCTCTCACTGAAGCTCATATTCTAGCTTTCTCCCAGTAGGGGAGAGGCAGGCAAAGAGAAACAGAGGGAACCAGCCCCTCCTTCCCTAACCAGGCCCATAAAAGAAGGGTGTTACTCAGAAAAGTGGGCCACTGTCTGTGTTCCAAGCTCCAGAGAAGTGTCTAAGAGATTTTGTCCAGGGAAAATGAATGTCATTAGATCGGAAAGTTGCAAATCTTTATTTGACCAGGGAAATTCAAGCCTAAGGTTGCTCAAGAAGACAATGGGAGTGTTGCATGGAAGGGTTGGAAGGATTGAGAAAGGCTGGTAAGCAATTAAAAGGACATTTGTAGCTCCGTGAAAGCAGTAATTTTAACCACAGGTGGGTCAGTTTATCTGAAAGAACCAAAGAAAGACATAGCCAAGAAAAGCCTGCATGGGGTTAGTACAAATGTCAAAGATGGGTCTCAGAAACTACCCCTGCAAAAAAGGCCCAAATTGAATTTGGATGAGACTGTGGAAAAGTTTATTCCCAAGGGCATTGTCCAAAACTGAAGAGGCCATCAGCTAGCATTCAGTAGAATGTAACAGATGGGTGTGGTACCGACAGAAGCAGGTATCCTCAGCCACTTCAGATTGATCAGGGAGAGAACAAACGGAAACGCTGCTAAAATCGTGGTCAGGTCTGCGGATTGTGCACATGCCCAAGGCTGCGTCTTCTGCTGAAAGGCCGAATGTCCCCCCCTAAAATCAGGAGCAAGATGAGGATGTGCCCTTTTTAAGTTTAATCTTGTATTTTTTCCATTACCATACAATGTGCACTGTTACCAGTTCTATTGCACACTCTACTTGAGGTGTTAGATAGTTAAATTACCCAGACTATGACATAACACTATCCACATATTTTCTGTGGAAAATATGAAGTAATCCACTGAAAACCTCTTAACACTAATGAACTTCAGCATGGCATGGTATGAGAGCCAAACACAAAAATCAACTGTAAATGTTTTATTTGTTTTTAGACAAGTGATATTTAATAGACATGCTGTGAATCGCATATGGAATTTTGAATTCTTCTTCTTTTTTAAAAGATGTTGTTCTGTTAAAGTTGTCCCAATTTCTCCCCGTTGTTCTCCCCTGCACCACCTACCCCCTGGTTCATGGGTCATTTATACTTGTTCTTTAACCAGGCTCTCTCTACACTAAAAACAAAAATAGGAAAATCAAATTAAGAAAGAATTTTATTTATAATAGCATCAAAAAGAATAAAATACTCAGGGATAAATTTAATAAAATAGTGTAAAATATCCACTTTAAAAACTAAATGATGTTGCTGAAAAATTAAAGACCCAAATAAATAGAGATTTCTCACATTGACCTCACACTGACCTACATAACTTACAAAATTGAACTCAAAATGGGTCAAACATAGAAATGTAAGAGCTAAAACTTTAACAGTTTTTGAAGATAAAGTAGGTGTAAATTGTTGTGATCCTGAATTAGGCAATGGCTTCTGAGATATGACAGCCAAAGTACAAACAATTGAAGCAAAAATTAACTAACCAGAGACACTGAAATAAATAACAAACTGGCAGTGACCAGAGGGGAGGGGGAAGGAGGATGACGGGGGAGAGAAGGGGAAGGGTCATCAAGGGTCATGTATAAGGGACCCATGAACAAAGCCAAAGGGGCATAGGATTGAGGGTGGCAGGTAGGAGTGGTTGGGGTGGGGGAGGGAGTTGGGGGAAAGTAGAGACAGCTGTGCTTCAACAATAATAAAAAAAGAGTATTAAAAATAAAAGAAAAAATATTTTGGGGTTGTATTAAGGGTTCAAAAGAATAAAAAGTTTTAAAAAGGAAGTTTGAGCTGCACACTGAAGGTTCAAAGGTAAAACCAAGAGGACCTGACAGTTTACTGAAAGAAGGTGTCAGAGTGGAGAGTGAAAATTAATGGACACACAGCATGCTCGGCCATTAACAGAACCTCAGTGTAGCTTTTTTGGCAATATCCTGGCTATGACCCAGTGTTTATGAGTAAAGGAGACATGAAATGTTTTAAAGAACTTTGAAATGGCCAAGTGATTACTTTAGGGCTGAAGGTTGGAAGGGTTTCCTGTGTAGAAATGGAGAACATAGCCATGGAACTGGTAGGAAATACCAGTAGAGAAGGTAAGTCCTATGGAGGGTGGGCTATTTGGTTCAGCCCACAGGTCTTGTTTAACTTACCCCCGGGTCCCAAAATTCCAGTTGTTACAAGGAGAGAGAAACAGAAGATTCCAAGAACAACTACAGTGAGACACAGGTAAATGGAACTGAAGATGCTGCCCAGAGAGAAAAAAGAGAGACTGACTCAGCAAAGCAAAGACTGAATGAAAGAACAGAGTTTAGAGGGACACTTTCAAGAAATTCAAGACTCTAACTCTTGATTGTCTTCAAACTTGAAATTATCAATTGCAAGGGATACTGAACAATTAGAAACAATAATGGATGGAGAATTGGATGCCTGGATTCTTCTCCTTATTTTGTTACTGTGTTTCTTTCGGGAAGTCACTTATTCTAACATTGCCAAAATAATCCCTTGTATTATCTCAAAGGTTTATGAATACAAAGTGAAATATTAGGTATACAGACTTGGTTTTAAAAATATACTTCCAAATTTTATCTGTACACGTCACTTCTATTGATCCACAATCAGAAGATATTTCTTATTTTGGATGTTTGATAAGCTTGCATACATATGACAGTTTTCTCTCTGGAGCCTTCCTTAGTACTCTTCTCCAACATTAGGATTAACTAAAGCTACTGCGTAGGAGAAATTATAATCACAAACGTAGCAAATAATGTTCATCAACTATTGCTCTTTGCTACTTTGTAGAATGCGTGATAGTGACATCAGGAAAATCACAATTGTTTCCAAACAAGTTGAAAAGAAATAATTGTCATACCTGATTTGCTCAGTTATGCACATGTGTATACAGCACCTAAACTGCATTAATTCCCTGAAATAGATGGTGGATATTTTATTTTCCACTCTGCTTTTTCTGAAGGAGTATAGACACAAAATATAGTTTTAAAAAGCGCGTGGGCTGGGCAGACTAACAGTTCTTTGAGCAGTGGCCTCTGCCTGACCTTACCTGAATTGTGTATGCATAGGCTACGCAATTAGAGGACACGTAAGCTAGGTCCTCTTCATAAACATTGCCGTTTCTTTTAGACGATTTATTTCCTGTTAACTTCGTCTGATTGGAGTTTGAAGCAGTGTTTTTCACTTCTGAGTGAATTGGTGGCCCTTTTATCTCTGGAGGTTAAGACAGAGAAGTGGTCACTTCATATTCACGTTATTTCTTACAAAACCTGTCAGCTATTAATATGTGTGAAGGGAGTTGCCAGAATAAGATTTTTGCCAAGTAAAAAAGAAATCTATGTCATTGTTTTCTTCCTGTAGGTAAAGTCCATTAGGTACATCTTTTTTTATTCTTGTTCAATCACACTTGTCCCCATTTTCCTTTCATTACTCTCCTCCGCTCTACCCACCCCACCTCCCACATTCAATTCTCTCCTTCCACTGACTTTGTCCACGGGTCCTTTACACATGCTCCTTGACAACCCTTCCCCTTCTTTCCCCTGATATCCCCTTCCTCTCTCCCCTCTGGTCACTGTCAGTTTGTTGTTTATTTCCTTTTCTTTGTTAAATAATTTCTCTAAGGATTATCATTATAATTTAGCACATGACACTTTACGTCTAGTTTATTTTCAGGATTGTGTCAAGTCCATCAGATAAAACTTTTAAATGATAAATCCTGAAAATAAGTTAGACCTAAAGTGTCATGTGCTAAATTATAATAAAAATTCTTAGAGAAATTATTTAACAAGGAAAAGAAAATAATAGCACTTCAATAAGGATTGAGAAAAATACTCGCTTTCTCTTTGCATCTGCTTCATGGAAGGAAGATGTTTCAAATCTAGGTATGTTGTATTTGCTTTATTCATATCTGAAAAACTTTTAGATAAATTCTAAAAGACAAAAAAATGACAATTTTTTTAAAAACAAAGTTTTATGTGTTTGTTTTTATGCCAGTATCAGGCTGTTTTGATTACAGTGGCCTTGTAATACAGTTTCATATCAGTTATTGTGATCCTTCCTACTTTGTCCTTCTTTCTTAAAATTGCTGCAGCTATTCGGGGTCGCTTATGGTTCCATATAAATTATTGAAATGTTTGTTCTATATCTGTGAAATATGCCATTGGTACTTTAATAGGTATTGTGTTGAATCTCTAAATCGCTTTGGGTAGTATGGACATTTTGATAATGCAAATTCTTCCAATCCATGAACATGGTACATGCTTCCATTTGCTTGTGTCTTCCTTAATTTCTTTCTTCAGTGTTGTGTAGTTTTCTGAGTACATGTCTTTTACATCCTTGGTTAGGTTTATTCCTAGGTACTTTGTTTTTCTTGTTGCTATGCCAAATGGGATTTTTTTTTCCTGATTTCTGTTTCTTATATTTCATTGTTGGTGTACAAAAATGCCTTTGATTTCTGAATATTGACTTTGTATCCTGCTATTTTGTCAAATGAGACAGAATAGAGAGCCCAGACATAAACCCAAGTCTCTATGGTCAATTAATATTTGACAAAGGAGGCAGAAGCATAAAATAGAGTAAAAATAGCCTCTTCAACAAATGATGTTGGGAGATCTGGAAAGCTACATGCAAAAGAAATGAAACTCGACTACAAAGTTATACCATACACAAAAATAAATTCAAGGTGGACAAAAGACTGAAATTTAAGTCATGGCACTATAAAAGTCCTAGAGGGAAACATTGGCAGGAAAATCTCAGACATTTCACACAACAGTATTTTCACTGATATGTCCCCTAGAGCAAGGGACAAAAAAGAAAGAATAAACAAATGGGATCTCACCAAATAAAAAAGCATCTGCTGGGCTAAAGAAAACAGCATTGAAATACAAAGAGAACCAACGGTATGGGAAAACATATTTGCCAATGATACCTCAGACAAGGGTTTGATCTCCAAAATATATAAAGCACTCACATGACTCCACTCCAGGAAGACAAGCAACCCAATTAAAAATGGGCAAAAGACTTGAACAGACACTTCTCCAAGGAAGACATACAGAGGGCCCAGAGACATATTAAAGGATGCTCAGCATCACTAGGCATCAGAGAGATGCAAATTAAAACCACAATATCACCTCACACAGGTGAGAATGGCCATCATGAACAAATCAACTAATGAGTGTTGGAGAGGATGTGGAGAAAAGGGAACCCTAGTGCACTATTGGTGGGAATTCTGACTGGTGCCTCTACTGTGGAAAACAGTATGGAATTTCCTCAGAAAACTAAAAATGGAACTACCTTTTGACCCAGAAATTCCACTGCTGGGATTATATCCTAAGAACCTTGAAACACCAATCCAAAAGAACCTATGCACCCCAATGATCATAGCAGCACAATTTACAATAGCCAAGTGCTGGAAGCAACCTAAGTGCCCACCAGTAACTGAGTGGATCAAAAAACTGGTACACTTACGCAGTGGAATACTATGCAGCAGAAAGAAAGAAGGAACTCTTATGCTTTGTGACAGCATGGATGGAACTGGAGAGCATTATGCTAAGTGAAATAAGCCAGGCAGTGAGGGACAATTTCAACAAATGGATTCATAGAGATGACATTCTTAAATGACATTCTTTAGCAATTATTAAATTTAAAAAGGTAAGTAGGGAGCAAGAACACATTTGTTATGTTGCTATGATTTTGAAATGAAAAGGGGAAATATGTTAACAGAATAAAATTGCAAAATAATGTCTGTATGGATATGAAAATGAAAGATTATGTAGAAGATATGCTAGTTTTCTATTTTATTTAATAATTTTAAGCATTATCAGTTTTTATATTCTTATAAATATAAAGTGTACTCCCTATAGAACAGTTTTTAAAAATACACTTATACAAAGAAGAAAAATCATCAGTGGCCATGATAGACTGCACAGTGGCATCTACTGGCAACATTTTAAAGTAAACACATCCATTTCCTTTCTCTCGTGATTTTACGTCACACATTTTTATTCGTTCAGCTTTTTACTGAAGTATAATTGACAAATAAAATTGTAGGATATTTGAAGTATACATTGTGATGATTTGATATTGTGAAAGGATACTTCCCATCTACTGTTACTACTTCCATCACTGTATATATATACACATATATACATATTCCATCACTATATATGTGTGTGTGTGTGTGTGTGTGTGTACACACACACAGGGGGGAATGAGAACATTTAAGTTCTACTCTCAGCAAATTTCAACTATACAACACAATGTTATCAACTATATTTGGGGTGTTAAGTACATAATAGACCCTCAGACTTTATTCAGCTATCTTGTAGTTGAAAATTGGTATCTTTTTACCAATCGCTCTCTATTTTTTCCACCCCCCAACTCATGGCAACCACTTTCTACTCTCTGTTTCTATGAGTTTGACTTCTTAAAAAAAAAGATTTTCCCTAAGTAATACAATGCAGTGTTTGTCTTTCTTCTCCTGGCTTGTTTCACCCTTAGCATTAAGGCCGTCAGGAGCCACCCACGTTGTCACAAATGGCAGGATTTCCTTCTTTCGAATGGCTGACTAATGTCGCTCCTTATTCCTTTATCTCTTGACAGATAGTTAGGTTATTTCCCCTCTTGGCTAGCGTGAATAATGTTCCAGTGAACATGGGAGTGCAGATATCTGTGGGAGATCTTTCTCACATTTCCTTTGAACATACACCCAAAAGTGGAATTTTTGGATCATACAGTAGTACTATTTTTAATTTTTTGGGGAATATCCATACTGTTCTCCTGAGTGGCTGCACCAATTTACCTTCCCATAAAAATTGTAAAAGACTTCCTTTTTCTCCAAACTCTCACCTACATTTGTTATCTTTTTTCTTCTTGTTAATAATCATTCTAACAGGGGTGAGGTGAGACCTCACTGTAGTTTTGATTTGCACCTTTTCATGTACCACTGACATTTACTTGTACATCTTCTTTCCAAAATGTCTATTCGGTTCCTCTGCCATCGTGTTATTCAGATTTATTTTGCTATTGAGTTGTATGAGCTTTTAAAAATATATTTTGAAAATTAAACCTTTATGAGATATATGGTTTTTAAATATTTTTCTTACTTTATTGGTTGATTTTCATGCGTTGATGATTTCCTTGTTGTTCAGCTTTTTAGTGGGCTGTGGACTTTTTATTCAATTTAATTTGTCTACATGAACTATGTCTATGTCACAGAGTAAATTTCAACGCAGTGATTATACTGGATGTATACTATTTCATTGTATTAATGGTGAATTAACCAACCCCTCATTTACAGACACACATCATTTCTAGTAATGTGGTCCTTGGTTATAATATTGTCATGACATTCTCTATGATAAAGTTTTCCCACAATTTGAACTTTTCTTTATGCTGAATAACTCTCCTTGTTTTTACTTTTCTATCTGTATTAGAATTTCTTTAAAATTGCTAAATGTATATAATATATACATTATATATAATATGTCTCTAATGATAAATCAAATACGAAAAACCTTTTCCTCTCCCATACAGTCCTACTTGCCTGTGATCATCAACATAAAAAAATATTCTATGCTCATATGAATCAAATAAATACATTTGTATATATTGTTTTTTGTTGTTGTTTTTCACATACCCTTTCTCTTGCTCTTGTTCCTTCTCATTTTCCTTCCTCTTTTCCTTTTTTACATGCTGTTATAAGTGTCCACTACTTTGCAATTGTTTTTTTCCTTAAACAACATAACAGAATTTTCCTTTTACGTCATTTTTTAAAGGATCCTCTTTTTGAAATGCACAGGTACATAACTAACCAAGTGAAGAGGTGCTAATTTGCAAGGCTTCACAGTACAATACGTTCACTCATTCTATAGAAAGGATGCAGCCATGAATGGGATACTGTATACTTCCATATAACAATTCTCCATATATGCATATTATAAGTGATGTTCAGACGTTAATGATGAACACTTCCCCTTCCTGTCTGAATCCTGACCCAATTCAATGAAATCAGATGTTAAAATATCAGAAATATCAAAATTCAACAAAATAAAAATTATTTACAATACAGGCAGAAAACCCCCGGCTCTCTTTATTCCTGACTTTACTGAGATCTTTGAATGAGCAGTAATGTTATCATTCTTTTAAGTCAACCAACCTTGTATTAGGTTAACATTTCATATGTTAAAATAAAAAATGTGATATGTTTTTATGATTAGTTATAACACCATTTGATCTGAACTGGACATAAATGGATGAAGATCTTATGACAACTGTCTGTATCTGTGGTATCTTGTGTGGTTTCAACCAGACTGGCTTAAATACATATGAGTTTCTGTGCGGTTATGACCCCAGTGAAAAGGCATATGTCTATTTCTGTTTACGTGCAATAGCTATTTCTACCCACTGCAAAGACTGAGCATTTTTCATGGGAGTCCAATAAAGAGCAATCAGTAGACTGTTGGTGGCTACCCACGCGTGTTCCTGTAAATAGAACTGGTTTTCATTTGAAAAAAAGTCGAGGGCTAGTGGTGTTACCTACAAACTTAAGCCAAATTTTTAATAGTTGGATATGTTAATTTTATAATGGTTTTTAATCTTTAAATGCCATTTATTTACATCTACCTTTGATTAACAGGTGTGAGTTCCTTCTAGTATTATTTCTTTTCTTATATACCTGGTTATCTGGACTCTTAGTTTCCATATGCTTTATGCCTTTCTTCACTACATTCTCAATTCTCATGTGAATTTTCTCTCTGGACTGCTTATACTTTTTTAATACTGTGGCTGTTCCTGATTTGTTTCCAGAGTGATAAAGTATTACTAGTACATACCAGATGCTTTTAAAAGGCTTTTTGTATACAATTTTTATTTTTACAACCTACTAGAAATATATATCCAGTTATTGATCCACATGACCTCTGCGGTTTTTACCAATGTAAGGTAATATCATACAACCCCACGTGGCTACCCCACCTTAGGTCAGGCCTGAACTTCTCGTCAACTCTAGGGGGATAGGGGCAGGCTCACCTTCATTCACCTCCCAATACCTCCCTGGGCTCCCCTTCACCATTCAGACAAAGAAATCATCCAAAGGCTCCATAATGTCAAATTCTTCAGACTCTCATCAACCTCCAGGTACTTTTTTAATGCAAATATCCTATGCTATTTTACTAACTAAATATTTATAAAGCATAAAAATAACTAAAAGTTGCTACTGGTTAGGATTATAGTAGGGTCGTAAATGTCATGTATTCTCTTTAGTATCTCCCAGCTATACCTAAAAGATTACTTTTGCATATAATTAACAGAAATAATTATGTATTTCTCGGTTAGATCCAAAGTGTAATCAATTAACCTAAGTAATTTTAGGAGAGCTGGATGGGTTGTGGGGTGGAAATGTGATTTGAGTGTCTTGCATTTTACTACTACTAATGTGGATTTCTACCAGTCTTTCAAAATAGTAGCAATCCCTTAATTTAAATTTTAATCTAATTTGCTTGACAAGGTTATACATTCATTATATGTTTTCTGTGTTAAAGAAATCACAGAGCAGACAGAGATAATCCCAATTGTGGACTTGGAAACTCCTCTTGCTTTTCCTCCCGCTCCTTCTCTTCCAGAGAGTGAGTTGGGCCCAATTTCTGAGCATACCAACAGGAATGGTAAAGTATATACATTAGAATTTATTAACTTAAGTTCTTTCTGTGTTATCGTTTTTTGGAAGGTACTCACCTTTATTTTTAGGACATGGGAATTAAGTTTGTTCAAGAGTATATAATTACTTTATGTTTTCTTACAGAGAACATGTCAAACATACATGGGATTAGATAGCATAGGATAATGAACCCCCGCATAGCCCTTACTCAGCTTCAACAGTTATCAATTCATGAGCTACCTTGTTACCATTCCTGCATCCCCCCCACCTCATTCCCCATTTTTTAATATTGTTCAATTACAGTTGTTCCACTTTTTTCCCCCTTGCTCTCTTCTGCCCCGTCCCCACCCTGTCCCCATTCCCACCATCCATCCCCACCCCATTGTTCATGCCCATGGGTCCTTTATACATGTTCCCTGACTTGTGCCTTCTCCTTCTTTCCCCCATTAACTTCCTTCCCCATCCCCTCTGGTCACTGTAAGTTTGTTCTTTATTTCAATGTCTCTGGTTCTATTTGCTTGCTTGTTTGTTTTGTTGATTAGGTTCCACGTACAGGTGAGATCATATGGTATTTGTCTTTCACCCCCTGGCTTATCTCACTTGGCATAATTCTCTCCAGTTCTATCCATGCTATTGCAAAGGGTAGGAGCTCCTTTTTTCTTTCTGCTTCGTAGTATTCCATCGTGTAAATGTACCAGTTACCTCTTCCCTTGATTTTACTTTTCTCTAAGTTGTTACTATTTGGGTATTTTAAAATTTACAGAAAATATAGAGATTAAAAATTTTTCAAAACATATATGGAAGTAAAACAAAACCATATTTTCTTACAGAGATGTTTGAAAATTTCATATATTAAGAAACATATTTAAAGATAAAAGAAGCCATTTGTCCAAATTTGAACTTGTTTACTCATATGAAACTGAGAAACTTAAATGTGATTCAAGTTTAAACTCCAACAGGATTCTTAGGGTGTAATCCCGGCAGTGGAATTGCCATGTCAAAAGGGAACCGGAGAGCACTGTGCTAAGTGAGATAAGCCAGGCAGTGAAAGACAAGTGCCATACGATCTCACATGTAAGTAGAACCTAATCAACAAAACAAAAAAGCAAGCAAAATATAACCAGAAACATTGAAATAAAGAACAAAATGACAGTAACCAGAGGGGAGAGGGGACAGGGATAATGGGGGAAAGAAGGTGAAGTGTCATCAAGAAACACATATAAAGGACACATGGACAAAGCCAATGGGGGGTAGGATTGAGGGTGGGAGGAGGGGATGGGTAGGGTGGGGGAGAGTAATGGGGGGAAATGAGGACAACTGAAATTGCACGACAATAAAAAATGTTTAAATTTTAACAAAATGGTAAAAAGACAGAAAATAGGTAGAACTCTACTACATGATTGTTTCCCTTTGATCATAACTAAACTTACTATCATTTAGTAGAGAAAGGTTTCTCAGTTCAGCACTCCTGATGTTTTGGGCTAGCTAGTTCAGCGTTGTGGGGGACTGTCCCGTGATTGAAGGATGTTTAGTGCCATTTCAGGCTTCGACCCACTGGATGCCAACAGCACACACCCATTAGCTGTGGCACTGAGAATGTCTCCAGACATTTACAGTGTCTGCTGTGGGACAAAATTACCTCTGGTTGGTAATCGCTGTTATGTTACTCAGAAAGTTAACAAATGATCTAGACTTTAATTATAGATACAACCATTTTTTTTTGGTGGGAGCTTTTCACCTCATTTCAGAAATATAAGGAAATACTTTTTTTCACACTAGTGCTTATACATTTATTTTAGAGGGAAATAAACATACCCAAAAAAAGGACTATTGACAATGATGTCTAAAAGTTTAGATTCTAAAATGTGGGGGTAATGTATTCTTTTTATGAAACTGAATAAAGTATAGATGTTGTTAGGCCTAGCCAAATTATTCAGTTAAAACATTACCTAAGATTTATAGTAATTCTTTATGAGGGGAATATACTACTAGTCATCAATTTTTTAAATTCTTCTTTTATTGTATCTTTCCCATTACCATTTTGTGCCCTAGTCATCAATTTCTAATGAAGAATATTATCTTTTTTTTAAATTATTTTTTAAAAAGATTGTATGTATTTATTTTTAGAGAGGGGAAGGGAGGGAAAAAGAGAGAAAGAAACAGCAATGTGTGGTTGCCTCTTGAGCAACCCCCACCTGGGCCCTGGCCTGCAACCCAGGCATGTGCCCTGACTAGGAATCGAACTGACAACCCCTGGTTCACAGTCTGACGTTCAATCCACTGAGCCACATCAGCCAGGGCAAGAATTCTCCCTTAATAATAACAGGTTTAAAAGAATTAAGCATTTTCCCATCTGATCATATTAATGGGGTTAATGTAATCTGAAGTTTTATACTTGGTGTTCAAGGATGTTTAATAATTCCTATATGTAAACTTTCTATCTGTGCTGGAAATCCTGAAGATCACACCCAGGTTTGGTGAATCTCTAAAAGAACTCATAAAACTCCGTGTACAGTTGTACTTACAGCTTAGATTTAGGACAGTGAAAGTACAAAAGCCAAATTGCCAAAAGGAAAGGTGTGTGAACTGTGAGGCAGACCAGGCTCAAGCTGCCAAGGATCCTCTCCCAGTAGAGTCATGTGGGTCTCATGAATTCCCCCAGGAACAGTTTTGACATCACATGTCAAATGTTGCCCACCAGGAATTCTCAGTAGAAAATCAGTGTCCAGGTTCTTGACTGGGGGCTGATCACATATACAACCTCTGGTTGGCACGTAACAAAGTGGCAAATTCCAGAACAAAAGCAAGTGTTCGGCACAAAGTATATTGTTTGCAGAAAACTGTTTAGCCACAGTAGGCCACTCTTACCCATGAATGGTGGTGAGAACACTCCTGAAATCGAAGTTTCCAAATACCAGCCAAGGTCATCGTGTAAACAGGCCTTGTAGGACAGCAGGCAGGTCCTCTATGTTAATTCTTTTCTGCATATCCTCTTAAATAGTTTTTGTTTTAACTTATTCAGCCTAATCGTTCATAGTAATTCATGCATTGGGCATTATCCTTCAGAAAATAAGGATTTTTAAAAAACAATAAGTGAAAAACAATGACTCTAATCTTTCAAATAAAAGGAGCTGACATTATCTCTGATTGTCACCGTGTTTCCCAGCCTCTGCCTGTCCCTTTTCTCTGTATGGAATAATGCCTGTGGTCCTGGGAATCTTCAGCCTGCTGCTCTTGGTGTTATGTGGATTCTTTGGTTACCAGTGTAAGTTCAATTAATTGAGGAAAAAGAAATAATAGCCTATTTGTCAAATTATCATATTTCTTTAAATCATTTTCAGATACTAGTTTTTGGTAAGTGTATCATTGCCACGCTGAACAGAGAACAGGGAAAAAAATGACATGAAATTATCCCAACTTTTTACTATATGGATGAATTTAATCTTGTAGGCTCTCAACTGTGCATTTTTTTCTAGAGAGGATATATTATTACAAGACTGCATAAGATAGTAATACTAATGATGATTATTATTATATTGAAAATTACAACTTACTAGGAAATTTAGCTCAATGAATTTGCAATCGTCTTCACTATGAGAATAGAAATATTCTTTGTTCAAATTGTCCATGTCACCAGCAGCCTTCATTAGAAATGTTTTTTAAATTTTAAATTTTTTATTTTATTTTATTTTTATTTTATTTTATTTTATTTTATTTTATATTGATGTTCAATTACAGTTGTCCCAATTTCCTCCCATTACTCTCCTCAGCCCTAGCCACCCTTACCTCCATATTTTTCTATTAAAATTAATTGCTGTCTGTTATTTAAAAAGAGTAGTTTGTCTTTGATAACATTACTTTGAAACTCAAAATTCTATACTTGTGTTTAGCAAGTGAAATTCTGCACTAAATCAGCCAGTCACGATGCCAAAAGATTTGAGATAGTAGTAGTTGTTTTTGTCTGTTTTAATTGATTTAAACCATTTGTCTATTGACAGAAATTCAAACATAAGAAATTAAGATATTTTAGTTTTAGACTATGCTTCAGAAATAATAGTGAATAAATTAAAATACACTTACCTAAATATATTTATACTTTTTGAAAACATTTATGGGGGAGTTCATTAAAAAGAAAATAATAAAACTTAACTTCATAATCTAATACACCTCTGATTCCTAATTGAGCATGTGCGTTGCACATGTCTGGGATTCTTATTCTTAGACTTTGAAAGTATTCAGGCCTTAGAGAGCAAGATGAAGAACTTCAACCAATGGATCGAGTCTTTCCAAAACAAAGCAGAAAACCTTCCTCAGGTCCAAAAAGATCTTGATGAAATTAAAGGTAATGTCACAACTACAACAAACTCTCTTTACAGAATGCTCGACTGTTTTTTTTTCTTGTTGCAGCCCTAAGAGGGTTGGTTGCATTGTGCACGGGGAGCTCTGCAATACGGCAGCGTGGTCGTTTTGATGGCTTCTCGCCTCTTTAAGTCTTCTTTCCATCTTCCGAAACTGAGCCTCACTTTTACCAAAAAAGCTTCTTATATTAATTAAGTGGCTCATTAACTCATTTGTTTCTCACATTTATTCAATGCACACTAGTTGTCTGCCACTAGGCTGGAGAACAAAAATGAACATAATATGAACCCTGCCCTTGGGAGGCTGAGGTGGGTGCGGGATGTTCAGAGGACGTGAAAATGGAAGAACATAAATATCTGAAAAGCTATCCTGTTTTCATCATGTGTTCGTTTTTTCCAAATGCCTCCCGAGGAAAGGAATTTAAAATATTGGAGTAATCAGAAAACATATTTTATGCTCATTAGATGGTAATATAAACATAGTCTATATTTATGATAAATAAATATTTTGCAAAGGCCTTGCATTAAAATGTTATTTTTCTTGTGATATATCAAACCTATATTGAATAATTAAGTCAACCATTTGAGAGTTCTTTAGTGACTGGCTATGTTAAAAGACTGGTTTCTTTTTTGTTTTAACTGAGATAAGATTGACATATAATGTGCAAACTTGAGGGGTATACAATGTGTTGGTTTGATACTTTTGTATATTGCAATATATATAAACATATAAATAAATATAAATATATAAGTGTTAGCTAGCACCTTTATTATGTCACATAATTATCATTTCCGTTGTGTTGAGAACAATTAAGATCTAGTCTCTTAGCAACTTCAAGTTCATAGTACAGTATCATTGCTTACAATCACCAAATTGTGCATTTTAAAAGGCTGGTTAGTCAGAGATAAAACTAATTCAGTAGAGAAGGGAACTGGACTGAAGTTATTTGCATATTTTCCCCTGGATCGTTATCATTATTATGACTCGAAATAGTAAAAGAAAATCTGATATAATACATGTTCTCATCTAATGTTAAGTCTTGTTGTTCCATGTAGAAACCCTAGATCGGCTCCAAAAGCAGAATGAGCATCTCATTAAGGTTTTACAAGAACTAAATGCAAAACAAGGTAATTTGGAAGTGACATAATTCTGAGTTCAAGATAATTCTTATCAACAGCCTCATTCTTTTAAAAGGGAAAAGCAAACAAAATGTAACCAGAGACATTGAAATTAAGAACAATCTAACAATAACCAGAAGGGAAGTGGGGTAGAATGGGGGAAGGATTTTCAGCAACTACTATAAAGGACACATGGACAAAACCAAAGAGGAGGGTGGAAACAAGGGAGGGAGGGAGGTGGGTTTGGTTGGGGTGGGGGGGAAATGCAGACGACTGTAACTGAAGGACAATAAAATAATTTTTTTAAAAAGGGAGAAGCTACTAAACTGTTAGGCCTTGTTCGTGAGGGTCTGCAGGTGCTGAGTCATGAATAATCTCTTTCCCAGGAGACCAGTGTGGACCTCCCCTGCACGACTGGGTGAAATACGGAGACTACTGCTACTTCCAAAGCACGGAAATGGTCTCTTGGTCAAAGTGCTGTGATGTTTGTGCCTCTTTGAATGCTACATTTTTAACAACAGAAAGGAATGGATTGATGGTGAGACTGTGTTGCCTTCTTCATTTCCGAATAGGAACAAACAGCAGGTACCAGTCAAAGGAAGGGCTCAGTTGCAGACCTAAAACCAGGGAAAAGGACAGTTTCTTGTTTAATTTTCTATGGATCTTTCCTGGTGTGCTACATTTCAGCATGCCTTTCTTTTTCATCACACCACACGTGCCCTCCCTGCAGAAACCTTGCGCTCGTGTTCCCTCTGCCTGCATTGTTCTTTCAGCTATAAGCACAGCCAACTTCGCCTCCTTCACGTATTTATTCACTTGTCACTTAACCGGAACCAACTCAACAGTCCCATTTGATTGTAACCTGTGTATCACGTCCATCCCCTGAACCAGTCGCCCTTCTCTGTGCTCTTCTTATCCTGCTCTATGTTTTTTATAGCAGTTGTAGGCTTTTTACATGCCAGACCATTCATATGTTTGCTTTTTTCCTCTCTGGCCCACCCCCCACCCTGAAGCAGGGATTTTTCTCATTTTTATTCAATGATATATCTCAAGATCAAAGACCAGGCACATAGTTGAATAAATAACATGAGTTAAAAAATTCACTTTTTGGAGTCCTCTTATATAAAACTTTTCTATTAGTTATTTTGTTTCTCCTGTTTATTTAATGCCTGGTGTGAGAATGTACAGACACTGCAAAGCTGGAATATTTGTTGGTGTTTCATTTGTCAGTGGGCATACATACTGCATTATTTTTATTTTTATGATTATTTTTTTCCCACTTGACACAAGTTTTCTGTTTGCAACTCTAATGCACTTTTACTGTTAATACCTTTGTGTATTTTTGCCCCACGCAGAATATCATGGTGTTACCTTCAGTGACTCGGACTTGGCTGGGCCTCTCTTATAATAAAACTGACCATAGATGGGAGTGGGAGGATGGCTCCTCCCCCTCTTTTAACCTGTAAGTATGTGATTCGATTACTTATTCCCTGTTCAAGCCTTTCACCTAAAGAACTGAAGAAAATACAGGTGATGACTGGGGACAGGATTTGGACCTTGTTATTCTTGCTTGCATTATTTCATATTATACTGTCAGCAGTTTTAAAAATTATAAAGTCACTTATATGTTTCATAATTTGTATAAGTAAACCTCTAACATTGGATGCTCTGATTGACTACTATTGAGATAATGAATATAATATAGGGAAGAACCTCATTATATATTAATTTTGGAACATCTTAATATTTTATTCAGAGGAAGTACAGAACTGTTATTCCTCAGCCAAAGAATTTGGGCCTTTTTATGGTTTCAAGTATATATTACTAAGGTGCTACCCACAACTATTGTAGACAACTATGACAATACGCATTATAAATTAACACCCTTCATCATCACTCTGTGACATTCACGATTAGTATTTCAAAGTTTTGATCATTTTGATAGCTGCTAATTTTAATTTTGTTCTCTGAGGTTATCTTCTGATGTTTAGTGAAGCTGTTTTCCTTATTATATGTGTACAGGGGTGAGCAAAAGTAGTTTTACAGTTGTTTGTATGGAAGAAAACAGGTTATTACAATCACTTTATTAAGTCTGTTTCATGTACTTAAGGTTGTAAACCTACTTTGTGCGCCCCTGTGTGTTATAAATACACACACATACATATATAATTCTAAACTTCACGAGTAATTTTGTCTGACTTTTATATCTAAGGCAATGTGTTGATAAAATATCCCCTCTTCAACTGCAGCTGCACAGGTGTAGTTGAGTTGCTTCCATCACGTTAATCTGTACTAGGACATAATTTCATAACCCAGGTCATATGGTCTTTCTTGCTATTGCTATAATTTCCCAGCCAGCCTATTCTCTTCCTCTTTATACAGGCGTATATTTTCCTACTTATAAATAATTATCTTACTTTGTGAAGCTTGTCTATTCCTACATGCCTACCTCATCTCTTCTGTACATATATGAGTTCTGTGGCCTTTACTGCCTTGAGCCCCCCACAGCACCCGGTATAATACACTACACATAGTATGTTCCTAAAAAATGCTATTTAATTTGAATACAGCGAGTATGGCCAGTGACTTGCATTTTCCAAATTTCTCAGGAGTTCACCAAACCCAAGTCTGGATTCCCAGGGCGTGTGTGTGTACGTAAACGTACACACCATTGGGACTGACAGCTGCACCACACCGTCCTCGTGCCTGTGTGAGAAGCCTGCCCTCTAGTACGTCAGAAGAAGAGTGTAAAAGAGAAGCTGAGGTTCGGATCCCCATATTCGATTCAAGATCTGTCTGCCTTTAGTCTGTTGTTATTTCATGTTATTCATAATTCCTTTTTTCATGGCAGAAAGGGGTGAATGATTTTATGATAGGAGGACACAGTATATGATTACAGCAAAAAATATTATGGTATCCCAGAAAACTTAGAAACTTCAGAGACTTTTCAATTTTGTGAAAATTGTATAACAGTTAATAAACAAGCCATTTGTCATGAATGAGTTTGGGGTCTTTTAATATTTCAAATTTTATTTATTTATTTAGAATTGTGACTTCATGGAAACAAACCTTTATAACAAATGCAATGAGTGGTGTAAGTAATTAATAATTTCACATTTACAAAAATGGCAATCATAAAAATATTAATAGTTACATAAAGCAAAAAATGAAAACACACATTTAAGTAAAACATCTTCCTTTTTTAAGTATATTTTATTGATTACAGTTTTCCCCCCTTTATCCCCTCTCTGCCCTGCATCCCCCAACCCTCCAGCATTACCCCCTGAGTTCATGTCCATGGGTTGCACGTAAAAGTTCTTTGCGTTCTCTATTTCCTATACAATTTTTGAACTCCCCATCTATTTTATGCCTACCAGTTATGCTTCATCTTCCCTGTACCTTCCCCCCCATACTCCTCCCTTCCTCCTCCCCACTGAAAACCCTTCATGTGGTGTCCATTTCTCTGATTCTGTTCCTGTTCTAGTTGTTTGCTTAGATTTTGTTTTTGTTGTTTTCCTTTTTTTTTTAGATTCATTTGTTGATTGTTGTGAGTTTGTTTTCATTTCAGTGTTCATATTTTTGATCTTTTTTTAGGTAAGTCCCTTTAACATTTCATATAATAAGGGCTTGGTGACGATGCTCCCTTAACTTGACTTTATCTGGGAAGCACTTTATCTGCCCTTCCATTTTAAATGATAGCTTTGCTGACTAGAGTAATCTTGGATGTAGGTCCTTGCCTTTCATGACTTTGAATACTTCTTTCCAGCCCCTTCTTGCCTGCAAGGTTTCTTTTGAGAAACCAGCTGATAGCCGTATGGGCACTTCTTTGTAGGTAACTGTCTCCTTTCTTCTTGTTGTTTTTAAGATTCTCACTTTATCTTTAATCTTGGGTAACTTAATGATGATGTGCCTTGGTATGCTTGTTGGAAAGTGGGCTAGAGACAAGCAGGGGAGCTGCATTGTTCCTTCTCTGGCCCCTCCCCCACAAGCAGCAGCGCAGCACAGCAAGGAGGGTTGCCCTGCCCTGGTGAACATCTAAGGCCCCGCCCCCATTACAACTTAACAGGTGCCCCGAGATAAAACACATTTCTGAATTAATTTATTAAGTTGCTTGCTGAAGTCTTCCTGGTAGATTTTAAATATGTCAGTTCCACTTACATCTTTAATTCCTTGCTATTCATCTCAGTGGAAAATAATATATTTCCTGTCAGAGGTTACTTTTGAATGGACTCTAATCCACTCCTCTGTCACTTTGTGTCACATTTATGACATGAATCACCCCCTTCACATATGAGTAATGCAACCACTTTGATTTAAAATGCTTTACCTTCAAGACATAAACATGCCCAACATCTTTCTCCATCCCAGGAAACTCCTGTCCCTTTCTAATCACCTCTTTTATGACTTCCTCTTCGAATTAAATGTACTTGAGCAAAGAATCTATACTGGGTATGTACTTTCTCACTTTCCAATATTACTTAGAACACTGTTACATGTCGTATCTCTTTTCCTCTTTCCTGAGACTGCTTTTGTGTAAGACAGTAATGATATATGTGTCATTCACTCATTTATTCACTCATATCTGTGTCTATTTTGATTTAAATCGTGAATTCAATTTATGTTAATGCTTATGTTATTTAATCTATCAATAGCTTTTTATTGATTACTTCCTTCGTTCTTGGCATGATTGTTATCATCATCATTATTGTCCCCATCTTTGGACATAATATTATTTTGCTTTCGTCAGTGTGTCTTTCTTGGTTTTCTTCTTACCATTCTCATCTGATAGCCTGTATTCTCTATAAACTTTTCTGTAATTGCTTCCTAATGTTTTTTAGATTGAATGTTTCACTAGGGAACATTTAGTTTATTTAGAATGATATTTCATTTATTGGCCCAGGTTCAACAGAAAGACATTTGGAGTGTAAGAGACCAACCCCGGCTCAAATATCTTCTATTGCACTTCTTATATATTTAGCATTCTATAAGGGATTCTACATCCATGAGTCTCAGTTTCCTCATTCATAAGATTGGGGTGATAATAGCTGTAACTCATAGTTGTCTGCAGGTTAATTAGCATCAGAAGCATTTAGAAGAGTGAGTAGACCAGAATAAGTGTTCAGTGATGGTACAATGTAGAAATCTTGGTGATTAAAGGCATGCTATTTACACATGTCACATCAACTTCCTTAAGTCTTTAATCTACCTTCCTCTTTATGGTTTTTATTCCTACCTATGCTCTTATTTTTCCATTCCAATTATCTATACTTCTTCCTTTCTTTACTGTCTTCTTTCATTTTACCTATTCTACATGTCAGGTAGATTTTATTGATTACAAGGTACATAAACAGGATTCAATCTAGCTTGGACATAACTGGAAAATTTGAAAATATAATTGCTTATTATATAAAATTAAAGGACACTTTGAATAAACAAGCCATAACAGAGATAATTATACAGCTTAGCCAGCGGGAAAACTGGAGCTAAGAATTTGAACTCTACCAGCATTCGCTATTGCTTATCTCTGCTTCTTTCTTTCAGTGTCAGTTCTATTATTTTTGGGTTTTTTGGAGATAGATATAGTCATTTCATAGGAAACTTGGACAACAATGAGTCTCAGTCCTCCAAATTTATAGCTTCTATTGATAAGAAAGATTCTTCTCATTAAAATCACTTGAAAAGGTAATAAATAATACCATGTTAGAAAGAGCTTAGCCCCCCAAAACATGCCCATGTCTGCCATAACCGTTTGTATTAGAAGATGAGACGCTCTCAGGGGAAAGTCTGTATGCTTGTGGACAGTAGCATAAATATCCCTTTACAATTATAGTCTAGTTTTCCTATACAAACAAATGGTGCCAAAAATGAAATTATTCCTAAAGGAAGTCCATAAATTTTTAAAAGATTATTTTTATTTATTTGTAGAGAGAAGGGAAGGGAGGGAGCAAGAGAGGGAGAGAAACATCAATTGGTTGCCTTTCACATGTCCCTAACGGGGGACCTTGCCCCAAACCCAGGCATGTGCCTTGACCAGGAATGGAATCCATGACTTTTCAGTTTGTGGGACAATGCCCAACCCACTGAGCTTCTCCAGTCAGAGCAAGATTAGAAAGTTTAAGAAAAAGTAAATACAATAGTATTGAATATTTATTTAAAATGTATGGTGTCAAGTGTGGTTATAAGTGATTTTCATGTATTAATAAATTTGATTCTCAAGATAATCTTGTGTACACTATATTGCATTATTGTGCAGAAGAGAGAAGTGGTTAACTTTACTTTTGCAAGATTATAAAACTTGTTAGCAGCAGAGCTAGAATTTGAACTCACAAATCTTAATCCCATCGTCCATGCCCTGAGCCACGCTACCATGTGTATCTTCTCATACACCTGCCCAAGGCAGCATTAACATAAGTATAACATGTCACTTAATGACAGGTAAGATTATACTGCATGCCTTAGGAAACAAAAGGAAACAGTAAATAAAAACTTTTAGTGATTTCTCATTCAATAAAAATAGACGTGAATCTAGAAGACTATTCAGGTGGCCACTGTTGGTTTGAATATTATATTCCCATGACTTTCGAGACAATAAAAAGAATAATTCGCATTTAATAGTTAAAACCCAACTTTTCCCAAGATGGAGTGGCATACACTGAATCAATAATGGTGACCAGGGGAAAGACAGGCACAGTGTGAAGCTAATTGTTAGTTCTCTTTTGCGTTTCACCAAGGAAGATGAAAAGGGAGGGGACACCTTTCTTCTCTCTGAAGTTAGCGTTTGAAATAGGGTTAACCAATTCAGCGATGCACCTGGGACTGACTGTTAAGGGACAAATTCACAAGCGAGTTGGAATGTGAACACCTTTGGGGACTTTTTACTCTGCCCACCACAGCCTCCAATTCCTTGTGCGAAGATTTGGAACTCTGTTCTGTGGCCAACGTCTCCCCCTGGGTAAAGGCTTAGAGCCCAGGCCTGATGCTGGGGTGCTTATTGCTAGTGGCGCTTTTGCTCTAGCAGCTGGGTGCCTGGCAGATGGGAAGGTAGCAGCATCAGGCTGATGTACATAATAATTAATTTTTCTACAGGCTATGTAATGGGATGTTGACAGCAGGTGTATTGGAGATACTACAAACAAAATAGAGAGCTGGGAATTTCCTGATCTATGTAAGACATAGTTCTGAACTGAATTTAAGATAATAATTATATTGGTTCAGGAATGTAATTTTTTAAATTCTTATTTTCAACAAATATTTATTAAGACTCTCTTTTTTCCAGGCCCTCTTCTAGAATCTGAAAACATATAAATGAACAAAACGAAGGAGAGTCGCTGTCCACATGGAGTGGCATTATACAGGAGGAAAGACACATAGCGATGAGTGAATTATGTATGTAACCGAAGGTCATGAGTGATAGTGAAGGAAATAAAGCCCCGAAGGGTAATGTGCAGGGTCAGAGGAGGAGGGAGGCGTGTTTGCAAAAGGTAGTCAGGGAACGAATGCCTCGGCTAATCCACGTTAAAATTCAGTTTTCATTTTGTAATTAATTAAATAACCTAAATTTTCACGTTCTCTTAGATAACTATAGTTCCCCATCTTTTCTATTGTTAAATATCTTTTTGACAGTATAATTATTCTTTATTAATAAAATACACGATAGATTAATATGATTCTAATTTCTGTGTGAGAAATTAAAATAACTTACTGAAGTTAACCAAGTCGTAGAAGAACAAGACATTGATAACGTTCTACCTTTTTGTTGTTACTGTTGCCTCATGAATGAAGGCCATGAGTAAGGCCAGGCAAGGCGGGGCGGCTACTGCTTTCCTCCATAATTTCCAAAGGGGGTAGAGAGTCCATCCAGAGAATATTGGTAGAGAGAGAGGGGGTGGGTAATGGCGGTTTTCTAAATCCAAATTTTCAAAATACCTTTAAAAACTATAGCTATGAAATGAAAAAATAAACACAAAATTCATACACATTTGGCATGACTAGGAGCCAGAAAACAATACAACTTCAAATTACCTGTAAATAGAAAAATAACAACTGATTTCTAGTGTAGTCATTTGTAGCTAACCTTTTATGAAGGCCTAAGGGTTTTAGAGAAACTGGGGACTTCCCCGGAGAGAGAAAGGCACACTCATTGTGAAAATCCCGAAAGGGTGTCCCACAAGGAAAACACTTGAAAATGCACTTAGGACTTTTAAGAATCCATCTTGGAAAGGCAACACTCTGGGCAGAAAAGGATAGAAAGAAGGAAAAAAACCACATCTGGAACCTGTGCAGTGAAGGGAAAAAGAAGCACGTATGTATGAGCAAAGTAGGGAAGGTATTAGGTGACGTTAGGCAAAATGACATTTTATAAAACACCCGCCTTCCTGTACCTGAAATCCACCGAAGCAGCTGCATTGCAATATATTGACAAGAGAGGACGCTCTTGACCTAGGAATCTAACAAAGTACCCAACCACATTTCCAGCCCACAGAAAGCATTTTTCACCAAACTGAAGATATTATAGGAAGAACACAGAAAAGACGAATCACAACGTTTAAGCTGATGCAAATTCCTCCATAAAAACCAACTACGAAACATAATAAAACCAACACAACACTCCAAATTGATTTAAATATCTTAAAAAACAAAAAATTTGGACACAAACTAAAAATTCATGAGTTAAGGAACAAAGCTAAAGCAGAAAGAAATATCACAGTTGTCCTTTCCCTACTTTCACTCACCTATTTGTATAGATAATTTGGTACCTACATAATCGAATGTCAAGGTATAAGCTTCTTCCTTGGAACATTCTTTATTTTAGCCTCTTTCCATATTAATTTTCCTATATAATTATTTACTAAATGTACTGTTTATCATCATAGAAGATTTTTTCTGAAAATGGACAGTGTTAAATCACTTCCTACACCAATACATTTTCACTTCTTGCATTTCATTTACATATGTCATATCAAATGGCATACCTGAGTCCTTCTGGTCACTGAAGTGTACCTGGTTTCTTCATGTTTGTTTCCACAGTGTTCCTTCTACCTGTGTATTTTATCACGTAATTTACGCTGTGTGAGCCCTTAATAAGATATGTTACATACTACTTCTCTAACAATTAGAGACCAACAAAAGACCAGAAAAACTGGACCAGTGAAGCAGAAGTTGTCAAAACCCAGAGGGTCAAGGTCATATACAACTTGGAAAATATAGCTAGGAACTAAGTATGTGGGCTTGGAGGTTGAAAAATAAGAGCAGTTATCAACCTATGAGAAATATTTTCAATACAACTATAGCTGATTATATACATTCTGGGTTTGTTTTTTTTTTGCTTTGGCGATTTAGCAGAGAATTTTTAGTTGTTCCATAGATGGCTGTAGTTCTCTAACTTTGAAAAAAACTTTCTCTAAATTTAATCACAAGTAACTCTACCTTCTCCCCCAAAATATAGGTGTATATATATATACTTTCTGTCATGAGAAACATATTTCTTAGAAGAAATGTTCATATATAACCAGGTTTAGAATTACAGATTTTATATTATTTTTATAATTCATTTTATTCATTTATAACATTGATGCCAAGAGAGAAATCAAGACAATGATTATTTTAAAATATGTATATCTTTATACATATCCTGCATAACACTGTGAGACAAGCAAACAACTCTACATGGAAAAAACTAAAATTCTTCAGAATTTCAGACGTGGCAAAAGAGCTACAATATGCCAGAAAGGTGGGTTTCCATCTCATTAAACTTGACAAAAACAGATTGGAAATGTAGACTGTTCGTCTCATTCTGAGTCTTATTCTGTTCATGATTTCACCTCTGAGGAAATTATTTTTCTTATCTTTGACTGGGAGGCTTGTAATGTTACATGTAGCACATAATAAATATTACCTGTTCTGTTGGAGTCATTGTTCAATATGAAACCATAGTCCATGCCTGTGACAATTAAGAGTATTTGGGAGAACTTTTGCTCAAGGTCCAATGGAGTTGTTTATAACTGATGCACACTCTTGTCAAGAAAAAATAAGTAAATCAACTAAAATACCAAAGAAAATGTCATATGAAAACATTGCTGAAATATCAAACTGAAGTGGAAAACCTCTATATTTTTAAATGAGAGTACTATACACCTACAATGTTTGGGGGGCAGAAAATTGCAGTTTATTAACTTAAGGAGTCAGTGAAATACATTATAGTGTGAAAAATATCAGAAATTTAGGGAGGGATTCTGGAAAAAGAATTATAGAAAGGGTGAGCCCCCAAATATGTTAATACAATCCACCTTACTCCTTAAACATATAGATGCAGGAGGGAGCTAAAGGAGGCCCAGCAAACAAAATGAAAGGGCGCATAGACCCTGGAAGCTGAAAGGACTAAGTGTAAGTTCAGTTATTGGCCAGTACAAGGGAGAAAGAAGTTGGAGGTGATTATAACCATGTTTACTTACTCTCAAAGATATATTTTATTTTTCATAGAGCAATTTTTTTTTATTGTTGTTCAAGTACAATTGTCTCCATTTTCACCCCACCACGCCACCCTGCCCCACCCATCCCTGCCTCCCACCCTCGAACCCACCCATTTTGACTTTGCCCATGTGGCCTTCAAACATGTTCTCTGATGCCCCGCCCTATTATCCCCTATCATCCCTCTATCCCATCCTGTCTGGTTACCGTCAGAATTTTTGTTATTTCAGTGTCTCTGGTTTTATTTTGCTTGCTTGTTTGTTTTGTTGATTAGGTTCCACCTGTAGGTGATCTCATACGGTATTTGTTTTTTACTGCCTGGCTTGTTTCACTGAGCATAATGCTCTCCAGTTCCATCCACACTATGGCAAAGCTAGGAGCTCTTTCTTCCTTTCTGCAGCAGAGTATTCCATTGTGTAAATGTACCAGTTTTTTGATCCACTCATGTGCTGATGGGCGTTTATGCTGTTTCCATTGTGAATTGTGCTGCTAGGAACATTGGGGTGCGTGGTTTCTTTTGAATTGGTGTTTCAGGATCTTTAGGGTATAGTCCCAGCAGTTGTATTGCCAGGTAAAAACGGAACTGCCTTTTGATGCAACAAAGTGATTCTCCACAGGAACAGAATAGATTCCAGAGTTTTGAAAACATATGCCTCATGAAATCTAGTATTCAATTAAAAAATCACTTGGTATGTAAAGAACAAAACTGAAATCCATATTTTAAACAGCAATCAACAGAAACCAATACATAGGCGAAGCAGACATTGCAATTAACAGCCAAGTATTCTAAAGTAGCTTTAATAAATGTATTCAAAGAATATATACTATAAAGGACACATGGACAAAAAACCAAGGGGAATGGTGGAAGAATGAGAGGGAGGTGAGTTTGGCTGGGGTGGGGGAAAATGCAGACAACTGTAATTGAACAACAATAAAATAATTTAAAAATTGAAAAAAAATAGTAGTTCCAAAACAGTAACTGGGAGGACCAAGCCTTCCCTTGTTAGGAGTCCAAAATTGGCCTAATGGGGATCCTCATCCCCCAAGTAATCTCTCCCAAATGAGGACATTGTACAAATAGGGCAGCAATTTAAGCAGTTAATGAGCCATGATGTAAAGATTTTTCATGCTGTATATACAATGCCTTCATTATGAAAAAGGTTTTTAATTTAACTATTTTGTAACTGAGAAATTAAAAATAAACTTCCCCCCAAAAAAGAATATATACACATAATGATTATATGGACCAAAAATGTCAGCAGAGAAGGAAGCATTACAGAATAACTTAAGGAAAATTCTGAGCTAAAATGTACAACTGAAATGAAATATTGTTTTTAGAATTGAAGAGCAGATTAGAGATGACAGAAAATCAAGTCAGTGAACTTTAAGAGAAGTCAGCAGAAATTGTATAATTTAAAGAAAATCTCTGCCCATCTCCTTAATAGTGAAAAGTAAAGAGATTTTCAGAATCTGCATGACTGTATTAATCTTGCAACTTATATGTCATTAAAATATTTTGAACTGAACAGAAACAAAAATAGAACACATGAACATTTGTGAAATGCAGCTAAAGTAGTACTTAGAATTTATACATTAAATGCTTTTGAGGGAAAATAAGTTCTTATTTCAATTAACTTAGCTTCTGGTTCAGATAGAATATAAATGCAAAACAATGTAGAAAGAAAACAATTATGATAAGAGCATAAATAAAAAAATAAAACAGAAACAGAATAGAGAATGTCAGTAAACCAAAGCTAGTTTTTTAAAAGATTAACAACATCGATAAACATCTAGGTTGATTGACCAAGAAAATCAGACGTGGAAAAGATACAGCTATAGGCCCTACAAGTATTAAAAGAAAATAACATCTGTCAAAACATAGTTGACATAAGTCTAGTTTTTTCCTGTTATATTTATTCTGTTTCACTAATCTGTCATGTGTATGCTTGTGCTAACCTTTCACTGTGTTGATGTGTCATGTAATTACATCTCCGGTTTCATTTCTGATGTTAGTAATTTATATCTTCTCTTTATCTTGGTTAGCATGTCTAGATTTTTATCTATTTTAATGGTATTTTTAAAGAATCAGGTTTTGCAAAACAACTAAAAACAAAACCTCGTTCTAAATAAGTCACTCAGAGAAAGACAAATAGCATACGATATCACTTAATATTAAAATCTAATGAACGAAATAAAATGATGAGCAAAATAAAAACAGAGGCATAGATACATGGAACAGACCGACAGCTGCCAGGAAGGAGGGAGGAGGGAGGAACTAGATGAAAAAATGTAAAGGATGAGTCTGCTTAAAGCCTCGTTGATTTTGTTTATCTTTTCAAAGAGCCAGCTCCTGGATTTATTGATCCTTTGAATTGTTCTTTTATAGTATGGAATTTCCTCAGAAAACTAAAAATGGAACTGCCTTTTGACCCAGCAATTCCACTGCTGAGAGTATACCTTAAGAATCCTGAAACACCAGTTCAAAAGAACCTATGTACCCCAATGTTCATAGCAGCAAAATTCACAACAGCCAAGTGTTGGAAGCAGCCTAAGTGCCCATCAGCGAATAAGCGGATCAAAAAACTATGGTACATTTACATAATGGAATATTACTCCACAGAAAGAAAGAAGGAGCTCCTACCCTTTGTGACAGGATGGATGGAACTGGAGAGCTTTATGCTAAGTGAAATAAGTCAGGTGGTGAAAGAAAACTACCATATGATCTCAGCTATAACTGGAACCTAATCAACAAAACAAAAAGCATGCAAAATACAACCAGAGACATTGAAATAAACAAACTGACAGTAACCGGAGGGGAGTGGGGAAGGGGACAAAGGGGAAGGGTCATCAAGGAACATGTATAAAGGACACATGGACAAAGCCAAAGTGGGGTGAGATCGAGGGTGGGAGGTGGGGGTACGTAGGACAGAGGGGAGAGGTGGGGGGAAAAGGGAGACAACTGTACTTGAACAACAATAAAAAATAAAGGAAAAATGTGAAGGATTATCCAAAGAACATATATGCATGACCCACAGACATGGACAACAGTGTGGTGGTGGCCAGAGGGAAGAGGGCTCAGGGGCCAGGTGGAGGTAGGCAAAGGAGGGGATATTCAGATATCTGTAATAGTGTCAACAATAAAAATAAAGTTAAAGAAAAGAAACCATAGTTTGGTTTCACTCATTTTTCTCTGTTTTCGGTTTCCAATTTCTTTTATTTCTGCTCTAATTTTTATATATTTTTCTTCTGTTTGCTAAACAACTCTTTTTAGTTGAAACTAGGATTTCAGATGTTTTTATTTTCCTATTATATTGAGAGAATGCTAGAAACTTCCACTGTAAGCATTGCTTTTGCTACACATCACTAATATTGATAAGTTTTATTTTCCTTGAGCTGAAAATATATTTGACTTTTTCTTCAGACTTCTTTGATGCATTTGTTTTTATAAAGGTGTCATTTTATCTTCAATTATTTGGAGACTTTCTAGCTATCTTTTATTTCTGATTTTTATATTAACTCCACTGTGCTCTGTGAAAATATTTTGTATAATTTCCATTTAAAGTTTAAGATGTACTTTATGGCTGTAGATATGTTTTATCTTGGAGAATATTCATTGCAAATTTGAAAATAATGTATATTCTGTTTTGATGAATTATTCTAAAAATGTAAAATAAGAGAGGTATCATACTTATATCTTAATATTTTGTGCCTTTCCATATATGGTACGGAATTAATAGAAGTTCTATCTCATACCATATATTTATTTACTGAACGTAACATTTATTGAGTGAACATTTGCAGTCAGTTACTCTGTTAGCCTCACGATTGTAGAGATAAGCAAACACAGTCCATCAAAATGCTTACAGTTTGTGAAGGAGCGAGTCACAGACATCCCAGTGCAGAGAAATAAGACGATGGCAAAGGTGAGCCTGGGCTGTGTTAACAGGATGTAAAATAGGCTTCACACACATGTAGGCTATGGAGTGAATTTTCCTGAAAATAGTTTTCTGCGATATCAAGGTTTAACCAAATGAAAGACTGTAAAGAATATTTCGGACAAGACAGCATATTCAAAGATACACTATTTTTTAAAACTATATGATTTATCTCCAAATTAAAGATAAATTATCATGGTAAGAAGAAGGTGTGAAAGTAGAGGGGAATGGGATTGAGAAATACAGATCAGCAGTTATAAAATAGTCGTGGGTATGTAACGTGTAGCATAGGAAATATAGTCAGTATATTGTAACGGTGCAGGTGGGTCCTGGAAATATCAGGGGGGCACTTGGTAAAGTATTTGATTGTCTAACTGCTATTCTGTACACCTGACAGTAATACAAAAATAATATTGAATGCAAGTGGTAATTGAAAATATAAAAAATTTAAACTGGAAAGGAAGAAGGAAAGCTGTCATTATTTACAGGTGACATGATGTTGTACATAGAAAATCCTAAAGAAAACTACTTCTGCACCAAGAAAACTACTTGAACCGATAAAGGAATTCAGTAAACTAGCAGGACACAATATTAATATTCAGCAATCTGTGACATTTTTATACAACAATAATGAACTATGAAAAAGAGAAAATAAGAAAACAATCTCATTTACAATTTCAACAACAACAGAAAAATAAGGTACCTAGGAATAAATTTAACACAGAGACAAAAGAGCTGCACTTTGAAAATTATAGGGCACTGAGGAAAGAAACTGAGGAAGATACAAATAAGCGGAAGCATATACCATGTTCGGGTATAGGAAAAATAGCACCATTAGAAATGTCCGCACTGCCTGAAGCTGTCTATAGATTCAATGCAACTCACAGAACTGGAACAAATACCAGTGGCATATCTCACAGAACTAGAACAAATATTCCAAAAATGTATACGGAACTACAAAATAACTTGAATAGCCACAGCAATATTAAGAAAGAACTAAGTTGGAGGTATCACACTACCTGATATCAAACTATACTATAAGGCCATAGTAATCAAAACAGCATGGTACTAGCATAAAAATAGACACATAGATCAATGGACCATAAGAGAGAGCTTAGATATAAACCCTCTCTTTATGGTCAATTAGTATTTGAGAAAAGGAGGCAAGAACATATAATGGGGTAAAAACAGTCTATTCAATAAATGACTGGGAAAATTGGACAGATACTTGCAAAAAAAAAAAAAGGAACTAAACCATCACCTTACACCATACACAAGATAAACTTTTGGGATGAGAACATAAAATACAATATACAATAATGTATTATAGAATTATACCCCTGAAACCTATATAACTTCATTAACTGCTGTTACCCCCCCCAATTCAATAAAAAAGAGTAAACTCAAAATGGATTAAAGACTTAAGAGTAAGTCCCCAAACCATAAAAATCCTAGTAGAAATAGGCAGTAAAATCTCACACATTTCTCGTAGTGATATTTTTTTCTAATATATCTCCTTGGGCAAGGGAAACAAAAAATAAAAAACAAATTTGAGAAATCAACCTAAAAAGCTTTTGCACAAAAAGGAAACCATCAACAAAATGAAAGGACAATCCACTGAATGGGAGAATATATTTGTCAGTACATCTGATAAGGGGTTAGTAAACCAAATTTATAAAGAACTTATTCAACTCAACACCAAAAAAAATCCAATTAAAAATGGGCAAAGGACTTTAAGAGACATTTCTCCACAGAGGACATGCAGATGGCCAATAGACATATGAAAAGATGCTCAGTGTCACTAATTGTCAGAGAAATGCAAATTAAAACCACAATGAAATGTCACCTCACATTTGTCAGAATGGCTATCACCAATAAATCAAAAAACAAGTGGTGAGGATGTGGAGAAAGGGGCACCTTCATGTACTGTTGGTGAAAATGCAGACTGGTGCAGCCACTGAAGAAAACGGTGTGGGGTTACTGCAAAAAATTAAAAATGGAACTGCCTTACGGCCCAGCGATTCCACTTCTGGGAATACATCCTAAGAGACCCAGAACACTAATTCAAGAGAATATACACACCCTATGTTCATTGCAGTTATTTACAATAACCAAGATTTGGAGGCAGCCCAAGTGTCCATCAGTAGGTGAGTGGATAACGAAGTTGTGATTCATTTACACAATGGAACACCACTGCCCATAAAAAAGGAGGAAATCTCACCTTTTGTGACAGCACAGATGGAACTGGAGAGTATTATGCTAACTGAAATAAGCCAGTAAAAAAAGAAACTTCCATATGATTTCACTTACACGTGGTATGTAATGAACAAAACTAACAACAAAATAGAAACAGATTCATAGAAACAGAGAATGGACTGACAGCTAGCAGAGGGGAGAGAGCTTGGGTGAAAAAAGTTGTGGGAATTACACAAAAAACCCCCAAACAAACAAAAAACAACCCCAAACCCCAATAGACAACAAACAGGAAAACAGACACAGAAAACAGTATTCTCATTGCCGGAGGGAAAGGAGGGCGGGGGTGGTAGAAGTGGATGAAGGTGAACAAATGGTGACGGAAGGAGACGACTTTGGTGGGGAGCCCATGATGCGATACACAGATCATGTGCTCCAGGGCTGTCTGTATTTGAAACCAGTATGGCTTTATTACCAATGTCGGCCTCATAAATTCAATAGAAGACTGAAAAACAGAAAAACAAGTCAAGTGGAAACTCTCACGTCCTGAGTATGTGCACATTAGGAGAGACAGGGATTTAGATGAGAAGCAGATCCCATAAAATGCCTCTACACGCTGAGACACTTGACCTCTGCCCTCTGAACTGTTCTTCAAGAGCTCTTTGGTCAGATCTTCCAACTCGAAGGGCACTGCTCTGAGAAAGACAGCTACAGAAACTACCAGAGGGAATTCTTTGGGTTGAAGGATAGACAAGCAGAATCAAATCACACTGGGGCTGCGTAAAGGCAAACCTGTGTCCAGGGAGCCTGACCCAGCGGTAGTGCTTCCACATGGTCCATGGGACGAGCCCCCCACATTCGCCAACTCAGCTCCTGTGCAGGGACAGGAAATTTCTAAGCTCATCTCCCTCCAGCAGGATTGGGTAAAGCGTGTGTTTAATAGCTGAGAGGAGTCCAGCTTCCTGCATGCAGGTTCAGGAAAGTAAACAAGGGCCCCATTGTGTGGGAGCAACAAGCATTCCTCCCACCAAATACGGCTCAACACTGCTGCCTACCGTGACATTTCCTGATGAATAGTCAAAAGGTCAGACCCCAGCGTCTGTTGTTGTCACAGCAGAGCAGTAAGCGCAGCTCTGGGGATAGATGCTTGGGCAACACGACAGAGCCAGGGTCCCTCTTTTTGCGCAGCTAATCTGGAAAGATGACCAGCCCTCCTGTCTCTCACTCTTGGCCTAATAAACACCCCCTTCTCAACCTCAGCCGAAAACACAAACATGTCTCCTTAAGGGTGATGATCTCAGAGGTGCCAAAGCCATTTGTTGGTGGAACAGGGTGGGGACTGCCAAGCTCACAGTGTGTCTCTGAAACTGGAGAGATCTGAGCTAAAATGAAAACTGGGGAGCTGGGTGCTCAGGCCTTGCTTCCCTTTTGGTTTCCTCTGTTGGCACCTGCCCTGTCTCTCCCTGAAGGCCTTAAAAGTTAAGGCCTTTCTGTCTCCACGTTTTCATATGCCTGTCAAGTAACAACAACAACAAAAAGATAAAATATTTGTCAGCTCTCAGACGCTATGAGCAACTGAAAAAGAGGTGGTATAATTTCTATGCTTGGGAAACACAAATGAAACACAACCAATAATTTGAATATATACAAAAATAAGTATAATAGAAAAATAAATAGAAACATCACTGTGAGTGGGTGTGGGCAGCGTGCATTGCTTGTCACACCCATAGGTGTGCAGCAAACACCAGCACTGCCAGTGCTGTGGTGGACTCTGTGGCTTTCAGGGGATGTGCTTCTCAGCCTATGATGTCAACATGGTCACAGGTGCTGTTTACTGGTTGGCTGAAATGATGGCCTTAACCATGTGTGAATTGCTTAAAGGAAAGTTTTGCAATCCAGTTATTTCAGAAAACATATTTCTTGACAACAGAAATACTAAAAAGTGGACAACATAGAGAACTTTTTAGAGCAACAAAGTGAATAAGACATGAGCAGAGAAAATGAGATTGGTTTAAAGATATTCACAAAAATTTCAGAAGGGACGAAGAAAGAAGACTAAGCTTTCCTACTTACCAGTATACAAAATGTGCCCATGCATAGTAAGTGGAGGGGATCTGAAAGATTAGGGATTATGTAGATATGGATTATATCAAGGTGTAATTATCTCTTTCATTAGAAATTATATTAATATCCATGGAGTAACAGATTGGATTACTGAATTTTCCATAGCAGGACACCATAGGGAGTGTACAACCAAGTCTCTCAGAGGCTAAACTTTCATGTTGTGAATTTCAACTACCCATAACATTAGAACAAGATATTATTAGCTCTGTGGGCTGACATTTAAGGTTAGCACAACAGCATACTGTCACATTTTCATTCTGAAAAACATCCTATGTATCAGTGAAACTTTTCTCCTAATGTCAGAATATCTTCTTGAACTTTGGCTTTGGTTTTAGAAAAGATATACAGGCCTTTGGCTCAGAAATGCCTTGGAACCTCACACTGTTCAGAGGGGGCTAAATAGTGCTCATCTCTTCAGTTAGAGCATTTTTTCCTCCGTCCTTAGAACCTACAGCAATACAATGGCCTCAGATTGACGCCTCAGCCCTGGGCTCCTCCCTGCTCAGTCCCTGCAGAGCAGATGAAGAGGAGTCAAAGAGGTTGGGCAGGTGCGTCAGAGTTTCCAGGCTCCCAATTCAAGGCCCCAGCCAGCAGGGCTCTCTTCTCTGGCAACCAACCCCCGCCCCATCCCCTTTTTTCTTTCTCCCTTACCCATTACCTCTTTTGGGATGGCTACTTCCCATTTTTTCAGAGCAATATTTTATATCTTTTCAGCTCCATTTCTGAGGCAATTGGAAATAAATAAGAGCAAATACATTGTTATAAATCGGGGGGGATGACTATTAATTAATTCTAGGAAGAAATTTATTTTATTACTATCAGACTTCACTGTATGTTTTATATATGTACATATATCATATATATGGTATTTAATATATAACACATACAATATATATGTACTAACATACATTATATAAGTTACATTTTTCAAATTTTAATAAATGCAGGGTATTTTCCCCATAATTATGTGATTCTCATGATCACAGAATGAGTTACTAAATGGTTGTTTCTTAAAAATATATAATTAGAATGGCTTCAATGCCATTGCATACACATTATTTCTTATTGTTTTTAATGACTATTACACTCTGGTATGGAATGCATTTTTAAACATTTCACTTTTGAAAATCATCAGTCATTGATATCTAAAAATCTTATCATGTGCTTTTTTTTGACTCACCAGAGCCATTACTTCATTATTTAGTATAAGAAATTTATATAAAGAGCAAATTTGCACATTTTTATACTCAAACCTTTCTACATAATCCTGAAAAACACATTTGCCCATCCTAACGTCTCTTTTCTGATATAGTAGCTCATTAATTTTGCCAATATGATGACCTAAATTAATGATCTTAAATGTATTTAAATTGCATTTTACTTGTTAGCAGTGAGAACTTAGTTCTCATTTTTGCATTTTAACCAATTTTGGGTTTTTTGTGTGTGGTTGTTAAATGTCTATTCATACTTTTTGCCCATTTGCCAAATTGCCTGTCTTTGGTTGTTCATCTACATGTGCTCTTAATATATGCGAATGTATATCACCTGTTGTATAAACTCTAAATATCTTATTTTTGTTTTGTATGGTCAAATGTGTTATTTTTAAAGTTTGTCTTTATTTTGTGTTTGTCTTGGCCTTTCTCAAACAAAGATTACAAATAAATTTTCTGTTTTCTTTCCATATATATATATAAAACTTAAGTTTAGTATTTCATTCACTTATAAATTCTTAGGCATAGAGAGATAAATTTGTTTTTTTCCCCTAAAAGTATCTCACGTTGTTCAAACTCAGGTTTTGAGCATTTTATAATAAATTGTCTGCTAACACTTTTAAGGAGTGTTTTTGTTGTCTACAGCATGTCAAGTCATAGAACGATAAGCAATAATGAACATAGAATTTATCCAGATGGAACTTAGAGCTTCTGGGAAAAAAACATCTGCCAAAAAACCACAGAAATTATTTTAAATTTACAGTTTTGGTTATTCTGCAAATGGAAAGGTAAATTACAAATATGTGCAATTAAAAATATAATAAGGAAAATTGACCTTGTTTCGCAGTTCCCTAAAGGTTATCTAAGGGAGTGAAAGTTAATGTAGGTATTAAAATTTGAACTCCTACTGTAACTTAGGTAAAGAAAAGAGAGAGAAATGTAAAAACCCAGTGATCTTAGCAGAAATGGACCCTTCAACGAAGGAAGAACGGAGTGGCAGGAGCTAAGACGATGGGAGCCAGTGTGCTACCAGGTGGAGCTGCAAAGGCAGGGCCAGAGCAAAGGCAGACAAGAGAGTCTGCGACTCCTTCACTATTTCACATTAGACAGGCCTTGTGATTGACATCGATGTGCAGAGCATGAGATAAGTAGGAGAACTCAGGTTTCGTTCTCTTTTCAGAAGATGAAAAATAGTGACTTTTACTATTATAAGAACGTGTTTAGGGAAGATGATATGGTGTACTTTGTTTTTATTTTGGAGGTGTTGAGTTTTAGTTGTTAATATTTGAAACAGTGAGAGCTGTTAATTGACAAGAAAATAAATGAGCCAAAACTTGAAGGGAAAACATTTTCAGTACATAGGCAGGTACCAAACAGTGAATGTGAAGACATCAAGGAAATACAGAATAAGGAAAGAAGTGCTTAAGAAGAAGGGATGGAGCAGTGCATGGTGTTGAATGCTATTAAAAGCTCAATTAAAAGTGAAATAAAAGTAATTTTGGGTGGGGAGAGGGACAATGGGGTAAACAGGGGAAGATCCATGAAGGGACATGTGTAAAGGACATGTGGACAAAGCCAAAAGGGGTAGGTTTGTGGGTGGGAGGTGGGGATGGGTGAGGTGGGGGGGCATGGTTGGGTGACAATGGAGACAACTGTACTCAAACAACTTCATTGTAAATGTAAAATAAATGTAAATGTAAAGGTAAAAAAATGAAGATAAAGTCTAAGACACAAGTTACACAAATGATATAAAACAAATTGAATGCTATACCTGCACCCTTTCGCAAAAATTCAATAGTTCAATCTTTCAGTTTTATGCCAGGTCTTTTCTAGAAATCAATAGGTAAAATAAACCTGTTAGCAAGGGGAAAAAAACAGGAAGTGAAAGGATCCGTTTAGTAAAGAGAGATGACTTAGGACCAAACGAGCACTGATGCCACAGAGTCACCAGGGCAGGAAGCTGCTTGTAATGGCTTGAACAGTGAGAATAAATGTAGGAAATGGAGACGAAATGCAGACAGCATTTTGAGAACTATTCGTTTTCTAAGAATGAAAGAAAGTGTAGATAGTAGGTAAGCTGCTGGGCAGGATACTACTAAGAAAACATTGACTATGCAAAAGGAAAGAGGAATGATGAATAGCATGCGAATCTTGGGTAGCAGGAGTGGATGGATCCAAATACAGATGACATTGACCTTGTGGAAGAGGAAGAAGAGCACTATCCTTCTAATAGAGGAGAAGACACATGCATAATAGGAGAAAGCAGAGAGATTCTCAGTCTGATAATCTGATGGTTTGTTTCTATTTATCTGCTAAGTAGGTCATCTTCTGAGAATAAGAGAGGATGTGGAAGAGTCAGAGATTTGTTATGAATGGGGAATGTGTGATAAACTTAATTTCAGAGAATGTGAAAGAGTGATGACCTGAAAAATGTAACAGAGCTCCTATCAGCATTAAAGTAATTACTTTTTTCTTCTTTTTATTTTTTCATTATTTTTTAATTTTTCAATTACACTTGACATACTGTATGTTTCAGTTCTACACACTGAAACATTACATAACCTTCTAAGTGATCACCCTGGTAAATTTCTTACCCATCTGACACCATACATAGTTAATAGAATATTATTGACTACCTTCCTTACGCTGTACTTTACATCCTTGTAACAACAAATTTTTACTTCTTAATCTCTTTACCTTTTCATCCATCCACCAAATCACCCTTCCATCTGGCAACCATCAAACTGTACTTTGCTATCTGTGATTCTATTTCTTTTCTGCTTATTCATTTATACTGTTTTTTTAATTCAACTGTTGATAAACATGTATGTATTGACATTTTGTTGTTTATACTTTTTATCTTTTCTTCTTTTTTTTAAAGAAGACCCTTTAATATTTCATACAATATTAGTGTAGTGATGATAAACTCCTTGAGTTTTTCCTTGTCTGGGAAAATCTTTGTGTCTTTTGATTCTGAATAGCAGCTTTGCTGTTTATAGTAATCTTGGTTGTAGGTTCTTGCTTTTCATCTCTTTGAATATTTCTTGCTGATCCTTTCTGGCCTGCAAAGTTTCTGTAGATAAATCAGCTGACAGTCTTATGGGAACTCCCTGGTAGGTAATTAACTGCTTTTCTCTTGCTGCTGTTAAGATTCTCTCTTAAGTGTCTTTAAGTGTTTGCATTTTAATAGTGATGTGTCTTGGTGTGGGCCTTTTGGGTTCATCTTGTTCTGGGCTCTCTGAGCTTCCTGGTCTTATATATCTATTTCATTCACCAGGTTAGGAAAGTGTCATTATCTTTTCAATTTCTTGCTCTCTCTCTTCTTCTTTGGGCACCCCCATGATACAAATGTTAGTACATTTGAAGTTGTCCCAGAAGCTTTCTACACTATCTTTTTTCAGATTCTTTTATCTTTTTGCTCTTTTGATTGTTTTTTGCTTTGTTGTATTCCAAATCACTTATTTGATTTTCAAGCTTCATTTATGCTTGTATTGATTCCCTGTAAATTATTCTCCATTTCAGTTAGTGTATCCTTCATTTCTGACTGCTTGTTTCCTACAGTTGCTGTTGAAGTTCTCAGTTCCTTGAAGTTCTCACTGAGTTCCTTGAGTATCCTTATAACCGTTGTTTTGAACTCTGTATCTGACAGTTTGCTTGCCTCCATTTCATTTAGCTATTTTTTTTTCTGTAGATTTCTCCTGTTCTTTCATTTGGGATGTTTCTTTGTCTCTGCTTCCCTGTATTTATTTCTATGTAATAGGTAGAGCTGCTACATCTCCCAGACTTGGTAATTGTTTTGTGTACTCTGTGTCCTGAAGGACCCAGTGGTGAAACCTCCTTAGTCACCTGGCCTGGGTGCTGCAGGTGCACCCCTGTGTCCTGTTATAGTTGAGTCTTGATTGCTTTGACATTACTGGGGAGGATTGACCCCCAGGCCAATTGGCTGTGAGAACCAGCTACAATTACAGCGAAGGAGCTGCTGTACAGGAGCCAGTCCTACAGAGCAGGACTTGCTTCTGTGGGACTTGGGTGCTCACCCAGTCTTCCCCTTAAGTGTGTGGCTCATGGTGGTGGTAAGGTTGTTATCCCATGAGGTCTGAAGCTGTCCACCGGGTACACTGGTTCTGGGGCATCCCAGAAGCTACAAGGTCAGCCACCTCTTGAGCCCTACCTTGGACCACCAGGCATGAGCTACAGAGTGATCTGAAGATGGCTGTTACTTGTGTTGGGCTTGGAGGTGCCCAGCAGAAGCCAAGATGCAAACCAAGGCTGATTGTTGCTAGCGTTGGGCCTGTGGCCACTTAGGAAGAGGTACAGGGTACATAGAAGCCAGATGCTGCTAGTCTGAGAGATTTTTGGGGAGTCGAAAGCATGAGGTAAGAGAGGTCATTTGCATGATAAAGCCACTGGAAATGGCTTGGGTGGGTCCACATGTTGGTTGGGGTGGAGTATCTGGGAATCTCCAGGGCTGGGAGAACAGTGTGAGCCAGGTTGCTGGAGACTCAGCTATGGCTCCTGCCTCCCAGTCCTGTGAGGGAGGTCTCAGAATAAAAACCATGGCTTCTGCTAGCACTTTGTCTGGCAGAAGGCTGCTTCCCCACCTCTCATCCAGATGCCATACAGTTCAGTTCCTCCCTGTATGTCTCTGGTGTTTTTCAAGTTCCTGCTCCAGTGCTGGAGCTCAGAGGGAGTGAGTCCAAGCAAGTTCGAGCATGGACTCCTTAAGAAGGACTGCCTGGAACTCCAGGAGTCCTTCATCTCTCTTGACCACAATCCCCACTGGATTGCTGGTTTTTACAGCCACAAGTTATGGGGACTTCTTCTCTGGCATTAGAACCCTGGGCTAAGAGGCCTGGTGTGGAGATACAACCCTTTGTTCCTCAATGGGGACTTCCACACCCAAGATCCCTCCCAATTTTTATCTGACATATGTGGGTATAGGACTAGTCTGTTCTGTATCTCCTGCCTCCTGCTAGTCTTGATGTGGCTTCTTCTTTAAATATCTTGTTGTAGGACTTCCATTAAGCTAGATTTTAGGTGGGGCTGAATGATGACTGTTATGTAGTTTAGCTGTAATTTTGATGTGGCTGTGGAAGGGTTTGTGTACCAAATTTATTTATGCCGCCATCTTGACCAGACACCTAAACCAATTTCATGTTAGTGTCAGTGAATTTATATTGTAATAAATCTGACCTGTTTAACAGCACTTGGCTTCTCAGACACCCAAAGAGAGAAAGAGATAATTAATTTCATTATAAGATAATTATTGTGTTGAACACTGGGACCAAAAGAAGTTCAAGGGAGTTTGTATATTGGCAGAAGTGAAAACTATTATGGAATCAAGCCAGATATGGAGAAAGGATAAGGAAGAAGCAAATGGACACATTAGAGCCAAATGGAGTTGGAGACAAGGCTAGAGAGGCTAATGCCAACAAAGAGAGGCTAATCCTATTTTCATGTCTGAAAGAGATGAACAAGTAACCTATGCAGATAAGGGTATTTGTGGGTGGTGGGAGTCCTTAGTAATACAGATTTGAGTGGAATCATATGTGGGATATAAAAATGAAACTCATAAACACAGACAACAGTATGGTGGTTACCAGAGGGAAGGGTGGTAGAGGGGAGTAAAGTGGGGCAAATGTATGGTGACAGAAGATGATTTCAGTTTAGGTGATGGGCAACAATGCAATATACAGATGAAGTATCAGAGAAATCTACCCTTGAAACCTATACAGTCTTTTTCTTAAATAGTTTATTCATTTTTAGAGAGAGGGGGAGGGAGGGAGAAAGAGAGGGAGAGAAACATCAATGTGTGGTTGCCTCTCACATGCCCCCTATTGGGGACCTGGCCCGCAACCCAGACATGTGCCCTGACTGGAAATTGAACTGGTGACCCTTTGGTTCACAGGCCAGCACTCAATCCACTGAGCCACACCAGCCAGGGCTACCCTTGAAACCTATATAGTCTTATTAACCAATGTCACCCCAATAAATAAAGTAAAGGACACCACTGAGATGAAACATTTAAACATATGACAAAGACCAAAGGGTTCCCATGGGGGTGGTTGGCTGAGGCACAGTGCAGAAGTCACTTGGAGATGAGGAGGCAAAAGGACTGAGTGGGCAGGATGTAGGAGGTTCATGATCACCGACATTGATGAATCTGAAGTCTGATTCATCATCACTGGTGAACAAAGAGGATGTCTGGGAGAACATAGGCAACACTGAGTGAAGGATGTCCCCCGTATGTTACAATATGAAAACAATTTCCCAGAGGCATTTGTAAATGGACAATCTAAATGACACACTTAGAGGTGTTTTGTCCTTTCAGCTGGAGCCCGAAGTCTCCTGTATTCTGGAGGTGTGTGATGAGATAAACTGACTCAGTTTAGTGTGACAATTTCCTGTTCAAACCTGCAGTGACACTTTGATGAGATACTTTTTTTCCACTATTGTTTCACTCTGAGCCTTCGCAGGGCAGTCTGTGAAGGTAACAGATATTGTTTGTTTTGGTCCTGAATTTATGATTTTAAATTTCTCTTTTTGTTACCCATCTATAGCAGGCCTCTTTGTTGAGAGCCACCTGGCTTCCGCACTAGAGGATGCACGACTTTCTGGCTCACAGAAGGTATGTGTCACTACTCTCCTGTCTCTCTAACAGCCTGTCTCACACAGGGGGGCAAATAAATGCCCAGATGGATGCACCGAAGGTCAATTAACATACAAAAAAACCACGTGGAAAATTAGTGCTTCTTTATGAGTAATATTTCCATGTGAGAGAGAAAATTAGTCCTTTTATTTGAATAATTCATGCTAAAAGACAATCATAAAATATGAAATATGTGGAAGGATTTCTTAGAGTATTCAAATTATTGCCTGTAGGAAATTAATCAAATGCATATACACACATGCCCAGCTGGGTTTGTAAATCAAAATAATTTAATGTTGAACCCACAAACATCATGAAAAGGAATAATTCATTTTAGGTTTTTATAATCAGCACAAGGTGTGGTTTTTTTGTGTAGTAATATGTTAATTTATATTTTGCCCAATCTTTATAAATAGATGTTTAAAAAGTAATTCATTGCATGATAAAGGCCAAACACAATTCCTTACACACTTATTTAGATTGAATAAAAGCAGCCCGATTTTTACTAAATGTCAGGATGAGGTAGTTTCTGTAAAATGTTAAAGAAAACTTAATTATAAACAATCAAAGCACTTTTAAAAATTTGAACAAGCTTGGCAAAAAGATCTACCATACGGACTAAAGAGACTTCTGCTTATTCTATTATTTTACAGGCTATAACTGAATCAGAAATAATCACACAGAAATTGTGATGAAATGATAATTGAGATAACTAACATTGCTGAGCGTTTCTGTGTCAGGTGCGGTGCTAAATACCCCATGCACAATGTCCCAGATATTGCTTTTCCTTTAGATTAGTAAAGTAGGTTACTTGACACTAACTAACTTTTCAAAAGTCACATGTCCTAAGTTTCAAAGCCAGAATTGAATGCTGTTTCTCTGACTGCAGAGTCCATTTCCTGAAACATCAAATGATATCACTTAGTTTATTGTAGTTGCTTAGACGAATAAAGTAATTTTCACGTACTGTGACACCCAAAGGACCTTTCTAAAAGTTTAAACCAACATTATTCCTCCATAAATGACCTCTACTTCATTATCTTATGGACTCAAACATACCCATTAAATCAGTTATCAATTAGTTTTGTAAAATAATTATTTTAAATCTTTTCTATTGTTTTATTTTCATGATTTTTTAAGGTTACAGATAAGTTTATTGTATCATGTAACATTTTCCAACATATAAAATATTTCTTTAAATTTTTACTTAATTCTCAGAACTCATCCACCATTCAAAATAAAGAAACTTTTGGTAACTACTTTAATAAATAAATATAAGTCATTAAATAAATATAATTTGGTACAGGAAATTAATGCCAAAACTACTATTTTTCATCATTAAAGCACTTAGTCTTCACTATTGGATTTCAAAATTTTCAAAAACATCTTTTCTTCTTTCTAATAAAACATGTAATTTCTAAGAGATATTCTAATATTGTCAAAATATTTCTGTGGAATCAAACTTTAAATTAATGAGGATTTTATTATCCATGTACATCTGTATTCCTCACTAATTATGTCTTTTTATTGCTGCAACAAATAATATATAAACAAATGTAGAGTATATTTAAAAATGTATTTTACCATAAGATACTTGTTCAAACCTGTAAGGAATTTAGAACAAGACTTCAATTCTTCAACTGGGAAATGAGCCCGAGACTCCCCCTCTACCCCGCCCAGTGTCACTGTGAGGGATGTCTTCAGGGCATGTGACATTTATTCGTAAGCACACATATTGCAGAGCACAGTCTGGGCCACCGCTCAGCTGCAGAGATGAGTGACCAAAGAGTAACCTATGCAGAACTGAATCTGGTTAAGGACGCAAAGAGACAGCACACGAAACCTAAGGGCACTAAAGGCTCCATTCCAGGAACTGAGCAGGGACTCACCTATGCAGAATTGAATCTTCAAACTGCTTCTCAGGATCTTCGAGGGAGTGACGAGAATGACCATTGCAGAGGTACCACATTCAACAGACACAGCATAACTGTTCTAGGATGTGCGGCTGGGAGCAGACGTGTGGGAAAGAGAAGGGGATAAGCTCACATAGTTTTCATCTTAAAGATCAGGACTTGATATTGGAATATGGTCTGTTAATATGGAAGCTGAGGACTAATTTTATCAGATATTGTTGTAAGTTGTAGTCTTTGACCAGTAACTTGTACAGCATTATATTTATTGAAAATGTAATGACATATTCTGAGAGGAAGATTACAGGGGTAGATAACAGTTTTGGGGTACAAGTTTATTTATATGATTACCTGTGCTTGGGGGTTTTCTGTTTATAAACTATCTAAACAATTGTCTCCATCTCCCCTTTCTCAGTGTTTCCATTTCCCTCCCTGCAGCATCCCTGCCACCTCCAGAGAAGCTCATTGCTGGGATCCTAGGGGTCATCTGCCTTGTCCTGACCTGCGCTGTGATACCAGTAGCTGTTAATCAACGTAAGTAAGTTTTTGTAATATATGACCTTTTCACTTCAGTATTCATCAATACCTCTAAACACTTCAAAATATTATAGGACTCTCACTTAAAGATATGCATTTGGACTAAATGTAGAATGGTTATTTTAAATTTGTTAAATACGTGACTAATAAGGATTATAGAAAGTATTTTGTATACATTCATATATTCTGATTTCATAACTCAAACATGTGTGTTTGAAGGCTGGAAGACCTTAGAAATATAAATTCATTTTGAGATTGGTTAAATGAAATAATGTAAAGAGATAGTGAATTTTTGTTCTGTAGAATTTTATTATATTTTCCCCTGAATGGTATTACTTTATTAACTTTTTCTGACAAAATAAATTTTATTGCAGATTATTCTAAACAAATCATAATATTTCAAAGTGTTATGAATTGTTTAGATTATTTTTTAAGAATTTTAAAGATTTTCTTTAATTTTTGTAGCTCGTGCAACACTAAAGAAGAACTATTCCTCCCCAATAACGAAGATCCAGAAAGGTACATAATTTTCAACATTCTCGTATTTGCACAGTTTATATTTTTGTCTCTATCTTAGGTAAGATAAAAATGGTAACAAATATTTTGGGGGGAACATGAATTATAGAATGGGCTACAATTGTTTATAATAATATTTGTGGAAGAGTTTTTTTTCTTATGCAACTATATAAAGAAATACTCATTTAAAATCTCCAAACCCACTGTTGCCTATTGGCTCAAACTTCCCACTGTTACAATATGACAAAATAAGTAATTTTACTCTTCTTAACAAGTGCTTTCATTCATTGACTCTTGGATATGTGTAGAGTGGATATTTGTGTGTGTGTGTTTGCTTTATATGGGCACGTGAATTAGGGGGTGAGGGGCTGACTCTTCTGTGTGTTTTTGTGAGTGTGTTTTGCATTATATGTACCAGCCTGTGAGGATGCTTAGAAATATTATGTACATATATGTTTATACTTGTGCAATTATGTAAGTTAAGTTTCATTTTTAAACATCAAGTTGTCATTGCCTAATAATTCATCATCGTTCCTCAGCACATTCTTGTGGTCATTGTCCACCAGACTGGTTTACATATTCCAACAACTGCTATTACATCAGCACTGAAGAGAAAACATGGACTGAGAGTTCGATGGCCTGTGCCTCTAAGAGCTCTAGCCTGGTCTGTATAGATGATGAAGAAGAAAAGGTGAGATATCAAACATTTCATACACTTCATTAATGGCTTGTTTCAGTCAATATTGTATTTGTAGCATTCATCCATATTTTTGTATGTATTTGTAGCTATTTAAAGTCTGTGTAATATTCCATTGTTTGACTTTATAATATTTTGTTATATTGTATACCAGTAATGTACATTTGCTTTTCATAGAAAACTGTGCTATATGTGTTTGGTTTCTAAATTCAACTTTGCCATTTAACTTCACCTTATGTGAAGGACACTAACCACATCACAGCTGAGCAGATTGGTTACACAGGGGGGAGAACCAGGTGATTACAAATCAGATCACGAAATGCAGCTGGCAGTCCTCCACAGCCCTGCCCCTGAGCATTCGTTCTCTCAGCCCTTCTCCTCGCTCACCGCTTACCCACCGGGCTGACTTTGAGTATTGTAGAGTCTCTTTGCTTGTTTTTGAACCTCATATAAAGGAAATCATACAGTAGACATTTTTCTTCCTGCCTTTTTTCACTCCCATATGCTATTGTTGCCTTTTATCTGTATTGCATTTATCTGCTGTTAGGTAATTTTCACTGCTGACTTACGTGAATGTAACATTTGAAAATCCACCTATGTGATGTCTTTCATTGGGGATGTGAGTCTCATGCCCTCAGGGATGAAGAACCTTTCTAAGTCCGTTTCTTTTAGTCATAAAATCCTGTTTGCTTGTTCCACCTCCAACCCACCTACCCTGGTTTCTCTCAGGGAAAGGAGAGACACTTGCTCTGCTTGCTTTTGTGAGCAGGTGTCCTGATGGATCACCCTCTAGGCCTGCCTGGATTTGCTGGGCAGGCTTCCCTCTGCAGGGCGGAGGAGGAATGGTTTCCTTCAGCCACCTCCTTTTGCTGGGTGGGGTGTGGGAAGCACCAAGCCTCACTTTCATTTGGGTGGGAGTATAAGATACCCTCTCCCAGTGTTTTTCCCTAATCCTGGTGTACCAAATTATTTTCCTTCTTTCCACCTTTCAGGATTCTCTTTGAGTTGTGTTTTTTATTAGTTACAGAATTTATAACTGTAGTCTTCAGAAAAATCAGTCTCTGACACCTGGACCTTGAGATTCGACAAACACAAAAAAGATCCCTTCAGGGCTTATCTGCTTAGAGAATGGTGCAGGGCCCCCCAAAACAAGCTTTACATTTAGTTTCCTTTATTTGTTTAATTGTATTTTATTGATTATGCTATTACAGTTGTTCCAATATTCTCCCCTTTGCCTCCCCCCCAGCCCCCCCAGGCCATCCCCCCACCATTGTTCATATCGATGGGTTATACCTATAAATTCTTTGGCTACTCCATTTCCTATACTGTACTTTACACCCCCATGTCTATTCTGTAACTGCCTATTTGTAGTTCTTAATTCCCTCACTTCTACCATTCCCTTACACCACCTTCCGATCTAGCAACCATCAAAATGTTCTCTGTAACCAGAACTCTCTCTCTGCTCTTCTTGGTTCTTTTGTTTGCTTAGTTTGATTTTCAGATTCGATTGTTGGTAGAGGTATATTTATTGCCATTTTATTGTTCACAGTTTTGATCTTCTACTTTTTTTAATCTTCTTCTTAAATAAGTCCCTTTAACACGACAGATAATAAGAGTTTGTGATGATGAACACCACTATTTTTTTTCTTATCTGGGAAGTGTTTTATCTGCCCTTCAATTCTAAATGATAGCTTTCCTGGGTAAAGCAATCTTGGATGTAGGTCCCTGAGTTTCATGACTTTGAATATTTCTTGCCAATCCCTTCTTGCCTGCAAAATTTCTTTGAGGAATAAGCTGACAGTTTTATGGAAACTCCCCTGAAGGTAAATAACCGCTTTTCTCTTGCTGCTTTTGAGATTCTGTCTTTATCTTTAACCTTTGATATTGTAATTATGATACGTCTTAGAGTGGATCTCTTTGTATCTTTCTTGTTTGCAACTCTCTGTACTTTCTGGACCTGCATGTGTATTTTCTTCACCAAATTAGGGAAGTTTTCTTTCACTATTTTTTTCAAATAGATCTGCCATTTCTTGCTTTTTCTCTTCTCTTTCTGGCACCCCATGATGTGAATGTTGGATCGCTTGATGTTGTCCCAGAGGCAGCTTATACTAGCCTCATTTTTTTGGATTCTTTTTTCTTTTGGGGGCTCTTTTTTGGATTTTTTTGGATTCGTTGTTCTGTGTGGTTGTTTTTTGCTTCCTTATGTTGCAAATCATTGATTTGATTATTGACTTCATCCACTCTATTGTTGTTTCCCAGGAAGTTGTTCTTTATTTCAATTATGTATACTTCATTTCTGATTGGATCTTTTTATGCTGTTGAGGTCCTCACTGAGTTTCTTGAGCATCCTTATAACCTGTGTTTTGAACTCTGCATCTGATAAATTGCTTATTTCTATTTTGTTTAGCTATTTTTCTGCAGTTTTTATCTTTTCTTTCATTTAGGCAGGTTTTTTTTTTGTTTGTTTCTTCATTTTGGCAGCCTCCTTGTGTTTGTTTCTATGTATTTGGTACAGCTGCTTTGACTCTTGAGTCTTGGTAGTGTGGCCTAATGTAGTAGGTGTCCTGTAGTGTCCAGTAGCACAACCTCCCCTATTAACCAGACTAGGTACTCAAAGTGTGCCCTTCATGTGGATTGAGTGCCCCCTCCTCTTGCAGTTGAGTCTTGGTTGCTTTTGGCAAGTCAATGGTGGGATTTACCCAGGCCAATGAGCTGGAAGGACTGGCTGCTACCACTGACCACCAACCTCTGCCCTCTGTGGAGGATCAGCTGTGCAGAGGCAGGGTGGTGATGCTCCAACATGGTCTGTAGCTGTCCACTGGGTGCACAAGTCCTGGGGTTTCCTGGGTGGTAAAGGCCAAGGTCAGGCCCCACCTCTGCTTGGCCCGGGGCCACCCTGCCTGTGCTACTGAGCAATCTAAGATGGTTACTACCTCTGCTGGGATTGGAGATTCCCAGGTGAAGCCAAGCTGTGAATTTAGGCTGGCTGGTGCTAGTGTAATGCCTGGGACCACTTGGCAAGGGATGTGGAATGGGGAAGAAAAGGAGGTGGCTGGGGGTTCACGGAGGCCTGCTGTTGCTTGTTTGGAAGGATTTAGGAAGTTCTGAAGCATGAGCCAATACCAGCCATTCATATGGAAAAGCCACTGTTAATAGCTGTAAGTTGGGTGGCATGGAGGCTCAGGTGATCCCTAGGGCTGGGAAATCATTATGAGCTAGATCAATTGAGTCTCAGATATGACACCCACCTTCTGGCTCTCTGGCTCTGCCCACCTTTTTGTCTGGGAGAAAGCTGTCCGTCAGCTCTCACCTTGATGCCAGACATTCCAGTCCCTCCCTGTATACCACTGGTGCCTTTCAAGCTGCTACTACAGTGCTGGAACTCAGAGGTAGGGAGTCTGTGTAAGTCCATGTGTGGGTTCTTTAAGAGGAACTGCTTGAGACCCCAGAAGTTCCTCCACTGACTCAATTCCTGCTGGTTTTTGCAGTCGGAAATTATGGGGATTTATCTTCCCGCCACTGGAACTCTGGAGGCTGGAGGGGGCCTGGTGTGTGTCTGGGACTCCTCGCCCCTGAGATATCCCTCATGAACTTTTATCCACAACACGTGGATGTAGCAACAGTCCATTCAGCATCTCCACCTCTCCTCCAGTCTGATGGATGTGGTTTCTTTAATTCCATAGTTGTCAGAATTCCATTCAAGTGTATTTCTGATAGTTCTGAGTGATGGGTTTTCTGTAATTTAGTTGTAATTTTTATGTGATTGTGTGAAAAGGCAAGCCATATTTACCTATGCCAACATCTTCCCCTTTATTTTCTCAATTACAGTCCCTTAATTTTTTAAAAACCGAATCTCTGAAAAACAATAGGAAACTACAATGATTTAGTTATGGATTCAAATACATTATATAAATGTTCAGAAACTTATTTAAAACCTTGAGGAGTTAGATTTGCCAACATGGGTAACAACTAAAATAAATGTAGCAGAATATTCCTTATTAACCTAAGAGGATAAATGAAACTATGATGCATAAATGTTTAGGAGTTAATTTTAAATCAAATGTACACATGCTGTTGAAAAGTTTCGGCAGTATGAAAATTGATTTTAATACAACTGTAGCAAAAGTCTAAATATAGCTTTGTGTTAGATTAGGATCCAACACTCCATTTTGTTCTCTAATGAAGGATCCTATGACACAATACACTACATGCATCTTAAAAAGCATAATGCAAACTTTCAGAATGATTATTTAAATAATTTGTTTTTATTTTGGGGTAGAAATTTCTGAGTTTCCTATCACCTGCATCATGGATCGGAGTTTTTCGTAGAAGCCGTGATCAGCCGTGGATGTTGATAAATGGTTCAACTCCCACACTACAGTGAGTCTTTTTTATTTTGTGCTGTATAAAAGGAAAACATAAAAGAGAACAATTCAAAAGTTTTATTAATACATTTAAGTTGAATTGTGAGCATGATGTTCAGAGTTAATGCAATGTTGATATAAATATTAAGAATGACTACCTAGTTTTCTTAGTAACCAACTTTTACTATATCATATGGAAAACATCACTGCCCATTTGTAAAACATGCTATTGTGCTTGCATAGAACATGCTATTTGTTGTTGCGCGGATTGCCGTCGTACAACGTAGAACAGGAGTGTGCGTTTTCTCCACCGCAGGATAACAGAATCGCCACCCGGTAACAGAAACTGTGTGATGTTACACAAATACGGCCTCGCAGCAAGCAGTTGTGAATCTTCAAAGATATATATTTGCAAGCATAGGTTTTATGGTTAAAGCTTGGATTCTGCCAGGTAACTGTTTTTCATAAAATGGCAATAATATTATGATTGCATAAGTCTTCAAATGAATTATTTGTTCTTGTAATGAAAAAAATTCCATAAGCATTACTGGAAACTAATATATAATCCAAAAGTACAGATACACTTTCTTTTAGTGTCTGCCACTTTTTGCTCAGCATTATGCTTGTGACATTCAACGTTTCTAAAAGATCACATGTTGTGTGAGTCAGTTTAAATGAACTATCAAGAACAGGCAAACCCGCAGAGATATGAGGGTATGTGGGAATAGGAAATGACTTCTAATTGGTTCACTGGTTCTTTAGAGGGCTGAAAACTTTCCAAATTTTGCTGGTGGTGATAGCTGCAAGGCTCTGTGAACATACTTAACATCACTGATACGCACATTCTAAATGCATGAGTTGTGTGCTTTGTAATTACACCTCAGAAAGGCTTAAAAAAAAACCCCCATCAAATCATACTTTATTCTTCCATGTATTTGGTTTTCTTTCATTTCTTTACTATATTTTTAAATTTTCCTATATTGAAGTCTTAAAGAAATGTCAATATTGGTATTTCATACTCATGATTTTGTAAATGGTATACTTCTTTAAAAGTTTTCTTTAGTAGTTTTGCTACTTTAAAAAGATATACAATTGAGGTTTACATGTTAATTTTGTTGTATTAGTTTTATCATTTCAAACATATATTCCTTTGAATAGTTTATATTAAGATTTATTTAATTTCTTTTTCCCTGGAACAATTTCTTCATTTTCTTGAGTCATTACCACAGAGTAGGTTTTTGTTTCCAGTGTTGGGTAGTATGGAGAGTAAAAGTTCTGTATGTATCCTTCTCTCTTTTAGGGAAAAATATTTAAATATTTCATCATAAAGAAAGAGTTTTGTTTTACATTTTTTCAGTATACTTTTCTCATATTAAAGCAATTCCATAATATTGCTATTTTCTAATAGATTTTATATTCGATTGATGTTACATTTTTATTACTGTTGTATCATTTGGAATGATAAATGTTTTTTCTGTATAATGTTTATGAAGTAAACTACCTTTATTTCATTACTTCTAAACTAAAGCCACGATCATCATTTTGTTTTGTCCTTCTTTAAATTTCTGTGCATATGTTACACTTATATTAAGTTGCATTTTTACCATTGTTCATAAAGAGTTCTGAACAAGTTTTTATTTAGGTTATGTACTTGACAGTTTTTATTTATTTATTTTTATTGTTGTTCAAGTACAGTGTGTCCCTTTTCCTGACACCATTTTCACCATCCCACCCACCTCCCACCTCCCATTGTCAATCCTACCCACCTTTGGCTTTGTCCATGGGTCCTTTGTACATGTTCCATGGTGTCCCTTCCCCTTGTTTCCACCATTACTCCTTTATGCCCTCCCCTCTGGTTATTGTCAGTTTGTTCTTTATTTCAATGTGTCTTTAGTTTTTTTTTTTTTATGCACTCATTTACTGGTGGGCATTTAGGTTGCCTCCAGCACTTGGCTATTATGAATTGTGCCTCTATGAACATTGGGGTGCATAGTTTCTTTTAACTTGGTGTTTGGGATTCTTAGTGTATAATCGTAGCAGTAGAATTGTCAGGTCAAAAGGCAGTTTCATTTTTAGTTTTTTGAGGAAATTCCACACTGTTTTCCACAGTGGATGTACCAGTCTGCATTCCCACCAGCAAGGTAGTAGGGTTCCCTTTTCTCCACAGCCTCGCCAGCACTTGTTGTTTGTTGATTTGTTTATGGTGTCCATTCTGAATGATGTGAAGTGGTATCTTATTGTGGTTTTAATTTGCATCTCTCTAAGGGCTAGTGATGCTGAGCATCCTTTCATATGTGTCTAGGCCTCTGTATGTCTTCCTTGGAGAAGTGTCTGTTCAGGCCCTTTGCCTACTTTTAAACTGGGTTGTTTGTCTTCCTGGAGTGTGGTCGTGTGAACTCTTTGTATATTGTGGAGATCAGACCCTGGTCCGAGATGTCATTGGGAGATATATTTTCCCATATGGTTGGTTCCATTTTCATTTTGCTGATGTTTTCTTTAGCTGTGCAGAAGCTTTTTATTTTGATGAAGTCCTATTTATTTATTCATCCCTTGCTGTCCCTTGCTCTAGGGGACTTATTGGTGAAAATATTGCTGCATAGAATATCTGAGTTTTTCCTGCCTATGTTCTCCTCTAGCACTTTTATGGTGTCACAACGTATATTTCAGTGTTTTATCCATCTTGAGTTTATTTTTGTGTATGGTGTAAGTTGGTGGTCAAGTTTCATTTTTTGCACGTACCTGTCCAGATCTCCCAACACCATATGTTTAAGAGGCTATTTTTACTTTGTTTTAAGCTTCCCCCCTTTGTTCAACACAATTCTTATTAAAATAAAATGGAATATTTCACAGATATAGAACAAACATTTCAAAACTTTATATGGAATGATAAATGACCCCAAAATAGCTGCAGCAATTTTGAGAAAGAAGAACACATTAAGAAGGATCACAATACCTGACATCAAACTATATTACAAGGCCAGTGTAATCAAAACAGTCTGGTACTGGCATAAGAACAGACATACACATGAACAGAACAAAATAGAGAAACCAGAAATAAACCCATGTCTCTATGGTCAGTTAATATTCCACAGTTTTTATTATCAAAGATATATCAAAAAGCATTTTTCTTTTTTTGTTTCCTAGAAGACTTTGTATAAAAGTACTGTTATACATTTTATAAGTTGTTCATCCTTTTTATTATTTTCTTCTTTTCTTAACTATATTTTTATTGTTTACATATTCCAGATGTCCCCATTCCTGTCCCCACCTTGCCCACATCACCCAAACCTCACCCCCTTCCGTCTGGCCATCATCACACAGTTGTCTAAGGTTATGCATGTAGGTTCATTGGCTTATCTCTTCACCTTTTTTCATCCAGTCCCCTCCACCACCCCTCCCCTCTGAAAGATGTCAGTCTGCAACATGTATCAATGCCTCTATTTTATTTTGTTCACAAGTTGTTTTGTTCCTTAGATGCCATATATAAGTGAGAGCATATGGTATTTGTCTTTTTGTGACTGGCATATGGTAGTTGTCTTTTACTGATTTCACTTAGGGTAATAACCTCCACTACTGTTATATTTTTAATGGCACTTTTCAGTAATAACACCAACAGAGCCTGAAGAATGCTTTTGTAGGAAAGTTTATAAAATGAACTCAATTCCTGTCATACAACCTAACTCTATGCATTAGGAAACTAGAAAGAACAAACTGAGTCAGCAGAAGAGAGAAAATAAATACTAGAACAGAAATAAATGAACTGAGAACTGAAAAACAATGGAGAAGATTAAACAAACAGAGTTGTTTCTTTGAAAAAATAAACAAAATTGACAAACCCTTAGCTAGAGTAATGAAGTAAAAAAGAGATAGGACCCAAGATAACAAAATCATGAATGACAAGAAGACATTACAGTGGAAACCACAGAAACTAAAAGAGTTATGAAAGATTACTATGAAATATTGTATGCCAACAACGGAACAATTTGAAAAGGTGGAGATATTTTAGAAACATACACTTATCAAGACTAAATCATGAATATATAGAAGTTCAAATAGACTAATTACTAGTAAGGAGATTGAATCTGTAATCAAAAATTTCCAATGAGGATAAACCCAAGACCATATGGCTTCTCTGGAAAATTTTACCATACATTTGAAAGAGAATTGGCACCAATTCTTCACAAACTCTTCCAGAAAATTAAAGAGAAGAAAACACTCCCAAAATCTTTTTTGAACCAAAACCATAAAAGAGCACTACTTCAATAGAAAACTACAAGATAATATCCCTGATAAATTTAAAAACAAAAGTTCTCAATAAAATGCTAACAAACAAAATTTAGCAGCACATTAATTGATCATCCACCCTGATCTAATGGGATTTACACCTGGGATGCAAGGATTGTTTAACATAGAGAAATTAATTAATGGGATACATCACATTAATAGAATGAAAGAAAAGAATTATATGATTTTTACAATAAATGCAGAAAATATTTGACAAAATTCAACATTTACCATGATGAAAACTCAAAATATTAGGCATAGAAGGTACATATAGCAACAAAAGCAGTAGTATTGTATACATTAATAACAAAATTTGTGCAAGAGAAATAAAGAAATCAATTCCATTCACAATAGAATCAGGAACAGTAAAATACTAGGAATGCATTTAACTAAGGAGATGAAAAATCTCTATGCAGAAAACTACAAGATATTGATGAAAGAAATTGAAGACACAAATAAATCAAAGGTATTCCATGTTCATGTATTGGAAGAATTAATAGTGTTAAATTGTCAATATTGCCAAAGTCCACCTATAGGTTCAATACAATTCCTATCAAGATTCCAATGACATATTTCACAGAAGTAGAAAAACCCACTCCTACTTATATGCAACCACAAAAGGCTTTGAATAGTCAAATACATGTGAGGGAAAAGAACAAAGCAGGGGTATCGCACTTCCTGACTTCAAGCTACATTACAAAGCTATAGTCATCAAATACTGTATGATCTCATATGTAAAATCCCAAAACAACAACAGATCGTAGAAAAAGAGATCAGACTTGTGTTTGCCAAAGGTGGGGGTTTCAGGGAGAGAATGAATTAAAGGAAGGTGGGCAAGAAGTCAAAGTTCAGCTCTAAAATAAGGAAGTACTAACGATGTCAGTATGACATGACCATCGCTAACCCTGCTGTGAGATACACAGTAGATTCCCCAGTGTCGGCAGGGTGTACATCACAAGACTCCCCGGAGATGCCTGAAACCATGGAAAGTACTGAACTCTGTTGTGTACTGTGTTTTCCTACACATACATACCTATGGTAAAGTTTAATCTATAAATTAGGCACAGTAAGAGATTAACAATAATGATCAATAACAACACAGAACAATTATAACTGTATAAAGTAACACAAGTTTGGTGAATATGGCCTCACTCTCTCTCTCAAAATGTCTTACTGAGCTGTACTCACCCTCCTTTTCCTTGTGATGATGCGAAATGATAAAATGCCTACATGATAACATGATTTGAGCTGAATGACATAGGGACTGGGACACAGAATCAGGTTGCTGGTGACCTTCTGTGAATAGCACATGGAGGGTTAGTAGTTTTTAATGGTGTTAGATCATTAGTCATGACAATGTCGATGGTTGGGAGTCAGGGGCAGACCATGTCAGTGGTGAGAGGTGGAGAGTTAAGGGGGGTTTTGCGGGATAGTTTTGGTAGTGCAGTATAATTGGGGGTTGCCATGTCTTTCTTTTCCTTCCAGGAACATGTTGCTGCAAAGGCTGTAATCCTTAGGTGATCATGTGGGCAACTCTAATGCTGCATTCCATCCACTGTTTTTATTCTGTGAGGTTCGTCGAATGCAGGAGAGTTGAAAACAAGCACCATGATGTCACAACAGCCTTTCTCAGTGATTTTGAACAGAAGTGCTGCAAGAATCTTTAAAACATGCCATACCTTATGTTTAGTCTGGGGCACAGACCTTTTCTCCCTTAGATTGTCAGATGGAAAAGTGACAACAAACAACACAACAACATCCAGCCTGTGTAAATGCACTTCCTTCAACCACAAATATAGAGGTCACTAATAGAGCTGAATCTAATTGATCACGTCACATAGCAAGCTTGTGTCTGATCAATTAATTCTTTGTACAGAAATCCAGAAAGTACCCAGCCATGTAATATGAAAAATAAAGACACTTACTAAAGGAGATACAGAATACAAGAAATCTCTGCATAGGACAACGACGTCTCAGTCTCCTTCAAAGCAGGCACCTTGGGACCTTACGCAGGTCTCCCAGCATCTCTTCCACTGTTCAAAATACTCTGCAAAATCCTCTCTTTGATTTCTGCCATTGTATTTTCCTGAATTTCATTGATGATCTGAAATCTCTTCTCTTTCAAAGGTGATTTTAGTTTTTGGAAAATTCAGAAGTCGCAGTGTGCCAAATCGGGGCTGTAAGGGTGCTCAGTCACGTGGGTGATTTGTTTCACCAAAGAACTCTGCATGAGATGTGATGCCTGAGCAGGCAGGTTGTTGTGATGAAGCTGCTGATCACCAGAAGCTCACAGCTGCTGCTGTTTGGCCTAGAGTGGTGTACTCATGGTGGATAACACCTTCCCAATCAAAAACACAGTTAACGTGGTCTTGATCTTGCTGCAACCTTGCTGTGCCTTCTTCAGGTGTGGAGAACCAGGTGACTTCCAGTGTGACAACTGGGCCTTCTTTTCTGGATGACACCCATAGACCCATAGTTCCTCTCCTGTTTTGATCATCCTGAGAAAATCTGGTTCATTGATAGCAGTTTGAATCAAGTCATTAGCAACTGCAGCTCAATGTTCTGTCTGCTCTGGCAGCAGAGGCCACTGAAGGGAGTTTCCCATGCCGAGATCCTGCATCAAAATCTAAGACACAGTAGTTTTTGGAATTCCCAGATCACCTGCTCGTTCTCGCACTGTCCGTCACCCATCTTTGTTGATTGTAGTCTGTACATGCTCGACATTCTCAGACATTCTGCTTGTTGTAGACCTTCCAGAACAGATTTGCATTCTTTTAACAGATTCTCGACCACCATTGAAACATTGCTGCCACACTTTATTGTTTGCACTGCACTCATTGCAACATCCTTGAAAGCCTTCCATATCATCCAAGTAGTTTCCGTGGAGGAATATCTAAACTCATCACAAAATTTGGTGGAGATTCATTGCTCTACTTCCTTGGTCATTTTATATGCAATGGCCACACAGTACACATGGTCAATCAATGGCATCTACTGCCCCCTCTGACTAGTACAGTGATGTTGTCATTGTTCACACATGTGCATTCCAGCCCACTCTCCTTGGCTGCCATGATACATTGATGTCACGCAAACCATTCTTAGTATATTAACAATGGCTGGACATTTTTCAGACAGACCTAGTCTTATACAAGTATGGGCACTTGATATTTTAAAAAGTCACATTGAAGCAAAAACAGTAGGTAATACTATTATTATTTTTTCATAAGTGAATCAAAATTATATGTACTTTTTTCATGTCAGCAAAAAAAATTTTTTGGCGTGCCACAGAATTTTAGTAATTAGTAATTGTGCCATGAGATGTGAAGGGTCGAAAATCGCTGGTCTAATGACATAGACAGCTTCTATGTGACTAATAGTTGGGTAACACACACACTGTGAATACCCTGTGTATTCTTTATTTGTTTAATTGTTACTCTGTGAGAAGATGGATGCTACCATCTGAACCAATTGTGATAATCATTTTGCAATATATGCAAAGCAAACATTATGCAGTAAATTTTTATTTCTTTTGATGGTCCCGTGTCATTTAAATTGTCTTTTAGAAGCCTACTTTTTCTGTTCTTCCCATTTTTTAAATAAGGAAAAACATTAAATTACATTTGTTTTCCCCCTACATAGTTAGACTTGTGCTTTTGTCATTTAAGACCAATATTCCTATTAGATTACAGACAATTAGTAGTGATTTGAAAATGAATCAACAAAAATATAATTATTAGTTAAGTAGTAATTTAATCTCTCCATGGTGATGTAATTCTGTATTGTTTAATATTTTATCCTTCACAGAGATATTATCTTTACCAAGGTAAATCTAAATAATGATTAATAACAATAAAATGACTGAAGGAATTTTAACAACTAGGGCAGAAAAATTGAGAAGAAAAGCACGGGATTAGGGATTGTAACAGTTACCATATAGGTGAAAATGTAGTAATTTTTCAGACTATTGGTGACAAGTATCATTAAATACCTATTGTTTAAGGAATTATGATGTTAGAATTGTTTCCCTTATAATAGATATGACATAATGAGAATAAAAGGAAGAGAAATATGTAATGACAAAATTAAATAACCCTGTGTAGGAGTAGAATTTAAACAGGCAAGATATTCTTAACAAGGCCTAAGAGTCTGTGATAAAGATGGAAGTTCACAGCACAAGTCGTCCAGCCTTTTGCCCCCTGATACCTTGCAGATTAAGAAGACAATTTCCAGGTACATTTGCCAAAGGACAAACTGAATGACACACTATGAGCCCAAAGTCTCCTAGGTTCTGGAGGTGTGTGATGAGATACACAGTCTTCAAAATAGCCCACGTGTGAGAATTTCCTGTTCAAACCTTAAGTGACACATTAATGAGAAATCTGTTTTCCACTCATGCCTCACTCTGAGCCTTCACAGGTCAGTCTGAAAGACCACAGAGATTGTTTGTTTACGAGAGTTGGCTGGTCTCCCACTAGAGGATGCAGGGCTCTCTGGCTTCCAGAGGTATGTACGTGTCTCCACTCTCCTGTCTCTCTCTCAGCCCATCTCATGTGGGGGGGGTGGTTTACACTGCAAGATGTGATACAAGTGAGGTATGGTTAATATACAGTCACATCAAAGGGAACATTGGTATTCAATTTAAATAACTTAGAGTAAAAAATCAAAAATAAAATGTGAAATATGTTGGAGGATATCTTGAACTATTCAAATTCTTGCCTGTGGACAATTACTCAAGTGTATACACACAAGAATAATTGAGTGTGTTAATCAAAGCAATTTAAAGTAAAAATCCTATAAGAATTATAAAAAGAAACATCTATTTTTAATTTTAAAATCAATAGAGATATAATTATATATAATTTTATATTTGGCCCAGCCTTTAAAAGTATATTTTGAAATAAATTATATTAATTATGGTGGTAAAACATAGTATTTTATACAATCAATTAGATTAAATAAATGCAGTTAGCTTTTATTAAAATCAAGATGCAGTACTCTCATAAAATTCTAATTGAAGCTTCATTATAAACAATCAAAAGACTTTTCAAAAAATGGGCTACCATTGCTAGGAAATATACCACACTGACAGACACTTTCTCTAGTGAATCAAAGCTAAGGCATTCAAATGGTATGAATCAGAAATAACATATAATTTGTGTTCAAATTATAATTAGGGTAACACAATGTTATTGAGAGCTTAGAAAAGATGAAATATTAAATGTTTTACATGTATTATATCTGCACATTTTTATTCCCACTTTATATTAGTAAACTAAGTTTCTACACACTAAGGAGCATTGTAAAGGTCATACATAGCAAATTCCAAAGCCAGAATTAATTCTAGAACTCACTGGCCACTGAGCCCGTTGACTGAACTATTAAGTTACACCATCTGATGCATTACTATGGCTCACACAGCTGAAGGCACCCTGAGTTTAACATGCATGGGAACTGTTTAGAGTTTGAAACAACAGTGTTCTAACATAAATGATTTGCACACACTTATTTCTCATTTTATGCTTTTATAACTTTGCCCTTAACTCAGGGGCCAATTTCTTGTGTAATGTAAATATTAAAAAAATTTCACAGTTGTTTTTTTGTCAATATTGTTTAGGTCTTGAATAAGTGTAGCAGGACAGGTTTTTAACAAATGAAACGTTTTTATTTGTAATAATTTATCATTCAAAATAAAAGATCATTTGATAACAACTCATTCTCTCTAATGAATAAATGTATGTCACTAAATAAAAATTTAGCTCAGAACATGACTAGATATGCCAACATGATTAGTGCCCCATCTTGAGGGAACTCAGCCTTTAATCATTATTCAATTTCAAATTTATCATAAATATTGTGAGTCTTTTTCCTAATATAGCACTTAATTTTTGATACTAGCATTCTAATGGTGTTAAAATATTTCTGTGGAATCTGACTTTAATTAAATAAGGATGTTATTATTTATGAAATTATTTTATTCATCACTAACATACAGTTTTTTGTTGCTCAAACAAATAATATATTGTCAGAATATCTTAAACATTGTTTCTACCTTGAGGCACTTGTTTAAAGATCTAAGAAACCTATAAGCACAACATCAGATTCTGAACTGGGAAATGAGCCCGAGACTCCCCCTCTACCCCGCCCAGTGTCACTGTGAGGGATGTCTTCAGGGCGTGTGACATTTATTCGTAAGCACACATATTGCAGAGCACAGTCTGGGCCACCGCTCAGCTGCAGAGATGAGTGACCAAAGAGTAACCTATGCAGAACTGAATCTGGTTAAGGACGCAAGGAGACAGCACAGGAAACCTAAGGGCACTAAAGGCTCCATTCCAGGAACTGAGCAGGGACTCACCTATGCAGAATTGAATCTTCAAACTGCTTCTCAGGATCTTCGAGGGAGTGACGAGAATGACCACTGCAGAGGTACCACATTCAACAGACACAGCATAACTGTTCTAGGATGTGCGGCTGGGAGCAGACGTGTGGGAAGGAGTAGGGATAAGCTCACATAGTTTTTTTATCTTAAGGATCAGACCTTGAGGTTGGAATGTGGTATGTTAGTATGAAAGCTGAGGACTAATTTTATTCAGACATTGTTGTAGGTTTAGTCTTTGATCAGTAACTTGTACAGCATTTTATTTAGTGAAAATGCATTGATACATTCTGAGAGGAAGATTATAGTGGTAGATATGGGTTTGGGGTCCAAGTTTATGGATATGATTCTCTGTGTGTAAACTGTCCAAACAATTATCTCCATCCCTCCTTTCTCAGTGTTTCCATTTCCCTCCCTGCAGCATCCCTGCCACCTCCAGAGAAGCTCGTTGCTGGGATCCTAGGGGTCATCTGCCTTGTCCTGACGTGCGCTGTGATAACAACAGCTGTTCCTTACAGTAAGTAAATTATTGTAAGATTGTATGAAAGTCTTCACTTTTGTGTTCATCAGTGCCTCCAAACACCTCATAATATGATGGAATAGAACTCTCATTTTAAAGTATGCCTTTAGACTAAGTGCAAAACTGTTATTCTGAATTTGTCCAAGGTGTAAATGCCTACATTAATTACAAAAGTAGTTTATTTAAGTCCTTTGCCCATTTTTTAATTGGGTTGTGTGTCGTCCTGGAGTGGAGTCATGTGAGTTCTTTATATACTTTGGAGATCAAACCTTTGTATGAGGTATCATTGGCAAATATATTTTCCCAAATATTCATAGCAGCACAATTTACAATAGCCAAGTGCTGGGAGCAACCTGAATGCCCGCCATTAAATGAGTGGATAAAAAAACTATGGTACATTTACACGATGGAATACTACGCAGCAGAAAGAAAGAAGGAGCTCCTACCCTTCCTGACAGCATGGATAGATATGGAGAGCATTATGCTGAGTGAGGTCACCCAGGACATGAAAGACAATACCATATGATCTCACCTGTAAGTGGACCTAATTGACAAAACAAACAAGCAAAATATAACCAGAAAGTGAATTAGAGAACAAACTGACAGTAACCAGAGGGGAGAGGGGAAAGGGATAATGGAGGAGAAATGGGAAGGGCCATCAAGGAACATGTATAAAGGACACATGGACCAAGCCAAAGGGGTAAATTCGAGGGTGTAAGGTGGGGATGGATGGGGTGGGGGGACGAGGTGGGGTGAAAATGGGGACAATTGTACTTGAACAACAATAAATATATAAATAATAAATAAAAATTTCAAAAAAGTATTATATATGTGTATATATACACATTCATACATATATATCCCATATATCCATATATATTCCTGTGTTATAATTCAAGGCATGCTTTAGGACACTTTATTGAGAAATGCAAATAAATTCTTTATATTGATTAATACAAATAGTGTAAGAATTGGTGAAGTTTGGTTCTCAAGGCTTTTGAAATATTTTCTTCTAAATTATCATAGATTCAATAATTTTCCATGGTAAAATCAATTTTATTCCAGTTATTTTAATCCTAGACAATATACCACATTTCAAAATAGTATACAAAATTATTATGATTTATGTAGATCAATATTAATTTTTTATAATAACTACTTCTTCTTCTAGCTAATGTAATAGAATAATTCATTTCTTTTTTTTCTACAGCAATTCTTTATTTTTCTGAATTTATTCTTTAAAAAAATTATTTTGTTGTTGTTCAATGACAGTTGTCTGCATTTACCCTCCATCATTTCCCCCCACCCCAGCTAAACCCACCTCCCTCCCCTGTTTCCACCCCAGTGCCTTGGTTTTGTCCCGGTGTCCTTTGTAGTTTTCCCTGAAAAACCCTTCCCCCCATCATCCTCCCCACCTCCCCTCTGGTTACTGTCAGATCATTCTTAATTTCAATATCACTGGTTTTATTTTGCTTGCTTTTCTCTTTGGTTGATTAGGTTCCAGTTAAAAGTGAGATCTTTCTTGTATATAATATAAATTACATATTATTTTACAGTGAACCGGACAGGGAACAAGAAAGGGAACCAAACAACAGGGAACCAGAAAGGTACATAGTTATTTTCTATGTTCTGATATTAATAGTTCCTACCTTGTCTTTAACATAGCCAAAATTTATAGGGTTTTTTTTGGTGGGGGGAACATAAATTATAATACCAGGCAATACATGTACATTAATAATGATTATAGAAGAGTGTATTTCTTATGTAAAAATATGAAGCAATATTCATTTAAATTCATCATACTCACTGTTGCCAATTAGTTGAAAGATAATTTTGGTGTTCTAAAAATGTGGTTTCATTAATTGACATTCAGGACATAGGGTATATTTTTGTTTATGTTTTTGTTTAATATGGGCATGTAAATTAGGGAATGAGGGGCCGGCCCTTCTCTGTGAGTGTGTGTGAATGTGTATGAGTATACTATACTTTATATATCCAGTCTGTGAGGGTATAGATATATTATGCACTAATGTGTCTATGCCTATGCAAATACTGAAATTAAATTTCATTTTGAAATTCATATTGTTCTTGGATAACAATACACCATCTTTCCTCAGCATACCATTGTGGTCGATGTCCACCAGAGTGGTTAGTGTATTCCAACAACTGCTATTACATCAGCACTGAACGAAAAACGTGGAATGAGAGTTTGACAGCCTGTGCTTCTAAGAGCTCTAACCTGCTCTACATAGATGATGAAGAAGAAATGGTAGGATTTTTAATGTTTCCAACATATCATTTAAAAGAGTATTTTATTTTATATTTCTATAGAATTCATTCATTTTTTGGTATATATTAATAATTTATTGTAAGTGTTAATATTTTATTGTTTGACTCTATAATATTTGATTTACATTTTATGCCATTAATGCACATTTGATAATTTCCAGATCTTGATTTTCATAGACAATCATGCTTCCATAAGGGCTTTTTTTCCTAAACTTTGCTACATAATTTTACCAGGTGTCACGGAAACTATAGATGTGATTGTGTGTGTTGCAAACTGAAACTGGATCATGAAATAGATGTTGCCAGCCCGCTCCTGTGCTCTCTCTCATAGCGTCTCCTCCCTCCTCACTCAGCCACGACTCTGATGTTTTATATCACAGATTATCTGTGCTTAATTTTGAACTTTATGTAATTTTCACTGCTATATTGTATATTGTATATTCCTGGCATTGTTCAATCTATTCTGCTCAGAATAGAGATGTTTTAAATATGTGGTTAAGAATAATTATTTAATAAAAATCCTTGTGTATGTCTTTTTTCCAAATAATATATCATATTTAAAGTAATTCATATACAATAATACATATAACAGATAAATTGATATACTGTAAATATTATGTTTATAATAATATAATAATTTATAAATATAGTTGTTCTAATGTTATATGTGTATAATTGAAATGTATTGCCTTTGTGCATCAGACTGAAATGCAGGGTCAGAATTATATGTGTATGGAAATTATCCCTGCACTTTCTAGTTTGCTGTGTAAATACATATTATATCCAATAGCTTCATGATCCAAAACTCAGTACTGTCAGCAATTTTAATGCCATCAGTACTGATCATTATATAAAAGCATCCTATGACATTAATAGGCATTTTCCTCGTACCGATCGATGGAACACGTCTTTCAGGGCACAATTCACTGTGAACTTCTGTACTGTGATAATGAGAAGTGCCCGTTCATGTCTCTCGCCCATTTCTCCTGTCACCTGTAATTTTCGTTCTCAGAATTGGTTATGTTTTGGATATGACTGTTTTCTGAATTTGTAAGATGTAAATGACTTTCTTGACTTTGATTACACTTTTCTTCTCACATTGGAGTCTTTCAGTGACCTGGACTTGTCAAAGTTACATAGTCCAGTATCTCGTTTTGGGTGTTGGTGATTATGTTGGACATATTTCACAAGTTAGTCAAAGTTCATGAAGATAATCTACTACGTTACTCTTTATGGTTTATCTTCTTTCTTTATTGATGGACTTTTACATTTAGGTTTGTGATACTTTGAGAATTTATATTTTGTGATGCAGTGTTTGTGATGCTGTGAGGCAGAGATGAAGTTTATTCTTTTCTACATCATTGCCTAGTTGATGCAGCATAATTTACAGCAGATGACCATGTCTACAGAAACAACTTTATACACATGGGTCTGTATATTTTAACATAAAATTTAAGAAGATGATCATTCACTGTGTCTCAAAAATTATTGTTTGTTCTTTTTCTGTCTCTGTCTTTATTCTCAGGCAATAATTACACCAATGTCAGTTTTACAGATAAAGTTCTAAAGGTCTCTGTGACTCCATTAATTTTTCTCTCTCTTTCTCTCCACCCTCAGGAATTAATCATTCTATCGCTCCATCTTTATTTCATCAATTCTTTCTTCTACATCTTAATATCTATGTAAATGTATTGACTTTTTTAAGATAGGTAATGATTTTTCAACTGACAATTTTATTTGATTTATTCATATAGTTTTTATTTCCCTAATTTACTTCCATCACTGCCATCATATTCTCATATGGTTATTTGAACATAATTTTAAAAATAAATACTAGGTAAGTATTTCTTTATAAAAATTACTACTGAATATTTGTAAAATAAATCCAACATCTTCTCCCAGTGAAAGTTATATTGTATGGCTGATTTATGCCCCTGAGTATGGAAGGTATTTCTCAGTTTATTGCATGGTTTTAAAATTTGGGTAAGTCCACATTTTCAATAATATAGTATAATAAACATGGATCCTCCTACATGTTTACTAGATTTATATTTTTGTAACTTAAGTAAACTAGTACTGTAGAATCATCTCTTTTGAAGTGTGCTTACCCAGTTTCTCAAATTCTTGTTATTTTTCTTTTTTTAGGCTCAATTGCTAGGGATTCCCCTTGGGTATGCATAGCTTATTTGACAACCAATGATATTTTAAAATGTATCCAAATACCTCAGTCAGTATGGCTTCCGCCCTCTGCTGCTTGATGTACTTGTGTGTGTGTGTGTGTTTGTAAGGCAGTACTCATGATGTTAAAATCAGTACTGAAATCAACATTGGCTTACATTTTGTACTGAATCATCTTTGTTTCTTCTCCATAGTGCAAATTTTCCCCGTGAACCAAGTCCGTGTTGAGAGTTAACATCACCTCTTGCACTGTGCTCTCACGTTGAGTGCCTTCCTGTTATACCTATAGCTGGTGCTATGCTTGACACAAACGGGCTAGAAAGAGGATGGTCTACCTCACTTTTAACCTAATAAATTCATCACTTTGACCTGAAAAAGGAGTGGACAGTTTAACCACCCCTTCCAAAGCTAGTCAGACTTCCCCTGTGGCAACAGCAGTGATGTGTTAGCGTTCCCCAAATAGTGAAAATTACACTTCTTACTCATGAACTGAGATGGGTGTCAGGGGAGACATGGCAAAAATGTTAGACACGAAGACTACAGATTTGCTCTGTGTTTACAGGAATTGCTAGCTGCTTTTTCCAACAATAAATGCTCATGTCATTTCACACTTTGATCAAATTTCAGAGGTTTAAAATTGCAAGGTTTGTCTGTTTACCTCATCATATTAATACATTTTCTTAATGTGTCCAATATATAAAAGTTACTCTATTTGGTTTTTCTTTTTTAAAATCATCTTTATTTAGGTTGCAAATATACAATTTAGTTATTTAATATTTCATTTGATCCCATTTGAAGTCTCATAGCTTGCCACATAAAGCATTGCCTGTTTTAAACTGCTATATAAAAATATTATAAAAGTCAAACTCTAGCCTATATAATTCTCTTTCTGTATTCTGATTAGAATGTTAAAACAACATTGATTTGGGTGGGGTAGGAGGGGAGTGGTGAGGGGAAAGTGCAGACAACTCTAATTGAACAACAATAAAATAATTAAAACAAAACCCAGCATTGACATAGGCCCAGTCCAGGTAGGTCAGCAGGTTAGAGCATTGTCCAAATACACGCAGGTTGCTGGTGGATGCCCCGTCATGCACACACAAGAAGCTGCCAAGGCATGCCAAACTCAGTGGGCCAACTAGCTGATTGCTCTCTCTCTCTCTCCCCCAAATCAATAACAATAAAGTTATAAACAGTAACATTGATTTAAAAAAGGAAGTGAGTTAATTGGCATACATCTAATTTTTTAAATGAAGAATGGTAAAAATGATTCCCTACATATGAAAATTAAGAGTAGCTGAAAAACTTGTGCATGTTGAAACTTTTATCAAAAAGTTGTTGTTAAACTGCCAGTTCTGAAAACAGCCACAACAATGCAAAGCAGAACAAGGAGAATATAGTCAACAACATTCTAACAAATACGTGTGGTGTCTGACGGGTGCCCGGTCAGTTGGGGAGGTCTCCTCTCAAGGTATACACAGGTCCAAAACAAGATTGCATGTGAACTGGAAGAACAAAAACATTTTTTAAAATTGCTCTTCAAAAGCAGTTCTCTGAAAATATCAATGTCTCATTTTCCTAAGGGCAATTTATTAGTGTCCAATATCATTCTCATTGTTTAATACTAACAAAACCTGCATTCAAATTCTCAATGTACAAATAAAAAACCAGAGGAAAAATAATGAAAATGCAGTAATTTAAAATATAAGGGTTGCCCTGACTGGTGTGGATCAGTTGGTCGAGCTTCGTTCTGTAAAGGGAAATGTCATGGGTTCGATTCCCAGTCAGAGAGTGTGCCTGTGTTGTTTTGGGATTGGTCCAGGATCCAGCATAGGAGAGGCAAGCAGCTGATGTTTCCCTTTCTTTCTCCCTCTCTTCCTCTCTCTCTAAAAGTAAATAAATAGAATATTTTAAAAAATAAATGAAATAAAATATAAAGGTTTAGACTTTTGTTTTATATTCCCATGCTAGAGCAGTTGTAGATTTGTATCTTTCTTTGAAGTTTGTGCATCTCATAGCCACATGCAGGGTTCTTCTCCTGACATTCTGCTGCCCTGGACGGCTGCTGGTTGGCTTGTTGGACATGCAACCCTGCACTTCCAACTGTGGCTTCAATGCCATCACACCTCTTTGCTCATGAATTATCATTCCCAGATCTTAAAAAGTTCATAATATCCATAATATCAGCTTCAGGTTGCCTAACAGAAGTCTCTCTCCTGAATAAGACAAGGGCATCCTCTGTAATTCCCTCATCCTGCACCTGACCTTGAGGGTGAGTTTGGCTTTTCCAGAACACGAGATTCCTTTCTTTTGAGTCTCCTCAGCAATTCCACCTGATGCTCTGGCACTGGCTCCCCACTCATGCAAAACACTCTTTCTCAGCTGCTAGCATTTGGAGAGTTGGTCAGTGATGTTGTGAATTCAGCCACTAAGAAATAACCTGTATTTTCCTGTCATGCTGTTCACTGAGGGTGGGGGAAAGGATCAAACTGTTCCATGGACTCCTCTGTTTCTTCGGCCCATTGTTTAGAATATTGTTGCTTCTGCTGCAGCTGTTGCCTGAACTCGGGTGATTCTTGAGCTGTTCCATGTTGATTCAGAGTCCTTTATATTCCCACACAAGGGCATGTGATCTTTGGATGTCGGATATGCTGGGCTGGTTGGGTGGGGTCACCAACAATTCCTGAAGTGCAGGATGTGATTAATTGCTTATTCACTAACTTCATCAGATGTTGGTGGGCTGTGCAGTTTCCTTAGCCCTCACCTCTTCCTCCAACTGCAAGCGAACTTTGTTTGTTTTTATAAATACAAATTAGTATACCAGCTTTTACTGAATTTCTCATAAAATTTGTTTTCTCATAGAATTTTTGTGAAATTTTCAGAATAAATCCATGGATTGGACTGTCCCAGAGAAATAACAATAATTCTTGGGTGTGGACAACCGGCACAACTCTCTCTTCCGAACTGTAAGTTTCTTTAGAACTCACATATTTTATTCCCTCACGTTTTCAAATCAGGAATTAATCTGAGATAAAAAGCAATGTGTGAACAAGTATATGAAGAAATATGTAAGTGTTTTTGTAGAAAAGTTTTAAGAAATATTCAGATTTAGTATGTAAATATTACTGTAAATATTTTGTTTATTTATTACCTTATTAAGTTATATATGTCCAGATTAATGATTTACTTTCTCTGCATTTCAGATTTTCGAAAACTTCAGAGTTGGAAGAGAATTGTGTATTTTGGGAATTTGCCAGACACAATTTCTATTATGACTCCTGTTTAGAAAGAAAAACATATGTTTGTAAGCACCAGGCACATTAGCTTACACAAATTTTGTATAATGTTACTCTCACCATCCCTAAAGAGCACATTTCTAGTTTCTTCAAGAATTGTTTTTGTAAAACTGATTTTTAAGAAATAAATTTCAGCCCAGGTTTACTTTCACCACAAACATAAGAGGAAGGTACTGAATTTCCCATGTTCCCCGTGTCCCCTGCATGCAGAGCATCCCCATTATCAGCATCACTCAGCAGATGGGACATTCGTTACTGAGCATGAGTCTGTACTGACACATCGAAGTCACTTAAAGTTCATACTTTATCTGACACTTCATCCTTGGAATTGGAGAATTGTCTTAAAATCTATATTTATGTTAATCTTTAAAAATACATATCCAGGTACATATTAAACATTTTTAAATCTTCTGTTATTTATTAAAAGATATCAAGCATAAATTATGAATTATAATATCAAGTACTATTATTTCTAAGTCTAAAATAATATGAAAAATTTAGATACATTTTCAATATATTTTTCCGCAGCCTTTGAACACTGAAAATGAGGACTGAATACATCAGGATAATAAGGTGTGTAAGGTAGTTGAGTCAGGAGAGAGAAACCAGGGATGATTTAAAGAATTATTAAGTATTTGGTGGGGATAGTGTGCAGAGAGGGGTAGAAGAAAATTGCCAAAAGTACCAAAGGGTTCACTAAAGAAGAGAACCAAAAGGAAGAAGTCTATGGGAGCCAGGGCTGCCTCCGCAGCAATGGGTTTCAGACCTCCTGGCAGACAGTGTCACTACAGAACACTTTACAGCAGACACGTTCACTGGGCTGCTCTAGGAGAGAGCAGTCCCCAGTCTGCAGGCTGATGTGGGTGAGAACAGATCTCACACTGGGACTGGCAAGTAGGATGACCTCCCTGCCAAAGTGTCAGCAGGCAGAGACTGGAGAAAACTCGCTGGATGGTGAATACACAAGCACTTCCTGCATGCATGCAGATGTCAACCACAGCGCTGTCACCAAAGGAGACAAAACACCATGAAGCCAGGAAGAGGAGTCCTTGCTCCCAGTGCCCTTTCCGGACAAAACGTCAAGCCAGCTGACTGGAGAAACGGTTGTAGGATCTGGTGCCATAATCTCAAAAAGGACAATACGTATAGATTTGGAGCAGAGAGTACTAAACTGTTAATGGCACTCAAGGTTACTATGCAACAACCCAAGGTTTCTATGGAAAAGCCATGTGATTATAGTTCATTTGATCAGAGAACAAAACCAACACAAATACCTTCTGAATCTATTTAGTGCATCATTATCAACGACTGTGGTCATTTTTTTTGTAGAGACTGGTAGTTTCATTGAGCAGTAATTCGTGTCCCTTGATATCTCTTACATATGTGGTTTTTTCCTGTACTGGATTTTAGTTATTTCTGAAGGTATGTTGTTTTATTCAATTCTTTGTCTTTCCTTTTTGACATTCTGAAGTACTATGCTGAGAAACCTGCATTGATAGAACAAAATACAATGTTAAAAATGAGAGTGTAAAATGTGAATTAAACATTAGTTATTGATAGAATGTGGGAAGAAATTTATTAATTTCACATCATTAAATGACATTATTACTATAATTCGATTACAAGTGGAAGAGATCCCATATTTGTTTATTAAGTGCAAAATGAATTAATAGTTCCTATATATTCATCTGTTTGAATATATAGTCTTGATACTCTCTATATTTATTCCTTATGTTCATATGGAGGAAATATGTGAATATTCAAAATTAATTTCATTTGATATATATGAATATATTGAGTTGCACCAATACTGAAGTTGTGTTACAAACAGCCCAGTTGTATTGGCATTTGCCAACAAGCATTTATTTTACTCAATTTTTCTCAGTTACCCATGTGTGGTTTGCTTGGCTTTCAGTTGACATGGGCAGAGCATGCATGGGCTCAGCTCCAGACCACAGATTCAGGTCAGACTTTTTTATATCTTTTCTCTCTGAGCAGTGGGCTGCCTGATATGTGCCCTTCTCAGAGCAGGGATTAGCCACTCTCCACAGAACTGGCAGAAATGTGCTACTTAGTGCCTCTGCTCTGAACTCACAAACTGATACTTTCACAGACATCATACTAACCAAACCAGTCACTTGGCCAACCTTGTTAATTTTCTGCAAAGTATACTCTTCTCATAATGCTCAGAAAAACAAATGTAGATTCACTGAAAAATATTGCGATCTGCAATAATAGCCCTAGAAACACGTGCAGAAGGGAGGAGTGTGCCAGCAGTTGTGACCCCTGTGGGAGTTATGGATCCCAGAGGTCAGAATACGACATGTCTACATGCATTGCAGAGCCCATGTTCCTCACATCAGTTCAGTGCTGCCAGGCATGTTTCCCTGTATTTTAACACAGTTAACTTAGAAATCGAGGGAGTCATCATTTAATGATAGAAATAGTTTCTCAGATTTAAACCACCTACTGTCAGTATAGGGAAACAAATAGAAATCACTAAACTTGAGGAGAAATCACCAAATGAAATGATCAGGAGAATTAATCTGAATAGGAAATCAGTTGATCAAAGCTAATATTCGAAAAAATGTGATCAAACTTCTTTGGGTGATCTTGGGAAAACGGTGACTTGTGCGCATGTGGTGAAAGCCCCGTTCACCTCAACAGCTGCTTCTGTGACATGAAATGACCCTGACTGCAGCATCGTAGTGATTGAAGCGTCTGTCTGAAATGCTCTGCCCCTCACAGATGTTCAGTGTAAGTAACAAAAAGAGAAATAAATAACAAGCTATGAGAACGGAGAATGTATTTGAGACCGTATCACTTGTGTACTGTGATGATTGGTGGCAAATTTGTCAGCGTTGCTAGTTTTTACACCAAGTTCATGTCTTCATCTGAAGATTATGTTCCCAGTGGAACCCAGTGATATTGCAGTGTGCTCCCAGATGGCGCTCCCAGTTATTCCAACTGTGTTCAAAATGTTTTCATGCAACACTTATACCTCCGAACATGATACATTTTATTATTATTTCAGTTTTTATTATTTTTATTTTTTATTATTGTTCAATTGCAGTTGTCCCACCATTTTCCCCTTTGCCCTCCCCTGCCGTGCCCACACACCCTATGGTCTACCCCACCCCCTTGTCTCTGCCCATGAGTCTTCTACTCATATATTTTAATGGTTTCTGGCTTGCACCAACAATATTTAATCTGTCACAGCTGGAAGCTTAACCTGTGAAAAGAAGGCATCAACAGGGCTATCTTCTCTGCGAAGACCAAGGGGAGACTCTGGATCACGCATTTCTCTTAGTTTTGGGTGTAGCCCTGAGTCCTTGGCATTCCTTGGCTTCCAGATACCTTACTCCAATCTCTCCCTCTGTCATCTCATTGTTCTCATCCTGTGTGTCTTTCTCTGTGTCCAATTGTCCCTCTTCTCATAGGATATCATATACATTAATTGAGGGCCTTCCTACCCCATTATGACCTTATCTTAATTTGTTTCCATTTGCAAAGGCCCTATTAGATAAGGTCACATTCTTGGTCTCTTGTAGACATTAATTCAGGGGTTTGAGGAGTGTGGAGATGAGATACTAGAAAATGACTTAAAAAAGCATGGTAACGTCTAAATCTTTTTTCAATTTTATTTATTTATTCTTAGAGAGAGGGTAAGAGAGGAAGAAAGATAGGAAGACAAACTTCAGTGTGTGGTTGACTCCCATGCGCCCACTACTGGGAACCTGGTCCTGCAAACCAGGCATGTGCCCTGACCGGGAATTGAACCAGGGACCCTTTGGTTCATAGGTGGGTGCTCAATCCACTGAGCCACACCAGCCAGAACTAATGTCTAAATCTTTTGCCTGAGTATCATTGTTACTGGAGACAGTATTTGCTTTGCTGTTTGTAAAAACTCATTTCCATCAAGGTGCTTGTTAAACACTGGGAGTCTGATGTGAAGGCTCTCAGAAGACAGGGGGAAACGTCCTGTGATAAAATCAGAAGCAGCAGTCCACTGAGAAGCCATGTCTCCATGACAGGTCAAGTCTTTCAACATTCTTAGCACTTTAAAATAAAACAAACATGTTTAGTTTTTTAAGGAAATTTTGCCCTGTTTTCCACAGTGAGGGCACCAGTCAGCCTTCCCACCAACAGTGCACTAGGGTTCCCTTTTCTCCACATCCTCTCCATGTGTGGTTGTTTGTTGATTTATTGCTGATGGCCTATGACTACCCTTCATAACAGCATGGATGGAACTGCAGAACGTTATGCTAAGTGAGAACAGCCAGGCTGTGAAAGACAAATACCACTTGATCTCACTGATAAGTGGAACCTAATGAACAAAGCAAATGAACAGAATAGTACTAGACACATGGAAATAATGAACACACTGAGAGTGAGCAGAGGGGTGAGAGAGGGACATAAAGGGGAAAGAAGGGGAAGGGTCTAGTGAAGTAATGTGTGTGAAGGACCCATGGACACAGACAACAGGTGGGAACTGACTGTGGAAGCAGGGGCATGTGGGGCAGGGGAGAGCAACTGGGCAAAAATTGTGACAACTGTACTTGGACAACAATGAAAAACAGAAATTATCAAAATTCAATTTGATTTGAAGGCAAATCTTTTGTTTAACATACCTGATTTTCAAACACTGAGAGCTACAATTTACATAGTTTATAATGTGTCTGTTTTATTACCCGCTTAGACCAACTACACTTTCCCTAGTTCCTTCATAACATCCAGCACCTGGCAACGATACGATTTGTTTAAAAAATACTTTTATACTAACCACATGAGAAGTGGAGAGACAATACCCTGGCTGGTGTGGCTGGGTGGATTGAGTGGCAGACTGGGAACCAAAGGGTCACTGGTTTGATTCCCAATCAGGACCACCTGCCTGGGTTGCAGGCCAGGTCCCCAATAAGGGGCGTGTGAGAGGCAACCAGACATTATGTTTCTTTCCCTCTCTCCTTCCCCTCCCCTCTCTCTAAAAATAAATAAACAAGATCTTAAAAAGGAAGTAGAGAGACCAGACCAAATGGTGATTCTTTGCCTATTTCTGTTTCTGAGTATCAGGCCATGTTTTCACTATCCTATAACATTTACTGATTTTGAAAGTTTAGGGACAGAGTGAAAAGCAGAGAAAAATAATTACAAAAACAATGGCAACATTGTTGTACCTGAGACCGCATAATTTTCTTTTGAATGGGTATTTCCCAGATAACTCATATTGGACTGATTCAAACAGCTAAGCCAATTGCATACAGAGTAAAAACATCAGTCAGATTATCGATTCTCTCTCCAATGCTGTAATGTAAAATAACTTTTTGATGCTATAAACACATTTCTTCATTTTATTTGTGAAGTAAATTAAAAAACAGATTTCCTAAAAATTAAGCTTAAAGCTTTGAATAATTTGGACTTACCCTCCCAAAATAGAAAAACTTCTAACTTTAATTTTTTTACCCAAATGTACAAGCATATTATAGTCTTAGGAAAAGTGCATTGGCTTTTCTGTTCTTTTGTGTTAATGAATTGTATTATTTAAAGGCCATACTTTCACCCCATGATTTTCTGATCTCAATTATTTTCAGAATATAACAGGTAATAAGTAATGAGGTTGTTCATGGGAGTTTTAAAAATTGCACTTATGCAATGAGATCAAACCATATTACAGGACAACTTTTTATTTTTGCAAATGCAATTTTACTTTAACTTTTAGTTTTCGATTACAGTTGGCATGCAGTATCATTGTATCATAGTTTCAGGTGTACAGCATAGTCATCTGACCCTTTTTAAAAAAATTTTTATTGTCATTCAGTTACAGTGTATGCCTTTTCTCCCCATCCCTCCACCCCACCCCAGCCGAACCCCCCTCCCTCCCCCACCTCCATCCTCCCCCTTGATTTTGTCCATGTGTCCTTTATAGTAGTTCCTGTAATCCCCTCTCCTCACTGTCTCCTACCCACTCTCCCCTCCCCATTGTTAGATTGTTCTTAACTTCAATGTCTCTGGTTATATTTTGTTTGTTTTTTTCTTCTGTTGATTATGTTCCAGTTAAAGGTGAGATCATATGGTATTTGTCCCTCACCGTCTGGCTTATTTCACTTAGCATAATGCTCTCCAGTTCCATCCATGTTGCAGCAAGGGGTATAAGCTCCTTCTTTCTCTGTGCTGCGTAGAATCCCATTTTGTAAATGTACCATAATTTTTTGATCCACTCATTTGCTGATGGGCACTTCGGTTGCTTCCAGTACTTGGTTATTGTAAATTGTGCTGCTATGAACATTGGGGTGCATAGGTTCTTTTGGATTGGTGTTTCAGGGTTCTAGGGTATAATCCCAGCAGCAGAATTGCTGGGTCAAAGGGCAGTTCCATTTTTAGTTTTCTGAGGAAATTCCATATTGTCTTCCTCAGTGGCCGCACCAGTCTGCATTCCCACCAATAGTGCACTAGGGTTCCCTTTTCCCTGCATCCTCTCCATCACTTGTTTGTTGATTTGTTTATGTTGGCCACTCTGACTGGTGTGAGATGATACCTCATTGTGGTTTTAATTTGCATCTCTCTGATGGCGAGTGATGCTGAGCATCTTTTCATATGTCTGTGGGCCCTCTGTATGTCTTCATTGGAAAAGAGTCTGTTCAAGTCCTTTGCCCATTTTTTAATTGGGTTGTTTGTCTTTCTGGAGTGCAGTCATCTGAGTTCTTTATATATTTTGGAGGTCAGGCTCTTGTCTGAGGTATCATTGGCAAATATGTTTTCCCATACTGTTGGTTCTCTTTTTATTTTAATGCTGTTTTCTTTAGCCATGCAGAAGTTTTTTATTTTGATCAGGTCTCATTTGTTTATTCTTTCCTTTATGTCCCTTGCTTTAGGGGGCATGTCTGTGAGGATGTTGCTGCGTGGAATGTCTGAGATTTTCCTGCCAATGTTTTCCTCTAGGACTTTTATGGTGCTATGACTTAAATATAAGTCTTTTATCCATCTTGAGTTTATTTTTGTGTATGGCATAAGTTGGTGATCGAGTTTCATTTTTTTGCACGTAGCTGTCCAGATCTCCCAACACCATCCTTTGAAGAGGCTGTTTTTGCTCCATTTTATGCTGCTGCCTCCTTTGTCAAATATTAATTGACCATAAAGACTTGAGTTTATTTCTGGGCTCTCTGTTCTGTTCCATTGGTCTATGTTCCTGTTCGTAGCCAGTACCTGGCTGTTTCGATTACAGTGGCCTTGTAATACAGTTTGATATCAGGTATTGTGATCCCTCCTGCTTTGTTCTTCTTTCTCAAAATTGCTGCAGCTATTCAGGGTCATTTATGGTTCCATATAAATTTCTGAAATGTTTGTTCTATATCTGTGAAATATGTCATTGGTACTCTAATAGGGATTGCACTGAATCTATAAATTGCTTTAGGTAGTATGGCCATTTTGATAATGTTAATTCTTCCACTCCATGAGCATGGTACAAGCTTCCATTTGTTTGTGTCTTCCTTAATTTTTTTCTTCAGTGTTGTATAGTTTTCCAAGTACAGGTCTTTTACCTCCTTGGTTAGGTTTATTCCTAGGTATTTTACAATTATAACTCAGTACCGATAATAGAAAAACAGTTCCTCTTTCCTTGTACAATATGAGATGGAAGAAAATAATTCCATTTGGTACATACTAGATGACTCACATTTAATGTTTTAGTTCTTCTGAGATTCATGTGTCACTTAACTTGTGTTTTCAAAACTACTTTTTCTGCCCTCCCCAACTTTGGTTAGGTTAAATTTTTAAAAATTACATTTGTTTTCATCCTATAGTTACATGTTGGCTTTTGTCACTTACAACAAATATTTCTATTAAAATACAGACAGCTATTCATGACTGGAGGATGAATTAATGAATAATATAGTAATTAGCAATTTTGTATTTCAATCTCTTACATTATAGTATAGTACAATGTTGTTTAATGCTTTGTCCTTCAGAGACACTGATTTTTATCAGGGGAAATACAAATATAAAAATAACAAATTTAGTGCAGCCATTTAAAAAAACAAGGACAGGATAATTGAGGAGGTACATTTCGGTATTAATATTTGTGACAGTTATCCCAAGTTGAAAATGCAGTCATTCTTCCGAATATTAGTGACAAATATCATTGAGTACCTATTGTTAATGGGATTGTGATTTTATCTTTTTCCATTATAACTAAGAGACAATGAGCATATAAATAAATTTAAGTAATGCCAGTATCTAGAACTTTGTCCAAGAGTAGGACTGAAACATCTAAGATACTCTTAACAAGGCCTAAATTATCAGCGTTTGTAAATTTTAAGATGGAATTAAGTTAAGAGTAGGGTGGTCAAGTTTTTTGTCCCAGAAATCTCTGGGAATATGCAAGTGGTTTCTCAGGGGCACTTACGAATGCACAAAATAAATGACTCTACAAGCTCACAGTCTCCAAGATTCTCAGGTGTGTGATGAGATAAACCATCTTCAAACTACCCAAGTGTAAGTATTTCCTGTTGAAACTTGAAGTGACACAGTGATGAGAAATTGACTTTTTTCTAATTTTGCCTCACTCTCAGTCTGCAGGGGGCAGTCTGTGAGGACCACAGATACTGCGTGTAGACAGGAGTAGCGAGGTCTCCTGTGAAGGATGCACAACCTTCTGGCTTCCAGAGGTATGTGTCTCTACTCTCCTATTTCCCTACTGACCTGATTCATTTAATGGGACATTACAAATGCTAGATGTGTTAGAAACAAAGTACAATTAATATACAATCAAATCAAACACTGGTATTCATTTCTGTATACTTTAGAGTATAGAGTAAAATATGAAAAAAAATTCAAATTTTTGGCTATGGAAAATTACTAGCAAGCCTACGACGTGCATATTTCCCTTTGAAAATCAGGATAACTTAAGTGAAAAGCTGTAAGCCTCATGCCAAGGGGCAGTTAACTTTGGATTTTATAATTAACAGATATAATTATATATGTGTATTACTTTATGTTTAATCCAGACCATAAAAATAGATTCTTAAAATGAATTCATTTAGTCATGAAGGTCACATGTAATTCTTCAAAAGTGCATTTCGGCTAAATAAAAAGTGTTTGACTTGCAGTAAAAATCAAGACTTAGTAGTCTCTGTAAAATGGTTATTTAAACTTGATTATAAACAATCAAAAGATGTTTAGAAATTGAACATAACTTTGCAAAAAGAGATGCCGTATTGATAAGAGAGTCCCGTGGCAGGAATCGTTACACTGTCTGATAGAAGTGAATCGAGTAACAGGGCAATTGTGTTCATTACTTAAATTAAGTAACTTTGGAAAGCTTGTAAATGTCAGACTGAGTATTAAGTGTTTTACATGCATTGCATCTCACATATTTTCATTCCCACTTTACTAAGCAAACTAGGTTGCTAGACACTAATTACTAATCACTAAAGATCGTACATGTAAATGTCAAAGCCAGACTGCATTCCAGATCTCATTGCAGCATCCAGTGACTCAATTATTAAACTGCATTTTCTGATTTAGTACGTTTTACTACCCACTAAAGCTACCTTCACAGAATGTGGCAGTGAAGGGATTTTCCTGGACATTTGCCCCAACACTGTTCCTCCAAAATGGTCTACAACACATTTATTTACCGTGTTTTATGTTTTCATATTTTAACCATTAAATAAATTACAAGTTACTGGTGTAAAGTATTTTAAAATGTCCTTTGATGTTCTATTGCTTTTATTATTTATTGAGCACTGGGTAACTTTAGTGTCTCATGTAACATTTTTAACATATAAAATATTTCATTAAAATTTAACTGATCTCTCAGAACTCTACAATTATTCCAAATAAAATATTTGATAGCACCTCTTCTGTCCTTTGACCTAATAATTTTGAGTGTCTAAATACATCAGTTAATTGTTAATTACCATATATGCTAACACTACTCTTCCTCCAACTCTAGAACACTCAATCTTTAAACAGTGGATTTGGAAATTGTCATTAAATGGGTGCATTGTTATTTTCATACAGCATTGTAGTTTTCACAGTTATTCTAACAGTGTTAAAATGTTTCAGTGGAATCTGACTTATAAGGATGTTATTCTGAACTATTTTATTCTTCACTAACTTGTTACTTTTCATTGCTTCAACCAGTAATATCATGTCAAACATAGAATATCATAGAATTATCGAATTATTCTTTGGGAAACATATAAATCTCTAAGTCAATGAGAACAAGGCTTCATGTTGGTGAAATGCAAAGTGAGCACTATTTCTTATCTCACACTCCACCCACACTGCCTCTCCCAGGGATCTTGTCGTTGTTCACATCACATATTAACCCTGAGGTACTGTCATCAGAGGCACCGTCCCTGACGTTACTCAGCTGCAGAGATGGATCTCCAGCCAGAAAACGACTCAGACCTGAATGTGGCTAAGGACTGCAGGAGACAGCAAAGGAAAGGCAAGGGCATGAGAAGCTCCGCTTTACAAACCGAACAGCAAATGTCCTCTGGGGAAAAAGACTTTCAAGATGCTTCTCAAGATCTTCAAGGGAATGACGAGAGCCATTGCAAAGTGGCACATTTAATAGACACAGTGTAACTGTTCTGGGATGTGCAGTTGGAGGGAAGACGTGTGGGGGAGAAGAGCAGGGAATTAGCTGACATATTTTTTCATTTGCGAAGATCAGAGCTTAAAGTTCATAAAGTTAATATGAAATCTGAGGACTCATTTATTCAGACATTGTTGTAAGGTGTACTCTTTGACCAACAACTCATGGAGGATTGTATTTCCTGACAATGCTATATTCTGAGGGGAAGATGGCTGTGGGGGAATTGATTTGGGGATGGTTCAAGATTATTTATATGATTCCCTGTTCATTGGGGTTCTCTGTGCAAACTGTCCAAGCAATGTCTCCATGTGTTTTTCTCTCGCTGCCGATGCACCACCACCTCCAGAGAAGCTCATGGCTGGGGTCCTGGGAGTCATCTGCCTCATCTTGGTGTTCACTGTAGCCAGAGTGATACTACTTCTTCCCTGTAAGTAAGCTTTTCAAATATTTAAGAGAACTTCTCACTTTAATGAATCTCCGTGCCTCTGAACATTTTAATATATTATGGAATAGAGCTCTTTTTTAAAGTCAGCATTTAGATAAATGCAGAATGTCCTTCTGAATTTGTCAAGTCCATAAAGAGAATGATTGTAGAGAGATTGTACATCTATTTGTATATTTTGATTTCATTACTCAAACATATGCATTAGGAATCTAAAAGACCTTATTGAATAATACAAATTAATTCTTGAGATTGGTTAAACCAATATTTTTAGAAACCGTCAAGTGTCATCCAAAGTCTTGTGAGATATTCTTCCCCTAAATCTTTATTACTGTATCAATTTTTCTTGGTGAAATCAGTTTTATTTCAGATTTTGCTGCTCCTCTACAATGCACCAAATTTCCAACTAAGAAACTAAAATGATGACGTTTTAATTCTGTCAGTACCAATTCTTATTTTCAGGATCCCTGTAACGTTTTCTGGGTACCGTAGGACTGGAGAGGAGCAATGTGTCCACAGCAGCAAGGGTGGAAAAGATACATTACGATTTTCAAAGTTCTGTTTTTAGTACCGTTCATATTTTCTCTGTTTCAGGGAAGGCACAAATATAATATACTTTGTGAGGGAGAATATAAATGATAAAATATGGCAATAAGTGTTCATAAATAATGATTATAGGAGAGTAAATTCAGCTGAGCCACTGAATGGAATGTCATCCCATATGCCAAAAGACAGCAGGTTTGATTCCTGGTCAAGGCTCAAAGCTAGGTTGTATGTTCGATCCCTGTTCGTGGCATGTACAAGAGGTGATTCATCAATGTTTCTCTCTCGTATCACTGTTTGTCTCTGTCCTTCCCTCCCTTCCTCTCTCCTTAAAATCAATGAGCATATCCTCGTGTGACGATAAAAAATAAATGAATAAAATAAAATCACTTACCCATTGAGACCAATTGGCTTATATGTCCTGTGGCTGTAAAAGATGAACAAATAACATTGCTGTGCTAGATAAAAAGTGGTTGCATTCATTGATGTCCTAGGCATTAGAGAATGGATATATTTGTTTGTAGTTTTTTAATGTGGGCACCAATACTAGGGGATGAGAGATGACCTTTCTCCATGATGCGGATGTGAAATCTTCCTCCTTTATATGTATGTATCAGCCTGTCACTGTGCATAGATATTATGCTGACATATGTATATCATACATAATGATATATATACATATATGTATGTCTATATATGTATACATAGGTTAATTTTTGTTTTTTTAAATTAAATTGTGTTCAGTTAAAAATTCATTATTTTTATGTTCATCAGAGCCTCTAAACTCTTCATGATGTTATAGAATACAGTTTCATTTTAAAGTATATGCCTATAGACTAAGAGCAAAATTGTTACTCTGCACAAAATTTGTTCAAAGTATAAATATCAGAACAATTTAGAAAGTAATTTATAAATATATGTATGTATATATCCTATGTGTCAATATATATGTATTTGTATTATAATTGAAGTCATTCTTTAGGACACCTTATTTAGAAATACAAATAAATTCTTCACATTGATTAGACCAAAACTGTAAGAGATTGTGGAGTTTTGTTCTCAAGGCTTTTGAAATATTTTCCCCAATATTATCATAGATTCAATAATTTTTCTTGGTAAAATCAATTTTATTCCAGACTATTCTAATCCTAGACAATATTGTGCATTTCAAAGTAAGAAACAAAAGTATTATGATTTATGTAGATCGAATTTAATTTTTTATAATAATTACTTCTTTTTCTAGCTAATGTAACACTGGTGCAGAATAATTCTTGTTTCTTGAATATAATATAAACTACATATTATTTTAACAGGGAAACTGACAGAGAACAAGACCGGGAACCAGACAACAGGGAACCAGAAAGGTACATAATTATTTTCTATGTTCCGATATCAATACAGTTCCTACCTTGTCTCTAACATGGTCAAAATTTATAGGGCTTTTTTTTTGGGCAGGGGAAACACAAATTATAATAGGGAGCAATAAATGTACATATATTGAATATAGAAAAGTGTATTTCTTTTGTAAAAATATGAAGAAATATTCATTTAAATTGACCATACTCATTGTTGCCAATTGGTTGAAAGATAATTTTGGTGTTCTAAAAATGTGGTTTCATTCATTGACATTCAGGACATATAGAAAATGGATAATTTTGTTTGTGTGTTTGCTTAATATGGGCATGTAAATTAGGGAATGAGGGGCTGGCCCTTCTCTGTGAGTGTGTGTGAGTGTGTATGAGTGTATTATGCTTTATATATGACAGTCTGTGAGGGTATATATATATTATGCACTAATGTGTCTATGCCTATGCAAATACTGAAATTAATTTTCATTTTGAAATTCATATTGTTCTTGGATAACAATACACCATCTTTCCTCAGCATATCATTGTGGTCAATGTCCACCAGAGTGGTTAATGTATTCCAACAGCTGCTATTACATCAGCACTGAACGAAAAACGTGGAATGAGAGTTTGACGGCCTGTGCTTCTAAGAGCTCTAACCTGCTCTACATAGATGATGAAGAAGAAATGGTAAGATTTTTAATGTTTCCAACATGTCATTTAAGAGAGTATTTTATTTTATATTTCTGTAGAATTCATTCATATTTATGTGTATATCTATAATTTATTATACGAATGTTAATATTTTATTATTGACTCAATAATATTTGATTTCTACTTTATGCCATCTATGTGCATTTGGTAATTTCCAGTTCTTGATTTTCATAGACAATCATGCTTCTATTAGGGCTGTTTTTTCCTAAACTTTGCTACATAATTTTACCAGGCATCACGGAGACTATAGATATGATTGTGTGTGTTGCAAAGTGAAATTGCATCATGAAACAGATGTTGCCAGCCCGCTCCTGTGCTCTCTCTCATAGCGTCTCCTCCCTCCTCACCAACCACGACTCTGATGTTTTATATCACAGATTATCTTTGCTTGATTTTGAACTTGATGTAATTTTCACTGCTATATTGTATATTCCCGGCATTCTTTAATCTATTATGCTCAGGAGAGAGATGTTTTAATATGTGGTTGTTAAAATAATTATTTAATAAAAATCCTTGTATATGTCCTTTTTCCAAATAATATATCATATTTAAAGTAATTCACATACAATAATACACATAACATATAAATTGACATACTATAAATTTTATAGTATAAATACTATGAATGCTATCTTTATAATAATGTAATAATTTATAAATATAGTTGTTCTAATGTTATATGTGTGTAATTGAAATGTATTGCCTTTGTGCATCAGACTGAAATGCAGGGTCAGAAATATATGTGTATGGAAATTATCCCTGCACTTTCTAGTTTGCTGTGTAAATACATATTATATCCAATCATTTCATGATCCAAAACTCAGTACTACCAGGAATTTTAAGGCCGTCAGTTCTGATCACTTATATAAAAGCATCACTATGACATTAATAGGCATTTTCCTCATACTGATCGATGGAACACGTCTTTCAGGGCACAATTCACTGTGAACTTCTGTACTGTGAGAATAAGTGCCTGTTCATGTCTCTCGCCCATCTCTCCTGTCTGTTACCTGTAATTTTCCTTCTCAGAAGTGATTATGTTTTGGATATGACTCTGTCTGAATTTATGAGATACAAAGGACTTTCTTGACTGTTGATTACACTTTTCTTCTCACATTGGAGTCTTTCAGTGACCTGGAGTTATCAAAGTTACAGAGTCCAGTATCTCGTTTTGGGTGTTGGTGATGATGTTGGACATATTTCACAAGTTAGTCAAAGTTCATGAAGATAATCTACTGCATTACTCTTTATGGTTTATCTTCTTTCTTTATTGATGGACTTTTACATTTAGGTTTGTGATACTTTGAGAATTTATATTTTGTGATGCAGTGTTTGTGATACTGTGAGGCAGAGTTGAAGTTTACACTTTTCTACGTCATTGCCTAGTTGACGCAGCATAATTTACAGCAGATGACCATTTCTACACAAACAACTTTATACACATGGGTCTGTATATTTAAAAATAAGATTTAAGAAGATGGTTATTCAGTGTCTCTGAAAATTATTTTATGATCTTTTTCTGTCTCTGTCTTTATTCTCAGGCAATAATTACACTGATGTCGGTTTAACTGTTTAAGTTCTAGAGGTTACTTAATATTTTATTTGATCCCATTTAAAGTCTCATAGTTTGCCATATAAAACATTGCCTTTTTCAAACTGATATATAAAAATGCTATAAAATTCAAACTATAACATATATAATACTCTTTCTGTATTTTCATTACAATTTTAAAACAACATTGCTTTGGCTGAGCTAGGGGGTAGTGGTGAGGGGGAAATGCAGACAACTATAATTGAACAACAATAAAATAATATAAAAAAAACAACATTGATACAGGCCTAGTCTGTGTACATCAGCTGGTTAGAGTATCGTCCAAATACACACAGGTTGCTGGTGGCTGCCCCATCAAGCACACACAAGAAGATACCAAGGAGGAATGCCAAACTAAGAGGGCCTACTATCTGATTGCTCTCTCTCTCTCTCCCAAATCAATAAAAATAAAGTAACAAACAATAACATTGATTTAAAAGGGAAGTGAGTTAATTGGGATACATCTATTTTTTTAAATGAAGAATGGCGAAAATGATTACCTACGTATGAAAATTAAGAGTAGCTGAAAAGCTTGTGCATGTTGAAACTTTTATCAAAAAGTTGTTAAATTGCCAGTTCTGAAAACAGCCACAACAACGCAAAGCAGAACATGGAGAATATAGTCAACAACATTCTAACAAATACGTGTGGTGTCTGATGGGTGCCAGGTCAGTTGGGGTGGTCACCCCTCAAGGTATACACAGGTCCAAAACAATATTGAATGTGAACTGTAAGAACAAAAACATTTTTTTAAAATTGCTCTTCAAAAGCAGTACCCTGAAAATATCAATGTCATATTTTTCTAAGGGCAATTTATTAGTGTCCAATATCATTCTCATTGTTTAATACTAACAAAACCTGCATTCAAATTCTCAATGTACAAATAAAAAAACAGAAGAAAAATAATTATAATGCAGTCATTTAAAATATAAGGGTTGCCGTGACTGGTGTGGATCTGTTGGTTGGGCATCGTTCTGTAAAGGGAAACGTTATGGGTTCGATTCCCAGTCAGGGCATGTGCCTGTGTTGTTGCAGGATTGGTCCAGGATCCAGCATAGGAGAGGCAACCAACTGATGTTTCCCTTTATTTCTGTCTCTCTCTAAAAATAAATAAATAGAATATTTAAAAAATAATAAAATAAAATATAAAGGATTAGACTTTTGTTGTATATTCCCAAGCTAGCACAGTTGTAGATTTGTATCTCTCTTTGAAGTCTTGTGCATCTCACAGCCACATGCGGGGTTCTTCTCCTGACATTCTGCTGCCCTGGACGGCTGCTGGTTGGCTTGTTGGACATGCACCCCTGCACTTCCAACTGTGGCTTCAGTGCGATCACACCTCTTTGCTCATGAATTATCATTCCCAGATCTTTAAAAAGTTCATTAATATCCATAATATCAGCTTCAAGTTGCCTAACAGAAGTCTATCTCCTGAATAACACGAGGGCATCCTCTATAATTCCCTCATCCTGCACCTGACCTTGAGGTTGAATTTAGCTTTTCCAGAACACAGGAGTCCTTTCTGTTGAGCTCTCCTCAGCAATTCCACCAGATGCTCTGGCACTGGCTCCCCACTCATGCAAAACACTCTTTCTCAGCTGCTAGCATTTGGAGAGTTGGTCAGTGATGTTGTGAGTTCAGCCACTAAGAAATAACCTGTATTTTCCTGTCATGCTGTTCACTGAGGGTGGGGGGAAGAGATCAAACTGTTCCATGGACTCCTCTGTTTCTTCGGCCCATTGTTTAGAATATTGTTGCTTCTGCTGCAGCTGTTGCCTCAACTCGGGTGATTCTTGAGCTGTTCCATGTTGAGTCAGAGTCCTTTACATTTCCACACAAGGTCATGTGATCTTGGATGTCGGATATGCTGGGCTGGTTGGGTGGGGTCACCAACAATTCCTGAAGTGCAGGATGTGATTAATTGCTTATTCACTAACTTCATCAGATGTTGGTGGGCAGTGAAGTTTCCTTAGCCCTCACCTCTTCTTCCAACTGCAAGCAAACTTTATTTGTTTTTATAAATACAAATTAGTATACCAGCTTTTACTGAATTTCTCATAAAATTTGTTTTCTCATAGAATTTTTGTGAAATTTTCAAAATAAATCCATGGATTGGACTGTCCCAGAGAAATAACAATAATTCTTGGGTGTGGACAACCGGCACAACTCTCTCTTCCGAACTGTAAGTTTCTTTAGAACTCACATATTTTATTCCCTCACGTTTTCAAATCAGGAATTAATCTGAGATAAAAAGCAATGTGTGAACAAGTATATGAAGAAATATGTAAGTGTTTTTGTAGAAAAGTTTTAAGAAATATTCAGATTTAGTATGTAAATATTACTGTAAATATTTTGTTTATTTATTACCTTATTAAGTTATATATGTCCAGATTAATGATTTACTTTCTCTGCATTTCAGATTTTCGAAAACTTCAGAGTTGGAAGAGAATTGTGTATTTTGGGAATTTGCCAGACACAATTTCTATTATGACTCCTGTTTAGAAAGAAAAACATATGTTTGTAAGCACCAGGCACATTAGCTTACACAAATTTTGTATAATGTTACTCTCACCATCCCTAAAGAGCACATTTCTAGTTTCTTCAAGAATTGTTTTTGTAAAACTGATTTTTAAGAAATAAATTTCAGCCCAGGTTTACTTTCACCACAAACATAAGAGGAAGGTACTGAATTTCCCATGTTCCCCGTGTCCCCTGCATGCAGAGCATCCCCATTATCAGCATCACTCAGCAGATGGGACATTCGTTACTGAGCATGAGTCTGTACTGACACATCATGGTCACTTAAAGTCCATACTTTACCTGACATTTCGTCCTTGGTAGTGGAGAATTGTCTTAAAATCTATATTTATGTTAATCTTTAAAAATATATATCCAGGTACATATTAAACATTTTAAATCTTCTGTTATTTATTAAAAGATATCAAGTATAAATTATGAATTATAATATCAAGTACTATTATTTCTAAGTCTAAAATAACATTAATAACTTAGATACATTTTCAATATATTTTTCCCCAGCCTTTGAACACTGAAAATGAGGACTGAATACATCAGGATAATAAGGTGTGTAAGGCAGTTGAGTCAAGAGGAAGAAACTAGGGATGATTTAAAGAATTATTAAGTATTTGGTGGGGATAGTGTGCAGAGAGGGGTAGAAGAAAATTGCCAAATGTATCAAAGGGTTCACTAAAGAAGAGTACCAAACAGACAAATGATATAAGACCCAAGGCTATCTCCTCAGGATGGGTTTCAGACCTCCTGGCAGACAGTGTCACTACAGAACACTTTATGGCAGACACGTTCACTGGGCTGCTCTGGGAGAGTGCAGGCCCCAGTCTGCAGGCTGATGTGGGTGAGAACAGATCTCACACTGGGACTGGCAATTAGGACGACCTCCCTGCCAAAGTGTCAGCAGGCTGAGTCTGGAGAAAAGGAAACTATGGCTGTGACTAGTCACAAAAACTGCTGGAGGGGTTAATACCACAACAACTTCCTGCATGCATGCAGATGTCAACCACAGCACTGTCGCCAAAAGAGAGAAAACACCATGAAGCCAGGAAGCGGAGTCCTTGCTCCCAGTGCCCTTTCCGGACAACATGTCAAGCCGGCTGACTGGAGAAAAGGTTGTAAGATCTGGTGCCATAATCTCAGAAAGGACAATACGTATAGATTTGGAGCAGAGAGTACGAAACTGTTAATTGGCACTCAAGGTTACTGTGCAACAACCCCAAGGTTTCTATGGAAAAGCCATGTGACAATACTCCACCTGCTCAGACAACAGAACCAACACAAATATCTTCTGAATCTAATTAGTGTGTCATTATGGATGATTGTGGTCATTTTTCGGTAGAGACTGGTAGTTTCATTGAGCACTTCATGTCCTTTGATATCTCTTACATATCTGTTTTTTTTTCTGTACTGGATTTTAGTTATTTTTGAAGGTACCTTGTTTTATTCAATTCTTTGTCTTTCCTTTTTGACATTCTGAAGTACTATGCTGAGAAACCTACATTGAGAGAACAAAATACAATGTTAAAAATAAGAATATAAAAATTAAATATGATAACATGTCCATGTGAATTAAATATTAGTTATTGACAGAATGTGGGAAGAAATTTATTTATTTGACATCATTAAATGACATTTTTACTATAATTCAATTACAAATGGGAGAGATACCATATTTGTTTATTATGTGCAAAATAAATTAATAGTTCCTATACACTCATCTATTTGAATATATAGTCTTGATACTCTCTATATTTATTCATTATGTTCATATGGAGGAAATATGTGAGTATTCAAAATTAATTTCATTTGATATATGTATACACACACACACATATACATATATTGAGTTGTATCTAATAGCTGAAGTGGTGTTACAAACAGCCCAGTTGTATTGGCATTTGCAAACAAGCATTTATTTTGCTCAATTTTTCTCAGTTACCCATGTGTGGTTTGCTTGGCTTTCAGTTGACATGGGCAGAGCATGCACGGGCTCAGCTCCAGACCACAGATTCGGGTCAGACTTTTTTTATATCTTTTATTCTTTGAGCAGTGGGATGCCTGATATGTGCCCTTCTCAGAGCAGGGATTAGCCACTCTCCACAGAACTGGCAGAAATGTGCTACCTAATGCCTCTGCTCTGAACTCATAAACTGATACTTTCACAAACATCATATTAACCAAACCAGTCACGTGGCCAACCTTGTTTATTTTCTTCAAAGAATATTCTTCTCATAGTGGTCAGAAAAAGAAATGTAGATTTGCTGAGAAATGATGCAATCTGCAATAATAGCCCTAGAAACACGTGCAGAAGGGAGGAGTGTGCCAGCAGTTGTGACCCCTGTGGGAGTTGTGGATCCCAGAGGTCAGAATAGGACATGTCCACATGCATTGCAGAGCCCATGTTCCTCACATCAGTTCAGTGCTGCCAGGCATGTTTCCCTGTATTTTAACACAGTTAACTTAGAAATCGAGGGAGTCATCATTTAATGATAGAAATAGTTTCTCAGATTTAAAGTACCTATTGTCAGTATAGGGAAACAAATAGAAATCACTAAACTTTTGAGGAGAAATCACCAAATGAAATGATCAGGAGAATAAATCTGAATAGGAAATTAGTCCATCAAAGCTAATATTCAAAAAAATGTGATCAGACTTCTTTGGATGATCTTGGGAGAACGGTGCCTTTGTGCATGTGGCAAAAGCCCCGTTCACCTCAACAGCTGCTTCTGTGACATGAAATGACCCTGACTGCAGCATCATAGAGATTGAAGCATCTGTCTGAAATGCTCTGCCCCTCACAGATGTTCAGTGTAAGTAACAGAAAGAGAAATAAATAACAAGCTATGAGAACGGAGAATGTATTTGAGACCGTATCACTTGTGTACTGTGATGATTGGTGGAAATTTGTCAACATTGCTAGTTTTTACATCAACTTCATGTCTTCAGTTGAATATGATGTTCCCAGTGGAACCCAGTGATATTGCAGTGTGCTCCCAGATGGAGCTCCCAGTTATTCCAACTGTGTTCAAAATGTTTTCATGCAACACTTATACTTCTGAACATGATACACTTTATTTTTATTTCAATTTTTCTTATTTTTATTTTTTATCATTGTTCAATTGCAATTGTCCCACCATTTTCCCTGTTGCCCTCCCCTGCCCTGCCCACACACCCTATATTCTACCCCACCCCCTTGTCCCTGCCCATGAGCCTTCTACTCATATATTTTAATGGCTTCTGGCTTGCACCAACAATATTTAATCTGTCACAGTTGGAAGCTTAACCTCTGAAAACAAGGCATCAACAGGGCTATCTTCTCTGGGAAGACCAAGGGGAGACTCTGGACCACACATTTCTCTTAGTTTTGGGTGTAGCCCTGAGTCCTTGACATTCCTTGGCTTCCAGATACCTTCTTCCAACCTCTGCCTCTGTCATCTCATTGTTCTCATCCTGTGTCTCTGTCTTTGTGTCCAATTGTCCCTCTTCTCATAGGATAACATATGTATTAAGGGCCTTCCTACTCCAATATGACCTTATCTTAATGCGTTTCCATTTGCAAAAGCACTATTAGATAAGGTCACATTCTTGGTCTCTTGTAGGCATTAATTCAGGGGTTTGAGGAGAGTGGAGATGAGATACTAGAAAATGACTGAAAAAAACCATATTAATGTCTAAATCTTTTTAAAATTTTATTTATTTATTCTTAGAGAGAGGGTGAGGGAGGAAGAAAGAGAGGAAGACAAACATCGATGTGTGGTTGCCTCTCATGCACCTGCTACTGGGGATCTGGCCCTGCAAACCAGGCATGTGCCCTGACCGGGAATTTTACCAGCGACCCTTTGGTTTATAGGTGGATGTTCAATCCACTGAGTCACACCAGACAGGGCTAATGTCTAAATCTTTTGTCTGAGTATCATTGTAACTGGAGACAGTATTTGCTTTGGTGTTTGTGAAAACTGAATTCCAACCAGGTGCTTGTTGAACGTTGGGAGTCTGATGTGAAGGCTCTAAGAACAGAGGGGGAAACGTCCTGTCATAAAATCAGAAGCAGCAGTCCACTGAGAAGCCATGTCTCTATGACATGTCAAGTCTTTCAACATTCTTAGCACTTGAAAATATAACAAACATGTTTAGTTTTTTAAGGAAATTTTGCCATGTTTTCCACAGTGAGGGCACCATTCAACCTTCCCACCAACAGTACACTAGGGGTCCCTTTTTCCCACATCCTCTACAGGACTGGTTGTTTGTTGATTTATTGCTGATGGCCTATGACAGTTGTGAGGTGATATCTCAATGTGGTTTTAATTTGCATCTGTCTCATGGCTAGTGAGATTGAGCATTTTTTCACATGTCTATGGGCCATCTGTATGTCCTCCTTGGAGAAGTGTCTATTCAGCCTTTTTGCCCATTTTTTAACTAGATAGTTTGTCTTCATGATTTTGATTCATTTCAGTTCTTTATATACTTTGGAGATCAACCCTTGTCTGACGTATCATTGGAAAATATGTTCTCCTATAGAGTCTGTTCCCTTTTCATTTTGGTGCTGGTTCCTTTAGCTGTGCAGAAGCTTTCTAGTTTGATGTAGTCTCCTTTGTTTATTTTTACTTAATTTCCCTGGCACTAGGAGATATATTGGCAAAAGTATTCCTACATGGGATATCTGAAATTCACCAGCATCTGACTTCCTCTGGGACTTTTATGGTTTCACAACTTATATTTGTCTTTTATGCATTTTGAGTTTATTCTTGTATATGGTATAAGTTTGTGGTCTAGTTTCATTTTCTTACATGTACCAGCCCTGTTGTCCCAGCACCATTTATTGATGAGCCTGTCTACTCCATTGTATGCTATTACACCATTTTCTAATATTAACTGATGTTAAAAAACTAAAAATGGAACTGCCTTTGACCCAGCAAACCCACTGCTAGGAATATACCATAGGAATCCCGAGTCACCTACTCAAAAGAACTTATGCACTTCTATGTTCATAGTGGTGTTATTTACAATGCACAACAGCTGGAAACAGCTTGAGTTCCCGTCAGTAAATGAGTGGATAAAAAAACTCCAGACGAGTTACACAATGGAATACTATGCAGCAGACAAAAGAAGGAACTCCTACCCTTCATAACAGCATGGATGGAACTGCAGAACATTATGCTAAGTGAGAACAGCCAGGCTGTGAAAGACAAATACCACTTGATCTCACTGATAAGTGGAACCTAATGAACAAAGCAAATGAACAGAATAGTACTAGACACATGGAAATAATGAACACACTGAGAGTGAGCAGAGGGGTGAGAGAGGGACATAAAGGGGAAAGAAGGGGAAGGGTCTAGTGAAGTAATGTGTGTGAAGGACCCATGGGCACAGACAACAGGTGGGAACTGACTGTGGAAGCAGGGGCAGGTGGGGCAGGGGAGGGCAACCGGGCAAAAATTGGTACAACTGTAATTGGACAACAATGAAAAACAGAAATTATCAAAATTCAATTTGATTTGAAGGCAAATCATTTGTTTAACATACCTGATTTTCAAACACTGAGAGCTACAATTTACATAGTTTATAATGTGTCTGTTTTATTACCCGCTTAGGATGACCAACTACACTTTCCCTAGTTCCTTCATAACATCCAGCACCTGGCAATGATACCATGTGTTTAAAAGATACTTTTGTACTAACCACATAGGAAGTGGAGAGACAATGCCCTGGCTGGTGTGGCTGGGTGGATTGAGTGGCAGCCTGGGAACCAAAGGGTCATTCCAAATCAGGACCACATGACTGGGTTGCAGGCCAGGTCCGCAAGAGGGGGTGTGTGAGAGGCAACCAGACATTATGTTTCTTTCCCTTTCTCCTTCCTCTGCCCTCTCTCTAAAAATAAATAAACAAGATCTTAAGCAATAAGTAGAGATATCAGACCAAAAGGTGATTCTTTGCCTATTTCTCTTTCTCATTATCAGGCCATGTTTTCACTATCCTATAACATTTACTGATTTTGACAATTTAGGGACAGAGTGAAAAGCAGAGAAAATAATTACAAAAAGAATGGCAACATGTGTTGTATCTGAGACCACATAATTTTCTTTTCAATGAGTATTTCCCAGATAACTCATATTGGACTGATTCAAACAGCTAAGCCCATGGCTTACAGAATAGAAACTTCAGTCAGATTATCGATTCTCTCTGCAATGCTGTAATGTAAAGTAACTTTTTGATGCTATAAACACATTTCTTCATTTTATTTGTAAAGCAAATTAAAAAAAGGTTTCCTAAAAATTAAGCTTAAAACTTTAAATAATTTTGCCTTATCTTCTGAAAATAGAAAAACTTCTGCTGACTTTAATTTTTTTACCCAAATGTACAAGCATATCATAGTCTTAGGAACAGTGTGTTGGCTTTTCTGTTCTTTTGTGTTGTGTTGCATGGTTTCAGGACCATACTTTTTACCCCATGATTTTCTGATCTCGATTATTTTTAGAATATAACAGGTAATAAGTAATGAGGTTTTTCAGAGGGCTTCCAAAAATTGCACTTATGCAATGAGATCAAACCATATTACAGAATGTCCTTTTATTTTTGCAAATGCAGTTTTACTTTAACTCTTAGTGGACAATTACAGTTGACCTGCGGTATCATTGTATCGGAGTTTCCAGTGTGCAGCATAGGCGTCAGACCCTTGTACAACGTATGAAGTGATCCCCGAATAAGCCTACTCCCCACCCGACACTCTGTTTGATTATGTGAATAGTATTGACTATATTTCCTATCCTCATGACAATTTTGTAACTATGAACTTGTAGAATTATCTTTTAGAACTTCTCATATGCAGCAAGGTTAGATTTCAATGGAAAGTTTTACAGACTGTGCTTTATTTGTTACCTTTTCCCCCTTTAAGAACATTTAAGATCCATGTCTTAGTAAATTTCAATTCTACAATAAACTTCAATTATACAATACAGTGTTATCAACTGTAGCCACCATGTAATACATTCGATCCTTAGGCTCCTTCATCTAATAAGTGAAAGTTATAACCAACTTTTACCAACTTCTCCTTATATTCTTACTCCTCGCCCCTGACAACCACTGTTCTCTGAATTTGTTATTTTTAAATTTCACATGTAAATGATACCAGGCAGCATTAGTCTTTCATTCTCTCACTTAGTTCACTGAGCAAAATGCCTTCAGGTTCATCCTGGTCACCAATGAGAGAAATTTCTGTTTCCCATGGCTGAATAATAATTCATTGTGTGTGTATGTGTGTGTAGAACTTCTTTAACCCATTCCTCCATTACACACACTTGGTTGCTTTCATACCTTCATTACGGCAAATAATGCTCCAAAGAACCTGGGAAGACAGATACTTCTTCATAACAATTGTGTCACTTTGGATATGTACCCAGAAGTGGGATTGCTGGAGTACATGGTACTTACAATTATAGCTCACTACCTATAACAGATAAACAGTTCCTCTTTTCTTGATACAATATGAGATGGATGAAAATAATTCCATTTGATACATACTAGGTGGCTCACATTTAATGTTTTAGTTCTTCCGAGATTCATGTGTCTTTTAACTTGTGTTTTCAAAACTACTTTTTCTGCCCTCCCCAACTTTGGTTAGGTTAAAATTTTTTAAATTACATTTGTTTTCATCCTACATAGTTATATGTTGGCTTTTGTCACTTAAAACAGGTATTTCTTTTTAAAAAGATATTTAATTTAATTTTTTTATTCAGTTACAATTGTCTGCATTTTCTCTCCATCCCACCACTCCACCCCAGCCAGTACCACCTCCCTCCCCCACCACTACACTCCCCTTTGATTTATCCTTGTGTCCTTTAGTAGCTCCTATAAGGAGCTATAGGAGCTACAAAAAATATTTCTATTAAAATACAGACAGCTATTTATGATGGGAGGGTGAATTAATGAATAATGTAATGACTAGCAATTTCGTATTTCAATACTTACATTATAGTATAGTACAGTGCTGTTTAATGCTTTCTCCTTCAGAGACACTGGTTTTTATCAGGGGAAATACAAATTCCTTATATACAAATAACAAATTTCATGCAGCCATTTAAAAAATGTGGGCAGAGTAATTGAGGAGGTAAGGTTGGGTATTAATATTTGTGACAGTTATCCTAAGTTGAAAATGCAGTCATTCTTCTGAATATTAGGGACAAATATCTTTGAGTACCTATTGTTAATGGGATTGTGATTTTATCTTTTTCCATTATAACTAAGAGACAATGAGCATATAAATAAATTTACGTAATGCCAGTATTTAGCAACTTCATCCAAGAGTAGGACTGAAACTTCTAAGATGCTCTTAACAAGGCCTGAATTTTCAGTGTTTGTAAATTTTAAGATGGAGGTAAGTTAAGAAAGAGTAGGGTGGTCAAGTTTCTTGTCCCAGAAATCTCTGGGAATATGCAAGTGGTTTCTCAGGGGCACTTACGAATGCACAAAATGAATGACTCTCTACAAGCTCACAGTCTCCGAGATTCTCAGGTGTGTGATGAGATAAGCCATCTTAAAACTGCCCAAGTGTAAGAATTTCCTGTTCAAACTTGAAGTGACACAGTGATGAGAAATCTACTTTTTTCTAATTTTGCCTCACTCTCAGTCTGCAGGGGGCAGTCTGTGAGGACCACAGATACTGCGTGTAGACAGGAGTAGCGAGGTCTCCTGTGAAGGATGCACAACCTTCTGGCTTCCAGAGGTATGTGTCTCTACTCTCCTATTTCCCTACTGACCTGATTCTTTAATGGGACATTACAAATGCTAGATGTGATACAAAAAAAGTACAATTAATATACAAGCAAATCAAACACTGGTATCCATTTCTGTATACTGTAGGGTAAAGAGTAAAATATGAAAAAAATTCAAATTTTTGCCTATGGAAAATTACTAGCAGCGTACCACATGCATATTTCTGTTTGAAAATCAGGATAACTGAAATGAAAAGCTGTAATCCTCATGACAAGGAGCAGTTAACTTGGATTTAGTAATTAGACAGATATAATTATTTATGTGTATTATTTCATATTTAATCCAATAAAAAGAGACTCTTAAAATGAATTCATCAAATCATAAGGTCATATATAATTCTCCAAAAATGCATGTCAGTTAAATAAAAGCTATTTGACTTGCACTGAAAATCAAGACTTAATAGTCTCTGTAAAATGGTTATTTAAACTTCATTATAAACAATCAAAAGGTTTTTAGAAATTGAATAAAACATTGAAAAAAAGAAATGCCACATTTATAAGAGAGTCCTGTGGCAGGAATTGTGACACTGTCTGATATAAGTAAATAGAGTAACAGGGCAATTGTGTTCATTACTTAAATTAAGTAACTTTGGAAAGCTTGTAAATGTCAGATTGAGTATTAAGTGTTTTACATGCATTGCATCGCACATATTTTCATTCCCACTTTACTAAGCAAACTAGGTAGCTAGACACTAATTACTAATCCCTAAAGATCGTACATGTAAATGTCAAAGCCAGACTGCATTCCAGATCTCATTGCAGCGTCCAGTGACTGAATTATTAAACTACATTTCCTGATTTAGTACGTTTTACTATGCACTAAAGCTACCTTCACAGAGTGTGGCAGTGAAGGGATTTTCCTGGACATTTGCACCAACACTGTTCCTCCATAAATGGTCTACAACACATTTATTTACTGTGTTTTGTGTTTTCATATTTTAACCATTAAATAAATTACAAGTTACTGGTATAAAGTATGTTAAAAAAGTCCTTTGATGTTCTATTGCTTTTATTATTTTTTGAGCTCAGGGTAACTTTAGTGTGTCATGTAACATCTTTAACATATAAAGTATTTCATTAACATTTAACTGATCTCTCAGAACTCTACAATTATTCCAAATAAAATATTTGATAGCACCTCTTCTGTCCTTTGACCTAATAATTTTGAGTGTCTAAATACATCAGTTAATTGTTAATTACCATATATGCTAACACAACTCTTCCTCCAACTTTAGAACACTCAATCTTTAAACATTAGTGGATTTAGAAATTGTCATTAAAATGGGTGCATTGTTATTTTCATACAGCATTGTAGTTTTCACAGTTATTCTAACAGTGTTGAAATGTTTCAGTGGAATGTGACCTTATAAGGATGTTATTCTGAACTACTTTACTGTTCGCTAACTTGTTACTTTTCATTGCTTCAACCAATAATATCATGTCAAACATAGAATATCATAGAATTATCGAATTATTCTTTGGGAAACATTTAAATCTCTAAGTCAATGAGAACAAGGCTTCACGTTGGTCAAATGCAAAGTGAGCACTATTTCTTATCTCACACTCCACCCACACTGCCTCTCCCAGGGATCTTGTTGTTGTTCACATCACCTGTTAACAGTGAGGTACTGTCATCAGAGGCACCATCCCTGACGTTACTCAGCTGCAGAGATGGATCTCCAGCCAGAAAACGACTCAGACCTGAATGTGGCTAAGGACTGCAGGAGACAGCAAAGGAAAGGCAAGGGCATGAGAAGCTCCGCTTTACAAACCGAACAGCAAATATCCTCTGGGGAAATGGAGTTTCAAAATGCTTCTCAAGATCTTCAGGGGAATGACAAGTGCCATTGCAAAGGTGGCACATTTAACAAAGACGCAGTATAACTGTTCTGGGATGTGCAGTTGGAGGGAAGAAGTGTGGGGGGGAAGAATAGGGAATTAGCTGACATATTTTTTCATTTGTGAAGATCACAGCTTAAAGTTGCAAAACAGTGTCTCAATATGAAATCTGAGGACTGATTTATTCAGACATTGTTGTAAGGTGTAGTCTTCGACTAACAGCTCATGGAGGATTATATTTCCTGACAATGCAGTGCTATATTCTGGGGGGAAGATGGCTGTGGGGGAATTGGTTTGAGGTGATTCAAGATTATTTATATGATTCCCTGTTCATTTGGGTTCTCTGTGCAAACTGTCCAAGCAATGTCTCCATTTGTTTTTCTCTCGCTGCCGATGCACCACCACCTCCAGAGAAGCTCATTGCTGGGGTCCTGGGAGTCGTCTGCCTCATCTTGGTGTTCACTGTAGCCAGAGGCATACTACTTCTTCCCTGTAAGTAAGTTTTTCGAATATTTAAGAGAACTTCTCACTTTAATGAATCTCCGTGCCTCTGAACGTTTTAATATATTATAGAACTCTTTTTTAAAGTCAGCATTTAGATAAATGTGGAATGTCCTTCCGAATTTGTCAAGTCCATAAAGAGAGTGATTGTAGAGAGATTTTACATGTATTTGTGTATTTTGATTTCATTACTCAAACATATGCATTAGGAATCTAAAAGACCTTATTTATTTATTTTTTTTATTGTTATTCAATTACAGTTGTATGCCTTTCTCCCCATCCCTCCACCCCACCCCAGGTGAACCCACCTCCCTCCCCCCCTCCACCCTCCCCCTTGGTTTTGTCCATGTGTCCTTTATAGTAGTTCCTGTGATCCCCTCTACCCACTGTCCCCGCCCCCACCCCCAACCCCCTCCCTGGCTATTGTTAGATTGTTCCTAACTTCAATGTCTCTGGTTATATTTTGTTTGCTTTTTTCTTCTATTGCTAAAAGACCTTATTGATAAATCCAAATTAATTCTTGAGATTGGTTAAACCAATATTTTTAGAAACGGTCAAGTGTGATCCAAAGTCTTGTGAGATATTCTTCCCCTAATTCTTTATTACTGTATTAATGTTTCTTGGTGAAATCAGTTTTATTTCAGATTTTGCTGCTCCTCTACAATGCACCAAATTTCCAACTAGGAAACTAAGATGATGATGTTTTAATTCTGTCAGTACCAATTCTTATTTTGAGGATCCCTGTAACGTTTTCTGGGTACTGTAGGACTGGACAGGAGCAATGTGTCCACAGCAGCAAGGGTGGAAAAGATACATTATGATTTTCAAAGTTCTGTTTTTAGTACCGTTCATATGTTCTCTGTGTTAGGGAAGGCACAAATATAATATACTTTGTGAGGGAGAAAGTAAATTATAAAATATGGCAATAAGTGTTCATCAATAATGATTATAGGAGAGTGATTTTTTTTCTCATGCAACATGAAGGAGTATTTACTGAAAATTACCATATCCTTGTCTGCCTCAGTGGCCCAGCGGAATGGAATGTCATCCCATATGCCAAAAGACAGCAGTTTTGATTCCCGGTCAAGGCTCAAAGCTAGGTTGTGTGTTCCATCCCTGCTCATGGCATGTACAAGAGGCGATTCATCAATGTTTCTCTCTCATATCTCTGTTTGTCTCGTCTTTCTGTCCCTTCTTCTCTTATTAAAATCAATGGGCATATCCTCCTGTGACGATAAAAAATAAATGAATAAAATGAAATCACTTACCCATTGAGACCAATTGGCTTATATGTCCTGTGGCTGTAAAAGATGAACAAATAACATCGCTGTGCTAGATAAAAAGTGGTTGCATTCATTGATGTCCTAGGCATTAGAGAATGGATATATTTGTTTGCAGTTTTTTAATGTGGGCACCAATACTAGGGGATGAGAGATGACCTTTCTCCATGATGCGGATGTGAAATCTTTCTCCTTTATATGTATGCTTCAGCCTGTCAGCACGCATAGATGTTGTGCTGACATATGTACACACACACATTTATGTACACATACACATATGTATGCACATATATGTATGCATATGCATGTATGTGTAGGTTAATATTTTTAAATTAAATTGTGTTCAGTTTAAAATTCATTATTTTTATGTTCATCAGAGCCTCTAAACTCTTCATGATGTTATAGAATACAGTCTCATTTTAAAGTATATGCCTATAGACTGAGAGCAAAATTTTACTCTGCACAAAATTTGTCCAAAGTATAAATATCAGAACAATTTTAGAAAGCAATTTATAAACATATGTATGTATATATCCCATATGTCATATATGTATTTGTATTATAATTCAAGTCATTCTTTAGGACACCTTATTGAGAAATATGAATAAATTCCTCTTATTGATTTGACCAAAACTGTAAGAGATTGTGGAGTGTCATTTTGAAGGCTTTTGAAATATTTTCCCCAATATTATCACAGATTCAATAATTTTTCTTGGTAAAATCAATTTTATTCCAGACTATTTTAATCCTAGACAATATATCACATTTCAAAGTAAGAAACAAAAGTATTATGATTTATTTAGATCGATATGAATTCTTTATAATAATTACTTCTTTTTCTAGCTAATGTAACTCTGGTACAGAACAATTCTTGTTTTTTGTATATAATATAAACTATCTATTATTTTTATAGGGAAACCATCAGGGAACAAGACAGGGAACCAGACAACAGGGAACCAGAAAGGTACATAATTATTTTCTATGTTCCAATATCAATACAGTTCCTCCCTTGTCTCCAACACAGTAAAAATTCATAGTTTTTTTTTTGGCATGGGAAACATGAATTATAATAGGTGGCAATACATGTACATTAATAATGAATATAGAAGAGTGTATTTCTTATGTAAAAATATGAAGAAATATTCATTTAAATTCATCATACTCACTGTTGCCAATTAGTTGAAAGATAATTTTGGTGTTCTAAAAGTATGGTGTCACTCATTGACATTGAGGACATAGAAAGGGTATATTTTGTGTGTGTGTTTGCTTAATATGGGGGAATGAGGGGCTGGCCCTTCCCTGTGAGTGTGTGTGAGTGTGTATGAGTGTATTATGCTTTATATATTCCAGTCTGTGAGGGTATGTACATATACTATGCACGAATTTGTCTATGCCTATGCAAATACTGAAATTAATTTTCACTTTGAAATTCATATTGTTCTTGGATAACAATACATAATCTTTCCTCAGCATATCATTGCGTTCGATGTCCACCAGAGTGGTTAGTGTATTCCAACAACTGCTATTACGTCAGCAGTGAACACAAAACGTGGAATGAGAGTTTGATGGCCTGTGCTTCTGAGAGCTCTAACCTGCTCTACATAGATGATGAAGAAGAAATGGTAAGATTTTTAATGTTTCCAACATTTCATTTAAAAGAGTATTTTATTTTATGTCTGTAGAATTCATTCATATTTTTCTGTATATCCATAATGTGTTGTAAAGATTATATTTTATTGTTTGACTCTATAATGTTTGATTTGTATTTTATGCCATTAATGGGCATTTGATAATTTCCAGTTCTTGCTTTTAATAGACAATCATGCTTCTATTAGGGCTGTTTTTTCCTAAACTTTGCTATATAATTTTACCAGGCATCACGGAGACTATAGATGTGATTGTGCGTGTTGCAAACTGAAATTGGATCATGAAATAGATGTTGCCAGCCTGCTCCTGTGCTCTCTCTCATAGCGTCTCCTCCCTCCTCACCAACCACGACTCTGATGTTTTATATCACAGATTATCTGTGCTTAATTTTGAACTTGATGTAATTTTCACTGCTATATTGTATATTTCTGGCATTCTTTAATCTATTCTGCTCAGAAGAGAGATGTTTTTCATATGTGGTTGTTAAGAATAATTATTTAATAAAAATCCTTGTATATGTCCTTTTTCCAAATAATATATCATATTTAAAGTAATTCACATACAATAATACATATAACAGATAAATTGACATACTATAAATGTTATAGTATAAATACTATGAATGCTATGTTTATAATAATGTAATAATTTATAAATATAGTTGTTCTAATGCTATATATGTATATAATTAAAATGTATTGCCTTTTTGCATTAGACTGAAATGCAGGGTCAGAAATATATGTGTATGGAAATTATCCCTGCACTTTTTAGTTTGCTGTGTAAATCCATATTATATCCAATCGTTTCATGATCCAAAACTCAGTACTGCCAGGAATTTCAATGCCGTCAGTTCTGATCACTATATAAAAGCATCACTATGACATTAATAGGCATTTTCCTCATACTGATCGATGGAACACGTCTTTCAGGGCACAATTCACTGTGAACTTCTGTACTGTGAGAATGAGAAGTGCCCGTTCATGTCTCTCGCCCATCTCTCCTGTTATCCGTAATTTTCCTTCTTAGAAGTGGTCATGTTTTGGATATGACTGTTTTCTGAATTTGTAAGATGTAAATGACTTTCTTGACTGTTGAGTACACTTTTCTTCTCACATTGGAGTCTTTCAGTGACCTGGACTTATCAAAGTTACATAGTCTGGTATCTCGTTTTGGGTGTTGGTGATGGTGTTGGACATATTTCACAAGTTAGTCAAAGTTCATGAAGATAATCTACTGCATTACTCTTTATGGTTTATCTTTTTCTTTATTGATGGACTTTTACATTTAGGTTTATAGTACTTTGAGAATTTATATTTTGTGATGCTGTGAGGTAGAGGTAAAGTTTACACTTTTCTACATCATTGCCTACTCAATGCAGCATAATTTACAGCAGATGACCATTTCTACACAAACAACTTTATACACATGGGTCTATATATTTTAACATAAAATTTAAGAAATTGATCATTCATTGTGTCTCAAAAATTATTTTTCTGTCTTTTTCTGTCTCTGTCTTTATTCTCAAGCAATAATTACACCGATGTCAGTTTTATTGATAAAGTTCTAAAGGTGTTTGAGGCTCCATTAATTTCTCTCTCTCTTTCTCTCTAGCCTTAGGAATTAATCATTTTATCACTCCATCTTTATTTCATCAATTCTTTCTTCTACATCTCAATGTTTATGTAAATGTATTGACTTTTTAATATAGATGAAGATTTTTCAACTGATAATTTTATTTGATTTATTCATATAGTTTTGATTTCCCTAATTTACTTCCATCACTGCCATCATATGTTCATATGGTTATTTGAACATAGTTATAAAAATAAATATTAGGTGAATATTTATTTATAAAAATTACTACTGAGTATTTATAAAATAAATCCAACATCTTCTCCCAGTGAAAGTTATATTGTATGGCTGATTTATGCCCCTGAGCATGGAAGGTATTTTTCAGTTCATTGAATGGTTTTAAAATTTGGGTAAGTCCACATTTTCAATGACATAGTATAATAAACATGGATCTTCCTACATGCTTATTAGAATTATATTTTTGTAACTTTAGTAAACTATTACTGTAGAATCGTCTCTTTTGAAGTGTGCTTATTCAGTTTTTCAAATTCTTGTTATTATTTTATTTTTGGGTTCAATTGCTAGGGATTTCGTTGGGTATGCATAGTGTACTTTACAAGCAATGATATTTTAAATGTATCCAAATACCTCAGTCAGTATGGCTTCCACCCTCTGCTGCTTGATGTACTTGTGTGTGTGTGTGTGTTTGTAAGGCAGTACTCAGGATGTTAAAATCAGTTCCTGAATCAACTTTGGCTTATTTATTTTACAGGATTATCTTTGTTTTTTCTCCATAGTGCAAATTTTTCCCCATCAACCAAGTACATGTCGAGAGTTAACATCACCTCTTGCACTGTGCTCTCACTTTGAATGCCTTCCTGTTATACCTATAGCTGGCACTTTTCTTGACACAAATGGGCTAGAAAAAGGATGGTCTGCGTGACTTTTAACCTAGTGAATTCAGCAGTTTGACCTGAAAAAGGAGGGGCAGTTTAACCGCCCCTTCGTAAGCTAATCGGACTTCCCCTGTGGCAACAGCAGTGATGTTTTAGTGCTCCCCAAATAGTAAAAATTACACTTCTTACTCATGAACTGAGATGGGGGTTGGGAGAGACATGGAAACAGTGTCAGACACGAAGACTACAGATTTGCTGTTTTTACCAGAATCTCTAGCTGATATTTCCAACAATAGATGCTCATGTTATTTTTATTCTTTGATCAAATTTCAGAGGTGTAAAATTGCAATGGTTGTCCGTTCAGTTAATCATACTAATACATTTTCTTAATGTGTCTAATATATGAAAGTATATTATAAATTAAGTCACTCTAATCTAGAAAGAATTAGGTATATTTGTTTTTTCCTCTTTAAAATCATCTTTATTTAGGTAGCAAATATACATTTAAGTTGCTTAATATTTTATTTGATCCCATTTGAAGTGTCATAGCATGCCATATAAAACATTGCCTTTTTCAAACTGCTATATAAAAATACTATAAAATTCAAACTATAACCTATATAATTCTCTTTCTGTATTTTGATTACAACTCTACAACAACATTGATTTGGCTGGGGTAGGAGGGGAGTGGTGGGGGGTAAATGCAGACAACTGTAATTGAACAACAATAAAATAATTAAAAAAACCCAACATTGATATAGGCCCAATCTGGGTAGGTCAACTGGTTAGAGCATTGTCCAAATACATGCAGGTTGCTGGTGGATGCCCTGTCAAGCACACACAAGAAGCTACCAAGGAATGCTAAACTAAGTGGCCTACTAACTGATTGCTCTCTCTCTCTCTCTCTCTCTCTCTCCCAAATCAATAAAAACAAGATTAAAAACAATAACATTGATTTAAAAAGGGAAGTGAGTTAACTGGCATACATCTAATGTTTTTAAATAAAAAATGGTGAAAATGATTACCTATGTATGAAAATTAAGAGTAGCTTAAAAGCTTATGCATGTTGAAACTTTTATCAAAGAGTTGTTTTTTAGATTGCCAGTTCTGAAAACAGCCACAACAATGCAAAGGACAACACGGGGAATATAGTCAACAACATTCTAACAAATACGTGTGGTGTCTGACGGGTGCCCGGTCAGTTGGGGGGTGGTCACCTCTCAAGGTATACACAGGTCCAAAACAATATTGAATGTGAACTGCAAAAACAAAAGCATTTTTTAAAATTGCTCTTCCAAAGCGGTTCTCTGAAAATATCAATGTCATATTTTTTATAAGTCCAATATATTAGTGTCCAATATCATTCTCATTGTTTAATACTAACAAAACCTGCATTCGAATTCTCAATGTATAAATAAAAAAAACAGAGGAAAAATAATTACAATGCAGTCATTTAAAATATAAAGGTTGCCCTGACTGGTGTGGATCCATTGGTTGGGCATCATTATGTATAAGGAAATGTCACGGGTTCGATTCCCAGTCAGGGTACGTGCCTGTGCTGTTGCAGGATTGGTCCAGGATCCAGCATAGGAGAGGCAACCAACTGATGTTTCCCTTACTTTCTCCCTCTCTTCATCTCGCTCTAAAAAAAAAAAAATAAATGGAATATTTAAAAAAATAAATGAAATAAAATATAAAGGTTTAGACTTTTGTTTTATTCTCCCATGCTAGCGCAGTTGTAGATTTGTATATTTCTTTGAAGCCTGTGCATCTCACAGCCACATGCGGGGTTGTTCTCCTGACATTCTGCTGCCCTTGATGGCTGCTGGTTGGCTTGTTGGACATGCACCCCTGCAGTTCCAACTGTGGCTTCAATGCGATCACACCTCTTTGCTCATGAATTATCATTCCCAGATCTTAAAAAAGTTCATTAATATCCATAATATCAGCTTCAGGTTGCCTAACAGAAGTCTGTCTCATGAATAAGATGAGGGCGTCCTCTGTAATTCCCTCATCCTGCACCTGACCTTGAGGGTGAGTTTGGCTTTTCCAGAACACGGGATTCCTTTCTGTTGAGCTCTCCTCAGCAATTCCACCAGATGCTCTGGCACTGGCTCCCCACTCATGCAAAACACTCTTTGTCAGCTGCTCACATTTGCAGAGTTGGTCAGTGATGTTGTGAATTCAGCCACTAAGAAATAACCTGTATTTTCCTGTCATGCTGTTCACTGAGGGTGGGGGGAAGAGATCAAACTGTTCCATGGACTCCTCTGTTTCTTCGGCCCCTTGTTTAGAATATTGTTGCTTCTGTTGCAGCTGTTGCCTGAACTCGGGTGTTTCTTGAGCTGTTCCATGTTGACTCAGAGTCCTTTATATTTCCACACAAGGGCATGTGATCTTTGGATGTTGGATTTGCTGGGCCGGTTGGGTGGGGCCACCAACAATTCCTGAAGTGCAGGATGTGATGGATTGCTCATTCACTAACTTTATCAGATGTTGGTGGGCTGTGCAGTTTCCTTAGCCCTCACCTCTTCCTCCAACTGCAAGCGAACTTTGTTTGTTTTTATAAATACAAATTAGTATACCAGCTTTTACTGAATTTCTCATAAAATTTGTTTTCTCATAGAATTTTTGTGAAATTTTCCAAATAAATCCATGGATTGGACTGTCCCAGAGAAATAATAGTAATTCTTGGGTGTGGACAACTGGCACAACTCTCTCTTCCGAACTGTAAGTTTCTTTAGAACTCACATATTTTATTCCCTCATACTTTCAATTTAGGAATTAATCTTAGAGATAAAAAGCAATGTGTGGACAAGTGTATGAAGAAATATGTAAGTGTTTTTGTTGAAAAGTTTTTAGAAATATTTAGATTTAGTATGTAAATATTACTGTAAATTTCTGTTTATTTATTAACATATTAAGTTATATATCTCCAGATTAATGATTTATTATCTCTGATTTCAGATTTTCAAAAACTTCCGAGTTGGACAAGAGTTGTGTATTTTGGGAATCTGCCGGACACAAGTTCTATTCTGACCCCTGTTTAGATAAAAAACTATATGTTTGTAAGCACCAGGCACATTAGCTTACACAAATTTTGTATAATGTTACTCTCACCACCCCTAAAGAACACATTTCTAGTTTCTTCAAGAATTGTTTTTGTAAAACTGAGTTTTTTAAATATGTTTGTTGATCATGCTATTACAGTTGTCCCATTTCCCCCCTACACTCCACTCCATCCTGCCCACCCCCTCCTTCCTACATTCCCCCCCCTATAGTTCATGTCCATGGGTCATACCTGTAAGTTCTTTGGCTTCTACATTTCCATACTATTCTTACCCTCACCCTGTCTATTTTCTACTTACCATTTATGCTACTTATTCTCTGTACCTTTCCTCCCTCTCTCCCCCTCCCACTCCCCTGTTGATAATCCTCCATGTGATCTCCATTTCTGTGGTTCTGTTCCTGTTCTAGTTGTTTGCTTAGTTTGCTTTTGTTTTTGTTTTTGGTGTGGTTGTTAATAAGTGTGAGTTTGCTGTCATTTTTACTGTTCATATTTTTTATCTTCTTTTTTTTAGATAAATCCCTTTAACATTTCATATAGTAAGGGCTTGGTGATGATGAACTCCTTTAACTTGACCTTACCTGAGAAGTGCTTTATCTGCCCTTCCATTCTAAATGATAGCTTTGCTGGCTAGAGTAATCTCGGATGTAGGTCCTTGCCTTTCATGACTTGGAATACTTCTTTCCAACCCCTTCTTGCCTGTAAGGTCTCTTTTGAGAAATCAGCTGACAGTCTTATGGGAAGTCCTTTGTAGGTAACTGTGTCCTTTTCTCTTGCTGCTTCTAAGATTCTCTCCTGTTTAATCTTGGGTAATGTAATTATGATGTGCCTTGGTGTGTTCCTCCTTGGGTCCAGCTTCTTTGGGACTCTCTAAGCTTCCTGGACTTCCTGGAAGTCTATTTCCTTTGCCAGATTAGGGAAGTTCTCCTTCATTATTTGTTCAAATAAGTTTTCAATTTTTTGTTCTTCCTCTTCTTCTGGTACCCCTACAATTCAGATATTGGAATGCTTAAAGATGTCCTGGAGGTTCCTAAGCCTCTCCTCATTTTTTTGAATTCTTGTTTCTTCATTCTTTTCTGATTGGATGTTTATTTTTTCCTTCTGGTCCACACCATTGATTTGAGTCCCAGTTTCCTTCGCATCACTATTGGTTCCCTGTACATTTTCCTTTGTCTCAGCATAGCCTTCATTTTCATCAATTTGTGACCAAATTCAACCAATTCTGTGAGCTTTCTGATTACTAGTGTTTTGAATTGTGCATCTGATAGGATGGCTATCTCTTCTTTGCTTAGTTGTATTTTTTCTGGAGCTTTGATCTATTCTTTCATTTGGGCCATTTTTTTTGTCTTGGCGCACCTGTAATGCTGGTTACGTTGGTAACGCTGGTCGCTACGCTGTGAAGCTCTATGGGGGGGGGACCAAGAGGGATCAATGGTGCTTGCTCCACTCTCTGCCGGATTTTAGTCACTCCCTCCACTACACGCAATCAAATTGGGGTCCTCTAGTGCTGATTCCCGAGTGGGTGGGCTTGTACACGTTCTAGGCCCCTGTGGGTCTCTCCAACAAACTCTCCTGTGAGGCTGGGAGTTTCTCCTGCTGCCTCCTCAACCCCTAAGCGTGTTTTAAATCTGAGGCTTTAGGCTTTATTTCCCCGGGCTGGAGCCCTGGGTTGTGCAGTCTGTTTCATTCCTCCGCCATTCCTCCCTGTTTATTTATGCGTGAATGTGGAGCCCAGGGGTCTGCTACCTGCAGCCTGGCCTGCTCGGCTCCACAATACACCATCTTGCCGGGTCCACCAGCCGCCGCCTTGCCGCAAGTCCCTTCTGCCCAGCTGCCCGTCTCCGCCCCTCCTACCAGTCTGGATGAATGTTTCCTCTTTATCTCCTTGGTTGTTTCACTTTTATACAGTTTGCTTTTCTGTCAGTTCTGGTTGTTTTTGTGTTTAAATTGTTGTTGTCCTTCTTTTGGTTGTGCAAAGAGGCACAGTGTGTCTGACTATGCCTCCATCTTGGCTGGAAGATCGTAAAACTGATATTTAAGAACTTATTTTGAGCCCAGGCTTAGTTTCACCACAAACATAAGAGGAAGGTACTGAATTTCCCATGTTCCCTGTGTCCCCTGCATGCAGGGCATCCCCATTATCAGCATCACTCAGCAGATGGGACATTTGTTACTGAGAATGAGTCTGTACTGACACATCGAAGTCACTTAAAGTTCATACTTTATCTGACATTTCATCCTTGGTAGTGGAGAATTGTTTTAAAATCTACATTTATGTTAATCTTTAAAATATTATCCAGGTACATATTAAACATTTTAAAATCTTCTGTTATTTATTAAAAGATATCAAGTATAAATTATGAATTATAATATCAAGTACTGTTATTTCTAAGTCTAAAATAACATGAATAATTTAGATACATTTTCAAAATAATTTTCCCCAGCCTCTGAACATTGAAAATGAGGACTGAATACATCAGGATAATAAGGTATGTAAGGTAGTTGAGTCAGGAGAGAGAAACCAGGGATGATTTAAAGAATTATTAAGTATTTGGTGGGGATAGTGTGCAGTGAGGGGTAGAGGAAAATTGCCAAATGTACCAAAGGGTTCACTAAAGAAGAGTACCAAACAGACAAATGATATAAGACCCAAGGCTATCTCCTCAGGATGGGTTTCAGACCTTCGGGTAGACAGTGTCACTACAGAACACTTTATGGCAGACACGTTCACTGGGCTGCTCTAGGAGAGAGCAGTCCCCAGTCTGCAGGCTGATGTGGGTGAGAACAGATCTCACACTGGGACTGGCAAGTAGGATGACCTCCCTGCCAAAGTGTCAGCAGGCAGAGGCTGCAGAAAAGGAAACCAGTCACAATCACTCACTGGATGGTGAATACAAGTACTTCCTGCATGCAGATGACAACCACACCACTGTGGGCAAAGGAGAGGAAACACCATGAAACCAGGAAGAGGAGTCCTTTCTCCCAGTGCCCTTTCCTGACAACACATCAAGCCAGCTGACTGGAGAAAAGGTTGTAGGATCTGGTGCCATAATCTCAGAAAGGACAATACGTATAGATTTGGAGCGGAGAGTACTAAACTGTTAATTGGCACTCAAGGTTACTGTGCAACAACCCCAAGGTTTCTATGGAAAAGCCATGTGACTATAGTCCACCTGCTCAGAGAACAGAACCAACACAAATATCTTCTGAATGTATTTAGTGCATCATTATCAATGACTGTGGTCCTTTTTTGGTAGAGACTGGTAGTTATATTTAGCACTAATTCATGTCCCTTGATATCTCTTACATATCTGGTTTTTTCTGTACTGGATATTAGTTATTTTTGAAGGTAACTTGTTTTATTCAATTCCTTGTCTTTCCTTTTTGCCATTCTGAAGTTCTATATTTAGAAACCTACATTGATAGAACAAAATACAATGTTAAAAATGAGAATATAAAAATTAAATATGATAACATGTCCATGTGAATTAAACATTAGTTATTGACAGAATGTGGGAAGAAATTTATTAATTTGACATCTTTAAATGACATTTTTACTATAATTTGATTACAAATGGGAGAGATACCATATTTGTTTATTATGTGCAAAATGAATTAATAGTTCCTATACATTCATCTGTTTGAATATATAGTCTTTATACTGTCTATGTTTATTCATTATGTTCATATGGAGGAAATATGTGAATATTCAAAATTAATTTCATTATACACACACATTATATCTATATACTTGTATCTAAAGCGGAAGTTGTGTTGCAAACATCCCAGTTGTATTGGCATTTGCAAACAAGCATTTATTTTGCTCAATTTTTCTCAGTTACCCATGTGTGGTTTGCTTGGCTTTCAGTTGACATGGGCAGAGCATGCATGGGCTCAGCTCCAGACCACAGATTCGGGTCAGACCTTTTTTATATCTTTTATTCTCTGAACAGTGGGCTACCTGATATGTGCCCTTCTCAGAGCAGGGATTAGCCACTCTCCACAGAACTGGCAGAAATGTGCTACCTAATGCCTCTGCTCTGAACTCATAAACTGATACTTTCACACACATCATACTAACCAAACCAGTCACGTGGCCAACTTTGTTAATTTTCTGCAAAGTATACTCTTCTCATAGTGGTCAGAAAAAGAAATGTAGATTCACTGAAAAATAATGCCATCTACAATAATAGCCCCAGAAACACGTGCAGAAGGGAGGAGTGTGCCAGCAGTTGTGACCCCTGTGGGAGTTATGAATCCCAGAGGTCAGAATACTACATGTCCACATGCATTGCAGAGCCCATGCTCCTCACATCAGTTCAGTGCTGCCAGGCATGTTTCCCTGTATTTTAACACAGTTAACTTAGAAATCAAGGGAGTCATCATTTGTCGGGGGGCTTTAACGCAGCCCCCCGGTCCTGCCACGGATGAAGAAAAAGACTACCAAGACATGATCTGCTTGGGGAGGAAAGGTGGCCATTTCTCTCAAGGGGAGAAGGGCCTCAAGCCTCTCTCTCCAGGGGCTTTTATTAGGTTCATTCACATAGGAATACGGATAAAGCTCATCAATCATTGTCAGCCAGTAAGGGTTAAACAATACAAGATTTATAGAGAACTCTGAGGGCTTATTCTGAGTTACAGCCAATTAGTTAGAGGGCCATAAAATTTTAGGCGCCAGACTCTTCTCAGGTCTGGACCCTTATCTCTTAAACTGAGGGTACAAATTAAGTAGGTTTCACAGGAATGTATGTATTTTTGTTAGGCCTGATTCCCCAGGGAATCCGCCCCTCCCAGCACAGGACTGCACTGCCCTCTGTCATTGTTTCAGGCTTAAGTCAGGCAAGGGAAGTAAGGCAGCCAAGAGATTAGGAAACTTCTTGAAGACAGAATGAGGAATCAGGCTATTTCAAAGCTGAGGGGCGAGGGTCCATCACCCCCTTTTCCCACAGCCCCCCCGAGTCCTTCCCTGCAGACCTCTTCCGTGACCAGAGCCTGTCTTAGGTTGATCCTCCCTTGAGGATTCTTACCCGTCATTGGCTAACTGGCCAAGCTCAGGGCCAAGCAGGGTGAAGTGGGCAGGGGTGGCACACTTGCCAGGGAGATAAGCTTTGTCTCCTTAGTGGCTTATGGTCTCAACTCTGACTCAGCCTTAACCATGGGGGGTTACAGCCCCCGAAACCAGGCAGGGTGGTTCCCAACAATCATTGAATGATAGAAACAGTTTCTCAGTTTTAAACCACCTATTGTCAGTATAGGGAAACAAATAGAAATCACTAAACTTTTGAGGAGAAATCACCAAATGAAGTGATCAGCACAATAAATCTGAATAGGAAATTAGTCGATCAAAGCTCATGTTCAAAAAAATGTGATCAGACTTCTTTGGATGATCTTGGGAAAACGGTGACTTGTGTGCATGTGGCGAAAACCCTGTTCACCTCAACAGGTGCTTCTGTGACATGAAATGACCCTGACTGCAGCATCATAGAGATTGAAGCATCTGTCTGAAATGCTCTGCCCCTCACAGGTGTTCAGTGTAAGTAACAAAAAGAGAAATAAATAACAAGCTATGAGAACGGAGAATGTATTTGAGACCGTATCACTTGTGTACTGTGATGATTGGTGGCAAATTTGTCAATGTTGCTAGTTTTTACACCAAGTTCATGTCTTCATCTGAAGATTATGTTCCCAGTGGAACCCAGTGATATTGCAGTGTGCTCCCAGATGGCGCTCCCAGTTATTCCAACTGTGTTCAAAATGTTTTCATGCAATACTTACACCTCTGAACATGATACATTGTATTTTATTTTTTATTATTTTTATTTTTATTGTTGTTCAATTGCGGTTGTCCCACCATTTTCCCCGTTGCCCTCCCCTGCCCTGCCCACACACCCTGCAGTCTACCCCACCCCCTAGTCCCTGCCCATGAGTCTTCTACTCATATACGTTAATGGTTTCTGGCTTGCACCACAATATTTAATCTGTCACAGTTCGAAGCTTAACCTGTGAAAAGAACGTGTCAACAGGGCTATCTTCTCTGTCAAGATCCAGGGGACACTCTGGGCTATGAATCTTTCTTAGTTTTGGGTGTAGCCCTGAGTCCTTGACATTCCTTGGCTTCCAGACACCTTACTCCAATCTCTGCCTCTGTCATCTCATTGTTCTCATCCTGTGTCTCTGTTTCTGGGTCCAAATGTCCCTCTTCTCATAGGATATCATATGCATTAAGGGCCTTCCTACCCTAGTATAACTTTATCTTAATTTGTTTCCATTTGCAACAGCACTATTAGATAAGGTCACATTCTTGGTCTCTTGTAGACATTAATTCAGGGATTTGAGGAGTGTGGGGATGAGACACTAGGAAATGACTGAAAAAAATAACATGTTAATGTCTAAATCTTTTTAAATTTTTATTTATTTATTTTTAGAGAGAAGTTAAGGGAGGGAGAAAGGGAGGGAGGCAAAAATCAATGTGTTGTTGCCTCTCATGCACCTGCTACTGTGGACCTGGCCCTGCAAACCAGGCATGTGCCCTGACTGGGTCTTGAACCAGAAACCCTTTGGTTCATAGGTGGGCGCTCAATCCACTGAGTCACATCAGCCACGGCTAATATCTAAATCTTTTATCTGAGTATTATTGTAACTGGAAACAGTACTGGTTTGGTGTTCTAAAACTCAGTTCCAACCATGTGGTTGTTGAACGTTGGGAGTCTGATGTGAAGGCTCTCAGAAGAGAGGGGGAAACGTCCTGTCATAAAATCAGAAGCAGCAGTCCACTGAGAATCCATGTCTCCATGACATGTCAAGTCTTTCAACATTCTTAGCACTTTAAAATATAACAAACATGGTTAGTTTTTTAAGGAAATTTTGCCCTATTTTCCACAGTGAGGGCACCATTCAGCCTTCCCACCAACAGTGCACTAGGGTTCCCTTTTCCCCACATCCTCTCCATGTGTGGTTGTTTGTTGATTTATTGCTGATGGCCTATGACAGTTGTGAGGTGATATCTCGATGTGGTTTTAATTTGCATCCATCTCATGGCTAGTGAGATTGAGCATTTTTTCATATGTCGATGGGCGATCTGTGTGTCCTCCTTGGAGAAGAGTCTATTCAGCCTTTTTGCCCATTTTTTAACTGGATAGATTGTCTTCATGATTTTGATTCATTTCAGTTCTTTATATACTTTGGAGATCAACCCTTGTCTGAGGTATCATTGGAAAATATGTTCTCCTATAGAGTCTGTTCCCTTTTCATTTTGGTGATGGTTCCTTTAGATGTGCAGAAGCTTTCTAGTTTGATGTAGTCTCCTTTGTTTATTTTTACTTAATTTCCCTGGCACTAGGAGATATATTGGCAAAAGTATTGCTACATGGGATATCTGAAATTCACCAGCATCTGACTTCCTCTGGGACTTTTATGGTGTCACAACTTATATTTGTCTTTTATGCATTTTGAGTTTATTCTTGTATATGGGATAAGTTTGTGGTCTAGTTTCATTTTCTTACATGTACCAGCCCTGTTGTCCCAGCACCATTTATTGATGAAGCTGTCTACTCCATTGTATGCTATTACACCATTTTCTAATATTAACTGATGTTAAAAAAGTAAAAATGGAACTGCCTTTGACCCCGCAAACCCACTGCTGGAATATACCATAGGAATCCCGAGTCACCTACTCAAAAGAACTTATGCACTCCTATGTTCATAGTGGTGTTATTTACAATGGGAAAGAGCTGGAAACAGCCTAAGTTCCCATCAGTAAATGAGTGGATCAAAAAACTGCGGTAGAATTACACAATGGAATACTATACAGCAGACAAAAGAAGGAACTCCTACCCTTCATAACAGCATGGATGGAACTGCAGAACGTTATGCTAAGTGAAAAAAGCCAGGCTGTGAAAGACAAATCCCACTTGATCTCACTGATAAGTGGAACCTAATGAACAAAGCAAATGAACAGAGTAGTACTAGACACATGGAAATAATGAACACACTGAGAGTGAGCAGAGGGGTGAGAGAGGGACATAACGGGGAAAGAAGGGGAAGGGTCTAGTGAAGGAATGTGTGTGAAGGACCCATGGGCGCAGGCAACAGGTGGGAACTGACTGTGGAAGCAGGGGCAGGTGGGGCAGGGGAGGGCAACCGGGCAAAAATTGGTACAACTGTAATTGGACAACAATGAAAAACAGAAATTATCAAAATTCAATTTGATTTGAAGGCAAATCTTTTGTTTAACATACCTGATTTTCAAACACTGAGAGCTACAATTTACATAGTTTATAATGTGTCTGTTTTATTACCCGCTTAGGATGACCAACTACACTTTCCCTAGTTCCTTCATAACATCCAGCACCTGGCAATGATACCATGTGTTTAAAAGATACTTTTGTACTAACCACATGAGAAGTAGAGAGACAGTGCCCTGGCTGGTGTGGCTGGGTGGATTGAGTGGCAGCCTGGGAACCAAAGGGTCACTGGTTTGATTCCCAGTCAGGACCACATGCCTGAGTTGCAGGCCAGGTCCGAGAGAGGGGGTGTGTGAGAGGCAACCAGACATTATGTTTCTTTCCCTTTCTCCTTCCTCTCCCCTCTCTCTAAAAATAAATAAACAAGATCTTAAGCAATAAGTAGAGAGACCAGACCAAATGGTGATTCTTTGCCTATTTCTGTTTCAGGCCATGTTTTCACTATCTTATAACATTTACTGACTTTGAAAGTTTAGGGACAGAGTGAAAAGCAGAGAAAATAATTACAAAAAGAATGGCAACATGTGTTGTATCTGAGACCACATAATTTTCTTTTCAATGAGTATTTCCCAGATAACTCATATTGGACTGATTCAAACAGCTAAGCCCATGGCTTACAGAATAGAAACTTCAGTCAGATTATCGATTCTCTCTGCAATGCTGTAATGTAAAGTAACTTTTTGATGCTATAAACACATTTCTTCATTTTATTTGTAAAGCAAATTAAAAAAAGGTTTCCTAAAAATTAAGCTTAATAGTTTATATAATTTTGCCTTATCTTCTGAAAATAGAAAAACTTCTGCTGACTTTAAATTTTTACCCAAATGTACAAGCATATCATAGCCTTAGGAACAGTGTGTTGGCTTTTCTGTTCTTTTGTGTTGTGTTGCATGGTTTAAAGACCATACTTTTCACCCCATGATTTTCTGATCTCAATTATTTTCAGAATATAACAGGTAATAAGTAATGAAGTTTTTCAGAGGGCTTCCAAAAATTGCACTTATACGATGAGATCAAACCATATTACAGAATGTCCTTTTATTTTTGCAAATGCAGTTTTACTTTAACTCTTAGTTTACAATTACAGTTGGCCTGCGGTATCATTGTATTGGAGTTTCCGGTGTGCAGCATAGGGGTCAGACCCTTGTACAACGTATGAAGTGATCCCCGAATAAGCCTACTCCCCACCCAACACTCTGTTTGATTATTTGAATACTATTGACTATATTTCCTATCCTTTACATCCTCATGACAATTTTGTAACTATGAACTTGTAGAATTATCTTTTAGAACTTCTCATATGCAGCAGGGTTAGATTTCAATGGAAAGTTTTACAATCTGTGCTTTATTTGTTACCTTTTCCCCCTTGAAGAACATTTAAGATCCATGTCTTAGTAAATTTCAATTCTACAATAAACTTCAAGTATACAATACAGTGTTATCAACTGTAGCCACCATGTAATACATTAGATCCTTAGGCTCCTTCCTCTAATAAGTGAAAGTTATAACCAACTTTTACCAACTTCTCCTTATATTCTTACTCCCGGCCCCTGACAACCACTGTTCTCTGAATTTGTTATTTTTAAATTTCACATGTAAATGATACCAGGCAGCATTAGTCTTTCTTTGTCTCACTTATTTCACTAAGCAAAATGCCTTCAGGTTCATCCTGGTCACCAATGAGAGAAATTTCTTTTCGTCATGGCTGAATAATAATTCATTGTGTGTGTATGTGTGTGTAGAACTTCTTTAACCCATTCCTCCATTACACACACTTGGTTGCTTTCATGTCTTCATTACGGTGAATAACGCTCCAAAGAACCTGGGAAGACAGATACTTCTTCATAACAATTGTGTCACTTTGCATATGTACCCAGAAGTGGGATTGCTGGAGCACATGGTACTTACAATTATAACTCACTACCTATAACACATAAACATTTGCTCTTTTCTTGATACAATATGAGATGGATGAAAATAATTCCATTTGATACATACTAGGTGGCTCACATTTAATGTTTTAGTTCTTCCGAGATTCATGTGTCTTTTAACTTGTGTTTTCAAAACTACTTTTTCTGCCCTCCCCAACTTTGGTTAGGTTAAATTTTTTAAAATTACATTTGTTTCCATCCTACATAGTTATATGTTGGCTTTTGTCACTTAAAACAGGTATTTCTTTTTAAAAAGATATTTAATTTAATTTTTTTATTCAGTTACAATTGACTGCATTTTCTCTCCATCCCTCCACTCCACCCCAGCCAGTACCACCTCCCTCCCCCACTTCTACACTCCCCCTTGATTTATCCTTGTGCCCTTTAGTAGCTCCTATAAGGAGCTATAGGAGCTACAACAAATATTTCTATTAAAATACAGACAGCTATTTATGATGGGAGGGTGAATTAATGAATAATGTAATGAGTAGCAATTTCGTATTTCAATACTTACATTATAGTATAGTACAGTGCTGTCTAATGCTTTCTCCTTCAGAGACACTTATTTTTATCAGGGGAAATACAAATTCCTTATATACAAATAACAAATTTCATGCAGCCATTTAAAAAAATGTGGGCAGAGTAATTGAGGAGGTAAGGTTGGGCATTAATATTTGTGACACTTATCCTAAGTTGAAAATGCAGTCATTGTTCCGAATATTAGGGACAAATATCTTTGAGTACCTATTGTTAATGGGATTATGATTTTATCTTTTTCCATTATAACTGAGACAATGAGCATATAAATAAATTTATGTAATGCCAGTATCTAGCAACTTTGTCCAAGAGTAGGACTGAAACTTCTAAGATGCTCTTAACAAGGCCTGAATTTTCAGTGTTCGTAAATTTTAAGATGGAGGTAAGTTAACAGCGCGGGTGGTCAAGTTTCTTGTCCCAGAAATCTCTGGGAATATGCAAGTGGTTTCTCAGGGGCACTTACGAATGCACAAAATGAATGACTCTCTACAAGCTCACAGTCTCCGAGATTCTCAGGTGTGTGATGAGATAAGCCATCTTAAAACTGCCCAAGTGTAAGAATTTCCTGTTGAAACTTTAAGTGACACAGTGATGAGAAATCTACTTTTTTCTAATTTTGCCTCACTCTCAGTCTGCAGGGGGCAGTCTGTGAGGACCACAGATACTGCGTGTAGACAGGAGTAGCGAGGTCTCCTGTGAAGGATGCACAACCTTCTGGCTTCCAGAGGTATGTGTCTCTACTCTCCTATTTCCCTACTGACCTGATTCATTTAATGGGACATTACAAATGCTAGATGTGTTAGAAACAAAGTACAATTAATATACAATCAAATCAAACACTGGTATTCATTTCTGTATACTTTATAGAGTAAAATATGAAAAAAAATTCAAATTTTTGGCTATGGAAAATTACTAGCAAGCCTACGACGTGCATATTTCCCTTTGAAAATCAGGATAACTTAAGTGAAAAGCTGTAAGCCTCATGCCAAGGAGCAGTTAACTTTAGATTTTGTAATTAACAGATATAATTATATATGTGTATTACTTCATGTTTAATCCATACCATAAAAATAGATTCTTAAAATGAATTCATCATATCATGAAGGTCAAATATAATTCTTTAAAAATGCATGTCAGTTAAATAAAAGCTTTTTCATGTGCACTAAAAATCAAGACTTAGTAGCCTCTGTAAAATGGTTATTTAAACTTCATTATAAACAATCCAAAGGTTTTTAGAAATTGAATAAAACATTGAAAAAAGAAATGCCACATTGATAAGAGAGTCCTGTGGCAGGAATTGTGACACTGTCTGATATAAGTAAATACAGTAACAGGGTAATTGTGTTCATTGCTTAAGTTAAGTGACTTTGGAAAGCTTGTGAATGTCAGATTGAGTATTAAGTGTTTTACATGCATTGCATCGCACATATTTTCATTCCCACTTTACTAAGCAAACTAGGTAGCTAGACACTAATTACTAATCACTAAAGATCGTACATGTAAATGTCAAAGCCAGACTGCATTCCAGATCTCATTGCAGAGTCCAGTGACTGAATTATTAAACTGCATTTTCTGATTTAGTACGTTTTACTATGCACTAAAGCTACCTTCACAGAGTGTGACAGAGAAGGGATTTTCCTGGACATTTGCCCCAACACTGTTCCTCCATAAATGGTCTACAACACACTTATTTACCATGTTTTGTGTTTTCATATTTTAACCATTAAAGAAATTACAAGTTACTGGTAAAGTATGTTAAAAAGTCCTTTGATGTTCTATTGCTTTTATTATTTATTGAGCTCTGGGTAACTTTAGTGTGTCATGTAACATTTTTAACATATAAAATATTTCATTAAAATTTAACTGATCTCTCAGAACTCTACAATTATTCCAAATAAAATATTTGATAGCACCACTTCTGTCATTTGACCTAATAATTTCGAGTGTCTAAATTACATCAATTAATTCTTAATTACCATATATGCTAACACTACTCTTCCTCCAACTTTAGAACACTCAATCTTTAAACATTAGTGGATTTAGAAATTGTCATTAAAATGGGTGCATTGTTATTTTCATACAGCATTGTAGTTTTCACAGTTATTCTAACAGTGTTGAAATGTTTCAGTGGAATGTGACCTTATAAGGATGTTATTCTGAACTACTTTACTGTTCGCTAACTTGTTACTTTTCATTGCTTCAACCAATAATATCATGTCAAACATAGAATATCATAGAATTATCGAATTATTCTTTGGGAAACATTTAAATCTCTAAGTCAATTAGAACAAGACTTCACATTGGTCAAATGCAAAGTGAGCACTATTTCTTATCTCACACTCCACCCACACTGCCTCTCCCAGGGATCTTGTCGTTGTTCACATCACCTGTTAACAGTGAGGTACTGTCATCAGAGGCACCGTCCCTGACGTTACTCAGCTGCAGAGATGGATCTCCAGCCAGAAAACGACTCAGACCTGAATGTGGCTAAGGACTGCAGGAGACAGCAAAGGAAAGGCAAGGGCATGAGAAGCTCCGCTTTACAAACCGAACAGCAAATGTCCTCTGGGGAAATGGAGTTTCAAAATGTTTTTCAAGATCTTCAAGGGAATGACGAGAGCCATCGCAAAGGTGGCATTTTTAACAAAGACGCGGTATAACTGTTCTGGGATGTGCCGTTGGAGGGAAGACGTGTTGCAGGGAAGAGCAGGGAATTAGCTGACATATTTTTTCATTTGTGAAGATCAGAACTTAAAGTTGCAAAACAGTGTCTTAATGTGAAATCTGAGGACTCATTTATTCAGACATTGTTGTAAGGTGTAGTCTTTGACCAACAGCTCATGGAGGATTGTATTTCCTGGCAATGCAGTGCTATATTCTGGGGGGAAGATGGCTGTGGGGGAATTGGTTTGTTGTGGTTCAAGATTATTTATATGATTCCCTGTTCATTTGGGTTCTCTGTGAAAACTGTCCAAGCAATGTCTCCATGTGTTTTTCTCTCGCCGCCGATGCACCACCATCTCCAGAGAAGCTCATGGCTGGGGTCCTGGGAGTCGTCTGCCTCATCTTGGTGTTCACTGTAGCCAGAGTGATACTACTTCTTCCCTGTAAGTAAGTTTTTCAAATATTTAAGAGAACTTCTCACTTTAATGAATCTCAGTGCCTCTGAACATTTTAATATATTATGGAATAGAGCTCTTCTTTTAAAGTAAACATTTAGATAAATGTGGAATGTCATTCTGAATTTGTCAAGTGCATAGAGAATGATTGTAGAGAGATTTTACATCTATTTGTATATTTTGATTTCATTACTCAAATATATGCATTAGGAATCTAAAAGACCTTATTGAATAATACAAATTAATTCTTAAGATTGGTTAAAACAATATTTTTAGAAACATTCAAGTGTGATATAAAGTCTTGTGAGATATTCTTCCCCTAAATCTTTATTACTGTATTAATTTTTCTCGGTGAAATCAGTTTTATTTCAGATTTTGCTGCTCCTAAACAATGCACCAAATTTCCAACTAAGAAACTAAGATGATGACGTTTTAATTCTGTCAGTACCAATTCTTATTTTGAGGGTCCCTGTATCATTTTCTGGGTACCGTAGAACTGGAGCGGAGCAACGTGTCCACAGCAGCAAGGGTGGAAAAGATACATTACGATTTTCAAAGTTCTGTTTTTAGTACTGTTCATATTTTCTCTGTTTCAGGGAAGGCACAAATATAATATACTTTGGGAAGGAGAATATAAATTATAAAATATGGCAATAAGTGTTCATAAATAATGATTATAGGAGAGTGAATTTTTCTCATGCAATAAGAAGGAGTATGTATTTAAAATTATCATATCCTTGTCTGCCTCAGTGGCCCAGCTGAATGGAATGTCATCCCATATGCCAAAAGACAGCAGGTTTGATTCCTGGTCAAGGCTCAAAGCTAGGTTGTGTGTTCGATCCCTGTTCATGGCATGTACAAGAGGCAATTCATCAATGTTTCTCTCTCACATCACTGTTTGTCTCTGTCCTTCCCTCTCTTCCTCTCTCCTTAAAATCAATGGGCATATCCTCGTGTGACGATAAAAAATAAATGAATAAAATAAAATCACTTACCCATTGAGACCAATTGGCTTATATGTCCTGTGGCTGTAAAAGATGAATAAATAACACCGCAATGCTAAATAAAAAGTGGTTGCATTCATTGATGTCCTAGGCATTAGAGAATGGATATATTTGTTTGTAGTTTTTTAATGTGGGCACCAATACTAGGGGATGAGAGATGACCTTTCTCCATGATGCAGATGTGAAATCTTTCTCCTTTATATGTATGTATCAGCCTGTCAGTGTGCATAGATATTGTGCTGACATGTGTATATACCTATGCATATATGTAGGTTAATTTTTGTTTTTTTTAAATTCAAATTGTGTTCAGTTAAAAATTCATTATTTTTATGTTCATCAGAGCCTCTAAACTCTTCATGATGTTATAGAAAAAAGTCTCATTTTAAAGTATGCCTTAGACTAAGAGCAAAATTGTTACTCTGCACAGAATTTGTCGAAAGTATAAATATCAGAACAATTTTAGAAAGTAATTTATAAATATATGTATGTATATAATTCAAGTCATTCGTTAGGATACCTTATTGAGAAATATGAATAAATTCTTCTTATTGATTAGACCAAAACTGTAAGAGATTGTGGAGTGTTGTTTTGAAGGCTTTTGAAATCTTTTCCCCAATATTATCATTGATTCAATAATTTTTCTTGGTAAAATCAATTTTATTCCAGTCTATTTTAATCCTAGACAATATACCACATTTTAAAGTAAAAACAAAAGTATTATGATTTATGTAGATTGATATTAATTTTCTATAATAACTACTTCTTTTTCCACTTAATGTAACTCTGGTACAGAACAATTCTTGTTTCTTGCATATAATATAAACTATCTATTATTTTAAAGGGAAAGCGATAGGGAACAAGACAGGGAACCAGACAACAGGGAACCAGAAAGGTACGTAATTATTTTCTATGTTCCAATATCAATACAGTTCCTCCCTTGTCTCCAACACAGTAAAAATTTATAGTTTTTTTTGGCATGGGAAACATGAATTATAATAGGTGGCAATAAATGTACATATAATGGATATAGAAGAGTATATTTCTTATGTAAAAATATGAAGAAATATTCATTTAAATGCATCATACTCACTGTTGCCAATTAGTTGAAAGATAATTTTGGTGTTCTAAAAGTATGGTGTCATTCATTGATATTGAGGACATAGATAGGGTATATTTTTGTGTGTGTTTCCTTAATATGGGCACATAAATTAGGGAATGAGGGGCTGGCCCTCTCTGTGAGCGTGTATTAGTGTATTATGTTTTATATATGCCACTCTGTGAGGGTATATACATATACTATGCACTAATTTGTCTAAGCCTATGCAAATACTGAAATTAATTTTCATTTGGAAATTCATATTTTTCTTGGATAACAGTTCATAACCTTTCCTCAGCATATCTTTGTGGTCAATGTCCACCAGAGTGGTTAGTGTATTCCAACAACTGCTATTACATCAGCACTGAACACAAAACGTGGAATGAGAGTTTGACGGCCTGTGCTTCTGAGAGCTCTAACCTGCTCTATATAGATGATGAAGAAGAAATGGTAAGATTTTTAATGTTTCCAACATTTCATTTAAAAGTGTATTTTTTTTTAAATTTCTGTAGAATTCATTCATATTTTTGTATATATCTATAATTTATTGTAAGTGTTAATACTTTATTGTTTGACTATAATATTTGATTTATATTTTATGCCATTAATGCACATTTGAAAATTTACAATTCTTGCTTTTCATAGACAATCATGCTTCTATAAGGGTTTTTTTCCTAAACTTTGCTACATAATTATACCAGGCGTCGCGGAAACTATAGATGTGACTGTGCGTGTTGCAAACTGAAACTGGATCATGAAACAGATGTTGCCAGCCCACTCCTGTGCTCTCTCTCATAGCGTCTCCTCCCTCCTCACTCAACCACTGCTCTGATGTTTTATATCACAGATCATCTGTGCTTAATTTTGAACTTTATGTAATTTTCACTGCTATATTGTATGTACCTGGCATTATTTAACCTATTCTGCTCAGAATAGAGATGTTTTTAATATGTGGTTGTTAAGAATAATTATTTAATAAAACTCCTTGTGTATATCTTTTTTCCAAATAATATACCACATTTAAAGTAATTTATATACTATAATACACATAATATATAAATTGATATACTGTAAATGTTATAGTATAAATACTATGTTATGTTTATAATAATATAATAATTAGTAAAATAGTTGTTCTAATGCTATATATGTATAATTAAAATGTATTGCCTTTGTGCATCAGACTGAAATGAAGGGTCAGAAATATAGGTGTATGGAAATTATCCCTGCACTTTCTAGTTTGCTGTGTAAATACATATTATATCCAATCGTTTCATGATCCAAAACTCAGTACTGCCAGGAAATGCTGTCAGTTCTGATCATTATATAAAAGCATCACTATGACATTAACAGGCATTTTCCACGTACTGATCGATGGAACACGTCTTTCAGGGCACAATCCACTGTGAACTTCTGTACTGTGAGAATGAGAAGTGCCCGTTCATGTCTCTTGCCCATCTCTCCTGTCTGTCACCTGTAATTTTCCTTCTCAGAAGTGGTTATGTTTTGGATATGACTCTTTTTGAATTTGTGAGATACAAAGGACTTTCTTGACTGTTGATTACACTTTTCTTCTCACATTGGAGTCTTTCAGTGACCTGGAGTTACCAAAGTTACATAGTCCAGTATCTTGTTTTGGGTGTTGGTGATTGTGTTGGACATATATCACAAGTTAGTCAAAGTTCATGAAGATAATCTACTGCATTACTCTTTATGGTTTATCTTTTTTCTTTATTGATGGACTTTTACATTTAGGTTTACGATACTTTGAAAATTTATATTTTGTGATGCAGTGTTTGTGATGCTGTGAGGCAGAGGTGAAGTTTACACTTTTCTACATCATTGCCTACTCAATGCAGCATAATTTACAGCAGATGACCATTTCTACACAAAAAACTTTATACACATGGGTCTGTATATTTTAACATAAAATTTAAGAAGTTAATCATTCATCATGTCTCAGAAATTATTGCTTGCTTTTTTTCTGTCTCTGTGTTTATTCTCAGGCAATAATTACACCAATGTGGGTTTTACTGATAAAGTTCTAAAGGTGTCTGAGGCTCTGTTAATTTTTCTCTCTCTTTCTCTCCACCCTCAGGAATTAATCATTTCTATCACTAAATCTTTATTTCATCAATTCCTTCTTCTGCATCTCAATATTTATGTAAATGTGTTGACTTTTTAATATAGATAATGATTTTTCAACTGATAATTTTATTTGATTTATTCATATAGTTTTGATTTCCCTAATTTACTTCCATCACTGCCATCATATGTTCATATGGTTATTTGAACATAGTTATAAAAATAAATATTAGGTGAGTATTTATTTATATAAATTACTACTGAGTATTTGTAAAATAAATCCAACATATTCTCCCAGTGAAAGTTATATTGTATGGCTGATTTATGCCTTTGAGCATGGAAGGTATTTTTCAGTTCATTGAATGGTTTTAAAATTTGGGTAAGTCCACATTTTCAATAACATAATATAATAAACATGGATCTTCCTACATGCTTATTAGAATTATATTTTTGTAACTTTAGTAAACTATTACTGTAGAATCATCTCTTTTGAAGTGTGCTTACTCAGTTTTTCAAATTCTTGTTATTATTTTATTTTTGGGTTCAATTGCTAGGGATTTCGTTGGGTATGCATAGTGTACTTTACAAGCAATGATATTTTAAATGTATCCAAATACCTCAGTCAGTATGGCTTCCATCCTCTGCTGCTTGATGTACTTGTGTGTGTGTGTGTTTGTAAGGCAGTACTCATGATGTTAAAATCAGTTCCTGAATCAACTTTGGCTTATTTATTTTACAGGATTATCTTTGTTTTTTCTCCATAGTGCAAATTTTTCCTCATCAACCAAGTACATGTCGAGAGTTAACATCACCTCTTGCACTGTGCTCTCACTTTGAATGCCTTCCTGTTATACCTATAGCTGGCACTTTTCTTGACACAAATGGGCTAGAAAAAGGATGGTCTTTGTCACTTTTAACCTAGTGAATTCAGCAGTTTGACCTGAAAAAGGAGGGGGCAGTTTAACCACCCCTTCCAAAGCTAATCAGACTTCCCCTGTGGCAACAGCAGTGATGTTTTAGTGCTCCCCAAATAGTAAAAATTATACTCCTTACTCATGAACTGAGATGGGGGCTGGGGGAGACATGGAAACAGTGTCAGACACGAAGACTACAGATCTGCTCTTTTTACCAGAATCTCTAGCTGATATTTCCAACAATAGATGCTCATGTTATTTTTATTCTTTGATCAAATTTCAGAGGTGTAAAATTGCAATGGTTGTCCGTTCAGTTAATCATACTAATACATTTTCTTAATGTGTCTAATATATGAAAGTATATTATAAATTAAGTCACTCTAATCTAGAAAGAATTAGGTATATTTGTTTTTTCCTCTTTAAAATCATCTTTATTTAGGTAGCAAATATACATTTAAGTTGCTTAATATTTTATTTGATCCCATTTGAAGTGTCATAGCATGCCATATAAAACATTGCCTTTTTCAAACTGCTATATAAAAATACTATAAAATTCAAACTATAACCTATATAATTCTCTTTCTGTATTTTGATTACAACTCTATAACAACATTGATTTGGCTGGGGTAGGAGGGGAGTGGTGAGGGGTAAATGCAGACAACTGTAATTGAACAACAATAAAATAATTAAAAAAACCCAACATTGATATAGGCCCAATCTGGGTAGGTCAGCTGGTTAGAGCATCGTCCAAATACATGCAGGTTGCTGGTGGATGCCCCGTCAAGCACACACAAGAAGCTACCAAGGAGGAATGCTAAACTAAGTGGCCTACTAACTGATTGCGCTCTCTCTCTCTCTCTCTCTCTCTCTGTCTGTCTCTCCCAAATCAATAAAAACAAGGTTAAAAACAATAACATTGATTTAAAAAGGGAAGTGAGTTAACTGGCATACATCTAATGTTTTTAAATAAAAAATGGTGAAAATGATTACCTATGTATGAAAATTAAGAGTAGCTTAAAGCTTATGCATGTTGAAACTTTTATCAAAGAGTTGTTTTTTAGATTGCCAGTTCTGAAAACAGCCACAACAATGCAAAGGACAACACGGGGAATATAGTCAACAACATTCTAACAAATACGTGTGGTGTCTGACGGGTGCCCAGTCAGTTGGGGGGTGGTCACCTCTCAAGGTATACACAGGTCCAAAACAATATTGAATGTGAACTGCAAAAACAAAAGCATTTTTTAAAATTGCTCTTCAAAAGCAGTTCTCTGAAAATATCAATGTCATATTTTTTATAAGTCCAATATATTAGTGTCCAATATCATTCTCATTGTTTAATATTAACAAAACCTACATTCGAATTCTCAATGTATAAATAAAAAAAAACAGAGGAAAAATAATTACAATGCAGTCATTTAAAATGTAAATGTTGCCCTGACTGGTGTGGATCCATTGGTTGGGCATCATTATGTATAAGGAAATGTCACGGGTTCGATTCCCAGTCAGGGTACGTGCCTGTGCTGTTGCAGGATTGGTCCAGGATCCAGCATAGGAGAGGCAACCAACTGATGTTTCCCTTACTTTCTCCGTCTCTTCCTCTCGCTCTAAAAAAAATAATAAATGGAATATTTAAAAAAATAAATGAAATAAAATATAAAGGTTTAGACTTTTGTTTTATTCTCCCATGCTAGCGCAGTTGTAGATTTGTATCTCTCTTTGAAGCCTGTGCATCTCACAGCCACATGCGGGGTTCTTCTCCTGATATTCTGCTGCCCTGGACGGCTGCTGGTTGGCTTGTTGGACATGCACCCCTGCACTTCCAACCTTGGCTTCAGTGCGATCACACCTCTTTGCTCATGAATTATCATTCCCAGATCTTAAAAAAGTTCATTAATATCCATAATATGTGCTTCAAGTTGCCTAACAGAAGTCTCTCTCCTGAATAAGACAAGGGCGTCCTCTGTAATTCCCTCATCCTGCACCTGACCTTGAGGGTGAGTTTGGCTTTTCCAGAACACGAGATTCCTTTCTTTTGAGCTCTCCTCAGCAATTCCACCGATGCTCTGGCACTGGCTCCCCACTCATGCAAAACACTCTTTCTCAGCTGCTAGCATTTGGAGAGTTGGTCAGTGATGTTGTGAATTCAGCCACTAAGAAATAACCTGTATTTTCCTGTCATGCTGTTCACTGAGGGTGGGGGGAAGAGATCAAACTGTTCCATGGACTCCTCTGTTTCTTCGGCCCATTGTTTAGAATATTGTTGCTTCTGCTGCAGCTGTTGCCTGAACTCGGGTGATTCTTGAGCTGTTCCATGTTGAGTCAGAGTCCTTTACATTTCCACACAAGGTCATGTGATCTTTGGATGTTGGATTTGCTGGGCCGGTTTGGTGGGGCCACCAACAATTCCTGAAGTGCAGGATGTGATTAATTGCTTATTCACTAACTTTTTCAGATGTTGGTGGGCTGTGCAGTTTCCTTAGCCCTCACCTCTTCCTCCAACTGCAAGCGAACTTTGTTTGTTTTTATAAATACAAATTAGTATACCAGCTTTTACTGAATTTCTCATAAAATTTGTTTTCTCATAGAATTTTTGTGAAATTTTCCAAATAAATCCATGGATTGGACTGTCCCAGAGAAATAATAGTAATTCTTGGGTGTGGACAACTGGCACAACTGTTTCTTCCGAAATGTAAGTTTGTTTTGAACTCACATATTTTATTCCCTCATGCTTTCAAATCAGGAACTAATCTCAGAGATAAAAAGCAGTGTGTGAACAAGTATATGAAGAAATATGTAAGTGTTTTTGTTGAAAACTTTTAAGAAATATTCAGATGTGGTATGTAAATAGTACTGTAAATATTTTGTTTATTTATTAACATATTAAGTTATATATCACCAGATTAATGATTTGTATCTCTGCATTTCAGGTTTTCAAAAGCTTCAGAGTTGGAAGAGAATTGTGTATTTTGGGAATTTGCCAGACACAAGTTCTATTATGACTCCTGTTTAGAAAAAAAACCATATGTTTGTAAGCACCAGGTACATTAGCTTACACAAATTTTGCATAATGTTACTCTCACCATCCCTAAAGAACACATTTCTAGTTTCTTCAAGAATTGTTTTTGTAAAACTGAGTTTTTAAAATATATTTATTGATTATGCTATTGCAGTTTTCCAATTTCCCCCCCTTTACTTCACTCCATGCTGTCCACCGCCTCCTTCCCACATTCCCCCCGTATAGTTCATGTCCATGGGTCACACCTATAAGTTCTTTGGCTTCTACATTTCTTATACTCTTCTTACCCTTTCCCTGTCTATTTTCTACCTACCATTTATTCTACTTATTCTCTGTACCTTTTCCCCCTCTCTCCCTCTCCCACTCCCCTGTTGATAACCCTCCATGTGATCTCCATTTCTGTGTTTCTATTCCTGTTCTAATTGTTTGCTTAGCTTGCTTTTGTTTTTGTTTTTGGTGTGGTTGTTAATAAGTGTGAGTTTGCTGTCATTTTTACTGTTCATATTTTTTATCTTCTTTTTCATAGATAAATCCCTTTAACATTTCATATAATAAGGGCTTGGTGATGATGAATTCCTTTAACTTGACCTTACCTGAGAAGCACTTTATCTGCCCTTCCATTCTAAATGATAGCTTTGCTGGCTAGAGTAATCTCGCATGTAGGTCCTTGCCTTTCATGACTTGGAATACTTCTTGCCAGCCCCTTCTTGCCTGTAAGGTCTCTTTGGAGAAATCAGCTGACAGTCTTATGGGAAGTCCTTTGTAGGTAACTGTGTCCTTTTCTCTTGCTGCTTCTAAGATTCTCTCCTTCTGTTTCATCTTGGGTAATGTAATTATGATGTGCCTTGGTGTGTTCCTCCTTGGGTCCAGCTTCTTTGGGACTCTCTGAGCTTCCTGGACTTCCTGGAAGTCCATTTCCTTTGCCAGACTGGGGAAGTTCTCCTTCATTATTTGTTCAAATAAGTTTTCAATTTTTTGTTCTTCCTCTTGTCCTTCTGGCACCCCTATAATTCGGATGTTGGAACGTTTCAAGATGTCCTGGAGGTTCCTAAGCCTCTCCTGATTCTTCTGAATTCTTTTTCTTCATTCTTTTCTGGTTGGATGTTTCTTTCTTCCTTCTGGTCCATACCATTGATTTGAGTCCCAGTTTACTTCGCATCACTATTGGTTCCCTGTACACTTTCCTTTGTTTCTCTTAGCATAGGCTTCATTTTTTTCATCTAGTTTTCGAACAGATTCAACCAGTTCTGTGAGCGTCTTGATAACCAGTGTTTTGAACTGTGCATCCGATAGGTTGGCTTTCTCTTCCTCACTTAGTTGTAATTTTTCTGGAGCTTTGAAGTGTTCTGTCATTTGGGCCATTTTTTTTTGTCTTGGCGCACCTGTAACGCTGGTAATGTTGGCTAACTTTGGTAACGCTGGTCACTGCGCTGTGACGCTGTATGCGGGGTAGGGTCCGAGAGGAATCAATGGCGCTTGCTCTACTCTCTGCTGGTTTTCAGTCATTCCCTCCAGTACCAACAATCAAATTGGGACCCTCTGGTGGTGATTCCCAAGTGGGTGGGCTTGTGCACACTCTTGGCCCTTGTGGGTCTCTCCAACAAACTCTCCTGCAAGGCTGGGAGTTTCTACTGCTGCCGCCTCAATCCCCTCAGGTGTTTTCAATCTGAGGCTAGAGGCTTTATTTCCCCGAGGGGAGCCCTGGGTTGTGCAGTCTGTTTTACCCCCACTCTCCGTCACCCCCGCTGTTCCTCCCAGTTTATCTATGCGGGAATGTCGCATAGTTCATGGGGTCTGCTAGCTGCATCCTGGCCTGTCCTGTTCCACAATCCAACACCTCGCAGGGTCCACCAGCTGCTGCCTTGCCACGAGTCATCTTTGCCCCAGCTGCCTGTCTCCGCCCCTCCTACCGGTCTGGATGGATGTTTCTTCTTTACCTCCTTGGTTGTCACACTTTCATATGGTTCACTTTTCTGTCAGTTCTCGTTGTTTTATGTTTTTAAATTGTTATTGTCCTGCTTTTGGTTATGCGAGGAGGCACAGTGTGTCTACCTACTCCTCCATCTTGGTTGGAAGATCGTAAAACTGATATTTAAGACATTATTTTGAGACCAGGTTTAGTTTCACCACAAATATAAGAGGAAGGTACTGAATTTCCCATGTTCCCCGTGTCCCCTGCATGCAGAGCATCCCCATTATCAGCATCACTCAGCAGATGGGACATTCGTTACTGAGCATGAGTCTGTACTGACACATCATGGTCACTTAAAGTCCATACTTTACCTGACATTTCGTCCTTGGTAGTGGAGAATTGTCTTAAAATCTATATTTATGTTAATCTTTAAAAATATATATCCAGGTACATATTAAACATTTTAAATCTTCTGTTATTTATTAAAAGATATCAAGTATAAATTATGAATTATAATATCAAGTAATGTTATTTCTAAGTCTAACGTAACATGAATAATTATAGACACATTTTCAATATAATTTTCCCCAGTCTTTGAATGTTGAAAATGAGGACTTAACATATCGGAATAACAAGGTGTGTAAGGCAGTTGATTCAGGAGAGAGAAACCTGGGATGATTTAAAGAATTATTAAGTATTTGTTGGGGATAGCCTGCAGAGAGGGGTAGAGGAAAATTGCCAAATGTACCAAAGGGTTCACTGAAGAAGAGTACCAAACGGACAAGTGATATAAGACCCAAGGCTATCTCCGCAGCAATGGGTTTCAGACCTCCTGGCAGACAGTGTCACTACAGAACACTTTACAGCAGACATGTTCACTGGGCTGCTCTGGGAGAGAGCAGTCCCCAGTCTGCAGGCTGATGTGGGTGAGAACAGATCTCACACTGGGACTGGCAATTAGGACGACCTCCCTGCCAAAGTGTCAGCAGGCTGAGTCTGGAGAAAAGGAAACTATGGCTGTGACTAGTCACAAAAACTGCTGGAAGGGTTAATACCACAACAACTTCCTGCATGCATGCAGATGTCAACCACACCACTGTCGCCAAAGGAGAGAAAACACCATGAAGCCAAGAAGCGGAGTCCTTGCTCCCAGTGCCCTTTCCGGACAACACGTCAAGCCGGCTGACTGGAGAAAAGGTTGTAGGATCTGGTGCTGTTATCACAGAAAGGGCAATATGTATAGATTTGGAGCAGAGAGTACGAAACTGTTAATTGGCACTCAAGGTTACTGTGCAACAACCTCAAGGTTTCTATGGAAAAGCCATGTGACTATAGTCCACTTGCTCAGAGAACAGAACCAACACAAATATCTTCTGATTCTACTTAGTGCGTCGTTATCAACGATAGTGGTCATTTTTTGGTAGAGACTGGTGGTTTCATTGAGCACTAATTCATGTCCCTTGATATTTCTTACATGTCTGTTTTTTTTCTGTACTAGATTTTAGTTATTTTTGAAGGTACCTTGTTTTATTCAATTCTTTGTGTTTTCTTTTTGACATTCTGAATTACTATGCTTAGAAACATAAATTGATAGAAAAAGTACAATGTTAAAAATAAGAATATAAAAATTAAATATGATAACATGTCCATGTGAATTAAATATTAGTTATTGACAGAATGTGGGAAGTAATTTATTTATTTGACATCTTTAAATGACATTTTTACTATAATTCAATTACAAATGGGAGAGATCCCATATTTGTTTATTATGTGCAAAATGAATTAATAGTTCCTATACACTCATCTATTTGAATATATAGTCTTGATACTCTCTATATTTATTCATTATGTTCATATGGAGGAAATATGTGAGTATTCAAAATTAATTTCATTTGATATATGTATATATTCAGTTGTATTTAATAGCTGAAGTGGTGTTACAAACAGCCCAGTTGTATTGGCATTTGCAAACAAGCATTTATTTTACTCAATTTTTCTCAGTTACCCATGTGTGGTTTGCTTGGCTTTCAGTTGACATAGGCAGAGCATGCATGGGCTCAGCTCCAGACCAAAGATTCGGGTCAGACTTTTTTATATCTTTTCTTCTCTGAACAGTGGGCTGCCTGATATGTGCCCTTCTCAGAGCAGGGATTAGCCACTCTCCACAGAACTGGCAGAAATGTGCTACCTAATGCCTCTGCTCTGAACTCACAAACTGATACTTTCACACACATCATACTAACCAAACCAGTCACGTGGCCAACCTTGTTAATTTTCTGCAAAGTACACTGTTCTCATAGTGGTCAGAAAAATAAATGTATATTCACTGAAAAATGATGCAATCTGCAATAATAGTCCTAGAAACACGTGCAGAAGGGAGGAGTGTGCCAGCAGTTGTGACCCCTGTGGGAGTTATGGATCCCAGAGGTCAGAATACGACATGTCTACATGCATTGCAGAGCCCATGTTCCTCACATCAGTTCAGTGCTGCCAGGCATGTTTCCCTGTATTTTAACACAGTTAACTTAGAAATCGAGGGAGTCATCATTTAATGATAGAAATAGTTTCTCAGATTTAAAGTACCTATTGTCAGTATAGGGAAACAAATAGAAATCACTAAACTTTTGAGGAGAAATCACCAAATGAAATGATCAGGAGAATAAATCTGAATAGGAAATTAGTCCATCAAAGCTAATATTCAAAAAAATGTGATCAGACTTCTTTGGATGATCTTGGGAAAACGGTGACTTGTGTACATGTGGCGAAAGCCCCGTTCACCTCAACAGCTGCTTCTGTGACATGAAGTGACCCTGACTGCAGCATCATAGAGATTGAAGCGTCTGTCTGAAATGCTCTGCCCCTCACAGGTGTTCAGTGTAAGTAACAAAAAGAGAAATAAATAACAAGCTATGAGAACGGAGAATGTATTTGAAACCGTATCACTTGTGTACTGTGATGATTAGTGGCAAATTTGTCAATGTTGCTAGTTTTTACACCAAGTTCATGTCTTCATCTGAAGATTATGTTCCCAGTGGAACCCAGTGATATTGCAGTGTGCTCCCAGATGGCGCTCCCAGTTATTCCAACTGTGTTCAAAATGTTTTCATGCAGCACTTATACCTCCGAACATGATACACTTCATTTTTATTTCAGTTTTTCTTATTTTTATTTTTTATTATTGTTCAATTGCAGTTGTCCCACCATTTTCCCCATTGCCCTCACCTGCCCTGCCCACACACCCTGCAGTCTACCCCATACCCTCTCCCCTGCCCATGAGTCTTCTACTCATATATGTTAATGGTTTCTGGCTTGCACCAGTAATTAATCTGTCACAGTTGGAAGCTTAACCTCTGAAAAATAGCATCAACATGGCTATCTTCTCTGTGAAGATCCAGGGGAGACTCTGGATCACTCATTTCTCTTAGTTTTGGGTGTATCCCTGAGTCCTTGACATTCCTTGGCTTCCAGACACCTTACTCCAACCTCTGCCTCTGTCATCTCATTGTTCTCATCCTGTGTCTCTGTCTCTGTGTCCAATTGTCCCTCTTCTGTGTCCCTGCATATAGGATATCATATCCATTAATTGAGGGCCTTCCTATGCCATTATGACCTTATGTTGATGTGTTTCCATTTGCAAAGCCCCTATTAGACAAGGCCACATTCTTGGTGTCTTGTAGACATTAATTCAGGGGTTTGAGGAGTGTGGAGATGAGATACTAGAAATTGACTGAAAAAAAAGCATGTTAATGTCTAAATTTTTTAAAAATTTTATTTATTTATTCTTAGAGAGAGGGTGAGGGAGGAAGAAAGAGAGGAAGACAAACATCAATGTGTGGTTGCCTCTCATGCACCTGCTACTGGGAACCTGGCCCTGCAAACCAGGCATGTGCCCTGACAGGGAATTGAACCAGTGACCCTTTGGTTCATAGGTTGGCGCTCAATCCACTGAGTCACATCAGCCAGGGCTAATGTCTAAATCTTTCACCTGAGTATCATTGTAACTGGAGACAGTATTTGCTTTGGTGTTTCTAAAAACTGAATTCCAACCATGTGGTTGTTGAACGTTGGGAGTCTGATGTGAAGGCTCTAAGAACAGAGGGGGAAACGTCCTGTCATAAAACCAGAAGCAGCAGTCCACTGAGAATCCATGTCTCCATGACATGTCAAGTCTTTCAACATTCTTAGCACTTGAAAATATAACAAACATGGTTAGTTTTTTAAAGAAATTTTGCACTGTTTTCCACAGTGAGGGCACCAGTCAGGATTCCCACCAACAGTGCACTAGGGTTCCCTTTTCCCCACATCCTCTCCGTGTGTGGTTGTTTGTTGATTTATTGCTGATGGCCTATGACAGTTGTGAGGTGATATCTCAATGTGGTTTTAATTTGCATCTGTCTCATGGCTAGTGATATTGAGCATTTTTTCACATGTCTATGGGCCATCTGTGTGTCCTCCTTGGAGAAGTGTCTATTCAGCCTTTTTGCCCATTTTTTAACTAGATAGTTTGTCTTCATGATTTTGATTCATTTCAGTTCTTTATATACTTTGGAGATCAACCCTTGTCTGAGGTATCATTGGAAAATATGTTCTCCAATAGAGTCTGTTCCCTTTTCATTTTGGTGATGATTCCTTTCGATGTGCAGAAGCTTTCTAGTTTGATGTAGTCTCCTTTGTTTATTTTTACTTAATTTCCCTGGCACTAGGAGATATATTGGCAAAAGTATTGCTACATGGGATATCTGAAATTCACCAGCATCTGACATCCTCTGGGACTTTTATGGTGTCACAACTTATATTTGTCTCTTATGCATTTTGAGTTTATTCTTGTATATGGTATAAGTTGTGGTCTAGTTTCATTTTCTTACATGTACCAGCCCTGTTCTCCCAGCACCATTTATTGATGAGCCTGTCTACTCCATTGTATGCTATTACACCGTTTTCTAATATTAACTGATGTTAAAAAACTAAAAATGGAACTGCCTTTGACCCCGCAGACCCACTGCTGGAATACACCATAGGAATCCTGAGTCACCCATTCAAAAGAACTTATGCACTTCTATGTTCATAGTGGTGTTATTTACAATGCACAACAGCTGGAAACAGCTTGAGTTCCCGTCAGTAAATGAGTGGATAAAAAAACTCCAGACGAGTTACACAATGGAATACTATGCAGCAGACAAAAGAAGGAACTCCTACCCTTCATAACAGCATGGATGGAACTGCAGAACATTATGCTAAGTGAGAAAAGCCAGGCTGTGAAAGACAAATCCCACTTGATCTCACTGATAAGTGGAACCTAATGAACAAAGCAAATGAACAGAGTAGTACTAGACACATGGAAATAATGAACACACTGAGAGTGTGCAGAGGGGTGGGAGAGGGACATAGCGGGGAAAGAAGGGGAAGGGTCTAGTGAAGGAATGTGTGTGAAGGACCCATGGGCACAGAAAACAGGTGGGAACTGACTGTGGAAGCAGGGGCAGGTGGGGCAGGGGAGAGCAACCGGGCAAAAATTGGTACAACTGTAATTGGACAACAATGAAAAACAGAAATTATCAAAATTCAATTTGATTTGAAGGCAAATCTTTTGTTTAACATACCTGATTTTCAAACACTGAGAGCTACAATTTACATAGTTTATAATGTGTCTGTTTTATTACCCGCTTAGACCAACTACACTTTCCCTAGTTCCTTCATAACATCCAGCACCTGGCAATGATACCATGTGTTTAAAAGATACTTTTGTACTAACCACATAGGAAGTGGAGAGACTATGCCCTGGCTGGTGTGGCTGGGTGGATTGAGTGGCAGCCTGGGAACCAAAGGGTCACTGGTTTGATTCCCAATCAGGACCACATGCCTGGGTTGCAGGCCAGGTCCCCAATAGAAGGCGTGCGAGAGGCATCCAGACATTATGTTTCTTTCCCTTTCTCCTTCCCCTCCCCTCTCTCTAAAAATAAATAAACAAGATCTTAAAAAGGAAGTAGAGAGACCAGACCAAATGGTGATTCTTTGCCTATTTCTGTTTCTGAGTATCAGGCCATGTTTTCACTATCCTATAACATTTACTGATTTTGACAATTTAGGGACAGAGTGAAAAGCAGAGAAAATAATTACAAAAAGAATGGCAACATGTGTTGTATCTGAGACCACATAATTTTCTTTTGAATGGGTATTTCCCAGATAACTCATTGTGGACTGATTCAAACAGCTGAGCCAATTGCTTCCAGAATAGAAACATCAGTCAGATTATCGATTCTCTCTCCAAAGCTGTAATGTAAAGTAACTTTTTGATGCTATAAACACATTTCTTCATTTTATTTGTAAAGCAAATTAAAAAAAGGTTTCCTAAAAATTAAGCTTAATAGTTTATATAATTTTGCCTTATCTTCTGAAAATAGAAAAACTTCTGCTGACTAATTTTTTTACCCAAATGTACAAGCATATCATAGTCTTAGGAACAGTGTGTTGGCTTTTCTGTTCTCTTGTGTTAATGAATTGCATGGTTTCAGGACCATACTTTTCACCCCATGATTTTCTGATCTCAATTATTTTTGAAATATAACAGGTAATAAGTAATGAAGTTTTTCAGAGGGCTTCCAAAAATTGCACTTATGCAATGAGATCAAACCATATTACAGAACGCCTTTTTATTTTTGCAAATGCAGTTTTACTTTAACTGTTAGTGTACAATTACAGTTGGCATGTGGTATCATTGTATCGGAGTTTCAGGTGTGCAGCACAGGGGTCAGACCCTTGTACAATGTATGAAGTGATCCCCGAATAAGCCTACTCCCCACCTGACACTCTGTTTGATTATGTGAATATTATTGACTATATTTCCTATCCTTTACATCCTCATGACAATTTTGTAAGTACCAATTTGTAGAATTATCTTTTAGAACTTCTCATATGCAGCGGGGTTGGATTTCAATGGGAAGTTTTACAATCTGTACTTTATTTGTTACCTTTTCCCCCTTTAAGAACATTTTAGATGCATGTCTTAGTAAATTTCAATTGTACAATACAGTGTCATTGACTGTAGTCACCATGTAATACATTTGATCCTTAGGCTCCTTCATCTAATGAGTGAAAGTTATAACCAACTTTTACCAACTTCTCCTTATATTCTTACTCCTGGCCCCTGACAACCACTGTTCTCTGAATTTGTTATTTTAAAATTTCACATGTAAATGATACCAGGCAGCATTAGTCTTTCTTTGTCTCACTTAGGTCACTGAGCAAAATGCCTTCAGGTTCATCCTGGTCACCAATGAGAGAAATTTCTTTTCATGGCTTAATAATAATTCATTGTGTGTGTATGTGTGTGTAGAACTTCTTTAACCCATTCCTCCATTACACACACTTGGTTGCTTTCATACCTTCATTACGGTGAATAACGCTCCAAAGAACCTGGGAAGACAGATACTTCTTCATAACAATTGTGTCACTTTGGATACGTACCCAGAAGTGGGATTGCTGGAGCCCATGGTACTTACAATTATAACTCACTACCTATAACAGATAAACAGTTCCTCTTTTCTTGATACAATATGAGATGGATGATAATGATTCCATTTGATCCATATTAGATGACTCACATTTAATGTTTTACTTCTTCCGAGATTCATGTGTCATTTAACTTGTGTTTTGAAAACTACTTTTTCTGCACTCCCACATTTTGGTGTGGTTAAATTTTTAAAAATTACATTTGTTTTCATCCTACATAGTTATATGTTGGCTGTTGTCACTTACAAGAAATATTTCTATTAAAATACAGACAGCTATTTATGATTGGAGGATGAATTAATGAATAATATAATGAGTAGCAATTTCGTATTTCAATCTCTTACATTATAGTATAGTATAATGTTGCTTAATGCTTTCTCCTTCAGAGACACTGATTTTTATCAGGGAAAATACAAATTCCTCATACAAAAATAACAAATTTAGTGCAGCCATTTAAAAAAAAGAGGGCAGAGTATTTGAGGAGGTAAGTTTGGATATTAATATTTGTGACACTTATCCTAAGTTGAAAATGCATCTTCCGAATATTAGGGACAAATATCATTGAGTACCTATTGTTAATGGGATTATGATTTTATCTTTTTCCATTATAACTGAGACAATGAGCATATAAATAAATTTATGTAATGCCAGTATCTAGCAACTTCATCCAAGAGTAGGACTGAAACTTCTAAGATGCTCTTAACAAGGCCTAAATTTTCAGTGTTTGTAAATATTAAGATGGAGGTAAGTTAACAGCGTGGGTGGTCAAGTTTCTTGTCCCAGAAATCTTTGGGAATATGCAAGTGGTTTCTCAGGGGCACTTACGAAGGCACAAAATAAATGACTCTCTGCAAGCTCACAGTCTCCGAGATTCTCAGGTGTGTGATAAGATAAACCATCTTCAAAATTGCCCAAGTGTAAGAATTTCCTGTTCAAACTTGAAGTGACACAGTGATGAGAGATCTACTTTTTTCTAATTTTGCCTCACTCTCAGTCTGCAGGGGGCAGTCTGTGAGGACCACAGATACTGCGTGTAGACAGGAGTAGCGAGGTCTCCTGTGAAGGATGCACAACCTTCTGGCTTCCAGAGGTATGTGTCTCTACTCTCCTATTTCCCTACTGACCTGATTCATTTAATGGGACATTACAAATGCTAGATGTGTTAGAAACAAAGTACAATTAATATACAATCAAATCAAACACTGGTATTCATTTCTGTATACTTTAGAGTAAAGAGTAAAATATGAAAAAACTTCAAATTTTTGCCTTGCAAAATTACTAGAAAGCCTACGACATGCATATTTCCCTTTGAAAATCAGGATAACTTAAGTGAAAAGCTGTAAGCCTCATGACAAGGAGCAGTTAACTTTGGATTTTGTAATTAACAGATATAATTATATATATTTATTAGTTCATATTTAATCCAGACCATAAAAATAGATTCTTAAAATGAATTCATCTAATCATGAAGGTCAAATGTAATTCTTCAAAAGTGCATTTCGGCTAAATAAAAAGTGTTTGACTTGCAGTAAAAATCAAGACTTAGTAGTCTCTGTAAAATGGTTATTTAAACCTAATTATAAACAATTAGGTTTTGAGAAACTGAACAAAACACTGCAAAAAGAGATGCCACACTGATAAGGGAGTCCTGTGGCAGGAATTGTTACACTGTCTGATTAAAGTAAAAATAGTAACATGGCAACTGTGTTACAATAATTAAATTAAGTAACTTTGGAAAGCTTATAAATGTCAGATTGAGTATTCAGTGTTTTACATGCATTGCATCTCACATATTTTCATTCCCAGTTTAATTAACAAACTAGGTTGCTAGACACTAATTACTAATTACTAAAGGTCATATTGTGAATTTCAAAGCCTGACTGCATTCCAAATCTCACTGACTGCAGCATCCAGTGACTGAATTATTAAATTACATTTTCTGATTTAGTACATTTTACTACCCACTAAAGCTACTTTACAGAATGTGATTTTTCTGGACATTTGCACCAACAATGTTCCTCCATATATGATCTACTACACATTTATTTACCATTTTTTGTGTTTGCATATTTAACCATTAAGTAAATTACAGGTTACTGGTGTAAAGTATGTTAAAAAGTCCTTTGATGTTCTATTGCTTTTATTATTTATTTAGCTCTGGGTAACATTAGTATGTCAGGTAACATTTTTAAAATATAACATATTTCATTAAAATTTAACTGATCTCTCAGACCTCTACAATTATTCCAAATAAAATATTTGATAGCATCTCTTCTGTCCTTTGACCTAATAACTGTGACTAAATTACATAATTTAATTGTTGCTAATTACAATATATGCTGACACAACTCTTCCTCCAACTTTAGAACACTCAATCTTTAAACAGTGGATTTGGAAATTGTCATTAAAATTGGTGCATTGTCTTTTTAGTTTTCACAGTTACTCTAACTGCTAAAATGTTTCAGTGGAATCTGACTTTGTAAAGATATTGTTCTGAACTACTTTATTCTTTGCTAACTTGTTACTTTTCATTGCTTCAACCAATAATATCATGTCAAACATAGAATATCATAGAATTACCGAATTATCCTATGGGAAACATTTAAATCTATAAGTCAATTAGGACAAGACTTCAGGTTGGTCAAATGCAAAGTGAGCACTATTTCTTATCTCACACTCCACCCACACTGCCTCTCCCAGGGATCTTGTCTTGTTCACATCATGCGTTAACCCTGAGGTACTGTCATCAGAGGCACCGTCCCTGACGTTACTCAGCTGCAGAGATGGATCTCCAGCCAGAAAACGACTCAGACCTGAATGTGGCTAAGGACTGCAGGAGACAGCAAAGGAAAGGCAAGGGCATGAGAAGCTCCGCTTTACAAACCGAACAGCAAATGTCCTCTGGGGAAATGGAGTTTCAAAATGCTTCTCAAGATCTTCAAGGGAATGACGAGAGCCATCGCAAAGGTGGCACATTGAACAGTCACACAGTGTAACTGTTCTGGGGTGTGCAGTTGGAGGGAAGAAATGTGGGGGGAAGAGCAGGGAATTAGCTGACATATTTTTTCATTTTGCGAAGATCAGAGCTTAAAGTTGCAAAACATTGTCTCAATACGAAATCTGAGGACTCATTTATTCAGACATTGTTGTAAGGTGTAGTCTTTGACCAACGGCTCATGGAGGATTGTATTTCCTGGCAATGCAGTGCTATATTCTGGGGGGAAGATGGCTGTGGGGGAATTGGTTTGAGGTGGTTCAAGATTATTTATATGATTCCCTGTTCATTGGGGTTCTCTGTGCAAACTGTCCAAGCAATGTCTCCATGTGTTTTTCTCTCGCTGCCGATGCACCACCACCTCCAGAGAAGCTCATGGCTGGGGTCCTGGGAGTCGTCTGCCTCATCTTGGTGTTCACTGTAGCCAGAGGGATACTACTTCTTCCCTGTAAGTAAGTTTTTCAAATGTTTAAGAGAACTTCTCACGTTAATGTATCTCAGTGCCTCTGAGCATTTTAGTATATTATGCAACAGAGCTCTCATTTTAAAGTCAGCATTTAGATAAATGTGGAATGTCATTCTGAATTTGTCAAGTGCATAAAGAGAATGATTGTAGAGAGATTGTACATCTATTTATATATTTTAATTTCATTACTCAAATATACGTTTTAGAAATCTAAAAGGCCTTATTGAGAAATACAAATTAATTCTTTAGGTTGTTTAAACCAATATTGTAAGACATGGTGAAGTGTGATCCAAAGTCTTCAAATATTCTTCCCCTAAATCTTTACTTTTTATTAAATGTTTTGGTGAAATCAATTCTATTTCAGATTTATCTGCTTCTAAACAATACAGCAAATTTCAAATTAAGAAACTAAAATTGTGATGTTTAATTATGTTTAATTAATTATATACTAATTAATTATTAATTTTTATTTTGAAAATCACTGTAATGTTTTCTAGGTACTGTAAAACTGGAGAGGAGCAATTGGCCCACAGCAGCAAGGGTGGAAAAATATACATTATGATTTTCAAAGTTCTGTTGTTAGTATAGTTTATATTTTTCTCTGTTCTATGGAAAGCAAAATCTATTTTTGTTGGTAGGATATAAATTATAAAATATGGCAACAAATGTTTATAAATAATGATTATAAGGGAGTGCTTTTTTCTTATGCAACAATATGAAGAATTATATACTGAAAATTACCATTCCACCCCAGGCTCGGTGTCTCAGCTGAGTTGCACATTGTTCGGTGCACCACAATACAGCATGTGTGATTCCTGGTCAAGGCTCATACCCAGGTTGCGTGTTCGATCCCTGTTCAGGGCACATGTGGGAGGCAACTCATCGATGCTTGTCTCTCACATCAGTTTTCTCTCTTTCTTTCCCATCCTCTCTCCTTAAAACCAATAAACGTATCCTCGTGTGAGGATACAAAATAAATGAATAAAATAATCACCATACCAATTGTGACCAATTGGCTTAAATGTCCTACTGCTCCAAGAGATGAATAAATTACATTCCTACTGTAAAAAATAGTGGCTACATTCACAGACGTCGTAGGCATTAAAAACTGGATGTATTTGCTTGTGCGTTTATTTTTTTGTTTTATTTTATTTATTTATTTTTTATCGTTGTTCAAGCACAGTAGTCTCCACTTTCCCCCTCCACCCTCCCCGTCCCCACCCATGCCCACTCCACACCCTCAATCCTACCCCTGTTGTCTTTGTCCGTGGGTCCTTCATACATGTTCTTTGATGACCCTTCCCCTTCTTTTCCCCGTTATCCCCCTCCCCTCTCCCCTAAGGTCACTGTCAGTTTGTTCTTTATTTCAATGTCTCTGGTTCCATTTTGCTTGCCTGTTTGTTTTGTTGATTAGGTTCCACTAATAGGTGAGATCATACGTGTGTTTTATTAATAAGGGCACGAAGAGTGGGGGGTGAGAGATGTAACCTTCCTCCCAGATGTGTGTGACTGCTTTCTGTTCTACATGTATCAGCCTGCCAGCGTGCATAGGGACTGTGCTGGTAAATGTATATATCTGTGCATATATGTAGGTTAAATTTTATTTTTGTATTCAAATTGTGTTCACTTAAAAATTCATAATTTTTATGTTCACCAGTGCCTCTAAACACTCCATAATATTATAGAATTAACTTTCATGTCAAAGTATATCTTTAGACTAAGTGCAAAATTGTTATTCTGAATTTCTGCAGGTATAAATATCAGAATGATTTTAGAAAGTAATTTATAAACATATATACATATGTAACAAAAGTTGTTATCAATGTAAATAAATTTTTTAAGATTATATGGAACTTTGCACTTTAATATTCTCACTGTCTCTAAATACTTCATAATATTATAGGACTCTCATTTAAAATATACATTTAGACTAAATGTAGAATGGTTATTTTGAATTTGCTAAATGTATGACTAATAATGATTGTAGAAAGTTTTAAATACATTCATATATTCTGATTTCATATTTCAAACACATGTATTTGAAGAGTGGATGATCTTAGAAATGCAATCTCTTTCTGAGATTGGTTAAACAAAATAATATTAAGAGGTAGTGAAGTTTGGTCCTCTAGACTTTTAATATATTTCCCCTGAATGGTTATTACTTTATTAACTTTTCCTGGCAAAATAAATTTTATTGCAGATTATTCTAATCCTAAACAATATGCCATATTTCAAAGTATTATAATTTGTTTAGATTAATTTCTAAGAATGACTTTAATTTTTGTAGCTCGTTCAACACTGAAGAAGAACTACTCCTCCCCAATAACAAAGATCCAGAAAGGTACATAATTTTCAATGTTCTCATATTTGCACAGTTTATATTTTTGTCTCTATCTTAGGTGAGATAAAAATGATAACAAATATTTTTTGGGGAACATGAATTATAGAATGGGCTACAATTGTTCATAATAATATTTGTGGAAGAGTGTTTTTTCTTATGCAACTATATAAAGAAATATTCATTTAAAATCTCCAAACCCATTATTGCCTATCGGCTCAAACTTCCCACTGTTATAATATGACAAAATAAGTAATTTTACTCTTCTTAACAAGTGCTTTCATTCATTGACTCTTGGATATGTGTAGAGTGGATATTTGTGTGTGTGTGTTTGCTTCATATGGGCACGTGAATTAGGGGGTGAGGGGCTGACTCTTCTGTGTGTTTGTGTGAGTGTGTTTTGCATTATATGTACCAGCCTGTGAGGATGCTTAGAAATATTATGTACATACATGTTTATACTTGTGCAATTATGTAACATAATTTTCATTTTTAAACTTGAAGTTGTCTTGCCTAATAATTCATCATCGTTCCTCAGCACATTCTTGTGGTCATTGTCCACACAAGTGGTTAACATACTCCAACAACTGCTATTACGTCAGCACTGAAGAGAAAACGTGGACTGAGAGTTCGACGGCCTGTGCCTCTAAGAACTCTAGCCTGGTCTGTATAGATGATGAAGAAGAAAGGGTGAGATATCAAACATTTCATACACTTCATTAATGGCTTGTTTCAGTCAATATTGTATTTGTAGCATTCATCCATATTTTTGTATGTATTTGTAGCTATTTAAAGTCTGTGTAATATTCCATTGTTTGACTTTATAATATTTTGTTATACTGCATACCAGCAATGAACATTTGCTTTTCATAGAAAACTGTGCTATATGTGTTTGGTTTCTAAATTCAACTTTGCTATTTAACTTCACCTCATGTGAAGGACACTAACCACATCACAGCTGAGCAGATTGGTTACACAGGGGGGAGAACCAGGTGATTACAAATCAGATCACGAAATGCAGCTGGCAGTCCTCCACAGCCCTGCCCCTGAGCATTCGTTCTCTCAGCCCTTCTCCTCGCTCACCGCTTACCCACCGGGCTGACTTTGAGTATTGTAGAGTCTCTTTGCTTGTTTTTGAACCTCATATAAAGGAAATCATACAGTAGACATTGTTCTTCCTGCCTTTTTTCACTCCCATATGCTATTGTTGCCTTTTATCTGTATTGCATTTATCTGCTGTTAGGTAATTTTCACTGCTGACTTACGTGAATGTAACATTTGAAAATCCACCTATGTGATGTCTTTCATTGGGGATGTGAGTCTCATGCCCTCAGGGATGAAGAACCTTTCTAAGTCCGTTTCTTTTAGTCATAAAATCCTGTTTGCTTGTTCCACCTCCAACCCACCTACCCTGGTTTCTCTCAGGGAAAGGAGAGACACTTGCTCTGCTTGCTTTTGTGAGCAGGTGTCCTGATGGATCACCCTCTAGGCCTGCCTGGATTTGCTGGGCAGGCTTCCCTCTGCAGGGCGGAGGAGGAATGGTTTCCTTCAGCCACCTCCTGTTGCTGGGTGGGGTGTGGGAAGCACCAAGCCTCACTTTCATTTGGGTGGAAGTATAAGATACCCTCTCCCAGTGTTTTTCCCTAATCCTGGTGTACCAAATTATTTTCCTTCTTCTTTCCACCTTTCAGGATTCTCTTTGAGTTGTGTTTTTTATTAGTTACAGAATTTATAACTGTAGTCTTCAGAAAAATCAGTCTCTGACACCTGGACCATGAGATTCAACAAACACAAAAAAGATCCCTTCAGGTCTTATCTGCTTAGAGAATGGTGCAGGGCCCCCCAAAACAAGCTTTACATTTAGTTTCCTTTATTTGTTTAATTGTATTTTATTGATTATGCTATTACAGTTGTTCCAATATTCTCCCCTTTGCCTTCCCTCCAGCTCCCCCCAGGTCATCCCCCCACCATTGTTCATATCGATGGGTTATACCTATAAATTCTTTGGCTACTCCATTTCCTATACTGTACTTTACACCCCCATGTCTATTCTGTAACTGCCTATTTGTAGTTCTTAATTCCCTCACTTCTACCATTCCCTTACACCACCTTCCGATCTAGCAACCATCAAAATGTTCTCTGTAACCAGAACTCTCTCTCTGCTCTTCTTGGTTCTTTTGTTTGCTTAGTTTGATTTTCAGATTCGATTGTTGATAGAGGTATATTTATTGCCATTTTATTGTTCACAGTTTTGATCTTCTACTTTTTTTTTATCTTCTTCTTAAATAAGTCCCTTTAACACAACAGATAATAAGAGTTTGTGATGATGAACACCACTATTTTTTTTCTTATCTGGGAAGTGTTTTATCTGCCCTTCAATTGTAAATGATAGCTTTCCTGGGTAAAGCAATCTTGGATGTAGGTCCCTGAGTTTCATGACTTTGAATATTTCTTGCCAATCCCTTCTTGCCTGCAAAATTTCTTTGAGGAATAAACTGATAGTTTTATGGAAACTCCCCTGAAGGTAAATAACTGCTTTTCTCTTGCTGCTTTTGAGATTCTGTCTTTATCTTTAACCTTTGATATTGTAATTATGATACATCTTAGAGTGGATCTCTTAGTATCTTTCTTGTTTGCAACTCTCTGTACTTTCTGGACCTGCATGTGTATTTTCTTCACCAAATTAGGGAAGTTTTCTTTCACTATTTTTTTCAAATAGATCTGCCATTTCTTGCTTTTTCTCTTCTCTTTCTGGCACCCCATGATGTGAATGTTGGATCGCTTGATGTTGTCCCAGAGGCAGCTTATACTAGCCTCATTTTTTTGGATTCTTTTTTCTTTTGGGGGTTCTTTTTTGGATTTTTTTGGATTCGTTGTTCTGTGTGGTTGTTTTTTGCTTCATTATGTTGCAAATCATTGATTTGATTATTGACTTCATCCACTCTATTGTTGTTTCCCAGGAAGTTGTTCTTTATTTCAATTATGTATACTTCATTTCTGACTGGATCTTTTTATGCTGTTGAGGTCCTCACTGAGTTTCTTGAGCATCCTTATAACCTGTGTTTTGAACTCTGCATCTGATAAATTGCTTATTTCTATTTTGTTTAGCTATTTTTCTGCAGTTTTTATCTTTTCTTTCATTTAGGCCGGTTTTTTTTGTTTGTTTGTTTGTTTCTTCATTTTGGCAGCCTCCTTGTGTTTGCTTCTATGTATTTGGTACAGCTGCTTTGACTCTTGAGTATTGGTAGTGTGGCCTAATGTAGTAGGTGTCCTGTAGTGTCCAGTAGCACAACCTCCCCTATCAACCAGACCAGGTACTCCAAGTGTGCCCTTCATGTGGATTGAGTGCACCCTCCTCTTGCAGTTGAGTCTTGGTTGCTTTTGGCAAGTCAATGGTGGGATTTACCCAGGCCAATGAGCTGGAAGGACTGGCTGCTACCACTGACCACCAATCTCTGCCCTCTGTGGAGGATCAGCTGTGCAGAGGCAGGGTGGTGATGCTCCAACATGGTCTGTAGCTCTCCACTGGGTGCACAAATCTTGGGGTTTCCTGGGTGGGGCAGGCCAAGGTCAGCCTCCACCTCTGCTTGGCCCGGGTCCACCCTGCCTGGGCTATTGAGCAATCTAAGATGGCTACTACTTCTGCTGGGATTGGAGATTCCCAGGTGAAGCCAAGCTGTGAATTTAAGCTGGCTGGTGCTAGTGTAATGCCTGGGACCACTTGGCAAGGGATGTGGAATGGGGAAGAAAAGGAGGTGGCTGGGGGTTCACGGAGGCCTGCTGTTGCTTGTTTGGAAGGATTTAGGAAGTTCTGAAGCATGAGCCAATACCAGCCATTCACATGGAAAAGCCACTGTTAATAGCTGTAAGTTGGGTGGCATGGAGCCTCAGGTGATCCCTAGGGCTGGGAAATCATTATGAGCTAGGTCAATTGAGTCTCAGATATAACACCCACCTTCCGGCTCTCTGGCTCTGCCCACCTTTCTGTCTGGGAGAAAGCTGTCCGCCAGCTCTCACCTTGATGCCAGACATTCCAGTCCCTCCCTGTATACCACTGGTGCCTTTCAAGCTGCTACCACAGTGCTGGAACTCAGAGGTAGGGAGTCTGTGTAAGTTCATGTGTGGGTTCTTTAAGAGGAACTGCTTGGGACCCCAGAAGTTCCTCCACTGACTCAATTCCTGCTGGTTTTTGCAGTCAGAAATTATGGGGACTTATCTTCCTGGCACTGGAACTCTGGAGGCTGGAGGGGGCCTGGTGTGTGTCTGGGACTCCTCGCCCCTGAGATATCCCTCATGAACTTTTATCCACAACACGTGGATGTGGCAACAGTCCATTCAGCATCTCCACCTCTCCTCCAGTCTGATGGATGTGGTTTCTTTAATTCCATAGTTGACAGAATTCCATTCAAGTGGATTTCTGATGGTTCTGAGTGATGGGTTTTCTGTAATTTAGTTGTAATTTTTATGTGATTGTGTGAAAAGGCAAGCCATATTTACCTATGCCAACATCTTCCCCTTTATTTTCTCAATTACAGTCCCTTAATTTTTTAAAAACCGAATCTCTGAAAAACAATAGAAAACTACAATGATTTAGTTATGGATTCAAATACATTATATAAATGTTCAGAAACTTATTTTAAACCTTGCGGAGTTAGATTTGCCAACATGGGTACAACTAAAATAAATGTAGCAGAATATTCTTTATTAACCTAAGAGGATAAATGAAACTATGATGCATAAATGTTTAGGAGTTAATTTTAAATCAAATGTACACATGTTGTTGAAAAGTTTTGACAGTATGAAAATTGATTTTAATACAACTGTAGCAAAAGTCTAAATATATCTTTGTGTTAGATTAGGATCCAACACTCCATTTTGTTCTCTAATGAAGGAACCTATGACACAATACACTACATGCATCATAAAAAGCATAATGCAAACTTTCAGAATGAGTATTTAATAATTTGTTTTTATTTTGGGATAGAAATTTCTGAGTTTCCTATCACCTGCATCATGGATCGGAGTTTTTCGTAGAAGCAGTGATCAGTCGTGGATGTTGATAAATGGTTCAACTCCCACACTACAGTGAGTCTTTTTTATTTTGTGCTGTATAAGAGGAAAACATAAAAGAGAACAATTCAAAAGTTTTATTAATACATTTGTTTAAGTTGAATTGTGAGCATGATATTCAGAGTTAATGCAATGTTGATATAAATATTAAGAATGACTATTTAGTTTTCTTAGTAACTATACTAAGTTACTAAGTATAGTTTCCATATGATTTTACTATATCATATGGAAAATAGCACTGCCCATTTGTAAAACATGCTATTGTGCTTGCATAGAACATGCTATTTGTTGTTGCGCAGATTGCCCTCATACAATGTAGAACAGGAGTGTGCGTTTTCTCCACTGCAGGATAACAGAATCGCCACCTGGTAACAGAAACTGTGTGGTGTTACACGGATACGGCCTTGCAGCAAGCAGTTGTGAATCTTCAAAGATATATATTTGCAAGCATCGGTTTTATGGTTAAAACTTGGATTCTGCTGGGTAACTATTTTTCATAAAATGGCAATAATATTATGATTGCATAAGTCTTATACTTATAGGAAAATTTTTTAATTTTCCTATATTGAAGTCTTAAAGAAATGTCAATATTGGTATTTCATAGTCATGATTTTGTAAATGGTATACTTCTTTGAAAGTTTTCTTTAGTAATTTTTGCTACTTTAAAGAGATATACAATTGAAGTTTACATGTTAATTTTGTTGTATTAGTTTTATCATTTCAAACATATATTCCTTTGAATAGTTTATATTAACATTTATTTAATTTGTTTTTCCCTGGAACAATTTCTTCATTTTCTTGAGTTATTATCACAGAGTATGGTTTTGTTTCCAATGTTGGGTAGTATAGAGAGTAAAAGTTCTGTATGTATCCTTCTCTCTTTTAGGGAAAATATTTAAATATTTCATCATAAAGTATGAGTTTTGTTTTTAAGTTTTTCAGTATACTTTTCTCATATTAAAGCAATTCCATAATATTGCTATTTTCTAATAGATTTTATTTTGATTCATGTTACATTTTTATTACTGGTGTATCATTTGGAATGGTAAATGTTTTCTCTGTATAATGTTTCTGAAGTAAACTACCTTTATTTCATTATTTGTAAACTAAAGCCACGATCATCATTTTGTTTTGTCCTTCTTTAAATTTCTGTGCATATGTTACACTTATATTAAGTTGCATTTTTACCATTGTTCATAAAGAGTTCTGAATGGGTTTTTATTTAGGTTATGTACTTGACAGTTTTTATTTATTTATTTATTTATTTTTATTGTTGTTCAAGTACAGTTGTGTCCCTTTTCCTGCCACCATTTTCACCATCCCACCCACCCCCCACCTCCCACTGTCAATCCTACCCACCTTTGGCTTTGTCCATGGGACCTTTGTACATGTTCCATGGTGTCCCTTCCCCTTCTTTCCCCTGTTACTCCTCTATGCCCTCCCCTCTGGTTCCTGTCAGTTTGTTCTTTATTTCAATGTGTCTTTAGTTTTTTTTTTTTTTATGCACTCATTTACTGGTGGGCATTTAGGTTGCTTCTAACACATGGCTATTGTGAATTGTGCTGCTATGAACATTGGGGTGCATAGTTTCTTTTAAATTGGTGTTTTTGGATTCTTAGTGTATACTCGCAGCAGCAGAATTGTTGGGTCAAAAGGCAGTTCTATTTTTAGTTTTTTCAGGAAATACCACACTGTTTTCCACAGTGGATGTACCAGTCTGCATTCCCACCAACAAGGTAGTAGGGTTCCCTTTTCTCCACAGCCTCGCCAGCACTTGTTGTTTGTTGATTTGTTTATGGTGGCCATTCTGAATGGTGTGAAGTGGTATCTCATTGTGGTTTTAATTTGAATCTCTCTAAGGGATAGTGATGCTGAGCATCCTTTCATATGTGTCTAGGCCCTCTGTATGTCCTCCTTGGAGAAGTGTCTGTTCAGGCCCTTTGCCTACTTTTAAACTGGGTTGTTTGTCTTCCTGGAGTATGGTCGTGTAAGCTCTTTGTATATTGTGGAGATCAGACCCTGGTCCGAGATGTCATTGGGAGATATATTTTCCCATATGGTTGGTTCCATTTTCATTTTGCTGATGTTTTCTTTAGCTGTGCAGAAGCTTTTTATTTTGATGAAGTCCTATTTATTTATTCATCCCTTGCTGTCCCTTGCTCTAGGGGACTTATTGGTGAAAATATTGCTGCATAGAATATCTGAGTTTTTCCTGCCTATATTCTCCTCTAGCACTTTTATGGTGTTGCAACTTATATATCAGTGTTTTATCCATCTTGAGTTTATTTTTGTGTATGGTGTAAGTTGGTGGTCAAGTTTCATTTTTTTGCACGTACCTGTCCAGATCTCCCAGCACCATATGTTTAAGAGGCTGTTTTTACTTTGTTTTATGCTTCCCCCCCTTTGTTCAACATAATTCCTATTAAAATAAAATGGAATATTTCACAGATATAGAACAAACATTTCAAAACTTTATATGGAATGATAAATGACCCCAAACTAGCTGCAGCAATTTTGAGAAAGAAGAACACATTAAGAAGGATCACAATACCTGACATCAAACTGTACTACAAGGCCAGTGTAATCAAAACAGTCTGGTACTGGCATAAGAACAGACACACAGATGAATGAGACAAAATAGAGAAACCAGAAATAAACCCATGTCTCTATGGTCAGTTAATATTTGACAGTTTTTATTATCAAAGATATATTAGAAAGCATTTTTCTTTTTCTGTTTCCTGGAAGACTTTGTATAAAAGTACTGTTATATATTTTTTAAGGTGTTCATCCTTTTTATTATTTTCTTCTTTTCTTAACTATATTTTTATTGTTTACATATTACCGATGTCCCCATTCCCCCCTCCTTGCCCCCCTCGCCCAACCCCCACCCCCATTCCGTCTGGCCATCATCACACAGTTGTCTAAGGTTATGCATGTAGGTTCATTGGCTTATCTCTTCACCTTTTTTCATCCAGTCCCCTCCACCACCCCTCCCCTCTGAAAGATGTCAATCTGCAACATGCATCAATGTCTCTTTTTATTTTGTTCACAAGATTGTTTTGTTCACAAGATTGTTTTGTTCTTTGGATGCCGGATGTAAGTGAGAGCATATGGTATTTGTCTTTTTGTGACTGGCATATGGTAGTTGTCTTTTACTGATTTCATTTAGGGTAATAACCTCCAATACTGTTCTATTTTTAATGGCACTTTTCAGTAATAACACCAACAGAGCCTGAAGAATGCTTTTGTAGGAAAGTTTATAAGATGAACTCAATTCCTGTCATACAACCTAACTCTATGCATTAGGAAACTAGAAAGAACAAACTGAGTACGAAGTCAGCAGAAGAGAGAAAATAAATATTAGAAGAGAAATAAATGAACTGAGAACTGAAAACCAATGGAGAAGATTAAACAAATTGAGAGTTGCTTCTGTAAAAAATTAAACAAAATTGACAAACCCTTAGCTACAGCAATGAAGTAAAAAAGAGATAGGATCCAAGATAACAAAATGATGAATGACAAGAAGACATTACAATGGAAATCACAGAAATTAAAAGGGTCATAAAGGTTACTATGAAATATTGTATGCCAACAAGTGGACAATTTGGAAAAGTGGAGATATTGTAGAAACATACACTTACCAAGACTAAATCATGAGTATATAGAGGTTCAAATAGACTAATGACTAGTAAGGAGATTGAATCCGTAATCAAAAATTCCCAATGAAGATAAACCCAAGACCATATGGCTTCTCTGGAAAATTTACCAAAATTTAAAAGAGAATTGGCACCAATTCTTCACAAATTCTTCCACAAAATTAAAGAGGAGTGAACATTCCCAAACTCTTTTTATGAGGCCAGCATTATCCTGAAACCAAAACCATAAAGGGGCACTACTTGAATAGGAAACTGCAAGACAATATCCCTGATAAATTTAAAAGCAAAAATTCTCAATAAAATGCTAACAAACACAATTTAGCAGCACATTAATAGATCATCCACCCTGATCTAATGGGATTTACACCTGGGATGCAAGGACAGTTTAACATAGAGAAATTAATTAATGGGATACATCACAGTAATAGAATGAAAGATAAGAATTACATGATTATCACAATAAATGCAGAAAAGTATTTGACAAAATTCAACATTTACCATGATGAAAACTCAAAATATTGGGCATAGAAGGTACATATTGCAACAAAAGCAGTAGTATTATATACAATAACGATGGAATTTCTGACAGAGAAATAAAGAAAGCAATTCCATTTACAATAGAATCAGGAACAGTAAATACTAGGAATGCATTTAACTAAGGAGATGAAAGATCTCTATGCAGAAAACTACAAGATATTGATGAAAGAAATTGAAGACAAATAAATCAAAGGTGTTCCATGTTCATGTATTGGAAGAATTAATAGTGTTAAATTGCCAGTACTGCCAAAATCCACCTATAGGTTCAATACAATCCCTATCAAGATTCCAATGACATATTTTACAGAAGTAGAAAAAAAACACTCCTATGTATATGCAACCACAAAAGGCTTTGAATATCAAATACATGTGAGGGAAAAGAATAAGCAAGGGTATCAAACTTCCTGATTTCAAGCTACACTATAAAGCAATAGTCATCAAATACTGTATGATCTCATATGTAAAATCCCCAAACAACAAAAGGTCATAGAAAAAGAGATCAGACTTGTGGTTGCCAAAGGTGGGGGTTTCAGGGAGAGAATGAATTAAAGGAAGGTAGGCAAGAAGTCAAAGTTCAGCTCTAAAATAAGGAAGTACTAACGATGTCAGTACGACATGACCATCACTAACCCTGCTGTGAGATACCCAGTAGATTCCCCAGTGTCTGCAGGGTGTACATTACAAGACTCCCCGGAGATGCCTGAAACCATGGAAAGTACTGAACTCTGTTGTGTACTGTGTTGTTCCTACATGTACATACCTATGATAAAGTTTAATCTATAAATTAGGCACAGTAAGAGATTAACAATAATGATCAATAACAACACAGAACAATTATAACAATATACAGTGACAAAAGTTTGGTGAATAGGGCCTCATTCTCTCTCAAAATGTCTTACTGAGCTGTACTCACCCTCCTTTTCCTTGTGATGATGTGAAATGATAAAATGCCTATGTGATAACGTGATTTGAGCTGAATGACAAAGGGACTGGGACACAGAATCAGGTTGCTGGTGACCTTCTGTGAATAGCACATGGAGGGTTAGTAGTTTTTCATGGTGTTAGATCATTAGTCATGACAATGTCGATGGTTGGGAGTCAGGGGCAGACCATGTCAGTGGTGAGAGGTAGAGAGTTAAGTGGGGGTTGTGGGATAGTTTTGGTAGCGCAGTATAATTGGGGGTTGCTGTGTCTTTCTTTTCCTTCCAGGAACATGTTGCTGCAAAGGCTGTAATCCTCAGGTGATCATATGGGCAACTCTAATGCTGCATTCCATCCACTGTTTTTATTCTATGAGGTTCATCGAATGCAGGAGAGTTGAAAACAAGCACCATGATGCCACAACAGCCTTTCTCGGTGATTTTGAACAGAAGTGCTGCAAGAATCTTTAAAACATGCAATACCTTATTGTTTAGTCTGGGACACAGACCTTTTCTCCCTTAGATTGTCAGATGGAAAAGTGACAACAAACAACACAACAACATCCAGCCTGTGTGAATGCACTTCCTTCAACCACAAATATAGAGGTCACTAACAGAGCTGAATCTAATTGATCACGTCACATAGCAAGCTTGTGTCTGATCAATTAATTCTTGGTTCAGAAATCCAGAAAGTACCCAGCCATGTAATATGAAAAACAGAGACACCTATTAAAGAAGATACAGGATACAAGAAATCTCTGCATAGGACCATGATCTCAGTTTCCTTCAAGCAGGCACCTTGGGACCTCACACAATTCTCCCAGCATCTCATCCACTGTTCAAAATACTCTGCAAAATCCTCTCTTTCATTTGTCATCAAGTGTGCCATTCTCTTTTCCTGAATCATATCGATTGTCTGAAATCTCTTCCCTTTCAAAGGTGATTTTAGTTTTTGGAAAATCCAGAAGTCACAGGGCGCCAAATCTGGGCTGTAGGGGTGCTGAGTCACGTGGGTGATTTGTTTCGCCAAAGAACTCTGCATGAGATGTGATGCCTGAGCAGGCAGGTTGTTGTGATGAAGCTGCTGATCACCAGAAGCTCACAGCTGCTGCTGTTTGGCCTCGAGTGATGTATTCATGGTGGATAACACCTTCCCAATCAAAAAACACAGTTAACGTGGTCTTGATCTTGCGGCAACCTTGCTGTGCCTTCTTCAGGCGTGGAGAACCAGGTGACTTCCAGTGTGACAACTGGGCCTTCTTTTCTCAATGACAGCCTTAGACCCATAGTTCCTCTCCTGTTTTGATCATCTTGAGAAAATCTGGTTCATTGATAGCAGTTTGAATCAAGTCATTAGCAACTGCAGCTCAGTGTTCTGTCTGCTCTGGCAGCAGAGGCCACTGAAGGGATTTTCCCATGCCGAGATCCTGCATCAAAATCTAAGACACAGTAGTTTTTGTAATTCCCAGATCACCTGCTCATTCTTGTATTATCTGACACCAATCTTTGTTGATTGTAGTCTGTACATGCTCAACATTCTCAGGTGTTCTTGTTGTAGACCTTCCAGAACAGATTTGCATTCTTTTAACATGTCTCGACCACCATTGAAACATTGCTGCCACACTTTATTGTTTGCACTGCACTCATTGCATCATCCTTGAAAGCCTTCCAAATCATCCAAGTAGTTTCCATGGAGGAATATTTAAGCTTATCTCCAAATTTGGTGGAGATTCATAGCTCTTCTTCCTCAGTCATTTTGAATGCAATGGCCACACAGTACACATGGTCAATCAATGGCATCTACTGCCCCCTCTGACTAGTACAGTGAAGTTGTCATTGTTTACACGTGTGCATTCCAGCCCACTCTCCTTGGCTGCCACGTTACATCGATGTCATGCAAATTGTTCTCGTTATATTAACAATGGCTGGACATTTTTCAGACAGACCTCGTCATATACAAGTATGGGCACTTGATATTTTAAAAAGTCACATTGAAGCAAAAAGAGTAGGTAATACTATTATTATCTTTTCATAAGTCAATCAAAATTATACCTACTCTTTTCATGTCAGCAAAAAATTTTTTTTTGGTGTGCCACAGAATTTTAGTAATTAGTAATTGTGCCATGAGATGTGAAGGGTCGAAAATCGCTGGTCTAATGACATAGACAGCTTCTATGTGACTAATAGTTGGGTAACACACACACTGTGAATACCCTGTGTATTCTGTATTTCTTTTAATTGTTACTCTGTGAGAAGATGGATGATACCATCTGAACCTATTGTGATAATCATTTTGCAATATATGCAAAGCGAACATTATACAGTAAATTTTTATTTCTTTTGATAGTCCCGTGTCATTTAAATTGTCTTTTAGAAGTCTACTTTTTCTGTCCTTCCCATTTTTTAAATAAGGAAGAACATTAAATTACATTTGTTTCCCCCACATGGTTAAACTTGTGCATTTGTCCTTTAAAACCAATATTCCTATTAGATTACAGACAATTAGTAGTGATTTGAAAATGAATCAACAAAAATATAATTATTAGTTACGTAGTAATTTAATCTCTCCATGGTGATGCAATTCAGTATTGTTTAATGTTTTATCCTTCACAGAGATATTATCTTTACCAAGGTAAATCTAAATAATGATTAATAACAATAAAATGACTGAAGGAATTTTAACAACTATGGTAGAAAAATTGAGAAGAAAAGCACGGGATTAGGGATTGTAACAGTTACCATAAAGGTGAAAATGTAGTAATTTTTCAGACTGTTGGTGACAAGTATCATTAAATACCTATTGTTTAAGGAATTATGATGTTAGAATTGTTTCCCTTATAATAGAAATGCCATAATGAGAATAAAAGGAAGAGGAATATGTAATGCCAAAATTAAATAACCTGTGTAGGAGTAGAATTTAAACAGGCAAGATATTCTTAACAAGGCCTAAGAGTCTGTGATGAAGAAGGAAGTAAGTTCACAGCACAAGTCGTCCAGCCTTTTGCCCCCTGATACCTTGCAGTTCAAGAAGACAATTTCCAGGTACATTTGCCAAAGGACAAACTGAATGACACACTATGGGCCCAAAGTCTCCTAGGTTCTGGAGGTGTGTGATGAGATACACAGTCTTCAAAATAGCCCACATGTGAGAATTTCCTGTTTGAACGTTAAGTGACACATTAATGAGAAATCTGCTTTTTCCACTCATGCCTCACTCTGAGCCTTCACAGGTCAGTCTGAAAGACCACAGAGATTGTTTGTTTACAAGAGTTGGCTGGTCTCCCAGTAGAGGATGCTGGACTCTCTGGCTTCCAGAGGTATGTACGTGTCTCTACTCTCCTGTCTCTCTCAGCCCATCTCATGTAGGGGGGGGTTACACTGCAAGATGTGATACAAGTGAGGTACGATTAATATACAATCACATCAAAGGGAACATTGGTATTCAATTTAAATAATTTAGAGTAAAAAATCAAGAACAAAATGTGAAATATGTTGGAGGATATCTTGAACTATTCAAATTCTTGCCTGTGGACAATTACTCAAGTGTAATACACACAAGAATAATTGAGTGTGTTAATCAAAGCAATTTAAAGTAAAAATCCTATAAGAATTATAAAATGGAACATCTATTTTTAATTTTAAAATCAATATAGATATAATTATATATTATTTTATATTTGGCCCAGCCTTTAAAAGTATATTTTTAAATAAATTATATTAATTATGGTGGTAAAACATAGTATTTTATTCAATCAATTAGATTAAATAAATGCAGTTAGCTTTTATTAAAATCAAGATGCAGTACTCTCATAAAATTCTAATTGAAGCTTCATTATAAACAATCAAAAGACTTTTCAAAATTTGGGCTGCCATTGCTAGGAAATATACCACACTGACAGACACTTTATCTAGTGAATTAAAGCTAAGGCATTCAAATGGTATGAATCAGAAATAACATAAAATGTGTTCAAATTATAATTAGGATAACACAATGTTATTGAGAGCTTAGAAAAGATGAAATATTAAATGTTTTACATGTATTATATTTACACATTTTTATTCCCACTTTATATTAGTAAACTAAGTTTCTACACACTAAGGAGCATTGTAAAGGTCATACATTGCAAATTCCAAAGCCAGAATTAATTCTAGAACTCACTGGCCACAGAGCCCATTGACTGAACTATTAAGTTACACCATCTGATGCATTACTATGGCTCACACAGCTGAAGGCACCCTGAGTTTAACAAGCATGGGAACTGTTTACAGTTTGAAACAACAGTGTTGTAACATAAATGATTTGCACACACTTGTTTCTCATTTTATGCTTTTATAACTTTGCCCTTAACTCAGTTGCCAATTTCTTGTGTAATGTAAATATTTTAAAAATTTCACACTTGTTGTTTTTTTGTCAATGTTGTTTAGGTCTTGAATAAGTATAGCATGACAGAGGTTTTTTAACAAATGAAACGTTTTTATTTGTGATAATTTATTTGTAATAATTCAAAATAAAAGATCATTTGATAACAACTCATTCTAGTTAATGAATAAATGTATGTCACTAAATAAAAATTTAGTTCAGAACAGACTAGATATGCCAACATGATTAGTGCCCCATCTTGAGGGAACTTGGGCTTTAATCATTATTCAATTTCAAATTTACCATAAATATTGTGTCTTTTTTCTAATATAGCATTTAATTTTTGATACTAGCATTCTAATGGTGTTAAAATATTTCTGTGGAATCTGACTTTATTAAACAAGGATGTTATTATTTATGAAATTATTTTATTCATCACTAACATACAGTTTTTTGTTGCTCAAACAAATAATATATTGTCAAATGTAGAATATCTTAAACATTGTTTCTACCTTGAGGTTCTTGTTTAAAGATCTAAGAAACCTATAAGCACAACATCAGATTCTGAACTGGGAAATGAGCCCGGTACTCCCCCTCTACCCCGCCCAGTGTCACTGTGAGGGATGTCTTCAGGGCATGTGACATTTATTTGTAAGCGCACATATTGCAGAGCACAGTCTGGGCCACCGCTCAGCTGCAGAGATGAGTGACCAAAGAGTAACCTATGCAGAACTGAATCTGGTTAAGGACGCAAAGAGACAGCACAGGAAACCTAAGGGTACTAAAGGCTCCATTCCAGGAACTGAGCAGGGACTCACCTATGCAGAATTAAATCTTCAAACTGCTTCTCAGGATCTTCGAGGGAGTGACAAGAATGACCACTGCAGAGGTAACACATTCAACAGACACAGCATAACTGTTCTAGGATGTGCAGCTGGGAGCAGACGTGTGGGAAAGAGTAGGGGATAAGCTCACACAGTTTTTTTTATCTTAAGGATCAGAACTTGAGGTTGGAATGTGGTATGTTAATATGAAAACTGAGGACTAATTTTATTCAGATGTTTTTGTAAGTTGTAGTCTTTGACCAGTAACTTGTACAGCATTGTATTTAGTGAAAATGCACTGATACATTCTGAGAGGAAGATTACAGTGGTAGATATGGGTTTGGGGTCCAAGTTTATGGATATGATTCTCTGTGTGTAAACTGTCCAAACAATTGTTTCCATCCCTCCTTTCTCAGTGTTTCCATTTCCCTCCCTGCAGCATCCCTGCCACCTCCAGAGAAGCTCATTGCTGGGATCCTAGGGGTCATCTGCCTTGTCCTGACGTGCGCTGTGATAACGACAGCTGTTCTTTACAGTAAGTAAATTATTGTAAGATTGTATGAAACTCTTCACTTTTGTGTTCATCAGTGCCTCCAAACACCTCATAATATTATGAAATAGAACTCTCATTTTAAAGTATGCCTTTAGACTAAGTGCAAAACTGTTATTCTGAATTTGTCCGAGGTGTAAATTCCTGCATTATTTACAAAAGTAGTTTATTTAAGTCCTTTGCCCATTTTTTAATTGGGTTGTATGTCATCCTGGAGTGGAGTCATGTGATTTCTTTATACACTTTGGAGATCAAACCTTAGTATGAGGTATCATTGGCAAATACGTTTTCTCAAAAGTTCATAGCAGCACAATTTACAATAGCCAAGTGCTGGAAGCAACCTAAATGCCCACCAGTAAATGAGTGGATAAAACAACTATGGTACATTTACACGATGGAATACTACACAACAAAAAGAAAGAAGGAGCTCCTACCCTTACTGACAGCATGGATAGATATGGAGAGCATTGTGCTGAGTGAGGTAAGCCAGGACGTGAAAGACAAATACTATATGATCTCACCTGTAAGTGGACCTAATTGACAAAACAAACAAGCAAAATATAACCAGAAAGTGAATTAGAGAACAAACTGACAGTAACCAGAGGGGAGAGGGGAAAGGGATAATGGAGGAGAAATGGGAAGGGCCATCAAGGAAAATGTATAAAGGACACATGGACAAAGCCAAAGGGGTAAATTCGAGGGTGTAAGGTGGGGATGGATGGGGTGGGGGGACGAGGTGGGGTGAAAATGGAGATAACTGTACTTGAACAACAATAAATAAATAATAAATAAAAATTTCAAAAATGTATTTTTTATATATATATATACATATGCATACATATATAGCCCATATATCCATATACATTCCTATGTTATGATTCAAGGCATGCTTTAGGGCACTTTATTGAGAAATACAAATAAATTCTTTATATTGATTAGTCCTAATAGTGTAGGAGTTGGTGAAGTTGGTTCTCAAGGCTTTTGAAATATTTTCTCCCAAATTATCATAGATTCAATAATTTTTCATGGTAAAATCAATTTTATTCCAGTTATTTTAATCCTAGACAATATACCACATTTCAAAGTAATATACAAAATTATTATGATTTATGTGGATTGATATTAATTTTTTATAATGACTACTTCTTTTTCTAGCTAATGTAATAGCAGAATAATTCATTTCTTTTTTTCTACAGTAATTATTTTTCTGAATTTATTCTTAAAAAAAATTATTTTGTTGTTGTTCAATGACAGTTGTCTGCACTCACCCTCCATCATTTCCCCTCACCCCAGCCAAACCCACCTCCCTCCCCTGTTTCCACCCCAGTCCCTGGTTTTGTCCCCATGTTCTTTATAATTGTCCCTGAAAAACCCTTCCCTCATCATCCTCTCCCACCTCCCCTCTGGTTACTGTCAGATTGTTCTTAATTTCAATGTCACTGGTTTTATTTTGCTTGCTTTTTTCTTTTGTTGATTAGGTTCCAGTTAAAGGTGAGATCTTTCTTGTATATAATATGAATTACATATTATTTTAACAGTGAACCGGACAGGGAACAAGAAAGGGAACCAGACAACAGGGAACCAGAAAGGTACATAATTATTTTCTATATTCTGATATTAATACAGTTCCTACCTTGTCTTTAACATAGCCAAAATTTATAGGTGTTTTTTTTTTTGGTGGGGGGAACATAAATTATAATACCAGGCAATACATGTACATTAATAATGAGTATAGAAGAGTATATTTCTTATGTAAAAATATGAAGAAATATTCATTTAAATTAATCATACTCACTGTTACCAAATAGTTGAAAGATAGTTTTGGTGCTCTAAAAATGTGGTTTCATTCATTGACATTCAGGACATATAGAAAGTGGATATTTTGTTTGTGTGTTTGCTTAATATGGGCACATAAATTAGGGAATGAGGGGCTGGCCTTTCTCTGTGAGTGTGCGTGTGTGTGTATGAGTGTATTATGTTTTATATGTACCAGTCTGTGAGGGTGTGTACATATACTATGCACTAATTTGTCTATGCCTATGCAAATACTGAAATTAATTTTCATTTTGAAATTCATATTGTTCTTGGATAACAATACACCATCTTTCCTCAGCATATCATTGTGGCCGATGTCCACCAGAGTGGTTAGTGTATTCCAACAACTGCTATTACATCAGCACTGAACGAAAAACGTGGACTGAAAGTTTGACGGCCTGTGCTTCTGAGAGCTCTAACTTGCTCTACATAGATGATGAAGAAGAAATGGTAAGATTTTTAATGTTTCCAACATTTCATTTAAAAGACTATTTTATTTTATATTTCTATAGAATTCATTCATATTTTTGTGTAAAATTTATTGTAAGATTGTTAATATTTTATTGTTTGACTCTATAATATTTGATTTATATTTTATGCCATTAATGTGCATTTGATAATTTCCAGTTCTTGCTTTTCATAGACAATCATGCTTCTATAAAGGCTTTTTTCCTAAACTTTGCGACATAATTATACCAGGTGTCACGGAGAGTATAGATGTGATCGTGCATGTTGCAAACTGAAATTGGATCATGAAATAGATGTTGCCAGCCCGCTCCTGTGCTCTCTCTCATAGCGTCTCCACCCTCCTCACCAACCACGACTCTGATGTTTTATATCACAGATCATCTGTGCTTAATTTTGAACTTTATATAATTTTCACTGCTATATTGTATGTACCTGGCATTATTTAACCTATTCTGCTCAGAATACAGACATTTTTAATATGTGGTTGTTAAGAATAATTATTTAATAAAACTCCTTGTGTATATCTTTTTTCCAAATAATATACCACATTTAAAGTAATTTATATACTATAATACATATAATATATAAATTGATATACTGTAAATGTTATAGTATAAATACTGTTATGTTTATAATAATATAATAATTAGTAAAATAGTTGTTCTAATGCTATATATGTATAATTGAAATGTATTGCCTTTGTGCATCAGACTGAAATGCAGGGTCAGAAATATAGGTGTATGGAAATTATTCCTGCACTTTCTAGTTTGCTGTGTAAATCCATATTATATCCAATCATTTCATGATCCAAAACTCAGTACTGCCAGGAATTTCAATGCCGTCAGTTCTGATCACTATATAAAAGCATCACTATGACATTAATAGGCATTTTCCTTGTACTGATCTATGGAACACATTGTTCAGAGCACAATTCACTGTGAACTTCTGTACTGTGAGAATGAGAAGTGCCCGTTCATGTCTCTTGCCCATCTCTCCTGTCTGTCACCTGTAATGTTCCTTCTTAGAAGTGCTTATGTTTTGGATATGACTCCTTTTGAATTTCTGAGATACAAAGGACTTTCTTGACTGTTGATTACACTTTTCTTCTCACATTGGAGTCTTTCAGTGACCTGGATTTATCAAAGTTACATAGTCCAATATGTCGTTTTGGGTGTTGGTGATGATGTTGGACATATTTCACAAGTTAGTCAAAGTTCATGAAGATAATCTACTGCATTACTCTTTATGGTTTATCTTTTTTCTTTATTGATGGACTTTTACATTTAGGTTTACGATACTTTGAAAATTTATATTTTGTGATGCAGTGTTTGTGATGCTGTGAGGCAGAGGTGAAGTTTACACTTTTCTACGTCATTGCCTACTCAATGCAGCATAATTTACAGCAGATGATCATTTCTACATAAACAACTTTATACACATGGGTCTATATATATTAACATAAAATTTAAGAAGTTAATCATTCATCATGTCTCAGAAATTATTGTTTGCTTTTTTTCTGTCTCTGTCTTTATTCTCAGGCAATAATTACACTGATGTCGGTTTTACTGATAAAGTTCTAAAGGTGTCTGAGACTCTGTTAATTTTTCTCTCTCTTTCTCTCCACCCTCAGGAATTATTCATTTCTATCGCTCCATCTTTATTTCATCAATTCTTTCTTCTACATCTCAATATTTATGTAAATGTATTGACTTTTTAATATAGATAATGATTTTTCAACTGATAATTTTATTTGATTTATTCATATAGTTTTGATTTCCCTAATTTACTTCCATCACTGCCATCATATGTTCATATGGTTATTTGAACATAGTTATAAAAATAAATATTAGGTGAATATTTATTTATAAAAATTACTACTGAGTATTTGTAAAATAAATCCAACATCTTCTCCCAGTGAAAGTTATATTGTATGGCTGATTTATGCCCCTGAGCATGGAAGGTATTTCTCAGTTCATTGCATGGTTTTAAAATTTGGGTAAGTCCACATTTTCAATAATATAGTATAATAAACATGGATCTTCCTACATGCTTATTAGAATTATATTTTTGTAACTTTAGTAAACTATTACTGTAGAATCATCTCTTTTGAAGTGTGCTTACTCAGTTTTTCAAATTCTTGTTATTATTTTATTTTTGGGTTCAATTACTAGGGATTTCGTTGGGTATGCATAGTGTACTTTACAACCAATGATATTTTAAATGTATCCAAATACCTCAGTCAGTATGGCTTCCACCCTCTGCTGCTTGATGTACTTGTGTGTGTGTGTGTGTTTGTAAGGCAGTACTCAGGATGTTAAAATCAGTTCCTGAATCAACTTTGGCTTATTTATTTTACAGGATTATCTTTGTTTTTTCTCCATAGTGCAAATTTTTCCCATCAACCAAGTACATGTCGAGAGTTAACATCACCTCTTGCACTGTGCTCTCACTTTGAATGCCTTCCTGTTGTACCTATAGCTGGCACTTTACTTGACACAAATGGGCTAGAAAAAGGATGGTCTGTGTCACTTTTAACCTAGTGAATTCAGCAGTTTGACCTGAAAAAGGAGTGGACAGTTTAACCACCCCTTCCAAAGCTAATCAGACTTCCCCTGTGGCAACAGCAGTGATGTTTTAGTGCTCCCCAAATAGTAAAAATTACACTTCTTACTCATGAACTGAGATGGGGGTTGGGAGAGACATGGAAACAGTGTCAGACACGAAGACTACAGATTTGCTGTTTTTACCAGAATCTCTAGCTGATATTTCCAACAATAGATGCTCATGTTATTTTTATTCTTTGATCAAATTTCAGAGGTGTAAAATTGCAATGGTTGTCCGTTCAGTTAATCATACTAATACATTTTCTTAATGTGTCTAATATATGAAAGTATATTATAAATTAAGTCACTCTAATCTATAAAAAATTAACTATATTTGGTTTTTCATCTTTAAAATCATCTTTATTTAGGTAGCAAATATACATTTAAGTTGCTTAATATTTTATTTGATCCCATGTGAAGTGTCATAGCGTGTCATATAAAACATTGCCTTTTTCAAACTGCTATATAAAAATACTATAAAATTCAAACTCTAACCTATATAATTCTCTTTCTGTATTTTGATTACAACTCTATAACAACATTGATTTGGCTGGGGTAGGAGGGGAGTGGTGAGGGGGAAATGCAGACAACTGTAATTGAGCAACAATAAAATAATTTAAAAAAACCAACATTGATATAGGCCCAATCTGGGTAGGTCAGCTGGTTAGAGCATTGTCCAAATACACGCAGGTTACTGGTGGATGCCCCGTCATGCACACACAAGAAGCTACCAAGGAGGAATGCCAAACTAAGTGGCCTACTAACTGATTGCGCTCTCTCTCTCTCTCTCTCTCTCTCTCTGTCTCTCCCAAATCAATAAAAACAAGGTTAAAAACAATAACATTGATTTAAAAAGGGAAGTGAGTTAACTGGCATACATCTAATGTTTTTAAATAAAAAATGGTGAAAATGATTACCTACGTATGAAAATTAAGAGTAGCTTAAAAGCTTATGCATGTTGAAACTTTTATCAAAGAGTTGTTTTTTAGATTGCCAGTTCTGAAAACAGCCACAACAATGCAAAGGACAACACGGAGAATATAGTCAACAACATTCTAACAAATACGTGTGGTGTCTGACGGGTGCCCAGTCAGTTGGGGGGTGGTCACCTCTCAATGTATACACAGGTTCAAAACAATATTGAATGTGAACTGCAAAAACAAAAACATTTTTTAAAATTGCTCTTCCAAAGCGGTTCTCTGAAAATATCAATGTCATATTTTTTATAAGTCCAATATATTAGTGTCCAATATCATTCTCATTGTTTAATACTAACAAAACCTGCATTCGAATTCTCAATGTATAAATAAAAAAAACAGAGGAAAAATAATTACAATGCAGTCATTTAAAATATAAAGGTTGCCCTGACTGGTGTGGATCCATTGGTTGGGCATCATTATGTATAAGGAAATGTCACGGGTTCGATTCCAAGTCAGGGTACATGCCTGTGCTGTTGCAGGATTGGTCCAGGATCCAGCATAGGAGAGGCAACCAATTGATGTTTCCCTTACTTTCTCCCTCTCTTCCTCTCGCTCTAAAAAAAATAAATAAATGGAATATTTTAAAAAATAAATGAAATAAAATATAAAGGTTTAGACTTTTGTTTTATTCTCCCATGCTAGCGCAGTTGTAGATTTGTATCTTTCTTTGAAGTCTTGTGCATCTCACAGCCACATGCGGGGTTCTTCTCCTGACATTCTGCTGCCCTGGACGGCTGCTGGTTGGCTTGTTGGACATGCACCCCTGCAGTTCCAACTGTGGCTTCAATGCAATCACACCTCTTTGCTCATGAATTAGCATTCCCAGATCTTTAAAAAGTTCATTAATATCCATAATATGGGCTTCAAGTTGCCTAACAGAAGTCTGTCTCATGAATGAGATGAGGGCGTCCTCTGTAATTCCCTCATCCTGCACCTGACCTTGAGGGTGAGTTTGGCTTTTCCAGAACACGGGATTCCTTTCTTTTGAGTCTCCTCAGCAATTCCACCAGATGCTCTGGCACTGGCTCCCCACTCATGCAAAACACTCTTTCTCAGCTACTAGCATTTGGAGAGTTGGTCAGTGATGTTGTGAATTCAGCCACTAAGAAATAACCTGTATTTTCCTGTCATGCTGTTCACTGAGGGTGGGGGAAAGGATCAAACTGTCCCATGGGCTTCTCTGTTTGTTTGGCCAGTTGTTTAGAATATTGTCGCTTCTGCTGCAGCTGTTGTCTGAACTTGGGTGTTTCTTGAGCTGTTCCATGTTGACTCAGAGTCCTTTATATTTCCACACAAGGGCATGTGATCTTTGGATGTTGGATTTACTGGGCTGGTTGGGTGGGGTCACCAACAACTCCTGAAGTGCAGGATGTGATTAATTGCTTATTCACTAACTTCATCAGATGTTGGTGGGCTGTGCAGTTCCCTTAGCCCTCACCTCTTCCTCTAACTGGGAGCCAACTTTGTTTGTTTTTATAAATACAAATTAGTATACCAGCTTTAACTGAATTTTTCATAAAATTTGTTTTTTAATAGAAATTTTTGAACATTTTCAAAATACTTCCATGGATTGGACTGTCCCAGAGAAATGATAGTGACTCTTGGGTGTGGACAAGTGGCACAACTCTCTCTTCCGAACTGTAAGTTTCTTTAGAACTCACATATTTTATTCCCTCATGCTTTCAAATCAGCAATTCATCTTAGAGATAAAAAGCAGTGTGTGAACAAGTATATGAAGAAATATGTAAGTGTTTTTGTTGAAAACTTTTAAGAAATATTCAGATGTGGTATGTAAATAGTACTGTAAATATTTTGTTTATTTATTAACATATTAAGTTATATATCTCCAGATTAATGATTTATTATCTCTGCATTTCAGATTTTCAAAAACTTCCGAGTTGGACAAGAGTTGTGTATTTTGGGAATCTGCCAGACACAAGTTCTATTCTGACCCCTGTTTAGATAAAAAACGATATGTTTGTAAGCACCAGGCACATTAGCTTACACAAATTTTGTATAATGTTACTCTCACCACCCCTAAAGAACACATTTCTAGTTTCTTCAAGAATTGTTTTTGTAAAACTGAGTTTTTTAAATATGTTTGTTGATCATGCTATTACAGTTGTCCCATTTCCCCCCCTACACTCCACTCCATCCTGCCCACCCCCTCCTTCCTACATTCCGCCCCCCTATAGTTCATGTCCATGGGTCATACCTATAAGTTCTTTGGCTTCTACATTTCCATACTATTCTTACCCTCTCCCTGTCTATTTTCTACTTACCATTTATGCTACTTATTCTCTGTACCTTTCCTCCCTCTCTCCCCCTCCCACTCCCCTGTTGATAACCCTCCATGTGATCTCCATTTCTGTGGTTCTGTTCCTGTTCTAGTTTTTTGCTTAGTTTGCTTTTGTTTTTGTTTTTGGTGTGGTTGTTAATAAGTGTGAGTTTGCTGTCATTTTTACTGTTCATATTTTTTATCTTCTTTTTTTTAGATAAATCCCTTTAACATTTCATATAGTAAGGGCTTGGTGATGATGAACTCCTTTAACTTGACCTTACCTGAGAAGTGCTTTATCTGCCCTTCCATTCTAAATGATAGCTTTGCTGGATACAGTAATCTTGGATGTAGGTCCTTGCCTTTCATGACTTGGAATACTTCTTGCCAGCCCCTTCTTGCCTGTAAGGTCTCTTTTGAGAAATCAGCTGACAGTGTTATGGGAAGTCCTTTGTAGGTAACTGTGTCCTTTTCTCTTGCTGCTTCTAAGATTCTCTCCTTCTGTTTCATCTTGGGGAATGTAATTATGATGTGCCTTGGTGTGTTCCTCCTTGGGTCCAGCTTCTTTGGGACTCTCTGAGCTTCCTGGACTTCCTGGAAGTCCATTTCCTTTGCCAGACTGGGGAAGTTCTCCTTCACTATTTGTTCAAATAAGTTTTCAATTTTTTTTTCTTCCTCTTCTTCTGGTACCCCTACAATTCAGATATTGGAATGCTTAAAGATGTCCTGGAGGTTCCTAAGCCTCTCCTCATTTTTTTGAATTCTTGTTTATTCATTCTTTTCTGATTGGATGTTTATTTTTTCCTTCTGGTCCACACCATTGATTTGAGTCCCAGTTTCCTTCGCATCACTATTGGTTCCCTGTACATTTTCCTTTGTCTCTCTTAGCATAGCCTTCATTTTCATCAATTTGTGACCAAATTCAACCAATTCTGTGAGCTTTCTGATTACTAGTGTTTTGAACTGTGCATCTGATAGGATGGCTATCTCTTCTTTGCTTAGTTGTATTTTTTCTGGAGCTTTGATCTATTCTTTCATTTGGGCCATTTTTTTTGTCTTGGCGCATCTGTAATGCTGGTTACGTTGGTAACGCTGGTCGCTACGCTGTGAAGCTCTATGGGGGGGGGGGGGACCAAGAGGGATCAATGGTGCTTGCTCCACTCTCTGCCAGATTTTAGTCACTCCCTCCACTACACGCAATCAAATTGGGATCCTCTAGTGCTGATTCCCGAGTGGGTGGGCTTGTACACGTTCTAGGCCCCTGTGGGTCTCTCCAACAAACTCTCCTGTGAGGCTGGGAGTTTCTCCTGCTGCCTCCTCAACCCCTAAGTGTGTTTTAAATCTGAGGCTTGAGGCTTTATTTCCCCGGGCTGGAGCCCTGGGTTGTACAGTCTGTTTCACTCCTCCGCCATTCCTCCCTGTTTATTTATGCGCGAATGTGGGGCCGAGGGGTCTGCTACCTGCAGCCTGGCCTGCCCTGCTCCACAATACGCCACCTTGCCGGGTCCACCAGTTGCAGCCTTGCCTCAAGTCCCTTCTGCCCGGCTGCCCGTCTCCGCCCCTCCTACCAGTCTGGATGAATGTTTCTTCTTTATTTCCTTGGTTGTTTCACTTTCATACAGTTTGCTTTTCTGTCAGTTCTGGTTGTTTTTTGTGTTTAAATTGTTGTTGTCCTTCTTTTGGTTGTGCAAAGAGGCACAGTGTGTCTGACTATGCCTCCATCTTGGCTGGAAGATCGTAAAACTGATATTTAAGAAATTATTTTGAGCCCAGGTTTAGTTTCACCACAAACATAAGAGGAAGGTACTGAATTTCCCATGTTCCCCCTGTTCCCTGCATGCAGAGCATCCACATTATCAGCATCACTCAGCAGATAGGACATTTGTTACTGAGCATGAGTCTGTACTGACACATAGGCACTTAAAGTCCATACTTTATCTGACATTTCGTCCTTGGTAGTGGAGAATTGTTTTAAAATCTACATTTATGTTAATCTTTAAAAATATATATCCAGGTACATATTAAACATTTAAAAATCTTCTGTTATTTATTAAAAGATATCAAGTATAAATTATGAATTATAATATCAAGTACTGTTATTTCTAAGTCTAAAATAACATGAATAATTTAGATAGATTTTCAATATATTTTTCCCCAGCCTTTGCACATTGAAAATGAGGACTGAATATATCAGGATAATAAGATGTGTAAGGCAGTTGAGTCAAGAGGGAGAAACTAGGGATGATTTAAAGAATTATTAAGTATTTGGTGGGGATAGCCTGCAGTGAGGGGTAGAAGAAAATTGCCAAATGTACCAAAGGGTTCACTAAAGAAGAGTACCAAACGGACAAGTGATATAAGACCCAAGGCTATCTCCTCAGGATGGGTTTCAGACCTTCAGGTAGACAGTGTCACTACAGAACACTTTATGGCAGACATGTTCACTGGGCTGCTCTGGGAGAGAGCGGTCCCCAGTCTGCAGGCCAATGTGGGTGAGAACAGATCTCACACTGGGACTGGCAAGTAGGACGACCTCCCTGCCAAAGCGTCAGCAGGCAGAGGCTGCAGAAAAGGAAACTAGTCACAAAAACTCACTGGATGGTGAATACAAGTACTTCATGCATGCAGATGACAACCACACCACTGTGGGCAAAGGAGAGGAAACACCATGAAACCAGGAAGAGGAGTCCTTTCTCCCAGTGCCCTTTCCTGACAACGCGTCAAGCCAGCTGACCGGAGAAAAGGTTGTAGGATCTGGTGCCATAATCTCAGAAAGGACAATATGTATAGATTTGGAGCAGAGAGTACTAAACTGTTAATTGGCACTCAAGGTTACTGTGCAACAACCCCAAGGTTTCTATGGAAAAGCCATGTGACTATAGTCCACCTGCTCAGAGAACAGAACCAACACAAATATCTTCTGAATGTATTTAGTGCATCATTATCAATGACTGTGGTCCTTTTTTGGTAGAGACTGGTAGTTATATTTAGCACTAATTCATGTCCCTTGATATCTCTTACATATCTGGTTTTTTCTGTACTGGATATTAGTTATTTTTGAAGGTAACTTGTTTTATTAAATTCCTTGTCTTTCCTTTTTGCCATTCTGAAGTTCTATATTTAGAAACCTACATTGATAGAACAAAATACAATGTTAAAAATGAGAATATAAAAATTAAATATGATAACATGTCTATGTGAATTAAACATTAGTTATTGACAGAATGTGGGAAGAAATTTATTAATTTGACATCTTTAAATGACATTTTTACTATAATTTGATTACAAGTGGGAGAGATACCATATTTGTTTATTATGTGCAAAATGAATTAATAGTTCCTATACACTCATCTATTTGAATATATAGTCTTTATACTGTGTATATTTATTCATTATGTTCATATGGAGGAAATATGTGAATATTCAAAATTAATTTCATTATACACACACATTATATCTATATACTTGTATCTAAAGCGGAAGTTGTGTTACAAACAGCCCAGTTGTATTGGCATTTGCAAACAAGCATTTATTTTACTCAGTTTTTCTCAGTTACCCATGTGTGGTTTGCTTGGCTTTCAGTTGACATGTGCAGAGCATGCATGGGCTCAGCTCCAGACCACAGATTTGGTTAATACTTTTTTATATCTTTTATTCTCTGAGCAGTGGGCTACCTGATATGTGCCCTTCTCAGAGCAGGGATTAGCCACTCTCCACAGAACTGGCAGAAATGTGCTACTTAATGCATCTGCTCTGAACTCATAAACTGATACTTTCACACACATCATATTAACCAAACCAGTCGCATGGCCAACCTTGTTAATTTTCTGCAAAGTATACTCTTCTCATAGTGGTCAGAAAAAGAAATGTAGATTCACTGAAAAATAATGCAATCTACAATAATAGGCCTAGAAACACGTGCAGAAGGGAGGAGTGTGCCAGCAGTTGTGACCCCTGTGGGAGTTATGAATCCCAGCGGTCAGAATACGACATGTCCACATGCATTGCAGAGCCCATGTTCCTCACATCAGTTCAGTGCTGCCAGGCATGTTACCCTGTATTTTAACACAGTTAATTTAGAAATCAAGGGAGTCATCATTTGTCCGGGGGCTTTAACGCAGCCCCCCGGTCCCACCACGGATGAAGAAAAAGACTACCAAGACATGATCTGCTTGGGGAGGAAAGGTGGCCGTTTCTCTCAAGGGGAGAAGGGTCCTGAGCCTCTCTCTCCAGGGGCTTTTATTAGGTTCATTCGCATAGGAATACGGATAAAGCTCATCAATCATTGTCAGCCAGTAAGGGTTAAACAATACAAGATTTACAGAGAACTCTGAGGGCTTATTCTGAGTTACAGCCAATTAGTTAGAGGGCCATAAAACTTTAGGCGCCAGACTCTTCTCAGGTCTGGACCCTTATCTCTTAAACTGAGGGTACAAATTAAGTAGGTTTCACAGGAATGTATGTATTTTTGTTAGGCCTGATTCCCCAGGGAATCCGCCCCTCCCAGCACAGAACTGCACTGCCCTCTGTCATTGTTTCAGGCTTAAGTCAGGCAAGGGAAGTAAGGCAGCCAAGAGATTAGGAGACTTCTTGCAGACAGAATGAGGACTCAGGCTATTTCAAAGCCGAGGGGGGAGGGTCCATCACCCCCTTTTCCCACAGCCCCCCCCCCCCCCCCCCCCCGCCCCGAGTCCTTCCCTGCGAGCTCATTCCTGGTGACCAGAGCCTGTCTTAGGTTGATCCTCCCTTGAGGATTCTTACCCATCATTGGCTAACTGGCCAAGCTCAGGGGCAAGGAGGGTGAAGTGGGCAGAGGTGGCACACCTGCCAGGGAGACAAGCTTTGTCTCCTTAGTGGCTTATGGTCCCAACTCTGACTCAGCCTTAACCATGGGGCGTTACAGCCTCCGAAACCAGGCAGGGTGGTTCCCAACAATCATTTAATGATAGAAACAGTTTCTCAGATTTAAACCACCTATTGTCAGTATAGGGAAACAAATAGAAATCACTAAACTTTTGAGGAGAAATCACCAAATGAAGTGATCAGCACAATAAATCTGAATAGGAAATTAGTCGATCAAAGCTAATGTTCAAGAAATGTGATCACACTTCTTTGGGTGATCTTGGGAAAACGGTGACTTGTGTGCATGTGGCAAAAGCCCCGTTCACCTCAACAGGTGCTTCTGTGACATGAAATGACCCTGACTGCAGCATCATAGAGATTGAAGCATCTGTCTGAAATGCTCTGCCCCTCACAGATGTTCAGTGTAAGTAACAAATGAGAAATAAATAACAAGCTATGAGAACGGAGAATGTATTTGAGACCTTATCACTTGTATACTGTGATGATTGGTGGCAAATTTGTCAATGTTGCTAGTTTTTACACCAACTTCATGTCTTCATCTGAAGATTATGTTCCCAGTGGAACCCAGTGATATTGCAGTGTGCTCCCAGATGGCGCTCCCAGTTATTCCAACTGTGTTCAAAATGTTTTCATGCAATACTTACATCTCTGAACATGATACATTGTATTTTATTTATTATTATTTTTATTTTTATTGTTGTTCAATTGCAGTTGTCCCACCATTTTCCCCGTTGCCCTCCCCTGCCCTGCCCACACACCCTGCAGTCTACCCCACCCCCTAGTCCCTGCCCATGAGTCTTCTACTCATATATGTTAATGGTTTCTGGCTTGCACCACAATATTTAATCTATCACAGTTGGAAGCTTAACCTGTGAAAAGAACGTGTCAACAGGGCTATCTTCTCTGTCAAGATCCAGGGGACACTCTGGACTATGAATCTCTCTTAGTTTTGAGTGTAGCCCTGAGTCCTTGACATTCCTTGGCTTCCAGACACCTTACTCCAATCTCTGCCTCTGTCATCTCATTATTCTCATCCTGTGTCTCTGTTTCTGGGTCCAAATGTCCCTCTTCTCATAGGATAACATATGCATTAAGGGCCTTCCTACCCCAGTATGACCTTATATTAATTTGTTTCCATTTGCAAAGGCCCTATTAGATAAGGTCACATTCTTGGTCTCTTGTAGACATTAATTCAGGGGTTTGAGGAGTGTGGAGATGAGATACTAGAAAATGACTGAAAAAAAAAGCATGTTAATGTCTAAATCTTTTTAAAATTTTATTTATTTATTCTTAGAGAGAGGGTAAGGGAGGAAGAAAGAGAGGAAGACAAACATCAATGTGTGGTTGCCTCTCATGCACCTGCTACTGGGAACCTGGCCCTGCAAACCAGGCATGTGCCCTGACCGGGAATTGAACCAGTGACCCTTTGGTTCATAGGTTGGCGCTCAATCCACTGAGTCACATCAGCCAGGGCTAATGTCTAAATCTTTTGTCTGAGTATCATTGTAACTGGAGACAGTATTTGCTTTGGTGTTTGTGAAAACTGAATTCCAACCATGTGGTTGTTGAACGTTGGGAGTCTGATGTGAAGGCTCTAAGAACAGAGGGGGAAATGTCCTGTCATAAAACCAGAAGCAGCAGTCCACTGAGAATCCATGTCTCCATGACATGTCAAGTCTTTCAACATTCTTAGCAGTATAAAATAAAACAAACATGGTTAGTTTTTTAAGGAAATTTTGCACTGTTTTCCACAGTGAGGGCACCAGTCAGGATTCCCACCAACAGTGCACTAGGGTTCCCTTTTCCCCACATCCTCTCCAGACTGGTTGTTTGTTGATTTATTGCTGATGGCCTATGACAGTTGTGAGGTGATATTTCAATGTGGTTTTAATTTGCATCTGTCTCATGGCTAGTGATATAGAGCATTTTTTCATATGTCGATGGGTGATCTGTGTGTCCTCCTTGGAGAAGTGTCTATTCAGCCTTTTTGCCCATTTTTTAACTGGATAGTTTGTCTTCATGATTTTGATTCATTTCAGTTCTTTATATACTTTGGAGATCAAACCCTTGTCTGAGGTATCATTGGAAAATATGTTCTCCTAAAGAGTCTGTTTCCTTTTCATTTTGGTGATGGTTCCTTTAGCCGTGCAGAAGCTTTCTAGTTTGATGTAGTCTCCTTTGTTTATTTCTACTTAATTTCCCTGGCACTAGGAGATATATTGGCAAAAGTATTGCTACATGGGATATCTGAAATTCACCAGCATCTGACATCCTCTGGGACTTTTATGGTGTCACAACTCATATTTGTCTTTTATGCATTTTGAGTTTATTCTTGTATATGGTATAAATTTGTGGTCTAGTTTCATTTTCTTACATGTACCAGCCCTGTTGTCCCAGCACCATTTATTGATGAGGCTGTCTACTCCATTGTATGCTATTACACCATTTTCTAATATTAACTGATGTTAAAAAACTAAAAATGGAACTGCCTTTGACCCCGCAAACCCACTGCTGGAATATACCATAGGAAGCCCAAGTCACCTACTCAAAAGAACTTATGCACTTCTATGTACATAGTGGTGTTATTTACAATGGGCAAGAGCTGGAAACAGCCTGAGTTCCCATCAGTAAATGAGTGGATCAGAAAACTCCAGGAGAGTTACACAATGGAATACTATACATCAGACAAAAGAAGGAACTCCTACCCTTCATAACAGCATGGATGGAACTGCAGAACATTATGCTAAGTGAGAAAAGCCAGGCTGTGAAAGACAAATACCATTTGATCTCACTGATAAGTGGAACCTAATGAACAAAGCAAATGAACAGAGTAGTACTAGACACATGGAAATAATGAACACACTGAGAGTGTGCACAGGGGTGGGAGAGGGACATAGCGGGGAAAGAAGGGGAAGGGTGTAGTGAAGGAATGTGTGTGAAGGACCCATGGACACAGACAACAGGCGGGAATTGACTGTGGAAGCAGGGGCAGGTGGGGCAGGGAAGTGCAACTGGGCAAAAATTGTGACAACTGTACTTGGACAACAATGAAAAACAGAAATTATCAAAATTCAATTTGATTTGAAGGCAAATCTTCTGTTTAACATACCTGATTTTCAAACACTGAGAGCTACAATTTACATAGTTCATAATGTGTCTGTTTTATTACCCGCTTAGGATGACCAACTACACTTTCCCTAGTTCCTTCATAACATTCAGCACCTGGCAATGATACCATGTGTTTAAAAGATACTTTTGTACTAACCACATAGGAAGTGGAGAGACAATGCCCTGGCTGGTGTGTCTGGGTGGATTGAGTGGCAGCCTGGGAACCAAAGGGTCATTCCAAATCAGGACCACATGCCTGGGTTGCAGGCCAGGTCCGCAAGAGGGGGTGTGTGAGAGGCAACCAGACATTATGTTTCTTTCCCTTTCTCCTTCCTCTGCCCTCTCTCTAAAAATAAATAAACAAGATCTTAAGCAATAAGTAGAGATACCAGACCAAATGGTGATTCTTTGCCTATTTCTCTTTCTCATTATCAGGCCATGTTTTCACTATCCTATAACATTTACTGATTTTGACAATTTAGGGACAGAGTGAAAAGCAGAGAAAATAATTACAAAAAGAATGGCAACATGTGTTGTATCTGAGACCACATAATTTTCTTTTCAATGAGTATTTCCCAGATAACTCATATTGGACTGATTCAAACAGCTAAGCCCATGGCTTACAGAATAGAAACTTCAGTCAGATTATTGATTCTCTCTGCAATGCTGTAATGTAAAGTAACTTTTTGATGCTATAAACACATTTCTTCATTTTATTTGTAAAGCAAATTAAAAAAAGGTTTCCTAAAAATTAAGCTTAAAACTTTAAATAATTTTGCCTTATCTTCTGAAAATAGAAAAACTTCTGCTGACTTTAATTTTTTTACCCAAATGTACAAGCATATCATAGTCTTAGGAACAGTGTGTTGGCTTTTCTGTTCTTTTGTGTTGTGTTGCATGGTTTCAGGACCATACTTTTTACCCCATGATTTTCTGATCTCAATTATTTTTAGAATATAACAGGTAATAAATAATGAGGTTGTTCATGGTGCTTCCAAAAATTGCACTTATGCAATGAGATCAAACCATATTACAGAATGTCCTTTTATTTTTGCAAATGCAGTTTTACTTTAACTCTTAGTGGACAATTACAGTTGACCTGCGGTATCATTGTATCGGAGTTTCAGGTGTGCAAAACAGGGGTCAGACCCTTGTACAACATACGAAGTGATCCCCGAATAAGCCTACTCCCCACCCGACACTCTGTTTGATTATGTGAATAGTATTGACTATATTTCCTATCCTCATGACAATTATGTAACTATGAACTTGTAGAATTATCTTTTAGAACTTCTCATATGCAGCAGGGTTAGATTTCAATGGAAAGTTTTACAATCTGTGCTTTATTTGTTACCCTTTCCCCCTTGAAGAACATTTAAGATCCATGTCTTAGTAAATTTCAATTCTACAATAAATTTTAATTATACAATACAGTGTTATCAACTGTAGCCTCCATGTAATACATTCTATCCTTAGGCTCCTTCATCTAATGAGTGAAATTATAACCAACTTTTACCAACTTCTCCTTATATTCTTACTCCTGGCCCCTGACAACCACTGTTCTCTGAATTTGTTATTTTTAAATTTCACATGTAAATGATACCAGGCAGCATTAGTCTTTCATTCTCTCACTTATTTCACTGAGCAAAATGCCTTCAGGTTCATCCTGGTCACCAATGAGAGAAATTTCTGTTTCTCATGGCTGAATAATAATTCATTGTGTGTGTATGTGTGTGTAGAACTTCTTTAACCCATTCCTCTGTTACACACACTTGGTTGCTTTCATGCCTTCATTACGGTGAATAATACTCCAAAGAACCTGGAAAGACAGATACTTCTTCATAACAATTGTGTCACTTTGCATATGTACCCAGAAGTGGGATTGCTGGAGCACATGGTACTTACAATTATAAGTCACTACTTATAACACATAAACATTTGCTCTTTTCTTGATACAATATGAGGTGGATGAAAATAATTCCATTTGATACATACTAGGTGGCTCACATTTAATGTTTTAGTTCTTCCGAGATTCATGTGTCTTTTAACTTGTGTTTTCAAAACTACTTTTTCTGCCCTCCCCAACTTTGGTTAGGTTAAATTTTTAAAAATTACATTTGTTTTCATCCTACATAGTTATATGTTGGCTTTTGTCACTTAAAACAGGTATTTCTTTTTAAAAAATTTTTTAATTTAATATTTTTATTCAGTTACAATTGTCTGCATTTTCTCTCCATCCCTCCACTCCACCCCAGCCAGTCCCACCTCCCTCCCCCACCTCTACACTCCCCCTTGATTTTGTCCTTGTGTCCATAGTAGCTCCTATAAGGAGCTATAGGAGCTACAACAAATATTTCTATTAAAATACAGACAGCTATTTATGATGGGAGGGTGAATTAATGAATAATGTAATGAGTAGCAATTTCATATTTCAATCTCTTACATTATAGTATAGTACAGTGCTGTTTAATGCTTTCTCCTTCAGAGACACTGGTTTTTATCAGGGGAAATACAAATTCCTTATATACAAATAACAAATTTCATGCAGCCATTTAAAAAATGTGGGCAGAGTAATTGAGGAGGTAGGTTGGGTATTAATATTTGTGACAGTTATCCTAAGTTGAAAATGCAGTCATTCTTCCGAATATTCGGGACAAATATCTTTGAGTACCTATTGCTAATGGGATTGTGATTTTATCTTTTTCCATTATAACTAAGAGAGAATGAGCATATAAATAAATTTACGTTATGCCAGTATTTAGCAACTTTGTCCAAGAGTAGGACTGAAACTTCTAAGATGCTCTTAACAAGGCCTGAATTTTCAGTGTTTGTAAATTTTAAGATGGAGGTAAGTTAAGAGTAGGGTGGTCAAGTTTCTTGTCCCAGAAATCTCTGGGAATATGCAAGTGGTTTCTCAGGGGCACTTACGAATGCACAAAATGAATGACTCTCTACAAGCTCACAGTCTCTGAGATTCTCAGGTGTGTGATGAGATAAGCCATCTTAAAACTGCCCAAGTGTAAGAATTTCCTGTTCAACCTTTAAGTGACACAGTGATGAGAAATCTACTTTTTTCTATTTTTGCCTCACTCTCAGTCTGCAGGGGGCAGTCTGTGAGGACCACAGATACTGCGTGTAGACAGGAGGTGCGAGGTCTCCCGTGAAGGATGCACGACCTTCTGGCTTCCAGAGGTATGTGTCTCTACTCTCCTATTTCCCTACTGACCTGATTCTTTAATGGGACATTACAAATGCTAGATGTGATACAAACAAAGTACAATTAATATACAAGCAAATCAAACACTGGTATCCATTTCTGTATACTGTAGGGTAAAGAGTAAAATATGAAAAAAATTCAAATTTTTGCCTATGGAAAATTACTAGCAGCGTACCACATGCATATTTCTGTTTGAAAATCAGGATAACTGAAATGAAAAGCTGTAATCCTCATGACAAGGAGCAGTTAACTTGGATTTAGTAATTAGACAGATATAATTATTTATGTGTATTATTTCATATTTAATCCAATAAAAAGAGACTCTTAAAATGAATTCATCAAATCATAAGGTCATATATAATTCTCCAAAAATGCATGTCAGTTAAATAAAAGCTATTTGACTTGCACTGAAAATCAAGACTTAATAGTCTCTGTAAAATGGTTATTTAAACTTCATTATAAACAATCAAAAGGTTTTTAGAAATTGAATAAAACATTGAAAAAAAGAAATGCCACATTTATAAGAGAGTCCTGTGGCAGGAATTGTGACACTGTCTGATATAAGTAAATAGAGTAACAGGGCAATTGTGTTCATTACTTAAATTAAGTAACTTTGGAAAGCTTGTAAATGTCAGACTGAGTATTAAGTGTTTTACATGCATTGCATCGCACATATTTTCATTCCCACTTTACTAAGCAAACTAGGTAGCTAGACACTAATTACTAATCCCTAAAGATCGTACATGTAAATGTCAAAGCCAGACTGCATTCCAGATCTCATTGCAGCGTCCAGTGACTGAATTATTAAACTACATTTCCTGATTTAGTACGTTTTACTATGCACTAAAGCTACCTTCACAGAGTGTGGCAGTGAAGGGATTTTCCTGGACATTTGCACCAACACTGTTCCTCCATAAATGGTCTACAACACATTTATTTACTGTGTTTTGTGTTTTCATATTTTAACCATTAAATAAATTACAAGTTACTGGTATAAAGTATGTTAAAAAAGTCCTTTGATGTTCTATTGCTTTTATTATTTTTTGAGCTCAGGGTAACTTTAGTGTGTCATGTAACATCTTTAACATATAAAGTATTTCATTAACATTTAACTGATCTCTCAGAACTCTACAATTATTCCAAATAAAATATTTGATAGCACCTCTTCTGTCCTTTGACCTAATAATTTTGAGTGTCTAAATACATCAGTTAATTGTTAATTACCATATATGCTAACACTACTCTTCCTCCAACTTTAGAACACTCAATCTTTAAACATTAGTGGATTTGGAAATTGTCATTAAATGGGTGCATTGTTATTTTCATACAGCATTGTAGTTTTCAGTTATTCTAACAGTGTTAAAATGTTTCAGTGGAATGTGACTTTATAAGGATGTTATTCTGAACTACTTTATTCTTCGCTAACTTGTTACTTTTCATTGCTTCAACCAATAATGTCATGTCAAACAAAGAATATCATAGAATTATTGAATTATTCTTTGGGAAACATTTAAATCTCTAAGTCAATGAGAACAAGGCTTCACGTTGGTCAAATGCAAAGTGAGCGCTATTTCTTATCTCACACTCCACCCACACTGCCTCTCCCAGGGATCTTGTCGTTGTTCACATCACCTGTTAACAGTGAGGTACTGTCATCAGAGGCACCGTCCCTGACATTACTAAGCTGCAGAGATGGATCTCCAGCCAGAAAACGACTCAGACCTGAATGTGGCTAAGGACTGCAGGAGACAGCAAAGGAAAGGCAAGGGCATGAGAAGCTCCGCTTTACAAACCAAACAGCAAATATCCTCTGGGGAAATAGAGTTTCAAAATGCTTCTGAAGATCTTCAAGGGAATGACGAGAGCCATCGCAAAGGTGGCACATTGAACAGTCACACAGTATAACTGTTCTGGGATGTGCAGTTGGAGGGAAGAAGTGTGGGGGGGGAAGAGTAGGGAATTAGCTGACATATTTTTTCATTTGTGAAGATCAGAGCTTAAAGTTGCAAAACAGTGTCTCAATATGAAATCTGAGGACTCATTTATTCAGACATTGTTGTAAGGTGTAGTCTTTGACCAACGGCTCATGGAGGATTGTATTTCCTGGCAATGCAGTGCTATATTCTGGGGGGAAGATGGCTGTGGGGGAATTGGTTTGTTGTGGTTCAAGATTATTTATATGATTCCCTGTTCATTTGGGTTCTCTGTGAAAACTGTCCAAGCAATGTCTCCATGTGTTTTTCTCTCGCTGCCGATGCACCACCACCTCCAGAGAAGCTCATGGCTGGGGTCCTGGGAGTCGTCTGCCTCATCTTGGTGTTCACTGTAGCCAGAGTGATACTACTTCTTCCCTGTAAGTAAGCTTTTCAAATATTTAAGAGAACTTCTCACTTTAATGAATCTCCGTGCCTCTGAACGTTTTAATATATTATGGAATAGAGCTCTTTTTTAAAGTCAGCATTTAGATAAATGCAGAATGTCCTTCTGAATTTGTCAAGTCCATAAAGAGAATGATTGTAGAGAGATTTTACATGTACTTGTGTATTTTGATTTCATTACTCAAACATATGCATTAGGAATCTAAAAGACCTTATTGATAAATACAAATTAATTCTTGAGATTGGTTAAACCAATATTTTTAGAGATGGTCAAGTGTGATCCAAAGTCTTGTGAGATATTCTTCCCCTAAATCTTTATTACTCTATTAATGTTTCTTGGTGAAATCAGTTTTATTTCAGATTTTGCTGCTCCTCTACAATGCACCAAATTTCCAACTAAGAAACTAAAATGATGACGTTTTAATTCTGTCAGTACCAATTCTTATTTTGAGGATCCCTGTATCGTTTTCTGGGTACTGTAGAACTGGACAGGAGCAATGTGTCCACAGCAGCAAGGATGGAAAAGATACATTACGATTTTCAAAGTTCTGTTTTTAGTACTGTTCATATTTTCTCTGTTTCAGGGAAGGCACAAATATAATATACTTTGGGAAGGAGAATATAAATGATAAAATATGGCAATAAGTGTTCATAAATAATGATTATAGGAGAGTGATTTTTTTTCTCATGCAACATGGAGGAGTATTTACTCAAAATTACCATATCCTTGTCTGCCTCAGTGGCCCAGCTGAATGGAATGTCATCCCATATGCCAAAAGACAGCAGGTTTGATTCCTGGTCAAGGCTCAAAGCTAGGTTGTGTGTTCCATCCCTGTTCATGGCATGTACAAGAGGCGATTCATCAATGTTTCTCTCTCATATCACTGTTTGTCTCGTCTTTCTGTCCCTTCCTCTCTCATTAAAATCAATGGGCATATCCTCATGTGATGATAAAAAATAAATGAATAAAATGAAATCACTTACCCATTGAGACCAATTGGCTTATATGTCCTGTGGCTGTAAAAGATGAACAAATAACATCTCTGTGCTAGATAAAAAGTGGTTGCATTCATTGATGTCCTAGGCGTTAAAGAATGGAAATATTTGTTTGCAGTTTTTTAATGTGGGCACCAATACTAGGGGATGAGAGATGACCTTTCTCCATGATGCGGATGTGAAATCTTTCTCCTTTATATGTATGCATCAGCCTGTCAGCACGCATAGATATTGTGCTGACATATGCACACACACACACGTATGTATGCATACACATAGATATATGTATGCACATGTATGTATGCATATGTATGTATGTGTAGGTTAATATTTTTAAATTAAATTGTGTTCAGTTTAACATTCATTATTTTTATGTTCATCAGAGTGTCTAAACTCTTCATGATGTTATAGAATACAGTCTCATTTTAAAGTATGCCTATAGACTGAGAGCAAAATTGTTACTCTGCACAAAATTTGTCCAAAGTATAAATATCAGAACAATTTTAGAAAGCAATTTATAAATATATGTATGTACATATCCCATATGTCATATATGTATTTGTATTATAATTCAAGTCATTCTTTAGGACACCTTATTGAGAAATATGAATAAATTCCTCTTATTGATTTGACCAAAACTGTAAGAGATTGTGGAGTGTCATTTTGAAGGCTTTTGAAATATTTTCCCCAATATTATCACAGATTCAATAATTTTTCTTGGTAAAATCAATTTTATTCCAGACTATTTTAATCCTAGACAATATACCACATTTCAAAGTAAGAAACAAAAGTATTATGATTTATGTAGATCGATATGAATTCTTTATAATAATTACTTCTTTTTCTAGCTAATGTAACTCTGGTACAGAACAATTCTTGTTTTTTGTATATAATATAAACTATCTATTATTTTTACAGGGAAACCATCAGGGAACAAGACAGGGAACCAGACAACAGGGAACCAGAAAGGTACGTAATTATTTTCTATGTTCCAATATCAATACAGTTCCTCCCTTGTCTCCAACACAGTAAAAATTTATAGTTTTTTTTGGCATGGGAAACATGAATTATAATAGGTGGCAATACATGTACATATAATGGATATAGAAGAGTATATTTCTTATGTAAAAATATGAAGAAATATTCATTTAAATTCATCATACTTGCTTTTACCAATTAGTTGAAAGATAATTTTGGTGTTCTAAAAGTATGGTGTCACTCATTGACATTGAGGACATAGAAAGGGTATATTTTTTGTGTGTGTTTGCTTAATATGGGGGAATGAGGGGCTGGCCCTTCTCTGTGAGTGTGTGTGAGTGTGTATGAGTGTATTATGCTTTACATATTCCAGTCTGTGAGGTTATGTACATATACTATGCACGAATTTGTCTGTGCCTATGCAAATACTGAAATTAATTTTCATTTTGAAATTCATATTGTTCTTGGATAACAATACATAATCTTTCCTCAGCATATCATTGTGGTCGATGTCCACCAGAGTGGTTAGTGTATTCCAACAACTGCTATTACATCAGCACTGAACACAAAACGTGGAATGAGAGTTTGACGGCCTGTGCTTCTGAGAGCTCTAACCTGCTCTACATAGATGATGAAGAAGAAATGGTAAGATTTTTAATGTTTCCAACATTTCATTTAAAAGAGTATTTTATTTTATATTTCTATAGAATTCATTCATATTTTTGTGTAAAATTTATTGTAAGATTGTTAATATTTTATTGTTTGACTCTATAATATTTGATTTATATTTTATGGCATTAATGTGCATTTGATAATTTCCAGTTCTTGCTTTTCATAGACAATCATGCTTCTATAAGACCTTTTTTTCCTAAACTTTGCTACATAATTTTACCAGGCGTCACGGAGACTATACGTGTGATTGTACGTGTTGCAAAGTGAAATTGCATCACGAAACAGATGTTGCCAGCCCGCTCCTGTGCTCTCTCTCATAGCGTCTCCTCCCTCCTCACTCAACCACTGCTCTGATGTTTTATATCACAGATTATCTGTGCTTGATTTTGAACTTTATGTAATTTTCACTGGTATATTGGATATATCTGGTATTGTTTAATTTATTCTGCTCAGAATAGAGATGTTTTAAATATGTGGTTGTTAAGAATAATTATTTAATAAAAATCCCTGTGTATGTCTTTTTTCCAAATAATATATCATATGTAAATAATTCACATACAATAATATATATAACATATAAATTGACACACTATAAATGTTATAGTATAAATACTATGAATGCTATGTTTATAATAATGTAATAATTTATAAATATAGTTGTTCTAATGCTATATATGTATAATTGAAATGTATTGCCTTTGTGCATCACACTGATGTGCAGGGTCAGAAATACATGTGTATGGAAATTATCCCTGCACTTTCTAGTTTGCTGTGTAAATCCATATTATATCCAATCGTTTCATGATCCAAAACTCAGTACTGCCAGGAATTTCAATGCCATCAGTTCTGATCATTATATAAAGCATCACTATGACATTAACAGGCATTTTCCTCATACCGATCGATGGAACACATTGTTCAGAGCACAATTCACTGTGAACTTCTGTACTGTGAGAGTGAGAAGTGCCCGTTCATGTCTCTTGCCCATTTCTCCTGTCTGTTACCTGTAATTTTCCTTCTCAGAAGTGCTTATGTTTTGGATATGACTCTGTCTGTATTTATAAGATGTAAATGACTTTCTTGACTGTTGAGTACACTTTTCTTCTCACATTGGAGTCTTTCAGTGACCTGGATTTATCAAAGTTACATAGTCCAGTATCTCGTTTTGGGTGTTGGTGATGATGTTGGACATATTTCACAAGTTAGTCAAAGTTCATGAAGATAATCTACTGCATTACTCTTTATGGTTTATCTTTTTTCTTTATTGATGGACTTTTGCATTTAGGTTTGTGATACTTTGAGAATTTATATTTTGTGAGTGTTTGTGATGCTGTGAGGTAGAGGTAAAGTTTACACTTTTCTACGTCATTGCCTACTCAATGCAGCATAATTTATAGCAGATGACCATTTCTACATAAACAACTTCATACACATGGGTCTGTATATTTTAACATAAAATTTAAGAACATGATCATTCATTGTGTCTCAAAAAATTATTGTTTGCTCTTTTTCTGTCTGTGTCTTTATTCTCAGGCAATAATTACACCGATGTCAGCTTTATTGATAAAGTTCTAAAGGTGTTTGAGGCTCCATTAATTTCTCTCTCTCTTTCTCTGTAGCCTTAGGAATTGATCATTTCTATTACTCCATCTTTATTTCATCAATTCTTTCTTCTACATCTCAATGTTTATGTAAATGTGTTGCCTTTTTTAAGATAGGTAATGATTTTTCAACTAACAACTTTATTTGATTTATTCATATAGTTTTGATTTCCCTAATTATTTTGTCACTGTCATCATATGTTCATATGGTTATTTGAACATAGTTATAAAAATAAATATTAGGTGAATATTTCTTTATAAAAATTACTACTGAATATTTGTAAAATAAATCCAACATCTTCTCCCAGTGAAAGTTATATTGTATGGCTGGTTTATCCCCTTGAATATGGAAGGTATTTTTCAGTTCTTTGCACGGTTTTAAAATTTGGGTAAGTCCACATTTTCAATGATATAGTATAATAAACATGGATCCTTCTACATGCTTATTAGATTTATATTTTTGTAACTTCAGTAACTATTACTGTAGAATCATTTCCTTTGAAGTGAAAAATTAATAGACTATTTAAAAAATAAATAAAATATAAAGGTTTAGACTTTTGTTTTATTCTCCCACGCTAGAGCAGTTGTAGATTTGTATCTTTCTTTGAAGTCTGTGCATCTCACAGCCACATGGGGGGTTCTTCTCCTGACATTCTGCTGCCCTGGACGGCTGCTGGTTGTCTTGTTGGACATGCACCCCTGCAGTTCCAACTGTGGCTTCAGTGCGATCACACCTCTTTGCTCATGAATTATCATTCCCAGATCTTTAAAAAGTTCATTAATATCCATAATATCAGCTTCAAGTTGCCTAACAGAAGTCTCTCTCCTGAATAAGACAAGGGCATCCTCTGTAATTCCCTCATCCTGCACCTGACCTTGAGGGTGAGTTTGGCTTTTCCAGAACACGGGATTCCTTTCTTTTGAGTCTCCTCAGCAATTCCACCAGATGCTCTGGCACTGGCTCCCCACTCATGCAAAACACTCTTTCTCAGCTGCTTGCATTTGGAAAGTTGGTCAGTGATGTTGTGAATTCAGCCATTAAGAAATAACCTGTACTTTCCTGTCATGCTGTTCACTGAGGGTGGGGGGAAGAGATCAAACTGTTCGATGGGCTTCTCTGTTTCTTTGGCCTCTTGTTTAGAATATTGTCGCTTCTGCTGCAGCTGTTGCCTGAACTCGGGTGCTTCTTGAGCTGTTCCATGTTGATTCAGAGTGGTTTACATTTCCACACAAGGTCATGTGATCTTTGGATGTTGGATTTGCTGGGCTGGTTGGGTGGGGTCACCAACAATTCCTGAAGTGCAGGATGTGATTAATTGCTTATTCACTAACTTCATCAGATGTTGGTGGGCTGTGCAGTTTCCTTAGCCCTCACCCCTTCCTCCAACTGGCAGCCAACTTTATTTTTTTTATTAATACAAATTAGTATACTACCTTTTACTGAATTTCTCATAAAATTTGTTTTCTCATAGAATTTTTGTGAAATTTTCTCACTAAATCCATGGATTGGACTGTCCCAGAGAAGTAATAGTGACTCTTGGGTGTGGACAAGTGGCACAACTCTCTCTTCCGAACTGTAAGTTTCTTTAGAACTCACATATTTTATTCCCTCATGCTTTCAAGTCAGCAATTCATCTTAGAGATAAAAAGCAATGTGTGGACAAGTGTATGAAGAAATATGTAAGTGTTTTTGTCAAAAAGTTTTAAGAAATATGCAGATATAGTATGTAAATATTACTGTAAATATTTTGTTTCTTTATTAACATATTAAGTTATATATCTCCAGATTTATAATTTATTATCTCTGCATTTCAGGTTTTCAAAAACTTCACGGTTGGACAAGAATTGTGTATTTGGGGATTTCTACAACCACAAGTTCTATTCTGACTCCTGTTTAGAAAAGAAACCATATGTTTGTAAGCACCAGGCACATTAGCTTACACAAATTTTGTATAATGTTACTCTCACCACCCCTAAAAAATACATTTCTAGTTTCTTCAAGATTTGTTTTTGTACAACTGATTATTAGGAAATTATTTTGAGATCAGGTTTAGTTTCACCACAAACATAAGGGTAAGGTACTGAGATTTCCCATGGTCCCTGTGTCCCCTGCATGCAGAGCTTCCCCGTTATTAGCATCACTCACTAGAGTGGGATATTTGTTACTGAGCACAAGTCTGTACTGACACACCTTAGTCATTTAAAGTTCATAGTTTTTCTGAGGCTTCATCCTTGGTATTGTAAAATTGTTTTCATATCTGTATTTATTTATTTTTAATTTTTTTTTAAAAGGGAGAGAAACATCAATGTGTGAGAAATACATCAGTTGGTTGCTTCTCCCATGTCCCCATCTGGCGACCTGGCCATCAACCCAGGCATGTGCCCTGACTGAGAATCAAACCGGTAACCTTTTTTTGGTTTGCAGGCCAGCACTCAATCCACTGAGCCACACCAGCCAGGGCATATCTGTATTTATATTAATCTTTAAAAATATATATCCAGGTACATATTAAACATTTTAAAATCTTCAGTTATTTATTAAAAGATATCAAGTATAAATTATGAATTATAATATCAAGTACTGTTATTTCTAAGTCTAATGTAACATGAATAATTATAGACACATTTTCAATATAATTTTCCCCAGTCTTTGAATGTTGAAAATGACGACTGAACATATCGGAATAACAAGGTGTGTAAGGCAGTTCATTCAGGAGAGAGAAACCTGGGATGATTTAAGGAATTATTAAGTATTTGTTGGATATAGCCTGCAGAGAGGGGTAGAGGAAAATTACTAAATATACCAAAGGGTTCACTGAAGAAGAGGACCAAACGGAAGAATCATGTGGGAGCCAGGGCTACCTCCGCAGCAATGGGTTTCAGACTTTCTGGCAGACAGTGTCACTACAGAACACTTTACGGCAGACACGTTCAATGGGCTGCTCTAGGAGAGAGCAGTCCCCAGTCTGCAGGCTGATGTGGGTGAGAACAGATCTCACACTGGGACTGGCAAGTAGGACAACCTCCCTGCCAAAGTGTCAGCAGGCAGAGCTTGAAGAAAAGGAAACTATGGCTGTGACTAGTCACAAAAACTCGCTGGATGGTGAATACACAAGCACTTCCTGCACGCATGCAGATGTCAACCACAGCACTGTCGCCAAAGGAGAGGAAACACCATGAAGCCAGGAAGCGGAGTCCTTGCTCCCAGTGCCCTTTCCGGACAAAACGTCAAGCCAGCAGACTGGAGAAAAGGCTGTAGGATCTGGTGCCATTATCTCAGGAAGGACAATATGTATAGATTTGGTGCAGAGAGTACTAAACTGTTAATGGCACTCAAGGTTACTATGCAACAACATCAAGGTTTCTATGGAAAAGCCATGTGACTATAGTCCACTTGCTCAGAGAACAGAAACAACACATATATCTTCTGAATCTATTTAGTGCGTCATTATGGATGATTGTGGTCATTTTTCCATAGAGACTGGTAGTTTCATTGAGCACTTCAGATATCTCTTACATATCTGGTTTTTTTCTGTACTGGATTTTGGTTATTTTTGAAGGTACCTTGTTTTATTCAATTCTTTGTCTTTCCTTTTTGACATTCTGAATTACTATGCTGAGAAACATAAATTGATAGAAAAAGTACAATGTTAAAAATAAGAATAAAAAAATTAAATATGATAACATATCCATGTGAATTAAACAGTAGTTATTGACAGAATGTGGGAAGAAATTTATTTGATATCATTAAATGACATTTTACTATAATTCAATTACAAATGGGAGAGATCCCATATTTGTTTATTATGTGCAAAATGAATTAATAGTTCCTATACACTCATCTGTTTGAATATATAGTCTTGATACTCTCTATATTGATTCATTATGTTCATATGGAGGAAATATGTGAGTATTCAAAATTAATTTCATTTGATATATATATACACACACATATACATATATTGAGTTGTATCTAATAGCTGAAGTGATGTTACAAACAGCCCAGTTGTATTGGCATTTGCCAACAAGCACTTATTTTACTCAATTTTTCTCAGTTACCCATGTGTGGTTTGCTTGGCTTTCAGTTGACATGGGCAGAGCATGCATGGGCTCAGCTCCAGACCACAGATTCGGGTCAGACTTTTAACATCTTTTATTCTCTGAACAGTGGGCTACCTGATATGTGCCCTTCTCAGAGCAGGGATTAGCCACTCTCCACAGAACCGGCAGAAATGTGCTACTTAGTGCCTCTGCTCTGAACTCATAAACTGATACTTTCACACACATCATACTAACCAAACCAGTCACGTAGCCAACCTTGTTAATTTTCTGCAAAGTATACTCTTCTCATAGTGGTCTGAAAAATAAATGTAGATTCACCAAAAAATAATGCCATCTACAATAATAGGCACAGAAACACGTGCAGAAGGGAGGAGTATGCCAGCACTTGTGACCCCTGTGGGAGTTATGAATCCCAGAGGTCAGAATACGACATGTCCACATGCATTGCAGAGCCCATGTTCCTCACATCAGTTCAGTGCTGCCAGGCATGTTTCCCTGTATTTTAACACAGTTAACTTAGAAATCGAGGGAGTCATCATTTAATGATAGAAATAGTTTCTCAGATTTAAAGTACCTATTGTTAATATAGGGAAACAAATAGAAATCACTAAACTTGAGGAGAAATCACCAAATGAAATGATCAGGAGAATAAATCTGAATAGGAAATTAGTCGATCAAAGCTAATATTCGAAAAAATGTGATCAGACTTCTTTGGATGATCTTGGGAAAACGGTGACTTGTGTGCATATGATTAAAGCCCCGTTCACCTCAACAGCTGCTTCTCTGACATGAAGTGACCCTGACTGCAGCATCGTAGAGATTGAAGCGTCTGTCTGAAATGCTCTGCCCTTTGCAGATGTTCAGTGTAAGTAACAAATGAGAAATAAATAACAAGCTATGAGAACGGAGAATGTATTTGAGACCGTATCACTTGTGTACTGTGATGATTGGTGGCAAATTTGTCAACATTGCTAGTTTTTACACCAAGTTCATGTCTTCATCTGAAGATTATGTTCCCAGTGGAACCCAGTGATATTGCAGTGTGCTCCCACATGGCGCTCCCAGTTATTCCAACTGTGTTCAAAATGTTTTCATGCAACACTTATACCTCCAAACATGATACATTTTATTTTTATTTCAGTTTTTCTTATTTTTATTTTTTATTGTTCAATTGCAGTTGTCCCACCATTTTCTCCATTGCCCTCCCCTGCCCTGCCCACACACCCTACAGTCTACCCCACCCCCTTGTCTCTGCCCATGAGTCTTATACTCATATATTTTAATGGTTTCTGGCTTGCACCACAATATTTAATCTGCCACACTTGGAAGCTTAACCTCTGAAGACAAAGTATCAACAGGGCTATCTTCTGTGCGAAGACCCAGGGGAGACTCTGGACCAATGCATTTCTCTTAGTTTTGGGTGTAGCCCTGAGTCCTTGGCATTCCTTGGCTTCCAGATACCTTACTCCAATCTCTGCATGTGTCATCTCATTGTTCTCCTTGTGTGTCTGTCTCTGTGTCCAATTGTCGCTCTTCTCTGTCCCTGCATATGATAGGATATCATATGCATTAATTGAGGGCCTTCCTACCCCATTATGACCTTATCTTAATTTGTTTCCTTTTGCAAAGGCCGTATTAGATAAGGTCACATTCTTCGTCTCTTGTAGACATTAATTCAGGGGTTTGAGGAGTGTGGGGAGGAGATACTGGAAAATGACTGAAAAAAGGATGTTAATGTCTAAATATTTTTTAAATTTAATTTATTTATTTTTAGAGAGAGGGTAAGGGAGGGAGAAAGAGAGGGAGAGAAACATCAATGTGTGGTTGCCTCTCATGCACCCACTACTGGGGTCCTGGCCCTGCAAACCAGGCATGTGCCCTGACTGGGAATTGAATCAGTGACTCTTTGGTTCATAGGTGGGTGTTTAATCCACTGAGTCACACCAGCCAGGGTTAATGTCTAAATCCTTTGTCTGTGTATCATTGCAACTGGATACAGTATTGGTTTGTCGTTCTAAAAACTCAGTTCCAACCATGTGGTTGTTGAACGTTGGGAGTCTGATGTGAAGGCTCTAAGAACAGAGGGGGAAACGTCCTGTGATAAAACCAGAAGCAGCAGTCCACTGAGAACCCATGTCTCCATGACATGTCAAGTCTTTCAACATTCTTAGCACTTTAAAATAAAACAAACATGGTTAGTTTTTTAAGGAAATTTTGCCCTGTTTTCCACAGTGAGGGCACCAGTCAGCCTTCCCACCAACAGTGCACTAGGGTTCCCTTTCCCCCACATCCTCTCTAGGACTGGTTGTTTATTAATTTATTGCTGATGGCCTATGACAGTTATGACATGATATCTCGATGTGGTTTTAATTTGCATCCATCTCATGGCTAGTGAGATTGAGCATTTTTTCATATGTCGATGGGCGATCTGTGTGTCCTCCATGGAGAAGAGTCTATTCAGCCTTTTTGCCGATTTTTTAACTGGATAGATTGTCTTCATGATTTTGATTCATTTCAGTTCTTTATATACTTTGGAGATCAAACCCTTGTCTGAGGTGTCATTGGAAAATACGTTCTCCTATACTGTCTGCTCCATTTTCTATTGATGACGGTTTCTTTAGCTGTGCAGAAGCTTTCTAGTTTGATGAAGTCTGATTGGTCTATTTTACTTAATTTCCCTGGCACTAGGAGATATATTGGCAAAAGTATTCCTACATGGGATATCTGCAATTCTCCAGCATCTGATTTCCTCTGGCACTTTTATGGTGTCACGACTCACATTTGTCTTTTATCCATTTTGAGTTTATTCTTGTATATGGGATAAGTTTGTGGTCTAGTTTCATTTTCTTACATGTACCAGCCCTGTTGTCCCAGCACCATTTATTGATGAGGCTGTCTACTCCATTGTATGCTGTTACGCCCTTTTCAAATATTAACCGATGTTAAAAAACTAAAAATGGAACTGCCTTTGACCCTGCAGACCCACTGCTAGGAATATACCATAGGAATCCCGAGTCACCCATTCAAAAGAACTTATGCACTTCTATGTACATAGTGGAGTTATTTACAATGGGCAAGAGCTGGAAACAGCCTAAGTTCCCATCAGTAAATGAGTGGATCAGAAAAATTCCAGTAGAGTTACACAATGGAATACTATACAGCAGACAAAAGAAGGAACTCCTACCCTTCATAACAGCATGGATGGAACTGCAGAACGTTATGCTAAGTGAGAACAGCCAGGCTGTGAAAGACAAATACCATTTGATCTCACTGATAAGTGGAACCTAATGAACAAAACAAATGAACAGAGTAGTACTAGACACATGGAAATAATGAACACACTGAGATTGAGCAGAGGGGTGGGAGAGGGACATAACAGGGAAAGAAGGGGAAGGGTCAAGTGAAGGAATGTGTGTGAAGGACCCATGGGCACAGACAACAGGTGGGAACTGACTGTGGAAGCAGGGGCAGGTGGGGCAGGGGAGAGCAACTGGGCAAAAACTGGGACAACTGTACTTGGACAACAATGAAAAACAGAAATTATCAAAATTCAATTTGATTTGAAGGCAAATCATATGTTTAACATACCTGATTTTCAAACACTGAGAGCTACAATTTACATAGTTTATAATGTGTCTGTTTTATTACCTGCTTAAGATGACCAACTACACTTTCCCTAGTTCCTTCCTAACATCCAGCACCTGGCAATGATACCATGTGTTTAAAAGATACTTTTGTACTAACCACATAGGAAGTGGAGAGACAATGCCCTGGCTGGTGTGTCTGGGTGGATTGAGTGGCAGCCTGGGAACCAAAGGGTCACTGGTTTGATTCCCAATCAGGACCACATGCCTGGGTTGCAGGCCAGGTCCCCAATAGGAGGCGTGTGAGAGGCATCCAGACATTATGTTTCTTTCCCTTTCTCCTTCCCCTCCCCTCTCTCTAAAAATAAACAAACAGGATCTTAAATAATAAGTAGAGAGACAGACCAAATGGTGATTCTTTGCCTATTTCTTCTGGTCTGAGTATCACGCCATGTTTTCACTATCCTATAACATTTTTTGTTCGACAATTTAGGGGCAGAGTGAAAAGCAGAGAAAAATAATTACAGAAACAATGGCAATATATCTTGTACCTGAGACTGCATAATTTTCTTTTGAATGGGTATTTCCCAGATAACTCATTGTGGACTAATTCAAACAGCTAATCCAATTGCTTACAGAGTAAAAACATCAGTCAGATTGTCGATACGCTGTCCAATGCTGTAATGTAAAATAACTTTTTGATGCTATAAACACATTTCTTCATTTTATTTGTTAAGTAAATTAAAAAACAGATTTCCTAAAAATTAAGATTAAAACTTTAAATAATTTTGCCTTATCTTCCCCAAATAGAAAAACTTCTAACTTTAATTTTTTTACCCAAATGTACAAGCATATCATAGCCTTCGGAAAAGTGCATTGGCTTTTCTGTTCGTTTTCTGTTCTTTTTCTGTTAATGAATTGCATGGTTTGAAGACCATACTTTTCACCCCATGATTTTCTGATCTCAATTATTTTTAGAATATAACAGGTAATAAATAATGAGGTTGTTCATGGTGCTTCCAAAAATTGCACTTATGCAATGAGATCAAACCATATTACAGAATGTCCTTTTATTTTTGCAAATGCAGTTTTACTTTAACTCTTAGTTTTCAATTACAGTTGGCCTGCGGTATCATTGTATCGGAGTTTCCGGTGTGCAGCACAGGGGTCAGACCCTTGTACAACGTATGAAGTGATCCCCGAATAAGCTGACTCCCCACCCGACACTCTGTTTGATTATTTGAATACTATTGACTATATTTCCTATCCTTTACATCTTCATGACAATTTTGTAAGTACCAATTAGTGGAATTATCTTTTAGGACTTCTCATATGCAGCGGGGTTGGGTTTCAATGGAAAATTTTACAATCTATGCTTTATTTGTTACCTTTTTCCCCTTGAAGGACATTTAAGATCCATGTGTTAGTAAATTTCAATTGTACAATACAGTGTTCTCGACTGTAGCCACCATGTAATACATTCAATCCTTAGGCTCCTTCATCTAATGAGTGAAATTATAACCAACTTCTACCAACTTCTCCTTATATTCTTACTCCTGGCCCCTGACAACCACTGTTCTCTGAATTTGTTATTTTTAAATTTCACATGTAAATGATACCAGGCAGCATTAGTCTTTCTTTGTCTCACTTATTTCACTGAGCAAAATGCCTTCAGGTTCATCCCGGTCACCAATGAGAGAAATTTCTTTTCTCATGGCTGAATAATAATTCATTGTGTGTGTATGTGTGTGTAGAACTTCTTTAACCCATTCCTCCATTACACACACTTGGTTGCTTTCATACCTTCATTACGGTGAATAACACTCCAAAGAACCTGGGAAGACAGATACTTCTTCATAACAATTGTGTCACTTTGCATATGTACCCAGAAGTGGGATTGCTGGAGCACATGGTACTTACAATCATAACTCACTACCTATAACAGATAAACAGTTCCTCTTTCCTTGTACAATATGAGATGGATGAAAATGATTCCATTTGATCCATACTAGATGACTCACATTTAATGTTTTAGTTCTTCCGAGATTCATGTGTCTTTTAACTTGTGTTTTCAAAACTACTTTTTCTGCCCTCCCCAACTTTGGTTTGGTTAAATTTTTAAAAATTACATTTGTTTTCATTCTGCACAGTTACATGTTAGCTTTTGTCACTTACAACAAATATTTCTATTAAAATACGGACAGCTACTTATGACTGGAGGATGAATTAATGAATAATATAGTAAGTAGCAATTTTGTATTTCAATCTCTTACATTAAAGTATAGTAAAATGTTGTTTAATGCTTTCTCCTTCAGAGACACTGATTTTTATCAGGGGAAATACAAATTCCTCATGTAAAAATAACAAATTTGATGCAGCCATTTAAAAAAATGAGGGCAGAGTAATTGAGGAGGTAAGTTTGGGTGTTAATATTTGTGACAGTTATTATCCTAAGTTGAAAATGCATCTTCCGAATATTAGGGACAAATATCATTGAGTACCTACTGTTAATGGGATTGTGATTTTATCTTTTTCCATTGTAAATAAGAGACAATGAGCATATAAAGAAATTTAAGTAATGCCAGTATTTAGCAATATTGCCCAAGAGTGGTTCTAGATCATATAAGATACTCTTATCAAGGCCTGAATTTTCAGTGTTTGTAAATTTTAAGATGGAGGTAAGTTAACAGTGCAGGTGGGCAAGTTTTTTATTCCAGAAATCTTTGGGAATATGCAAGTGGTTTCTCAGGGGCACTTACGAATGCACAAAAGAAATGACTCTCTACAAGCTCACAGTCTCCGATATTCTGGAGGTGTGTGATAAGATAAACCATCTTCAAAATTGCCCAAGTGTAAGAATTTCCTGTTCAAACTTGAAGTGACACAGTGATGAGAGATCTACTTTTTTCTAATTTTGCCTCACTCTCAGTCTGCAGGGGGCAGTCTGTGAGGACCACAGATACTGCGTGTAGACAGGAGTAGCGAGGTCTCCCGTGAAGGATGCACGACCTTCTGGCTTCCAGAGGTATGTGTCTCTACTCTCCTATTTCCCTACTGACCTGATTCATTTAATGGGACATTACAAATGCTAGATGTGTTAGAAACGAAGTACAATTAATATACAATCAAATCAAACACTGGTATTCATTTCTGTATACTTTAGAGTATAGAGTAAAATATGAAAAAAAAATTCAAATTTTTGCCTATTGAAAATTACTAGCAAGCCTATGACGTGCATATTTCCCTTTGAAAATCAGGATAACTTAAGTGAAAAGCTGTAATCCTCATGCCAAGGAGCAGTTAACTTTGGATTTTGTAATTAACAGATATACTTATATATGTGTATTACTTCATGTTTAATCCAGACCATAAAAATAGATTCTTAAAATGAATTCATCTAGTCATGAAGGTCACATGTAATTCTTCAAAAGTGCATTTCGGCTAAATAAAAAGTGTTTGACGTGCAGTAAAAATCAAGACTTAGTAGTCTCTGTAAAATGGTTATTTAAACCTAATTATAAACAATCAGGTTATGAAAACTGAACAAAACATTGCAAAAAGAGATGCCACACTGATAAGGGAGTCCTGTGGCAGGAATTGTTACACTGTCTGATTAAAGTAAAAATAGTAACATGGCAACTGTGTTACAGTAATTAAATTAAGTAACTTTGGAAAGCTTGTAAATGTCAGATTGAGTATTAAGTGTTTTACATGCATTGCATCGCACATATTGTCATTCCCAGTTTAATTAACAAACTAGGTTGCTGGACGCTAATTACTAGTTACTAAAGGTTATACATTATGAATTTCAAAGCTTGACTGCATTCCAGATCTCACTGACTGCAGCGTCCAGTGACTGAATTATTAAATTACATTTTCTGATTTAGTACGTTTTACTATGCACTAGAGCTACCTTCACAGAGTGTGGCAGTGAAGGGATTTTTCTGGACATTTTCACCAACACTGTTCCTCCATAAATGATCTACAACACATTTATTTACCATTTTTTTGTGTTTGCATATTTAACCATTAAATAAATTACAAGTTACTGGTGTAAAGTATGTTAAAAAGTCCTTTGATGTTCTGTTGCTTTTATTATTTATTGAGCTCAGGGTAACTTTAGTATGGCATGTAACATTTTTAACATATAACATATTTCATTAAAATTTAACTGATCTCTCAGAACTCTACAATTATTCCAAATAAAATATTTGATAGCACCTCTTCTGTCCTTTGACCTAATAATTGTGACTAAATTACATTAATTAATTGTTAATTACAATATATGCTAACACAACTCTTCCTCCAACTTTAGAACACTCAATCTTTAAACATTAGTGGATTTAGAAATTGTCATTAAAATGGGTGCATTGTCATTTTCATACAGCATTGTATTTTTCACAGTTATTCTAACAGTGTTAAAATGTTTCAGTGGAATCTGACTTATAAGGATGTTATTCTAAACTACTTTATTTTTCGCTAACTTGTTACTTTTCATTGCTTCAACCAATAATATCATGTCAAACATAGAATATCATAGAATTATTGGATTATTCTTTGGGAAAAATTTAATCTCTATGTCAATGAGAACAAGGCTTCATGTTGGTGAAATGCAAAGCGAGCACTATTTCTTATCTCACACTCCACCCACACTGCCTCTCCCAGGGATCTTGTCGTTGTTCACATCACCTGTTAACAGTGAGGTACTGTCATCAGAGGCACCGTCCCTGACGTTACTCAGCTGCAGAGATGGATCTCCAGCCAGAAAACGACTCAGACCTGAATGTGGCTAACGACTCCAGGAGACAGCAAAGGAAAGGCAAGGGCATGAGAAGCTCCACTTTACAAACTGAACAGCAAATATCCTCTGTGGAAATAGAGTTTCAAAATGCTTCTCAAGATCTTCAAGGGAATGACGAGAGCCATCGCAAAGGTGGCACATTGAACAGTCACACAGTATAACTGTTCTGGGATGTGCAGTTGGAGGGAAGAAGTGTGGGGGGAAGAGCAGGGAATTAGCTGACATATTTTTTCATTTGTGAAGATCAGAGCTTAAAGTTGCAAAACAGTGTCTCAATATGAAATCTGAGGACTCATTTATTCAGACATAGTTGTAAGGTGTAGTCTTCGACCAACGGCTCATGGAGGATTGTATTTCCTGACAATGCAGTGCTATATTCTGGGGGGAAGATGGCTGTGGGGGAATTGGTTTGAGGTGGTTCAAGATTATTTATGTGATTCTCTGTTCATTTGGGTTCTCTGTGAAAACTGTCCAAGCAATGTCTCCATGTGTTTTTCTCTCGCTGCCGATGCACCACCACCTCCAGAGAAGCTCATGGCTGGGGTCCTGGGAGTCGTCTGCCTCATCTTGGTGTTCACTGTAGCCAGAGTGATACTACTTCTTCCCTGTAAGTCAGCTTTTCAAATATTTAAGAGAACTTCTCACATTAATGTATCTCAGTGCCTCTGAACATTTTAATATATTATGGAATAGAACTCTTCTTTTAAAGTCAGCATTTAGATAAATGCAGAATGTCATTCTGAATTTGTCAAGTGCATAGAGAATGATTGTAGAGAGATTTTACATGTATTTGTGTATTTTGATTTCATTACTCAAATATATGCATTAGGAGCCTAAAAGGCCCTATTGAGAAATACAAATTAATTCTTGAGGTTGTTTAAACCAATATTGTCAGATATGGTGAAGTGTGTTCCAAAATCTTCAAATATTTTTCCCCTAAATCTTTACTTTTTATTAATTGTTTTGGTGAAATCAATTCTATTTCAGATTTCTCTGCTCCTAAGCAATACAGCAAATTTAAAACTATGAAACTAAAATTGTGATGTTTAATTATGTTTAATTAATTATATATTAATTAATTATTATTTTTTATTTTGAAAATCACTGTAATGTTTTCTAGGTACTGTAAAACTGGAGAGGAGCAATTGGCCCACAGCAGCAAGGATGGAAAAATATACATTATGATTTTCCAAGTTCTGTTATTAGTATAGTTTATATTTTTCTCTGTTCTATGGAAGGCAAAATGTATTTTTGTGGGACGATATAAATTATAAAATATGGCAACAAATGTTTATAAATAATGATTATAAGGGAGTGCTTTTTTCTTATGCAACAATATGAAGAATTATATACTGAAAATTACCATTCCACCCCAGGCTCGGTGTCTCAGCTGAGTTGCACGTTGTTCGGTGCAACACAATACAGCATGTGTGATTCCTGGTCAAGGCTCATACCCAGGTTGCGTGTTCGATCCCTGTTCAGGGCACATGTGGGAGGCAACTCATCGATGCTTCTCTCTCACATCATGGTTTTCTCTCTTTCTTTCCCTTCCTCTCTCCTTAAAACCAATAAATGTATCCTCGTGTGAGGATACAAAATAAATGAATAAAATAATCACCATACCAATTGTGACCAATTGGCTTAAATGTCCTACTGCTCTAAGAGATGAATAAATAACATTCCTACTGTAAAAAATAGTGGCTACATTCATAGACGTCGTAGGCATTAAAAACTGGATGTATTTGCTTGTGCATTTATTTTTTTGTTTTATTTTATTTATTTATTTTTTATCGTTGTTCAAGCACAGTAGTCTCCACTTTCTCCCACCACCCTCCCCCTCCCCACCCATGCCCACTCCACACCCTCAATCCTACCCCTGTTGTCTTTGTCTATGGGTCCTTCATACATGTTCTTCGATGACCCTTCCCCTTCTTTTCCCCATTATTCCCCTCCCCTCTCCCCTAAGGTCACTGTCAGTTTGTTCTTTATTTCAATGTCTCTGGTTCCATTTTGCTTGCCTGTTTGTTTTGTTGATTAGGTTCCACTAATAGGTGAGATCATACGTGTGTTTTATTAATAAGGGCACGAAGAGTGGGGGGTGAGAGATGTAACCTTCCTCCCAGATGTGTATGACTGCTTTCTGTTCTACATGTATCAGCCTGCCAGGGTGCATAGGGACTGTGCTGGTAAATGTATATATCTATGCATATATGTAGGTTAAATTTTATTTTCGTATTCAAATTGTGTTCACTTAAAAGTTCATAATTTTTACGTTCACCAGTGCCTCCAAACACTCCATAATATTACAGAATTAACTTTCATGATAAAGTATATCTTTAGACTAAGTGCAAAATTGTTATTCTGAATTTCTCCAGGTATAAATATAAGAATGATTTTAGAAAGTAATTTATAAACATATATACATATATAACAAAAGTTGTTATCAATGTAAATACATTTTTAAAGATTATATGGAACTTTGCACTTTAATATTCTCACTGCCTCTAAATACTTCATAATATTATAGAACTCTCATTTAAAATATGCATTTAGACTAAATGTAGAATGGTTATTTTGAATTTGCTAAATGTATGACTAATAATGATTGTAGAGAGTATTTTAAATACATTCATATATTCTGATTTCATATTTCAAACACATGTATTTGAAGAGTGGATGATCTTAGAAATGCAATCTCTTTCTGAGATTGGTTAAACAAAATAATATTAAGAGATAGTGAAGTTTGGTCCTCTAGACTTTTAATATATTTCCCCTGAATGGTTATTACTTTATTAACTTTTCCTGGCAAAATAAATTTTATTGCAGATTATTCTAATCCTAAACAATACGCCATATTTCAAAGTATTATAATTTATTTAGATTAATTTCTAAGAATGACTTTAATTTTTGTAGCTCCTGCAACACTGAAGAAGAACTACTCCTCCCCAATAACAAAGATCCAGAAAGGTACATAATTTTCAATGTTCTCATGTTTGCACAGTTTATATTTTTGTCTCTATCTTAGGTGAGATAAAAATGATAACAAATATTTTTTGGGGAACATGAATTATAGAATGGGCTACAATTGTTCGTAATAATATTTGTGGAAGAGTGTTTTTTCTTACACAACTAGATAAAGAAATATTCATTTAAATTCTCCAAACCCATTATTGCCTATCGGCTCAAACTTCCCACTGTTATAATATGACAAAGTAAGTGATTTTACTCTTCTTAACAAGTGCTTTCATTCATTGACTGTTGGACATGTGTAGAGTGGACATTTGTGTGTGTGTGTTTGCTTCACATGGGCACGTGAATTAGGGGGTGAGGGGCTGACTCTTCTGTGTGTTTGTGTGAGTGTGTTTTGCATTATATGTACCAGCCTGTGAGGATGCTTAGAAATATTAAGTACATATATGTTTATACTTGTGCAATTATGTAACATAATTTTCATTTTTAAACTTGAAGTTGTTGTTGGGTAATAATTAATCATCATTCCTCAGCACGCTCTTGTGGTCATTGTCCACCGGAGTGGTTTACATACTCCAACAACTGCTATTACATCAACACTGAAGAGAAAACATGGACTGAGAGTTCGATGGCCTGTGCCTCTAAGAACTCTAGCCTGCTCTGTATAGATGATGAAGAAGAAAGGGTGAGATATCAAACATTTCATACACTTCATTAATGGCTTGTTTCAGTCAATATTATATTTGTAGCATTCATCCATATTTTTGTATGTATTTGTAGCTATTTAAAGTCTGTGTAATATTCCATTGTTTGACTTTATAATATTTTGTTATATTGTATACCAGTAATGCACATTTGCTTTTCATAGAAAACTGTGCTTCTATATGTGTTTGGTTTCTAAATTCAACTTTGCCATTTAACTTCACCTTATGTGAAGGACACTAACCACATCACAGCTGAGCAGATTGGTTACACAGGGGGGAGAACCAGGTGATTACAAATCAGATCACGAAATGCAGCTGGCAGTCCTCCACAGCCCTGCCCCTGAGCATTCGTTCTCTCAGCCCTTCTCCTCGCTCGCCACTTACCCACCGGGCTGACTTTGAGTATTGTAGAGTCTCTTTGCTTGTTTCTGAACCTCATATAAAGGAAATCATACAGTAGACATTTTTCTTCCTGCCTTTTTTCACTCCCACATGCTATTGCTGCCTTTTATCTGTATTGCATTTATCTGCTGTTAGGTAATTTTCACTGCTGACTTATGTGAATGTAACAGTTGAAAATCCATCTATCTGATGTCTTTCATTGGGGAGGTGAGTCTCATGCCCTCTGCCATTGAGATTCTCTCTTTATATTTAACCTTTGGCATTTTAATTATGATGTGTCTTAGAGTGGGCCTCTTTGCATCCCTCATACTTGGGACTCTCTGTGCTTCCTGGACTTGCATGTCTATTTTCTTCACCAAATTAGGGAAGTTTTCTTTCATTATTTTTTCAAATAGATCTCCTATTTCTTGCTCTTTCTCTTTTCCTTCTGGCACCCCTATGATATGAATGTTGTATCACTTGACGTTGCCCCAGACGCTACTTATACTGTCGTTAATTATTGGATTCTTTTTTCTTCTGGTTGTTCTGTGTGGTTGTTTTTTACTTCATTATCGTGCAAATCACTGATTTGATTATTGACTTCATCCACTCTATTGTTGTTTCCCAGTAAGTTGTTTTGTATTTCAATTATGTATATTTCACTTCTGACTGGATCTTTTTATGCTGTTGAGGTTCTCACTAAATTCCTTGAGCATCCTTATAACCAGTGTGTTGAACTCTGCGTCTGATAAATTGCTTATCTCTATTTTGTTTAGCTATTTTTCTGCAGTTTTTATCTGTTCTTTCATTTGGGCTGTTTTTCTTTGTTTCTTCATTTTGGCAGCCTCCTTGTGTTTGTTTCTCAGTATTTGGTAGAGCTGCTTTGACTCTGTGTCTTGGCTGTGTGGCCTAATGTAGTAGGTGTCCTGTAGGGTCCAGTAGCACAGCCTCCCCTATCAACGAGGCTAGTTACTCAAAGTTTGCTCTTCATGTGGATTGAGTGCACCCTCCTCTTGCAGGTGAGTCTTGGGTGCTTTTGGCAGGTCAATGGGAGGGATTTACCCAGGCCAGTCAGCTGGAAGGACTGGCTGTTTCCATTGACCACCAACCTCTGACCTCTGTGGAGGATAAGCTGTGCAGAGGAAGTGTGGTGGTGCTCCAACATGGTCTGTAGCTGTCCACTGGGTGCACAAGTCCTGGGGTTTCCTGGGTGGTAAAGGCCAAGGTCAGGCCCCACCTCTGCTTGGCCCGGGGCCACCCTGCCTGCGCTATAGAGCAATCTGAGATGGGTACTAACTGTGCTGGGATTGGAGATTCCCAGGTGAAGCCAAGCTGTGATTTTAGTCTGGCTGCTGCTAGTGCAATGCCTGGCAACATTTGGCTAGAGATCTGGTACGTAGAAAAGGAAGAAGGTGGGGGTTCACTGAAGCCAGTTGTTGCTGTTTGAAAGAATTTAGGAAGTTGTGAAGCATGAGCCAATACCAGCCATTCATATGGAAAAGCCACTGTTAATAGCTGTAAGTTGGGTGGGATAGAGCCTCAGGTGATCCCTAGGGCTGGGCAAACATTATTACCTAAGTCAATTGCATCTCAGATATGGCACCCGCCTGCCGGCTTGTGGCTCTGCCCACCTTTCCGTCTGGGAGAAAACTGTCCCAAAGCTGTCACCTTCATGCCAGACATTGCAGTCCCTCCCTGTATGCCAATGGTACCTTTCAAGCTGCTACCACAGTGCTGGAGTTCAGAGGGAATGAGTCTGTGTAAGTTCATGTGTGGGATCTCTAAGAAGAACTGTTTGGGACTCCAGAAGTTCCTCCACTGATTCAATTCCTGCTGGTTTTTGCAGTCAGAAGTTATGGGGACTTATATTCTTGGCACTGGAGGAGGTCTGGTGTGGGTCTGGGACTCCTTGCTCCCGAGATGGTCCTCCTGAATTTTTATCCACAACACGTGGATGTGGCAACAGTCCATTCAGCATCTCCAGCCCTCCTACCAATCTGGCAGATGTAGCTTCTAATTCCACAGTTGTCAGACTTCCATTCAAATTGATTTCTGATGGTTCTGAGTGATGGGCTTCTGTAATTTAGCTGTAATTTTTATGTGATTGTGTGAAAAGGCAAGCTGTATTTACCTATGCCAACACCTCCCCCTTTATTTTCTTAATTGTAATCCCTTAATTTTTTAAAAAGTGAATCTCTGAAAAATGGTAGAAAACTACATTGATTTAGTTATGGAATCAAGTACATCATAAATGTTCAGAAACTTATTGATACCTTTCAGTATTAGATTTGTTAACATGAGTAACAACTAAAATATATGCAGCAGAATATTCCTTATTAACCTAAGAGGATAAATGAAACTATGATGCATAAATGTTTAGGAGTTAATTTTAAATCAAATGTACACATGTTGATGAAAAGTTTTGACAGTATGACAATTGATTTTAGTACATCTTTAGTAAAAGTCTTAACATGTCTTTGTGTTAGATTAGGATCCAACACTCCATTTTGTTCTCTAAAGGAAGGATCCTATGACACAATACACTACATGCACCTTAAAAAATATAATGCAAACTTTCAGAATGATTATTTAAATAATTTGTTTTATTTTGGGGTAGAAATTGCTGAGTTTCCTATCACCTGCATCGTGGATCGGAGTTTTTCGTAGAAGCAGTGATCAGCCATGGATGTTGATAAATGGTTCAACTCCCACACTACAGTGAGTCTTTTTTATTTTGTGCGGTATAAAAGGAAAACATAAAAGAGAACAATTCAAAAGTTTTATTAATACATTTGTTTAAGTTGAATTGTGAGCATGATGTTCAGAGTTAATGCAATGTTGATATAAATATTAAGAATGACTACCTAGTTTTCCTAGTAACCAACTTTTACTATATCATATGGAAAACATCACTGCCCATTTGTAAAACATGCTATTGTGCTTTCATAGAACATGCTATTTGTTGTTGCGTGGATTGCCCTCGTACAACGTAGAACAGGAGGGTGCGTTTTCTCCACTGCAGGATAACAGAATCGCCACCCGGTAACAGAAACTGTGTGATGTTACACAAATACGGCCTCACAGCAAGCAGTTGTGAATCTTCAAAGATATATATTTGCAAGCATCGGTTTTATGGTTAAAGCTTGGATTCTGCCGGGTAACTATTTTTCATAAAATGGCAATAATATTATGATTGCATAAGTCTTCAAATGAATTATTTGTTCTAGTAATGAAAAAAATTCCATAAGCATTACTGGAAACTAATATACACATCCCAAAGTACAGATATACTTTCTTTTAGTGTCTGCCACTTTTTGCTCAGCATTATGTTTGTGACATTCAACGTTTCTAAAAGATCACATGTTGTGTGAGTCAATTTAAATGGAATATCAAGAACAGGCAAACCCGCAGAGGTGAGGGTACATGGGAATAGGAAATGACTTCTAATTTCTTCATGGCTTCTTTAGAGGGCTGAAAACTTTCCAAATTTTGCTGGTGGAGATAGCTGCAAGGCTCTGTGAACATACTTAACATCACTGATACGCACATTCAAAATGCATGAATTGTGTGCTTTGTAATTACACCTCAGAAAGGCTTAAAAAAAAACACTTGGTGTTATGTTTGGGACTGCATGTAAACTTTAAGTAATTTATAAAGATTAAGCAATTAACATATTGATACTTCCCATCAAATCATACTTTATTCTTCCATATATTTCGTTTTCTTTCATTTCTTTACTATAGTTTTAATTTTCCTATATTGAAGTCTTAAAGAAATGTCAATATTGGTATTTCATAGTCATGATTTTGTAAATGGCATACTTCTCTAAAACTTTTCTTCAGTAAATTTTGTTACTTTAAAAAGATATACAATTGAGATTTAGATGTTAATCTTGTTGTATTAGTTTTATCATTACAAACATATATTCCTTTGAATAGTTTATATTAACATTTATATAATTTCTTTTTCACTCGTACCATTTTTTCATTTTCTTCATTTGTTACCACAGAGTAGGTTTTTATTTCCAATGTTGGATAGTATGGAGAGTAAAAGTTCTATATGTACCCTTCTCTATTTTAGGGAAAAATATTTAAATATTTCATCATAAAGTAAGAGTTCTGTTTTAAATTTTTTCATTATGCTTTTCACATATTAAAGCAATTCCATAATATTGCTATTTTCTAATAGATTTATTTTGATTCATGTTACATTTTTATTACTGTTATATCATTTGGAATGGTAAATGTTTTCTGTGTATAATGTTTATGAAGTAAACTACCTTTATTGCATTTCTAAATTAAAGCCACGATCATCATTTTGTTTTGTCCTTCTTTAAATTTCAGTGCATATATTACACTTATGTTAAGTTGCTTTTTTACCATTGTCCTAAATAAAGAGTTCTGAATGGGTTTTTATTTAGACTATGTACTTGACAGTTTTTATTATTTATTTATTTATTTATTTTTATTTTTATTGTCATTCAAGTACAGTTGTGTCTTTTTTCCTGCCACCATTTTCACCATCCCACCCACCTCCCACCTCCCACTGTTAATCCTACCAACCTTTGGCTTTGTTCATGGGTCCTTTGTACATATTCCTTGGTTGTACAAAGAACATGTACATGTACCTTTCCCGTTCTTTCCCCCGTTACCCTCCTATGCCCTCCCCTCTGGTTACTGTCAGTTTGTTCTTTATTTCAGTGTCTCTTTAGTTTTTTTAATGCACTCATTTTCTAGAGGGCATTTCTGTTGCTTCTAACACGTGGCTATTGTGAATTGTGCTCATTGGGGTGCATAGTTTCTTTTAACTTGGTGTTTTTGGATTCTTAGTGTATAATCGTAGCAGTAGAATTGTCAGGTCAAAAAGCAGTTTCATTTTTAGTGTTTTGAGGAAATTCCACACTGTTTTCTATGGTGGATGTACCAGTCTGCATTCCCACCAGCAATGTATTAGGGTTCCCTTTTCTCCACACCCTCGCCAGCACTTGTTTGTTGATTTGTTTATGGTGGCCATTCTGAATGGCGAGAAGTGGTACCTCATTGTGGTTTTAATTGCATCTCTTTAAGGGCTAGTGATGCCGAGCATCCTTTCATATGTGTCTGGGCCTCTGTATGTCTTCCTTGGAGAAGTGTCCAGATCCCTTGCCCATTTTTAAACTGGGTTGTTTGTCTTCCTGGAGTATGGTTGTGTGAGCTCTTTAAGTATTATGGAGATCAGACCCTGGTCTGAGGTGTCATTGGGAGATATATTTTCCCATATGGTTGGTTTCATTTTCATTTTGCTGATGTTTTTATTTTTGATGAAGTCCTATTTGTTTATTCATCTCTTGATGTCCCTTGCTCTAGGGGACTTATCATTGAAAATATTGCTGCATAGAATATCTGAATTTTTCCTGCCTATGTTCTGATCCTGGACTTGTATGGTGTTGCAACTTATATTTCAGTGTTTTATCCATCTTGAGTTTATTTTGTGTATGGTGTAAGTTGGTGGTCAAGTTTCACTTTTTTGCATGTAGCTGTCCAGATCTCCCAACACCATATGTTTAAGAGGCTATTTTTACTCTGTTTAATGTTTTTCCTCCCTTTGTTCAACACGATTCCTATTAAAATAAAGTGGAATATTTCAGAGATATAGAATAAATATTTCAAAAATTTACATGGAATGATAAATGACCCCTAATAGCTGCAGCAATTTTGAGAAAGAGGAACAAATTAAGAAGGATCACAATACCTGACATCAAACTATATTACAAGGCCAGTGTAATCAAAACAGTCTGGTACTGGCATAATAACAGACATACAGATGAACGGAACAAAATAGCGAAACTAGAAATAAACCCATGCCTCTATGGTCAGTTAATATTCAAAAGTATTTTATTATCAAAGATATATTGGAAAGCATTATTCTTTTTCTGTTTCCTGAAAGACTTTGTATAAAAATGCTGTTACATTTTTTTCAGTGTCTCTGGTTATATTTTGTTTGCTGTTTTCTTTTGTTGATCATGTTCCAGTTAAAGGTGAGATCATATGGTATTTGTCCCTCACCACCTGGCTTATTTCACTTAGCATAATGCTCTCCAGTTTCATCCATGCCATTGCAAAGGGTACATTGTAACAATAGCCAGAGGGGAGTGGGGAGGGGATAGTGGGGAGAGGGGTCTATAGGAGCTACTATAAAAGACACAAGGACAAAATCAAGGGGGAGGGTAGAGGTGGGGGAGGGAGGTGGGACTGCCTGGGGTGAGGTGGAAGGATGGGGAGAAAATGCAGACAATTGTAACTGAATAAAAATAAATTAATTAATTTTTTAAAAAAGGCAAAAAATACTGTTACTTTTTTTTAAGTTGTTCATCCTTTTCATTCTTCACAATATTTTCATTGTTTACACTGTTACAGATGTCCCCATCACCCTAAGATTTCCGTTAGGGTAATAATCTCCAATGCTATTATATGTTTAGTGGTACTTTTCAGTATTTGTGCCAACAGAGCTTAAAGAATGCTTTTGTAGGGAAGTTTATAAAATGAACTCAATTTCCGTCATACAACCTAACTCTGTGAATTAGGAAAGAAGAAAGAACAAACAAGCACAAAGTGAGCAGAAGAGACAAAATAAATATTAGGACAGAAATAAATGAACTGAGAACTGAAAAACAATAGAGAAGATTAAACAAACAGAGTTTTTTCTTTGAAAAAGTAAACAAAATTAACAAACCGTTAGCTAGACTAATGAAGTAAAAAAGATATAGGACCCAAGATAACAAAATCATGAATGACAAGAAGACACTACAATGGAAACCACAGAAATTAAAAGGGTCATAAATGATTACTATGAAATATTGTATGCCAACAACTGGACAATTTGGAAAAGTGGAGATATTGTAGAAACATACACTTACCAAGACTAAATCAAGAACATATAAAAATTCAAATAGACCAATTACTAGTAAGGAGATTGAATCTGTAATCAAAAATTCCCAATGAAGATAAACCCAAGACCATATGGCTTCTCTGGAAAATTTTACCAAATATTTCAAAGAGAGTTGGCAGCAATTCTTCACAAACTCTTCCACAAAATTAAAGAGGAGTGAACATTCCCAAACTCTTTTTATGAGGCCAGCATTATCCTGAAACCAAAACCATAAAAGGGGCACTACTTGAATAGGAAACTGCAAGACACTATCCCTGATAAATTTAAAAGCAAAAATTGTCAATACAATGCTAACAAACACAATTTAGCAGCACATTAATAGATCATCCACCCTGATCTAATGGGATTTACACCTGGGATGCAAGGATGGTTTAACATAGAGAAATTAATTAATGGGATACATCACAGTAATAGAATGAAAGAAAAGAATTACATGATTATCACAATAAATGCAGAAAAGTATTTGACAAAATTCAACATTTACCATGATGAAAACTCAAAATATTGGGCATAGAAGGTACATATTGCAACAAAAGCAGTAGTATTATATACAATAATGATGGAATTTCTGCCAGATAAATAAAGAAAGCAATTCCATTTACAATAGAATCAGGAACAGTAAAATACTAGGAATGCATTTAACTAAGGAGATGAAGATCTCTATGCAGAAAACTATAAGATATTGATGAAAGGAATTGAAGACACGAATAAATCAAAGGTGTTCCATGCTCATGTATTGGAAGAATTAATAGTGTTAAATGGCCAATACTGCCAAAATCCTTCTATAGGTTCAGTGCCATCCCTGTCAAGATTCCAATGACATATTTTACAGAAGTAGAAAAAAACCACTCCTATGTATATGCAACCACAAAAGCCTTTGAATAGTCAGATACATGTGAGGAAAGAGAACAAAGCAGGGGTATCACACTTCCTGACTTCAAGCTACACTACAAAGCTATAGTCATCAAATACTGTATGATCTCATATGTAAAATCCCCAAACAACAACAGGTCGTAGGAAAAGAGATCAGACTTGTGGTTGCCAAAGGTGGGAGTTTCAGGGAGAGAATGAATTAAAGGGAGGTGGTCAAAAAGTCAAAGTTCAGCTCTAAAATAAGGAAGTACTAACGATGTCAGTATGACATGACCATCGCTAACCCTGCTGTGAGATACACATTAGATTCCCCAGTGTCTGCAGGGTGTACATTACAAGACTCCCCGGAGATGCCTGAAACCATGGAAAGTACTGAACTCTTTTATGTACTGTGTTTTCCTACACATACATACCTATGATAAAGTTTAATCTATAAATTAGGCACAGTAAGAGATTAACAATAATGATCAATAACAACACAGAACAATTATAACAATATAAAGTAACAAAAGTTTTGTGAGTGTGGCCTCATTCTCTCTCAAAATGTCTTACTGTGCTGTACTCACCCTCCTTTTCCTTGTGATGATGGGAAATGATAAAATGCCTACGAGATAACGTGATTTGAGCTGAATGGCATAGGGACTGGGACACAGAATCAGGTTGCTGGTGACCTTCTGTGAATAGCACATGGAGGGTTAGTGGTTTTTCATGGTGTTAGATCATTAGTCATGACAATGTTGATGGTTGGGACTCAGGGGCAGACCATGTCAGTGGTGAGAGGTAGAGAGTTAAGGGGGGATTGTGGGAAAGTTTTGGTAGGGCACTATAATTGGGGGTTGCTGTGTCTTTCTTTTCCTTCCGTGAACATGTTGCTGCAAAGGCTGTAATCCTTAGGTGATCATATGGGCAACTCTAATGCTGCATTCCATCCACTGTTTTTATTCTATGAGGTTCATCGAATGCAGGAGAGTTGAAAACAAGCACCGTGATGCCACAACAGCCCTTCTCAGTGGTTTTGAACAGAAGTGCTGCAAGAATCTTTAAAACATGCAATACCTTATTGTTTAGTCAGGGACACAGACCTTTTCTCCCTTAGATTGTCAGATGGAAAAGTGACAACAAACAACACAACAACATCCAGCCTGTGTGAATGCACTTCCTTCAACCACAAATATAGAGGTCACTAACAGAGCTGAATCTAATTGATCACGTCACATAGCAAGCTTGTGTCTGATCAATTAATTCTTGGTTCAGAAATCTAGAAAGGATCCAGCCATGTAATATGAAAAATAGAGACACTTATTAAAGAAGATACAAGATACAAGAAATCTTGTACAAAGGACAACGACGTCTCAGTTTCCTCCAAAGCAGGCACCTTGGGACCTTACACAGTTCTCCCAGCATCTCTTCCACTGTTCAAAATATTCTGCAAAATCCTCTCTTTGATTTGTGCCATTGTATTTTCCTGAATTTCATTGATGATCTGAAATCTCTTCTCTTTCAAAGGTGATTTTAGTTTTTGGAAAATCCATAAGTCACAGGGTGCCAAATCTGGGCTGTAGGGGTGCTGAGTCACGTGGGTGATTTGTTTCACCAAAGAACTCTGCACGAGATGTGATGCATGAGCAGGCACGTTGTTGTGATGAAGCTGCTGATCACCAGAAGCTCACAGCTGCTGCTGTTTGGCCTCGAGTGGTGTATTCATGGTGGATAACACCTTCCCAATCAAAAGCACAGTTAATGTGGTCTTGATCTTGCTGCAACTTTGCTGTGCCTTCTTCAGGCGTGGAGAACCAGGTGACTTCCAGTGTGACAACTGGGCCTTCTTTTCTGGATGACACCCATAGACCCATAGTTCCTCTCCTGTTTTGATCATCTTGAGAATATCTTGTTCATTGATAGCAATTTGAATCAAGTCATTAGCAACTGCAGCTCAATGTTCTGTCTGCTCTGGCAGCAGAGGCCACTGAAGGGAGTTTCTCATGCCGAGATCCTGCATCAAAATCTAAGACACAGTAGTTTTTGTAATTCCCAGATCACCTGCTAGTTCTTGTATTATCCGACACCAATCTTTGTTGATTGTAGTCTGTACATGTTCAACATTCTCAGGCTTTCTGCTTGTTGTAGACCTTCCAGAACAGATTTCCATTCTTTTAACATATCTCGACCACCATTGAAACATTTCTGCTACACTTTATTGTTTGCACTGCACTCATTGCATCATCCTTGAAAGCCTTCCAAATCATCCAAGTAGTTTCCGCGGAGGAATATTTAAACTCATCACAAAATTTGGTGGAGATTCATTGCTCTACTTCCTTGGTCATTTTGAATGCAATGGCCACACAGTACACATGGTCAATCAATGGCATCTACTGCCCCCTCTGACTAGTACAGTGACGTTGTCATTGTCCACACATGTGCATTCCAGCCCACTCTCCTTGGCTGCCATGTTACATTGATGTCACGCAAACCATTCTTGGTATATTAACAATGGCTGGACATTTTTCAGACAGACTTTGTCATATACAAGTATGGGCACTTGATATTTTAAAAAGTCACATTGAAGCAAAAACAGTAGGTAATACTATTATTATTTTTTCATAAGTCAATCAAAATTATATGTACTTTTTTCATGTCAGCAAAAAATATTTTTTGGCATGCCACAGAATTTTAGTAATTAGTAATTGTGCCATGAGATGTGAAGGGTCGAAAATCGCTGGTCTAATGACATAGACAGCTTCTATGTGACTAATAGTTGGGTAACACACACACTGTGAATACCCTGTGTATTCTTTATTTCTTTTAATTCTTACTCTGTGAGAAGATGGATGTTACCATCTGAACCTATTGTGATAATCATTTTGCAATATATGTAAAGCAAACTTTATACAGTAAATTTTTACTTCTTTTGATGTCATTTAAATTGTCTTTTAGAAGTCTACTTTTTCTCTTTCCTATTTTTTAATAATGAAAAACATTAAATTACATTTGTTTCCTCCCACATAGTTAGATTTGTGCTTTTGTCATTTAAAACACATATTCCTATTAAATTACAGACAATTAGTAGTGATTTAAAAATGAATCAACAAAAATAAAATTAGTAGTTACATAATAATTTAATATCTGCCATGGTGATGTAATTCAGTATTGTTTAATGTTTTATCCTTCACAGAGACATTATCTTTACCACGACAAATCTAAATAACAGTTAATTACAATAAAATGAATGACAGAATTTTAAGAACTAGGGCAGAGAAATTGAGAAAAAGAGTATAGGATTGGTGATTGTGGCAGTTACTGTAAAGGTGAAAATGTAGTAATTTTTCAGAATGTTGGTGACAAGTATCATTAAATACCTATTGTTTAAGGAATTATGATGTTAGAATTGTTTCCCTTATGATAGATATGACATAATGAGAATTTAAGGAAGAGGAATATGTAATGACAAAATTAAATAACCCTGTGTAGGAGTAGAATTTAAACAGACAAGATATTCTTAACAAGGCCTAAGTGTCTGTGATGAAGAAGGAAGTAAGTTCACAGCATGAGTCGTCCAGCCTTTTGCCCCCTAATACCTTGTAGATTAAGAAGACAATTTCCAGGTACTTTTGCCAAAGGACAAACTGAATGACACACTACCAGCCAAAGTCTCCTAGGTTCTGGAGGTGTGTGATGAGATACACAGTCTTCAAAATAGCCCACATGTGACAATTTCCTGTTCAAACCTTAAGTGACACATTAATGAGAAATCTGCTTTTTCCACTCATGCCTCACTCTGAGCCTTCACAGGCCAGTCTGAAAGACCACAGAGATTGTTTGTTTACGAGAGTTGGCTGGTCTCCCACTAGAGGATGCAGGGCTCTCTGGCTTCCAGAGGTATGTACGTGTCTCCACTCTCCTGTCTCTCTCTCAGCCCATCTCATGTGGGGGGGGGGTTACACTGCAAGATGCGATACAAGTGAGGTACAATTAATATACAGTCACATCAAAGAGAACATTGGTATTCAATTTAAATAATTAGAGTAAAAACAGGAATAAAATATGGAATATGTTGGAGGATATCTTGAACTATTCAAATTCTTGCCTGTGGACAATTACCCAAGTGTATACACACAAGAATAATTGAGTGTGTTAATCAAAACAGTATAAAGTAAAAATCCTATAAGAATTATGAAAAGAATAGCTTTTTTATTATGTAGTCAATATATAGATATAATTATATATTATTTTATATGTAGCTGAACCACTAAAAAGAGATTTTAAAATATAACACTAACTATATTTTATACACTTAATTAGATTAAATAAATGTAGTTGGCTTTCAGTAAAAATCAGGATGAAGTACTCTCATAAAAGTCTAATTGAAGCTTAATTATAAACATTCAAAAGATGATTTAAAAATTGAGCTACCATTGCTAAGAAATATACCACACTGTTAGACACATTGCCTAATGAATTAAGCTACAGCATTCAACTGGTATGAATCAGAAATAACATAAAAAATGTGTTGAAATTATATTAGGATTACTAAAATATGGAGAGATTAAAAAAGGTGAAATATTAAATGTTTTACATGTATTATGTCTACATGTTTTATTCCCATTTTATATTAGTAAACCAAGTTGCTAGACACTAAGTAGCTTTGAAAGGTCATACATACATTGCAAATTCCAAAGCCAGAATTAATTCTAGAACTCACTGGACAGAGACCCCATTGATTGAATTATTAAGTTACACCACCTGATCCATTACTATGACTCACACAGCTGAAAGTGCCCTGAGTTTAACATGCATGGGAACTGTCTGGAAGTTGGGAACAACAATGTTCTAATATAAAGGATCTACACACACTTATTTCACATTTTATGCTTGTATAACTTTGCCCTTATCTCAATTGCTAATTTCTTGTGTAATGTAAGTATTTTGAAAATTTCACTGTTGTTGTTTTTTGTCAATATTGTTTAGGTATTGAATAAGTGTAGCATGACAGAGATTTTTAACAAATGAAACATTTTTATTTGTAATAATTTATCATTCAAAATAAAAGATCATTTGATAACAACTCATTCTCTCTAATGAATAAATGTATGTCACTAAATAAAAATTAGGTTCAGAAAATTACTAGATATGCCAACATGTTTAGTGCCCCATCTTGAGGGAACTCGGTCTTTAATCATTATTCAACTTCAAGTTTATCATAAATATTGTCTCTTTTTTCTAACATAGCATTTTATTTTCAATACTATTATTTAATGGTGTTAAAATATTTCTGAGGAATCTGACTTTAAATAAATTAAGATGTTATTATTTATGAAATTACTTCATTTATAACTAACATATGGCTTCTTATTGCTCTAACAAATAATATATTGTCCAATTTAGAATATCTTAAATACTTTATCTACCATGAGGCACTTGTATAAAGATCTAAGAAACCTATAAGCAGAACATCAGATTCTGAACTGGGAAATGAGCCCGAGACTCCCCCTCTACCCCGCCCAGTGTCACTGTGAGGGATGTCTTCAGGGCATGTGACGTTTATTTGTAAGCGCACATATTGCAGAGCACAGTCTGGGCCACCGCTCAGCTGCAGAGATGAGTGACCAAAGAGTAACCTATGCAGAACTGAATCTGGTTAAGGACACAAAGAGACAGCACACGAAACCTAAGGGCACTAAAGGCTCCATTCCAGGAACTGAGCAGGGACTCACCTATGCAGAATTGAATCTTCAAACTGCTTCTCAGGATCTTCGAGGGAGTGACGAGAATGACCACTGCAGAGGTAACACATTCAACAGACACAGCATAACTGTTCTAGTATGTGCAGCTGGGTGCAGACGTGGGGGAAGGAGTAGGGGATAAGTTTACATATTTTTCATCTTAAGGATCAGAACTTGAGGTTGGAATGTGGTATGTTAATATGAAAGCTGAGGACTAAATTTATTCAGACATTGTTGTAAGTTGTAGTCTTTGACCAGCAACTTGTACAGCATTATACTTAGTGAAAATGCATTGATACATTCTGAGAGGAAGATTACAGTGGTAGATATGGTTTTGGGGTCCAAGTTTATGGATATGATTCTCTGTGTGTAAACTGTCCAAACAATTATCTCCATCCTTCCTTTCTCAGTGTTTCCATTTCCCTCCCTGCAGCATCCCTGCCACCTCCAGAGAAGCTCATTGCTGGGATCCTAGGGGTCATCTGCCTTGTCCTGATGTGCGCTGTGATAACGACAGCTGTTCTTTATGGTAAGTAGATTATTGTAAGATTATATGAAACTCTTCACTTTTGTATTCATCAGTGCCTCCAAACACCTCATAATATGGAATAGAACTCTCATTTTAAAGTATGCTTTTAGACTAAGTGCAAAACGTTATTCTGAATTTGTCCAAGGTGTAAATACCTACATTAATTACAAAAGGAGTTTATTTAAGTCCATTGCCCATTTTTTAACTGGGTTGTGTGTCATCCTGGAGTGGAGTCGTGTGAGTTCTTTATATACTTTGGAGATCAAACCTTTGTCTGAGGTGTCATTGGCAAATATATTTTCCCAAATATTCATAGCAGCACAATTTACAATAGCCAAGTGCTGGAAGCAGCCTAAATGCCCTCCATTAAATGAGTGGATAAAACAACTATGGTACATTTACACGATGGAATACTACGCAGCAGAAAGAAAGAAGGAGCTCCTGCCCTTTGTGACAGCATGAGTAGATATAGAGAACATTATGCTAAGCCAGGTAAGCCAGGACATGAAAGACAAATACTGTATGATCTCACCTGTAAGTGGATCTAATGGACAAAACAAACAAGCAGTCAAAAAACAACCAGAAAGATTTCACTGAAGAACAAACTTACAGTAACCAGACAGGAAGGGGAAGGGGATAATGAGGGAAAATAGAAGAGGGTTCATCAAGGAACATGCATAAAGGACACTTGGCAAAGTCAAAGGGAGTACATTTGAGTGTGGGAGGTGGGGATGGGTGGGGTGAGGGGCTGAGGTGGGGTGAAAATAGAGACAATTGTACTTGAACAACAATAAATAAATAAATAATAAATAAAAAATTTTAAAAAGTAGTTTATATATATATACTTATATATCCCGTATATCCCTATATATTCTTGTGTTGTAATTCAAGGCATGCTTTGGGACACCTTACTGAGAAATACAAATAAATTCTTCATATTGATTAATCCAAATAGTGTAAGCATTGGTGAAGTTTGGTTCTCAAGGCTTTTTAAATATTTTCTCCCAAATTATCATAGCTTCATTAATTTTTCTTGGTAAAGTAAAGTTTATTCCAGACTATATTAATCCTAGACAATATACCACATTTCAAAGTAAGAAACAAAAATATTATGATATATGTACACCAATATTAATTTTTATAATAATTACTTCTTTTTCTAGCTAATGTAACACTGGTGCAGAATAATTCTTCTTTCTTGTATATAATATAAATTATATATTATTGTAACAGGGAAACCCACAGGGAACAATGCAGGGACCCAGACAACAGGGGTCCAAAAAGGTACATAATTATTTTCTATGTTTGATATCAATAGTCTCTATTGTCTCTAACATAGTCAATATTTATAGGGTTTTTTTGGGAGGAAGGGAACATAAATTATAATATCAGGCAATACATGTCATAAATAATGAGTATAGAAGAGTGTATTTCTTATGCAAAAATATTGAGAAATATTCATTTAAATTCATCATACTCGCTGTTGCCAATTAGTTGAAAGATAATTTTGGTGTTCTAAAAATGTGGTGACATTCATTGACATTCAGGACATATGGAAAGTTGATATTTTTTGTGTGTGTGTTTGCTTAATATGGGCACATAAACTAGGGAGTGAGGGGCTGGCCCTTCCCTGTGAGTGTGTGTGAGTGTGTATGAGTGTATTATGCTTTATATATTCCAGTCTGTGAGGGTGTGTACATATGCTATGCACTAATTTTCTATAACCATACAAATACTGAAATTAATTTTCATTTTGAAATTCATATTGTCCTTTCCTCAATACACCATCTTTCGTCAGCATATCATTGTGGTCGATGTCCACCAGAGTGGTTAATGTATTCCAACAACTGCTATTATATCAGCACTGAACACAAAACGTGGAATGAGAGTTTGACAGCCTGTGCTTTTAAGAGCTCTAACCTGCTCTACATAGATGATGAAGAAGAAATGGTAAGATTTTTAATGTTTCCAACATCTCATTTAAAAGAGTACTTTATTTTATATTTCAATAGAATTCATTCATATTTATGTGTATATCCATAATTTATTGTAAGATTGTTAATATTTTATTATTTGACTCTATAATATTTTATTTATATTTTATGCCATTAATAGGCATTTGATAATTTCCAGTTATTGCTTTTCATAGACAATCATGCTGCTCTAAGGGCTTTTTTTCCTAAACTTTGCTATATAATTTTACCAGGCCTCTCGGTAACTATAGATGTGATTGTGCGTGTTGCGAACTGAAATTGCATCATGAAAGATGTTGCCAGCCCGCTCCTGTGCTCTCTCTCATAGCGTCTCCTCCCTCCTCACTCAACCACTGCTCTGATGTTTTATATCACAGATTATCTTTGCTTAATTTTGAACTTTATATAATGGGAATCATCATTATGCATTTTATGTGTCTTGATTAACTCCCTCATGATATTTTTTCAATTATTCCACATTATTGAATGTACCTGAAGTGTGTTTATCTTCACTGCTATATCGTATATACCTGGCATTGTTTAATCTATTCTACTCAGAATAGAGATGTTTTTAATATGTGGTTGTTAAGAATAATTATTTAATAAAAATCCTTGTGTATGTCTTTTTTCCAGATAATATACCATATTTAAAATAATTTATATACAATAATACACATAACATAAATTGATATACTATAAATGTTATAGTATAAATACTATGAATGTTATGTTTTAATAATATAATAATTTATAAATATAGTTGTTCTAATGCTATATATGTATAATTAAAACGTATTGCTTTTTTGCACCAGATTGAAATTGCAGGGTCAGAAATACATGTGTATGGAAATTATCCCTACACTTTCTAGTTTGTTGTGTAAATACATATTATATCCAATCGTTTCATGATCCAAAACTCAGTACTGTCAGGAATTTTAATGCCATCAGTTCTGATCATTATATAAAAGCATCACTATGACATTAATAGGCATTTTCCTTGTACCGATCAATGGAACACATCATTCAGAGCACAATTCACTGTGAACTTCTGTATTGTGAGAGTGAGAAGTGCCCGTTCATGTCTCTTGCCCATTTCTCCTGTCTGTTACCTGTAATTTTCCTTCTTAGAAGTGCTTATGTTTTGGATATGACTCTGTCTGAATTTGTAAGATGCAAATGGCTTTCTTTACTGTTGATTACACTTTTCTTCTCATATTGGAGTCTTTTAATGATGTGGACTTGTCAAAGTTACATAGCCCAATATCTCGTTTTGGGTGTTGGTGATGATGTTGGACATATTTCACAAGTTAGTCAAAGTTCATGAAGATAATCTACTGCATTACTCTTTATAGTTTATCTTTTTTATTTATTGATGGACTTTTCCATTTAGGTTTGTGATACTTTAAGAATTTATATTTTGTGATGCAGTGTTTGTGATGCTGTGAGGTAGAAGTGAAGTTTACACTTTTCTACGTCATTGCCTAGTTGATGCAGCATAATTTACAGCAGATGATCATTTCTACATAAACAACTTTATACACATGGGTCTATATATTTTAACATAAAATTTAAGAAGATGATCATTCAGTGTCTCTCAAAATTATTTGTTGCTCTTTTTCTGTCTCTGTCTTTATTCTCAGGCAATAATTACACTGATGTCGGTTTTACTGTTAAAGTTCTAGAGGTTACTTAATATTTTATTTGATCTCATTTAAAGTGTCATAGCTTGCCATTTAAAACATTGTCTTTTACAAACTGCTATATAAAAATACTATAAAATTCAAACTATAACCTATATAATTCTCTTTCTGTATTCAGATTACAACTTTAAAACAACATTGATTTGGCTGATCTAGGGGGGAGTGGTTGGGGAGAAATGCAGACAACTCTAATTGAACAACAATAAAATATTAAAAAAAACCCCAACAACATTGATATAGGCCCAGTCCAGGTAGGTCTGTTGGTTAGAGCATTGTCCAAATACACGCAGGTTGCTGGTGGATGCCCCGTCATGCACACACAAGAAGCTACCAAGGAGGAATGCCAAACTAAGTGCGCCTACTAACTGATTGCTCTTTCCTTTTCTCCCAAATCAATAAAAATAAAGTGACAAACAATAACATTGATTTAAAAAGGAAAGTGAGTTAATTGGCATACATCTATTTTTTAAAATAAAGAATAGTAAAAATGATTACCTACGTATGAAAATTAAGAGCAGCTGAAAAGCTTGTGCATTTTGAAAATTTATCAAAAAGTTTATTTTTTAAATTGCCAGTTCTGAAAACAGCCACAACAACGCACATGGAGAATATAGTCAACACCATTCTAACAAATATGTGTGGTGTTTGATGGGTGCCAGGTCAGTTGGGGGGTGGTCACCTCTCAAGGTATACACAGGTCCAAAACAAGATTGAATGTGAACTGTAAGAACAAAACCATTTTTTTAAAATTGCTCTTCAAAAGCAGTTCCCTGAAAATATCAATGTCACATTTTTCTAAGGGCAATTTATTACTGTCCAATATCTTTCTCATTGTTTAATACTAACAAAACCTGCATTCAAATTCTCAATGTACAAATAAAAATCCAGAGGAAAAATAATTATAATGCAGTTGTTTAAAATATAAAGGTTGCCCTGACTGGTGTGGATCCATTGGTTGGGCATTGTTCTGTAACGGGAAATGTCACGGGTTCGATTCCCAGTCAGGGCACGTGCCTGTGCTGTTGCAGGATTGGTCCAGGATTCAGCATAGGAAAGGCAACCAATTGATGTCTCCCTTTCTTTCTCCCTCTATTCCTCTCTCTCTAAAAATAAATAAATGGAATATTTAAAAATATAAATAAAATAACATAAAAAGGATTAGACTTTTGTTTTATTCTCCCAAGCTAGCACAGCTGTAGATTTGTATCTTTCTTTGAAGTCTTGTGCATCTCACAGCCACATGCAGGGTTCTTCTCCTGACATTCTGCTGCCCTTGACGTCTGCTGGTTGGCTTGTTGGACATGCACCCCTGCAGTTCCAACCTTGGCTTCAATGTGATCACACCTCTTTGCTCATGAATTAGCATTCCCAGGTCTTTAAAAAGTTCATTAATATCCATAATATGGGCTTCAAGTTGCCTAACAGAAGTCTCTCTCCTGAATAAGATGAGGGCATCCCTTGTAATTCCCTCATCCTGCACCTGACCTTGAGGGTGAGTTCAGCTTTTCCAGAACACAGGAGTCCTTTCTGTTGAGTCTCCTCAGCAATTCCACCAGATGCTCTGGCACTGGCTCCCCACTCATGCAAAACACTCTTTCTCAGCTGCTCGCATTTGGAGAGTTGGTCAGTGATGTTGTGAATTCAGCCACTAAGAAATAACCTGTATTTTCCTGTCATGCTGTTCACTGAGGGTGGGGGGAAGAGATCAAACTGTTCCATGGACTCCTCTGGTTCTTCAGCCCATTGTTTAGAATATTGTTGCTTGTGCTGCAGCTGTTGCCTGAACTCGGGTGCTTCTTGAGCTGTTCCATGTTGATTCAGAGTCGTTTACATTTCCACACAAGGTCATGTGATCTTTGGATGTTGGATTTGCTGGGCTGGTTGGGTGGGGTCACCAACAACTCCTGAAGTGCCGGACATGATTAATTGCTTATTCACTAACCTCATCAGATGTTGGTGGGCTGTGCAGTTTCCTTAGCCCTCACCTCTTCCTCCAACTGGGAGCCAACTTTGTTTGTTTTTGTAAATACAAATTAGGATACCAGCTTTTACTGAATTTCTCATAAAATTTGTTTTCTCATAGAATTTTTGTGAGATTTTTGAAATAAATCCATGGATTGGACTGTTCCAGAGAAATAATAGTAATTCTTGGGTGTGGACAACTGGCACAACTGTCTCTTCCAAACTGTAAGTTTCTTTAGAACTCACATATTTTATTCCCTCATGCTTTCAAATCAGGAGTTAATCTTAGAGATAAAAAGCAGTGTGTGAACAAGTATATGAAGAAATATGTAAGTGTTTTTGTCGAAAAGTTTTAAGAAATATTCAGATTTAGTTGCAAATATTATTGTAAATATTTTGTTTATTTATTAACATATTAAATTATATATCTCCAGATTAATTATATCTTATCTCTGCATTTCAGATTTTCAAAAACTTCAGAGTTGGACAAGAATTGCGCATTTGGGGATTTCTACAACCACAAGTTCTATTCTGACTCCTGTTTAGAAAAGAAACCATATGTTTGTAAGCACCAGGCACATTAGCTTACACAAATTTTGTATAATGTTACTCTCACCATCCCTAAAGAACACATTTCTAATTTCTTCAAGAATTGTTTTTGTAAAACTGATTATTAATAAATTATTTTGAGTACAGGTTTAGTTTCACCACAAACATAAGAGGAAGGTACTGAATTTCCCATGTTTCCCATGTCCCCTGCATGCAGAGCATCCCCATTATTAGCATCACTCACTAGAGTGGGATATTTGTTACTGAGCATGAGTCTGTACTGACACATTGTAGTCACTTAAAGTTTATACTTCATCTGAGGCTTCATCCTTGGTGTTGTAAAATTGTTTTCATATCTGTATTTATATTAATCTTTAAAAATATATATCCAGGTACATATTAAACATTTTTAAATATTCTGTTATTTATTAAAAGATATCGAGTATAAATTATGAATTATAATATTAAGTATTGTTATTTCTAAGTCTAGCATAACATGAATAATTATTAGACACATTTTCAATATAATTTTCCCCAGTCTTTGAATGTTGAAAATGAGGACTGAACATATCAGAATAACAAGGTGTGTAAGGCAGTCGAATCAGGAGAGAGAACCCAGGGTAGATTTAAGGAATTATTAACTATTTGTTGGGGATAGCCTCCAGAGAGGGGTAGAAAAAATTACAAAATGACCAAAGGGTTAATTAAAGAAGATTACCAAGAGGAAGACGCATATGACACCCAGGGCTACCTCCTCAGGGATGGCTTTCAGATTTGGACTTTTTAAAAAATTTTAATTGTTGTTCAAGTACAGTTGTCTCCATTTCCCTCCCCCCCCATCACTCTCCCCAACTCCAGCCATCCCAGCTTCCATCCTTGAACTTACCGCCCTTGGCTTTGTTTTTGTGTCCTTTATACAGGTTGCTGAAAACCCTTCCCTCTTCTCCCCCGTTTTATCCCCTCCCTCCTTCCCTCTGGCTACTGTCAGTTTGTTCTTTATTTCAATGTCTCTGGTTGCATTTTGCTTCCTTGTTTATTTTGTTGATTAGGTTCCACTTATAGGTGAGATCACATGGTATTTGTCTCTCACTGGCTGGCTTATTTCACTTAGCATAATACTCTCCACTTCCTCCAAGCTTTTGCAAAGTGTAGGAGTTCCTTCTTCCTTTCTGCTGCAGTATTCCATTGTGTAAATGTACCACAGTTTTTTGATCCACTGGCTTACTGATGGACACTTAGTCAGTTTCCAGCAGGTCGCTATTGTAAATACCACTTCTGTGAACATTGGGTGGATAGGTTCTTTTGAAATGGTGTTTCGGGATTCTTAGTGTATTGTCTCAGCAATGGTATCACTGGATCAAAATGCAGTTCCATTTTTACTTTTTTGAGGAAATTCCACATTGTTTTCCACAGTGGCTGCACCTGTCTGCATTCCCACCAACAGTGCATGAGGGTTCCCTTATCTCCACATCCTCTCCAACACTTGTTTGTTGATTTGTTTATGATGGCCACTCTCACCGGTGTGAAGTGGTATCTCCTTGTGACTTTAATTTTCATCTCTCTGATGGCTGGTGATGCTGAGCATCCTTTCATATGTGTCTGGGCCCTCTGTATGTCCTTTTTGGAGAAGTGTCTGTTCAGGTACATTGCTCATTTTTTAATTGTATTGGTGGTCTTTCTGGTGTGGAGTCATGAGAGTTCTTTATATATTTTGGAAATCAAACCCTTGTCTTAGGTATCATTGAAAAATATTTTTTCCCATATGGTTTGTTCCCTTTCATTTTGCTGACGTTTTCTTTAGTCATGCAGAATTTGTTTATCTTGAAGAAATCCCATTTGTTTATTCTTTCCTTTATGTCCCTTGCTCTAGGGGACATATTGGTGAAAATATTGCTGTGTGGAGTATCTGAGATTTTTCTGCCTATGTTCTCCTCTAGGATTTTTATGTTGTCACGACTTATATTTAAGTCTTTTATCCATCTTGAGTTTATTTTTGCGTAAGTTGGTGGTCGACTTTCATTTTTTTTGTCTGTAGCTGTCCAGATCTCCCAACACTGTTTATTTAAGATGCTATTTTTACTCCATTTTATGCTCCCTTTGTGAAGTATTAATTGACCATAGAGACATGGGTTTATTTCTGCACTCTTTATTTATTTCCATTGACCTATGTGTCTGTTCTTAGGCCAGTTGCAGACTGTTTTCAGATGCTTTGTAATATAGTTTGATATCGGGTACTGTGATCCCTCCTACTTTGCTGTCCTTAAAATTGCTGATGTTATTCAGGTAACTTATGGTTCTGTACAAATTTCTGAAATGTTTGTTCTATATCTGTGAAATATGTCATTGGTATTTTAATAGGGATTGAGTTCAATCTATAAATTAATTTGGGTGGTATAGACATATTGAGGATGTTAATTCTTCCAATCCATGAATATGGTATTTGCTTCCATTTATTTGTGTCTTCCTTAATTACTTTCTTCAGAGTTCTATAGTTTTCTGTGTACAGATTTTTTTACCTCCTTGGTTAAGTTCATTGCTAGGTACTTTATTGTTCTTGTTGCTATAACAAATGGGATTTTTTCCTAGCTTTTGTTTCTGATATTTCATTGTTGGTATACAAAAATGCCTTCAATTTCTGATATTGACTTTGTATCCTACTATATTTTCAAAGACACTTATTAGGTCAAGCAGTATTTTTGTTTGTTTTGTGGAGCCTTTAGGGTTTTTCTATGTACACTATCATTTTATCTGCAGACAATGACAATTTTACTTCCTCCTTTCCAATTCAGATGCCTTTTATTTCTCTCTCTCATCTGATTGCTGTGCCTAAAACTTCCAATACAATGTTGAATAAAAGTGGTGAAAGCAGACACCCTTATCTTGTTCCTGATCTCAGTGGGAAAGCTTTTCATTTTTGCCTGTTCAGTATGATTTTGGCTGTAGATTTCTCGTATATGACCTTTATTATGTTGAGGTATGCTCATTCTACCCCCACTTTGCTGTGTTATTTTTTAATCATAAATGGTTGCTGTGTTTATGAATACTTTTTCAGCATCTGTTGGTGTGATACTGTGATTTTTGTCTTTCATTTCGTTTATGTGGTATATCACATTTATCGATTTGTAAATATTATGCTATCTTCGCATCACAGGGATAAATCCCACTTGATCATGGTGTGTATATTTTTAATGTATTGCTGGATCTGGATTGCCAGTACTTTTTGAGGATTTTAGCATTAATGTTCATCAGCAATATTGGCCTGTAGTTTTCTATCTTTGTTGTTTCTTTCCCTGGCTCTGGAGTTAGGACAATACCGACCTCATAAAAAGAGTTTGGGGGTCATCCTTTTCCTTAAATTCTTTGGAGTAGTCTGAGAAAGATAGGAGTTAGCTCTTCCCTAAATGTTTGTTAAATTTGCCTGTGAAGCCATCCAATCTAGGGATTTTGTGTGCCAGGAGTTTTTTGATTAATGCTTCAATTTCATTAATTGTTATTGGTCTATTCAGGCTTTCTACTTCTTCTTGATTCAGTTTTGGAAGATTATATATTTCTAGAAATTTGTCTATTTTTCCCAGGTTGTCAAATTTCTTGGAATATAGTTGTTCATAGTAATTTCTTACAGTCCTTTATAATTCTGTAGTGTTGGTTGTAATTTCTCATCTTTTGTTTATGATTTTATTTATTTCAGTCCTCTCTCTTTTTTTCTTGATGAGTCTGCTTAAAGACTTTTTGATTTTGTTTATCTTTTCAAAGAATCTGCTCCTGGATTTATTGATCCTTTGAATTACTCTTTTAGTCTCAATGTCATTTAATTCTGCTCTGTTCTTTGTTATTTCCTTCCTTCTACTAACTCTGGACTTTCTTTGTTGTTATTCCTCCAGTTCTTGTAGATGTAGGGTTAAGTTGTTTATTTGAAATGTTTCTGTCTTTTTCAGGTAGACCTGTATTGCTATGAACTCCCCTCTCACTATTGCCTTCACTGTGTCCCATAGGTTTTAGACTGTGGTATGTTCATTTTCATTTGTTTTCAGAAACTTTTTGGTTTCTTCCTTGATCTCATTGTTAACCCATTCATTATTTAATAGCATATTATTCAGTCTCCATGAATTTATGTTTTTGATCTTTTTCCTTGAGGTGGGTTTCTAGTTTCAAGCCACTGTGACTCAAGAAGGTGCTTGATATAATCTTTATTTTCTTGAGTTTATTGAGACTTGTTTTGTGTCCTACTATGTGGTGTATCTTTGAGAATGTTCCATGTGCATTTGAAAAGAATGTGTATTTTTGCTTCTTTGGGATTAAAGGTTCTGTACATATCACATAAATACATTTGATCTAGAGTGTTGTTCAATGACACAATATTCTTGTTGATTCTTTGCTTGGAAGATCTATCCATTGTTGATAGTGAGGTGTTAAAATCTCCTACTATCTGGCTGTCACTGTCTTTCTTGAAGTCCTCCAAGATTTTCCTTACATACTATGGTACTCCTATGTTGGGGGCATATATGTTAACAAGGGTTATGTCTTCTTGATGGATTATTCCCTTAAGATTATGAAGTGTCCTTCTTTGTCTCTCTTCATGGTCTTTTGTTTTCATATTTATTGTGTCTGATGTAAATATTGCTAACCCAGCTTTTTCTTTTTCCCTGTTCACTTGTTTGGAATATTTTTTCCATCCCTTTGCCCTCAGTCTGTATAGATCTTTTGCTCTGAGGTGGGTCTCTTTTAGACAGCATATGTGTGGGTCATGTTTTCTTACCCATTTAGCTACCCTATGTATTTTGATTGGAGACTTTAATTCATTTACATTTGTTATTATTGATAGATACTTATTAATTACCTTTCCCCCCCTTTGTACTGTGTTCTTCTCTCTCTTTTTCTTTTTCTTCATCTCTTTAAGTAATCCCTTTAGCATATCTTACTATGCTGGTTTGGTGGAGGTATAATATTTTAGACTTTTTTTCTTGTCTGGGAAAGTCCTTATTTTGTCCTCCATTTTAAATATGAGCCTTGTTGGGTTGAGTAGTCTTGCTTTTTATTAATTGGAATATTTATTGCCATTCCCTTCTGGCTTGTAGTGTATCTGATGAGAAATCAGCTGATAGCCTTATTGGATCTCCCTTATAGGTTACTTCCTATTTCTACCTTGCTGCTTTTAAGATTCTCTGTTTGTCTTTGAATTTTGCCATTTTAATTACAAAGTGTCTTGGAGTGGGCCTCTTTTGGTTCATCTTGTTGGGACCCTCTGTGCAGTAAGGAATTGCATGACTTTTTCTCATTAAGTTAGGGAAATTTTCTGTAATAACTTTTCAAACAGGTTTTCTATCCCTAGCACTTCTTCTCCTTCTGGTATCTCTATGATACAAATATTATTGTTTCATGTTATCCTGCAGCTCCCTTAAACCCTCTTCATCTTTTTTAAGTCTTTTTCATTTTGTTGCTCTGTCTGGGAATTTTTTTCTACCTTGTCCTCCAGCTCACTGATTCGATCCTTTGCTTCGTCTAGCCTGCTTTTAATTCTGTCTACTGTCTTCTTCATTTTATATTGCATTCTTTGTTTCTTCTTAGCCCAGTTGATAGTTTCTATGTGCTTTTTCATGCTTGTGTAGTTAGCAGTAAGTTCCTTATAGCTTCTTTGGAGTTCCTTGGAGTTCTCACTGAGCTCATTGAGCAACTTTGTAACCATTATTTTGAATGCAATGTCTGATAGTATGCATGAAATAATTTCATTTAGGACTGTTTCTGGGGATTCCTCCTTCCTTTTCCATTGGGGTTTGTTTCTTTGTCTCCCCCATTTAGGTGACTTTTCTCATTTGTTTCTGCTTCTTAGACAGATCTGCTTTGTCTTTCTGTCTTTGTGGAGAGATCTTCTGTGGTAGGGGACCTGTGAGACTCAGTAGTGCAATCTCCTTGATCATCTGAACTTTATGCTCTTGGAATGCCCTTTATGTTGTTTATGTGGGTTCTCTGGTTGTAATTGGGTTTTTGTTATTGTTGGTTCATTCTTTGACCCAACAGCGGATGTGTTTGTCCCTCTAGCTAGCTGACTGAGAGTCACACCACCCACCACATCTTGTATGTTATTGTACAGGAGCTGTCAAAACAAAACCAAAAAGTCAAGCTAACAAACACACACCTACAAAAATTACCCCCACCCACAAACACACTATCAACAGCTAATAAACCATTGTTAATAAAGGTGTGAAGAGATTAAGACTATTAAAAGAAAAAATGAAAATGAGTTGACTAGCAGAAAGGAAAATGATTTTGAGAGGGTAGCTGCAGGAGAAATAATACGGGTAGGGAATAGAAACGAGGCAAAGAGAGACAGAAATTAAAACTTATATCATAAATAAAAATGAAGGGAAATGTGGAATGGAGTAAAAGAAGGGAAGTATATAGTGTTAAGTTTAAACAAAAATTTAAAAAATACATAGTAAAAAAAGAAGAAAAAATAAAAACCAACTTAGAGAAATAGATCCAACACAGCAATATCAACAACAATGAACAAAGAAAAGTATAAGCTGGATGGGAATAATAGGGGGAAAAGAAAGAGAAGCTTAAGAGACCTCCAGAGGAAAGGGAAAAGGACATTTTGAGAGGATAGAACGAGAAGGAATACTAAGAGTGAGGAATGAAAATTGGGCCAAGACAGGGAAAGATTTAAATTTAAAATGAAAAAGAAGGGATGGATAAGGGCAAAATGGAGCATGAGAAGGGAATCATAAAATTTGAGTTTTGAAATGCAAAACTAGTGAAGATCTAGAAATAAAATTGAAGAAATACAACCACCACCAGTATAAGCAGAAACAACAAGGAAAGGGAGGTGAAGATGGAGAGAGAATCAGGGTATTCTAGAATGGAACAGAGAATGTGAGTTGACTAATGACAAGAAAAATGCTTTTGAGAGTCTGGGGGTGGGGAGCAATAGTAAGAGCACAGAATAGAAACAAGTCATTGTGAGAGAGAAAATAAAATTTAAAACAAAAATAAGAAGAAGAGGGAAGAAGGTAAAATGGAGTAAGGGATGGGAGGAGCAAGATAAGAGATTAGAGATAAACTATAATATAAAATCTAGTGACCTATTAGGGACAAAATTGAAGGAAAAGAAATGAACGTTAAAAGGCTAAAAGGCTATACAGGAGAGAAAATAATGCAAATCATGAAGAAAACCACACTGGAATTCATTGCTATAGAATCCAGTGTTTACCACTGTCTTCTATTCCCGGATCCACTCCCGGTGATGTGAGATGGTGCCCCAGTCTGACCCTAGGCAGCCTGTTCAAGGCTGCAAGTAATCCACAGTCCACGACTTTCTCCTGCAGATTTGGCTGGGCCCTGCTATTCTGCCCCACGGGATTTGCATCCTCTCTGGGACCAGGAGTGGTTCCTTTAATGACCCAAGGAAACTGCCAGTACCTTCTCCACCTGTCTCCAGCTGGGGGCCTTTGGTGCCCTAGAGCACTTGGGAACCCTGGGTCACCCACAGGGTGCTCAATTCACTCTTCAGGAAAGATGGCAGAAGTGTTTCCCCATCCCCTCACCACATGTCTTGGTCTCTCCCAGATGGTTTCCAACAATGTATGGCTTTTAGTGAATTTTCTGACCATTTTCTGTGAGGCCAATCTGTGTAAAAGGGGCAGATCTTTCCTGCTTGAAGCAGGCAGCTGTTCTGTCCAGATGCCACAGCTGTGTGGTGCCCTAAACCTCCTTTTTGCACCTGTCTCTATACTCTCTGCTCCACTGAGTTTACTGGATCAGTGCCCAAAGTACAGGGTAGCTTGTAGTGTCTGGTTAAGGGCCCTTTCAGAGCTTTTTCTTCTTTCCCCTGCTGAGATATACCCAGCAGGATGCTCCTGAGCCTCACTGATCTGCAGAGCCTGTAATCCTGCAGGTGAGGGTTGGGCTCACCTGTCTGGAGGGGATCTGGCAGGCAGCAGCAAATTTGAAGCGTTCTGTGCGTGGCCTTCAGACCACAGCTTGCCACTCTCTTGCAGGAGGATCCATTGGAGCTCTCCACTCTGAACAGCCTCCTGCCCACCAGTCATTTCAGGCAGGAATCACAGTCCCTTCAGTATGATTCTATCCTTCTGAGTTTTCTGTTATCCACGCAGCTGTGCCCACGTGCATGCGAGCTCCGGATCCATGCCGAATCTCGAGTGTCGCCTAGCTCCCCTTTTAAAAGACTTTCTGTGTGGCTCCCATGCTACAGCACCGAGCCCTGGGAACCTGTTCTCCTTGAGTTCCCCCTCCCCAAAATCAGTGTCACTCATGGTCAGGTCTAGCCACTGCCTGTCAAGGCCTCCCACAGTTTTAGATAAAGTTTCTCTCTGGATCTTTCCTGGATGGCATTGGGAAAAGTCCTACAGCTATACTACAGCACTAGGCAGTTGCGGGATGTTGTCCCTGCTCCCTCCAGAGATTTTCAGCTTTAGGCGGTCCTGCTCCCACTGCTTTCTTCTGGAGCCAGACCTCTCCAGCTGTCTCTCTGTTACCAGCTCAGGGCTTCTGTGCTGATCCACAGACGCCCAACTCTGCCCAGCCAAAAGTGCTGGTTTGGCTGCAGTGGTGGCCGTTGCTCTGCTTGGAGAGCCCAGGCCATCTGCTCCCAGGAGTCCTGCAGGTGGGCAAACTCTTGCCCACTTCTGAGCACTCCCCAGGCTCTTCTCCGCCTATACAGTCATTTACTCAAGTTCTCACTCACTCTCTGCTGGATTTTCAAGTTGATTACTCTGCCCTTAGGATCCCAGGCCATCTGGGTCTGGGAGTGGGTGCATGGAGCTTCTAGCTCCTCTGCAGCCTCTTGAATCTTCCCTAAAGTACACATTTAGACTAAATGGAGAATTGTTATTTTGAATCTGTTAAATGCATGAATAACAATGATTGTAGCATTATACGTATATTCTGATTTCAGAACTCACACATGTATTTTTGAAGACTAGAAGATCGTCTTAAGAAATACAAATTTATTCTGAGATTCGTTTACAAAATAGTGTAAGAGATAGTGAAGTTTGGTCCTATAGACTTTAAAAATTTTTCCCCCTGAATGGTTATTACTTTAGTAACTTCCCTTGGTGAAATAAATTTTATTCCAGATTATTCTAATCCTAAACAATGTACCACATTTCAAAGTATTATGATTTATTTAGGTTAATTTTTAAAATATTACTTTAATTTTTGTAGCTACTATAATACCGGAGCAGAACAGTTCTTCCCTGATAACAAAGATCCAGAAAGGCACATAATTTTCATTGTTCTGTTATTTGCAGTTTATATTTTGTGTCTATCTTAGGTTAGGCAAAAATGATAATAGATTTTTTGGGGGGGAATATGAATTATAAAATGGGCTGTAAATGTTCATCAGTAATGATTTAGAAGAATGTTCTTTCTAATGCAACTATAAAAATGAATATAAATGAATAAAATGAATATAAAGAAATACTCATTTAAAGTCACCATACCCACTGCTGACAATTGGCCCAAATTTCCCACTGTTATAATATGACAGAGATAAGTAATTTTACTCTTCTTAAGAAGCGGTTTCATTCATTGACTTTCGGACACATATAGAGTGGATATTTGTGTGTGTGTGTGTTTGCTTTATAAGGGCACATAAACTACGGGGTGAGTGGGTTACTCTTCTGTTTGTGTGTATGTGAGTGTGTTTTACATTGTATGTACCAGCCTGTGAGGATACTTAGATATATTATGTACATAAATGTTTATACTTGTGCAATTATGTAAGTTAATTTTCATTTTTAAACTTCAAGTTGTTAGTGGATAATAATTCATAATCATTCTTCCTCATACCCTGGTGATTGTGTCCACTGGAGTGGTTTACATATTCCAACAACTGCTATTACGTCAGCACTGAAGAGAAAACGTGGACTGAGAGTTTGATGGCCTGTGCCTCTAAGAGCTCTAGCCTGCTCTGTATAGATAATGAAGAAGAAAGGGTGAGATATCACATTTCATAGACTTTATTAAAGGCTTGTTTCAGTCCATATTATATGTGTAGAATTGATCTACAGTTTGTGCATATTTGTAGCTATTTAAAGTCAGTATATTATTCCATAATTTGACTTTATAATATTTTATTTTATTTGCTTTTCATAAAATACTGTGCCTCTATACATGCTGGATTTCTAAATTGTTATTTAATTTTGTTATATCAAGAACATTAACAATATTATAATTGAGCAGATTGATTTCATAGGGAATAGGACCATAAAATTACAAATCAGATCACACAATGCAGTTGGCAGTCCTCCACAGCCCTGCTCCTGAGTATTCATTCTCTTATAGGAGACTGTTCTGCGTGGCGTGGGCCCAGCTCCCACTTGGAAAGGTCAGTGGAAAGCGAGGTCAGGCACACAGGACCCACACCCATGGATAGGTCCTCCAGTGGGGAATCAGGCCTGCATTGTACCTAGGCCACTTTGAGACTTGCTTTTCACTAAAGCTCCCTCACCCTGAATTGAGGCAGCAAAGGTTTACTGCATATCTTTAAAGTAACTTCCTAAAATTTATGCTAAACCTCCCAAGTATGGAATGTAACCAGTTCAACCACTTTTCCCTTTAAATTTGCAAATATCCTTCCTTTTTGATGTAATTAGCAACATCCTCTCTTTTGTTTTCTGTAAAAGGTAAGCACCTAAAGCAAACCTGTGCATAGTAAATGAGGACCATCCTCAATGTAATGTTCCCAGAAAAGCAATAAAAGCCCATCAAGGCAAGGGTCGGAGCCCTTGAGAGAGTGGTCACACTGTCCCTTTTCCTCCACAGGACTCGGTAGTCTGCATGAATTTGTCTCGTCTCAGCCACAGTGTCCACTACACTGTGGGCCGGTGTCTGCATCATTCTCTTACCACTTCTCCTCACTCACCACTTACCCACTGGGCTGACTTTGAGTATTATAGAGTCTCTTTGCATGTTTTTGAACCTCATATAAAGGAAATCATACAGTAGACATTTTTCTTCCTGTCTCTTTTTACTCCCATGTGCCATTGGTGCATTTTATACATATATATTGCATTTATCTGCTAATTGTTAATTTTCACTGCAGAATTATGTGAATACAACGTTTAAAAGCCATCTATCTGAGATCTTGCATTAGGAATGTGAATCTTATGCTCTCAGCAATTCCTGTGTCCATTACTTTTACTCATAAAATCCCCTTTGCTGGTCCGACCTGTAACCCACCTACCCTGGTTTCTCTCAGGGAAAGGAGAGGCACTTGCTCTGCTTGCTTTTGTGAGAAGGTGTCCTGATGGATCACCCTGTAGTCCTGCCTGAACTTGCTGGGCAGGCTTCCCTCTGCAGGGGGGAGGAGGAATGGCTTCCTTCAGCCACCTCCTGTTGCTGGGTGGGGTGTGGGAAGCATCAGGTCTCAGTCACTTTCTTCTATTGGGTGGGGATGTAAGATACCTGTCATTCTTTTGTTCCCTGTTTTTGTGGTACTAAACATCTGTCTCTCTGTTTTCTACCTTTCAGAGTTCTCTTTGTCTTGTATCTTTCATTAGTTCCGGAATTTACAGTTGTAGGTATCAGAAAAAGGAGTCTCTCACACTTGGACCGTTGGATTCCACCAACAAAAAAACAGACCAGTTCAGGGCTTATCTGGGTAAAGAACGGTGCAGGGCCCCCCAAAACAAATTTTTCGATTTTATCTGATTTATTTTCTTAATTACAAACCCTATTTTAAAAACCTGATCTTTGACAGAATAAAGCTACATTGATTTAATACAGTATCAAATTTATTACATGAGTTTTTGGAAACTTATTTAAAGCTGTGCTATCTTAGTTTTGTCAACATGGGTAACAATTAAATTACATGAATCAGAATTTTTCTTAACAATCTAAGGAGAAAATTGAAACTATGAAACATACATGTTTAAGAGTTAAATTTAAATCAAACATACAAATATTGCTGGAAGTTTTTGACAATATGAAAAGTGATTTTAATATGTATTTAATAAAAATCTTAATATATCTCTGTGTTAGATTAGGATCGAAAACTCTCATTTTGTTCTCAAAATGAAAAATTCAATGAAACAATACACTACTTGCATTTAAAAAAATACAAACTTTCATAGTGATTATTCAAATTTTTTTTATTTTGGGAGAGAAATTTCTGAGTTTCCTATCACCTCCGTCATGGATCGGAGTTTTTCGTAGAAGCAGTGATCACCCATGGATGTCGATAAATGGTTCTACTCTCACCATAGTGTATGTTTTCTTTAAGTTCTATGTAAAAGGGAAATATAAAAGAATAATTCAGAAGTGTAATATTAATTCATTTAAGTTTAATTGTAAGCATGATATTCAAACTTAATGAAATGTTGATAGAAATAATAAATATGAGAACTTCATTTCTTAATAACTAACTCTTACTAATAATATTTGGAAATATGATTACCCATTTGCAAAATATTTTCCTAATACAATTACATGGAAAATGCTAGTCATTGTTTCATGGATAGCCTTCATACAATGTAATAAGAAAATTATTCATTTCCTCCATCACAGGATAGCAGACTTATCATATGGTAAAAGCAACTGTGCTGTGCTGCACACATGTGGCCTCACATGAAGGACTTGTGGATCTTCAAAAATATGTATTTGCAGGTGTAAGCTTTAAACACTTGAGTCTGTATTCTGCCTGGTAACTTTATTTTTCATGAAATGGGAATAATATTATGATTGCATAAGTCCAAATGAATTATATTATTTGTTTAATAATGATGAAAAATCCATAACAATTATTTAAAAATAATATACACATCTAAAAGTACAGATATCATTGCCTTTAGTGTCTGCTGTTATTTGCTGAACATTATGTGTGTGGCACTCAACTTTTCTAAAAGATCACATGTTGTGGAGTCAGTGTGAATGAAATATCAAGAATAGGCAAACCCGCAGAGGCAGAAAGTGGATGAGTGGTGCTGACGGCCGAGGGTACGTGGGAGCAGGAAGTGACTGCTAATTAGTCTACCGCTTCTGTGCGGGCTGAACACTTTCCAAATTTTGATAGTAGTGATAGTTACAAAACTCTGAATGTACTAAAAATTACTGATATGCACACTCAAAATGCATGAATTTTATGCTTTGTAAATTATACCTCAATAAGCCTTTTTAAAAACACTTGGGGTTATGTTTGGGACTGCACTTAAACTTCAGTAATTTGTAAAGATTAGTCACTTTACAATATTGACTCTTCCAATCTACACGATGCTTTATCCTCCCATGTATTTGCTTTTGATTTCTTTACTATTTTTAATTTTCCTATATTGAAGTCTAAAAGGAATATCAATATGAGTATTTCATAGTCGTGGCTTTGTAAATGGCATACTTACTAAAAATTTATTTAGTGACTTTTGGTGCTTTAATCAGAAATGCATTTGAGTTTACATGTTGATTTTTTGTATTAAATTATATCATTGCACATACATGTTCTTTTGAATAGTTTATTTAAACAGTTATTTTATTTCTTTTTCCCTGGTGAAATTATTGTTTTTCTTGACTAAGTTCCACAGGCTAAGGTTTTATTTCCAATGTTGGATAGTACAAACAATAAAAGTTCTATATGTATCCTTCTGTATTTTAGGAGAAAATATTTAAATATTTCATCTTTAAGTATGTGATTTGTTTTAAAGTTTTTTCATCATATTGTTCACATATTAAACCAATTTCATAATATTTCCATTTTTAATAGATTTTTATATTCAATTGATGTTCCATTTTTATTATTTTTGCATCATTTGGAATTATAAATGTTTTCTCTGATATTGTTTATGAGGTAAACTACCTTTATTTCTTTCAAATGTTACTAAATTTTGTGTTACTAAAATAAAACCACAGTAATCATTTTGTTTTGTCCTTCTTTAAAATTTAGTGCATATATTACTCTTGAATTAAGTTTTTTTTATCTATGTTCATAAAGAGTCCAGAATGAGTTTTTATTCATGTTATGTACTTGATGGGTTTTAATATCAAGGATATTAAAAAAGGAAAAAGAGGAAAAGCATTCCTATTTTTCTATTACTTGGAAGCCTTTGTATAGAAGTACTATTGTTTATTTTATTGCTGTTCAAGTACAGTTGTCTCCATTTTCCCCCACTACTCTCCCCCTCCCTGCCCATCCCCACCTCCCATTCTTGATCCTACCCCCCTTTGGCTTTCCCATGTGCCCTTTATTCTTGTTCATTCTTTTTATTATTTTCTTTTTTAACTTTATTATTATAGTTTACACTACTGTAGATGTCCCCATCACCCCCTCCCACTTCCATCCAGCCCCCGCCCCCCCATTCCCTCTGGCCATCGCCCCACTGTTGTCTGTGTCTGTGGGCCATACCCATATGCTCTCTGGCTAATCCCTTCACCTTTTCTCATCCAGTCCCCTATCCCCTTCCCCTCTGACAGCTGTCAGTTTATTCTTTGTATCCACGCCTCTATTTCCTTTTTGTTCATTAGTTTTATTTTGTTTGGGATTTTTTGTTTGTTTGTTTTTTATTTTTTGTTCCTTAGGTTTCACATATAAGTGAAATCATATGGTAATTGTCTTTTTCTTACTGGCTTATTTCACTTAGGATGAAAATTTCCAGTACTGCTATATTTTTAATGGTATTTTTCACTACTGGTGTTATCAGAGCTTGAAAAATGCTTCTGTAGTAAAGTTTATAAAATGAAGTCAATTCCTGCAATATATACTGGATTTATTGAGGTTGCTATTTGTTGCAACCTCATATAATATTATTTAATTGGGAATACCAATGTGAATGACTACAAGAATAAATGTATCAGTTTTATAAAGACAACATTATTTGATATTATTAATAAATAACTTATTGATATGATTCTGTAATGTGGTAATGGAGAAAGAAGATTTTTAATTTAATTTATAAAAACATAATGTTTGTAGAGACAAATGAAATTGGAAACACAACAAAGAAGAACAAAAGCATTTTAAGAGGAAAGTTGATATCAATAAAGTGAGAAATGTCCCAAATAAACAACCTGTCTTATGCCTTAAGAAACTAGAAGAAACAAACTGAGCCCAAAGCCAGTAAAAGAATGGAAATAAAGTTTTGAACAGAAATAAATAAATAGAGAGCAAAAATCAGTGGAGTAGATTAACGAAGCTAAGAGTTGATTCTTTGAAAAAATAAACAAAGTTGACAAACCCTTAGATAGATTAATCAAATAAAAAAGAGATGACGTAAATCAACAAAATTATGAATGAAAAATAAGATAGTGTAACTAAAACCAAGGTATTCAGAAGGTCATAAAAGGCTATGATGAACAATTATATGCCAAGAAACTGGGTGACTTAGAGGAAATGGAAATATTTTAGAAACATACTACTTACTGAGATTTAATCAGAAAAAAACAGAAAATTTGAATAGACCAATTA